>NC_092716.1:50861350-52091884 GCF_047496885.1 Scyliorhinus torazame | reverse complement strand
AACCTCTGAGTATTCACTCTGTCTATGCCCCTCATAATTTTGTAGACCTCTATCAGGTCGCCCCCTCAACCTCCATCATTCCAGTGAGAACAAACCAAGTTTATTCAACCGCTCCTCATAGCTAATGCCCTCCATACCAGGCAACATTCTGGTAAATCTCTTCTGCACCCTCTCGAAAGCCTCCACATCCTTCTGGTAGTGTGGCGACCAGAATTGAACACTATACTCCAAGTGTGGCCTAACTAACAACTGCAACATGACTTGCCCAATTCTTATACTCAATGCTCCGGCCAACGAAGGCAAGCATGGAGACTTCCGGTTGCGGCGATGCGGAGCTAAGCCGCACGTTTCGGCAGCTCCCGCGACAACGGACTTTCGGGCTCTCTAGAGGAGCCCCAACGGAACTTTTTTCGATTTAATCCCGTGTGGGAAGGTGCAGTGAGGTCCCCCCATACAATATATGGCAGAGATCAGCGGTGGAACGACGAGGAAAGAGGCCCTGGAGCAGAGACCAAAACGAGGGGAAAAAGGCAAGTTGGCGGAGAGCGAGCAGCGCGTGGGGGCCAGACCAGCAGGAGTTCCTCAAGCGATGTGTGGAGGAGCTGAAAAAGGAGGTGCTGGCGCCAATGCTGTTGGCGATCGAGGGGCTGAAGGAGACCCAGAAGACCCAGGCGGTGGAGCTTCGTGAGGTGACTGATAAGGTGAATACCAACGAGGACGAGATCCTGGGCCTGGCGGTAAAAATGGAGGCGCACGAGGCGGTGCACAGGAGGTAGGCCGAGAGAATTGAGGTTCTGGAGACAGGTCGAGGAGGAAGAACCTCTGGATTCTGGGTCTTCCCGAAGGAGTGGAGGGAGCTGATGCCGGGGAGTACGCGAGTACAATGCTCCATTCGCTGATTGGTGCGGAGGCCTCTCCGACCCCCCCTGGAGCTGGAAGGGGTTCACCGGGTCCTGGCGAGGAGACCCAAAGCTGATGAGCCGCCAAGGGCGATAGTGGCAAGGTTCCATCGCTTCGCGGACAAAGAAAGTGTGCTGAGATGGGCCAAGAAGGTGCGGAGCAGTAGTTGGGAGAACGCGGTGATCCGAATATATCAGGATTGGAGCGCGGAGGTGGCAAAGAGGAGAGCTGGCTTCAACCGGGCCAAGGCGGTGCTGCATAAAAAAAGAGTCAGGTTTGGCATGCTGCAGCCTGCGCGACTGTGGGTCACTTATCAGGACCAACACCATTATTTTGAAACGCCAGAAGACGCTTGGACCTTTGTTCAGATGGAAAAACTGGACTCGAACTGAGGGGATGTGGTTGTATATGGGGTTGTAAATATGGGTGAAGAATATTTCATGGGTGGGATGATGGATGGGGATGTGGGTAGAGGTTCTGGTTAAAATTCCTAAAATTTCCTTTTTCCGTTTCCTGTAGACAAGATGATGATGATGGGGAATGTGGGGCGTCGGTGCTGGAGGGAGGTGAGACTCGGGGATGAGGGAACTGGGATAATGGCCGCAACAGGAGCTGCGCCATAGGGGGCGGTTCAGGAAAGCGCGGGCTTTTTCCCGCGCCAAAAGGGGGGGGGATGGAGGAAGGTAAGAAAGAGGAGCGACTCCCACATGGGGGAGATCAACGGGAAGGCAGGGGAATCTGGGGTCAGCAGAAGTCAGCTGACTCACGGAAGTAATATGGCGGGAGCAAAAGAGCTAGATGCGGATCTAGCGGGGGGAGGGGGGGGGAGAAGAGGGAGGGGGGGAAGAGGGAGAGGGGGGGGGGAGAGGAGAGGGGGGGGAAAGAGGGAGAGGGGGGGGAAAGAGGGAGAGGGGGGGGAAAGAGGGAGAGGGGGGGGAAAGAGGGAGAGGGGGAGGAAAGAGGGAGGGGGGAGGAAAAGAGGGGGGGGGGAAGAGGGGAGGGGAGGATTCTAGAGTTGCTGCTGCACTGTCCGAGGGGGAACTGAAAATGGAAGAGGTGGTCGGGGCAGGGGTCCCCGCCTGGGGGACTGGAGGGTGCGAGAGGCATGAGCACGGGACTGGCCTAAGATAGGAGATGGCTAGTCGGCGGGGGGATTTGATAGCCCCCCAATCCGGCTGATCATGTGGAATGTGAGAGGCCTAAATGGGCCGGTTAAGAGGGCCCAAGTGTTCGCGCATCTAAAGGGACTGAAGGCAGACTTGGTCATGCTTCAGGAGACACATTTGAAGGTGGCAGATCAGGTCAGGTTAAGGAAGGGTTGGGCGGGGACAGGTGTTCCATCGGGGCTGGATGCGAAGAATAGAGGGGTGGCAATACTGGTGGGAAAGGGGGTGTCGTTTGAGGCCAAGAACATAGTAGCGGACAAGGGAGGCCGATATGTGATGGTGAGTGGTAGGTTGCAGGGGACGGATGTGGTACTGGTAAATGTATATGCCCCAAATTGGGATGATGCTGGATTCATGAAACGGATGTTGGGGCGTATTCTGGACCTGGAGGTAGGGAGTTTGATAATGGGGGGGGATTTTAACACGGTGCTGGACCCAGCATTAGATCGTTCCAGATCTAGGACGGGGAAGAGGCCGGCTGCGGCCAAGGTGCTTAGGGGGTTTATAGATCAGATGGGGGGAGTAGATCCATGGAGATTTGCCAGGCCTTGGGCCAGAGAATTTTCTTTTTTCTCCCACATGCATAAGGCCTACTCCCGGATAGATTTTTTTGTTCTGGGAAGGGCATTGATCGGCCATAGCCATTTTCAGACCATGCCCCGCACTGGGTGGAGCTGGAGCTGGGGGAGGAGAAGGACCAACTCCCGTTGTGGAGGTTGGATGTGGACTGCTGGCAGACGAGGGAGGGTGCGGGGGTGTATTGAAAGGTATCTGGAGGCTAACGACAATGGGGAGGTGCAGGTGGGAGTAGTATGCGAGGCGCTGAAGGCGGTGGTCAGGGGAGAGTTCATCTCCATCAGGGCTTCACAGGGTTAAGAGTGAGGGCAGGGAAAGGGAGAGGTTAGTGGGGGAGATTTTAAGGGTGGACAGGAGATATGCAGAGGCTCCTGATGAGGGATTACTCGGGAGAGACGAAGTCTCCAGACGGAGTTTGACCTGTTGACCACAGGGAAGGCAGAGGCACAGTGGAGAAAGGCACAGGGGGCGATATATGAATATGGGGAGAAGCCGAGCCGGATGCTGGCACACCAGCTCCGTAAGAGGATGGCAGCGAGGGACATAGGTGGAGTCAAAGATGGCAGGGGAACTACGGTGCAGAGTGCAGTGGAAAGTGAATGAGGCTTTTAAGGCCTTTTACGAGGAACTATATAGGTCCCAGCCCCCAGGGGGAAAAGAGGGGATGCGCGATTCTTGGATCAGTTGAGGGTTCCCGAGGTGGAGGAGCAGGAGGTGGCTGGTTTTGGGGGCACCAATTGGGGTGGAGGAACTGGTTAAGGACTGGGGAGCATGCAAGCAGGGAAGGCCCCGGGGCGGGATGGGATCCCGGTGGGAGTTCTACAGGAAATATGTAGACCCTGTTGGCCCCGTTGCTGGTAAGGACCTTCAATGAATCAAGGGAGGGGGGGACCCTGCCCCCGACAATGTCGGAGGCGACGATCTCTTTGATCTTGAAGCGGGATAAGGGACCCACTGCAATGTGGGTCGTATAGACCGATCTCGCTCCTTTAATGTAGATGCTAAGTTGCTGGCAAAAATGTTGGCCATGAGGGATTGAGGACTGTGTCCCGGGGGTGATTCACGAGGACCAGACGGGATTTGTAAAGGGTAGGCAGGTTAAATACAAATGTGCGAAGGCTCCTAAATGTGATAATGATGCCATCGTGGAGGGAGAAGCGGCGATAGTGACAGCCGTGGACACGAGAAGGCCTTCGATCGGGGTAGAGTGAGAGTATCTCTGGGAAGTGTTGAGGAGGTTTGGGTTCGGGGGAGGGTTTATCAGTTGGGTTAAGCTCCTGTATAAAGCCCCGGTGGCGAGTGTGGTCACGAACCGGCGGAGGTCGGAGTATTTCCGGCTGTATCAAGGGACGAGGCAGGGGTGCCCCTGTCCCCTCTGCTGTTCACATTAGCAATTGAACCTTTGGCCATGGCGTTAAGGGAGTCGGGGTAATAGAAGGGGGTGGTTTCGAGTGGAGAGCTAATATCGAGTGTCGCTGTACGCAGACGACCTGTTGCTGTATTGTGACGGATCCAGTGGAGGGGATGGTTGAGGTAATGCAGATCCTACGGGAGTTGGAGACTTTTCCGGCTATAAGCTCAATGTGGGAAAGAGTGAGCTCTTTGTGATCCATCCGGGGGACCAGGGAAGAGGAATAGACGACCTACCGTTGAGGGAGAAAGGAGCTTTCGATACTTGGGGATTCAGGTAGCTAGGAGCTGGGGGGCACTGCACAAACTTAATTTGTCGCGGTTGGTGGAACAGATGGAGGAGGATTTTAAAAGGTGGGACATGTTGCCACTCTCGCTGGCGGGTAGGGTACAATCGGCTAAAATGGTGGTCATCCAAGATTTCTTTTTGTATTCCAATACCTCCCCAATTGTGGTCACTAAGGCCTTTTTTAAGAGGGTAAGCAGGAGCATTATGGGATTTGTGTGGGCAAGACCCCGCGGGTAAGGAGGGGTTCTTGGAGCATAGCAGAGATAGAGGAGGGTTGGCGTTGCCCGAATATGGGTGGGTTATTATTGGGCAGCCAACGTGGCAATGATCCGTAAGTGGGTGATGGAGGGAGAGGGGGCGGTGTGGAAGAGGTTGGAGATGGCGTCCTGCACAGGAACGAACCTGGGGGCGCTGGTGACGGCACCGCTGCCGATCTCACGGACAAAGTATACCACGAGCCCGGTGGTAGTGGCAACGCTAAAAAAGATCTGGGGGCAGTGAAGACGGCACAGGGGTGCGACGGGAGCCTCGGTGGGGTCCCCGATCAGAGACAACCATCGGTTTGTCCCAGGAAGGATGGACGGGGGATTTCAGAGCTGGCATCGGGTAGGGATTAGAAGAATGGGAGACCTGTTCATTGACGGGATGTTTGCGAGCTTAGGGGCGCTGGAGGTGAAGCTTGGGCTACCCCCGGGAAATGCTTTCAGGTACATGCAAGTGAGGGCGTTTGTGAGGCGGCAGGTGAGGGGAATTTCCGCTACTCCCGGCACAGGGGATTCAAGATAGGGTGATTTTGGGCGTATGGGTCGGGGAGGGCAAGGTGTCGGCGATATACCAGGAGATGAAAGAAGAGGGGGAGGCTTGGGTAGAGGAGCTGAAGGGTAAATGGGAGGAGGAGTTGGGGAGGTGATTGAGGAGGGGCTATGGGCTGACGCCCTAAGTAGGGTTAATTCCTCTTCCTCGTGTGCCAGGCTTAGCCTGATACAATTAAGGTGGTTCATAGAGCGCATATGACGGGGGGCGAGGCTGAGCAGGTCTTTGGGATGGAGGACAGATGTGGAGGTGCTCAGGAAGTCCAGCGAACCATGTCCATATGTTTTGGTCATGCCCGGCACTGGAGGGGTTCTGGAGGGGAGTGGCGGGGAACAGTATCTAAGGTGGTGAAAGTCCGGGTCAAGCCAAGCTGGGGGCTAGCACTATTTGGAGTAGTGGACGAGCCGGGAGTGCAGGAGGCGAAAGAGGCCGGCATTCTGGCCTTTGCGTCCCTAGTAGCCCGGAGAAGGATCTTGCTAATATGGAAGGAGGCGAAGCCCCCAGCGTGGAGGCCTGGATAAATGATATGGCAGGGTTTATCAAGTTGGAAAGGATAAAGTTTGCCTTGAGAGGGTCTGCGCAGGGGTTCTACAGGCGGTGGCAACCGTTCCTAGACCATCTCACTCACGGAGCGTTAGATGAAGGTCGGACAGCAGCAACAGAAACCCAGGGGGGGAGGGGGGGGGGGGGAAGAGGAGGGGGGGGGGGAAGAGGGGGGGGGGGGAGGGGAGGAGAGAGGGGGGGGAGGAGAGAGAGGGGGGGGGGGGAGGAGAGAGGGGGGGGGAGGAGAGAGAGGGGGGAGGAGGAGAGAGAGGGGGGGGGAGGAGAGAGGGGGGGGAGAGAGAGGGGGGGAGAGAGAGGGGGGGGAGAGAGAGGGGGGGGGGGGAGAGAGAGGGGGGGGGAGAGAGAGGGGGGGGAGAGAGAGGGGGGGGGAGAGAGAGGGGGGGGGAGGGAGAGGGGGGGGAGGGGGGGGGAGGAGGGGGGGGGGGAGAGGGGGGAGGGGGGGGAGGAGGGGGGGGGGAGGAGGGGGGGGGAGAGGGGGGAGGGGGGGAGGAGGGGGGGGGGGAGGAGGGGGGGGAGGAGGGGGGGGGGAGGAGGGGGGGGAGAGGGGGGAGGGGGGGAGGAGGGGGGAGGGGGAGGGGGAGGGGGAGGAGGGGGGGGGGAGGGAGGGGGGGGGGAGGGGGGGGAGAGGAGGAGGGGGGGGGAGGAGGGAGGGGGAGGGAGGAGGGGGGGGGGAGGAGGGAGGAGGGGAGGGAGGGGGGTGGAGGAGGGGGGGGGGGGAGGAGGGGGGGGGAGGGGGGGGGAGGAGGGGCTGGGGGGAGAGGAGGGGCTGGGGGGGGGGGAGGAGGGGCTGGGGGGGGGAGGAGGGGCTGGGGGGGGGGGGTTTCTCTGGGGGGCATTTGAGCAAGAAAACACATGAATGATCCGGAAACTGACATGTACGGGAAGAATCCAATGTACAAAGTTTTGTATCGTATTGACATGCCATGTTCATGTCTTGCCACACGAGTTATTTTTCTTTTCTTTGTTACGGGGGGGGGGGGGGGCGTTGTTTGTAATGTGGAAAATATTGTTATTGAAAAATTCTTAATAAAAACATATTTTTTTAAAATGAAGGCAAGCATGCCGTATGCCTTCTTGACCTGTACTTTCAGTGACCTGTGGACCTGTACACCTAGATCTCTCTGACTTTCAATACTCTTGTGGGTCCTACGATTCACTGTAAAGTCCCTACCTGCATTAGACCTTCCAAAATGTATTACCTCACATTTGTCCGGATTAAACTCCATCTGCCATCTCTCCGCCCAAGTCTCCAAACAATCTCAATCCTGCTGTATCCTCTGACAGTCCTCATCGCTATCCGCAATTCCACCAACCTTTGTGTCGTCTGCAAACTTACTAATCAGACCAGTTACATTTTCCTCCAAGTCATTTGTATAGATTACGAACAGCAATGGTCCCAGCACTGATCCCTGCGGAACACCACTAGTCACAGCCCTCCAATTAGAAAAGCACCCTTCCATTGCTACACTCTGCCTTCTGTGACCTAGCCAGTTCTGTATCCATCTTGCCAGCTCACCCCTGATCCCGTGTGACTTCACGTTTTGTACCAGTCTACCATGAGGGACCTTGTCAAAGGCCTTACTGAAGTCCATATAGACAACATCCACTGCCCTACCTGCATCAATCATCTTTGTGACCTCTTCGAAAAACTCTATCAAGTTTGTGAGACACGACCTCCCCTTCACAAAACCATGCTGCCTCTCACTAATACGTCCATTTGCTTCCAAATGGGAGTAGATCCTGTCTCGAAGAATTCTCTCCAGTAATTTCCCTACCACTGACGTAAGGCTCACCAGCCTGTAGTTCCCTGGATTATCCTTGCTACCCTTTTTAAACAAAGGAACACCATTGGCTATTCTCCAGTCCTCCGGGACATCACCGGAAGACAGTGAAGATCCAAAGATTTCTGTCAAGGCCTCAGCAATTTCCTCTCCAGTCTCCTTCAGTATTCTGGGGTAGATGCCATCAGGCCCTGGGGACTTACCTACCGTAATATTTTTAAAGACTCCCAACACCTCGTCTTTTTGGATCTCAATGTGACCCAGGCTATCTACACACCCTTCTCCAGACTCAACATCCACCAATTCCTTCTCTTTGATGAATACTGATGCAAAGTATTCATTTAGTACCTCGCCCATTTCCTCTGGCTCCACACATAGATTCCCTTGCCTATCCTTCAGTGGGCCAACCCTTTCCCTGGCTACCCTCTTGCTTTTTATGTGTGTGTAAAAATCCGTGGGATTTTCCTTAACCCTATTTGCCAATGACTTTTCGTCATTATGATAATTATTCCAAAAATGTTCCCCTACTGAAAGCTTGGACACCTGGCGGGGCTCAATCCCTAATACTAGGTCCAGTAAGGCCCCCTCCCTGGTCGGACTATCAACATACTGAATCAAAAAACCCTCTTGGACATGCCTAACAAATTGCTCCCCATCCGAACCTCTGGCACTAAGGGAGTCCCAGTCAATATGGGGGAAATTAAAATCACCCACCACAACAAGCCTGCCATTTTCACATCTTTCCAGAATCTGACTACATATATTCCTTTGTATCCTGATGGCTGATGGCAGTCGTATAGTACAAGCCTAACATTGTGAGTGCAAGGGTCCTTCTCCTCGATATCCTTTCAAGTTGTGACTGCACTGATTTATCCCAGAATTCTTTTCAGTATCTGGTTCTTAGTTTCTGGAATTCTCTTCCCCAGAGAACAGTGTAGACTGGATCATTGAATATCTCTTTTGTGAGGGCCACGAAGAATCCAGCATGAGTTTGTAGAGTCAAACAGAAAGTAACTCTGTTTACAACTATATGTACACAGTGCCAATAGTTCACTACTGGTTCCCTCTTTAGCTGGTACCACATTGGCCAACTCTATTTATAAAGCTGCACTGCTAATGATTCCCCGCACCCCCCAAATTGGGAGCTCATATTCCCCAAGGAACATGGGACCAATTGTCCCCAGCCAATAGGATCGGGGCAGGTTATAACAATATTCAAGGCTGAGTGAGATATATTTGATCAACAAAGGAGTCTAAGGCTTTGGGGGGGGGGGGGGGGGGCAGGCAGAAACATGGAGTTAAGGTCACAATAATATCAGCCATGATCTTATTAAATGATGGAGCAGGTTCATGGGGCCGAATGGCCTCTCCTGCCTATGACATTAGCATGTTTGTGTGCTTTTCATCATGCAAAAGGGAAATATAGGCCGAAATACTCTGGCCGTTGGGATTCACTCTTCCCATTGGCAGCGCACCCCAGCCCACTGGTTTCCTGGCAGAGTGGAGTGGCTTCACTGGGAAACTCTACACAAGCAGCAGAAAAAGAGAATCCCATCACCAGCGAATGGCACGCCACCTAGGAACACGCGGCTGAGGAACCGGAGAATCCAGCCCATATTCTGCAGTAAATTCAGGAGCAATGTGCAAAGATTTACTGTGACCTTTTCAGCAATGATCCAACTAAAAAAATGTATAACAGCTTTGTTGTTCATCTTGTGATCCACTCAGGCTAATGAAGCCTCCAAGAAAAAGAGGGAAAATTCAGTTGTGGAATTAAACTCTTAATATTATTCTTCTGTACATGTATAGCGTGCTTCTGTACCTGAAAGTTGAGGATTGAACTTTCCCATCTGTATAGGCAGATATCATACCAAATGCATTCAGGCTATCAAATTCGACCTATCCTGATGGCAATTTGACAAATGAAGGGTGTGGAATTAGAAAGAAAATTAGTGCACAAGCACTTAAAAGCAGATATATTTCCCAGTTATGACCTGTACTGAATATGTTTTTTTTTAATTTTATTTTCAGTGTTGGTCGTTCACATTGATCATGATATCAACATTCCTTTTCTGCGTTACCTGGCAGTTTAACCAGTTTATTTTATTAATGCAAGCTCTGGTTCTCTTTTCCTTGGACTGTTTCGATATGGTGCCTCCATCTAAGGTAACCTGCAGATAATTTTGAGCACTAAACTTGATGTGTGCATGAGTTTACATGGGAATGCAGCACACACTGTGTCACAGAATAAAATATGGAATTATTAAACTTGCAAAATACTGGTGTTAGCTGGATTATTAAAGATTATAAATACAGTTGAGAAGTTTGTGGGGTAATCTAATCTGATTTCCGACTGTTGCAGTACTTGGGCAGAGATTGCTGTGCAATGTGTGGAGATTAAAAGATGGTGGATATCAATTTAATTTTAAAGTGGGGCCATGGGAGGGAGACACCTGTAAAGTAGCTCTAGGTTTCACGAGAGGAAAAGGAACCTCGTCAGTCTGAGTTTATGGTGTCCTTTGTTTTTGGTAAACTTCTTCAATGGGAATGCATAAAGACTTCAAAATATATTAGCCTTACAGTGATGGTATGAGTATACTAGTTTGAATTCCACCATAATGCATATTAGAAGATTTAAACATATGGGGAGAAAGGATAAACTGGTCAGTAAAATTGTCCATTCACTTAGGGTGGCCAGTGGGGTTATCAGGCAGAGATGCCTCAAATACTGAACTCCCAAATTTAATGTGGATGTGGCAAACTAAATCATTGAGGAAGAGAGGAAACTGAGCAAATAACAGCAAATCCTGGGTGATTCAGTAAATCTATCCTATCTCCTATCTCATTTGTGCGAAGAGAAACTGACGTTATTTATCTGTTTTCGGCCTCAACCCTAATTCTCCTCCTACTTCAGGAAACTTACAGCCATCACATGTATTTAATTTAATGCTTTAAAAGTACTATTTTGGCTTTGGGAAAATATTTTGCATAAGGAACTTTAATTGCACTGTTCATTTTTTGTGTATTGTGTTTCTAGAATGATTCATTGATGTTGTATCTCTTTTATTACAGGTTACATCACTATATTTTATACATGTGGTTTCTTTGCTTCTTGTCTGGATCCTGCAATTTAACAACTCTATGCTCCTAGGGTCACTGGTTCTAAGTTTCGTTCTGGCTGCTTTAGTAGTACGGCATTTGCAGGTAGCAATAACCTTAATCTTAACCTTACAATTTATATCCTACTGTTTTTGAATTTCAGACAGGAAATATCTTAATTATGAAGATTCTATGGGAGAAATTTATTAACTGCAGAAAATTGTGTGGGAATTGTTTTATGTAATTAACTTGTGCCCATTCATTGCCTTGCAGACAATATATTTAAATTGATGCTTCCTGCTCTTATCAATGATTGCTTTTTGCAGCAAACACTCTCCACACGAGTGAGTGGCTAGTGCTACTTAAAGGCACCGCTTAAAAGGGAGACACATTGTGCCTGCAACAAGTGGTAGGAATGTTTTTAAATGTCAGTCTCTATGGTGATCTGAGCAACCACTCAAATGAGTGAGCATCAAGGTTTTTAGACAATGGGCTGGAGATCTTAATGGCAGTAGTGGAAACCAGGAGAGATGTCACGAGGGGCAGAAGGCCTTCCAGATATATGCTCAGGAAGCAGTGAGAACAGGTACTGGTGGAAGTCAATGCCAGGAATGTTGCTCCAAGAACAGGGATGTAATGCAGGAAGACATTTTAAGACCTGACATGAGTTATCAAGGTAAGTGAATGAATCCTCAAATTACATATTGCATTGCACACAAGCCTCATCTACTACTCGATTCTCTACATCTCCATCACCGAAAAACCAGCAAGCTCTTATCAACCGGTATTCAACGTGCTTTGCCTCATCCCCACACATTAGCACTGTTACAAGCCACACACACACACAGTTTAGAGTTCGCACATGCTGGAAGCTATTCAACCATGACAACCACATTACCCAAACATATTGCAGGACACTCACAGACTCACATCTTTTTCTTGCAAAAGAAGGTGGCACATTACAGCAGGTAACAGAAAAGAACTGGATGGAGCCAAGTGCGTTACCCCTTCAAGGAAATTGTGCTGACCATCCTGGAAAGGAACATCACTGCAGCAATGTCCACTGGCAAGGCTGAAAGGATAATGTTGAGGGATTTCAATTCTTGCTCTTTTTCATATAAAAATAGAAAATGCTGGAAGTATTCAGCAGCTCAGACAGCATCTGTGAAGCAAAAAACAGAGTTAACGTTTCAGGTTATCTCTCATTTTGCATTCTCTTCCAAAGCATGAGTTGTAGATAATGTAAGCATGCACTTTTTACTTTCTCCTCTCCTCTCACGCAACCCAACTCGTCCCTTTTCCATTTAGAAACCCAAGAACTACAACCTTCCCAGTCAGCGGAGTAAGAGGAAAAAGACCGTATGGATAAAATGGCAATGTCACTTGATCCCAGCTACCAACTCAGACATAGACAACAACGTGTATTTCTGAGGCGAGGGAGAGTGGATAGATACTAAGAATTAGAATAGGCCTTTTGGACTTTAATCAGCTCCGCTATTCAATTAAAGTCATGGCTGATCTGTTTGTAGCCTCAACACCTCTTTTTCCTTTCTGCCCCCCCCCCCCCCCCCCCCAAATAACCCTGGACTCACTTGTCAATAAACAAATCTAGGCACAAGTACATCGGAGTCAGGATGGGAGGGGATGAGCTTGCAGATGCAAGCTATTTGGAGAACAAGGTCACAAATTGGTTCTGCTACAGATGAGGACTTTAATAGGCCAGGATACGGAAGAAGCAGATTGGCATACATAATTAAATGCACTGGAAAGCGTCCATTGAAATTGGAGGTCTGCAGCCTTTCAACATACATGCTGCATTTACTGGAGAAGCCCTTCAGCAGAAAATTGGGAGAGCCAAGGACACATGGAAAGCAAAGGAAATAGAAGGAATAGATCATTCAGCCCTTCCAGCCTACTCTGACATTCAATGAATCATTACTGATCTTCCTGTCAGTCAGCCTGCACTTAATGTTGAAGAGCACGGAGGAGTCCAAATCAACGTGGCATAGAACTTGCTCATCGGTTCCGACATGGAATTACTGATCACCTTCTTCAGCATCTATGAAGCCCATAACGTGATGCCACCATAGCTTTTATTGCAGCACTGACATGGAATCATAGAATTCTTACCAACCCTCTGAAAGAGCCCCCTATGTAGGCTAATTGTCCCAGCCTATCCATGTAACCCCATAACCCACACATCAGAGAACCACTACAGTGCAGAAGGAAGCCATTTGGCCCATCGAGTCTGCACCGACCGTCTGAAAGAGTGTCTTATCCTGGCTCCCGCCCTATCCCAGCACCGCAGATCCCTGGACACTAAGGGCAATTTAGCACAGCCAATCCACCTAACCTGCACATCTTTGGGACTGTGGGTGGAAACCAGAGCACCAGGAGGAAACCCACGCAGACAGTGAGAGAATATGCAAACTCCACACAGACAGTCACCCAAGTCTGGAAGTGAACCCAGGTCCCTGGCGTTATGTGGCAACAGTGCTAACCACTGTGCCATCCATCTCCTGTCAATGGTCGGAGTACTGCAATTGAAGCTCAAGACTGCTGTCCTCATGTCTCAGAATACCACTGTTTAAAGGGGTATACAGGACATTACAGCAGTCTCATCAATCTGTTCTCCAGATTCTTTGATTGCCGAGGTGTCACCCCAGGAGAGTGGCTTTGATTCTCGCATTTACTCTTACTACATTGTGGCACAGTGGTTAGCATTGTTGCTCCACACCACCAAGGACCTGTGTTCGATTCCAACCTCTGATAACTAGTGGAGTTTGCACATTCTACCCACGTCTGCGTGGGTTTCCTCCGGGTGCTCTGGTTTCCTCCCACAGTCCAAAGATGTGCAGGTTAGGTGGATTGGCCGTGCTAAATTGCCCAAAGGTTTGGGGGTGGGGTGGGGGGAAAGAGAGATTGGGCCTAGATAGTGTGCTCATTTGAAGCGTTGGTGCAGACTCGATGGACCAAACGGCCTCCTTCTGCAATTGTAGGGAATCTATGATACTGATGTCAGGCGACCAAATCTGTGGTTCCCCATTTTCTCTCTCCTTTCTTAAATATTAGGGTTACGTTTGCTGGAACCAATTCAAAATTATAGAATTTTGAAAGATGACCACCAATGAATCTATTATATCTGCAGCCACCTCTTTCAACACTTTGGGATGTAGATCATCAGGTCCAGGAAATTTATCTACTTTTAAGTCCCATTAATTTTTCAATACTTTTTTTAACTAATACTAATTAATATCTTGCAGTTCCTTGTTTACACTAGTCCCTTAATTTTCCATTATTTCTCGAAGGCTTTTAGTATTTTCTTCTGTAAAGACAGACACAAAGTATTTGTTTAGTTTCTCTTGACACCACTTGTAATGGACCCACATTTGCTTTTGCTAATCTTTTCCTTTTTACATACTTGTAGAAGCTTTTACAGTCCGTTCTTGTATCTCCGTAGTCTATTCTTATTCTATTTTCCCTTAATCATTTTCTTGGTCCTCCCAATGCTCCCAGTTACCAGTTTTGCAACTTTATACACCTCTTCCTTTGATCTAATACAATCCTTGATTTCTTATCCTTGGTTGGAACACTTTCCTTGCTGGGTTTTTGTGCATTAAAGGAATGTATTTTTGCGGTAAACTATGTATTAGATATTTAACTGTTGTCATTGACATCATATCTTTTAAAGTAAATCTTTCCTAACATCATATCTTTTAAAGTAGTTTCCCTATCTACCATAGCCAGTTTGCCCCTTATACTTTCATAGTTTCCTTTGTTTACATTTAAGGCCCTAGTCTCTGATTGAACTACATCACTTTCAAACCTAATGTAAAATTCAATCATAGCCTGGTGCTAGGGTTTAGGATTTCTGAGCAGGGCCGGGGAGGAACTTGCGGTGGGAGAAGGAGGATCCAGTTGCGGTTCATGTAGGTACCAACGACATAAGTAGAAATTGGAAAGCGGTTCCCCAAAGAGAATATGAAAATGAAATGAAATGAAATGAAATGAAAAGAAAATTGCTTATTGTCACATGTAGGCTTCAAATGAAGTTACTGTTAAAAGCCCCTAGTCGCCACATTCCGGCGCCTGTTCGGGGAGGCTGGTACGGGAATTGAACCATGCTGCTGGCCTGCCTTGGTCTGCTTTCAAAGCCAGCGATTTAGCCCTGTGCTAAACCAGCCGGCTAAGCGCTAAATTGAAAAGCAGAACCTCAAAGGTAGTAATCTCTGGATTATCACTCCAGCAGAACGGGCTGTTTATGTTGTAGTCTCCCTTTCTCTTTGTGTTCCTCCACCTCGTGTTGAAATTTGTCCTTCTAATTCTTCCCTCCAACTTTGTCATGGCTGAAATCGAGGTTAGAAAACTGCTCCCTAAAGATCCATTGCAGATGTGGCCTTCTGGTGATAACCTTTATCCCCTCACCCCTTTCCATTTTCTAACTGTGTGGCTTCCCTTCACTCTCCCAGTCTTGCTCAAATACTCAGAGAAAGCCATTCCAGGCCACTTGTGATCATAGAATTATAGAATGTGCAGAAGGAGGACATTCAGCCCTTCGAATCCGCACTGACCCTTCAAAAGAGCATCCTACCCAGGCCCACTTCCCAACCTCTCCCTGTAACCCCACCCAACTTTTGGACACTTGTGGGCAATTTAACATGTCCAATCCACCTCACTTGCACATCTTTGGACAGTGGGAGGAAACCGGAGCACCTGGAGGAAACCCACGCAGACACAGGGAGGACGTGCAAACTCTACACAGTCACCCGAGGTTGGAATCAAACCCAGGTCCTTGGTGCTATGAGGCAGCAGTGCTAACCACTGTGCCGCCATGCCACCCGATGAAGCAAATTGCTTCCAAACAAACTTTTAAATCAACCAAAAATACTGAAGCACCAGCCACTTCACTCCCCGTAGACTATTCAAACTCTAGGCACATCTCAGAAAGCTCCAAAACAAGCACTTGCAATTGCACCAGTAAGCAGAAGAAATAATTCGGCAACTAATCTATAAGAACTTGATGATCTCATTAAATCGTGTTGGTGGGATATATTTAATTTTCGCATTCTGTTCAGTTCTATGAGTTTAAGGCAGGGTGTAGACTGGAGGTTAGCATTTGAAAATGGCAACACTGGCATCAAATCAATGTTGCATACGATTGATGTCATCTCCATGCTTTGCATACTGCAGGCATTCATTAGGTGGGCATGTGGAAACCCCTTTACCAAGATGTTGTCGGGCACACTTTCTGTTAGAAGTGTGCACACATCTTGGATTCCATTTTTGTGTTCCAATTTTGAGTGTTAGGATGGTATGTAAGTGCCAAAAAACAGGTGCTACACAGCCAATTTCTCCCCCATATTTTTCTAATTTGCTTCAATTATAATGATATAGCTGCCATTGAAATAATTGTTTCGTCCTCAGTGTAATCATGAGGCTACTCTGAAGAGTGTAGTATGGTGGGAATAGCCAGACAGTCTTAAAAATAAATCAATTGGGGTAAAAGTGATGTAACCGTGGAACTTTGTCCTTACAGCCTGAGGCAAAGGTTGCACTGATCTTTTTTATGCCTGAGGTAACTATTCCACAGACCAAAGAGGACAGCAAATTTGCATTTTAAGGGTCATCTTTGTAATTTTACAATTGCCAAAACATGAAGAATTGTGTTTTATATGTTGGAAAGTTCTTGATAAACTCTAGTACTTGGACCCTAAGGAAATACTAAGCTAGCAGCTTGTTAATGTGATCTATCCTTTAATCAACTAGAGTGAGTGGAAAAACGCAAGACAGAATTTAAGGATTTTGTGAGGGGAGAAAAGTTGATTAAATTGCTTGGTAGATATGCTCTTTGTTTAAGGGGCATAGGACCTGCATGGAAGTATAATCTTTATTAGTGTCACAAGTAGGCATACGTTGACACTGCAATGAAGTTACTGTGAAAGTCCCTTAGTCGCCACACTCCGGCGCCTGTTTGGGTACACTGAGGGAGAATTCAGAATGTCTAATTCACCTAACAAGCACGTCTTCCGGGACTTGTGGGAAGAAACCGGAACACCCGGAGGAAACCCATGCAGACATAGGGAGGACTTTCGAACTCAAAGCAGACAGCCACCCAAGGTTGGAATCAAACCCGGTCCCTGGTGCTATGAGGAAACAGTGCTAACCACTGTGCTGCCATATTTCTGATTAGTTCCAAAAATGTCCGTGTAGTGCAATGGTAAAGCAAATTAGAATGTTTTAGAAATGAGAATTGTTGTCAAACCACATCATTTTGATTTTGAGCCTCTTTCTAGGCATTATAATTGCAGCCATATTTCTGTTAAATATCTGGATTGTCCTCCTTGGTTGTTGAGATTGATTTTTATGGAATTGAAGAATCTAATACTGTCATCTTTCTTTTTTTTTTAGAGGAATTTAAAATCTGGTGGTTTTGTTTTAAGAATTTTGAAACTATTGCTGCATTTAGTTGTAGTATTCAGCTTAACAATCCTAACAAATAATACAAGTAAGGTATGTAAATAGTTATTGAAAGTCTTATTTACAAAAACTCTACAAAATGTGTTACATGTAGATGAATGTAATTATTTTTGCTAATATGAAATAATATGCATTTTCCTCTAATTTATTTTTATCTATAAAGGCTCATGAATAAGAGTGTCCAGCCTCATTAATCATTTGCATAGAATATACAACACAAACAAGTCATTCAACTAGCTTATGTGGGCATTTATACTCCTTTGAACCTATATTTATTACATATTTTTTCAGAAGATATAGTAGGTATCACATTCACAAAAATCAAAACTGTTTATTGGAATTTAGTTACAGTAACTATCTTGCCAGTAGGTTAAATTGTGGTAAAATAATTTCTAACAATCAGTAAGCCGCATATATCTTTAGCCAACACCAATTTTGGTTGAGTTTTTTCATTATACTTTCCCCATTACATTTTCAGGGCTTCTCACATAACATTTATTAATAGTCCAAGATTTTGGATAGTAACTCAAAAGAGTAACTCTTGACAGAAGCAGTACTGAATGGAAACAATTTAAAGTAGGACTGTAAATTGCTGTCAGATCTCATCAATGTGTTCCTTTTTATTGCAGAAAATTCTAGGGCTAGAATCCGATGAACATATTTTTAAATTCCTTAAAGCAAAGTTTGGATTTGGGGCAACAAGGTAAAAATTTGATTTTTACATACCATACAAATACCATTCCATTGTGTTACATTTCACTAGCTTTACAGAATACTGTCTGAGAAAGACTCGACTTGTGATGGCCTGTTCTCCATCCCCAACATTAAAACCTAGGGCAAATATTTGTTTATAGGGCGAATGCAGAATAGTTTATACAGCAGATTTGTTACAGCAAGATAAAATCACAGAATCTTGCAGCACAGAAGCGAGTCATTTGGCCCATCATGACAGTGCTGGCTCTTTCAAAGAGCCGTACAATTTGGTTCCACACCCCAGCTTTATTCCCCAAACCCTCCATATTAGTCCTCTTCATGTTCATGCCCAATTACCTTTTAAAAGTTTCTATGGAATCTGATTCCATCACTATGGTCAGGAATTTCCACAGTGGTTTGCAGCAGGCGGCAATAGCATCAGGGGTGCAAAATACCACAGAGCCAGGAAAAGGAGATTTATGATGGCGAGGTGTCCCACAATGAATGACCCCAGCTCCCTCCAGTGGCTTGATGTGGTTCCTGCCGAAAAAGGTGGGGGTTTGAGTTCTTTATTATATCATTAGCAGGCAGTCCCGCTGTAACCACCCCTGATGCTCGATAATCTGTCCCCAGCATTGTGATGTTAAGCTGGCGGGCTCAACAACACTTTTTTAAAAACGGGAACCTGCCAGCCTCACTTCCAATGGGGAGTTCAGAGATAAGCTATTGAGCTTAGGCAAGGGGTCCAACGAGAGCTACTGAGTGCAAGCAGGCACAAATAGGGTGCAAAAAGTGATTTACACGGGTGGTTTAATCTTTACATGTCTACAATTGCCTAACAATACCAGTGCCCACTCGGTGCAACTAAACTCTCTTCACCTTCCTATACCACCTCTGCATCTCGGTGTCTGCCCAGGATCCACAGCAGAGGCGGAGGCAGCCTTCTGTTTGCTTTACCCTGTTGTCTGTGATGGCTTTGGCAGCTGTCCTCTAGGGCCCCGCAGCCTAGAGAGCCCCGGCGTGCTTTTGGGGTGCTGTGGTGTGGCAGCGCCATCCTCCATGGTGTGGGAAACGAGCTAGAATGGTCAGAAAAGGAAAATAGTCAGATGGGCTGGACACTACCAGAGCCCCCCAGGTGGAACGCCCCTGTCTATGGACCAGCCTCTCATCCTCCTTATGGGTGCGCGAGGGCCCCTCCTATACTAAGAATGCAGCTGAAGTGGGGTGCAGAAACCCTACCATCCTCTGTGGATGCCCACAAGTGCCTACATCATGGTGGTCACATCCACCACGGACCTCATGCCCTGCACTATGGAGGTCATGCACCAAAATCTCCACTGCAACTGCCACCCTCAGTGTTGACTTGGCTTCCTCAAGAGTGCCGGCACAACCTCCTCAGATAGGTGGTGTTGGGACTCCAGTTGGCCTTTCAATCCGACGAGTGATGTGGACATACCTTCTTGATGTTCCCTACTCTGCCTTTGGAGCTCCAGCAACTGCAGAATGACTTGGCCCAGAGGCACATCACATGACTGGGTTCACAGAGACTTGGTGTCCAGCAGTCCACCAACTGCCGGATCGCTGGGATGTCACTGCCTTCGCCTGCTATGGATCAGAAAAAGTGAGGTGCTCACCAGTTTGTTCCCTGAAGCCTCTCTACTACTAACATCACTGAGGTGTGTGACTCTGTGCTGGTGAAGGGTGCGGCTGAAAGCTGTGACATGTCTTCCAAGTGCATATCCAAGAATTCCTATTGAGTTGATCTCCGGGCTGCTCTTTACCTCCCTGCCTGAAGGTGACTCTGGCTTCTTCCTTGCTGTGCCCGCAAGAGAAGGGAGATGGCATGAGAGTTTGGGAACGGCATAAGGATATAAGAGATAGAACTCGTGTGAGTTTCATGAGGTGGACGAAGGGATTGTGGGTCAGCACTTTTATTTTTCACGTCAACCTCTCCCCTAAGCTAGGAGCGACCCTCTCCCTCCCTGGCAAGCACAACAGTTCTCTCCTCAAACTCCATTAGGAGTTTCAACTTGGCCAGTTGTCCAACCAACTGTGCTCTTACCTAGCAGCTTTGAGACAGCTTTTTCTGCAAGGAAACAGATGGGGTGAGTGTGTGTGAGTGGTTGACCAGAAATTGTTGAGAATAGTGACTTGCCCTGACTGAGCGGAGCAGGTCATTCATTCTCTTCCTGCACTGCACTCCTGATATCCTGTGCAGAGAATTGGCGCTTACCAGCACTGTCACTGCCACCCATGTTGAATCGGTTACCTTGCTGGAGGGTCTCTGCCCGCTCAAGGGTAAAACATCAGGGAGTTTCTCCTCCATGTCCAGCATCTGGTCAGGTCTTGGTCTGAAAACTTTGACGCGACCCTCCTTGTAGCCATCTTCTGCTTTGGATTTGGAACAGGTGCTGGGAATTCGGTTAAGTCATAGAGTTTTACAGCACGGAAAGAGGCCCTTCGGCCCATCGCGTCTGCACCAACCAAGTGGAGCTACCCAGTAATTGAAGCACTCAGGCTGAGCACATGCCAAGCGAATCAGATTCTTTCCGCCGTCAAAGTAGTGTGAAACCCGAGAAAATATTTTTCCTGACTTAAGTGGCTAAATGTATGGTGGGCAAAACCGCGACCGCCGCCGGTGGGCAACCGTTTTCCCGTCCAACTTGACACTTTGCCAAAATATCAGAAAATTCCATCCTATATTTCAGGTAGTTTGTTCCAAGTCAATCCTCTGAAGAAATTTCTCCTAATTTTTTCTCACGTTCTTTTGCCAATTATTTTAAATTTATGACCTCTATTACTGTTATGACCATGTCATATGTTAATTGCTGAACAAAACAAATCCCAGAGGGAAAACTTCGCTTAATGGGCCATAGCTTTATTTTTGTATTCTGAAAACAAGAAGTAAACATGCCAACTCCAGCAGTAATAAGTCCAGTAACACTTTTGGGATTTTAAAATTAAAAGGTTTATTTACGAGAAGAAAAGAAAACGTAAGCACATAAGATTGCAGTTCCACAATTAAAGTTAGTCTTACAAAACATTCCCCAAAAAGGCTCAAAGCTTGGTCAGATCCACAAGTAACACCCTCCTGCCAGCAATCCCTTGTAGATGTTCAACTACAACAATTCAGTAACATTACCCTCAAGGCAAAGCTGCCATTTTAATAAGGCACCCAACCTCACTCTTTCCACTCTGCTGTGGAAATCCAAGACTTCAGGACAAGATCGCTTTCTCCAGCCTCTGGACTTTGCTGGCATGACTGGATGGCTGATTCAAACTGCGCCTTTTCTCAGCCCAGAGTTGTTTGCAGCAGGTGTTCTTCATGCAACCAACTCCTGTGCTCTCGGCATCCCTCCTTACATAACTATTTTACCTTTCATCTATGATTACATTGCCCACCCCACTTCTTTGAACATAGCTTTTCCAAAATATAAAAATATTTCATGTTTGCCTATAACCTCGACTTTCAGGTCAAATGCAATTTAATAACCTTACATTATTTACTTTTGAAACTTTTGTAAGCTGTAAAAGCCTTTTTCCTTCCCTTTTGAAATTTAACATCTGAAAATTTAACACTCACTACATGGCTTCCTAATGTAAATTTCTGAACCTAATCTATTTACTTACTAACTACTTGACCAGTCTCCTTACACATGCATGCACCTAGCTAGTTCCCTTTCCCTAAACTCTTCGAGCCATAAGGTGTCCATTAATCGTTTCTCAATTTAATTAAATCATTTGCACACACTCCGACATACCGCCTTCTTTACAGAATAACACAGTTTTCCCCCAAAATATAAAAAATTAACAGCCATTTTTACATACCGTACCAAATTATTTGCCGGGGAAATATGTTCTCCCTACTTGCTCTATCTAAACCTGCATAATTTTGAATACATCTATTCGGTCTCACTTTAATCTTTGTTGTTCTAAGGCAGAGTTTTTCAAAGTGCGGGTCAAGATACGTGGGTGCGCATTGAGAGGGTCGCAGAGCAATCGGCTGCGGCGTTCCTGCGGTAGCACCGATCGCGGGAGAAATGCCCAATGGTCGCTACTGGCATATAAATTGAGAATGACAGCCACTACTGGCTTTTAGATGAGAACTAAATGAGGCTGTGTGCAGTCTTTTGACCATAAGTTGCAGCAGTGAGAAGGTCACGCGTCCTGCACGTGCAGCACTGAATCATGGAGGAGAACTTTTTCCAATTTCTAGCTGTAAGCAAGCAAGGCAAGAGGACTGTGAAGATGGATTGCTGTGTTACAGGGAAGAGATGGCCAATAGGCAGTGTACCTACTGGCCAGGATCTCCCATCTGAATCTCCTGGAGAGACTGGCTGAAGTCTGCATCTGATATGCACATTGCCCTCTCCTCCTGTGAAACTGATTGGAGTGGAATTGTGAGGACCAAGCAGGCTCCACTTTCACATTAAAGGTAAGAGAACATGGTGTAGGTCACAAAGTTTGGGCCGCAATGTTTGGCCGGCGTGGGCCCCGAATGCTGGCAAGTAGGTACCAGGGGGAAAAGAAGTTTGAAAAACAGTGTTCTAAGGAGAACAATCCCAGCTTCTGTCGCTTTGCATAACTGAAATTCGTCATCAACAGTGCCATCCTGGTAAACCTTCTCCCTATTCCATGGTCTTGATTTCCTTCCTGAAATGTGGTCCACGGAATTATACACAATACTTGCTGAGGCATAACCAAAAATTTGTAAAGATTAAAATATCTTTGTTTTTGTATTCATTATCAAAGAACAAAGAAAAGTACAGCACAGGAACAGGCCCTTCGGCCCTCCAAGCCTGAGCCGACCATGCTGCCCGTCTAAACTAAACTGCCACCCTGACACAATGGTGAAGGGATAGCATGAAGGGTGAGGGAGGGTGAAGGGGAGGCCTGAAGCAGGCGCATGGAGGACCCCTGAGGGACAGAACAAAGAACAAAGAAAAGTACAGCACAGAACAGGTCCTTCGGCCCTCCAAGCCCGTACTGACCATGCTGCCCGACTAAACTACAATCTTCTACACTTCCTGGGTCCGTATTCCTCTATTCCCATCCTATTCATGTATTTGTCAAGATGCCCCTTAAATGTCACTATCGTCCCTGCTTCCACCACCTCCTCCGGCAGCGAGTTCCAGGCACCCACTACGCTCTGTGTAAAAAAACTTGCCTTGTAGACCTCCTCTAAACCTTGCCCTTCGCACCTTAAACCTATGCCCCCTAGTAATTGACCCCTCTACCCTGGGAAAAAGCCTCTAACTATCCATTCTGTCTATGCCCTCATAATTTTGTAGATCTCTATCAGGTCGCCCCTCAACCTCCGTCGTTCCAGTGAGAACAAACCGGGTTTATTCAACCGCTCCTCATAGCTAATGCCCTCCATAACAGGCAACATCCTGGTAAATCTCTCCTGCACCCTCTCTAAAGCCTCCACATCCTTCTGGTAGTGTGGCGACCAGAATTGAACACTATACTCCAAGTGTGCGTAACTAAAGTTCTATACAGCTGCAACATGACTTGCCAATTCTTATACTCAATGCCCTGGCCAATGAAGGCAAGCATGCCGTATGCCTTCTTGACTACCTTCTCCACCTGTGTTACCCATTTCAGTGACCTGTGGACCTGTACACCCAGATCTCTCTGACTTTCAATACTCTTGAGGGTTCTACCATTCACTGTATAGTCCCTACCTGCATTAGACCTTCCAAAATGCATTACCTCACATTTGTCCGGATTAAACTCCATCTGCCATCACTCCGCCCAAGTCTCCAAACAATCTAAATCCTGCTGTATCCTCTGACAGTCCTCATCGCTATCCGCAATTCCACCAACCTTTGTGTCGTCTGCAAACTTACTAATCAGAGCAGTTACATTTTCCTCCAAGTCATTTATATAGATTACGAACAGCAATGGTCCCAGCACTGATCCCTGCGGAACACCACTAGTCACAGCCCTCCAATTAGAAAAGCACCCTTCCATTGCTACTCTCTGCCTTCTATGACCTAGCCAGTTCTGTATTCATCTTGCCAGCTCACCCCTGATCCCGTGTGACTTCACCTTTTGTACCAGTCTACCATGAGGGACCTTGTCAAAGGCCTTACTGAAGTCCATATAGACAACATCCACTGCCCTACCTGCATCAAACATCTTTGTGACCTCTTCGAAAAACTCTTATCAAGTTAGTGAGACAGAACCTCCCCTTCACAAAACCATGCTGCCTCTCGCTAATACGACCACTTGCTTCCAAATGGGAGTCGATCCTGTCTCGAAGAATTCACTCCAGTAATTTCCCTACCACTGACGTAAGGCTCACCAGCCTGTCGTTCCCTGGATCATCCTTGCTACCCTTTTTAAACAAAGGAACAACATTGGCTATTCTCCAGTACTCCGGGACATCACCTGAAGACGGTGAGGATCCAAAGATTTGTGTCAAGGCCTCAGCAATTTCCTCTCTTGCCTCCTTCAGTAATCTGGGGTAGATCCCATCAAGCCCTGGAGACTTATCCACCTTAATATTTTTCAAGACGCCCAACATCTCGTCTTTTTGGATCTCAATGTGACCCAAGCTATCTATACACCCTTCTCCAGACGCAACATCCACCAATTCCTTCTCTTTGGTGAATACTGATGCAAAGTATTCATTTAGTACCTCGTCCATTTCCTCTGACTCCCACACATAGATTCCCTTGCCTATCCTTCAGTGGCCAACCCTTCCCCTGTCTACTATCCTCCTGCATTACAACAATGGCTATACTTCAAAAGTACTTAATGGGCTGTAAAGTACTTTGAGGCATCCAGTGGCTGTGAAAAGTGCAATATGAATGCAAGTCTTTTCTATTTCAATTGCCAAGTATCTCATACACCTTCTTAGCTGCCTTTTCAAGTTGCCTGCCACTTTCTGAGCCTGAGATATAAAGAAAGCTGAATCTAATCGGTGAAGTAAGTTTTTGTTTAATTTTTGTGTTCATTCCTTTTACAGAATCATAGCATTTAAATCATGGGGGTGGCGGTGAGGCATTCAGTTCATTGTGTGTTTACTAGTACTGTCTAATCCTACTTCATTCCCTTTTTCCTGTACCATTTTAACTCTTATCCAATTCCTTTTTAAATGTTAAAGTGTCTGCTCTAATAGTTGCTTGCAACAATGTGGGGCAGAATTTTAACTACTAAAGGGGATGGGGTCAGGTGCTGCATGGAAGTTGGGTATGATTAAATTCCCAAAACATGCTAGTGTGTCAAAAACCTGATATGATCCCAGTCACTTCCAGCTTTTACCAGGGCACAATTGTAGATGTGTGGGAAACTGCCATACAAATATCAGGTCTATAATTTTAATATGTATAGAGTCAGTGCAGACTTTAAACCAACATTCTAGTTTTAACAACAAACGCAAAGATTTCCCAAGCTGTGTGGAATTGCCAGGGTCAACAAGCCAAGAGCACCGTGGGAATCCATTGCCCAGTTAAACTGACAGATTCAGAGGATGTTAACACCACCTTCAATATTTACTCCCTTCAATACGGACGACTGGTGACGGTAGTGCATAGCATCTAAAAAATGCACTGCAGCAACTCACCTAGGCTCCTTCAACAGCACCTTCCAAATCTACAATCTAGAGGGACAAGGGAAGCAGATGCATAGGAATTACCACCACCTGAAAATTCCTCTCCAAGTCACACAACAATTGACTTTGAATTATATTGCCAATCATTCACTGTTGTTGAGTCTAAATCCTGAAACTTACTTCAGCACTGTGAGTGTATCTACATTGCATGGACTTCAGCAATCCAAAAGATGGTGCACCACCATCTTCTCAAGAGATGGACAATAAATGCTGGCTTTACCAATGACCAATCACCCTAAATGCATCCCAACGAAAGAAAAATTAAAAATAAAAGGAATGTTACAAATGTCTGATTCCATAATTCATGTGTTTTAGTTGTAACTTTTTAGTTTTAAGAATTGTTAAACTCAGATAAGTGGAAACACTTGGTTGAGGAACTGATGAATAGACTTGGGATGATTGCAGTTCAAAAGGTAATCTAAGTTTTTATTTGATGAGGTTAGGATTGGAAATGCGAACACTTTAACAATGGATGACCCATCTGAATTTTTGGCAGTGTCAGGTCTGTTATCTCAATAAGGGATTTGAATTATTCGTGGAGTGGCCAAATCAAAGAAGCTGAAACCACCTTTGTAAACAAGGGAGTTTCTGGTTGGAACCAGAAAACCTGGAGGAGAGGGTTGTGAATTCCATTAGATATATAAATTATTTGTAAGCTACAGAAACAAAAGATTTTGTTTATTTAATTTACATTTCTGTTTGGAACATCCCTAATATGCCGTATTGCCATGGAGATGGGCAGTGGATGTCCCTTTATTTGATTCATGTGTGTGTGTGGATTTTTGCTGCTAGGATTGGGAAGAAGCAGTCCACCTGTGACAGTTTGCAGCTCACAGCGTCAAGGGAGCTTAAAGAGATGTATGTTAGCCAACATGCACCTTCAGTATAGAAAATACAAAACCCTATCATTTGCCAAGCAGAATGTGGATGGGAGCTCTAGTTCAGTTTGGATACAGAGTTTGTGAAATAGGCTAGAAGATTTGCCCAGCATGAAGCTTGAGGTAGAAATCTGCTGTGACCCTCATAGTGAAAACAAGCAGTTGGCTTGGTGAGTCTGCCAAGAACTGTGGCCAGGCCAATCTGCATTAAGAACCACGGCTTGCTGATTTTTAAATCACTGAGCACAAATGCAGTGAAGCCTAAGTTTGAGCTGAGAGGTCTACATTCATAGGGATTTGAAGATAAGTTGGAAGAGCATTTGGCTAAAATCTAATGGAAGGGTCCCCATGAAATCCCATACCTCAGAGGATAGCTGGAGCACTGAGGAGAAATTAAAGTGAATCCCAGAGAGCATACCTGTTAAATTCCAAAGGAGAGAAATGAATTAATCTTCAAGATCACATACCCAATAAAAGGGCTCTTAGGAGGAATTAGGAAATAAAAGTGAACTGTGTTATAGGCTAAGTCCTGACAAACTATAGTATTACGCTATATAGAACCTTAGTTAGGTCACACTTGGAATATAGTATTCAGTTCTTCGCCACACTACCAGAAGGGCTTGGAGGCTTTGGAGAGGATACGGAAGAGGTTTACAGGATGTTGCCTGGTATGGAGGGCATTAGCTATGAGGAAAAATTGGACAAACTCGGTTTGTTCTCATTGGAACGGAGGAGATTGAGGGGCGACCTGATAGAAGTGTACAAAATTATGAAGGGCATGGACAGAGTGGATAGTCAGAAGCTTTTTCCCAGGTTGGAAGAGTTAATTACTAGGGGACATAGGTTTGAGGTGCGAGGGAAAGTTTAGAGGAGATGTGCAAGGGATGTTTTTCTACACAGGGTAGTGGGTGCCAGGAACGCATTGCCGGAGGAGGTGGTGGAAGCAGGTACAATAGTGACGTTTAAGGGGCGCCTTGACAAATAAATGGATAGGATGGGAATAGAGCTGTGATTTTCAAAGTGGGGGTCGCAGGTCGCTGGATGGTGTAGAATGGGTCAGGGCAAGATCACCAAAATGATCCCCAAATACCGCCTGACCATGTTTACCATTTTTTCTCTTGGTAAATTCTCACTGCAATAAAGTGTATGACCGCGCGAGACTAATGTATAAGCCTTTGCCATGGACTTCCTTGCCTCTCTGAGCCAAAGTGTAGTTGGGCAGTTTGGAGTCAGAGAACTGTAAAATTCACTTTGGGTGGCATATCCTGCTACTGTATTCAGCATCAGGATCTCTATTATTTCTTGAGTTGAGTGTGTTGTCATGTGAGAGTACCTTTAAGAAATGGGTGTTTATTACTGCATGTCAGGGAGTGGGTGGAGCTGGGCTGTCTGTCAGCTTTTTACTTTCGTTTTAGGCTGTTTGCTGCAGGGTGTGTTTTAGTTTCGTTTTCAGAGCTGGATAGCTGCAGTCACAGCCAGAAGGTGTATGAATCTCTCTCTGTAATCTAGACTGTAAATCGATCCTGGTGATTTAAAACTAATAACAGTAGTGACTTTAACCTGATGTGCTTCTGATAAAGGTTTTGTTTTTAAGTCATATGGATGTTAAAAAGGAAAGCTTAAAGGTTTACTTAGTGTTGTAGTCTTTGGGGGTTGTATTTGAATTAATGATTGCTAAGATGTTCACTGTATGTTTTAAAAACGTTAACTTGAGTTCATAAAATAAACATTGTTTTGCTTTAAAAAATACTTTTCCATTTCTGCTGTCCCACACCTGTAGAGTGGGCCGTGTGCTCCCCATACCACAATCTAGTAAAAGTTGTGGGTCAGGTGAACTCCATGATACACTTCTCTAAACCCTGGCCCATAACAGTGTCACTAACAAACCCCGTGCGTCTTTTATCATTCTCTCAGTTAAGCTGGACGTACATCCTCCTCCAGCCCTACAAGCCCCCTCCTCCAGCCCTACAAGCCCCTATGTCCAATCCTTCCACTTGCGAATTGTCTCTCCACACCGGGGCTCTTATCCTTCAAGGACGCTTCTCTTTTTCATGACGTCCCACGCTGCTATCTAGCCCCTCTTCCCAGGTACTTGTCCCCAAGCATCTGTCTCTGCCGTGTGGCTACATGGACTCCATCAGCTGAATCAGTTCTTCTACAGCATGGACTTTTGCATCGACCTTTATCGGAGCTTGAATTGTTCGCCAAAAATGGCCGATAAAATGTTGCAGGTTTATGGAATGGAATGTGTCTGCACGTTTTGCATATTGGTCAGCTGAGCTGTACCCAGCATTGCTTTTTTTTTTTAAGTATGCTTTCAATCTGTTACATAATTACCTGGGAAACGGTACTGGCAGGCGTCCAGTGATGTCTCTCTCAATGCTGTCCCTGTCCCCAGTTTTATTTCATCCTTCGTATCATTCAACGTCTTAACATGAAAAACAACATTTCATCTTCCAGTTAGGCACATGACAGCCTTCCGGTCTCTACATCTAATTCAACAACTTCAGATAATTAGCTGTACCCATTTGTTTTTTCCCATTTCATTTTAACTGTCTTTTACCATTTCTTTTTGTCTTGTCTTTCTTAATATATATTAAACCCCCCTCTCCCCCAATCTTATCCACCTTTCCTTACCCTTTCTCCTTTTTGCTTCCCCCTTCCCCTCCCTCCACATCTACAGTTCACCCTCTGATGTTAGTCCCCCTGCTGTTTGGCCTTTCACATCTTTTGTTCTCTCTGGGGACTGCCATTAACACTCTTTCCCCTTGGTTTCTATGGCTGTTAGAACCCCGAATCTCTTGGTTTCTGTGCCTATGACTCATCTTTCATTCTCACTCCACAGTATAAATATTTCCCACTTTCTCTGTTAGCTTTGACAAAGAGTAATCGGACTCGAAACGTTAGCTCTTTTCTCTCCCTACAGATACTGCCAGACCTGCTGAGATTTTCCAGCATTTCCTCTTTCGGTCCAGTGATATTCTGTCTGACCGTGTTTTTCGTCCAACAGTTAGGGCTCCTTTTTCTGAAGTTGAACTTTTGAGTTTAATTTCCCATCCAATGTCATGTTAGGTTTTGAATGTGTGAACATGATGTTGTAAAAAATGTGCAATATTCAGCCTGTTAATCTTTCCAGCGTTGCACACAATTTTCCAAATGCTAACAATGGGTGTGAAGAAATAAAATAATCAAATAATCCTGAGTCACTCCCTTTAACAATGTGTCAGGGTGGAGCTGTCGTTTAAGGTGAAATAGCAGCTCAATTTACAAATTTACATTCAATAATACAGAAGTGCCAACAATGAGTGTGCCTTTTTAAAGGTAATTATGGAGAATCTTTTGTGAAAGTGGCGTGGGTTGCGATAGTCGGCCATTCTGTAAATTTGGGTCGCTCGAAAAAAAATTTTTATATACACTGCAATAGATGGATATGGACTGCGGAAGTGTAGAAAGTTTTAGGTTAGACGGGCAGCATGGTCGGCACAGGCTTGGAGGGCCGGAGGGCCTGTTCCTGTGCTGAACTTTTCTTTGTTGAGTGTGAGCATTAGCTGCTCAGATGAAAATGCCTCGAGGGAGAGGAATGAATGGAGCTGCATGACACATTAGTCTGTGGAGTGCTGTGCAGAAGAGTACTGGGGAAGTCAGAGTGTGGATGATGGCACTTGAAGGAGGGATGCTACTTACCTTTCCTGTCGTCATAAAATCATTGAACCTCTTGCAGCACTGACAATGAGCTCTAGGGACTTCTGTTGCTCACTGCTTCTGTTAGGTCCAGAAATGCCTGCTTGTTCTCAGAGACTGCCTTCTCTTCCTGCCGCCAGCGAACCTCTCTGCACTCCCTCACAACCTGCAGCATTACCTCAGAGAAGTACCAGAGAGCATGGGACAGCTTTCTCATGACTTCCTTCCACTCTTGACCTTCCAGAAGACTGAAGAACTCTTGCAGGATGCAACCAATGAGAAAATGCTGGAAAATCTCAGCAGGTCTGGCAGCATCTGTAGGGAGAGAAAAGAGCTAACGTTTCGAGTCCAGGTGACCCTTTGTCAAAGGGACTCGAAACGTTAGCTCTTTTCTCTCCCTACAGATGCTGCCTGACCTGTTGAGATTTTCCAGCATTTTCTCTTTGGTTTCAGTATCCAGCATCCGCAGTAATTTGCTTTTATCTTGCAGGATGCAGCCTTTCTGATTCCCACCAGGGTTCCTTTAAGTTGAAATGCTTTTATGGTTAGATGCGGTGTTTCTTTACTTCCATGCTCTGCGATTGGCTGAGAAACCTAGGATGTTGATACCATGGCTGAGTTGATAGCTACGACAAAGCCCTCTTCATTGAGAAATAGGTTCCTGCCCCACTGTGGGTCAGCTTCATTAAATATCTCCATGTTCTTTGTTGTTGTAATGATCCTATATGTGACAACAGTTCATTTAATTTCCTTTCTGTGTTCTTGTGATGATCTTAACTTTCCCTTGTTTCCAATTTGCCAGTCCATTTCAAAGTGCTTTACAACCACTGAAGTCAGTTCATTCTGCAGAAAGTCATTGTATACATCTATCCTTGGGAAGAAATAAATGTTTCAAAACCCATGGTCACTCTGATTGTATGAATAAATAATAAACTACCTATGTATTTAAATGGGGGTCTGGAGAAACATGTACAAGTAACCATCACATGACCTTTTGAATATCAAAATGACTAAGATGAAAGTTTATCATTTTGTTGAAAAGGAACATAATCCCCTTTCCTTTTATTTGTTTATAGTAATGAAAGGGAAACTTAGATGTGATAACCAGAAATTTAACAGCACTCTGCACATACACAATGTATTTGTCATAATTGGCTTCTCAAAGGTTTGTATTCCTTCTCTGTAAAAACAGTCTGCTTTTTTACACTCAATTTAAACAATCCTGTTTGCCTTTGTTAAGGAAGTTATGATGATGTTTCAATGAAAGTAAAAAACAGTGTAGGCAATGTTTGCAGAGAGAAATCCATAAAATCCTAATGTGCTTTGAAGGCAGCGTTTGATCATAGAATTTACAGTACAGAAGGAGGCCATTCGGCCCATCGAATCTGCACCCTGGAAAGAGCACCCTAATTAAGCACATACCTCCACCCTATCACCGTAACCCAGTAACCCCATTTAATCTTTTTGGACATTAAGGGCAATTTAGCAGGCCCATCCACCTAATCTGCACATCTTTGGACTGTGGGAGGAAACCGTAGCACCTGGAGGAAACCCACGCAGAAACTGGGAGAATGTGCAGACTCTGCACAGACAGTGACCCAAGCCGGGAATCGAAATGGGGACCATGGAACTGTGAGGCAACTGTGCTAACTACTGTGCTATTGTGCTGTCCTAATTCAAAATCATATATGTTGATATGTACATATATTGATATATAGTCCAAATATGTACAGGTTAGATGGATTGGCTATGCTAAATTGTCCCTCAGTGTCCAGGGATGTGCAGTTTAGGTTATGGTGTTACAGGAGTAGGAGGGAAATGGGTATGGGTAGATTGCTTATTTGGAGGGTCGGTGCAGGCTCAATGGGCTGAATAGCCTCCTTCTACACTGCAGGGATTTTATGATACCTCTAAGAATGGGCTGAATAGCCTCCTTCTACACTGCAGGGATTCTATGATACCTCCTAAGAATAGGCCGAATAGCCTCCTTCTACACTAGGGATTCTATGATACCTCTAAGAATCTAGCTAGAATAGATAGTAATGTTAAAGTAATTTGTCCAGCATGTATAAAATGGTGCCGGATTGAGTTCATTCGTCAACAGCTCATGTGTGCAAATATATTTAGTAGAAATATTTTCTTTGTCTTTTTCCTCTTTAGGGATTTTGATGCTAAGTTGTACCTGTGTGAAGAAGCTTTTGGCCTACTGCCTTATGATACTTTCCAAAGACTTTTGCACACACTGATTTTACCTTCATATCTTCTAACTCTGGTTATCACGGTGATCATTGCTATAACTGTTGCTGTTCAGAATCTCAGGTAAGTGTAGTTACCAAATAGTATTGGTACTTTGTTGCTGACACATTGTGCTGTCGGGATGAATACTTTTGAATTCAATGAGCAATTGTGCTCTGCATTGTTTAAAATTGACCAAACGTTGATAGATTTGATTTGTTTTCCATTTTTTTTTTAAAATATATTTTATTCAAAATTTTTGGCCAACCATGACAGTACATTGTGTATCCTTTACACAGTAATATAACAATATAAATAACAATGGCCAGTTTTAAGCAAGAAATAAATAATATATATAAACAACATCAAAATTAAAAAACTAAACTAAACTAAATGGCAACTGCCTTGTCCCAAATAAATACTCTCCAAAAATACAATTCAGCAGTCCAATATACAATTACCTATAACAACAACCTATACATATTATACATATACACTAACATCCCTGAGAGTCCTTCTGGTTCCTCCTCCTCCTCCCCCCCCCCCCCCCCCCCCCCCCCGGCTGCTGCTGCTGTCTTCTTCTTTTCCATTCCCTCTATCTTTCTGTGAGGTATTCGACGGACGGTTGCCACCGCCTGGTGAACCCTTGAGTCGATCCCCTTAGGACGAACTTAATCCGTTCCAACTTTATAAACCCTGCCATGTCATTTATCCAGGTCTCCACACCCGGGGGCTTGGCTTCCTTCCACATCAACAGTATCCTGCGCCGGGCTACGAGGGACGCAAAGGCCAAAACATCAGCCTCTTTCGCCTCCTGCACTCCTGGCTCCTCTGCAACCCCGAATATAGCCAACCCCCAGCTTGGTTCGACCTGGACCCCCACCACCTTCGAAAGCACCTTTGTCACCCCCACCCAAAACCCCTGTAGTGCCGGACATGACCAGAACATGTGGGTGTGATTCGCTGGGCTTCTCGAGCATCTCGCACACCTACCCTCTACTCCAAAAAATTTACTGAGCCGTGCTCCAGTCATATGCGCCCTGTGTTACACCTTAAATTGTATCAGGCTTAGCCTGGCACACGGCGACGATGAGTTTACCCTACTTAGGGCATCAGCCCACAGCCCCTCCTCAATCTCCTCCCACAGCTCCTCTTCCCATTTCCCTTTCAGCTCATCTACCATAATCTCCCCCTCGTCCCTCATTTCCCTATATATGTCTGATACCTTACCGTCCCCCACCCATGTCTTTGAGATCACTCTATCCTGCACCTCCTGCGTTTGGAGCTGCGGGAATTCCCTCACCTGTTGCCTCGCAAAAGACCTCAGTTGCATATACCGGAATGCATTCCCTTGGGGCAACCCGTATTTTTCGGTCAGCACTCCCAGGCTTGCAAACGTCCCATCTACAAACAGATCTCTCAATTGTGTTACTCCTGCTCTTTGCCATGTTCCAAATCTTCCATCCATTCTCCCCGGAGCAAACCTATGGTTATTTCTTATCGGGGACCACACCGAGGCTCCCGTCTTACCCCTATGCCGTCTCCACTGCCCCCAGATTTTCAGAGTAGCCACCACCACCGGGCTTGTGGTGTATTTCTTCGGTGAGAACGGCAACGGCGCCGTCACCATAGCTTGTAGGCTAGTCCCCCTGCAGGACGCCCTCTCCAATCTCTTCCACGCCGCTCCCTCCTCTTCTCCCATCCACTTACATACCATTGAGATATTGGCGGCCCAGTAGTACTCACTTAGGCTCGGTAGTGCCAGCCCCCCCCCTATCCCTACTACGGTGCAAAAATCCCCTCCTCACACTCGGGGTCTTCCCGGCCCACACAAAACTCATGATATTCTTCTCAATCCTTTTGAAAAAAGCCTTCGTGATCACCACCGGGAGGCACTGAAACACAAAAAGGAATCTCGGGAGGACCACCATTTTAACCGCCTGCACCCTCCCTGCCAGTGACAGGGATACCATGTCCCATCTCTTGAAATCTTCCTCCATCTGTTCCACCAACCGCGTTAAATTTAACCTATGCAATGTACCCCAATTCTTGGCTATCTGGATCCCCAACTAGCGAAAGTCCCTTGTTACCTTCCTCAGTGGTAAGTCCTCTATTTCTCTGCTCTGCCCCCCTGGATGCACCACAAACAACTCACTTTTCCCCATGTTCAGTTTATATCCTGAAAATTCTCCAAACTCCCCAAGTATCCGCATTATCTCTGGCATCCCCTCCGCCGGGTCCGCCACATACAACAACAAATCGGCCGCATACAGAGATACCCGGTGTTCTTCTCCCCTGAGTACTCCCCTCCACTTCCTGGAACCCCTCAATGCTGTTGCCAGGGGCTCAATCGCCAGTGCAAACAATAATGGGGACAGAGGACATCCCTGCCTCGTCCCTCTATGGAGCCGAAAATATGCAGACCCCCGTCCATTCGTGACCACGCTCGCCATCGGGGCCCTATACAGCAGCTGTACCCATCTAATATACTCATCTCCAAAGCCAAATCTCCTCAACACCTCCCACAAATAATCCCACTCCACTCTATCAAATGCTTTCTCGGCATCCATCGCCACCACTATCTCCGCTTCCCCCTCTGGTGGGGGCATCATCATTACCCCTAGCAGCCTCCGTATATTCGTATTCAGCTGTCTCCCCTTCACAAACCCAGTTTGGTCCTCATGGACCACCCCCGGGACACAATCCTCTATCCTCATTGCCATTACCTTGGCCAGAATCTTAGCGTCTACATTCAGGAGGGAAATAGGCCTATAGGACCCGCATTGCAGCGGGTCTTTTTCTTTCTTTAGGAGAAGCGATATCGTTGCCTCTGACATAGTCGGGGGCAGCTGTCCCCTTTCCCTCGCCTCATTAAAGGTTCTCATCAGTAACGGGGCGAGCAAGTCCACATATTTCCTGTAAAATTCAACTGGGAATCCATCCGGTCCCGGAGCCTTCCCCGCCTGCATGCTCCTAATTCCTTTCACTACTTCCTCCATTTCGATCTGTGCTCCCAGTCCCACCCTCTCCTGCTCCTCCACCTGAGGAAATTCCAGCTGTTCCAGAAAACACATCATTCTCTCCTTCCCATCCGGGGGCTGAGCCTCATATAATCTTTCATAGAATGCCTTGAACACTCCATTCACTCTCGCCGCTCCCCGCTCCATCTCTCCCTCCTCATCCCTCACTCCCCCTATTTCCCTCGCTGCTCCCCTTTTCCTCAATTGTTGGGCCAGCAACCTGCTCGCCTTCTCCCCATATTCGTATTGTACACCCTGTGCCTTCCTCCACTGTGCCTCTGCAGTACCCATAGTCAGCAAATCAAATTCTACGTGTAGCCTTTGCCTTTCCCTGTACAGTCCCTCCTCCGGTGCCTCCGCATATTGCCTGTCCACCCTCAGAAGTTCTTGCAGCAACCGCTCCCGTTCCCTACTCTCCTGCTTTCCTTTATGTGCCCTGATTGATATCAGCTCCCCTCTAACCACTGCCTTCAGCGCCTCCCAGACCACTCCCACCTGGACCTCCCCATTATCATTGAGTTCCAAGTACTTTTCAATACACCCCCTCACCCTTAGGCACACCCCCTCATCCGACATTAGTCCCATGTCCATTCTCCAGGGTGGACGCCGTTCTTTTTCCTCCCCTATCTCCAAGTCCACCCAATGTGGAGCGTGATCCGAAATAGCTATAGCCGTATACTCCGTCCCCCTCACCTTCGGGATCAACGCCCTTCCCAAAACAAAAAGTCTATTCGCGAATAAACTTTGTGGACATAGGAGAAAAACGAAAACGCCTTACTCCTAGGTCTACTAAATTTCCATGGTTCTACTCCTCCCATCTGCTCCATAAAGTCTTTAAGCACCTTGGCTGCTGCCGGCCTCCTTCCAGTCCTGGACCTCTCCCTGTCCAGCCCTGGTTCCAGCACCGTGTTAAAATCTCCACCCATTACCAACTTCCCCACCTCTAGGTCCGGGATACGTCCTAACATGCGCCTCATAAAGTTGGCATCATCCCAGTTCGGGGCATATACGTTCACTAAGACCACCGCCTCCCCCTGTAATTTGCCACTCACCATCACGTATCTGCCCCCACTATCCGCCACTATGGTCTTTGCCTCAAACATTACCCGCTTCCCCACTAATATAGCCACCCCCCTGTTTTTCGCATCTAGCCCCGAATGAAACACCTGCCCCACCCATCCTTTGCGTAGTCTAACCTGGTCTATCAGTTTCAAATGCGTCTCCTGTAACATAACCACATCTGCCTTAAGTTTCTTTAGGTGTGCGAGTACCCGTGCCCTCTTTATCGGCCCATTCAGCCCTCTCACATTCCACGTGATCAGCCGGGTTGGGGGGCTCTTTACCCCCCCTTGTCGATTAGCCATCCCCTTTTACCCAGCTCCTCACCCAGTTCCCTCTCAGCTGTGTCCCCCCAGGCGGTGCCGCCCCGCCCACCCCACACCAGCTCCCCCTTCTCCCCAGCAGCAGCAACCCAGTAAATCCCCCCCCCCCCCGCTAGATCCCCCACTAGCGTAGTTACACCCCCCATGTTGCTCCCAGAAGTCAGCAAACTCTAGCCGACCTCGGCTTCCCCCCGTGACCTCGGCTCGCACCGTGCGACGCCCCCTCCTTCCTGCTTCCCTATTCCCGCCATAATTATCATAGCGCGGGAACAAAGCCCGCGCTTCCCTTTTGGCCCCGCCCCCAATGGCCAACGCCCCCAACTCCTCCACCTCCCTTCCTCCCTCCCCCACAACCTGTGGAAGAGAGAAAAGTTACCGGGTCGCAGGATTAACAACATAAAAATCATCTCTTCCCCCCTTTTTCCCCCCTCTTCGCCCCCCATATTCGCCCCACCACTTTGTCTCAAACGTTCTTTTTTAATAACCCACTCATTCCAATTTCTCTTCAACAATAAATGTCCACACCTCATCCGCCGTCTCAAAGTAGTGGTGCTTCCCTTGATATGTGACCCACAGTCTTGCCGGCTGCAGCATTCCAAATTTGATCTTCTTTTTATGAAGCACCGCCTTGGCCCGATTAAAGCTCGCCCTCCTTCTCGCCACCTCCGCACTCCAGTCTTGATATACGCGGATCACCGCGTTCTCCCATCTACTGCTTCGAGTTTTCTTTGCCCATCTTAGGACTATCTCTCTGTCCTTAAAACGGAGGAATCTCACCACTATGGCTCGAGGAATTTCTCCAGCCCTCGGTCTTCGCGCCATAACTCAATAGGCTCCCTCCACCTCCAGCGGACCCGTCGGGGCCTCCGATCCCATCAACGAGTGCAGCATCGTGCTCACATATGCCCCGACGTCCGCCCCTTCTGCACCTTCAGGAAGACCAAGAATCCTTAAATTCTTCCTCCTCGCATTATTCTCCAGCACCTCCAGCCTTTCCACACATCGTTTATGGTGTGCCTCGTGCATCTCCGTCTTCACCACCAGGCCCTGTATATCGTCCTCGTTCTCGGCAGCCTTTGCCTTCACGACCCGAAGCTCTCGCTCCTGGGTCTTTTGCTCATCTTTTAGCCCTTCAATCGCCTGTAATATCGGGGCCAACAGCTCCTTCTTCATCTCCTTTTTAAGCTCTTCCACGCAGCGTTTCAAAAACTCGTGTTGTTCAGGGCCCCATATTAAACTGCCACCTTCCGACGCCATCTTGGTTTTTGCTTGCCTTCCTTGCCGCTGCTCTAAAGGATCCACCGCAATCCGGCCACTTTCCTTTCCTTTTTCCATCCGTATCCAGGGGGGATTCCCTTCTGGTTTACCGCACAGTGCTTTTAGCCGTTAAAATTGCCGTTGGGGCTCTTATTAAGAGCCCAAAAGTCCGTTCCACCGGGAGCTGCCGAAACGTGCAACTTAGCTGGTCATCGCCGCACCCGGAAGTCCTATTTTCCATTTTTGAGCAGCTGTAATATCTTAGACCAAATTACAGAATGATCATTTGCAAAACAAATTACCTCCCAAGTGTTTTGACCATTAAAGTTTTTTAAAATTGCTGGTTTGGGTAGCCTCATGATTGTCAAGAGTATTTTCATTAAGTGAGCATGCAATGGAGTGAGGTGGGAACAGAGAGAACATATAAAGACTTCTAAAATAGAAATTTAGTGAGAGTGGTAAATAGACAGAATGAAGAATCTGCTAAATAGACTAGTTGATGTTTTCCACAAATAATAAAAAACCTTAAAATAGATCAAGCCAACTAAATCCAAATTGAAAGATTTCAGCAACACAAAGTCTCGCTGTGCGTATCAACTTTCTCAACAACCTCAAAGAAAACAAACATCACTCGTACCTGCTGGTCACAAATCTACAAGCCACACTTAAAGATGCTGTAATAAAAATAGAAAATGCTGATTATGCCCAACATGTCTGGTCTCATCTGTGGACAGAGAAACAGAGTTACCTTTTTAGCTCTGTGACCTTTCATCAAAACTGGAAGAAGTTAGAGAGGTTTTGAGCAAGAAAAGGGGAGAGGGTGGATGAAGAGCAAAAGGGAAATTCTGTGGCAAAGTGGAGGGCACGAGAGATTAAATGACATGAGCAGCACGGTAGCACAAGTGGATAGCACTGTGGCTTCACAGCGCCAGGGTCCCAGGTTCGATTCCCCGCTGGGTCACTGTCTGTGCGGAGTCTGCACGTTCTCCCCGTGTCTGCGTGGGTTTCCTCCGGGTGCTCCGGTTTCCTCCCACAGTCCAAAGACGTGCAGGTTAGGTGGATTGGCCATGCTAAAAAAAAATTGCCCGTAGTGTCCATAAGGGTTGGGAGGGGTTATTGGGTTGCGGGGATAGGGTGGAAGTGAGGGATTAATGGGGGTCGGTGCAGACTCGATGGGCCGAATGGCCTCCTTCTGCACTGTATGTTCTATGTAATCTATGATTTCATAGCCAAAGGGAGTGGTAATGGAATACATAAAGGCTCAAAATATGTGTTTAGATGTGAATGACAGGACAGCTGCCATCTGAACGCAAAGCAAAGGAAATTAGCAAATCAAGAGAAAAAACAAACCAGTAAAGAAACACAAAGCAAGATGATTGGGAGACAAGTTATAATCTAAAATTGTTGAACTGATTGAGTCTGGAAGCCTGAGAATGCTAAGTCGAAAGATGAGATGCTGTTCCTCGAGCTTGCATTGAGCTTCATTGGAACACTAGCAGGCCATGGACAGAAAGGTCACAAGTAGGCGTCAATGAAGTTACTGTGAAAAGTCCTCAGTCGCCACATTCCAGCGTCTGTTCGGGGAGGCCGGTACGGGAATTGAACCCGCGCTGCCGGCCTTGTTCTGCATTACAAGCCAGCTGTTTAGCCCGCTGTGCTAAACCAGCCTGTAAATGCGAGGTTATCCATTTTGATAGCAAAAACAGGAAGGCAGATTATTATCTGAATTGCTAAAGATTGAGAGAGGGGAATATGCAACGGGACCTGGATGTCCTTGTACATCAGTCACTGAAAGTAAGCTTGCAAGTGCGGCAGGCGGTAAAGAAGACAAATGGCATGTTGGCCTTCATAGCAGGAGGATTTGAGTGTAGGAGCAGGGTTGTCTTGCTGCAATTATACAGGGCCTTGGTGAGACCATACCTTAAATATTGTACCATAGACCATTCAGCCCATCAAGTCTGCAGCCACCCTACCGAGGCCCACTTCCCTGCCCTATCACGGATTTCCTACAGTGCAGAAGGAGGCCATTCAGCCCATCGAGTTTGCACTGACCCTCTGTTTAAGCACCCTACCTAGGCCCACTCCCCCATCCTACCCCGTAACCTTGGACACTAAAGGGCAATTTTAGCATAGCCAATCCACCTAATCTGCACACCGTTGGAATATGGGAAGAAAGGAGCACCCGGAGGAAACCCACGCAGACATGCGGAGAATGTACAAACTCCACAAAGTCACCCAAGGCCAGAATTGAACATGGGTCCCTGGCGCTGTGAGGCAGCAGTGCTAACTATTGTGCCACCATGAAAGGCTCCAACAAGCTTGGATCCAGCCACCTTCTCCTATCAATGGCCTCACCATCAAATCTCTCACAATCAACAGTAAATTCTCCACTATCAACATTTTGAGATCACCATTGACCAGGGTTTAACTGGACCAGCCCTTTAATATTGTGGCTACCACAGTCGGAGAGAAGCTGTGTACTGCAATGACTAATTCAACTCTGACCCTTCAAAGCCCCCTACAAGGCTCAAGTCAACAGTGATGGAATACTCAACACTTTCCTGAATTGGCGAAGGTGTACCAATACTAAAGAAACTCAACAGTGTTCAGAATAGATCAATTTGTTTAACTGGCACCACCGATACAGGTTAAATATTAACCTCATTCACCACCAGTGGTGCACATTGGCTGCGGTATGTACCATCTTAGGATATACAACAAAATATTATGAACAACTCCCTGCCCTGCAAACTCTACCATAAAAGGATAATCAGAAATATCTTCCAAGTTATTTGCCAATCTAAATTGGACATATTTTTCAATTCTTTCATATTTTCTGAGTCAAACTCTGGGCATCTCCTACCTAAGCTCACTGTTAGAATATCAGCAATGCAATAGCTACAGGGGTTCAAAGAGAAGTGCCACTGCTATATTTGGAGGTCATCCAGGAATGGCCAATAGATATGGGTTTATTCCAGAGATACACACATCCCCTGAACAATAAAAAAATCCAGCAGTTCACAAAGCAGTTAACCCCATCTAACTTGCACACTAAGGGGCAATTTATCATGGCCAATCCACCTAACCTGCACTTCTTTGGACTGTGGGAGGAAACCGGAGCACCCGGAGGAAACGCATGCAGACACAGGGAGAAGTGCAAACTTCACGCAGACAGCAATGCAAGGCCTGAATTAAACCCGGGTCCCTGGAGCTGTGAGGCAGTAGTGCTAACCACTGTTCCACCGTGCCTGCACTTGTCTGCAGTTTTGGTCTCCTTATCTGAGGAAGGATGTTCTTGTTACAGAGGGAGAGCAGCGAAGGTTTACCAAACTGATTTCTAGGATGGCAGGACTTCAGTATGTGGCGAGATTGAGTCGGTAGTATTATATTCACTGGAGTTTAGAAGAATGAGGGGCAATCTCCTAGAAACCTATAAAATTCTAACAGGACTAGACAAGGGATGTTCCCGATGGTGAGTATCCAGAACCAGGGGTAAGTCTTAAGGATAAGACTTAAGGTGGTAAACCTTTTAGGACTGAGATGAGGAGAAATGTCTTCACCCAGAGAGTGGTGAGCCTGTGGAAGTCTCTACCATAGAAAGCAGTTGAGGCCAAAACCTTGTAACCTTGTACGTTTTCAAGAAGGAGTTAGATATAGCTCTTGGTGCTAAAGGGATCAAAGGATATGGGGGGAAAGCAGGACAGTTTACGGAGTTGGATGATCAGCCATGATAATGAATGGTGGAGCAGGCTCGAAGAGCCAACTGTACTCCTATTCCTAATTTCTATGTTTCTGTATAAATAGGGATAATTAAATTTTTTGAGCTGGTATTGTTGTAAACAGAATGCTTATGTATCGAAAAACAGCTTTCTTCCTAGTTATAACTGTAATTTTCTCCCCAGATGCAGTAGCTATTCATCTCTATGCCAGACCACTTCCATTAAAGAAGAGGGCAGGATTATGCTGAGACCAGACATGGCTTACAATCTAATACACAATGTGTTATTTGGTCTGCTGGCTTTAAGCACAATGAGGTATGATAACCTATGGCATTGGCCCAGATCCCTTATTGACGTTATTTATTGTTTCTGAAGGTTAACAGAGTTATGACCAGAAAACATAAGTACAGCCAGATGTATTAATAATTTAGTTGTGCAAGAAACCTATTTTCCAAATTAATTTGTAATATCCCAAATTCTGTAATCTCTGTGGTTAATTAGCCCATTGATATGTTCACATGTAGATTAGCGTATATGCAGACAGATATGTAAATAGATATATATAGTAAAATTAGTATACGATCACTGGATTCATCGGCGGTTTACGGGGCTATCTTGGAGGAGGAGAAGGCACCACTGGAAGGGATCAAGGCAAAGTGGGAGGAAAAGTTGGGAGAGGGTATGGAGGAGGGTTCTGGTGTGAGGTGCTCCGGAGGGTGAACGCCTCCACCTCGTGTGCGAGGTTGGGGCTGATACAGCTGAAGGTGGCGTATAGAGCGCACCTTACAAGGGCGAGGATGAGCCGACTCTTTGAGGGGGTAGAAGATGTGTGTGAACGTTGCGGGGGAGGCCCCGCAAACCACATTCATACGTTTTGGTCCTGTCCAAAGCTGGAGGATTACTGGAAGGAGGTGTTTAGGGTAAGCTCTAAAGTGGTGTATGTGAAACTGAACCCGGGCCCTAGGGAGGCCATATTTGGGGTGTTGGATCAGCCGGGATTGGAAACGGGCGCGGAGGCACATGTTGTAGCCTTCGCCTTGTTGATCGCCCAAAAGCGGTTCCTGTTAAGGTGGAGATCAACCTCTCCACCCTGTGCCCTGGCATGGTGGGGGGGGACCTGCTGGAATTCTTAACGCTTGAAAAGGTCAAATTTGAACAGAGGAGAAGGTTCTACAATTCATGGGCGTTATTCATTATGCACTTTCGAGAATTGGATCACATCGAATATTAGGGGGGCTGGGAGGGTTGGGGGGAGGGGGATTGTATGTGTTAATAGTGACTATGGGTGATTCCTGATTCCCCTTTGTCATTTGTTTATGTTAACATGCGGGCCAATGTCTGGGGTTTGGTGGGAGGATGGGATCGTTGTTATTGTATAGGGGATTGACATTACATTCATTACTGATTATTGTTTATTGTTTATTGTTGGGTGTAAATTTGGGAGAAAATGTGAAAAAGAAGGAGAATTTAAAAAAAAAATTTTTTTTTAATTGATCACGGGATTCGCCTGACCTCTACATCTGTCACTGAGCCTAAACATTAGTTGGCCAGTGCTCCATATTGACTACTGACTGTACAATCTATAAATCAATTTCATCCCTCCCGGGGAACCTCTTACCGACTCCTTCTGCCTACATCTACATCACGGCATTTTATTTCCTAAACCTTTGCCATGTCTGTGTAGCCTGAATTTCCTGTGTCCATTTCTATGCATATTTTGATTTTCACTCCAGAGTCTCTTCCCTTACCACTGTATGCATTCTCTTTAATGGCCAGTGTTTTGGGCTAAATCAGACTGTTCACAACCTTGTCTTATTTCAACCTCCTATCCTCTCCATCAGCTAGACCGTGTACTTCATACTCATCTTTCTTACCATAACCATTCCCTGTCCTTGCATCAACTTGCCTGCTGCTGAAACCCTCAGACTATTCCAATGGACTCTTAACTAGCTTCTGTCTCCATAAACTTGAGATCATCCAAATGTGGTTGCCTGTATTCTAACCTGTACCAGATCTTGTAAATGTAACCCTGTGCTCACTGACCTAGATTAGCTCTGGGTCTACCAATGACTCTTTTAAAAATTCTATTCTCATGTTCAAAACTCTCCATACCCTTACACTTCCCTATATTGGTATCGTGCCCGACCTTTAGAACCCTCCAAGAGTTGTACGTTCCTCCAATTTTGGGCTCTTGTGCATTTCCCACTCCTTTTGCCCCATCATTGGCAGGCATACCTTCAGATATCTAAGCAATAAACTCTGCCTCTTCATCTCTCTTGTCCATCAAGTTAATCCTGAAAATCAATTTTAACAATATTGGAATGACACTGTTATAACCCACACAGGTCTTATGGATAGGGATGAGTCACTGCCCCGTGGATCTTGCAGAATACGATCTTCCCCTGTAAGGGGCCGGAGGACCCTTAACAATGTCCACTTGTATAAATCGAGTCGGCCAGTAATAATAATAATCTTTATTTGTGTCACAAGTAGGCTTACATTAATACTGCAATGAAGTTACTGTGAAAATAAGGCACCGACTAGGGAGAAGACCCAGTAGGGGACCACTGGAGCTGTACATAATAATTAAGTGTAAAAGAAAGTAAGTTTTGTTTCTCAACCAACTCGGTGTGGACTCTTCATTGTGCTTACAAAATAATCCTTCATTTATTGAGTGAAATAATACAAATAATGCCCAATATAAATGCACTTTAATTCTAACTCTATTCTGTAACAAGACTCTCAATTAAATAAAAATCTTTACTGAGAATACAAGTCGAGTATCCTTTATCCGTAAATCTGACAAACTAACACATCCAAAAACCAACCATACTTTTTTTGAGCCTGACTGACCTTCAGCTCGGGCAGTCTGTGACCCGAGCCCACATGAACCTCGCAGTCCACACCTAACCTTTTGGCATGGGAAGTCTCTGACCTGAGCTGATATGAACCTCGCAGTCCACACCTACCCTTTTGGCATGGGAAGTCTCTGACCTGAGCTGATATGAACCTCGTAGACCACACCTGACCTTTTGGCGTGGGAAGTCTCTGACCTGAGCTGACACGACCTGAGCCAACCACACCCATCCCTTAGCGGGGGATGTCTAGTTTGTTTATTTACACTGTTTACCTTGCAATTTCTGTCCGTACTATACCTTGCGAGCCCTCTCCTACAAGCAGAATCGCAGATGGCGCCACAAGTAGGAATTTATTAAAGGTACCTTGTATTTCTTACTCAATTTCACATCTTGCCTTTCTAACCATTTTATTTAGTTTATTCTATAACTAGATAGGCTTTGGCCATTATAATGTGAGGTAGCCTAAGCCTATATGCGGTATGTGAAAACCAAAATTAGATGAAATCTGAAAGTCAAATCAGCCATGAGGGTTTCTGATAAAGTATACTTGGCCTGTGTATATTTTCCTTCTCTTTTCTTTTATGCTGATATTGATTTTTGGACGGATGTATTTTCCACTGCAATTTTACTGTTTGGATAATTGGTCCACATTTTCCTGTCAAAATTAAAAAATGGACATGCATATACATAGCTACCAACTGAGCCATGACTAACGCACATGATAACATTGAAATTAATGTTATGCACCATTACTTATCTGCAACTGTTACAGCAATTACAGCAAGGATCACTTATTGCCTACCCCTAATTGCCCATGAGAAGATGGTGGTGAGTTCCTTGTTCAACTGCTCCAGTGCATGTGGTGTAGGTATTCCTGCAGTGCTATTAGGTAGGAAGTCCCAGAACATTCATCCCACTATAATGAAGAAACTGAAATATATTGTCAAGTTAGAATGGTGCATGACTTGGAGAGAGTTTGCAGCTGTCAATGTTCCCATGTGCCTGCTGCTCTTGTCTTTCTATGATGTGGAGATGCCGGCATTGGACTGGGGTGAGCACAGTAAGAAGTCTTACAACACCAGGTTAAAGTCCAACAGGTTTGTTTCAAACACTAGCTTTCGGAGCACTGCTCCTTCCTCAGGTGAAATGTCTTTCACAGCAGTAGATGTTGTTGGTTTATAAAATGCTGTTAAAGGAACTTTGCCAAGTCACTCCAGTGTCAGTGGCAGATAGAGTGAATGTTTAAGTTCATCCCAGTCAAGTGCGACACTTTGTCTTGTTGGAGCTGCACTCATCCAGGCAAGTGGAGACTATTCCATCACATTCCTGACCTGCTTTGTAGATGGTGGAGAAGCTTTGTTGAGGCAGGCATGCAGTAGGTCCCACAGTTTGTATAATCAGAAACGATGGCTGAGATTATCAGATCCCAATGCACCTTGCTACTGCTGCTAGCAAGGACGGAGAATTTGGCGCACAGTCAAATCTCCATTCACCGCAGCAGGACCAGAGAAATCCTGCCGGCATGAAGGAACAGAAAACTCTGCCCTATGTCTCCAAATTTTAAATTTTAGCAATGGGGGAAATCTGTTCCAAAATTACTCATTGCTATAATGAAAAGTTAATAGTTTCAAAATACTTTTTAGATTTCCATTATAGTGACTAATCTCAGTTCTTTTAGCTCAGTTATTTTTTGTTACAGGATGAAATATCTGTGGACATCTCATATGTGTGTCTTTGCATCAGCAGCAATTTGCAGCAATCAGTTGTGGAGTCTGAGTCTCAAAGCAATACGTCTGTATTCTCCTCACTGGGTCAGTGTCATTAACACAAATCCAGTGCTTTGTTATATTTAAATTAGAAGTTCAAGACTATGTCTAATGTAGTTTCTTTAACAAAATGTTTCTCTCGTGTTTTGATTATTTATGTCCATTGTTCTCCTTAATACTTAGCTATTAAGAGCTGTCTAGACTTTCATATTGAGGTGAAGTCCTTTTTTGCTCAATTTATCCCACGCTACCAAATTTGTTTGCTACATAATTGTGTATAAAATATTTTTCTGTTATCTTACCCATTAGCATTTCTAAGCATTAAACATTTAAATGCTGCATTAATCCACAACCATTGCATTACTCATATTTTTTAACTGCTACAAAGGCACGTTCACAATTTTATTGTGTTTGACCAGGCTATTTTGTATTCAATTTTTTTGGAACTTAGTTGTTGCCAAAGCTTAGGAGTTGTAAGTGAACTCATTCACAACTGAGTTTCATCTCTTGTATGACATCAGTTTTCTTATTTAACTGAGAATGTAATTCAGGGCAGACCTTACCAAGTATCTGTAACTTTGTGATTATGTAAATTACCCAAAATCAGTACTCAAAATGTAGCCACATCACACTATTTCTAACAGAGAAATGAAAGTTTTAATTCCTGAGAAATATTCACAGTAACTAAAAAGTGATATAATGCAAGGAATAACTTCACCATTGAGGTGTGGCCTACTTTGAATTTTAAGATTACATTATATAGTCAACACAGAGTTTATAAGCCAAGGAACTTTCTGTTATTTTAAGCTGTTTGTATTGTTAGCTTAAAATTGTAAAGTACATGTATTTTTATCATTCAAATTAGTTGTTTTTTAAAAAATTATTTTTATTAAAATTGTTGTCAAAAACATAATTTTTGCATAACCGTACGCAACAATTAACAGAACAAAGGGAAGAAAAAAATGTTAACCGTATGTACAAAGAAAGGAACAATACAACGTATAGATTACCCCTGCCCCCCAAGGATGCTGCTGCTGCTGACCTTTACTGCTCTCCCAGAAAGTCGAGAAACGGCTGCCACCTCTGAGAGAACCCCGCCATGGACCCTCTCAAGGCAAACTTTATTTTCTCGAGACTGAGAAACCCAGCCATGTCACTAGCCCAGGTCTCTACACTTGGGGCTTTGAATCCCTCCACATTAAAAGGATCCGTCTCCGGGCTACCAGGGAGGCAAAGGCCAATACGCCAGCTTCTTTCGCTTCCTGAACTCCCAGATCGTCTGACACACCAAAGATCGCTATCTCCGGACTCGGCACCACCCGTGTGCCTAAGATCTTGGACATTGCCTTAGCAAATCCCTGCCAGAATCCCTTAAGAGCCGGGCATGCCCAGAACATATGGACATGATCTGCAGGGCTTCCCGCACACCTCGCACATTTATCCTCAACCCCAAAGAGCTTGCTCATCCTAGTTGTCGTCATGTGTGCCCAGTGGACCACCTTAAACTGGATTAAGCTAAGCCTGGCACATGATGAGGAGGAATTGACCCTGTTTAAGGCGTCCGCCCACAGGCCTGCATCCAGCTCCCCACCTAGCTCCTCCTCCCATTTGCCCTCCACTGGGGCTTCCTCCGCCTCCTGAAGTCCCCGGTAAATGTCCGAAACCTTCCCCTCCCCTACCCAGGTGCCGGAGACCACACTATCCTGTATCCTGCGTGGGGGTAGCAGCGGAAATGATACCACCTGCTTGTTCAGAAAGGCGCGTACCTGAAGGTATCTGAAAGCGTTTCCAGGGGGCAAACTGAATTTCTCCTCCAGCGTTTTCAGGCTGGGGAAGGTCCCGTCTATGAACCGCTCCCACATCAACTCCTCCCCCAATACCCATTTCCTAATCATGGCTATGTTAGCCTCCCAATAGTAGCTGCAAAAGTTCGGCAGCACAGCCCAACCCCCCTCTTTACTCGCGAGTCTCTTTACTCGCGGGGTCTTATTTGCCCATACGAATCCCGAGATATCATTCTAGGGTGTCAGTGCTCTGGCATATTCTTTCAAACTTTTTATTGTTCAATAATGTTATCATACTTCTTCAGATACAAATAATAACAAGAATAGAATAGTACTAGAAACTTCAGAAAATGCTCAATTTCAAGATCTTAGAAATAGCAACTGTATTAAATGGGCAAATAAGTAGTACTGTGCAATTCATCTGCCATTAATCTATCCACATAATTTTTTATAATTGATTTTGACTTCAAAGTTTTAAGAACGTCTTGACAAATACATGAAAAGGATGGGAATAGAGGGATATAGTCCCCGGATGGGTAGGGGATTTAGTTCAGATGGGCAGCATGGTTAGTATAGGCTTGGAGGGCCGAAGGGCCTGTTCCTGTGCTGTAATTTCCTTTGTTCTTTCGTTTTGAAACTGCTCTATCAGAATCAATTGCTGCTGATATATTTGCATAGAATTTCTGAATTCAAGGCAATGATGAAAATTTGAGATTGCAGTACTCATAATGCTGATCCTTGAGGCAAGCCATCTTTACTTAACTTTTAGAAAGTACCTGTTTGAAAGATTTAACTTAAATTTCCGATACCTGTGAGCTTAATATTACAGTCTCTTGCATGCGGCTTTTTGGATGCCTTTTTAAAAATCTAGATACAGCAAGTTGCAGGCTTACCCTAGTATCATACAGTAGGCTTGACTTTCTTCGAAAAAGCCAGAGAGGTTGATCAAACAGAATCTTTTCCCTATGAAACCATTATTCCCAAGTTATTTTAAAGATAACCCTAAACATAACACTGAACATTACTGGATGTAATCAGTACTATTGTTGTAGTTCCTTGTGATTGCTTTCTTTGTCCTTTTTGAAAATGAATAAAATGTTAGTCTGTTTTCAGTCTACCTGTATTATTTAATCTTTAGGTCTCTTGCTTTTGCAGGTCCGTGTGATAAGGTTTGCAGTTCCTATATTAATCTTCATTTACCTTTATCATGAGGTAAGATTAATTTATCTGAGAAAGCAAAAAACATTAGCTCATCTTTGTCAAGTTTCAGATATTTTATTTTAAGACTATTAAAATTACTAAAAATGGATTATCAGAATCAGTTGGAGCCTACAGATGATGTTCCACTCTTACTAAACTAAAATCCTATGTCACAGACAATTTTTAGGTATTATTTTTTACTGCCTGTGATCAAATATATTTGTATGTGGATGTATGCATCTTCTTACCCTCTGAGTGATTGAACCAATTTTAATAACTCAATATCAAGCTGTTGTGCATTAAATTTGAAGAAAGTTTCTTTATTTCTCACAAACACTTGTTCTGAAGATTAAGAAGGTTTAAACGAAGGGCGGCACAGTGGTTAGCACTGCTGCCTCACGGCACCGCGGTCCCAGGTTCGATCCCGGCTCTGGGTCACTGTCCGTGTGGAGTTTGCACAGTCTCCCCTTGTTTACATGGGTTTCATCCCCACAACCCAAAAAGATGTGCAGGGTAGGTGGATTGGCCAGACTAAATTGCCCCTTAATTGGAAAAAATGAATTGGGCACTGTTTTAAAAAAAATAAAAAAATTTAAGGTTTAAACAAAGGCTTCATACTTCACTCTAATGACTCAGCCACGCTATCACACACATAAAACGAGATACAGTTGAAGTTAAAACATTAATTCGAAAAATGGAATTTAACTTCTCTATTTTGTTGCCAGCCCAATGTTTCTTGCTTGAGTTGATGTTTTGGGTGGAAGTGCAGATCTAGAAAAGCAGATATTTCCCTCTTGCTGCAAAGGCTCTTGTAGCAGATCTATCAGAGGTTGAGTTTTTTAAAGAGTCACAATACTGTCACAGCAGTATGGCAGGCAATTACATGTTGCTCCTACTTTCTGTCTATTTATGCTAACCTTTTATCTTGATGCACTAAATTAGTAACTATAGTTACTACTGAGGTAGGCAACATCAAAATACACAAAGTTGTTAACCAATCTGTAGAATTGGAGTGTAAATGTCAAATGAATTTCAATATAGATAAGTGTGATGTGATGCATTTTGGTAGGAAGAATAAGGAGAGCAGTTTCACCTGAGTTGGGTAAAGGCACTAAGGAATCTTGGAGTACAGATACAAAATCATTAAAAGTAGCAATGCCAGTTCAGAAAACTGTACAGTCAAAAGCACTGATATTCATTTCTACAGGAATAGAGTTCAAAAGCAGAAAATTACATTCAGCTTTTATAGACAAAGAAAGCAATCACAAGGAACTACAACAATAGTTGTTGGGCCACACTTCGAGTGCCATGCGCGGTTCTGATCTCCATATTACAAAATGTATACAGGACTTTGGAGAAAGTGTAGAAATATTTAGAAGTACGATGCTAGAGCATGAAAACATCTGAATTGGATTGGGCTCTTTTCTATAGAGGGATAAAAATGAGAAGTGGCCTGATAGACGTTTTTAAAATTATGAAAGTGTTCAATTAGATGGAAGTAACAAAGGTGTTTCCACAGGTTGGATGGGTTGCCACGAAGATAAGATAAGATAGTCACTAATAAATTTGGTACAGAATTTAGGACAAACTCCTTATCCGAGTGGTGAAAATATGGACCTTACTACCAGACGGAGTGATTGAGGCAAATAACAGAGATACATTTAAGGGAAAGCCAAATAGGTGCATGAGGGAGAAAGGTACAGAAGGATATGTTGCTGGGGTGAGGTGGGAGGAAGTTAGTGTAGAGCATAAACACTGGCATAGAATGGTTGAGAGAATGGCCTGCGTCTCTGCTGTAAATTCTAGGTGATCATGAAATTCTGCTGTACAAGGAAGGGTTTGTGAGCTTCAATGTTTTTGGTGATAACTGAGTGAGCACCCTAATGCACCATTGTCATGCAGGTCTGTAACTATGTTGAAATGGACAAAGCACCTTAACAGCAATAGCAATTTGCATTGATGTAGCCTTTTTAACATAGAAAAATGTTTGTGCATTTCACAGAAGCATAATCGGACAAGAATTGACTCCTAACCAAAGCAGGTTTTAGGACCATAGGACCATAAGACAGGTGTCTAAAAGCTTAGGAAAGAGTTTTAAACGACAATTTTGAAGACAAAAAGGAAATATGAAATGAAAATGTGAAAGAAATAATATTTTAATTTAAATTAAATCTATAAGCACATAGGTAATACATTGAAAATCAGGATGAGGATGGAGAAAGTGCAGTAAAAATTAGGTGATTGTTACCTGAAATGAGGAGATGCAGCCATCAGAAAAGCCTAGGCTGGCTTTTTTCTGTAAAACAGAAGACTAAAGATGTAGGGTGAAATTCTCCATCGCCGATCGGCAATCGGGGGAGACGGCTTCCAACGCCGAATTCAGGGCTGGTTCGCGATGCTCCGCCCCCTCCATGTCGATGTCATCGCGCTGCGTGCAGTTGCAACACCTTTGCCGCATCATCGCCCAGCTCACCCGCAATGAGCATCCAAAGGGCACGCTGCTGGAATATCCGTGACAGTGCTCATCTACCCTCTCTACCAGCACAGAGACACTCACCCTCCAGCAGTGCTCACCCACAACCTCCACCAGCACAGAGACACGCACCTAGTTTTAGAGCAGGCACTGATTCTGTCCACAGCAGGTGAAGGCAGGCCAATCCAAGATCACCGACACTTAAAGAACTGCTGGCGGCCAGTATTTTGCTGAGTTCCAGTTAGATGATAAGCCTGTGGATTCGGTCCTAACTCAAATGTTGGAGCTGGAGCGGCAGACCCAGAAATATCAGGCAGGGTTGTCAAATGCATTCAGCAGATTGCAATATATGATGGAGAAGCCCGTCTGCATTCAGTCTGTAGTGATTGTGTCGGTGTAGAGATCTACCATGCGGATTTAGTGACACTTGCAAACACAAAAACACAGGCTTTTAATGGGTGATTTCTTACCCCAGTCTAGCCGTTTTTCTTTGGGTCTTCCGTCCTTCTGGCCTTTCTTTGGTCTTCTGATTTCTTCCTGGCAGGCTCCTCCCCTTTTTGCCAAACTACACCAGTTGTGGAGATCTACCATGCGGATTTAGTGGCACTTGCGAACACTAAAACACAGTAGAAATTGGAGTTAACGCTTCTCAGGTGCAAATAAGAATCGTTTTATTTGTCTCTATTGATTACAATTGAGAATCATTTAAATTTTATTCTCTAATAAGTCCAGCTAGCAAAAGGACTCAAAAAGAAGCAATTTTGTAGACAATATAACTTTCAAATAATACAGAAGTGATTTTCTTGCTCACGGCAAACAGCTTGCAATAATTCAAGAGTTAGAAAGTGAAATATGAAAGACAGAGAGACACCGAATAGTTAAATCGAAGTATAGATTGATTCCGGAATGGAATATGGCCGTACGAACTACCACTGTTATACTAAATCATATCAGTCTTTAGCCATCTAGCTATACCCCTATGTAATCCTAATTGGTTTGGGTTAGAATCAAATAAGTTTGATTCAACGTTTAGCTGTCTGTAATGTGCAACATTAACTTGAAATGTTTCATTAATGAATTCTTATATGTGCTATGGAATGCGATTCAGTGCCGTTATCGCAAGCAGCCTGAACTGGATTATTGCTGACTTGACTGTTAAGGCAATGGCTCCTTTAGGTTCTATGCTGTTGTCATGGAGCCTGCCCTGTCCTTGGTCACTATATCTTGCAAATATATTTGTTAGCTGAATCAGAATGCTGTTTTGATCTATCTGTTTCTGTGTTCTGTTGAAGCTATGTTTTGCATGCTGACTATGTGTTTTCAAATGACCTGAGGTTATGAGTGAGTTTTAAAATGGTATTTAATAGACTGGGGGGCTTAATGCTAAATAGCTATCTTTTATCTATAGAAAATAGCTGGCTTCTACAGTCGGCCCTTTTGATATATCAAAAGAATAAGTGAGATATTATCACAAGAAGATAAAAGACACTATTAATGCAATAGGATAGGTAAAAGTGCAAAGAATAACGCATTGATATTGTTGTTGCAGTTTTAAACAATAGAGTGGATAAGCATTGCATGACAAGCATTTCAGCAATAATTATTATAATTCGTAAAAAATCATTGTCATAAAATAACAATTAATAAATTAATCAAATTTGATACTGATTCAGTATCAATAAATTATACAATATGTTAATAATACAGTCAAATAATTGATTGATCAGTAACATTTCAACAATAATATCTCATTTCGAGTTCATCTAATGGTGGTGCAGTTAGGTTCGTGTGAATTATTCTGATATTTGGTCCCCAGCTTTTTTGGTCCCCTGCACAATTGCTTCACAGCTCCAGGGTCCCAGGTTCGATTCCGGCTTGGTTCACTGTCTGTGCGGAGTCTGCACATCCTCCCCATGTGTGCGTGGGTTTCTTCCGGGTGCTCCGGTTTCCTCCCACAGTCCAAAGATGTGCAGGTTAGGTGGATTGGCCATGATAAATTGCCCTTGGTGTCCAAAATTGCCCTCAGTGTTGGGTGGGGTTACTGGGTTATGGGGATAGGGTGGGGGTATTAACCTTGGATATGGTGCTCTTTCCAAGAGCCGGTGCAGACTCGATGGGCCGAATGGCCTCCTTCTGCACTGTAAATTCTATGATAATCTATGTTTTTAGCGATTAGTTCTTTGATGCACTTAACACATTGGTACGTTATGTAAATGATGAATCCAGCTACACAGGAGAATAAGATTATTCTTACTGTGGACATTCCAGTGTGTCCCAACCACCTGCAAAGTTTAACCCAGTGAGGGATAACTGGGAGTGGATCAAGTTTCTTGATTTCTTTTTGGATATGTGATGCAAGGTCTTTAAGTTCTTTTGAATTATCTGGAATGAAAGTGCAACACTCCACACCAATCAGGGCGCAGGTGCCATCTTTTTCGGCTAGCACATAGTCCAGTGCCATTCGATTGTGTAATGCCATGGTTCGAATGGCTCACATTTCGTCAGAAATTTTACCTAGGGCAGTGGCGGTGTAATCGGCTACATTTTGTATGATGGTCATTAGTTTACTCAATTCATTGCCCATTCTTATTTTCCAATAGAAAGGAATAATTCGAGCATAAATTGCATCTCTTAAGGTAATGGAACGTTTATTTCTTCGAGTGGGAGGTTCTGAAACATAAGGGAGATGAGGAAGATGACGGATGGCAGGTGTTAAGTATCCTAAATAGCAAGATCCTGACCAGTATTTTGGGAGCCAGGGATATGCTCTATCATCACAAATAAAATAAGTCCCATTATAAGCAGAGTATAAGTAAATATCTTCTAAGTACCCACTGATCTGAGAATGTTTTATTTGTGAGGTTACGTATGCCTGTTATTTTAGGGGACCGTTTAGTTCTTTGTAATGCATTTGTTTACATTTATAAGCTGTGTTAACATCTAAATAATTAGTACAAACACTATTGCCTACTTTCATCCCTTCAGAGTGATTACTAATGAGGCATATTGATCATTTTTGTTTAATATTAGTTGGGAGGCTAATATATTGAGGATTTTTGTTAGGATTATATATAAATTGGTGCCACCTTGAAAAGGTTTTTAGTGGATAGCCTGCAGATTTCCATAAGTTGATGAATTTCTGTAAAAAAAACAATTTGTACCTTTTTCACATGAATATGTTCCAGAATGGACCACTACAGAGCGAGGGACGCTTTGATAGATGTACCATTCTGCTGTTTCTGAAGCATTAAAGGGAATAGTTAGAAAGGGAATACCCTCTCCTGAGTTCGCAGGGATTGCAATGCATACCCAACAATTGGAAATGTTGAAATTTTTAGCATATACCTTAGATGTGTAAAGGAATGTTTTCTTATTCAGTTCTGGTAGAACATTTACAAGCCAATCAAATAACTGAAAATGAATATTACAGCAAACATTTTACAGATCTTAATATTTGTACGCGCGCTTCACATGCGATGTGTGAATCCAACTTTTCTTTCCTTAGTTTTGCTTAAAACACTGATATACTGATTAAAAATTGATATCATGATTACATAATTCAGTAATAAACAATTAATAATAATTTCATGTATACAAATAAAATGATTATACACTAAAAAGTTGAGTATATGATTTAGTGATAAATTATTAATAATAATTCACTAATAAATGAATAATAATGCAGTAAATAATAGTTCAACAAAAACTTTCCATTTGATGTTATTGGCTCGTGGTACATATGAATAAATATGAACCATGTGGATTGGTGGAGCACTATGGGTAGGCATGCATTAACCAAAGTATCTGATCAGCAACATTAGTACGTAAATGATAAGTCCAAATATGCAAAATAAGAAAAGTCCCTTAATAATGTTAATTCCTGTGCCACCCAACCAATTGGAAAGCCAACCCCAAAGAGTGTAATCAAAGGGTTGGTCAAGTTTTTTTTAATTTAACTTGGTATTGGATGTGAATTGCCAAGTCTTTGACATCTTCTGGATTATACACAAAAGCCTGTTGAAAGGGTTAATTTTCTTGCAGAGACAAAAAGGGCATATAGTGGGTGGATAACTTGGAATGATGCAATTTGCATCTCTAAACGTTTTTCATATATGTTACTCAAATGGACTGGGAGTAAACGTTGGATTGCTGCCAAATTCCTGTCATCAAGTGTCTTAGAACGACTTCCGGTTGAGGCGGGGATGAGCTAGCCGCACGTTTCGGCGGCTCCAGCTCCGACGGATCTTCGGGCTCTTTTAAGAGCCCCAACGGGGACTTTGCCGGCCGAAAAACCCGGTGTGAGGTGCGTGGGAAGGGAGTCCCCCCCGAACGACGGAGGGAAAAACCGGCGGCTGCAGCCCGAAGAATCTTCAACCACAAGGTCAGAGGGAGTGGAGAACAAAATGGCGGCGGAGAAATCGCAGGCGACATGGGGGCCTGAGCAGGACGAGGTTGTGAGACGGTGCGTGGATCTGCTGAAGAAGGAGGTAATGACCCCGATGTTACAGGCAATTGAGGGGCTTAAGGAGACTTTAAAGACCCAGGAGACTGAGCTTCGCGTGGTGGAGCAGAAGGTGTCAGGTATTGAGGACGAGGTCCTGGGCCTGGCGGTTAAGACTCAGACGCACGAGGCACTTCATAAAAAGTGTGCTGACAGGATTGAGGCCCTTGAAAATGGAGCACGAAGGAAGAACCTTAGGATACTAGGTCTCCCGGAGGGTGTGGAAGGAGTGGACTGTGGAGCGTATGCAAGTATGATGCTGAGCTCACTGATGGGTGCTGAAGCCCCTGCGGGCCCCATGGAGGTGGAGTGGGCAAATCGGATCCCGGCGAGAAGACCAAAAGCGGGAGAACCACCGAGGGCGATAATCGTGCAATTCTACCGCCTTAAGGACAGAGAAGAGGTCCTGAGATGGGCTAAAAAGGTGCGGAGTAGCAGATGGGAGAATGCTGTGGTAAGGATATACCAGGATTGGAGTGCGGAGGTGGCGAGAAGGAGGGCGAGCTTCAACCGAGCCAAAGAGGTTTTGCACAAAAGGAAGGTGAAGTTTGGGATGCTGCAGCCGGCAAGACTATGGGTCACGTATCAGGAGAGACACTATTATTTCAAGACGGCGGAGGAAGCATGGTCCTTCATCAATGAAGAGAAACTGGACCGGAACTGAGGGACTGATGCTGCAGGGAACTGTTATTGTTGTTATTGTTTTTGTTAATGTGATGGTGAAAGTTAATCGAGAAGTAAACAGGGAAGGGGGGGACACTGGGGGGAAGGGGACAACTGGGTTGCTGCTGCGGAAATCCAAAAGGAAATGGCTAAAGAGTGGGTGGTCGGGGGCGGAATGCGACGCTGCGGGAGTGAGCGGGAGCGCGGAGGCGGGATATGGGACTGGCCTAGAGAAGGTAATGGCTAGTCGACACGGGAGGGGGGCAGGTAGCCCCCCAGTGAGGCTGATCACGTGGAACGTGAGAGCCCTGAATGGACCGATAAAAAGGACCCGAGCGCTCGCGCATTTGAAAGGACTAAGGGCAGACGTGGTTATGCTCCAAGAGACGTACCTAAAGGTGGCGGACCAAGTTAGGCTAAGGAAAGGATGGGTGGGACAGGTGTTCCACTCAGGACTGGACGCAAAGAACAGAGGGGTGGCCATTTTGGTGGGGAAACGGGTAGCATTTGAAGCAAAGAACATCGTAGCAGACAGTGGAGGTAGATATGTAATGGTGAGTGGTAGGCTGGAGGGAATGGAGGTCGTGTTGGTTAATGTGTATGCCCCAAATTGGGACGATGCGGGGTTCATGAGACGGATGCTGGGGCGTATTCCGGACCTGGAGGCAGGAAATTTGATTTTAGGAGGGGACTTCAATACGGTGCTGGACCCGGGGCTAGATAGATCCAGCTCAAGGACCGGAAGAAGGCCGGCAGTGGCCAAGGTACTTAAGGGGTTTATGGACCAAATGGGGGGAGTGGATCCATGGCGATTTCTTAGACCCAGGGCTAGGGAGTATTCCTTCTTCTCCCACGTCCATAAAGTGTACTCCCGGATAGATTTTTTTGCTTTAGGAAGGTCGTTGATCTCTAGGGTGGAAGAAGCTGAATACTCAGCCATAGCGGTTTCGGACCATGCCCCACATTGGCTGGACCTGGAAGTAGGAGAGGACAGGGAGCAGAGAACACTCTGGCGATTAGATGTGGGACTGATGGCGGATGAGGGAGTGTGTGCAAGAGTGAGGGGGTGTATTTAGAGATACCTGGAGGTCAATGACGACGGCGAGGTCCCTGTGGGAGTGGTCTGGGAAGCACTAAAAGCGGTGGTCAGAGGAGAGCTGATTTCTATTGGGGCCCACAAAAGGAAAACAGAGGCCAAGGAAAGGGATAGATTACTGGGGGAGATTTTAAGGGTGGACAGGGAATTTGCAGAGACCCCGGAGGAGGAGCTGTACAGGGAGAGGAGACGACTCCAGACCGAGTTTGACCTTCTGACCACCAGAAAGGCGGAGGTACTGTGGAGGAAGGCACAGGGGAGGAGGTATGAATATGGGGAAAAGGCTAGTCGCCTGTTGGCGCACCAACTGCGAAAGAGGGCAGCAGCGAGGGAGATGGGAGGAATTAGGGATGAAAGGGGAGACACTGTGCGAAGGGCAGGAAAGATGAATGAGGCGTTTAAGACCTTTTATGAGGAACTGTATAGGTCTCAGCCCCCAGAGGGAGAGGAGGGGATGCGGCAGTTCCTGGACCAATTGAGGTTCCCGAAAGTGGAGGAGCAGGCGGTGGCAGGCCTGGGGGCGCCGATTGAGGTGGCCGAGGTTATTAAGAGACTGGGAAGCATGCAAGCAGGGAAGGCCCCGGGGTCGGACGGGTTCCCGGTGGAATTCTATAGAAAATATGTGGACTTGTTGGCCCCGTTGTTGGCGAGGATGTTCAATGAGGCCAGGGAAGGGGGGACTCTACCCCTGACGATGTCGGAGGCGACGATATCGCTAATTTTGAAGAGGGACAAAGATCCGTTGCAGTGTGGGTCCTATAGACCTATTTCACTATTGAACGTGGACGTCAAATTGCTGGCAAAGGTGCTGGCATCGAGGATAGAGGACTGTGTCCCGGGGGTGGTGCACGAAGACCAGACAGGGTTCGTAAAAGGGAGACAATTGAATGTTAACGTGCGACGACTATTAGGGGTGATAATGATGCCCTCAGTGGAGGGGGAGGCAGAGATCGTGGCGGCAATGGACGCAGAGAAGGCATTTGATAGGGTGGAGTGGGAGTATTTATGGGAAGTGTTAAGGAGGTTTGGGTTTGGGAACGGGTTTATTCGCTGGGTTAGACTACTTTATGGGGCACCAACGGCAAGCATAGTTACAGGTCGACATAGATCGGAGTATTTCCGATTATATAGGGGAACAAGACAGTGATGCCCGCTGTCTCCATTGTTGTTTGCATTGGCAATTGAACCTCTGGCCATGGCGTTGAGAGACTCCAGGAAATGGAGAGGGGTGACTAGAGGGGGAGAAGAACACCGAGTCTCGTTATACGCGGATGACCTATTGTTATACGTGTCGGACCCAGCGGGGGGGATGATTGAGGTTATGCGAATTTTGAGGAGGTTCGGGGAATTTTCGGGGTATAGGTTAAACATGGGGAAGAGTGAATTATATGTGATACATCCAGTGGACCAGAGTAGAGAGATAGAAGGCTTACCGCTAAGGAAAGTGGAAAGAAACTTCCGATACTTGGGGATTCAGATCGCTAGGAGCTGGGGAACCTTGCACAGACTTAATCTGACACGGCTGGTAGAACAAATGGAGGAGGACTTTAAGAGGTGGGAAATGCAGCCTTTATCGCTGGCGGGCAGGGTGCAAGCAATTAAGATGATGGTCCTCCCGAGGTTCTTATTTGTATTCCAATGTCTCCCTATTTTAATCACCAGGACCTTTTTTAATAAAATAGATAGGAGCATTATGAGCTTTGTGTGGGCAGGGAAAGTTCCGAGAGTAAGGAGGGGGTTCCTTCAGCGCAGTAGGGACAGAGGAGGACTGGCACTACCGAACTTGGGAGATTATTATTGGGCCGCCAATGTGGCAATGATACGTAGATGGATGATGGAGGGTGAGGGAGCGGCGTGGAAAAGGCTGGAGAGAAGGTCCTGTAAAGGGACGAGTCTAGAGGCGCTGGTGACGGCACCGCTACCGCTCTCACCTAAAAAGCACACCACGAACCCGGTGGTGGCGGCAACACTGAACATATGGGGACAGTGGAGGCGACAGCGAGAGGTGCGGGGAGCCCTGGTGGGGTCTCCTATCAGGAACAACCATAGGTTCGCCCCAGGAAGAATGGATGGAGGATTTCAGAGCTGGTACCAGTTGGGAATTAGGAAGGTGGGAGATTTATTCATAGATGGGACTTTTGCGAGCTTGGGAGCACTGGAGGAAAATATAAGTTACCCCGGGGGAATTTCTTGAGATATATGCAGGTGAGGGCGTTTACTAGACAACAGGTGAGGGAATTTCCGCGGCTCCCGACACAGGGGATACAGGAGAGGGTGCTTTCAGGGGTGTGGGTCGGAGAGGGCAAGGTGTCAGAGATTTACAGAGAGATGAGGGAAGAGGGGGAGGAGTCGGTGGGCGAACTAAAAGGAAAGTGGGAAGAAGAACTAGGGGAGGAGATAGAGGAGAGTATGTGGGCTGATGCCCTAAGCAGAGTAAACTCCTCTTCCTCATGCGCCAGGCTTAGCCTGATTCAATTTAAGGTGCTACATAGAGCACACATAACGGGGGCAAGATTGAGCAGGTTCTTTGGAGTGGAGAACAGATGTGGGAGGTGCGGCGGGAGCCCGGCAAACCACGCACATATGTTTTGGGCGTGCCCGGCACTGGAAGGATATTGGAAGGGAGTGACGGGAGTGATCTCGCAGGTGGTGAATGCCCGGGTCAAACCAAGCTGGGGGTTAGCTCTATTTGGAGTTGCGGAAGAGCCGGGAGTGCAGGAGGCGAAAGAGGCCGATGTCGTGGCCTTTGCGTCCCTCGTCGCCCGGCGCAGGATCCTACTCATGTGGAAGGAGGCGAAACCCCCCAGACTGGAGGCCTGGGTAAACGATATGGCGGGGTTTATTAAACTGGAGCAGATAAAGTTTGCCCTGAGAGGATCGGCTCAAGGGTTCACCAGGCGGTGCCAGCCATTTCTCGACTACCTAGGGGAACGTTAGAGGGAAGACAGATGACCAACAGCAGCAACCATGGGGAGGGGGGGAGGAGGTTTAGTTGAGTATAGGTCAATAGAGAATGAGGTTTTGTTACTTGTGTATTATTATTGTTAAAAAGTTTAAAATTTCTGTTTTGTTATTGTTATCGTTTCGTTTGTTTTGTAAGCGGGAAAAAATGTTGCTCAGGGAAAAAAAATTTCAATAAAATATATATTTTTTATACAAGTGTCTTCGAACAATGCGTTCTCTTGGAATATAGATTTGCTTTTAATCAGAGTTGTGTGTTTTTTTTAAAAAACAGCTTCCACATTGTCTGAAGTTTTAATTTCCAGGCTAATTTTAAACATTTATTTTAAAATATCAAACACAACTTATTGAATATATGACTGAACCAATCTTGCGCTGAATCTTGGTTTTCTGTCGATAAATTCGCCAGCTGTTATAGGAAGCACAGCTAACAAGATATGTTAATTTCTTAAAATTAATAAAGCAACATTCAAAATAATGACAGTTTTCTCAAGTTAACAGTTCTTGGCAACTTATTAGCGATACGTGACTTAGGGCTTCTCCTTGTAGCCAGGAGGCTGGCCTTCATCGTAGACCAATCTGCAGCCATGAAATCTGAAACTCGCAAAATGGCCGTCCTCAACACGAGAAAGGAACCTCATATCTCTTCTGGACAGATTTGCCGTGAACAGAGGAGGAGAGGCAACGATTGACATGCCTTTTTAAGCAGTTGAGGTTTCGGACTGAGGTCTAGGTAGGATCAAGTTTAAAGCTGCAGACAGTTCTGGTTTTAAACCAGTGACAAAATGGTTTTTTGATAAATCTTTTAAATGGTTAAAAACCCAGGCTGTTGTCTTTATCACTTCAACTCCAAGCTGTTTGGTGCTTAATGGGTTAAGTTGTATTACACTTTGTTTGCCATTAGGTTCGTCGCTTAACCGAACAAGCTTTTCTTCTTTAAAAATCTCAGTCTATTAAAGCTGCCATGAGAGGCTTTTGGATTGGGGCCAGCAGCATTTCGTGGTTGGTCTCAGAGTAAGATAACGGTTTGTTCTGGGGTAAAAGTGTCCTTGACAGATCGTTCATTTGGCCATACTCCCCCTGTGGAACCTTGATCAGTGTATTCATTGTTTTCATGTCAGTAGCAGCTTGCAATAATGTAGGATTTGTTTTAGATGTAGTTGGTGTATCTAGGGCCTTAGTTAAAATCATTTCAACTCTTCCCATTGGTGGAGCTGTTTGCTTTGGAGAGTTCAGCTGATTTTTTAAAGACCGATTTGAAGGCTTTTGTGCTGTTAATTTGTCTGTCAGTAATTTGTTATGACATTTCATGGTGTCCATGTCACTTTCCAAAATACATTTTTCCTCAAGTAACTGACAATTTTGACTTTTAAGACAATTATTTTCTGATATTAACTGTTGAAGTTTGGATTATGAGTCAGTATTTTTCTTTTGGAGTTCATCAATTTGAAATGATTGTTGTTGAATTTTAAAGGTTTCATTTTCCAATAATGTTTTACTCTGATCACATTGTTCAAGTTTAGATTTTGCATCTCGTAATTCTTCAACAACTGCTGCTAGTTGGTCTTTAGTGGACTTAAGGTCATGATCGAATTTAGTTTTTGCAATTGTCTCTTGATGTTTTTGGAGCTGTGCCATTACTGCAAAAGACCATTTCATACGTTTTCCACCGTTTAAGCAAGTGGTTTTTCCCCATGCCTTCTTGATATTATCAAGGGACCACTGTCCTTTGGGGATATCACATTTCGATTTAATTTTTGTGGCAACTTTCAGACAGCCCAAATTGTCTACGAATCAAAGATCTAAGATCATCCAATATATCATCAATAGAGACATCCGGTACAGCGCGACCTCCCTTGGACGTTGTGGGATGTAGTTCTCTACCATTTGAAGGTCCTGAATCTATTTTAGGAGTCATGTCCGCCATAAACTCAGCCTTACACCCAATTTTTTGGTCGTCAACTACGTTTGTGTATCTGTGTACACTACCGTGACTATTTTTTCAGTCCCGTTTTATTTTAGTTTCAACGACCGGCACCTGATTGAATTAACAGTCTATAAAAAGGTCCTTTCTAACGGGTCGAAGCACTGCTTGATGCGGCTTTAAGGCTTTTAATGGGTGATTTCTTACCCCAGTCTAGCCGTTTTTCTTTGGGTCTTCCGTCCTTCTGGCCTTTCTTTGGTCTTCTGATTTCTTCCTGGCTGGCTCCTCTCCTTTTTGCCAAACTACACCAGTTGTGGAGATCTACCATGCGGATTTAGTGGCACTTGCGAACACTAAAACACAGTAGAAATTGGAGTTAACGCTTCTCAGGTGCAAATAAGAATGGTTTTATTTGTCTCTATTGATTACAATTGAGAATCATTTAAATTTTATTCTCTAATAAGTCCAGCTAGCAAAAGGACTCAAGAAGAAGCAATTTTGTAGACAATATAACTTTCAAATAATACAGAAGTGATTTTCTTGCTCACGGCAAACAGCTTGCAATAATTCAAGAGTTAGAAAGTGAAATATGAAAGACAGAGAGACACCGAATAGTTAAATCGAAGTATAGATTGATTCCGGAATGGAATATGGCCGTACGAACTATCACAGTTAGACTAAATCACATCAGTCTTTAGCCATCTATGTAATCCTAATTGGTTTGGGTTAGAAGTTTGATTCGATGTTTAGCTGTCTGTCTATAATGTGCAACATTAACTTGAAATGGTTCATTAATTAATTCTTCTATGTGCTGTGGAATGCGATTCAGTGCCGTTTTCACAAGCAGCCTGAACTGGATTATTGCTGACTTGACTGTTAAGACAATGGGTCCTTTAGGTTCTATGCTGTTGTCATGGACCCTGCCCTGTCTTTGGTCACTTTATCTTGCAAATGTATTTGTTAGCTGAATCAGAATGCTGTTTTAATCTATCTGTTTCTGTGTTCTGTTGAAGCTATGTTTTGCATGCTGACTATGTGTTTTCAAATGACCTGAGGTTATGAGTGAGTTTTAAAATGGTATTTTATAGACTAGGGACTTAATGCGAAATAGCTATCTTTTACCTATCGAAAATAGCTGGCTTCTACAGTCGGCATGCCAATGCACTGAGGTCAACACTCGTAGGGTGGTGGCTGCTATGGAGATATTGGCCCAAGAAATTGTGCCTATGCTACTGCAGGAGTTACACTCCCATCGATAGGCATTGATGGCATCCACAATGGCTACGCAAAAGGGGGCTAGGGGACTTTGATCTCCCTCCAGGTGCCGTTTCTCTTCGAGGAGTCAGCCAGGGGCCTTGGGAACCCATAGGGACGAGGGTCAGCAGCTGGACAGCCCCAGGCCATCCACCCAGATGGCTCCATGATTGTCCAAATCTGCTCTGCCTGTGGCTCCATCAACTTCAGCTGTGTAGACCAAGAAGAGGGCATCTGACCCACAGCAGAAGACTCAAAACAGGCCACCGCACTCCAGGATTTACCTCCAATGATATTGATGATTTTGTGAAGAAAAAGTGCAGACAAAAGCCATCTAAGTTGCCATGGATTGCAAACAACTGATGAAGAAAATCTAAAAAAAGAATGTACCTCTACCACATTCTCCAGTCAAAATTCTGTTCTTCAGAGAACATATGCTGGTCTGACATAATAGTTGGTAGCCACCTGCAGACAGTTATAATCGGTGAGTAACTGTTATCCCCCATCGCTCTTCACTGGCCTTCAGAAAGTCTCTTCAGGACAATTAAAGAACAGAATCCTGCCAGACAGTTGCTAACAATGCCACTGATATTAGACTTGGACTGGACATTCCACTTCATTGGTGTATATACTCCTGCACTGGACTTTTGCTGGCTCATTCTGTCCTGCTGGGCCTGCTGTGCTGCAGTCATATCATCAGCTGATTTCCCCATCCCATTGCTCATCAGACAGTTCATGTTTGCTCGCCTCAAGACACCGATATCGCAATATTGACCGTCTCCATCATCATGCTGCCAACAGTGCAAGCTTGATGTGGTCATACATTAAGGAGCACTACAGCAGTCTGGCAAGCAGTTATTTCGGGTTTCTGTGCCTTGCATTGTGTGAGCTGAGGATGGGCAGGGTCAGGAGGGCATTGACGTCATTGGGGATGGGGCTCAAAGTCATTGGGGTACAAATATACACAAAAAAAAAAGAACAAACTGTGGTTATGGTTTGGACCCTCAAAGATGTCAGTTTACTCAAGATATAAGTGTCAAGGCAGTTTCTTGGGTATCTTGCACATATTAGGTTAGGTTAATGGGTTATTGGGATAAGGTGGGGAAGTGCACTCGGGTGGAGTGTTGTCAGAGGGTTGGTGCAGACTCGGGCCGAATGGCCTCCTTCTGCACTGTAGGGATTCTGTGATATTTGCATGATTGTGCTTCTGGTGGTTACAGACCAGTTATACGTTGATCAAATACAAAACTTTCCTGTTTATAAATTGCACTGGCTCTTGTCAGGGATCTCTTCGAGCCGCATGAGTGCCGTGAATATCATCCTGTACCTTTGGGAATCCTGAAACAGCAGCAAATCCCAGTTCTCGGGCTGTCTGGCTAGCTTGATCTTTGGCAAAGTGCACTTAATCATTCACCTTGGCAAAGAGGACAGCCATCACCTCCTGTATGTACCTAAGAGTGGAAGCTTCAGAGATACCGGAGAGATCCTTCTTGCAACCCTGGAAGGAACCACTTGCATAGAGGTTAAGAACAGCGTTGACCTCTAGAGCTACTGTCGGAGAATGTCCTCCCAGTCCCCGCGACGGCAACTCTTGGATAATGTGGCAGACGTGATCCACCAGATCCCTAGACATGTTGAGGCATCAACGACACTGACTTTCTGGAGGAATGACGTGTGTCTCCTGTACACCCTTCATCTTATGAGCCACCTACACTCAGCACACCTTCGTCCCTATATCCTTAGTGGGGGGGTCCAGGTGATGCACATCCCTTTACCAAGCAGGGCGCCGACGTCTCACTCTTCTCTACCTTTCCTTCTGCCTGATGAAGGCGATGTTAAATACACCATTTATGGTCCTTGTTTTCTGCTGGAACATTGAAGAAAAACATGATTGATCAGAACCTTTGTCTAGATAGTACATTATCCTTCCAGTGTCAATCTTGGCTTTAAGTCTGGCATTAGTGTTAATTATGTCAAGAGTGGTGAAGATCTTACTCTTTTCTGTGGCGTTATCAACACTTGCAATAGAGTGTTGGAGGCTCTGTAGCTTCAGTGCTTTGATTGAACTCCAATTCATTCACCTTACTGATGTTCTTACTACTGGAGGATGGGGCTGCTGCTGCTGATGACAGGGGAGGCCTGATAGTTTGGATCTGCAGCATTTAGCAAAGTGGTTCCATTTCTTGCATCTTTTACCATGTGCAAAACAAGCTGTCCTGTTTGATGGGTGCTGACCACTGTAGTTGGAGCTGGACGCCCCCCTGTACTGGGAATACCTCTGTTTCCCACCTAAAATCTCTGCTTCATTTCTCAAATTGGTTATTCAACATACAGATACTGATGGTTGCTTGGAATTTGTCTTTTTCTCGCATCCGTTCCTTGTGAACTAAATCACACTATATTCTACAAACTACTTGATCTCTGATGAGGTCTTCAGTGAGAGTTCTGAACTCTTATTTCTTTGCCAGTATTTTTAGAGGGCCTTGTAGGATTTTGTTGACTCGTCTGCTTCCTGGTTTGTGGAATTGAACACATGTCTATCAAAGGTTAGGTTTTTTACTGGGAAGCAGATGTTCTTTAATTGTTTCAGGATTATCCTGGGGTCTTTTTCCTCCTCTGTCTGGAAAACAAACTACTCAAATTGTTCGATGGTTTTGGGGCCTGCAAAGTTTAATAGGGTAAAACCTGTAAGTTTTTGACTTGTCAGAGAGTGCAGTATGCAGTAAATACACCACTCCTGACACTTTTCAAAACTACCTGCAATACTTCATCAATGCCGAGTGGATTGATGCGGCAAAGTCCTTGTGCCATGTTGCCAACTCTTGACACCATGTAGAATGTTGTGGGTTCCTCAAATCACTGACATCGAGGACTTCCAGCAAAGGTAGTTTATTCCTAAACTCAACAGCTACATGCAATTCTTGTGCTCTGCCCAAGATCCCGAGGATAACTCACACGCTCTCGCCGAATGACCTCTTATGCAGCCGCATCATCATCACGTTCTCACGTGACCACTCAGTCTACTGTTTTAATGTGTAGTTATGCAGCCGACAACCACATTATATCTGTTGTAAATGTTGGTGTGTCTTGCTCTATGCAGATGACCTGCTCCTCTACATCTTGGACCCGCTGAACAGTATGGAAGGAATCATGGCACTCTTGAAAGAGTTTGGAGCCTTCTCGGGCTACAACCTTTTTTTTTTTTTAATGTTTTTATTGGGTTTTGTTGTACATGGTACAAGTACAAATATACACAAAAAACAAAAAAGAACAAACAAATAATGAGAAATGTTTTTTTTTTTTACAAAAAGCTCCTGGGTGGTGCCCCTAATGTTATTCACATTTTGGTCAGCTTTTTATTACTATTTGCATGAGCTTTGGCCATGGAGCATTCCTTTTTCCCGTTCTTTTTTCCTCCTTTTGCCTTGCTGTATTTGTGGTGGTCGTTGTCCTCCCCTGTGCTTTCTACCCTGTTTGTGATCCCCTCTTTTTTCGCCCTTTTGGTACCCCTCTATTGTTTCCCCTACCCCTCCCCCACCGTCCTCCCTTCTTCCATGCTACACCCTTTTTCTCGTTGGGTTTGGCTACCCCTTCTTGTTTCCCGGGTCTTCCCTCTCTCCCTCTTCTATAGTGTCAGCTACCTCTTCCTAGCTCCTCGCTACATAGTTGTTGGCCACAAACACGTCCCAGAACAATCGGATGAATGGCTCCCATGTTTTGAGGAAGCCACCTTCCGATCCATGGATGGCGAATTTGATTTTCTCCATTTGGGGAAATTCCGATAGGTCGGACAGCCAGTTTGCAGCTTTAGGTGGTGCATCTGACCGCCAGCTGAGCAGGATTCTACGGTAGGCGATCAGGGAGGTAAAGGGGTCCGCATGAACACGTCTGGCTGGTCTGATACCCGAAGACTGCCACTTACGGGCATTGCTCCACCCTCATCCCCACCACTTTGGACATTGCCTCGAAGATGGAACACACTCCCACACTCCCTGACAAGGAGAGTGCAGACGATCAAAATGAACGTGGTGCCCAGGTACCCCTTCCTACTTAGATCCATCCCGATCTATATCCCCAAGGCCTTCTTCAACTCCTGAACAAACTAATTTGGCATTCGTATTGGGGGGGGCGGGGGGAAGAATGCACGGATTCCAAAGAAGGTCCTACAGAAAACAAGATCCAGAGTGAGGGCTAGCCCTCCCAAACCTACAATTCTACCACTGGGCAGCAACAGCAGAAAGAGTAATGGGATGGATAAAGGAGCCAGCAGCCGAGTAGGTGCACGCGGAGGAGGCCTCCTGCAAGGGGACCTCTCTCCGGGCCCTCACCATAGCAGCACTCCCATCCCCAGCCAAAAAACACTCAAGCAGCCCAGTGGTGATAGCCACCCTCCAGTCCTGGAAACAGTTACGACAGCAATTTGGCCTGACCAAAATATCCGAAAAGGCTCCCATCTGCAATAACCACAGGTTCATGCCAGCACTCACGGACGCCACCTTTAAAAGATGGAGACGGGATGGGGGTAACATTGACTTTTAGAGACCTATACACCAACGGTAGGGTCACAACACTGGATGAAGTGACAGAGAGAGTTTTAATAGCAGGGGGCAACAAACTCGGGTACCTGCAGCTTATAAACTTCACACGAAAGGAGACAAGGACATACCCACGACCACTGCAACGGACACTATTAGAAGAACTACTGGACACAGACATTCTAGGCAGAGGGAACTGTAGCGAGATGTACAGATGACTGATAAAGAGGGCTGACACCAAACTGGACGTGACGAGGAGGAAATGGGTGGAAGACCTGGGTTTTGAAAGAGGGTGGAGACTCTGGATCGAAGCACTACATAGGGTCAACTCCACTTCCACATGCGCAAGGCCTAATGCAACTAAAGATGGTACATAGAGCCGACTTAGCCAGAACCCGAATGAGTAGGTTCTTCCCGGAGGTGGACGGCAGATGTGAATGGTGCCAAGGAAGCCCGGCCAACCACGCCCACATGTTTTGGTCTTGGTCCAGACTTGCTGGGTTCTGGACAGCCTTCTTCGAGGCAATGTCCAAAGTGGTGGGGATGGGGTGAAGCCATGCCCGAAAGAGGCAGTCTTCAAGATATCATCTCTTCATGGGGAGGAGGGCCGACGCCCTTGCCTTTGCCTCCCTGATCGCCCGGAGGAGAATCAGCAGCACCACCCGAAGCTGCAAACTGGCTGTCCGACCTGTCGGAATTTCTCCAAATGGAGAAAATCAAATTTGCCACCCGAGGGTCGGAGGAGGGCTTCTACAAAATATAGGAGCCATTCACTCGTTTAGTCCAAGACCTGTTTGTAGCCAACAACTAGGAAGCCGAAGATCAGGGGAGGGTAGCTGAGACACAGTAAGGTAGGGAGGGGGGAGGGGAGGGGGGGGCGGTACACAAGGGACTCAACCCAGCCCAGCAGAGGAACCAGGAGACACTGGGGGGCAGGGGTAACAATAGTTGGAACCAGAGGGAAGAAAAGCTGAGGGAAACCCAGTGGGGAGCGAAATACAGTGGACCACAATTACTACGGCAAACACTACAAGGAAGGTGTAAAAGTAAAGGAATGGTCCTTAAAACAATCTTGATGTAAATAATTCTAGTATTACTCCTTATATACTCTCTTGCATTACTCACACTGTTTGTACATATTTCTATTTGTTTTGTACACCAAAAACGCAATATAAAAAATTTTGAAAAAGTAAATATTGGTTTGTTCATCTGCAATTTCAGTTCTGTCCTATCTAAGTAAATTGTCAACATATTAATAAGTGATCTACTATGAGCATATAACACTGCATTTTCTGAATTAACTTTGTTACATTGCCTTGTTTTCGGTAGGATTTTGTTAATTATATAGTGTGTATGTGTGTGTGGATGTATATTTGTGTGTGGTATAAGTACTTGGTATGTTACCAATGTAGTGTGCATAAGTGAAATCAGCTGAAGAGACGTGTGCGTTTTCCCCATATTGGAAGTGGCTGCTGGGTTGTTGCCTCCAGTGGCTACTGCATCAATGTGTATGAATACATTGCAGTGGTTTGTTTCACATTGATCAAACCTCAATCCTCTGATAACCCTAATCCCTATGAGCATGTCAGATAGTGGCATTCCCAGAGGCTTTCTTTTGTTACCACATCTGCTTTTTTTCAGCTGGAGGTATAGGCTAGTAAGATGGGAGTTGTGAACAGAAACATTATATTTGTAACTTTGGTTCTCTTGTTCTTGTAGTTCTGGCCAAAGATAATGACTGAACTGTCAGAACTGAGGGAATTTTATGATCCTGATACAGTTGAATTAATGAACTGGATCAAGTAAGTTAAATAATTTTCACCTCTAAAATGGCATTTGAATTTTTAATTTTAATGTTGTTAAAAATTTCTTATCCATAACAAATCATAACTTGTATTTTGTGCTTTTAAGTTTGTGCTTTTACAGTTAATTGGTTTTGATTGTCCAGATTAAGACAACAGTCTATTAAATACTGGGCAAGATTTTCCATTTGGGAGGAACGATTGACGCCGGAATTGAATTGCATGCAGTTCGTGTTCCCATTGGGGCCGCGATTTGTGGAGCAATTCAGGACATGCTAATGGGCCAGCACTTTACCCATGTGAATCTAGAACAATTCTCATTCCCACCGGTGTCAGATTCGATGGGGCTGGAATTGGTGCTGGAGAGCTTGAGAAGCTAGAACTTCTTTTAAGCACTCCACTCCCCATACACTCTCATTCGACCAAGAAGATGGCAGCAAGGAGACCAGCCCCCCCCCGGGTCCTGGACCCAGACCTTGAGAGGATGCTGGATGCAGTGGGACACCCTCTTTCCCCAGGGTGGGCTGGAGGTTCCAGCCTGCTATTGCTAAGTGGGCCTGGGAAGAATGTGATCGAGGTGGTGAATGCAGCAGCCTCACCAGGCGGACTGGAACAGTGCAGAAAGAAGGTGAATGACCTCCTTAGGACAGCTTAGCTGAGTCACCACCTCTGTTCCCCTGGCATCACTCCTGTCCCTCACTCCTCACATCACACCCGCCTCCCCTAGAGGCCAGTCAAAACTAACCTGCCTGCATCTATCTCACATCCCACCCTGCACCAAAGCCCAACACCTGTATTGACCTCTTTGGCCAGGTGCCTTGCCCACCAACCCACAAACTACAGACCTCCCCGCGTGTAACTCGTCTAATTGCATCTCACCATGTCCTTTATGCGTCCCCTTGGGAAAGGCAGCCCATAATAGACGAGAGCGGGAGAAGACCAGAGTTGGCGTACCGGACCTCAGGGCTCTCACCCCCGCGGAGCAGAGGGTACTGGAAGTAGACAGGGAGGTGCAGGAGAGGGCCATCTTGGATGTGGAGGTCGACATGCGACAATCTAGTGAGCTGCCAATGCAAAATGATGTCCCTATAGCAAGTGAGTCACCCCTCTCCCCAGACCACTCCTTTCCAAGATCTCACTGTCTCTTGTCTTTTGTCTTGCAGGATTACCATCAGACTGTACAGGCCTATCTGGGCTACCTCGTCCCCAGCCAGATGCCTCACCCCGGAGCACCAGTCCGGGAAAGACTGACTTTTGGTCATTTCTCTCACCTACACCCTCCACCATCTTAGATGCTATCACCTTGCTGGGGCATTTTAGCGATGAGCCTCCTGGGTCACCTTCTGGTGCACATGTCATACATGCTGCAGGATATCAGGTGGAGGTAGAGACACACGAGGGAGCGGACAATCGGAGGGCTGCCCGATTCGAGGAAGCATCTGCAGTCCTGAAAGGTTTTGTGCTTCTGGAGATGCAGATGCACAGCTAGGATTTACATGAGGGTGTGTCAGCAACGTTCCAGACCTGCAGGTACAACTGGAGGAGTCCAACCCAACCACCTTCAGGTGCAGGAGATCGAGCCGACAATGCATGGTACCCAGGCCAACACTGACTGATGGCACCCGCAATGGAAGTCTTGGGTTAAGAAATCAGAGCCATGGGTGAAGACATCCAAGGCTTGGGGCAATCTGTACAGTCGATGGCTGAGGCTCGGCAAGGGAGCCCAGTCACAGGCAAACATGTACCAGGCCCACACGGACCTTGCTGTGGCACTTCAGTGCTTGGCCTATTCGCAAAAGGTCATGGCTGAGGGCATCGAGAGCATTGGCCAGGCACTGACTGACCTAGGCCAGTCCCAGAGGTCTGGGGCATCCGGACAGGCATCATTAGCCAAGACCTCAGCAAGTAACCCTTGTTTCCCAAGAGCCTACCCCTTGCCTGAGGGAGTGCCTCGAAGGTGTCAGGAACGCTGAATTTACCACAATGTATGCATCATGTGTGCTGCCTGGATATTTGGCGCAGAAGTGCATGATGTGCAACTGGTGGTCACCCAACAAATGCACAGTCAGGGAGTGGAATCACTTCCAATTGATGAAGGGCATCCTCTGATGAGCTGGTGCTCGTAGGGGGACATGTGCTCCTTAGATCATCCCCTGGACCAAAGGCATGATAGCAATGGTGGCAAATCCTGATGCCCAGGCATCCTGGTGTGCCTGGTCCAGACTGAAGTTTATATAGTCCGCAGCCACGCCTCCACCTCGTGCGCGAGGTAGGGCTGATACAGCTGAAGGTGGTATACAGTGCACGCCTCACAAGGACGAGGATGAGCCAGCTATTTGAGGGGGTAGACGATGTGTGTAAACATTGCGAGGGGGGCCCCGCAAACCATATTCATATGTTTTGGTCCTGTCCAAAGCTGGAGGATTGCTGGAAGGAGGTTTTTAGGGCAATCTCTAAAGTGATGCACGTGAAACTGGACCCGGGCCCTCGGAAGGCCAAATTCGGGATGTCGGACCAGCCGGGGTTGGAAACGGGTGCGGAGGCAGATGTTGTAGCCTTCGCCTCGTTGATCGCCCTAAGGCAGATCCTGTTGGGATGGAGATCAACCTCTCCACCCTGTGCCGTGGCATGGCATGGGGACTTGCTGGAATTCTTGACTCTTGAGAAGGTAAAATTTGAACTGAGGGGAAGGATGCAGCGGTTCTACAATTCATGGGCGTTATTCATTATGCACTTTCGAGAATTGGATTACATCAAACATTAAGGGGTGGTTGGGAGAGTTGGGGGGGAGGGGGACTGTATGTGTTAATGGTGACTATGGGTGATTCCCGATTCCTTTTTGTTATTTGTTTATGTTAACATGCGGGCTGCTCTTTGGGGGTTTGGTGGGAGGATGGGATTGTTGTTATTGATATGGGGATTGACATTGCACTCGTTATTGATTATTGTTTATTGTTGGTGGGTGTAAATTTGGGAGAAAATCTGAAAAAGGAGAATTTTAAAAATATATAGTCCGCAGCCCGGGTCCGCAGCCCGGGAGCATAGGATATCCGTGACTGCGCGGATGCAATTGTGTGCGGATGTCTGAGAGATCCCAGACAGTTCCTGCTCGGCCTCTGGAAAGACTCAGAGGCATAAACGTTCAGGCGACTGCCACCTTGACAGCCACCGGGAGTGGGTATCCGCCTTCATACTGCCATGGTGCCAGTACACCACCATCTGTTCTCAGTTTCATCGTCTCCAGTTGCTGCCAGTTTACCAGATGCAAAATATCCACGTTGATGTCCCAATATACAGGCAACCTCAGTACTGTGTTTCCTATTTTGATTCTAGTTTTCGAAGTGTGTGCTTTAACAATAGTATTTCTGGTGGCATCAGGGAGATGCTTCCTGCTGCCATTTTGTTTGAAGAATTTAACTTCTGTTCATTTTTAAATAAAGTTAGCAAAGAATGCTGGCGTATAAATAAACCTGTATACCAGTGGTTAGTATATTGTTGGCTGTTTTCCTTTCTTTCCCCAAAGGTCAAAAACTTCTAAAAATGCAGTGTTCGCTGGAAGTATGCAGCTATTAGCAGGGGTCAAGTTGTGCACTGGGAGAACCATAACAAATCACCCTCATTATGAAGACAAAAAGTTGCGAGAAAGAACAAAACAGGTACGTATCTCCTATTCAGTGGATCAGATTACATCCTTGTAACAGAAGAGGATTTAATTCCCAGAGTAGGTTCTGTTTCCTTATCTCAAATCCATTTTTCTACCTCTGCTGTACTCCAAACTGATTCGGGTTTTGGGCGAGCCTGTATGTACACTGGGACAGCTGCTTTGATTTCATTAGGAACCTCTTAGGAGTCGGTTGTGTTAACAGTGGGTTCCTGGGGGGAAAGAACTCCGGGTACTGGTGAGGGAACAGTGACAGCTGTTGATATAATGTTAAATTATATTGTTAAGATACTTTGTAAACACTCAGTCATCAGCTTCATTAAATTAGTCATACACACGCCCACAGCCACAACCTGCTTTACAGAATACCACAATAGACAATAGAAATATTAAAAAATTGGGTGGCACGGTGGCGCAGTGGTTAGCACTGCTGCTTCATGCCACCGAGGACCCCAGTTCAATCCCGGCCCCAGGTCACTATCCCTGTGGAGTTTGCACATTCTCCATGGGTCTCACCCCCACAACCCAAAAGATGTGCAGGGTAGGTGGATTGGCCACTCTAATTGCCCCTTAATTGGAAAAAAATAATTGGGCGCTTTAAATTTATTTTTAAAAAGCTTTACCTGGAAGAGGTGGGGCGAGGTTTCTATGTCTGGGCGGAGGCCAGGTGAAGGGCTTAGCACTTGCCTGCTGACTTTGAGATGGAGGAAAAGCTATAAAGGACATGATAATATAATAATAATAACCTTTTATTGTCACAAGTAGGCTTACATTAACACTGCAATGAAGTTATTGTGAAAATTCCCTAGTCACCACATTCCGGCGCCTGTTCGGATACACTTGGGAGAATTCAGAGTGTCCAATTCGCCTAACAAGCACATCTTTCAGGACTTATGGGAAGAAATCGGCGCATCCAGAGGAAACCCACGCAAACATGGGGAGAACGTGCAGACTCCCCACAGACAGTGACCCAAGCGGGAATCGAACCTGGGATCCTGGCGCTGTGAAGCAACGGTGCTAACCACTGTGCTACCTAATATACTCACCCATTCACTGAGATGTCAATAATGCAGGCAATTCTGCCTTTGTAATTGCTCTGATCCAGGTGAAGAGAAAGAGGGCCTGTTGCCAGTTGACTTTTAAAAACGGTCCCAGGACCTGCGACCTGAAGTGCAGGGTGGGCAAATTCCTATCCTCCCCACCATGAGAATCGCGAAGCTCCTTGCTGATGCATAATTAATAAGATTGCAAGTGTTCACCCACCCAGTCGCCCAGTGGGGATCATGCAAACCTTCCTGCCCGCCACCCGACTAAGTCTCCAAAATTGAAAATTCCATCCAATGTCTGTTGATACTCTGCAAAGGTCTATAAAGGTCTATGGTGGAACACTTTGATTGCACTGAGTTAGCACTGCTGCCTCACGGCGCTGAGGTCCCAGGATCGATCCCGGCCCTGGGTCACTGTCCGTGTGGAGTTTGCACATGTTTCCCGTGTTTGCGTGGGTTTCACCCCCACAACCCAAAGGTATGCAGGGTAGGTGGATTGGCCACACTAAATGACCCCTTCATTGGAAAAAATGAATTGGGTACTCTAAATTTTTTTTTTTTAAATAAATGGAGGAAGGTTCTGTTAAGGTTTGAATTTTGATGCTAAACTGTGTAGCTAGATCGTAAATGTTGAGCTTTCAGGTGAAATTAAGTGGATGGACTAAAGAACAATAGGCGGAATATACTGTGGGTAAAAATAAGGAAATGTGAAACTTTTGTGCATGTGGATGATGTGCACTTTGACAGATGTAGAAAATGGGGAAAGATTGCATGTGTTTGCTTACTGCAAGTACCTGGATATTTAAAGCATTATTAATAAGAGAATAAGGCATTGGAGGCCATGCCCCTCAAAGGTTTTGAAAAATATATTTTATTCGCTACACTTTCATCATTTTCACCATACAAAGAAAGAAAACAAAAACAGAACCAAAACAATATAAAACCTAAAACATAGACTCATAAAACGAAAACAAGGGAAGACCTTCTTTGCAAAATCTCGAACCTGCAGATATCTAAACCCTTCTCCCTGCGCCAACCCATACTTCCCTCCCAACTGCTGTTTAGCACAGGGCTAAATCGCTGGCTTTGAAAGCAGACCAAGGCAGGCCAGCAGCACGGTTCAATTCCCGTAACAGCCTCCCCGAACAGGCGCCGGAATGTGGCGACTAGGGGCTTTTCACAGTAACTTCATTGAAGCCTACTCGTGACAAGCGATTTTCATTTTCATTTCATTTCACTCCTCCAAGCACGTGAATCATCCCCGAAGAAACATCCTTCACCCACACTCCACCAGGCCCTTATCCTTCTTTAACAGCAGGGAAATCAAAGCCTGCCCTAACGTCTAAGGCAAGACGCCCCTACCTATTGCATCTTCAAACTTTCCCACCATCAGCGACGCCAACTTATCCTTAAACTTCTTATACTATTCCACTGGGAACCCATCCGGCCCCGCCACCTTCTCTGACTGCATCCTCCCACTTGCCCTTCACCTCTTGCTCCCCCATAGACCCCTCCAACCCTTCCCTGTCCTCTTCGCCCAGCCTCGGGTACTCCAACCCGTCCAGAAACTCCCTCATCTCTCGCTCCTCTCCTGGTGGCTCCAACCCTTACAACATCTTATAGAACTCTTCAAAACCTTTATTGATCTGCTCCAGGGCCACCACCAACTTCCCCATCTTATCCTACACTGAACTATCTCCCTCACTGCCGCCTCTCTCCGGAGCTGGCCAGCCAACATATAACATGCCTGCTCCCATGCTCACCCTTCTCAACTGGCGCACTGCTTTCCCCATGGCCAACTGGCCGAACTTCCCCCTGGCCAGAAGGGCCGGGTTCAGGTCCCCCGTGTACCTCCTATCCACCTCCAGCATTTCCTCTGTCAATTTTTGCCGCTCCTCTCTCTCCTCCTTGTCCACCTTAGCCTTAAACAAGATTGACCCCCTTACTACTGCCTTCAGAGCCACCCAAACCACCAACTGCAAAACGTCCCCTGTGCAATTAAACCCCACATATTCCTCAATCACCTTCCCAAACATGATCGAAGCATTCAAATAAGGAGTTCCAGGAAAGATGGACACTGATTGGGGAGCGACAGCACACTTAAGGACTTTAAAGAGGAATGTGAGATTGGAAATAGGCAGTAGTTTGCAAAGTCTAATGAGACAATGACTGGGATGATGACAGCAGATTTTCAAGGAGAGAAAGATATTGGGCAAATTTCTTGGTAATTGGTTCACAGGAGGCGGTGACGGGTCTCACGGCAAGATAAATTTGAAGAGGACATGAGCGTTGATAGAAGAGAAACTAGACAAAATTGTGAGTTCAGAACTAGGACAATGCGGACACCTTTGATAAACTGGCCCGAGTCTACAGAGGGATACAGACAGGTTAGCTGAGAGGGCAAAAACTTGGCAGATGGAATATAAATGTGGGAAAATGTTTGGTGGGGGGGGGGTGGGGGGGGTCCTTGTGCATAAATCACAAAAATCTAGCATGCAGGTTCAGCAGGTAATTGGGAAGGCAAATGAAATGTTGCCATTTATTTCAAAGGGAATAAAGTATAAAAATAGGGAAGTCCTGCTAAAGCGATACAAGGCACTAATTATACCACACCTAGGATACTTAAAGCTTTGGTCCCCTTATCTAAGGAAAGATGTACTGGCATTGCAGGCAGTCTAGAGAAGGTTCACTAGGTTGATCCCAGTTATAGAGAGATTTTCTTATGAGGAGAGGTTGAGTAATTGGGCCTGTACTTATTGGAGCTTAGAAAAATGAGAAGTGACCTTATTGAGGCAGGATTCTCGTGGGGGAAAGGACAGGTAAATGCTGAGAGGATGTTTCCTCTTGTGGGGAAAATCTAGGATCAGAGAACATAATCTCAGAGTAAGGGGCCACCCATTTAAGACCGAGATGAGGGGGGATTTCTTCTCTGAGGGTAGTGGATCTGTGAAATTCTTTACTGTTGTAGAGCCTGGGTTAAGTATGTTCAGAACTGAGATAGACAGATTTTTAATATGTAAGGAATCAAAGGTTAATGGGGATAAGGCAAGAAAGTGGAATTGAGGATTATATCAGACCAGCTATGATCTCATTGACTGGCAGAGCTGACTCGATGGGCAGAGTGCCTACTTCTGCTCCTATGTCTTATGGATAGGTTAGGTGAAGTGAGAGAAACAATAGAGGAAACTGACCAGGCGTTCTCTATCTTAGTGACAAATTTAACCATGAGCTTCTTGCAATTGTTGTTGGAGGTAAATGTGGAAAAGGGTTATCTTATACAGGTTTAAGCAAACAGGTCAGAATATATGATTAGTGTTCTGGAATCACCTCAAATAATCATGTGAGAATATAAGTTTTAATTTTTTGAAGCATTCAGTTGTAGCTATTCGGTTCTTTCACCCAATTAAGTATGGCAGGAAGAATTCCCGACAGAATATACCGGAGTGTGGTTAGTTAGAAGGAGCCAAATGGCCTTCAGTAATTTTGTATTTTAAGTTTCAAATGAGTTGACGCTATTTATGTCACCCTTCTCTAAAGATCTATCAGATTTACTCCAGGAGTTCCCCAGAAGAGGTGTACAGTATCCTACGATTGTATGGAACAGACTACATCCTCCTCGAAGATAGTATTTGTTATGAAAGAAGGCACAGCAGAGGCTGTCGTTTGAGAGACCTGCTTGATATCGCAAATAGTCATGTAAGTATCATTTATTAGTCTTGCCTGCTAAAAGGCCCTTTTGAAAGAATTGACATGATTTGTTATATTTCAGTTCATAGCTTTAAATAACATCTAGCAAATCCTACTTGACAACTCAATAAAACACATTAAGGATAGTTTCATGCTATAATGGTATATCAGCTTGTCATTTTAGGCAATGTCTGGTATTTTCTTCTTCTGAACTCCCAAGACTGTGTTTCTGTCCTGGAGCCTGAAATATACAAGTCATTGACCTCGCAATTTGAAGTGGCAATATTACTTGCATTGGATTGGATTTGTTTATTGTCATGTGTACTGAGGTATAGTGAAAAGTATTTTTCTGCGTGCAGCTCAATCAGAACATTTGTACATGAAAAGAAAATACATAATAGGGCCATACAAGGCACACAATGTAAATACAGAGACACCGGCATCGGGTGAAGCATACAGGAGTGTAGTATTAATCAGATCAGTGCATAAGAGGGTCGTTTAAGAGTCTGGTAACAGCGGGGAAGAGGCTGTTTCTGAATCTGTTTGTGCGTGTTCTCAGACTTTAGTATATCCTGCCCGATGGAAGTAGTTGGAAGAGTGAGTAAGCCAGGTGGGAGGGTCTTTGGATGTGAATTTACGCACTAGGTACTTGAGCTGCATTTTAAAGACTTAGACTGTGGCACAGAGATTGCAATTATTAGCAAATTTCATATTGCATGTTACAAGAGGCAGATTCTTTTGAAATACTTAACACGCCAAATAGTAATTGCTCTTTTTTATCAGTGTTTTGTTCTTCCTGATGCCAGGCCAATTATCTATTTAGCTAGCTAATTTGTCATTAAAGATTAAGGTTCAGTGAATGAAAATCAACACTTCTGGTTCCTGAAAATCCAAATAAATTGTATCAGATTCTCACCATTCATTAGTTCAGTTATCTTCCCAGAACTAAGAGCAGATTTAACAGCTTGAGAATATAAGGACCACTGTCAGATGATTCCAAAAGGGCTGCAGGATCAGTAGGACCTGGGTGTATAAGTATAACCAAAAAGATAATGCTGGACAATCTCAGCAGGTCTGGCAGCATCTGTAGGGTGGGAAAAGAGCTAACGTTTCGAGTCCAATGACTCTTTGTCAAAGCTAACAGACAGAGAAAGTGGGAAATATTTATACTGTGGAGTGAGAATGAAAGATGAGTCATAGCCACAGAAACTGCGTGTATGCACAGCATTGAAAGTAGGAGTGGTTGACAGAACAGTTAATAAAGCATATGACATCTTGGGCTTTATTAATAGTGGCATAGGTTACAAAGAAAGGAATTTATGTATATGACACTGGTTGGTCCTCAACTGGAGTATTGCATCTCGTTCTAGGCACCACATTTAGGAAGGATATGAAAGCATTAGAAAGAGTGCAGAAAATGTTCAAAAGAATCGTCCCAGAGATGAGGAACTTCAGTTGCCTGGACAGATTGGCAAAGCTGGGACTGTTCTCCTTGGAGAAGAGAAGGCTGAGAGGACATTTGATAGAAGCATTCGAAATCATGAGGGGCCTGGACAGAATGGTTAGGGAGAAACTGTTCAGATTGTTGGAAGGATCTAGAACAATAGGGCACAGATTTAAGATAATTAGCAAAAGAAGAAATGGCAACACGGGGAAAAACGTTTTTAGTGCTGTAAGTGGTTAGGTTCTGGAATGCACTGCCTGTGGTGAAGGTAGGTTCAGTCAAGACATTCAAAAGGGACTTAGATCATTATCTGAAAAGGAAAAATGTGACAGGCTATGGGGGAAAGGCGGGGTGTGCCACAAGGCAAATTGCTCCTCCAAAGGGTCATGACAGGCAAACTGGCCTCCTCTGCGCTGTATCCATTCTGTGGTTGTATGAATAGAAGAGAAAATTAGATAGGTCAATTAATCACACCAAACTTGGTTTGTAAATACTTGTAGATTCCAGAGAGAGAGGAAGATTGACAATGGTTTGAGTTTCGCTCCCAGGAAAGAATATTGAAATGCATTGTGTGCAGGCTTTATCTCAAAGAGTTTTACAGCACGGAAAGGGACCCTTCAGACTATCGTGTCAGCTGGAGTCCTCTCAGTGATCGAAGTAGATAGAATATCAGTAAGTTTTAAGAAGATGTCCATTGCATGTGAGAGAGGTTTGTCTTTAAAACAAGTGAAAGAAAAATTTAATTTGGAAGTGCAGAGATCAAGATATGGTGATGTACCCATTTTGCTGCAAAATGAATGGGTAGTGTATGCTTTAAGAATGTGCAATCTGAAGAAAGCTGACAAACCTTAAATTATGAGCAAAAGGGTGGATTAAAACTAAATGCTGCGTGGATGTTGTTAAAGAAGAAACAAAAGAGAGAGGAAAGGAGAGCCATGAGTTGATGGGAAAAGAATTGGGGGTGATCCATTAACTAGATTGCAAGTAAAGGTAACTGGATTAGAGGTCCATGCAAATAAATGACTAAAATGTCCTAAAAGCAACTTTTTTTTGTCAGTTCTCTTTATTGATTTCCAAAAGTGGAAAGGAGCAGGTAAACAAAGTACAATACAGTACCATACCACAAACAGACAAACAAATAAAAAAAAGTTTACAAAACAAAACAGAAAAATTGCCTGTCAACAGTAATTAACTCTTCAAAGAAAGAGACAACAGATTGCCATCTATTAAATGAATTGTCAGTGGATCCTCTTATGGCATACTTAATCTTCTCCAAATATAGAAAAGACATTAAGTCTTCCAACCAGGATGAAGCATTGGGTGGCTAGGGGGACTTCCAAGTTAATAAAATACACCTGCGGGTTATTAATGAAGTAAATGCAATGACGTCTGCCTCAAACTTAATGAAACTGACCAGTGCAGATGAGACTCCGAATATGGCTATCAAAGGGCAAGGCTGTAGGTCAATATCCAGAACTTTGGAAAGAGTATCAAAGAAGAATGATCAAAACCCGGCCAACTTTGGGCACGACCAGAACATGTGGGTATGGTCTGCAGGGGCGAGTGAGCACCTGTCACATTTGTTGCATGTGTTAAGAGAAAGAAAATATCGACTTCCGGGTGCGGCTGTGCAGAGCTAGGTCGCATATTCGGTAGCTCCCGCTTGGAACGGACTTTTGGGCTCTTTTACAGGGCCCCCACGGCATTTGTTTGACATTTCCCGGTGTGGGAAGAAGGCTGCAGCATTCCCCTGACAGTGTCCCCCAGGAGTGTTGTGTCTTTTGGCTGCCAGACCCGGCAGAAACAGTAAAGGATTTGGCTTTGGCTGCCGGTTTAGACAAGGGCCTCTTCCAGCATGCAGGCGGGGGAAGGGCAAGCTTAAAGCTGCAATCTGACTTGACTCTATCAAAGGTGAATTCTAGCAGCAGAGGGAACAACTGTGAAAGGATCTACCAGGGCCATTGAAGAAGCAGGGACGAGGCTTCCAGTGGCGGCCATGGAGGAGTAGGTTGCGCATTCGGCAGCTCCCGTCTGGAACTGACTCTCAGACCTTTTTCAGGAGTTTCCATAGACTTTTTAAACGGACCAGAGGTGTAACGGCCAAAGGAGCGGCACTGGAGCAACGGGAAAAGCGAGGGAAAGAAAACAAAATGGCGACGGCCAGGGACAAAGGGGAGCTGCAGGAGTTCATCAAGCGCTGCTTCGAGGAGCAGCGCGAGGAGATGCGCAAGGAGATGTTGGCGCCTATGCTTTCGGCAATTGAAGGACTCTGGATCACCCAGAAGGTCCACGAAGCTAAGATCCAGGAGGTACAGAAAAGAGTCAGTCAGAACGAGGACGAGCTCGTGGGCCTGGCGGTGAGAGTGGAGCAGAACGAGGCGCTACACAAGAGATGGGCGGGAAGACTCGAAGACCTGGAGAACAGGTCGAGGAGAAAGAATCTGCGAATCCTGGGTCTCCCTGAGGGAGTGGAGGGGGCTGATGCCGGGGCATACGTGAGCACGATGCTCGAGGCGATAATGGGCACGAAGGCCCCTTCGAGGCCGCTGGAGTTGGACGGGGCACATCGGGTGCTGGCAAAGAAGCCCCAGGCAAATGAGCCGCCAAGGGCGATGGTGGTGAGGTTCCACCGGTTCACGGACAGAGAGTGGGTCCTGAGATGGGCCAAGAAGGAGCGGAGCAGTAAGTGGGACAATGCAGAGATTCGAATATACCCGGACTGGAGCACAGAGGTTGCAAAGCGGAGAGCGGGTTTCAACCGGGCCAAAGCGGCGTTGTACCGGAAAGAAGTGAAATTCGGAATGCTGCAGCCAGCGCGACTGTGGGTCACATACAAGGGCCAACACTATTACTTCGAAACGCCTGAAGAGGCGTGGACCTTTGTACAAGCCGAAAAGTTGGACTCTAACTGAGGGTTTGTGAGGGTAGGGGGGATGTTTGAGGTTTGATGTGTGATGGTTGTTGTATATAGGGGGTCAATCACGCGCAGGAAATGTTACATGGGCTGGGGGAGAGAGACAAGGCCGCGACAGGAGCTGCGCCAGAGGGGGCGGAGCGGGCTTTGGAAAGCCGGGGTGTTTTCCCGCGCGCGGGAAAAAAGGCGGGAAGGGGAACGAAGGAATGCATATGGATTGGGAGACTCCCACGCAGGGAGGTCAATGGGACAGCGGGGGAAGCCGGGGTCAGCAGGCGTCAGCTGACTTACGGGAGTGACATGGGGGGAGCAAAAAAGCTAGACGGGGGCCTAGCGGGGGGGACGGGAAGGGGGGGAAAGGGTTGCTGCTGCACTGGCCGAAAGGGAATGAGACACAGAAGAGGTGGTCGGGACGGGGATCCCCCCTCTGGGGGACTGGAGGGTGAGGGAGGCGTGGACACGGGACTGGCCCAGAAAAGGAGATGGCTAGTCGGCGGGGCGTGGGGGGGGTGAGAGCCCCTCCAATCCGGCTGATAACGTGGAATGTGAGGGGCCTGAATGGGCCGGTGAAGAGGGCTCGAGTGTTCACGCACTTAAAGGGACTGAAGGCGGACATGGCCATGCTCCAAGAGACACACCTGAAGGTGGCGGACCAGGTCAGGCTAAGAAAGGGATGGGTAGGACAGGTATTCCACTCGTGACTGGACGCGAAGAATAGAGGGGTGGCAATATTGGTGGGACAGCGGGTGTCATTTGAGGCCAAGACTATTGTAGCGGACAATGGAGGGCGATATGTAATGGTGAGCGGTAGGCTGCAAGGTGTGTGGGTGGTGTTGGTAAACGTATACGCCCCGAACTGGGATGATGCAGGATTCATGAAGCGCATGTTGGGGCGCATTCCGGACCTGGAGATAGGAGTCCTGATAATGGGAGGGGACTTCAATACAGTGTTGGATCCAGCACTAGACCGCTCCAAATCAAGGACTGGAAAGAGGCCGGCGGCGGCCAAGGTACTTAGGGGGTTTATGGATCAGATCGGGGGAGTGGACCCATGGCGGTTTGCAATGCCGCAGGCCAGGGAATTTTCTTTCTTCTCCCGTGTACACAAAGCCTACTCCCGGATAGGTTTCTTTGTTCTGGGTAGGGCGCTCATCCCGAGGGTGGAGGGGACGGAGTATTCGGCTATAGCCGTTTCGGACCATGCCCCACACTGGGTGGAACTGGAGCTGGGAGAGGAGAGGGACCAACGCCCGTTGTGGCGGCTGGATGTGGGACTGCTGGCGGACGAGGTGGTGTGTGGGAAGGTGAGGGGGTGTATCGAAAGGTACTTGGAGGCCAACGACAACGGGGAGGTGTGGGTGGGGGTGGTATGGGAGGCGGTGATCAGGGGAGAGCTAATTTCCATTAGGGCTCATAGGGAGAAGACAGAGGGTATGGAAAGGGAGAGGTTAGTGGGGGAGATTTTGAGAGTGGACAGGAGATACACAGAGGCCCCGGAGGAAAGATTACTTGGGGAAAGACGACGGCTCCAGGCGGAGTTTGACCTGTTGACCACAGGAAAGGCGGAGGCACAGTGGAGGAAAGCGCAGGGGGCGACCTACGAGTATGGGGAAAAGGCTAATCGGATGCTGGCACATCAGCTCCGTAAGAGGATGGCAGCGAGGGAAATAGGGGGAGTCAAAGATGGAAGGAGAGCCACGGTTCGGAGTGCGACGAAAATAAACGAGGTATTCAAGGCCTTTTATGAAGAGCTGTACAGATCCCAGCCCCCAGCGGGGGAAGAGGGGATGAGACGATTCCTAAATCAGCTGAGATTCCCGAGGGTGGAGGAGCAAGAGGTGGCTGGTTTGGGGGCACTAATTGGGTTGGAGGAGCTGAGCAAGGGTTTGGGGAGCATGCAGGCGGGGAAGGCCCCGGGACCGGATGGATTCCCGGTGGAGTTCTACAGGAAGTACGCAGACCTGTTGGCCCCGCTACTGGTGAGGACCTTTTAATGAGGCAAGAGAGGAGGGGACCCTGCCCCCGACAATGTCGGAAGCGACAATTTATTTGATCCTAAAGCGGGACAAGGACCCACTGCAATGTGGATCGTACAGGCCGATCTCGCTCCTCAATGTGGATGCAAAGTTGCTGGCAAAAGTGCTGGCCACGAGGATCGAGGACTGTGTCCCGGGGGTAATCCACGAGGACCAGACGGGATTTGTAAAGGGCAGGCAACTAAACACCAATGTGCGGAGGCTCTTAAACGTGATAATGATGCCATCGGAGGAGGGAGAGGCGTAGATAGTGGCAGCTATGGACGCGGAGAAGGCCTTTGACCGAGTAGAGTGGGAGTACCTCTGGGAGGTGCTGTACAGGTTTGGGTTCGGGGTAGGGTTTATCAATTGGGTTAAGCTCCTTTACAGAGCCCCGATGGCAAGTGTAGTGACGAACCGGCGGAGGTCGGTGTAATTTCGACTGTCCCGAGGGACGAGGCAGGGGTGCCCCCTGTCCCCCCTGTTGTTCGCATTGGCGATCGAGCCATTGGTCATGTCATTGAGGGAGTCTAATAAATGGAAGGGGGTGGTCTGAGGGGGAGAAGAGCATCGGGTGTCGCTATATGCGGATGACCTGTTGCTGTACGTGGCGGATCCAATGGAGGGGATGGTGGAAGTCATGCAGACTCTAAGGGAGTTTGGGGAGTTTACGGGCTATAAGCTCAATGTAGGGAAGAGTGAGCTCTTTGTATTACAGGTGGGGGACCAAGAAAGAGGGATAGGGGACCTACCGCTGAGGAGGGCAGAGGGGAGCTTTCGGTATTTGGGGATCCAGATAGCCAGGAGTTGGGGGACCCTACATAAACTGAATCTGACGAGGTTGCTGGAGCAAATGGAGGAGGATTTCAAAAGATGGGACATGTTACTGCTCTCGCTGGCGGGTAGAGTGCAGTCGGTCAAAATGGTGGTCCTTCCGAGGTTTCTGTTGTGTTTCAGTGCCTTCCCATCGTGATCACTAATGCCTTTTTTAAGAGAGTAGGTAGGAGTATTATGGGGTTTGTGTGGGCAAATAAGACCCCGAGAGTAAGGAGAGGGTTCCTGGAACGCAGTAGGGACCGAGGAGGGTTGGCGCTGCCAAACCTGGGGAGCTACTACTGGGCAGCAAATGTGGCGATGATCCGCAAGTGGGTTATGGAGGGAGAGGGGGCGGCGTGGAAGAGGATGGAGATGGCTTCCTGTAAAGGAACGAGCCTGGGGGCGTTGGCGACGGCACCGCTGCCGCTCTCGCCGACAAAGTATACAACGAGCCAGGTGGTGGCCGCAACGCTAAGGATCTGGGGCCAGTGGAGACGGCACCGGGGTGCAATGGGAGCATCGGTGTGGTCCCCGATCAGGGGTAACCACCGGTTTGTCCCGGGGAAGATGGACGGGGGGTTCCAGAGCTGGCATCAGGCGGGGATTGGAAGAATGGGGGACCTGTTCATCGACGGGACGTTTGCGAGCCTAGGGGCACTGGAGGAGAAGTTTGAGTTACCCCCGGGAAATGCCTTTAGATATATGCAGGTGAGGGCTTTTGTGAGGCGACAGGTGAGGGAATTCCCGTTGCTCCCGGCACAAGAAGTTCAAGATAGGGTGATCTCGGGTGTATGGGTCGGGGAGGGCAAGGTGTCGGAAATACACCAGGAGTTGAAAGAAGAGGGGGAAGCGCTGGTAGAAGAGTTGAAGGGTAAATGGGAGGAGGAGCTGGGGGAGGAGATCGAGGAAGGTCTGTGGGCTGATGCCCTAGATAGGGTTAATTCCTCCTCCTCGTGTGCCAGGCTCAGCCTGATACAATTTAAGGTGGTCCACAGAGCGCACTTGACGGGGGCGAGGTTGAGTAGGTTCTTTGGGGTAGAGGACAGATGTGGAAGGTGCTCAGGGAGCCCGGCGAACCATGTCCATATGTTTTGGTCATGCCCGGCACTGGAGGGGTTCTGGAGAGGAGTGGCGGGAGCAATATCTCAGGTGGTGAAAGTCCAGGTCAAGCCAAGCTGGGGGCTAGCAATATTTGGAGTAGTGGACGAACCGGGAGTGCAGGAGGCGAAAGAGGCCGGCATTCTGGCCTTTGCGTCCCTAGTAGCCCGGCGAAGGATCTTGCTAATGTGGAAGGAGGCGAAGCCCCCCAGCCTGGAGGTCTGGATAAATGATATGGCTGGGTTCATAAAGTTGGAGAGGATTAAATTCGCCTTGAGAGGGTCTGCGCAGGGGTTTTACAGGCGGTGGCAACCGTTCCTAGACTATCTCGCGGAGCGTTAGAGGAAGGTCGGTCAGCAGCAGCAGCAACCTTGGGGGGTGGGGGGGTGTAAATATATCATTTTGCCATGTATATATCTTGCTCTGCGTGATTTCTCTTTTTTTTTTGTTACGGGGGGGGGGGGGGTTATTGTTTGTAAGGGAGAAAAATTGTGTTAAAAAACTTTAATAGATTTTTTTTTAAAGAGAAAAAAAATATTAATTCTGGCCTTGGTAAAGTGAATTCTGTGCAGAACCTTAAGCTTAACTGGGCACAGAAGGACCGCCTGGGCCTCCTGCTACCAGTCGCCTGTAAGGTCGACCCCAAGCTCTGCTTCCCAATCATTTTTTTATCTTATGGAGGGAGGGGAGGGTCCAGAGGATATCATGAGATCATAAAATCTTGACATAGAACCACTGCTGGCAATGACAAAATCCCTTCCAACAATGTACTTGGAGGTAATTGAGGAAAGGATGGACAATGCGGGTGAACAAAACCACGCTGGTAAAGTGGTAAAGACTAGATTCAGGTAAACTAGATTTGGCTGCAAGCTCGCTAAAGCTGACAAATTTTCCATCCAAAAACAGGTCAGTGAAATGTTTGAGTCCTTTCTTCCTCCACAAGGTAAATGCCGTGTCTAGCATGGAAGGCAAGAATTAAGTGGTGATTACAAAGACGACCTAATAGCGAAGGAGTGGAAAGTTTAAAATGCTGATAAAATTGTTTCCATATTTTTTAATTATTGGGCGGAACGATAGCGCAGTGGTTAGTACTAGCTTCACAGCGCTAGGGTCCCAGGCTCAATTCCCGGCTTGGGTCATTGTCTGTGTGGAGTCTGCAAGTTCTCCCTGTGGGTTTACTCCGGGTGCTCCATTTTCCTCCCACAAGCCCCAAAAGACGCGCTGTTAGGTAATTTGGACATTCTGAATTCTCCCTCTGTGTACCCGAACAGGCGCCGGAATGTGATGACCAGGGGATTTTCACAGTAACTTCTTTGCAGTGTTAACGTAAGCCTACTTGTGACAATAAAGATTATTAAAAATTAAAGTAGAAATTACAACGGGGTTTGACATGTATTTAGAGGGGAGAAAAGGTAGTGCAACCAGAAGTCCCTAAAAGCACATTTTTACAGATAAATAATAATGTAGACACTATGGTCAATTTGAGAGCCTAAATAACTAAAGATAACTGGGACCAGAACTTTCAAGTAGATGGATCATTTCAGAGTTAATTGCAGCTTTTGTAACTTTGGAATGTACCAATGTAAGGAAAAAATAGTGCAACTGGAAATGCACAGGGATTCCATGAACAAAGGCACAGAAATGGAACCATAGTTTGGGAGACTGAATGGATAACAAAGAACAGGCCAAGTTCGGAAATTCACAATTTGAGCGCATACCCATCATTCATAGTATGGAGCATCCAACAGTCATTGCAGTGATAAAACAAAAGGTTAATGGTAAAACAGAACAGAATGGAGTAAATAAAAGTAAAATTAAAGAAAGTGAGCCAAAAAGAGCAATTCAACCTGTACAGAGCTGGTATTTGAACCATTCCATAGAACATAACAGCGCAGTACAGGCCCTTCGGCCCTCGATGTTGCGCCGACCTGTGAAACCACTCTAAAGCCCATCTACACGATTCCCTTATCGTCCAAGTTTACAGCAGAGAAACAGGCTATGCTGCCCAAATGGTCAATGCCAATGTTTATGCTGCACATAAGCCTCTTCCCATTCTACTTCACATAACTCTATTTTGTTTAAGATGAAACAGCATAGTCTTCTAAAAGAACAGGAAACATTTAATTTTACTAACACCCACATACAAATACTGAGGCTAACTGAAACAGAATTTACATTGTAACAAAATGGTGTGTGTTCATCATGATGATCATCATCTAGGTCATAACTAGAAAGTACGTCAGTTATTTCTCATTGAATAAGCAGTTGTAGATTCAAGCCGTATAAAATATTTGACCCAATTTCAATCTTTTCTCAATCCAATTTCATTGTGCTAAAAAAATGTCCCAAGATGACAGTTTGAGGGCTTCCATTATAGCCACACAAATTAAATAAGATAATTCTAATTTTATGCAGAAATGTGATTCCAACAAGTCTGTTTCCTTCCATGAACAATACACAGACAATAGCAACACCCAACTCTTCATTTTAGACTTTGGATACACACGCCCCAACAAAGAGAAAAATTGAATTCAATTTGCCCACTGCTGACTGCTCAATATCCAGTAGGCATTTGTGTCTGCAAAAGGAGATTCCAGAAATGTTATGTTCATTCCTCAATCACTCCCTGTGTATGAAATACAGATCTGCAGTCAGACTCAAATTAACATGCCCAGAAGAGGCTATTTGATCTGCTTTTGCTATAACCCTCACATCCATAACTTATTGGCGTTGCTTCCCTGACCTAATGTTCTTTTTCCTCTAGTCTCCCAATATAACACCGAGTTCTACAAAATGGTGAGGGGAATGTGAAGTGTTGCAGAAGCAAATAAGAGGGGAAAAAGAAAGTGGGGGTGGGAATGAGAAAAGAAATTAGAGAAAAATAGTAGAAAGGAAATAGGATGTGAAGCAAGAGAGGGCATGGAGGAGTAATATAGACAGCAGTCAATGATGCAATTATTGTTATTGGATTATAACAAAGTATTTCATGGGAAATGAGAGACACACTTGCAGTCTAAGTTGATTGGATATAAATGTAAAAAATTAAAACAGGTTGGGGTTAGAGAAATAGATTCTCTTAGTTGAGTGGTCAGCTAGAGAAAACATTTATAGTGGGTGACAGACAGGAACTATTGAAGGGAAATGGAAAGAGATAGACCAGTTATATTTATTGGGAAGTGGATCTTTAATTCTGGAGCAGGACAAACAGATGTCAGTGTTTAGTGGGAATGTATTGTAGCCAGTTAAAATGGCTAACTCCCGATTTAGAATGACTAACTCCCGATTTAAAATGGCGAATGGCAAAGGCTGATGGGAAAATCAGCCAACAGGACAAAAACGAGCAGCTGCAGGTTGAGTGTGTATTTACCTCTGGAAAGGCAATCAGAAGAAGATGGAATAGACTATTCAAAATGTTTTGAGAGATGGTCTTGATAAGTGACTACTGGAGGAATAGGAGGACAAAAGGTAATGTAAGGGTAATTCCTGTTTATTTCCTTTGTTCCCATTTATTTTATATTATTTTGATATGTGGATCATAATTGGGACGTGCCTTTAAGCAGAAGACTCAGTTGAATCAACATGCTTGTCAGGACACTGTGTTCTCAGGGTTTGGAGAGGAGAAGCCATGCTCCTTGGCACAGAGAGGATCTTGGGAACCTGGGGCGGGATTGTTCGGTCTCTGACGCCGGAATCATGTTCGGCCGAAGAATCCATGTTGGCGCCAAAATCGAGGGTGGTGCCACTTTTGCGATGCCCCTCCCCCTCCAAAACAAGTACGCCGCATGCCATTGGGACATCCTCAGGATGTTACCTGAGGCCCTCCCCGCGATGCTCCGCCCCCGATGGGCCGAATTCCCAATGGCGTCGGTCGCGTGTGGTATTTCTTTTCGGCAACTCGGTGTGGCGGCTGCGGACTAAATCCAGTGCTGCCAAAGTCGGGGGGGGGGGGTGGTGAGGGGAGCCAATCTGTGGGCGGAGGGGCTTTGACAGGGGCTGGGGGCACTGGTGGGGGGTGGTCCAAGGGTGGTGGGCCTGGCCAAAGAGGTCATTGTTTGGCAGGCCGGGTCCGCGTGCGGCCGGCGCCATGCTGCACGGCACAGCCACGGACCGGGCAATTCTCTGGCCGTATCCGCAGCTAGAGCCGGGCGCTCTACGGTGTATGCCTGCTAGCCCCCCACCAAATGGGGGAATCGGTGGCCGGTTTTTCAGTCGTAAAACGCTAACGTTCCCATGCCGGGCCAGTCTCAGAATCAAAGAATCCTGCCCGGGTGTGGTGATATGCCTGTAAACAATATCGCAGATGGATGGTGTGCAACCTTCAACCAGTAGGTGGTGGTGCAGACACACCATGCAGTCTCGAGATAGTGGTCATGTGACCACTAACTCCAATATAAGTGGGAGCACATCCGGCCATCACCAGATGGTTGTAGGAGATGGTAGTGAGGCATACAGGCGAACAGTCATGCTAGGTGTAGTTCCAGAGGAGTACAAAGAAACTCCATGTAACAGATCGCTATCTTACCATGGGTGATTCAATAAAGATCCTGGTTTGGACAAATCAAGGTGTTTAGTGGATTCCTTTGCAAGACATCCAAAAGACCAAACACAACACCAGGTTTGGAGGGAGTTGGATCGAGTGGTTAACAGGCATTCGGTGGGTTGGTCAGGGACAGTGTTTTGTCTGACAACGGTCAGTGATTGGTTCCTGCAAGATGCTCTCTGAGAGAACTTGACAGAGGTGTTTAGACCTTGGAAGTGAAAGGAATGGTCTCTCTCTCTCTCCTGCTTGCTGAAGTGAAAGAACTGTTTTATTGTTCTGAAAACATTGAGACATTCTTTGCTGTGAATCTGAAATGATGCTGCGTCTGCAGAGAAGGTAGACAACCTTGTCAGAGAAATTCATCTCAATCCTAGAAGGGAGAAGTGCCAAAACGAAAGCCTGAACTTCAGAAAGACATTGACTGGAAGTCATCCCAGTGCAGCAACCATTTTTATCCTTTCATTTTTATGAATATTTCCTTTCCCTTTCCACCAACATCATCTCTATTGAGTAGTACTACACTCTGTATGCTCCATCTGATGCCTGTGTCTATGTATTTACATTATACTTTTTTTAATGTATGGAATGATCTGTCTGGACTGTATGCAGAACAATACTTTACACTGTACTTCTGTGTTGTTTGTTGGAGTGTGTGTATAGTGTGGGAATGGTTAGAAGGGGTGGGGGGGAGCTTTGGAAAGGGGTAGTAGATAGTCTGTTTTATTTGTTGTCTATTTATTTATTTGTACTAAAGACACCCAATAGCCCAGGGTGTCGTGATGGTAAATAACCATGAAGTTCATGTTCCACATTTCTTTCTTGGATAACCATACTTGTCTTCATGGATATGGTATTGTGTCTGAGGTATTTTTATCCTTGTAAAAATAAATTCATTCAGTTCATCCATAGTAGTCAGTAACAGAACTGCCCTTAAATGAAATTGCAACATACAGACCAATATTACTTAATTTTTAAGGACTGATTTAGAAAACCGTTTATGTAGTAGAGACTTTAAATAATAAGTAATTCTACAAGACGTGGTTCTGACTAGAATATCTTGAATAATCACAATCAACCTTATTGTGAATGTTAAAAATGTTTAATTTTAAGGTCTTTAACATTTGCGTGCTGTAAGAATGTATGTTATGGGGAATCTGACTGTAACTCTAATTCTAAACTTTGCAGGTGATGGATGGTCCTGGAGCAAATGATCCTGATTTGAAGCCTTCTCCTTATCCACGCTTTTGTGATGAAATTAAATCAAATAAGCCTCCCTATACCATTTATTTCTCTCGTGTGTTTAAAAATAAAACATTCCATGTTTACAAACTGAAGAAAAAGAAGGATGTACCTTATTAGAAATAAGTTTCCGCAACCATTCATTACATTGTAAAAAATAGTTGTTGGTTTCAACAGTAGAAAATGCAAAGCTATATTTATGAAAGTGTTTAGTCTTGTGTTTGGGATTGAAAGCTTGTTCCTGCTGAATGCCAGAGTTAGTTATCATAGCTCATCTTTCAACCCAAAATGTAACACCCAGAAAGGGCCCCGTCTCACTTAAATGTTTTACTAGTTCAAGCAGTGTACTTTTGTTTTACACTTCCAGTCATTTAACTTAATTTTTTGAAACAAGATTTTTATTAACACACGCAAACTGTTTTTTGTTTCACTTTTATATCCTACAAATTGAAATGTTTTTCTATCAGACATCACCAAATAATTTATTTTGATCAATTTATTTCTGGTCATCCTGTCTTAGAACTCATGGCAGTAGTTATTTGAATTGGTAATTCAGACTGCCATTGGAGATGCACGTTCTCACAGTATTGATAGTTTATTAGCATCATCACATACTTGTCTTAAGTAATACAATAAAATTATATTTTGCTTTCATTTATGTTACCATTCATAAAGAACAAACTATGCTTTCATTTGGAGGCTGTGATTAGCAGATTTTTGATATAAATTATCTTAAAATGACAAGTAAATGTTGACACCTCTACTTAGTGCCAAATTAGTTTAGATTTGTTGAGCAGTATTACAGTGTATGAAATGTTTTTTATTATGGTGCTGTTCCATCGTTCTGGGCCTTTTTGTGAATTTTAAAATTACAGAATTAATGGACCACTTCGACTGACAGCGAGGGAAATTTTAGCCTACAGTGCTACACCTTCCAACAGTTCATACATATATGTCCATACATTGGCAAGTCTCTGAATTGATGGCCGGAGGTCATTGCGTTGCCCATTTCAGTGAAACTCCATTTTATTTTGACAATGTAAAACTGACTAGAGTTTTTTGGATACAGTCATTGTAGTCTTTGCATGATTAATACTATTGCATGTAACTGAATACTGGCAACAACTAAGAATAATAACGCTACTGAAATGTGGATGTATAATGTTGCTAGCGCTGCTAGAAGATACAATGGTAATTGGTTTTCTTCTTTTTTGTGTCAGCTTCTTTCTGCCATTTCTTCAAACCAACCACAAGGACAAAATAATCCAGTGTATTATTCTGCTGATGTCGTACCTTTGTGAACACAAGATAAGACACACACTGAACATTATCGGGATTAAAGCTCTTTTTTTCCAGTCAGGAGCCTGCCCCTTTAATGTAATAAACATTATGTTGCACTAACACTTGAAATATTCCAATTGGTACTTGGCTCTTTGTACTGAAAAATATTACAATTAGTATTTTTTCTTTGATAAATTTTTATTACTAGAAACAATTGACTTTCTATAGTAACATTGCAATTTAACAATGCTACAAAGTTTCACTATTGAATTTTGCATTTTTAAAAGAATGTTTAATTTCTGTATCCACTTTGTATAGCAAATATGTAGATTTCAAAATGGACCTTTTGTGGGTTCAGCTGTTTCATTCCACTACATTGTTTGGCAGAATTGTTAGGAAATAAACAGTCATTCAATTAATATATTCAAATGGATATCGTCATTTGTTCACTAAATGTAGCTTTTATTACAAATACCTTGAACATTTTCTAAAATTAAAATTGTAATGAAGTCAAACATGAAATTTCTTGGATTTTATATTAATTTTAACTGAATCTTTAGTAACCATTCATGTTGTGGACACACTAAACCCAGAGGTTCCATCTCACTGCTGTCATGGGGACATATCAATTAAGTAATTGAACTAAATAAGATATTTTTACGAAGCCTTTGTAGTAAGAAGGCTTTCATCACAGAATTGTTACAATTGGTACAGCACGGTAGCATTGTGGATAGCACAAATGCTTCACAGCTCCAGGGTCCCAGGTTCGATTCCGGCTTGGGTCACTGTCTGTGCGGAGTCTGCACATCCTCCCCGTGTGTGCGTGGGTTTCCTCCGGGTGCTCCGGTTTCCTCCCACAGTCCAAAGATGTGCGGGTTAGGTGGATTGGCCATGCTAAATTGCCCATAGTGTCCAAAATTGCCCTTAGTGTTGGGTTGGGTTACTGGGTTATGGGGATAGGGTGGAGGTGTGGACCTTAGGGTGCTCTTTCCAAGAGCCGGTGCAGACTCGATGGGCCGAATGGCCTCCTTCTGCACTGTAAATTCTATGAAACTCCTCTATGGTACATTTGTACCAGCTTTGGGAATGAGCAATTCACTGAGTACCATTCCCCTGCCTATTGCTGTAAAGCTGTAGATTCTTCCCTTTTAGCAGTCCAATTCCCTTTTGAATGCCTTGATTGAACCTGCCTCAACAACACGGTCAGGCAGTGCATTCCAGACCTTAACCACTCTTTTTTTTTAAATATATATTTATTAAGAATTTTAACACAATTGTTCACCCTTACAAACACCCCCCCCCGTAACAAAAAGAAAGAAAGCGCACATAGCAAGACATGAACATGGTAAAACGATATTACAGAGCTTTGTACATTGGATTGCTCCCGTACATGTCAGTTTTCCAGATCATGTATTATCTTGCTCAAATACCCCCCAGACAGACCCCCCCCCCCTTCCCCCTCCCTCCCTCCTTCTTCTCTCTCCCCCCCCCCCCCCACGCAAGACATCCCCCCTCCCCCCCCGGGTTGCTGCTGCTGACCGACCTTCATCTAACGCTCCGCGAGATAGTCTAGGAACGGTTGCCACCGCCTGTAGAACCCCTGCGCAGACCCTCTCAAGGCAAATGTTATCCTCTCCAACTTGATAAACCCTGCCATATCATTTATCCAGGCCTCCACGCTGGGGGGCTTCGCCTCCTTCCACATTATCAAGATCCTTCGCCGGGCTACTAGGGACGCAAAGGCCAGAATGCCGGCCTCTTTCGCCTCCTGCACTCCCGGCTCGTCCACTACTACAAATAGTGCTAGCCCCCAGCTTGGCTTGACCCGGACTTTCACCACCTTAGATACTGTTCCCGCCACTCCCCTCCAGTGCCGGGCATGACCAAAACATATGGACATGGTTTACCGGACTTCCTGAGCACCTCCCACATCTGTCCTCTACCCCAAAGAACCTACTCAGCCTCGCCCTCGTCATATGCGCTCTATGAACCACCTTAAATTGTATCAGGCTAAGCCTGGCACACGAGGAAGAGGAATTAACCCTACTTAGGGCATCAGCCCATAGCCCCCCCTCAATCTCCTCCCCCAACTCCTCCTCCCATTTACCCTTCAGCTCCTCTACCAAAGCCTCCCCCTCTTCTTTCATCTCCTGGTATATCGCCGACACCTTGCACTCTACCACCCATACACCCGAAATCACCCTGTCTTGAATCTCCTGTGCCGGGAGCAACGGGAATTCCCTCACCTGTCACCTCACAAACGCCCTCACTTGCATGTACCTGAAAGCATTTCCCGGGGGTAGCCCAAACTTCTCGTCCAGTGCCCATAGGCTCGCAAACGTCCCATCAATGAACAGGTCCCCCATTCTTCTAATCCCTGCTCGATGCCAGATCTGAAACCCCCCCGTCCATCCTCCCTGGGACAAACCGATGGTTACCCCTGATCGGGGACCCCACCGAGGCTCCCATTGCATCCCTGTGCCGTCTCCACTGGCCCCAGATCTTTAGCGTTGCTGCCACCACCGGACTTGTGGTGTACCTTGTCGGCGAGTGCGGCAGCGGTGCCGTCACCAGCGCCCCCAGGCTCGTTTCCTTGCAGGTCGCCATCTCCAACCTCTTCCATGCCGCCCCCTCTCCCTCCATCACCCACTTACGGATCATCGCCACATTTGCTGTCCAGTAGTAACCAGCCAGATTCGGCAGCGCCAACCCTCCTCGGTCCCTACTGCGCTCCAGAAACCCTCTCCTTACCCTCGGGGTCTTATTCGCCCACACAAAACCCATAATACTCCTGCCTACCCTCTTAAAAAAGGCCTTGGTGATTACAATTGGAAGGCACTGGAACACAAAAAAAAAGGCCTTGGTGATTACAATTGGAAGGCACTGGAACACAAAAAGAAACCCCGGGAGGACCACCATTTTGACCGACTGCACTCTACCTGCTAGCGAGAGCGGCAACATGTCCCATCGTTTGAAGTCCTGCTCCACCAGCCTCGTCAGATTAAGTTTATGTAGGGCCCCCCAACTCCTAGCTATTTGGATCCCCAGGTACCGAAAGCTCCTTTCCGCCCTCCTCAGCGGTAGATCGTCTATCCCCCTTTCCTGGTCTCCTGACTGTACTACAAAGAGCTCGATCTTCCCTACATTAAGCTTATAGCCCGAAAAATCCCCAAACTCCCTTAGAGTCTGCATGACCTCCACCATCCCCTCCACTGGATCCGCCACATACAGCAACAGGTCGTATGCATAAAGCGACACTTGATGCTCCTCTCCCCCTCGGACCACCCCCCTCCATTTCCTAGACTCCCTTAATGACATGGCCAAGGGTTCAATTGCTAATGCAAACAACAGAGGGGGGACGGGGGGCACCCCTGGCTCGTCCCACGATACAGCCGAAAATACTCCGGCCTCCGCCGATTCGTAACCACACTCGCCACCGGGGCTCTGTATAGGAGCTTAACCCTACTAATAAACCATCCCCCGAACCCAAACCTACGCAGCACTTCCCAGAGGTACTCCCACTCTACTCGGTCAAAGGCCTTCTCCGCGTCCATAGCCGCCACTATCTCCGCCTCTCCCTCCACCGATGGCAATATTATCACGTTTAAGAGCCGCCGCACATTGGTGTTTAGCTGCCTACCCTTTACAAATCCCGTCTGGTCCTCGTGAATCACCCCCGGGACACAGTCCTCGATCCTCGTAGCCAGCACTTTTGCCAGCAACTTAGCATCCACGCTGAGGAACGAGATCGGCCTGTACGACCCACATCGCAGTGGGTCCTTGTCCCGCTTCAGGATCAAAGAGATCGTCGCCTCCGACATTGTCGGGGGCAGGGTCCCTCCCTCCCTTGCCTCATTAAAAGTCCTTACTAGCAACGGGGCCAACAGATCTACGTACTTCCTATAGAACTCAACCAGGAACCCATCCGGTCCCAGGGCCTTCCCTGCCTGCATACTCCCCAGACCTTTGATCAGCTCCTCCAACCCAATTGGTGCCCCCAAACCAGCCACCTCCTGCTCCTCCAACCTCGGGAACCTCAGTTGGTCCAAGAATCGTCGCATCCCCTCTTCCCCCGCTGGGGGCTGGGATCTGTACAGCTCCTCATAGAAGGCCTTGAATGCCTCATTTACTTTCGTCGCACTCCGCACCGTAGCTCCCCTTCCATCCTTGACTCCACCTATTTCCCTCGCTGCCATCCTCTTACGGAGCTGGTGTGCCAGCATCCGACTCGCCTTCTCCCCATACTCGTACATCGCCCCCTGTGCTTTCCTCCACTGTGCCTCTGCCTTCCCTGTGGTCAACAGGTCAAACTCCACCTGGAGACGTCGCCTTTCCCTAAGTAGTCCCTCTTCAGGGGCCTCTGCGTATCTCCTGTCCACTCTTAAAATCTCTCCCACTAACCTCTCCCTTTCCATGCCCTCTATCTTCTCCCTATGAGCCCTGATGGAGATTAGCTCTCCCCTGATCACCGCCTTCAGCGCCTCCCATACCACCCCCATCCACACCTCCCCATTGTCGTTGGCCTCCAAGTACCTTTCGATACACCCCCTCACCCTCCCACACACCGCCTCATCTGCCAGCATTCCCACATCCAGCCGCCACAACGGGCGTTGGTCCCTCTCCTCTCCCAACTCCAGTTCCATCCAGTGCGGGGCGTGATCTGAAATGGCTATGGCCGAATACTCCGTTCCCTCCACTTTCGGGATCAGCGCACTGCCCAGAACAAAAAAATCTATCCGGGAATAGGCTTTGTGTACATGGGAGAAAAAAGAAAATTCCCTGGCCTGCGGCCTGGCAAACCTCCATGGGTCCACACCCCCATCTGACCCATAAACCCCTTAAGCACCTTGGCCGCAGCCGGCCTCTTTCCAGTCCTAGATCTGGAGCGGTCCAGTGCTGGGTCCAACACCGTATTAAAATCCCCACCCATTATCAAGCTTCCTACCTCCAGGTCCGGAATGAGCCCCAACATGCGCTTCATGAATCCGGCATCATCCCAGTTTGGGGCGTATACATTTACCAATACCACCCACGTCCCCTACAACTTACCGCTCACCATCACATATCGACCTCCGTTGTCCAGTACGATATTCTTGGCCTCAAACGACACCCGCTTCCCCACCAATATTGCTACCCCTCTGTTCTTCGCATCCAGCCACGAATGGAATACCTGTCCTACCCATCCCTTTCTTAACCTGACCTGATCCGCCACCTTCAAATGTGTCTCCTGGAGCATGACCACGTCTGCCTTCAGTCCCTTTAAGTGCGCGAACACTCGGGCACTCTTTACCGGCCCATTCAGGCCCCTCACATTCCACGTTATCACCCGGATTGGGGGCCTCCCTCCCCCTCCCCACCCCCGCCGACTAGCCATCTCCTTTTCTAGGCCAGTCCCGTGCCCGCGCCGCCCTCACCCTCCAGTCCCCCAAACGGGAGACCCCCGCCCCGACCACCTCTTCTGTGTCCCATTCCCCTTCAGCCAGTGCAGCAGCAACCCTATTTTCCTCCCCCCCCCCCCGCTTGACCCGTGTCTAGCTCTTTTGCTCCCCCCATAGCACTCCCACAAGTCAGCTGACTCCTGCTGACCCCGGCTTCCCCGACGTCTCATTGACCCCCCCCCCCCCGTGGGAATCTCCCAATCAGTGTGCGTTCTTCCATTCCCCCCCCTCCCCTCCGTCCTTCCCTCGCGCGGGAAAAAGCCCGCGCTTTCCTAAGCATGCCCCGCCCCCTCTGGTGCAGCTCCTGTCGCGGCCTTGTCTTATTTTCCCCCCTCCCCGAGCCTCCTCTCCCTCCAGCACCAGCGCCCACCGTCTCGTACAGTCTTCTCACCCGGTACCTTTCCCCATCCCCATCCATCCCCCAGCCCGTGGAACATTTCCTGCGCGTGATTAACACCCTATGTACAACAAACATCAAACATCCCCCCCACCCTCAAAAACCCTCAGTTTGAGTCCAACATTTCAGTTTAAATAAAGGTCCAAGCCTCCTCAGGCATTTCAAAATAGTGATGTTGATCTTGTATGTGACCCACAATCGCGCTGGCTGCAGCATTCCGAATCTCTCTCCTTTCCGGTGCAGCACCGCCTTGGCCCGGTTGAAACCCGCTCTCTTCTTTGCCACCTCCGTGCTCCAGTCTGGGTAGATTCGGATCTCCGCATTCTCCCAGCTGCTGCTCCGCTCTTTCTTGGCCCACTTTAAGACCCTCTCTCTGTCCGTGAAACGGTGAAACCTCACCACCATCGCCTTTGGCGGCTCATTAGCCTTGGACCTCCTCGCCAGCACCCGGTGTGCCCCATCCAGCTCCAAAGGCCTCGAAGGGGCCTCCGCGCCCACCATCGACCCGAGCATCGTGCTCGCATATGCCCCGGCATCGGCCCCCTCCACTCCTTCAGGGAGACCCAGGATCCGAAGATTCTTTCCCCTCAACCTGTTCTCCAGGTCTTCGAATCTTCCCGCCCACCTCTTGTGCAGCGCCTCGTGTGCCTCCACCCTCACCGCCAGGCCCAAGATCTCATCCTCGTTCTCATTAACTTTTTTCTGCACCTCCTGGATCTTTACCTCGTGGGCCTTCTGGGTCATCCCTAATCCTTCAATCGCTGACAGCATAGGCGCCAGCATCTCTTTCCGCAGCTCCTCAAAACAGCGCTTAATAAACTCATGCAGCTCCGGCCCGCCTTCCTCTTTATCTCCGGCTGCCGCCATCTTGTTTTTCTTCCCTCGCTTCTCCCGCTGCTCCAACGCCGCTTTTTTGGCCATTTCACTTCTCGTCCGATCCATAAACAGTGAAGGGGGACCTCACTCTCCCCTTCCCACATGGAACGTCTTCAAAAAATTCCCATTGGGGCTCTTCTAGAGAGCCCGAAAGTCCGTGATCGCGGAAGCTGCCGAATCGTGCGGTTTAGCTCCGGATCGCCGCAACCGGAAGTCCCCCTTAATCACTCTGCTTGAAAAGGTTTTTTCCCATGTCGCCATTGCTTCTTTTGTCCTTTCATTTTCAATCCTTCCAGTGAGGAAGTTTTTTTTCTCCAACTCCTCTGCCCTGACTCCGTGATTTTGAATACCTCTATCAAATCTCCCCTCAGCCTTATCTGAGGAAAACCGTTCCAACTTCTCTAATCTATCCATGTAACTTCACATTATGGGTGTTAATTCTGCCAGGAGATCTCCCATTGAGTCAGCTATTACGGATACTTTTATTTTTGTGTTTGTAATAATTGTTTACAGTGACAGGCTAGACTTATGACCTTTCAAGGTTTTCCTTTTTCAGGAAAAATTATTTCTGCTTTAAATATATACGTAGGTTATAGTGTATGTTCACTTGTCATTTAATTTTAGATCAAGATCTCATCTGATGTTCTATTGTTTATCTCGGCTCTCCCAGTGCTGGATCTATGGAAGTTTAGAAATAATTGAAAGACCAATAAACATCGTTGTTCTCCTGGTCTTATTATCAAGGTAGCATGTGGCATTTTAGTCACAGAATCATAGAATTGCTATGATGCAGGAGGCTATTCGGCCATAGTGTCTGAATGAGCATTATGACTTGGTGTTATTCCCCTGACCGTTTCCCTTACCCCTGCCCTCATTAACCCCTTCTGTTACTTTTTTAAAAATATTCCAGCAACTTTAACTTTAACTTCAGGTTTAAGTCATGGCAGGAGAGCTCAGACCCGTGTCATGCTCCTCTTGTGAGATGTGGCAATTCAGGGACCCTTCTGGTGTCCCTGACTCCTTCATCTGCAAGAAGTGTGTCCAACTGCAGCTCCTGTTAGACCGCTTGACGGCTCTGGAGCTGCGGATGGATTCACTTTGGAGCATCCGCGATGCTGAGGAAGTTGTGGATAGCACATTCAGTGAGTTGGTCACACCGCAGATTAAAATTACTAAGGCAGATAGGGAATGGGTGACCAACAGACAGAGGAAGAGTAGGAAGGCAGTGCAGGGATCCCCTGCGGTCATCTCCCTCCAAAACAGATTTACCGTTTTGGAAACTTTTGCGGGAGATGGCTCACCAGGGGAAGGTGGCAGCAGCCAGGTTCATGGCACCGTGGCTGGCTCTGCTGCACAGAAGGGTGGGAAAAAGAGTGGCAGAGCTATAGTGATAGGGGATTCAATTGTAAGGGGAATAGACAGGCGTTTCTGCGGACGCAAACGAGAATCCAGGTTGGTATGTTGCCTCCCTGGTGCAAGGGTCAAGGATGTCTCGGAGCGGCTGCAGGGCATTCTGGAGGGAGAGGGTGAACAGCCAGCTGTCGTGGTGCAGAAAGGCACCAACGATATAGGTAAAAAATGGGATGAGGTCCTACAAGCTGAATTTAGGGAGTTAGGAGTTAAACTAAAAAGTAGGACCTCAAAGGTAGTAATCTCAGGATTGCTGCCAGTGCCACATGATAGTCAGAGTAGGAATGACAGGATAGCTAGGATGAATACGTGGCTTGAGAGATGGTGCAAGAGGGAGGGTTTCAAATTCCTGGGACATTGGGACCGGTTCTGGGGGAGGTGGGACCTGTACAAATCGGACGGTCTGCATCTGGGTGGGACCGGAACCAATGTTCTCGGGGGTGTGTTTGCTAGTGCAGTTGGGGAGGGTTTAAACTAATGTGGCAGGGGGATGGGAACCGATGTAGGAAGTCAGTGGGGACGGAAACAAAAGGCAGGAAAGGAGAGTGTGTAAAGCATGACCAGAGAAAGCAGGGCAGAGAGCAAGGAAAGTCTACATGAAACTGCATTTATTTCAAAGCAAGGGGCCTGACGGGCAAAGCGGATGAACTCAGGGCATGGATGGGCACATGGGACTGGGATATTATAGCTATGACTGAAACATGGCTAAGGGAGGGGCAGGACTGGCAGCTCAATGTTCCGGGGTACAGATGCTATAGAAAGGATAGAACAGGAGGTAAGAGAGGAGGGGGAGTGGTGGTTTTGATTAGGGAGAACATCACGGCAGTACTTAGAGGGGATATATCCGAGGGTTCGCCCACTGAGTCTATATGGGTGGAACTGAAAAATAAGAAGGGAGAGATCACCTTGATAGGACTGTACTACAGGCCCCCAAATAGTCAGCGGGAAATTGAGGAACAAATATGTAAGGAGATTACAGATAGCTGCAAAAAAAATAGGATGGTAATAGTAGGGGACTTTAACTTTCCCAACATTGACTGGGACAGCCATAGCATTAGGGGCTTGGATGGAGGGAAATTTGTTGAGTGTATTCAGGAGGAATTTCTCATTCAGTATGTGGATGGACCGACTAGAGAGGGGGCAAAACTTGACCTCGTCTTGGGAAATAAGGAAGGGCAAGTGACAGAAGTGTTAGTGAGGGATCACTTTGGGACAAGTGACCATAACTCCATTAGTTTTAAGATAGCTATGGAGAATGATAGGTATGGCCCAAGAGTTAAAATTCTTAATTGGGGCAAGGCCAATTTTGATGGTATCAGACAGGAACTTTCAGAGGTAGATTTGGGGAGACTGTTGGCAGGCAAAGGGATGGCTGGTAAATGGGAGGCTTTTAAAAATGTGTTAACCAGGGTTCAGGGTAAGCACATTCCCTTTAGAGTGAAGGGCAAGGCTGGTAGAAGTAGGGAACCCTGGATGACTCGAGATATTGAGACTCTGGTCAAAAAGAAGAAGGAGGCATATGATGTACATAAACAACTGGGATCAAGTGGATCCCTTGAAGAGTATAGAGATTGTCGAAATAGAGTTAAGAGGGAAATCAGGAGGGCAAAAAGGGGACATGAAATTGCTTTGGCAAATAATGCAAAGGAGAATCCAAAGAGCTTCTACAGATACATAAAGGGAAAAAGAGTAACTAGGGACAGAGTAGGGCCTCTTAAGGATCAACAAGGACATCTATGTGCAGAGCCACAAGAGTTGGGTGAGATCCTGAATGAATATTTCTCATCGGTATTCACGGTGGAGAAAGGCATGGATGTTAGGAAACTAAGGGAAATAAATAGTGATGTCTTGAGAACTGTGCATATTACAGAGGAGGAGGTGCTGGAAGTCTTAAAGCGCATCAAGGTAGATAAATCCCCGGGACCTGATGAAATGTATCCCAGGATGTTGTGGGAGGCGAGGGAGGAAGTTGCAGGTCCCCTAACAGAGGTATTTGAATCATCGGCAGCCACAGGTGAGATGCCTGAAGATTGGAGAGTGGCGAATGTTGTGCCCTTGTTTAAGAAGGGCAGCAGGGAAAAGCCTGGGAACTACAGACCGGTGAGCCTAACGTCTGTAGTAGGTAAGTTGCTAGAAGGTATTCTGAGAGACAGGATCTACAAGCATTTAGAGAGGCAAGGACTGATTCGGAGCAGTCAGCATGGCTTTGTGCGTGGAAAATCATGTCTCACAAATTTGATTGAGTTTTTTGAGGGGGTGACCAAGAAGGTAGATGAGGGCAGTGCAGTAGACGTTGTCTACATGGACTTTAGCAAAGCCTTTGACAAGGTACCGCATGGTAGGTTGTTGCAGAAGGTTAAAGCTCACGGGATCCAGGGTGAGGTTGCCAATTGGATTCAAAATTGGCTGAACGACAGAAGACAGAGGGTGGTTGTAGAGGGTTGTTTTTCAAACTGGAGGCCTGTGACCAGTGGTGTGCCTCAGGGATCGGTGCTGGGTCCACTGTTATTTGTGATTTACATTAATGATTTGGATGAGAATTTAGGAGGCATGGTTAGTAAGTTTGCAGATGACACCAAGATTGGTGGCACAGTGGATAGTGAAGAAGGTTATCTAGGATTGCAACGGGATCTTGATCAATTAGGCCAGTGGGCCGACGAATGGCAGATGGAGTTTAATTTAGATAAATGTGAGGTGATGCATTTTGGCAGATCGAATCAGGCCAGGACCTACTCAGTTAATGGTATGGCATTGGGGAGAGTTATAGAACAAAGAGATCTAGGAGTACAGGTTCATAGCTCCTTGAAGGTGGAGTCGCAGGTGGACAGGGTGGTGAAGAAGGCATTTGGCATGCTTGGTTTCATTGGTCAGAACATTGAATACAGGAGTTGGGACGTCTTGTTGAAGTTGTACAAGACATTGGTACGGCCACACTTGGAATACTGTGTGCAGTTCTGGTCACCCTATTATAGAAAGGATATTATTAAACTAGAAAGAGTGCAGAAAACATTTACTAGGATGTTACCGGGACTTGATGGTTTGAGTTATAAGGAGAGGCTGGATAGACTGGGACTTTTTTCCCTGGAGCGTAGGAGGCTTAGGGGTGATCTTATAGAGGTCTATAAAATAATGAGGGGCATAGATAAGGTAGATAGTCAACATCTTTTCCCAAAGGTAGGGGAGTCTAAAACTAGAGGGCATAGGTTTAAGGTGAGAGGGGAGAGATTCAGAAGGGCCCAGAGGGGCAATTTCTTCACTCAGAGGGTAGTGAGTGTCTGGAATGTGCTGCCAGAGGTAGTAGTAGAGGCGGGTACAATTGTGTCTTTTAAAAAGCATTTAGATAGTTACATGGGTAAGATGGGTATCGAGGGTTATGGGCCAAGTGCGGGCAACTGGGACTAGCTTAATGGTAAAAACTGGGCGGCATGGACTGGTTGGGCCGAAGGGCCTGTTTCCATGCTGTAAACTTCTATGATTCTATGAACTTAGTTAAATACTATTTCCAGTTTAGAAATCCAAACTAGCTCTTCCTAATCAACCCACATTTTTCACGTGACTACTAATTCTATCCCAAATAATTGTTTCGAGAAGTTATCCACCAGTGATGTTAAACTGACTGATCTGTAATTGCTGGGGCTATCCTTATAACATTTTTTTGAACATTGTAGTACTGTACAACATGTTAAGACATTCTTAAAGAACAAGAGCGTACTCAGGAGAGTAATACACAGGAAGTCAAAAAAATCTATGCCAAAAAGACATAAAATGTAATGCCAAAGTGCATCTCAAGCCTTGCAATGAAAAGGGGACTGGTGAAGGAAAAAGAGATCAATAGAAGAAATTACATTTTTTTCTTATTTGTTCATGGATCATTGGCAGGCTGAGCCAACAGTTATTGCCCATCCCCAATTGCCCTTGAGGGGGCATTTAAGAGTCAACCACATTGCTGTGAGTCTGGAGTCACATGTAGGCCATACCAGATAAGGATGACAGATTTCCTTCCCTAAAGGACATTAGTGAACCGGATGTTTTTTTACGACAAGTGACATGGTCATCATTAGACTTTTAATTCCAGATTTTTATTGAATTCAAATTTCACCATCTGCAGTGGTGGGATCTGAACCTGGGTCCCCAGAGCATTACTCTGGGTCTCTGGTTTACTAGTCCAGTGACAATACCGCTACGCCACTGCAAAGGCAGAGGAGAGTGCTCAGTCTGAAGTTGTTGAACTCGATGTTAGTGCGGAGGGCTGTGATATGCCTAATAAGAAGATGAGGTGCTGGTCCTCCAGTTTGCGCTGGGCTTCACTGGAACATTGCAGCAGGCCAAGGATGGACATGTGGACGTGAGAGCAGGACGGTGTTGAAGCGAAAGGAAGGATTGGCTCCTGCCGGAGGACGGATCAGAGGTGTCCTGCAAAGCAGTCACCCAGTCTGCATTTCAATGTAGAGTAGACCGCATTGGGAGCAGCAAATGCAATAGACCAGATTGAAGGAGGTGCATGTGAAGCACTGCCTCACTTGAAAAGAGTGCTTTGGGCCTGAGATGGTGAGCAGGAAGAATGCAAAAGGGCAGGTCACCTTCTGCAATTGCATGGGAAGGTGCCATGGGAAGAGGATGAGGTGATGGGAGGAGTGGATCAGGGAATCCCGGAGAGAACGATCCCTGTGAAATGCTGATGGAGAGTGAGGGGAAGATGTGTTTGGTAGTGGAATCATACTGGAGTTGCTGGAACTGGCGGAGGATGATCCTTTGAAAGCGGAGGCTGGTGGGGTGAAAAGTGAGGACAAGGAGGACCCTATCCTGGTTTTGGGAGGGAGGAGATGGGTTGGACACGGTTGAGAGCCACTCTGGTGTCTACTGGATAAAGAGCTGGCAATTTTTTGTTTTCACATCCAATCTGGAATAAGTTGCAGGGTGTCATTTTCATTATTAAGATAAGATTGGAATATTTTTGCTTCCCAAACATGAGAGTTTTCATTGCTGTAGTAATAAACACAAGGAAGACAAGACAAAAAACCGCAGCTGCCGAAAATTTCAAATAAACAAGAGTAATGACCCAATATATTGTATGTTGCACTGTCTGAGTTAATGTTTGGTTTTCGTAAAATCTCAACAAGTGTACTTTACTGATAACACTTCTTTCAGAAATATGCAGTCAACCATCATCATCTTTCATTGTTGAAAGTGGGTTGTTTTTCTCGAGTTGGAGAAAGTGATAGTGGAGCTATTACCAAACAAAAACTCCTGATTGCAAATTGCAGTCGATGGGGTTGTCAAATGCAGCAAACGTAATATGATTTTTTTAGTAACCCAAAGTGGCAGTTTCAAAAAATCAGTAAAACATTTATTTAAGAGATCACACCCATAATTGTTCAGAACACAATATTAACAATTACAATAGAGATCACGCCTGGCAATGTTTCCACCCCAGGTATTTGGAGATTCTACCCCATACAATACAACCAGATAACCCTTGACTCGCAATAAATGAGCAGAAAATAAGAAATCGGAATGTGAATAAAACATTTGGCTACTAGAGTCTGCTGAGCCACTGTTTACGATCATGGCTGATTTCATTGTGGCCTTACTCCATTTTCCTTCCTGTCCCGATAACCCTTGACTTTCCTATCAATCAGAAGTCTGTCTAACAACTCGACCTTAAATATGTTCAATGACCCATCCTCCACTGCTCAATGGGGAAGGAAATTCCAAACACTAATGACCTTCAGGAAAGAAATTCCTCCTTTTCTCCCGTTTGATTTGGAGACCCCATATTTTGAAACAGTGTCCTCTAGTTCTAGATTCCGCACAAGGGGAACTACCTCTCAGTCTTCTAAACTCCAATTATTATGGGGTTCTTCCTTTCCTCATACGACAAACTCTTTCATCCGAGAAATCAAACCAGTGATCATTCACTGGACTGCTTCCAATGTACAAATGTCCCTCCTCAAGTAAGGCCCCCCAAGGAATATTTAAGAACTCTGGTTCAGGCACTGGGCAGCTCACTTGATTAGTGTATTAGTGCTGATAACTCTACAGATGCCGCCAGATCTATTGAGTTTTCCCAGCACTTTCTGTTTTAATTTTCGATTTCCAGCATCCGTAGTATTTTGCTTTCATTAGTACATTGCTTGCCTCACCTTTTGAAACCTAGGTTTCAATTTAGTCAATGGGAATGTTTTTTTCTCTCTCTTGACAGATAAAGGTCCTATCAAACAAAATTCTCAATAACAACAGCGTTAACAACCTGCATTTATATGGTATGGTTAAAGTAGAAAGGCATTTTTGGGAAATAAATGGGTGCTAAGCAACCAGAGACCTAAAGTATAGTCAAATAGTTTAGTTGTAAGGAGGGCAAGAATATTGGGAGGGAATTCCATAGTATAGGGTCTAGGTGGCAGAAAGCACGGCTGCCATCGCGGGCCAGGCCATCGTGGGGGCACCCCCCGGGGCCAGATCGCCCCCCCCCCTCCAGGACCCCGGAGCCCGCCCGCGCCATCTGCTCCCGCCGGTAAGGTAAGTGGTTCAATCCACGCCGGGTGGGGGGTCGGAGAATCGCGCCCCTCATGTGTACATGTAAATAGGGCTCCCAAGATGCAATTAGGACCCTGATCTTGATTTAACACAAAATCGCCAAACGCCAGGTTTAGTGTGGCTAAGATGAGCATGAGGTCAGGTGTTATGTCTGGATCTGGTATGTCTCCCTTGTGGGGACGTTGATTTGGATTTAATTTGATTTGGTTTTTGGAGCAGGCAAGGAGCTGGATTAGGGGTTTGCCACTGTCCACACTCTGAGCTCTGGCTTTGTAACTCTGATAAAGTAATAAAAAATAAGTATTGGTGATATGCCATCAATAAACACACGACGAGTGATGAACGTAACTGAGGCTTTAATACACTAAACAGCAAACCTCCTGGCCTCTGATCCCGAACTGGATCGGAGGCGGAGACTAGCCACCTTTATACATGAGCCCGAGGGGAGGAGCCACAGGCGGAGCCAGCCGGGACAAGCCCAGTCATGTAACAATACAATACAATGCAATACAGTGGTTTACCACATTCACCCCCTGTTAAAAAAAGAGTCCAGCAGGGGTGAAGTCGTCTTAAAGGTCAAGTCTGTCGGGGGCCTTGACCTTCCGCTGTGATCGCCTCAGTCCCAGCTGTGGTGTGGGCACCGGTGTCGAGACCTGCGTGTCTGGGAGCGTGGTGTCCTCGTCTTCACCCAGTTTATCATAGAATTTACAGTGCAGAAGGAGGCCGTTCGGCCCATCGAGTCTGCACCGGCTCTTGGAAAGAGCACCCTACCCAAGGTCAACACCTCCATTCTATCCCCATAACCCAGTAACCCCCACCCAACACTAAGGGCAATTTTGGACACTAAGGGCAATTTATCTTGGCCAATCCACCTAACCTGCACACCTTTGGACTGTGGGAGGAAACCGGAGCACCCGGAGGAAACCCACGCACACACGGGGAGGATGTGCAGACTCCGCACAGGCAGTGACCCAAGCCGGAATCGAACCTGGGACCCTGGAGCTGTGAAGCAATTGTGCTATCCACAATGCTACCGTGCTGCCCTAAACAGTTGTTGAGTCGATGGGGGGGGGGGGGGGGGGGGGCGGTGTATGAGCGGAGGTGGCGGTGATGGTCGCGGTGGGCCCGCGGGTGCCAATTCTTGAGGTAGGTGGGTAGAGGTGGGGGAAGACGGTGTAGGGTCGGGGTGGTGGTGATGGTCACTGGGGAACCTGCAGGTGCCAAATCCAGAGGGAGACTGTGTCCTGTCACCCGTCCTGATGTGCCACGTAGGCATATTGCGGATTGGCATAGAGGAGCATGACCTTCTTGACGAGGGGGTCTGATTTATGCCTCCTCGCATGCTTCCGGAGGAGGATGGGCCCTGGGACTGTCAGCCAGGACGGGAGCGAGACCCCGGAGGTGGAATTCCTGGGGAAGGCAAACATACGCTCGTGAGGGGTCTTGGTGGCAGTACATAGGAGCGACCGGATGGAGTGGAGCGCATCGGAGAGGACCTCCTGCCAGCAGGAGACTGGGAGACTTCTAGACCATAGGGCCAGGAGGACGGCCTTCCAGACCATCGCGTTCTCCCTCTCCACCTGTCCGTTGCCCCGGGGGTTGTAGCTGGTCGTCCTGCTGGAGGCGATGCCCTTGCTGAGCAGGAACTGATGCAACTCGTCGCTCATGAAGGAGGAACCCCAATTGCTATGGATTAAGGTGGGGAACCCGAACAAGGTGAAAAGACTGTGCAGGGCCTTGATGACCGTGGCAGAGGTCATGTCAGGGCATGGGATGGCAAAGGGGAAACTTGAGTACTCGTCAACAATGTTGAGGAAGTACACGTTACGATCCGTGGAGGGGAGGAGCCCTTTGAAATCGATGCTGAGGCACTCAAAGGGGCGAGAGGCCTTTACCAGGTGCGCTCTGTCTGGCCGATAGAAGTGCGGTTTGCACGCCGCGCAGACCTGGCAGTCCCTGGTCACGGTCCTGACCTCCTCGATGGAGTAAGTCAGGTTGCGAGCCTTGATGAAGTGAAAAAAACGGGTGACCCCTGGGTGATAGAGGTCATTGTGGAGGGCCCAGAGTCGGTCTACTTGTGCGCTGGCACATGTACCGTGGAATAGGGCATCTGGGAGCTCATTGAGCTTCCCAGGTCGGTACAAGATATCGTAGTTGTAGATGGAGAGCTTGATCCTCCACCTCAGAATCTTGTCATTCTTGATCTTGCCCCACTGGCAACCACAGTTCCGGCTGGGTCCCCGCAGAGCACGCAGGAATTTTGCAAGTGCTTCCCCAGGGCGTTGTCGTCTCGTGGCAAGGTGGTGCCTAGTATACACCTCGTTAATGGACTTCACATATTGTCCCTTCAGCAGCATTATTGCCTCCGCATACGAGGGGGCGTCCCTGATGAGAAGAAAGACTCTTGGGCTCACCCTTGCGTGGAGGATCTACTTCTTCTGGAGGTCTGTGAAGTCTTCGGTGAAGGATCCGCGGTACGCTTCGAAGCAGCTTAGCCAGTGCTCGAATGTTTCCGTGGCGTCAGTTGCCTGTGGGTCCAGCCCCAGGCGATCAGGCTTGAGTGATGAGTTCATCTTCGAAGTTTAGTGTGAAATTTATATGCCATCAATAAACACATGACGAGTGATGAACATAACTGAGGCTTTAATACACTAAACAGCAAGCCTCCTGGCCTCTGATCCCGAACTGGATCGGAGAGCAGCCACCTTTATACATCAGCCCGAGGGGAGGAGCCACAGGCGGAGCCAGCAGGGACAAGCCCAGGCATGTAACAATACAATACAATACAGTGGCTTACCACAATTGGTATCTCAATACAGTCATTGAATCAATTTTAAAGAGGCACTCCTTGCAAGTAATTGGATCATAATAGTGGGTCCCAGCACATCTTTGGGGTACTCCCCAGAGACACTGTCCTGGAACTCGGAAGTTCTGGCCATTATATGGACATCATCTCAATACTCTTTACGGAAATTTGCTGCTTATTATAATAAGTGACTGCATTCAAAAGTAATTAATTGGTTTTAAACTGTTTTGAGACATCAGTTCCCACTGGCAACGCTGATGGCGGACAGGGTGGCTCTCTCCGTTCCCGCTGGCGGCGCTGGCGGCGGAGGCCGCCGCTGTTCTATCATTGCCCGCTGGCGGCGCTGGCGGCGGAGGCCACCGCTGTTCTATCATTGCCCGCTGGCGGCGCTGATGGCGGAAGGCCACCACTGTTCCATCAGTTCCCGCTGGCAGCGCTGTTGACGGAGGGCTGCCGCGGTTCTATTAGTTCCCGCATGCGGCGCTGTCGGCGGAGGATAGGGCGGCTGTGTCAGTTCCCGCTGGCGGCGCTGGGCTGCCGATATTCTATCAATTGCCGCTGGCGCCGCTGTGGGCGGGCGGGTTGCTGCGGTTCCATCAGTTGGCGCTGTCGGCGGAGGGCGGCGCGGTTCTATCAGTTCATCGGTGTGGTCTCTGCATTCTGAACCGGACGGAGGCCTTTCGCGCGATGGAGGATCAGGAATTGGAGGCGATCCGGCGCCAGAGACTCGCCGAGTTGCGGGCTCAGCGCGGGGTAAGGCGAAGGAGCGGGGCTGTGGGCCCGCGGTGGGCGCTGATAACCCGGCCGCTGCAGCCAGGCTCGCACCGCCTCACTGCAACCCGGCCTGGGGGCAGTGGCGAGCCGGGCTCCCTGATTATATTTTGCCGATAGACTGATCGGCCTGTAACTCCCATCGCACCCTGGCTATCTGCATAATGAATTTCATTCACCCATTCCCCACGTTTCCCTTTGATTAACTCCACCGACTCCCTCCCAATGCCCCTCACCCCTCAGAGGCGAGTTTACTATTCGGCTGGGACGTCATGCTGCACCTGTCAGCCAGGGAACAGGCCGGGGAAGAGGCTGCAGTGTGTTTACTACCCGCTGCAGAAACCCTGCCTGATTTCACCCTCTCCAACTGCCCCGTAGCGCCTGCCAACGCTACACACGTTGACTGCTCAGAAATATAGTTCATGGCCAGGTTGTTGGAATGTTTGCATTGCATACAGTGCAAACAGATTCCCCTTTCTAAAACGCGAGAAGCTGCTAAACCCAGCATTGCTAGTGAATTTAGCAGCGCACATAGCCCACGTTTCGACGTTAGAATATGTTTAGTGGGCTCACCAACTAATGTGTAAGTCTTGTGGTGAGGGAGAGATACCTGCTGGATTGCAATACAGGATGATTTGCTCTGTCATTCGCCTCGCAACACCCTCCCCATGGAAAGTTAAAAGGCCTCTACAGAACTGCACAAGTACGCATTTTGATGATTATATTGATGTTGCTGCAGTGCCAGTCAACCTCTCTGGCCCTGAAAGCGAACTAGCTGAAGTATTTTACAGCAAAGTGTGATATGGGCCAGTCTTCAGCAGGGGTTGAAATTAGCATTATAAAAGGAACAGTGAAGGGGGGGCACTCAGTGGAGTGCATTCCAAAATATGTTTAACTCAGCATCATTACAATTATGCAGCTCATGAAGCTTTTCATTGTCTGCTTGCACAAAGCTGAAAATCAATCTTATTAAGAACTGTAATCCTACCGGAGGCTGCAGGCCAATCGACCTCTAACAACCTGCTCTGAAAACTTTGTTCACATTTTGGCAGCTGTGACAAGCTACAATACTCTGAAACAATTGGCACAGTGTAAATAAAACGACCAACAACATTCTATAAATCTATTTCCCACTAATGGATTTTTAAAAGCTTCCAGAATACAGATCCACATCTTCACCAAATTCCAATCAGTACTTCCATAATCTATATTGATTCTTGTTGAAATCTGTCTATTAGTTTTTGAGATATGTTGTTAACAGACTAATTAACAGGGGCAAAAGCATTTCCATTGTCCACCTTCAGATTATTAGTTAAGATTGCTTTTCAGCTAAATCTGTTGCCTACACTACCTAATATATGTAATTTTCCACAGATTGAGTAGCTCTATTCACTTTTGGCCAATGATCATTTGAAGTTACGTAGGGTTTTACAAAAACTTTTGTCACTTGCCAATTATTGATTGTTGCATTTGCAATTCATTTTTAAAAAATCTTTATTGTCACAAGTAGACTTACATTAACACTGCAATGAAGTTAATGTGAAAAGCCCCTAGTAGATGAAAACTGTCAATTTGTGTAACCAATCTTTATTTCATGTATGACGCAGTCATGGAACTTGAAATATTGTGAGCTTCTTCAATAATCATGCCTTAGACATGTTATCTTGATCAGTATAATTGTCGAGTGTTTTTTTAAATCAACTTGCATTTGTGAATAAATGTCATAACCTTTGAAGTATTTGTATCTTAGGATGCTCCCGACGAGCAGCAAAACCAGCAAGAGGCGAAACAGCGGTAAGAATGGCAACCATTTAAAAATAAAATTTACCGCAGTATTTACTCTTAGTCATTTGCCACTCCCAGCAAAGATTTAGCAATTGCCTATTTGTAAATGGCCACTGTGGAGGAAATGGGAATGTGTAAGATTGTGAGGAGATGATATGCCCTCTGCATTTTCTTTCCCCCTTTAGAAAAACCCGTGGCCTAATAGATTTGGCAATTCAGCAGTACCAAGTATGAAAATGCTTTAAACCGTTCTGTGGTGTGTTGACACACTGGATTATTCTATGTTTAAATTTGTTTCTTTAGCAGAACTTGCAATAGAGCATGTCATTATTTCAAATTATTTTAACTACATTAAGTCCACATTTTGATTCTTGCATGGAAAACTGCCCCAGTTCTCAGCAAGTAACATTGTTTTTATTTTCTTGCTTTTGATTTTATTGGAAGCAGTGCAATACTGATTCATACCTCCTAATGTGAACACATTGTGATTGCAGGGAGTCCGAAATGAGGAATAGTATTCTTGCTCAAGTTTTAGATCAATCTGCTCGTGCCAGATGTAAGTAATTGAAAAGTCTACATTACAGCTCTAAATTAAAACAGTGGTAAAATGTCACTTAATAGACTATAGGATCTCTAACTGATTGGCATTGATGAAAGAAAATGGTTACAAAGTACATTGATCAATTTATTATTTTGGCCAAAATCAACTAGAAGCAGGAGTAACATAAACTTTATAAGAGAGAACCGCACCATAAGTTTCTCATCTGGATATCATCACTCCTCCTTCCCTCGCACAGATTCTGCTCTGACTGACAACTCATCCTTAATCACTACTCTCTTGCACTCTCTTCTCATCCTGCCTGCTTTTACCTCCACTTCCTCCCGTGTTCACCTTTTGAGGAGTAAGCTCTGCCACCTCACTTACAGCTGCACTTCAAAGACTAATCGTTGGTAGTTTGAACCTGCATTCACTACAATACTTATGCAGCCATTAATCAATCACTCTCTCACCTTTGATATCCTTGTGCCCAACTACTATTACTTCTGGTCTTTTACTTTGAGAGGATATGCATCTTTACTCCCTCAAGTTCAAGGGGTGCAGACTTTAGTGCATCTGGAACAGAAATGATTTAGCCATCCATTGCATGATCTGGCTGGGTACTCCCTAATTTTCCTCCTATCGTGCATCATTTGAGGATCATCCAAGAATATAAAGACAACCCCAGGCTTCTTATCAGGGACATCAAACAGCTGAATAATAGCAAAATGCTGAAGATATTTTTATTGTAGCGTATAGTTTTGTCCCCTCGGGCACTCTTTTTCAAATCAGCCATCATCAAAACCTTTTGTCTTCGCCAACTCTGCCACAACTTCAGCCTCCCTTCTCCAAAGTCATTGAATGTGTTATTATCGCTCATATGTGCTTACTTTTCCTGCTTCACGTTTGAGCCTTTCCATTCCGGTTGCCACCCACAGCCCTAATTTCATGTCACAAACTACATCCTTTGTGAAATAAATGAAATGAAAATCGCTTATTGTCACAAGTAGGCTTCAAATGAAGTTACTGTGAAAATCCCCTAGTCGCCACATTCCGCCGCCTGTTCGGGGAGGCTGGTACGGGAATTGAACCTGTGCTGCTGGCCTGCCTGGGTCTGCTTTAAAAGCCAGCTATTTAGCCCACTGTGCTAAACCAGTGCTTATCCCTCCTTCTCCACCTTTTTGAAGCCTTTGACATAGTTGACCACATCATTGTTCTCTAATGCTTCTCTTCTGTTGTCTAGCTGAGTGGACTGCCCATGCCTATCTGATTGCAGTCAAAGCATTTCCAGTAGAGAACTCTCTTCTGGCTGCTGCACCATTACCTTGGGAGTTCCCTGAGGAACCTTCGCCCCCTCTTTGTCTACATTTTTGGCAACATCATCCAAAGATGTGGGATCAGGTTCTACATGTATGCTGAGCAGCCAATTTGACTTCTCCAACACTTCTTTAGAACCCTCTGTGTCGTCAGGTGACCTGTCCATGTCCAGTTTGAATGCCACAAGCATTCATTCCTTCCACCTCGGAACGAAGAATAGCAGCCATGTGTACCATCTGCAAGATGCACTGTAGAAACTCACCAAGGTTCCTTAGACAGTACCTTCAAAACTCTCAAAAACTACCAACTGGAATGACAAGAGCAGCAGATACCTGGAAACACCATCACCCGGACCTTCCCCTGCAAGCCACTCACCATCATGGCTTGGAAATATATCACTGTTCCCTCACTGTCGGTGGGTCAAAATCCTGGAACTCCCTCCCTTACAACACTGTGGGTGTACCTACACTTCAGGGACTGGAGGCAGCTCACCATCATTCTCCAGCGCAATTAAGGGTAGGCAATAAATGCTGGCCTAACCAGAGGTACCCACATCCCATCAATTAATTTTTTTTAAAGTTATGGATGGATCACAGTGTCCTCCATTTAAACATTAGACAAGCTACTGCTTTTGATGGCTGCCACAAATAACCATCAATTTGACTGCTCCTCCAGCTGTTATCTCAAGCTGTTTGCAACCCCACGGGCACATTTTGACCCTGAACTGGCTCAGTCACTCTTCTTCCACAAATAACACCTGCTCCACCCACCTTTGTACCTGCCTCAGCCCAAGTGCTGCTGAAACACTCATCTATGCCTTTGTCAATTATAGGTTCAAATCTTCAACATTCCCCTTAACCATTTCTCGTCCGTCTGGAAATATCAGGTGAACTAAAAAGCTGTTGCTAGAGGGAGGGAGGGGGGCGGTAAACGCGGGAGCGGCTGCGTTTTCACGAGTTTTGGCATTACTCATCTTTTTTTATCCTGTGCACAGCCCATAATTATTTGACTCTTGTGTGTATGTTCTATGTTATGTTCCTGCAAGATCCTGGCTAGATTTTGGTGATGGGGAGCCTAGTTAAGTCATGAAAATCCTTGTTTTATTGAGGTGGTCAGAGACGGCCGGGTTGGCGACCATTTCGCAGTGGTGGCTTCACTGGTGAGTGGGCCTATGCTTCAGTGATGCCACTGGCATCGAGATGATGGCTGGCATTATGAATGAAGTGGACAACAACTATTCCCTGGCACAGATTATTGGTGCACACACTGATGAACTGCGAGATACCTAAAGCGAATGGATGAAACAGAGAAGAGAATCCTGTCAGTCAATAGGGCAGTTTCCTTAGTGGGGGTTCACCAACAGCCCTTGGAAATTATGCTGCACGGTATGTCGAATGTTCTGGTCAATTCGGGGAGATGGGGCCAGACAGGGAGTCCGTGTGCCTGATATCCCGAGGAGAGCTAGGGGTGAATTCCCAGCCGAATTTGAGAACTGGATGCCATGCTTTCACAATCTCGATTTGAAGGCTGGGCATTTAAAGTTCGATGGAGCACATTGTATCTGGTCTTCGAGGCCTGGGGTCGGTCGGGGACTCTGACCACTGAACTTGCGTTGTCTTGTCCTCTATGTTCGTTAAGAAGGGTTGGAGGTGGCCGAACGTGGCGAGTCTTTGCCACCCACTCGGGCCTGGGTTTCTATTTACTGGGGCTTCGGGACGACGATATGGCGGAGGTGCAAAGGCTTCATTGAAATGCTGGATAGATCCTGGATGTTGCTCAACAATCCTATCATGGCTTTGGCCTTTCCAAGCTCCATGGATGGTTATCTTATCCTGCATAAAAGCAAATTACTTCGGATGCTGGAATCTGAAACAAAAACAGACAATGCTGGAAAGTCTCAGCAGGTCTGACAGCATCTGTGTAGAGAAAACGGAGCTAAAGCTTCCAGTCTGGATGACTGGAATCAAAACATTAGCTCCGTTCTCTCTCCACAGATGCTGTCAGACCTGCTGAGATTTCTTTGCATCTTATCCTGCAATTTATCATTAATCCTTTGTTCCTTGTGTTAACCCCTGATTTTGTGTTATTGCCTTTTGACAAGGGTGTATGATACATGAGCACAGCAGCATCTGCCGCCTCTCACTGTTATACAGTGAAAATCATGCTGTTGAATAACAAGGGTTGTGCAGTATTTATCGGAATAATGTGAGGGTTGTGCAGCATTTACCCGTTTTGTTTTTTTTATGTGCTCTAATCCTTGTTTTTACATGGAGAGGGTACATTTTTAGGCCAGTAATAACTATATATCCGGGTACGGTGGAGGGTATGTTGGGCAGGGGAGTAGGTCACCCTCTCGAGATGTCCCCATTTGTGGGCTTCAGGACCGCTCTCCTTGAGGTTTGATTCCCCTGGTGATGCCGTATCCTGTTGGCTGCAGGGCTTGAATGCAAGCTGAGTGCTTTTGTTCAACTTTGTTAAGTCTTTCTTCGGTTGGAGATTAGGTTGGATGCAGGAGAAGGGCGCCCTCCTCCAAGTGGTCAATTTTAGGCACCTGCAGTCTGTTGTCCTCCTTGAGGCTTGGGCTCCCCTGTTACTTATGAGGATATGCTATTCTGTTCCTGGCATCCTTGTGGTGAAAGTGTACGTTGCTAAACCACGTCTGATGTCTACTGGCTATTCCTGGTGTTCCTCTCTTTCTGGAGGTTTCCTTTCTTTATCTGGGTAGTAGTGGTGCTGATACAGGCTCTGATTTATCATATTTAATTCTAGAGGGTTTCCTTACCTTGCCGGGGGAGAGGAATTGTATCCCTTCCTGAGATACCCCATTGGTGGATGTCTTGACTGTTCTTATCGGTGGGGTTTCCATCCTGGAAAATGGTTTAAGTTTTCCGGTAATGGCAGGGCCAGAACAGTGCCTCTGATTTTGCTGGAGAGGAGTGAGGTTTGTTGTGTTGCGAGTCTTGGCATGGTGTAAGAAACCTTGACTTGGCTTCTGTATGTGAAAGTGTGCAATGCCAAGCCACGCCTTGTACCATTGGCGGTATCCTGTTGAGCTTCTTTTCCTGGGGTATCCTTTCATTGCTTGGAGGTCTTGGGAGGCTGCGTTAGGTCCCAAAAGGTTGTATTTTGGCCCATAAGGGATTCAGTGTATTGTGTAACTTTCTCTTTGTTGTCCTGTGGAGGAGGGCATGCATAGAACATACAGTGCAGAAGGAGGCCATTCGGCCATCGAGTCTGCACCGACCCACTTAAGCCCTCACTTCCACCCTATCCCAATAACCCCATCTAACCTTTTTGGTCACTAAGGGCAATTTATCATGGCCAATCCACCTAACCTGCATGTCTTTGGACTGTGGGAGGAAACCGGAGCACACGGAGGAAACCCACGCAGACACGGGGAGAACGTGCAGACTCCGCACAGACAGTGACCCAGCAGGGAATCGAACCTGGGACCCTAGCGCTGTGAAGCCACCGTGCTAACCACTTGAGCTACCGTTCTGCCCTAAAATGCTCAAGGCTTTATCCAGAGATCCCATTCTTTTTTGGTATTATTTTATCCTTTCATTTTCTGCCCTTTGAGCTAATATCTTCACTTTTTTTTGTTTTGGGGTTAAAGAATAATTAGCAGGATCCTGCAAAGACACAGACAGGTCTCATGTCCTTTATAATGTGACATTAGTGCCTGGTATAATTGGAGTTGGGGTGGTATGTTTTGGTGCACGCCCAAATGGGGCGTGAAAATCTAATCCTATCTTTTCTTTGGGTGTATGAACAATCGCTACATGTGACGGTGTGCACTATTTTACCATACTTTCACGGAGCTATCCTCTTTCCCCCATTATCTTGCTAATCTGTTCATTGTTTTCCCCCTGTATGAACAGAGGTACCAAGTTTAATGATTAAGCTGAACCAACTGTGTTAGTGTTCTCCTGTCTTTTTCTATATACCGGTACGCAGAAGCATTTAAGCTGTACTGAAACAGTTTTGAGGGTTTGCGGCTTTATTTGTAACAATGGTAACTCTCTAATATAAAAAATACATAAAAAGAACTCTGCTGCCGATTCCTATCCTACATCATGTCAGGCTTAATCAGCACCCCTGTGCACACCGCTGCATACGATTCCTGTGCCCAAAGCCTCTTAAGATTCTTTTCCTTCAGCATTGCATAAATGGAAGTAATGGATATATTTGGTACGATTAAATAATGGTTCCAGAAGTTAATTTGTTATATTACCTGTGTCGCTGTAATCCAGTTGTTTGCATTGGATCACAGATGCCAGTGACCAAACACTATTGAATAAGTATATAATTATAATGAAGCAAAATCCTGCTGATTTTGGAAATCTGAAATAAAAACAAAAATGCTGGAAAGATTCAGCAAGTCAGGCAGCAGAAGGAAACAGAATTAACATTTCAGGTTGATGATCTTGCCTTGGAATTGGAAAAAGTTGGAGATGTAAGAAGTTTTAAGCAGGTATAGGGAGAGAGTGGGAAGGAAAGAACAAGAGGAAAGGTTTGTGACAAGGTGGAAGCCAGGAGAGATTCAATGACAAAAACGATGATAGTTCAAGGCAAAAGGAGATGATAATGGAACAAATAAAGAAACAAAAGATGTGTCTTGTTGTGATGTAAATAGGAATAGCAGAAATGCTGCTGTCCAAAAAAATGGGAACAGAGACAGTGATATTATTGAACACAGTGTTGAGTCCATAAGTGTAAAGTATCCAATTGAAAAGTGAAGTGCTGCTCCTCATGCTTACATTGGGTTTCCTTGAAATATTAGGGACAGAGACCAGATAAAAGCAAATTACTGCGGATGTTGGAATCTGAAACCAAAAGAGAAAATGCTGGAAAATCCCAGCAGGTCTGGCAGCATCTGTGGGGTGAAAAAAACTAACGCTTTGAGTCCAGATGACCTTTTGTTAAAGCTCAGAGATCAGAGTGGGAGTGGTGGAAATGAAAATGACAGTCCTGATGTCCAGAGTCACATTTATACACTGAGCAGAGGTGCAGTATACTAAATGAAACTAAAGTAAATTGCTGTTTGTGGGAGGAGGCGAAATCACCCTGTGAGCTGCCAGCACTCTGATCTCTTAATGTACCCAGGGGAGCTCACTTCTACCCTCTTCCCAAGATCTACAAATGGAGTTGCTCTAGTAGATCCATCATTGCAGCTTGTTCTTGCCCTACAGAAAAGATTTCTTCCTCTCTAGATACTATTAGTTCTCTCCTTGACCAGCACATTTCCACCTACATCACAACTCTTCTGACACCCTCTGTCATTTGACAGTTCCAGTATCCATAGAACCATAGGAAAGTTACAGAACAGAAGGAGGCCATTCAGCCACCCGGTCCATAGCCCTGTATCTTATAGCACATCCGTGCAGACCCGGGTACTTTTTAAGAGTTTGGGGTCTCTGCCTCCACGACCAACTCGAGCAGCAAATTCCAGACTCCCACTACCCTCTGTGGAAAAAAGTTCTTCCTCATGACCCCTCTACACTTTCTGCCACTTATTTTGAATCTATGTCCTCTGGTTATAGAATTCTCCACCAAGTGAAATAATTTTCTCCCGTCCACTCTATCATTTCCCCTCACAATTTTGTACACCTCAATTAAGACAACCCTCGGCCTTCTTTGTTCCAAGGAAAATTACCCCAACATATCCAATCTCTCCCTGTAGCTACATTTTTCTAGCGGTGGCAACATTCTTGTAAACCTCTTCTACTCTCTCCAGAGCAATTACATCCTTCTGTAATGTGACCAGAACTGCACACAATACCCCAGTTGTGCCCTTACCAGTGTTTTATACAATTCCAATGTTATATCCTTTTATATTCTTATCCCTGCCAATGATAACAGCATCCATTATAAACCCATTGACTCCCACAGATCCTTAAATAGACTTCCTCCTACCCCTTCCTATAAGGACTCATTCACTTCCTGTTTCTTCCTCCTGATTGGACAATACCACTTTATTATCAGTTCTCCATGTGTATTCCTTTTTCGTCAACTGAGGATTCCCCTCAACCATGGTTGGCAAGGCTCTTAGCGATGTCCGTTCCATTTCCTGAACTTTTGTTCTCAGCCATTCGCTTCCAACCCAGAACCTCAATAAAATTCCCTTTGTCCTCATCCTTCAGCCCACCAGCCTTTATATTCAACATATCATCTTCTGCAAGTTCCACCACCAAACACATCTTCTTTCCCCTGTGCCCTTTTAGCATTTGAAAGGGATCATTCCCTCAGTTGCACCATAGTCCAATCCTCAGTCACCCCTTCCAAGGGACCTTTCCATATAATCACACGGAGATGCAACAGTTGCCATTTTACCTCCCTTGCAATCATTCATGGTCCCAAACACACTTTCCAGATGGAACTGCAATTTACTTGTCCTTTCAATTTAGCAAACTGTATTAGCTTCTCCCATGCGGTCTCCCCTGCACCGGGTATCCAGACGCAGATTGGCTGACCTCTTTGCAAAACACCTCCATTCAGTCCTCAAACGTGACTCTGAGCTCGTCGTCTATCATGTTAATTTTCTGTCCAATTCCCGCTCGTGTCCTACACTTTCAGTGAAGTTCGAGAAATAGCGGCTCATCTTTCAAATGGGTACTTTACAGCCTTCCGGACTCGATGCTGAGTTCAACAATATCAAATCATAACCTCGGCGCCTGCTTTTTGAATGGCAGCTGTTGGTGATGATTCCCATTTGCACCACCTCTGGACAGCTTTTTTGTTCTTTTACTTGTCTCATCCCCTGCACTATTGTTTCTTTTGTTTAATCGCTCCTGCCCTTCACCTTATCACAGATGTTCCCTTTTATTCTTGTCCTCTCTTCCCTTTTCCTGCTTCTGTACTTGTTCAAAACCTGTTACATCTCTAACTTTCTTCAGTTCTGACGGAAGGTCATTGAACTGAAAGGTTAACTCTGTTTCTTTCTCCACAGGTACTGCCTAACCTGCTGAGTGTAACCAGGTATTTGATACTAGGTGATGAAAGTGGAAGTATCATTAACTCATTATTGCCCCCTGGTGGTGTCCATGTACTGTCACAATCGGAAAGGCCAGTGTTGCAACCTTGTAAATGCTATGATATAGCTTTTACTTAAAATGCATAATCCAGGGATGAATCTCGTAAACAATTTTAGTAAGAAATAACTAGAATTTTCCATGATCAAAAATGAAAAAGAAACTTGCCTGTGGAAACCTTTTTCAACTTTATAGTTTAAGTGCCACCGAGTGCTGAACATTTTGCAACCTTAGCAATGAGTCTGAATAACATTTCCAGCGGGCAGTTTGTCTTTAATTTTCGCACAACAAAAACAAATAGATAGAATACAATGGAAGTATTCATCCACAACGCAGGATAGCGATTGGAACATTTTTTTATAAAGTGCCGGTGCAGTTAAGTTGAATCTTTGATCTTACAAAATGCCTAGGTTTGCAAATATACTTTTAGTTAGTCTTTTCTAAAGTATTCCTTTAATATGTTTTCTGTGTGCTTCATATCATGTGTATTTTTTCATTGTCAGTGAGTAATTTGGCTCTGGTGAAACCTGAGAAAGCCAAATCAGTGGAGAATTATCTTATCCAGATGGCAAGATTTGGACAGCTTGGTGGAAAAGTAAGACATTGTCAGTTTGGATATAACAAACTCATGTTCTTTTGTCAATTAAAATTGAATCTTAATCATATTTTGTAGTACAAAGAAGCTAACATGCAGATACAGGAAGTAATTAGAAAGGTAGATGATATGTTAGTCTTTAATGCAAAGGGATTGAAAAAGTTTTACTGTAATTCTATCAGGCATTAGTGAGACCTAGAGTACTGTGTACATTTTAGGTCTCCTTCCTAAGGGTGGGTATACTTGCCTCAGAGAGAGTGCAACAAAGGTTTCCTAGATTGATTCCTGGCGTGAGGGGATTGTTCTGTGAGGAAAGGTTTGAGTATGTTAAGCCTATATTCCCTAGAATTTAGAAGAACGAGAGGCGATCGAATTGAAATATGCAAGATCATTAAAAGCCTTGACAGAGTTGACACTGCAAGGATGTCTCCTTGGCTGGGGAGCCAAGGCTGAGGGATCACATTCCCAGAATAAGAAGTCGGCCTTTTGGGACCGAGATGAGAAGTTCCTTTACTCCAAGGATTATGAATCTGGAATTCTCTACCCCAGACGCTGTGGATGCTGAGTCACAGAGTATGTTCAAGACAGAGATCCATCCATTTTTGGGTACTAAGGGAATTGAGGAATATGGGCTTAAAATGGGACAGTGGGAGTAGGCTTGTCCTACTACTCCTGTATCTTCTGTTCTAAAATTACTATGTTTCATTTAGGAACTAATTGAGAGTACTTCTCATTCGAAAACTGTAATGATGAAAACAATTGTAATGTTTGCTGAAGGTGGCATTTCCTTTTACACATTCCAATCCACCATGCTTCACAGAATGATAGGGTATGGTCTCATGCCTATAGTTCCTCAAAGATTGGGCCTAACCAAGCCATGGCCAGGAAGGAAATGAGAGTGCTGGTTGTTCGAGCCTGCACTCGAGTGTCACCAAGCAACTGACTGGTATTCGGAATGTTGCCAGCATGTTTTTCTGGCTTCAGAAGGTATGTGAAACATGGAAGGCTGCCCAGGAAGGGAGATGAAGACGTTATTAATGCTTTCTTTTAAGATTTTTGGCTGTTTGAGTTTTCAATCGGTCCTGACTTTACTTGAGTAGGTAGATGAGGCTGATTGTCATTGCATTCTGCAATGTACTGCCCTTTGTTTTTATTTTTAAAAATGCACACATCACTAGCATTAAAAAAATGAAACCAGCTCCATTACAAACGTACCAAGCTTCATTATTGTGTTTATGTTTTTAGATTTCTGAATCAGGATTGATTGAAATCCTTGAGAAAGTCAACCAACAAATGGGAAAGCAAACAATTGTCAAGGTAAATGCAAATATGTTGTCAGCAAGCCTGGCAGCATCTGTGGAGAGAGAACATGGAGTTAATGTTTTGTGTCCGTGAGCTGTCCTAGCTCCCACCAATCACTGACATCCTACACCACTCCAGATGCCCCACCCCATCTTGTACAGTATATAATCCATCTCACTTCTCCCTCCCTTTATCTCTGAAGAAGTTATATGGACTCAAAATATTAACTCTATTTTGTCTCTCCACAGATGCTGCCAGACCTGCTGAGCTTTTCTGCTTTTGTTTCAGATTCCAGTATCTGCAGCACTTTGTGATTATTTATGCAAATATCATGTAGTTGCCATGATTTGGATTGGCTTGCCTAATGATTTATGCCCTTAATTGTTTAAAAGCTATTCTTGCTGTCTCACTCTTTTTAGCAAAACAATGTAGTTCTAATTTTAGTGTACAGTGGGACTGCAGAAAAGGCCATCTAGTGAAAAACAAGTCAACAGATGCTTCAACTAGTCATTTTGGTGAAATTGTGGAAAGTGTTTGTGTTTTACAGTACAGAAATAAAAATCAACAGCTGCAGTCCAAAAGATATGGTAATAACAAATAAACAGGCCACTGTCAACTTTAACAGGAGAAACCTTGAGTGTAATGTCAGACATGATTTAAAATATAAACTGCCCATAATGCTCAGAGGAATTTGTAACCTGGCCAGTAAACAAAAATTTAGAGGGAATATTGCATATGAATATTCATATATTCATAGTTGATTGGGACCCTTTTTTTCTTACCTGTGACCAAACAGTCGGAAACAGGTGAACCAAGTGCCAATCAATGCTTGTGAGAGATCTACGCTTAACATGGTGTATCTGTTTTCTTCATGCTGTGGAAGTCTCCTGGGCTTGACAGAATTCAACTATGGATTAGTCAAGAAAATCAAAAACTAAATGAAGTTTAGACCTGCTTTTTACTGGATGTTCGCACAAATTTTAAAAACTTTGTTTTTCTTAAACTGTATCATAAAACATCTGCTATATTCAGAGAATGAATAAATATACATATAGATTATCCTTGGTGTTTCTAAAATGTAATCTGGATTATAGTTGTGATCAACTATTAATTTGGTCTGCCTCTTTAAGACCACTGCTCAGATATTCTTTGCAGGGAAAATGGCACTCTCTACATTTAACAGCTACTTTCTTCCCTTGGGAGAGGTCAGGTTATCTCTAAACGTGGGAGTTGTAACATTCTTTTAAGATAGAGCTGCGAGTTAAAAACTTGGAAGAATAATTTGAGAGTGAGATAAAAGCTCAGCGCTGAACATGTATAATTTGAACAGGACACAGACTATACCAAGAGATATTCGAAAAAACTGACACATTCACACCCTTGTGTATTTCAGTTCAACAGGAGGAAAGTAATGGATTCTGATGAAGAGGATGATTACTGAATGCTGAACATCCAAAGAAGCTAATTTAATAATATGGGGAATAAAAGCTAGAGAGCTGTGCTGACAATGGACAGATGTATTTGATATTTTTCTCCTTGTTTACTGAGAGGGTTCCTCTCTATAGTTTTGTATCTGTGGGTGGAAATAGCAAATCACTTGACAACTTGGTCATTCTAAATGCTGTTTTTAAGGCATGGATAGAATCTCCTGGTGGTTATGTGTGGAAATTTAATCCTGAGACTGACTTTTATGAAAAGACTTTGAAGACCATCTTAACCCCACTCATTGCTGAGGACAGCCACTAAGACGGTCTACAGACGTGTACGGGGATTCTTATTAATGTCCAAATGGAGGAAATCTCCAATTTCATTTCAATCAAGGTTGAATTACACTGTTACATTGTGGAATATCAATCAGAAACCAAACCGTTGACATGTAAAATGGGGATATTGTGCAAGAAAAGCAATATAAACCTCCTTTTCACACATGACTATTGTGTCTTGTTTTATTGTCCTCTTTAGAGCAAACCCTGGATTGGAGAATGCAGCACTGCACTCCTAGGAAATTGCTGGCAGACAACCTGAGATTTTCAGTTCATGGGCTTCTATGAACCCATGGTTTGGTCCCTGCTTGGAGTCTGATTGTTTTAATTTAGTATATGGTTAATAATTTAGAAATTTTAATTTAAAGGAATACTATTTGATTGATTTTTTTTTTATAAAACAAAAACAATTCCCATATTTAGTCCACATTTCATTGCCAGAGAGTAATAAAGATGTGCTTCATTGCAATTCTGTTGGTGTAGTCTGAAATTACTGATTGTTACAGACTGTTGAAATATTCACTAAAATTAAAGCAAAATACTGCAGGTTCTGGAAATCTAAAACATAAACAAAAGTGCTGGTCTGGCAGCATCTGTGGAGAGAGAACGAGTTCACATTTTGAGTCAATTAAGACTCTTCTGAAGACAGTCAAAAAATTTGATTAGCCATATAGAATGGACCTATAAATGCAAAATTGCACCTAGCGTAAAGGAAGCCAGATATTTAACATGGTACTGTGCAAAACCAAATCCAGGAGCAATGAAATATACTTTTTTAAACATCACATGAGAGGTCTTTCTCGTCATATGATAACTTTGCTGCCCAGGACTTCCATCACATATTATTTTATGATTATCTCAAATTTTGTATCAATTGTAGAGATTAGTCATCAAACCCACTTTTCCTCATGCAAGATCTGCTTATGGCTACTAAAAAGGTGAAATGAGGGGTAATTTCAAAGGTTTTGATTTCTTCATTCAGAGGCAGAAATAATTTGGAATTTCTTTAATTAACTTTGGTGAAATGAATGCAGCACAAGAACATACAAGAGTAGGAAAAAAAACTACAGTCTTAATTGGCCACCTATGATTTATGTTCAGGAAAAGGCAATGCATTGGGGTGCTAGGTATCTGATCTAAATATTTAATACTTGGAGGAAATAAAAGATCAACTTGTACAAATTGGATATTGTAAGCACAGAGGAAAATATTTTGGGAATGTTCCTTTAAGAATTTCCTACCCAATGTAGTTAGATGTGTATATGTCTATCTTGGCCTGATCGTTACCTGAAGGAGGCTGTATTGGCACACTGAGCAATACCTAGGGTACTGAAGTGTGTACAATGAAACAGTTCCCAAGTCAGAGACTGGAGTAGTGTTGTAGGGAATATAATAGGAGTAGGCCTTTCAGCCTGTGATGATATTTTTTTTGGAAAATATATTAATTCAAATTTTCAACAACCCCCCCCCCCCCCCCCCCCAAAACAAGAAAAAGAAAAAGCAGAAATTATACATTGGATTTCCCCCAAATACAATAAACCCCAAATATAACAGTAGAAAACAAATAGGGGAAAAAACCCACCTTAACCCAAATGCCACCCCAAAAGAACCCCCCCCTCCCTGCCCCTGGGCTGCTGCTGACCTAACGCTCTGCGAGATAGTCTAGGAACGGTTGCCACTGCCTGGAAAACCCTTGTACAGACCCTCGCAAAGCAAACTTTCTCCTCCAGCTTGAACCCTGCCATGTCACTGATCCAAGCTTCCACACTAGGGGGCTTCGCATCTTGCCACAGTAACAAACTCCTCCGCCTGGCAAAGGACAGAATACCGGCCTCTTTCGCCTCCTGCACACCCGGCTCGTCCGATACCCCAAATAATGATAATCCCCAGCTCTGCTTGACCCGGGCGTTCACCACCTTGGACATAGTCCCCACAAAACCCATCCAGCGCCGGGCACGATCAGAACATACGGACGTGATTTGCTGGGCTCCCCGAGCACCTTCCACATCTCCACCCCAAATAACCTACTCAACCTTGTAGCCACCTGGGTTGGCCACTTCCTGACTTTAAAATGGAGATCCACTAAGAATGCAGGGAAATTCAGTCAAACGCAGGAAAAATAAGCAGGTGCAAAGTTTCCTGTGTCTCAGAACTTGCAGGAACCCAGATAGCACTGAAACTAACAACTATCCACATATTGATGAGCGATCCCTGGGAACAATTGGAAACAGTTAAGGTAAACAAGGCCAAGCCAGACTCCTCGGCGCCAGCAGAAGCCAAGACAAAGGAAGGCCAACGGACACTTAGGAACCGTCCAGCGATTAGGGAACAGCTCCAGTATTGGAGAAATCGATCCAAGTGATCAGAACTTAGTCCAATCACTTGGAACCAGGTACGGGGTCTGCCCAAAAGGGCGTGAAGCCGCTGGGGACTATAAAATAAAGTCCTGAAGTTCAATTCGTCCTTCTTGGCAGGGTCTCAGCAGCTCGAAACAACCCGTGACCCGCCTAGTAGCTGCACCAACCAAGTAAGCCTCCAGTCAACGCACGCTACGAGACAGGTGCTCCTAGCTACCAGTCTATACCAGCTTTGAAGCCTGCAGACTCCGAATCGGACGAAAGGCCATTTGTTCCCCTGACCTGGTGGGCCAGTTCCAAAGCTAAGTATAGGCCGTTTAGTGTTAGAGATAGTCTAGTAAGTAGAGTTTTATACATGAGTCGTGATTGACTGTATAATAAATGTGTTTTGATTTGAAACGTACTAACTGGTGTTTTGAGTTATTGATCAGCACTTGAACTTGAACCTCGTGATGGTATAAAGATACCTGGCGACTCGAGAGCAAAGGTTATAAAACAGCAAATTAAGTAAAGACACAACGAGCAACATTTACGAAGAGCAATCCAAAAGTTAGCAACAACCTCGCCCATGTCATATGCGCTCTATGAGTAACTTTCAACTGTATTAGGCTGAGCCTGGTGCAAGAGGAGGAAGAGTTAACCCTACTCAGGGCATCATCCCACAGACCCTCATATATCTCGCCCCACTTGCCCTTTAACTCCTCCACCGAGGCCTCCTCCTCTTCCTTCAGCTCCTGGTAAATCGCCAAAACCTTGCCTTCTCCAACCCATGCACCCGAAATCACCCTGTCCTGAATCCCACGTGCCGGAATCAGCGGGAATTCCCTCACCTGCCGCCTCACAAACGCCCTCACTTGCATGTACCTGAAAGCATTTCCCGGGGTAGCCCAAACTTCTCCTCCAGCGCCCCTAGGCTCGCAAATGTCCCATCGATGAACAGGTCCCCCATTCTTCTGATCCCTGCCCGATGCCAGCTCCGAAACCCCCCATCCATCCTTCCCAGAACGAACCGATGATTCTCCCGAATCGGGGACAAAACCGAGGCTCCCACCTCGCCCCTGTGTCGCCTCCACTGCCCCCAGATCTTCAGCGTCGCCGCCACCACCGGACCCGTGGTATACCTTGTCGGCGAGAGTGGCAGCAGTGCCGTCACCAGTGCCCTCAGGCTCGTGCCTACACAGGACGCCATCTCTAGCCTCTTCCACGCCACCCCCTCTCCCTCCATTACCCACTTACGGATCATCGCCACATTGGCTGCCCAATAATAGCCACATAGATTCGGCAGCACCCCCCCCCCCTGTCCCTACTACGCTCCAGAAACACCCTCTTCACCCTCGGGGTCTTATTCGCCCACACAAATCCCATGATGCTTGGGGATCAAAATGGGAAGGCACTAGAACAGAAAGAGAAACCTCAGAAGGACCGTCATTTTGATCAACTGCACCCTACCCGCTAGTGAGAGTGGCAGCATATCCCTTCTTTTAAAATCCTCCTCCATCTGCTCCACCAACCGCGTCAAATTGAGCTTATGCAGGGCCCCCCAACTCCTAGCTACTTGGATCCCCAGGTACCGAAAGCTCCTTTCCGCCCTCTTCAGCGGTAGCTCGTCTATCCCCCTTCCCTGGTCCCCTGAATGCACCACAAAGAGCTCACTTCCCTACGTTGAGTTTATACCCCGAAAAGTCTCCAAACTCCCTAAGGATCCGCATGACCTCTGCCATCCCCTCCACTGGATCCGCAACATACAACAACAGGTCATCGGCATACAACGACATCCGGTGTTCCTCTCCTCCCCGGACCAATCCCCTCCATTTCCTGGACTCCCTCAGTGCCATGGCCAGGGCTCAATTGCCAGTGCAAACAACAAGGGGGATAAGGGACACCCCTGCCTCGTCCCCCAGTACAGCCAAAAGTACTCCAACCTCCGCCGGTTCGTAGCCACACTCGCCACGGGCCATATATAGTAGCCTGACCCAACTGATGAACCCCTCCCCGAACCCAAACCTCCGCAAAGATACTCCCACTCCACCCGATCATAGGCCTTCTCCGCGTCCATAGCTGCCACTACCTCCACTTTCCCCTCCACCGAGGGCATCATAATCACATTGAGGAGCCTCCGCACATTAGTATTTAGCTGCCTACCCTTCACAAATCCCGTCTGGTCCTCATGAATCACCCCCGGGACACAGTCCTCAATTCTCGTAGCCAGCACCTTCGCCAGCAACTTAGTGTCAACATTAAGGAGCGAGATCGGTCTATACGACCCACATTGCAATGGATCCTTGTCCCACTTCAAAACCAAAGAAATCAGCGCCCTGGACATTGTCGGGGGCAAGGTCCCCTCCTCCCTCGTATTATTAAAAGTCCTCACTAGCAACGGGCCCAGCAGGTCCATGTATTTCCTGTAAAATTCAACCGGGAAGCAATCCAGCCCCGGGGCCTTCCCTGCCTGCATGCTCCCCAATCCTTTAACCAGCTCCTCCAGCCTAATCGGCGCCCCCAAACCAGCCACCTGCTCCTCCTCCACCCTCGGGAACCTCAGATGATCTAGGAATCGTCGCATCCCCTCCTCCCCCGCTGGGGGCTCAGACCTGTACAGGTCCCCATAAAAGTCCCGAAATACCTTGTTTATTCTCACCGCACTCCGCACCATATTCCCCCCTCTATCCCTAACTCCACCAATCTCCCTCGCTGCCTCCCTCTTACGAAGCTGATGTGCCAGCATCCGACTGGCCTTCTCCCCATACTCATATTCCCCTTGCGCTTTCCTCCACTGTGCCTCTGTTTTCCCTGTGGTCAACAGGTCAAATTCCACCTGGAGGTTCCGTCGCTCCCTAAGTAGCCCCTCCTCGGGGGCCTCTGCATAACTCCTGTCCACCCTTAAAATCTCCCCCAACAACCTCTCCCTCTCCCTCCTCTCTCTCTTCTCCCTGTGGGCCCTAATGGAGATTAGCTCTCCCCTGACCACCGCCTTCAACGCCTCCCAGACTACCCCCACCTGCACCATCCCGTTGTCGTTGGCCTCCAAGTATCTTTCAATACACCCCCGCACCCGCTCGCACACTTCCTCATCCGCCAACAGTCCCACATCGAGGCACCACAGCGGGCGCTGGTCCCTCTCCTCCCCCAACTCCAGCTCCACCCAATGCGGGGCATGGTCCGAGATGGCTAAGGCCGAATATTCCGTTCCCTACACTTTCGGGATTAGCGCCCTACTCAAGATGAAAAAATCTATCCGGGAGTAGGCTCTATGGACGTGGGATAAAAAGAAAAATTCCCTGGCCAGCGGCCTGGCAAACCTCCATGTATCTACTCCCCCCATCTGGTCCATAAACCCCTTGAGCACCTTGGCCGCAGCCGGCCTCTCACCCGTCCTGGACTTAGAACGGTCCAGTGCTGGGCCCAGCACCGTGTTGAAGTCCCCCCCCATTATCAAGTTTCCTACCTCCAGATCCGGAATCCGACCCAGCATGCGTTTCATAAATCCGGCATCATCCCAATTCGGGGCATATACGTTCACCAGTACCACCCGCACCCCCTGCAACCTACCACTCACCATCACATATCGACCTCCATTATCCGCTACAATATTCAGTGCCTCGAACGACACCCGCTTCCCCACCAGTATTGCAACCCCTCTGTTCTTCGCATCCAGCCCTGAATGAAAGGCCTGTCCTACCCATCCCTTTCTCAGCCTAACTTGATCTGCCACCTTCAGATGCGTCTCCTAGAGCATAACCACGTCTGCCTTCAGTCCCTTTAAGTGCGCGAACACCCGGGCCCTCTTGACCGGCCCGTTCAGGCCCCTCACATTCCAAGTTATCAGCCTGATCAGGGGGCTACTCGCCCCCCTGCCGACTAGCCATCTTTTCTAGGCCAGACACGTGCCCGCGCCTCCCGCACCCTCCAGTCCCCCAGGTGGCAGACCCCCGCCCCGACTACCTCTCCTACTTCCAGCTCCCCTTTGGCCAATGCAGCAGCAACCCAGTTCCCCCCCCCCCCCCATCCTCCCTGCCCCCTCCCCCCTGCTAGATCCTCATCTAGCCATTTTGCTCCCCCCCATGACACTCCCGTAAGTCAGCTGACTCCTGCTGACCCCGGCCTCTCCCGCCATTCCATCGAACCCCCAGTGTGAGAATCCCCCCACCCCTTGGCAATCAGTGTGCGCTCCTCTCCAGCACCGCCCTTCCCCCCCAGCCCCGCCCCCATCCTTCCGTAACGCGGGAAAAAGTCCGCGCTTTCCGTCTGAGCCGGCCCCGCCCCCTCTGGCGCAGCTCCTTTTTTGCGGCCTTACCCCAACTCTCCATCCCCGGGCCTCCACCCCCCCCTTCCTCCGCGGGGCCCTGCCCCTCCTATACCGACGCCCACACTCTCCCACAGCCCCCACATCAAATCCATTCACCCATCCCCACCCAGCACCAAAACAAAAAGAACATTCCCTAAACGCAGTAAACCCCCCCCCCACGACAAACCCTCAGTTTGAGTCCAACTTCTCAGACTGGATAAAGTTCCATGCCTCATCAGGCGTTTCAAAATAGTGGTGCCGATCTTGGAACGTGACCCACAATCGCGCTGGCTGCAGCATCCCGAACTTCACCCCCTTCCGATGGAGAACCACCTTAGTCCGGTTAAAACCAGCTCTCTTCTTAGCCACCTCCGCACTCCAGTCCTGGTAGATTCGGATCTCCGTGTTCTCCCACTTGCTGCTCCGTTCTTTTTTGGCCCATCTCAAGACGCACTCTCTGTCCATAAAGCGGTGGAACCTCACCACTACAGCCCTTGGCGGCTCGTTGGCTTTGGTCTCCTTGCCAGGACACGATGAGCCCCATCCAGCTCCAGGGGCCTCGGGAAAGTTCCCGCGCCCATCAGCGAATTGAGCATCATGCTCATATATGCCCCGGCATCAGGCCCCTCCCTCCTTCAGGGAGACCCAGAATCTGAAGATTCTTCCTCCTCGACCTATTCTCCAGGTCCTCAAATTTTTCCTGCCACCTCTTGTGCTGCACCTCATGTGCCTCCACCTTCACCGCCTGGCCCAAGATCTCGTCCTCGTTCTCCGAGGCTTTTTGCTGCAAATCCCGGATCGCCGCCCCTTGGGCCTTCTGGGTCTCCACAAGCTTCTCAATCGACGCCTTCATTGACGCCAGCATTTCTGTCTTCAGCTCCGCAAAGCAGCTTTTGAGGAACTCCTGCTGCTCCTGCGACCACTGCGTCCACGCTGCCTGGTCTCCACCTGCCGCCATCTTGCTTCTCCTCCCTCACACTTTCTGCTGCACCAGAATCACTTTCTTAACCACTCCACTCCTGGTCCAATCCATACAGTGCCGGGGGAACCTTGCTGTCACCTTCCCACACTGGGAGCCGTCAAACAATTGCTGTTGGGGCCCCTCTAAAGAGCCCAAAAGTCAGTTCCTGGCGGGAGCTGCCGAACGTGCGACCTACCTCGGCATAGCCGCAACCGGAAATCCCTGTGACGCTATTTAGATCATGGTTGATCTATATTTTAATTCTCTGCTTATCTCAGTTTTGTAACCCGGAGTACCTTGCAGATGATTGCTGTTTGCCAGTTCAACCAAGCATAGTCAGCCTCCACATATTCGCCAATTATACTATTGTCACCGTTTGCACTCGAGGTCAGATTTGCCTGCTTAGCATCAAGTCCTGGTTTAGTTATAAATACCTACAGAACGAAAACTGATGTTTGACTCTTGATAGCATTCACTTTTTTTTCTTCCATGTGGTGTGGTGGAATTTGTTGTTCATCCCTCATTGTACTTGAGCCAATTGGTTTGCTAGGCCATTGCAGAGAGCAGATAAAAGAACCACGTTACTGTGGGGGTCCGCAGTCACATATGGGCCAGACCATCCCTGGATCAAATTTCCTTCCCCCAAGGGCATTAGTGAACCAGATGGGTTTTTACAACAAAAATCAACAATAGTTTCATGGTCACCATTACTGAGCCTAACTTTATAATTTCAGATTTATTACTTGAGTTTAAATTTCACCAGCTGCCCGGTGAGACTTGAGCCCATGACCAGTGCATTATCCTGGGCCTCTTGGTGACTAGTCCAGTGACATTAACATTATGCCACTATCTCCCCATCTGCCAACTCTGGTTAGCCTACAGGTAGCTTGCTTATACTGAGCCAGTCAACGCCATTGTATTCAACCAAGAGGATGAGTTCACAGTGTGTTCGGGGTTAGAACAACATGATTGGAACCAACCAGGGAACAAACTATTTTAGACCTGATAATGAGACAAGATTAATTAATGGCTTTGTAGTAATGGATCCCATAGATGCAAGAGATCATTTGGACTGAGGGTGAAATAGTTGGATCATAAACCAGTGTCTTGAACTTTAAAAAAGGCAAGTACATGGTTCCGAAGACAGAGTTGGCCAAAGTGGACTGGGAAATAGATTAAAAAGTAAGATTGTAGAGAAACAATGGCAGACATTTAAGGAGCTATTTCATAAGTCAACAAAGCTATATTCCATTGAGAAAAAAGGATGCTACAAGAAGGATATACCATCCGTAGCTAAGAAAGTTAAAGCTGGTATCAAATTAAAAGAAAATGGGTGTGATTTAACCACCACGTTGGGCCCAGTGTTGATCTGGGCACGCCAATTAAATAGCGGGAAAGGTCAAAATAGAGATTCGCGCCAGGCAAGAATCAATTTGCCAACTAACTGGCCCATTTCCTATGGCGAGTTCTGGATCTTGCCCAAATATGGCGAGCATAAATTTGACCCCGATTTACACTAATTTCCATCTCATTAGCGAGATTGCGCGGCACGGTAGCACAGTGGTTAGCACTGTTGCTTCACAGCGCCAGGGACCCAGGTTCAATTCCAGGCTTGGGTCACTGTCTGTGCGGAGTCTGCATGTTCTCCCCGTGTCTGCTTGGGTTTTCTCCCACAAATCCCGAAGGACGTGCTGTTCGGTGAATTGGACATTCTGAATTCTCCCTCCATGTACCCGAACAGGCGCCGGAATGTGGCGACTAGGGGCTTTTTACAGTAACTTCACTGCAGTGTTAATGTAAACCTACTTGTGACACTAATAATGATTATTATTATTGAAGTAGAATGTGAAAGCTTCCCAGAATTAATCAGCTCCCCAGCGACAAATCACACGGATATCATTTAGTCCTTGCTGCTGAGGGGAACTGAGGTGAGTAACCATTTCCATGATGCATTCTGCCCCAGTGCTCGGGGTGGGGAAGGTGGAGATCCCTCAGGGGGGTTGTGCTTGATGGTGGTGCTGAAGCATTCTAGGTGGGGGGTCGCCCCTGGCCCCGAGGGTAGTGTTGAGGGGCTTTTTATCTGTGAGCCCCTCAAGCCATCTTTAAATATTGTGGATACCCATAACAAGGGCAACTACAGTTGCTGCCTGTCCTGCCAAACACTTCCAGGACTGAGCCCTGTTCTTGGTTATACGCTGACAGTCGCTTTTTTAAAATTACTTTATCAGAGTTCCAAAGCCAGAGCTCAGAGCGTGAACAGGGGCAAACCCCTAATCCAGGTCCTTGCCTGCTCCAAAAACAAATTCAAATTGAATCCAATTCATGGTCCCCACAGGAGAGACGTACCAGATCTAGGCATTACACCTGACCTCACGCTCATCTTAGCCAAAAGGCTGAGACCCCCCCCCCTTTGACTGTGAAGAGTGCCCAGCTTCACAGCTGAAGGATATTACGAATAAGGAATTGGCCTTGTTAATTGTGAGAGCACTTCGCAGCTGCAGGTTGTGTTTGCTGCTTGGTAGCTTTCTGTGGTCCTTTTCTGTAGCCGGAAAGAAGGACAATTTATTCTAAGGTACCTGGGTGCTGGAACACCAATTTGATGTACGGTTATTGGGCGGTGAATGCAGAGAAGATTCAGGGATGGAATAGGGAGGCGGGGGCTTTGTGGGTGAGGTTGGCTGCAGAGGTGGCACACTGAAGATTTGGCGGTGGTTTCAGCAGAATTTCAGGTTGGGAGCAGGGTCCGGAGGAGGGGGTCACGGATTTGAGCCAGGGAAATAGATGCAAGGTTCTAGGGATGGGAGGAGAGGGAGATGAAGGATTTGTTTCTGGGAGTGCAGTTTGCGAGCTTGGAGGAGCTGAATGAGAGGTTTGGGCTGGCACGGTGTGAGAGTTTCCACCACATGCAGGTGTGGAACTTTATGAGGAAGGTTTTTCTAACCTTCCTGATATTGCCTGCTTCTTCGTTGTTGGAGGGAGTGATGTCAGGGGGGCTGGAGAGGGGTTGTTTTGGCAATTTATGGGAGGATTTTGGAGGAGGATAAGGTGTCATTGGAAGGGGTTATGGCTAAGGGAGGAGGAGTTGGGAGCCACGTTGGAGGAGGTGTTGTGGTGTGAGGTGCTGCGAAGGGTGAATGCCTCGACTTTTGTGCACAAGGCTGGGGCTGATACAGCTGAAGGTGGTGTACAGGGCACACCTCACAAAGCCACGGATGAGCCGGCTGTTTGAGGGGGTGGAGGATGTCATGATATTCAGATAAACATCATGGTGCAAACACACATACACACTGATGGACAGATCAATGGACCAATCAACACACACGCAACATCACAGCCAATCACAAGCAAGGGCACACACACTATAAAACGGGGAACACCACAGTTCCCGCTCATTCCAGCAGGAGACAGCTCAGGGCACAGAGCTCACAGCAAGCCACTCAGACATTCACCATGTGCTGAGTGCCTCTCCAAGATAGTGTAAGGGCTGGGTCCACAGGTTAGAGGGTAATGAACGAACCACAGTAACAAGTTTACAGATGTTGTTATTGATAGTAATAAAACAGAGTTGTATCATCTGCAACCATGTTGGTTCGTCTGTGTAGCAGAGCACCCAACACGACATAGTACCAAGCTTGGAACCCAGCAACTGTGAGACCAACCTACACATCTTCAGGAATCCGTCATCCTGCGCCATGGACACCATCAGCCCACCGCAGCCGCTCCAGATCGCTGGAAATCTTGGCGTCAACTGGAAGCTGTTTAAACAGCGCTTCCAGCTCTTCCTCGAAGCCACAGACAGGGAGAATGCTTCAGACACCAGGAAAATCGCCCTCCTCCTCTCCATGACAGGGCAACACGCCATCCACATCTACAACTCCCTGGTGTTCGCGGACGGTGAGGACAAGACAAAATACAAGACGGTCCTTCTTAAACTCGAGCAACACTTCAGTGTCGAGGTAAATGAGAGTTTCGAGAGGTACCTCTTCCAGCAGCGCCTGCAGGGTAAGGATGAGCCTTTTCAATCTTTCCTGACACACCTCCGTATCCTCGCGCAGTCCTGCAGTTACGAGGCCACCTCCGATTCCATGATTCGGGACCAGATAGTTTTTGGGGTCACCTCGGGCACCCTACACCAGCAGCTGCTCAAAATTAAAAGCCTCACCCTAGCCACCGCCATCGAAGCCTGCGTCCTCCATGAAAACGCGACCAGCCGCTACTCCCAATTCCAGGCTGCCGAATCGGCACGGCAGGGGTCCTACGCGGCCGAATCGGCACGGCAGGGGTCCTACGCGGCCGAATCGGCAAGGCAGGGGTCCTAAGAGGCCGAGCGGGTCCTGGTGATCGAATTCCTCCCGGCCCGCAGCCCGGATGAGGGCGGCCATTTAGCGGGCTTTCCGCGGCCTCCCGCGCTTGTACACGCTAAAAGAGACGTTGACGCAGAGGGACGTGATGCGCAGGCGTGCTCTACGCAGGACCGAACTGCGCATGCGCGATGGCGCAACGAACGCCATGACGTCACGACGTGTGGCAACTGTGGATCCGCACATTTAAAGCGGCAATGTCCAGCAAAGAACCGACAATGCCTCCGCTGTGGCAAGATGGGCCACTACGCTGCCTGCTGTCGAGCAGCTCAACCTGCCAACGCTCCCCAATTCCACCAGCCTCGCAGGGACGTGCGGACCATTCAGCCTCCATACACCGAGTCATACCCTGACGATATACAGACCGGTGATACAGACGACCGGGAAGCCTTCCGTGTTGCGGTCATTGACAGGAACCGGATGTCCCCAAGCAGGACCCACCAGCCGATGCCAGTGAACAGCGTCAATCCGGGTGATGAATGGTGTGCCACCCTGACGGTCAACCGATCACCAATCACATTCCGTTTAGACACTGGTGCCTCCGCCAACCTAATAGCATGGTCAGCCTTCTACGCCTTGAAGGTCAGACCACCGATTCGGCCATCCTGTTGTAAGGTGGTCGACTACAATGGAAACGTTATCCCGGCCATGGGATCCTGCCAGCTCCAGGTGACACACAATGCATACACAGCATCACTTTCCTTTGAGTTAGTTGGATCATTGAAGGACTCCCTGCTAGGCGCACAGGCGTGCAAGGTTCTCCACCTCGTTCAGTGGGTACACACTCTGTCTCCAGAAGGCACGTCAGACTTCCCGGATGCAGACTTTAGGGCACAGCTCCACTCGCTCCTCGCCCACAACCAGGAGGTTTTCGAGGGCATGGGCACACTGCCCTACACTTACAGAATACGGCTCAAACCGGACGCTACCCCGGTCATTCACGCACCTTGTAGAGTCCCAGCACCATTCAAAGACCGCCTCAAGCAGCAGCTGCAGGATCTCCAGGACCAAGGAGTGCTTTCTCGGGTCACGGAGCCCAGGCCATGGGTCAGCTCCATGGTGTGCGTTAAAAAGCCCTCTGGCGAACTCCGGATCTGCATCGACCCGAAAGACCTGAACAACAACATCATGAGGGAAAACTACCCCATACCCAAACGGGAAGAGATCACGAGCGAAATGGCCTCGAAGGGTTTTTGGCAGATTCAACTGGATCAGTCCAGCAGGAAGCTGTGTACCTTCAACACTCCTTTTGGCAGGTTCTGCTATAACAGAATGTTGTTTGGCATCATCTCGGCATCCGAGGTATTTCACAGAATCATGGAACAGATGATGGAGGGCATCGAAGGGGTGCGCGTCTATGTTGACGACGTCATCATCTGGTCCACCACACCACAGGAGCACATCTATCGTCTCCAGCGCGTCTTTGCTCAGATACGAGAACACGGCCTGCGCCTCAACCGAGCCAAGTGTTCTTTTGGCCAAACTGAGCTGACGTTTCTGGGGGACCACATATCCCGCTCAGGACTGCGTCCGGTTGCAGACAAGGTGAGCGCCATTACAGCCATGCCGCAGCCGGCAGACAAGAAAGCAGTGCTACGCTTTCTCGGGATGGTCAACTTCCTGGGGGAAGTTCATTCCCAACCTTGCCTCCCACACAACGGCTCTTCGCCACCTAGTGAAGAAGACCACGGAGTTCCAGTGGCTGCCCGCACACCAAAAGGAATGGGAAGAGCTCAACATTAAGCTCACCACAGCCCCGGTATTGGTGTTCTTCGACACCTCTCGAGGTACAAAGATTTCGACTGATGCCAGCCAGTCCGACATTGGGGCGGTACTCCTGCAACGGGATGACACTGCATCATGGGCCCCGGTCGCCTATGCCTCGTGGGCCATGACCCCCACAGAACAGCGCTATGCGCAGATCGAGAAGGAGTGCCTGGGTTTGTTAACTGGCATAGATAGGTTCCACGACTACGTGTATGGTCTCCCTCAGTTCACTGCGGAAACCGACCATCGCCCCCTGGTCAGCATCATACAAAAGAACCTGAATGAGATGACCCCTCGACTCCAGCGCATTCTGCTCAAGCTCCGGAGGTACGACTTCCAACTGGTCTACACCTCATCGTTGCGGACGCCCTATCGAGAGCAGTGAACACACCACCCGACTCGGAGGGATTCGTCTGTCAGGTTGCAGTGCATGTGGCCTTCACATTGGCCAACCTGTCAGCTACTGATGCAAGTCTGGCCCATATTCGCCGTGAGACTGCGGCTGACCCCCTTCTACAATGTGTGATGCACCACATGACGGGAGGGTGGTTCAAAGGACAGTGCCCACAATTCTACAATGTCCGGGACGACTTGGCCATCATTGATAGTGTCCTCCTAAAGTTGGACCGGATTGTGATTCCACACAGCATGCACAGGCTGGTCCTCGAACAACTACACAAAGGCCATCTTGGAGTTGAAAAGTGCAGGCGGAGGGCCTGAGAGGCGGTATACTGGCTGGGCATCAGTGATGACATCGCCAACATGGTGCTCAACTGCCCCACCTGCCAAAGGTTTCAACCGGCGCAGCCTCCTGAGAAGCTTCAGCCCCATGAGTTGGTGACGTCCCCCTGGGCGAAGGTGGGTGTGGACCTTTTTCACGCGTTTGGCAGGGACTACGTCAACATCATAGATTACTTTTCGAATTATCCAGAGGTCATACGCCTGCACGATTTGACATCATCCGCTGTCATCAGGGCATGCAAGGAAACCTTCGCTCGCCATGGCATTCCGCTTACTGTCATGTCGGACAATGGGCCCTGTTTTACGAGCCAAGAATGGTCTTCTTTTGCTGCTTCGTATGGCTTCACACACGTGACGTCCAGCTCTCTGCATCCTCAGTCCAATGGCAAGGCGGAGAAGGGCGTTCATATCATCAAGCGGCTCCTCTGCAAGGCTGCTGATGCCGAATCTGACTTCTGTTTAGCCCTGCTGGCCTATCGCTCGGCCCCACTAGCCACTGGCCTCTCACCAGCCCAGCTGTTGATGGGTCGCGCCCTCAGGACCACTGTGCCATCCATTCTTGTTCCTAAACCCGGCCATGCTCCAGTACTGCAAAGGATGCAACAGCAGCGTGCTCAGCAGAAGGTGGCACATGACATTCGGGAAACTGATCTTCCTGCCTTGGCGCCTGGAGACAACGTCCGTATACACCTACCAGAGGGTGGCTGGTCGGCAACTGCCGAAGTTCCCCGACGCGTGGCACCCCGCTCGTTCCTGGTTCGCATGCCTGATGGCTCCATTCGCCGGCGCAATCGCCGGGCTCTTCGCCTGCTTCCGCGCTCGCTACGTGATCATACACCAGTGCTACGCCCTCCTGTTAATCCTGACCCACCCTTGAGGCGGTCAACCCGAATTCATCGCCCACCTACTCGGCTGGACTTATGAGCCTGTTTGAACATTGGACTCACTAAAGTTTTATGCCACAATGTTAATATGTTTCTCTTTTTGTCGTTACAGGAGTTCGTTTTGATACTTGATGTTTACACTTGTTTTGTTTATGGTACAACCTCGTTGCTATGTTGCACCTGACACTTCCTATGTATATAGTTTAGCCTCATGTACATGTAGACACACACATTCAGCTGCGCTCAGTACACATCTATATTTATTAACACATAGGCACATATTTTTGTAAAAAAAGGGGGGATGTCATGATATTCAGATAAACATCATGGTGCAAACACACATACACACTGGTGGACAGATCAACGGACCAATCAACACACACGCAACATCACAGCCAATCACAAGCAAGGGCACACACACTATAAAACGGGGAACACCACAGTTCCCGCTCATTCCAGCAGGAGACAGCTCAGGGCACAGAGCTCACAGCAAGCCACTCAGACATTCACCATGTGCTGAGTGCCTCTCCAAGATAGTGTTAGGGCTGGGTCCACAGGTTAAAGGATAATGAACAAACCACAGTAACAAGTTTACAGATGTTGTTATTGATAGTAATAAAACAGAGTTGTACCATCTGCAACCGTGTTGGTTCGTCTGTGTAGCAGAGCACCCAACACGACAGAGGATATCGGTGAGCGATGTGGGAGGAGTCCTGTGAATCATGTGCTTATGTTCTGTTCCCGCTCGAAGCTGGAAAGGTTTTGGAGGGCAGTTTTCAGTACCATTTCGGGGATTTTGCATGTAGATGTGGAGCCTGTCCCCTGAAAGCCATATCTGGGGTGTCGGACCGGCCAGAGTTGCATATGGGTGTGGGGGCAGATGTCTTAGCCTGCGCCTCGCTGATTGCCCACATCCGGATCTTGTTGGGGTGGAGGTCAGCTTCTCCACCCTGTGTCTTGGTGTGGCGAGGGGACCTGCTGGAGCTCTTCGCCCGGGAGGTGAAATTTAATCTAAGAGGGGGGCGAGTGTGGAGTTCCTCAAAAGCTGGGGTTTGTTCATTCTGCATTTTGAAGAGTTGGTTACCGTTGACTGCTGAGGTGGTGGTGGGTGGGGGGGGGGGGGGGGTCAGAATAGTACAAAATCAAATGGCAGAAAGGAGGCAGGAACTTCAAGTAATCATGATCACTGGAGAAAAAGTGCGAAGAAAATAAATGGAACAAAAGGCTAAAAGGTCCGCTGGAACTGGTGGCTTGTATCCTATGGTTAAAAGAAGTGGCTGCAACAATAGTTGTTGATTTGGTTGCAATTTTCAGAAATTCCCTAGATTCTAGAAAGGTTCCATCACACCCCAAACCCCCCCCCACCCCCGATGTAATACCACTGCTCAAGAAAGAAGGGAGACGGGGAGCTGGAAACTACGAGCCAGTTAGTCTAACATGTCAGGAAATATCTGGGATACATTATTCGGAAGGTAGTAGCAGGACATTAGAAATTAAAAAAAAAAAAAAATGTTTTAAATATATTTTATTGAAATTTTTCATTCGCAAGTTTTTCCCCTTACACATCAAACATAAAGAAAATTTAACAATACAAGTAACATGATAACTACAATCTAATAAAGAGTAACTAACTAACATGGTAAACTAACCCAATAACATAAAATGAAAGTTTCCTCCCCACCCCCCTCCCCCTGGGTTGCTGCTGCTGGTCATCTATCTTCCCTCTAACGTTCCGCTAGGTAGTCGAGGAACGGTTGCCACTGTCTGGTGAACCCTTGAGCCGATCCTCTCAGTGCAAACTTAATCTGCTCCAGTTTTATGAACCCCGCCATATCGTTTATCCAGGCCTCCAGTCAGGGGGTTTTGCTTCATTCCACATGAGTAAAATCCTACGTCGGGCTACTAGGGACGCAAAGGCCTCGACATTGGCCTCTTTCGCCTCCTGCACTCCCCTCCAATACCCCTCTAGTGCCGGGCACAACCAAAACATATGTGTGTGTGGTTGACATTAGAAAATTAAAATGCAACAAGGGCAGAGTCGATATGTTTTTTTGAATAAGCAGGATGGTTTAAGGAAAGCCAGTACATGGGAGTGTATTTGGATTTTCAAAAGGCATTCAAAGTTATTGCAGAATAGATGGTGCTGGAAATGATATGCTAGCATGAGTAGGGGATTGGCTAAGTGATAGGAGTCAGACAGAGCGCTACAGGGATGAGTGCAGGGGTCTCAACGATTTACGGCTTACGATCTTTATTTAGGTCTTGGAGGAAGGGACAAACTATTATAACTAAATTTGCAAATAATACAAAAATAGATAGGAAAGGAAGTTGTGGGGAAGATATGAAGAGTCTGCGAAGGGATATGGCGAGGTTAAGTGAATGGGTAAAATATTGGTTAACTTTAGCAGGAAGACAATAAAGCAGAATATTATTGAAATGGAGACAAACTACAAAGTTGCAGAACAGGGATCTGGGTATCCCTGTACATGAAACAAAAAATTAACAGGCAGTTACAGAAATCAGAAAGGCAAAAGGAATATTGGCTCTAATTGCGAGGAGGTTGGAATGTTGGAATGGAGGTTGAAAGTCTTGCTACAGCTGTACAGGCCATTGGTTGGACCGCTCCTGGAGTACCGTGTATAGCTATTGTCCCCTTATGGAGGGGTATATTGCATTGGAAGTAGTTCAGAGAAGGTTTACTGGGCTGATTCCTAGGATGAAGGTGTTTCTGAAGAGGAAAGGTTGAGAAGGCCTGGCCCAAACACATGGAGTTTAGAAAAATGGGAATTGAAACATTTTAAGATTCTGAGGAGGCCTTCTGCACTGAAAATTTGCTGATTCTATTCCGCACTGTAAATTCTCTGATTCTATTCTGCACTGAAAATTTGCTGATTCTATTCCGCACTGTAAATTCTCTGATTCTATTCCGCACTGTAAATTCTATGATTCTATTCCGCACTGTAAATTCTCTGATTCTATTCCGCACTGTAAATTCTCTGATTCTATTCCGCACTGTAAATTCTATGATTCTATTCCGCACTGTAAATTCTCTGGTTCTATTCCGCACTGTAAATTCTATGATTCTATTCCGCACTGTAAATTCTCTGATTCTATTCCGCACTGTAAATTCTCTGATTCTATTCCGCACTGTAAATTCTATGATTCTATTCCACACTAAATTCTATGATTCTATTCCGCACTGTAAATTCTCTGATTCTATTCTGCACTGTAAATTCTATGATTCTATTCCGCACTGTAAATTCTATTCCGCACTGTAAATTCTCTGATTCTATCCGCACTGTAAATTCTATGATTCTATTCCGCACTTTAAATTCTCTGATTCTATTCTGCACTGTAAATTCTCTGATTCTATTCTGCACTGTAAATTCTATTCCGCACTGTAAATTCTATGATGCAATTCCGCACTGTAAATTCTCTGATTCTATTCCGCACTGTAAATTCTATGATTCTTTTCTGCACTGTAAATTCCATGATTCTATTCCGCACTGTAAATTCGCTGATTCTATTCCGCACTAAATTCTATGATTCTATTCCGCACTGTAAATTCTATGATTCTATTCCGCACTAAATTCTATGATTCTATTCCGCACTGTAAATTCTATGATTCTATTCCACACTGTAAATTCTATGATTCTATTCTGCACTGTATATTCTATGATTCTATTCCACACTGTAAATTCTATGATTCTATTCTGCACTGTAAATTCTCTGATTCTATTCTGCACTAAATTCTATGATTCTATTCTGCACTGTAAATTCTATGATTCTATTCTGCACTGTAAATTCCCATGATTCTATTCCTCACTGTAAATTCTCTGATTCTATTCCGCACTGTAAATGCTATGATTCTATGACAGGGCAGATGTTTTTGTCGGTGGGGGAATCAAGAGCTAGGGGGCACATTTTAAAAATAAGGGGTCTCTCGTTTAAGATGGAGATGGAGGAAGAATTTATTTTCTTAGCGGATCATCAATCTTTGGAATACTCTTTCATGGAAAGCAGAGGCAGGTGGTTGCTTTAATTAAGGCTGAGTTAGACAGGTTTTTGATTGACAGGAAGTTGAGGAATAGAAGGAACAGGGCTGCCAAGAGGAGATAAGGCCGCAATCCGATTAACCGTGATCTTATCAAATGGAGTAGGCCGATGGGCCAAATAGCCTAGAACTGCTCCTTTTTGCTTACACAGTACTTTCCATTACCCATGAATTATCTATCCTTACCCAGGCTTCTCTTACAATTGCTTAATTTCTCACAATCATGAATCCGCAGTTTGGAGTTGTAGATTGCTATACCGCATTGTATAAGATTTGACAAAAGGAGTCATCAAGACTGGAAACATTAGCTCCCTTCTTGCTCCACAGGTGATGTCAGACCTGCTGTGACTGTCCAGTACTTTCTGCATTTGTGTTTGATGTTCATACCAGTGTTCCTTTTGATATATTTAATGAGCTGGATTGGGTATATAAGGGTACGCGTTCAAAGCATACAGGTGGTTATGAAAGTCAGAAATGTAGTCAGCAATGAGAATAGAAACAGACTTCAGGAGGACCTAAGGCTGGTGAAATGGGCAGACTCATGGCAGATGCAGTTTAATGCCGAGATGTGCAAAATGATGCATTGTGGTGAGAAGAAATGAGAAACGGCAATAGAAACTAAATGGTAGACTACATAAATGTTAAAAGTACTCATGAACAGGAGTAGGCCAAAGCAAAGTGGGAGGAAGAGTTGGGAGAGGGTAAGGAAGTTCTAGTGTGAGGTGCTCCAGAGAGTGAACGCCTCCACCTCGTGCGCGAGGTTGGGGCTGATACAGCTGTAGGTGGTATCTAGAGCCTCACAAGGACGAGGATGAGCCGATTCTTTGAAGGGGTAGAAGATGTGTGTGAATGTTGCGGGGGGGGGGGGGGGGGGGGGGGGCGCAAATCACATTCATAGGTTTTGGTCCTGTCCGAAGCTGGACGATTACTGGAAGGACTTTTTTAGGGTAATCTCTAAAGTGGTGCACGTGAAACTGGACCCGAGCCCTCGGGAGGCCATATTCGGGGTGTCGGACCAGCCAGGGTTGGAAACAGGTGCGGAAGCAGATGTTGTAGCCCTCGCCTCATTGATTGCCCAAAGGCAGATCCTGTTAGGGTGGAGAGCAACCTCTCCACCCTGTGCCCTGGCGTGGCGGGGGGACCTGTTGGAATTCTTGACTCGAGAAGGTTAAGTTTGAACTGAGGGGAAGGATGCAGCGGTTCTACAATTCATGGACGTTATTCATTATGCACTTTCGAGAATTGGATTACATCAAACATTAGGGGGTGGTTGGGAGAGTTGGGGGGAGGGGGACTGTATGTGTTAATGGTGACTATGGGTTCTACAATTCATGGGTATTATTCATTATGCACTTTCAAGAACTGGATAACATCGAACATTAATTTGGGGGGGGGGGGGGGGCGGGGTGGTTGGGAGGATTGGGGAGAGGACTGTATTTAATGGTGACTATGGGTGATTCCGGATCCCTTGTTGTCATTTATTTATGTTAACATGCGGGCTAATGTTTGGAGTTTGGTGGGAGGATGGGATCGTTGTTATTGATAAGGGGATTGACATATTTGTTATGGATTATTGTTTATTGATGGTGCAAATTTGGGAGAAAATGTGGAAAAGGAGAATAAAAATATATATTTTTTAATGAACAGGAGTAGGCCATTCAGCCCCTCGAGCCTGCTCCGTTATTGAATGAGATCATGGCTGATCTATGGCCTAACTCCATATACCTGCCTTTGGCCCATATCCCTTAATACCTTTGCGAAACAAAAATTTTAAATTAACTGATCTCACATCAATTGCCATTTGTGGGAGTTCCAAACCTCTACCATCCTTTGTGTGAAGAAGTGCTTTCTAACATCTCTCCTGTACGGCGTGGCCCTAATCTTTACACTGTGCCCCCTGCTTCGAGACTCTCTAACCAATGGAAACAGTTTATCTCTTTCTACCCGGTCTTTTCCTGTTAATATCTTGAAATTCTGGGGGAAACAGGCCTAATTTGTAACTCTCATAACTTAAACTTTTATGCAAATTTTTTATATTTCCCTAATAAACAATTTTTCAATGAGTTCATTGTATTGACTCATGGTGTTAACCTTCACCCTTGTTTGGGGCTCGTGATATATTTTTCAGATGGTTACATGGCAACAGCCTGCAGTAAATTAAGTCATGATTGAATACAGCAAATCTTCTGTTTGATGGATATTGGAAGCTTGTGAAAATGAAATTTGATTTCTACCATTTATATTTCTTCAAAATTAAAAGATTTCTGTAATATCCAAATATTATCAGAAAATTCTTATGGAAATTCTAGGGCAAAAATCATCATAAGTCCTTTTACAAACACTTTATAGCTTTATTTTACTCCATCGATATGCCAAAGCACTTCCCCAGCTGAAGTCATAGCAATTTCTTCAAAGCATGGACAGTTCTATAAACAGGAAAAATGTGATCTCTGGGAAAACTTATAGGAGCATCTCTATTCTCATACATTCTGCAGAGTGTAGTCTTTCGCATTAGAGATACGTGTAAAGCATCCCACAATCTAATTCAGATCCATAGTTCGGCTTTACATATACTTTGTGCATCACAAGAATGGTGTGATTCAAAGGATTAATAGCATATTTCCAGACATGCTAAAACAATGCCACCAAATACTGCATCCAAGAGACCCAGATTATGAGGCTAGAGTTACTACAAACAGGTTAGACTTACAGCATTCATGGTCTTTGTCTAGCCTGATCAGTAGCAAGGGGGGGGGGGGGAAAGAGAGAGAATAAAAATTTCAAAATCCAAATGTTTTCCCAAAAAAGTTTATTTTTGAATAATTATTTGTTTATCTGAACAGTAACATTCCTGAAGCACGTTTATAAATTAAATTTAAGGCACACATTGTTATAGAAACTCCTCCTGAAAAATACAGACACCGACTGAAACAAGCTTTATTTGTGCTTAATAGAAGTTGGCAAAAGTTTAAAAAAATACATTTTTGACGTTTTAATGTTAAAATCACATTGCCAATAACCATGGGTAATTTATTTTCAGGTACATACCTATATACACACACACACAAACATAAACAAAACACAGAATGATGCAGGACTAATGGAATACGACATAGTAGCTCATGGACCAAGCTCAATTTCCCTATACAAGTGCAAAGTAAAATATTGCTACTGCAATACATTTATCCATACGGTTTTAAGTGCTTTCCCCTTTGTGACCTCAGTGGATTACTTGGATTTTTATCCAAGGTTTCAGTTTTAGCAAATCAGTTCTCCGGTTGAAGGAGGTACCAAGAATTGCAATCCTTTTGTGTACATAATTTAGGTTAGGTACCTTCTTGGAGGCTGCATTTTGTTTAAGCAACTAGTGTACGAACATTTTTTTGGTTCCAAACAAAATTTATATATTTGTGGCTGCCCACTTTTGCATCACTAACTTTGAAAATCTTGTGAATTTTGTGAACGATTGCAAAGTTCTCCAAACTCCCCCACAAATTCGGCGTTGCCGTTTACATCATTCAGTTTATTGGGTAAACAGTTTGCAAACTCTGCGCATCTCCTTCCTGGATGATCAGTCTTGATATTGTTTGCTGTGATTAACATTTCTTTCTCAGTTACAAGGCCAACTTCGGGATTAAAAAACAATGATGCACTGTGATCCTTTGTTTCAGTTTGTTTCAAATTTCTTTTGTCGAAAGTCTTGATTGCCAACTGTCAGTCAGACAAAAACAAAATCAATGCAAATGTACATAAATTAGAGTACTAACTTAAAACAAGTAAAGGACAGCATTAACAAAATTGCAGAATATGCACAGAATTGGCAAAGGAGCTTCAATACAGGTCAAATGTGAGGTAGTACATTTTGTAGGAGGAATAAGGAGACCACATATTTCTTGGGCAATAAATGTCTAAATGGGCAAGACCAGCCTTTCCCAAACCCTGGGCTTCCATGGGCCTCATCAAGGATTCCATGGTAGGTCCAGCAGTTTTAAACTTGAGAAAAGCTGTTCAAGGGCAGTTTCTCATTTTTCTGGCTACTGATGGATGTACTAATCAGCCTATGCATCAGAGGCCGGCCTCTTATCGGACAGGTCAGGGTGAGAGTAAAGGTTACCGAACAGCAGAGCAAGGTAGACCACAGCCACAGGGCGGAGGAGAAGCCAAGGAATGGGGGGTAACAAGTCCGAGGCCAGGGGTCCAAGGCAGCGAGAAATGAGAGGGTGGGTACGAGAGAGAAATGTTGAAGGGAGTGTGTGTGGGAGAGAGAGGGAGGGTGTGTGGGAGAGTGAGGGAGCGATGTGAAGGAGTGAGTGTGTAAGAGATGGGAGTGAGAGAGAGGGGGGTTGCATGTATGTTTGTACCTGTTGCCCAAAAATAACTCAATATAATGGGCCATAACTTCCTCGGAATTGAAATCAGCAGCGGATTGTCATTCCGTAGCGACTTCACGGCACTTCTCAAGTACCTGTCTAGCCTGCCCTTCCTGACTCAGGCCAGATGAGATTCAGGCAACGAAGTGCATCACCAGCGGCGAAGTGTAAAAGGATTGGAGTGAAGGAATACTAGCGGCTGTGAAGCAGGTGACTTTCAATGGCCCATTGAAAAAAAGACCAGAGAGAAGGTAAGTGACATGGGGGTGGGGGTGGAGAATTGGTGGTCAGGACAATCCCGTGCAGGTCTAGTTCTGGTCTTTAAAATAGTTACTCTGAAGTTACAAGTGCTTTTATTACTTCTTACGCTTTCAGAATAACTAGGAGTATAGAACTGGCAGAACGATCTGAAGTTAGGGATTTAAATTGCTTTGTTGGGTGGTTCCCAGCCCAGTGCAATTGCATTGGGGAAGTTATCAATTCTGGGCATTTGCCAGGTAAACCCTTACCTGGGAACTTACAAGAACTTACAATGTTGGGGAGCAGGAAGTTATGAGCCAATAAGAATGCTTCTTAGGGGTTTGGTCAATACATTTGGGAGGTCAAAGTGGTTCCATGGCAGGAACAGTTTTGGAAACCCTGGGGTAAGCAAACAGGGATTTGGAGGTACTGATACATACCATCACTAAGAAGCAGCAATGGAACTTATCAGGCCCCAAGACGTAAACGAAGAACTGGGCTTATTTCTAGAGGCTTATTTTTTGTTTGTCCCTCGTTTCGAGGATGACTTCTACTAAGGGTTGTGTTTCTGCCATGGGTTGTCATATGACTGAACAGAATTATTCTTGACCAGCAGATCTCGGAGCATATGTGGTAGGATACCCATGAGGTAGAGTGTGGGATTTACTTCCTTTTCTTGTCTGTCACAGCTCTGTCTCATCAAGAAATTGTCACTCAAAGCATAATACAGTTCAATGGATAACAGTTCAATGGATAACTTATCACCATTTTGAATGATGGTCAGCAAGGTCCTCCCAGTTATTAATGTCAATACCGCCATTCTTCAAGGAGGGCATCCATCATGTCTTTGAAGCTTTTTCTTTGTCCTCCCTGGAATTACTGGCCTTTGGGGAGTTGAGAAAACTGAACCCCATGGGGGAGGCACTTTTCAGCCATCCAGACAGAGTGCCCAGTGCAGCAAAGTTGATTCTTCAGTTTTGGCCGAATGCAAGTGGAGTTGATTTCAAGACGGGCATGAGTGCGTGTTCAATAATCCTCCTATTGAATCCAGAGGATGTAGTCGAGGCATTGCTGATAGAATTTCTCCAACACTTGTGCGTCGTTGCGACACTTTCCAGGTCTCATTCCAGTACAGGAGCGTAGTCACAGCAACTGTTCTGTATACTCGGAATTTGTTTGACTTGCGGGAGCCTTTGTTGTCAAACACTCGCTGCCATAGTTTGTAGAAGGTCGGGCTAACGCAGCTGATCTGGTGTTGGACCTTTTCATCAATGGTGGCCCTTTGAGAGGGGTGGCTGCTAAGGTATAGAAACTCTCCAGAGTCTGCGTTGTAATAATTCGGAGATTCTGCACCTTCGCCTCAGCACTTATGCATCGACCCTTGACTCAGATGATATTAAGAAAAAGTTATATTCTGACCTTGATGAAGTCCTCACTATCATTCCAAAATAAGAAAAGATCATCCTTGAGGAGGACTTTAATACCAGGATTGGCAGTGACTCCAATGACTCAAGAGGAAACACTGGGAAAAACAGGGTGGGTAAAGCGAATACAAATGGTGACCTTCTACTGATAAAGTGTTCAGCATGGCCTCATTATGACAAATACCCTCTTCCACCAGAAGGACAAATACAAACCACATGGAGGCATTTCAGATTTAAGCACTGGCACCTCCTGGATTATGTAATTGTCCGAGTCAAAGACCTGAGTGATGTCTATACGCAGGGGACTGATGTCTACTGGACAGATCATCGACTTGCTTGATCAGTGATAATAATCCACCTAGCAGCAACACATCGCAAGATCCAAAAGTCCAAGAGGAAGATTAATATCTCCGCTCTAAAGCAGCCTGACCAAAGAGGTATTCAAAGTATAGTCATGACCAACGTGGAAAATCTTCACACATTCAACTCGAAAGTAAGCTGCACTAGACTCCTGTGTCCAGACAATTGGGTTCCAGCATTGTCATCACCAGGACAGGTTCAACAAAATGCTGAAATATGAGACTTCCTACAACAAAAATGAGTAGTAGTCTTCATTGCCTAGCAGAATAACCCAAGGTCACAAGTCAAGGCGACAGCGTTCCAACAGCTCAAGGTTGGAAGATAAAGAACATGTGGTGGGAACAGAAAGCTAGAGGAGATCCAACAATATGCTGACCATCATGACATGTGTAAGATTTTGGAAGCCACCAAGGTCATCTATACACCAAGGTCAAATGGGCAAAATCCCCATTGCTCACAGGATAGTGTTTCCCTTCTTAAGGATGACAATGCCATTCATCAACGCAGGAAAGAAAGTTTTGAACAGATGAACATTATTCCAGTGGCTGCTGATACTCTCCGGACTATCTCAGAGTATCCGGTGATAGGATCCAGGGGTGAACCACCATTGATGGCAGAACAGCCACAAGTAATCGAATGGACAAAAAACAACAAAACCTGCTGCCGCGATGGTATTCAAGCTAAGGTCTTCAAGGTTGGTGGTTTTTTGATCATATCAAGTCTCCAAACACTCATCCTTAGGATTTGCGGGAAAAACGACATTGTAACTACCTTCGGGAAGGAAGATAAACCATGCTGTGGAAACTACCAAGGTGTGTCCCTCCTACCCAGAGCAGGAAAACCCCCGGCACACTCCTGAATTGCCTACAATCTGTGGATGAGGAAATCCTCCCAGAATCTAAGTGTGACATTAGACCTTCCAGAGGAACCTCTGACATGGGGCGGGATTCCCACCCCGACGTCGGCTGCCGTATTGTCCGGCGCCGTTTTTTGGCCAGGGGCAGGATTCCCCCCCGCCGGTCGGGTGCCGTTGGCAGCGCCCCCCCGCCGATTCACCGCGCCCCGATGGGTGGAGCAGCTGTCCATTTTTGGCCAGTCCCGCCGACGTGGGTTACGCATGGTGGCACCTGGCAGGTATGGCGGTGTGGGTGGTCCACGGGGCGGGGGGGAAATCTGATCCCAGGAGGACACCCGCGGTGGCCTGGCCCGCGATCGGGGCCCGTTCCGTGCAGGCACTTCTTCCTTCCGCGCCAGCCCCTGTAGGGCTCCGCCATGACCGGCACGGAGAAGCGAACCCCCCCCCCTGCGCATGCGCCAAAATACGATGGCTGGTCTGTGCATGTGCGGAATCACGCCGGCGGTTCTGCGCAGGCGCGAGATCACGACGACCCTTCCGTGCCTGCGCGAACTCGCGCAGTCTCTTCGGCGCCGGCTGGAGCGGTGCCAACCCCTCTGGCGTCCACTTAGCCCAGTAGACAGGTGAGAATTCCTCACCTTGGGGGCCATTAATGCCGGAGTCATTGGCGCTGGTTTTCCCGCCTGCGTGGGGACTTAGTCCCCGGAAGGGAGAATCCCAGCCATGGTCCTTTTTGCCAGGTAAGTCCAAGGAAAATGTTGAGAAGAGCACCAGGACTCTTCACTGCATTCATCAACCCGACCAAAGCATTTGATTCAGTAAATCACAAAGCTCTGTGGATTGTGTTCCAAAGACTTGGCTGTCCAAGAAACCTCCTCACAATCTTGCAGCTGCTTTATGATTTGACTGTAACTGTTTCTGAAGCAGATGCCTTCAAGTGTCCAAAAAGGTTAGGTGGTGTTACTGGGTTAAGGGGATAGGGTGGAGGGATAGGCTTGGTTGCTCTTTCCAAGAGCCGGTGCAGACTCGATGGGCCGAATGACCTCCTTCAGCACTGTAAATTCTATGATTCTATGATAAAATCCAGATTAGTGCAAGTTATGTGATTGTCCCCATACTATCTATAATCTAGTTGACAGTGGCTAGAGACATAGAATTGAAAGGCAGAGAAGTCATGTTAAACCTGTCTAAATCCTTGGTTCGGACACATTAGGAGCACTACTAACAGTTCTGACCTCCAGGTTTTAAGAAAAGTATTAAGGCAGTGGAAAAGGTGGTTTAAATGTTAAGTCTAGCAGGAAGGATTGGACAGGTTGAGTTGCTTTTCTTTGGAAAAATGACTGAGGGGTAATTGGAAAGATTATGAAAGAGTTTGATAGGGTAGATATAGAGAAGAGGCTTCCATTTCCAAACAAGGCCAGTATGTGGAGACATAAAGATAAGATAGTCGCCAATAAATTCAATCGGGAATTCAGAACCATTTTATCCAGAGTGTGGTAGAATGTGGAACTCAACCACACAGAGTAGGTGAGGAGGTAAGATAGAGGGGCAGGAGGAGGATCACATGGATGATAAACATAGGCATGTGTTGGTTGGATGGTTTGTTTCTGTGTTAACACTTTTTTTAATGAATTAATTAACAGGATAAATGTACAGATTGCAGAAGTTCATTATTTTGCATCAAATGGCTTCATGATTTCTCATTCTTATCCAATAAGATTAATCTAGTTAGGTTTCATACCTGATGGATTAAGTGTTCATCAAATTTAGGGATACTTTTATCTCTTGTCATTGTCTTCCTTAGATTCTTGGACCTACAGACAAGGAATTAACCAAAATAACTTTAATAGTCTTAAAGAAACAGCCACATCCAGAACATGGATAGATTTTTTAAAAAAAGCAAGTTCCTCCATTTGATTTGATCGCATTCTTACAGAAACATTAATGTTACCGACATCCTCTTGCTTCTTAATTGAGTAAAGGAACACTAACCTTTGAATTCATGTTTTTCTTCTTTCCTCTTCATCCATTTTTGGATTTTACTCTTTAATTTTTCCAAAGTTAATTGCATCAAACCATTCATGTGACTGAGTGCTTGCACCTTATAGTGCAAAATATGCATTTACCTGTCAAATACGTAGCTAATCTGTAGTGAGCAGGCAGAGATCGAACCCTCCACTGCATTTCAGATTACCGGTAATAGTGTGTTCAGCTGGCTTCAACTTCCATAAGAAGCAGGTGACCAGACCTCTTAAAGCACTGAAGGAGAGCAAATATTTGTAACAGAACTGTGACATTATAGAAAATGCTCAGAAGATAAAGGGTTAATGTCATATCATAATTAACCACTGATGGAGCTAGATGCAGAACTATATAAAGCAGTGACTCACAGACTTCTGGGGGAGAGCTAGAGAGAGCAGTGATAATGAGTTCAGTACAGTTATGGATATAGATAGAGTGTAGAGACTACTGTTAGTTGAGTGTAGATTGTAGATTATTAGATTATTGTTTACTATCGGAGTAAGTGGTCGAGCTTAATTAAGTAGTGTAAATAAATGTTTGCTTTGTTGATGAGCTTAGCTTCTGTGGGGCGGGATTCTCCGATCGCCGGAAACGCGTTTGGCGATCAGCCGGAGAATGTGTTTTTAAGCTGGAATCGGGGGCCGTGCCGTTTTTGCGATGCTCCACTCCCTCAAAAACAGCGTACTCAGAGAGTACGCCACACGCCTGGTGGACGGTCTCTTGAGGCCCTCCCCCGAAGCTCCGCCTTGATGGACCGAGTCCCCGGCAGCGTAGGGCACATGTCCTCTCACTTTTCGTAAACCTGGCATGGCGGCTGCGGACTGTGTCCAGCGCTGCCACAGTCGGGGGGGGGGGGGGGGGACATTCCACTGGCAGGGAGGCTTTGGCAGGGGCTGGGGGGACTGGTGGAGGGTGGTTCGGGGGTGGCAGGTTTTGGCAGGCTGGGTCCGCCCACGGACAGCGCCATGCTGCAAGGTGCAGCCGTCGCAGTGCGCGTGCATGGTCACAGACCCGTCCATTCTGCGGCCGTATCCGCAGATAAAGCCAGGGTATTTACGCTGAGAGACTTGCTAGCCCCCCACCTGGCGGAGGATCGGTGCGGGGGTGCCGCCGACTTTCTGGTCATAAGATCAGATGGATCCTGCAGGCATAGCCACAGGATCGGAGAATCCAGCCCGTGGTCTTTGTGAACACTACAATATCCATCCTGAGAACAAGAATCACAAAGAACACCACAAGAACTACTTAATTAGAACAAGGTATAACCTTTTCAAAATTTTAATCCAACAAAAGGAATTTAAAACAAGAATAGGAGGATGATGGGTAGAAAATCAGATCTGCTAGCATTTAAAAAAAAAATATTTCCAATTAAGGGGCAATTTAGCCCCACCTACCCTACACATCTTTGGGTTGTGGGGGTGAAACCCACAGCAGACACGGGGAGAGTGCAAACTCCATGCCAGCATTTATTAGGAGAGAAACAGTGTCAACATTTCAAGTCATAGACCCTTCGTCTGAACTGAAAGGAGGGAGAATGTGTTGAAGCAAACTGCAATAAAAAGTAACAACTTTAAGAACAAATGACAGATGGGCAATTGTGAAAGGGGGAGGGGGATTTTGAATTGAGAAAGTACATGTATGGAATATTTTTGTTATAAATAAAAAAAAGGTAAGGGTGCTTTAAGATGGAGGAGAAAGGTCAAAATCTAAAGTTGCTGAACTCAACATTGCGCCCCCAGCGCTACAACATGCCCAATCGGAAGAGGAGATGCTGTTCCTCCAACTTGCGCTGGGCTTCACTGGAGCATTACAGCAGGCCAAGGATCGACACGTGGAATGCCGACTGTGGGCGAGGGAAACCGGTGTTTCGTGGTGACATCTTGCTGGAGTTGGCAGAGGATGTGAAGTATAGTGGGGTGAATATTGAGGACAAGGAGGACCCTATCATCGTTCTGGGAGGGAGGAGAAGGGTTGAGGGCAGAGATGCAGGGAATGGGTCGGACCCAGTTGAATACTTTGTTAACTACCTTGGTTAAGGTAAAAAGCAGACATGTCAGAAGCACCATTTTCGAAGGTGGCACCATGTGATGAAGGTGGAGAAACTGGGAAAATGAGATCAAGTCCTCACTGGACTTTGCAGAACACCATCGCTCAATTCGAAAGCACGCCCCAACCTTCCTGTTGCGTGCCATTTTAACTCAGCACCTTGGTCTCATTCCCATATGCCCGTCCTTGACCTGCTGCAATGCTCCAGTGAAGCTCAGCTCAAGCTGGAGGAGCAGCATCTCAACATGGACATTCAGTCCTCGGGACTCAATGTTGAGTTCAGCAACTTTTAGATTATGCCTTTTCTCCTCCATCTTAAACCCCTCTTTCTCTTCTCCTTCAAAAAAATCATACTCCATGTAGTATTTAATCAATGCAAAACACCACTTCCCTCAACACCAGGCCATCTGTTGTTTGTTCTTAAAGTTGCTATTTTTTGTAGCAGTTTCTTTTGCTCGAACACATTCTCCCTCTTTTTAGTTCTGATGTAGGGTCTGTGACTCGAAACATTAACACTGTTTCTCTCCTGTTGTGTTTTTCCAGCTTCCTGTTTCAACTTTCTGCATCTGCAGTATTTGGTTTATTTAAGGGAATTTAACTATAGAGCTACCAAGCAAACACACACACACACACACACACATATATATATAAATTCCATCAGATAATTGCTTTTGCCGCTCCCTTGAGCACATAACCAGATCCACTTTGTTCTGACATTGGGTGGGCAATGTCTAATGTCCTCAAACGGCCCAAGCCACTTTCTGGAATGGTATCATTGCCATTTGACCAGTGAACTGTGAGCACTGAACCAGTAAGAGTAGCCACAAAATCCAGTCGCTCCTCCAGAGTCAAGCTGGAAGTAACGGACCGGGGAAGCACAGATGGGCCATTATGAGTTCCAACATTTTTAGCTACATTTTCTGACGTCTGTAACTGACTAGGCAATTAAATATACAAATGGATGGAATGAGTACAGGATAAATGCCCACCTTATGGTACTTGACAATCGCATTAGGTCGCAGAAAACTGCTTCACTTATGGCACACTACGCTTACATGATCTAAGCCAAAGAAACATACCATAGAAATGTTACCATGACAAAGCCAGCCTGGGTCAGCTCACAAGAGTGATTTGTAACTTTGTGAACATACTCAGAACTTACAGCAAGAACTGAAAATTTATCCCAAAGTGTGAAGCAGACTTCATTGCTTAGTCACACCGCTGTGAAGTTGGCAAAGGCAATGCTTCTCACGCATACATACTTAAACATAAGCATAGCTCACCAGCTTCCAACTGCTGGTACAATCTTTCAATGGTGAAAAAGAATATGAACACGTTAAAATATAAATAATGATGTAGTGTATCAAAGTTAATTTTAATTTCAAAATGTTACTTTGCAATGTTGGAATTTTATTTTGCTGTACATTCTTACTATTATAAAACTATTAACATTTAAATAGACCTTTTAGTACGATTTTGTACATCATGATGTTTTATACTGCACATTTGGGGCCACAAACCTGCTCAAGGGCCACAAGGTTAATGCCGATGTTGTGATGTAAAAGTAGCACCGATGAATTAATTTCAAAATTCCAACAAGTAATCTAAGAGGGGAGGTTATGCTGTGCAATGATACATAGATAAGGCTCAAGACATGTGTGAGGTGATATCTACTTTTTGTGCTAATTGACTGGTTCAGAAACTGAAAAGTATGAATTAGGCTCCCTATTCTTTTTCAGAAATAGAAACAGGCACAGCGCTGAATTTTATGCTAAGTTATGAAGAATCACATGTCCTCAAACGGCCCAAGCCACTTTCTGGAATGTGATTTCTAAGATTTCTAAATGTAATGGAGCTTATAAATAATGACAATGTTAACTTCCTTATAAATTACAATCTAAAGTAGGTAATGCGGTGTATTGATTTGTAAATTGTTATCTACAAAAATTGGTGACTGCTTGGGTTGGACTATATTCTGGTTCAAGGAGCAGCCATCCCTTCACACCCACTGTCTGAATATTCCCATCCGAGATAATTTGACACATTTGAAAGATACACTTCACTTTAAGCTTTGCCACTTCTTGAGTACCCAATTCATTTTATTTTCCAATTAAGGGGCAATTTAGCGTGGCCAATCCACCTAGCCTGCACATCTATGGGTTGTGGGGGTGAAACCCACGCAAACACAGGGAGAATGTGCAAACTCCACACAGACAGTGACCCAGAGCCGTGATCGAACCTGGGACCTCGGCGCCATGAGGGAACAGGGCTAACCCACTGCACCACCGTGCTGCCCTTTGCCACTTCTAAAGAAATAATCCAGAAAACAATCTCTGCAAAAGATTACACATGAAAACTAATGTAACTGAATTAAAACCCGACATTGATAGCAGCCAACTGGAGTGGATTTCCACTCATTGTGAAACTACATTTCCTCCACATCAGTTTCACTTACTTGTTAAATTTGTGAATAGACTGCACAAGTTGAATCCTTACACTGTTGGGTTCGTCAATCGCTTTTAGCTTCTTAACAAATACATCAGCTGAAAAGCAGAATAAATATCATAGAATCATAGAATTTACAATGCAGAAGGAGGCCATTCAACCTATCGAGTTTGCACCAGCCCTTGGAAAGAGCACCCTACTTAAGCCCACACCTCCACCCCACCTCCGAACCCAGTAAACCCACCTAACCTCCTTGGACTCTAAGGGGCAGTTTAGCATGGCCAATGAACCTAACCTGAACATCTTTGGTCTGTGGGAGGAAACCGGAGCATCTGGAGGAAACCCATGCAGACACGGGGAGAACGTGCAAACTCCACACAGTCAGTGACCCAAGCCGGGAATCGAACGTGGGACCCTGGTGCTGTGAAGCAACAGTGCCAACCACTATGCTACAGTGCCGCCCATCTTCAGAGTTTATACTAAAAGGGAAACAAGCTAAATTTCCTTATCAATTATCTCCCTTTTCCTGAAGACATTGACTCCTGTATTGGAGTATGGTCACCCTCTGGCTATTCAGCCTCAAGGTATCTCAGCCAAGTCCAATTCTGTCTTCACCTGATGCCCACGCACATGAACTTCCAGCTGTGGGAATCTTGAGTCAATTTTTCCCATTCTTGTCCCAGGGACACTGTTGTCAAATACAGGATCCAGACCACATTCCCAGTAAATTCACCAAATTAGCAAAGGGTTTGAGAAAGTTTAAGTTGCAGTCCAAAACAATTTTACTGAATGATTGACTTTGAAAAACATCTTACATTTGTTTTTGATGTCAGTGGGTATTGGTTTCCGAGCAGCATTTATTCGGAAAACACTATTCTCTTCAGTTACATGAGCCGATGCTGTTTCAAGGATTTTCAGAATCGCTACATTCTGAGGTAAAACATAAAAATAAATTTTATGCAATTTCATTACTTATACATGTATTACTCTTTAGTATTCAATACTGCTCAAACAACATTCCTTATGTAGCTTTAGAGTGCTGTAATATTGATATGAACAAATAGGAACACAATAACATAGAAACAAGGAGATCATTCAGCCCCTCTGCCGTTCAACTGGATCACGGCTGATTTCTACCTCAGCTCCATTTGCCCATCTTTTCCCCTATATCTCCTGATATGCTTGCCCAACAATCATTTATCTATCTCAAGTCTTGAAAATTTCAATTGGCCCAGGATCCGCAGCCTTTTTGAACAAGGTATATCAAATTCCTTTATAACTTTAAAGATCTTGATTAGATCAATTCTCAACCTTTTAAGGACAAGGGAATGCAAGATTAAGCCATTGGTCTTCATAAGTTCACTCTCACCAACAACAACTTTCATTTATATTGTACCTTTAACATAGTTAAACATCCCAGCATGCTTCACAGGTGTATTTTCAAACAGTTGAAGGTCAACATTCCATTAACCCTTTTCATTTCTTGGGTATCTAGGTACTTGGCTTTAGATTCCAGGGGAACATCAATCACACATCCCACCAGAGAACATTCCCTTTAACTCCCCCATCCAGCATTCTTATCTCCTACCTCCCAATCAATGGTCATGTGCTATAACTAAAATTCTACTGTCTTTCTAGTGGGAAAATGGGGTTTATATTGGTTTGTCTTTCTTGTATTCAAAATAGATAACTTGACACTTCTCTACATCGAACTGCATCAGCCATAAGTGGAAATGTTAAAAACTTAACAAGACACAAACTGAAATACATTTTAATGGAGTCTTGTATAGAGCGACACAGTTCTGTTTCATATTCAAATTCTGGAAACTGGAAAATCTGGTAGACTGAGTGACTAAATTAATTAATTAACAATTGCAAAAATAGGTTGCCAGTTACCTAGTCACAATACCTACAATATGCATGCCAAAAAAAAGATTTACTTTCGAAACAAAACATTTATAGGAACCCAAAAGCTAAAATCTTAGGTTAGCAGTCGATTGGCAATAAATAATTCAATACTAGCCTACACCAAAATGATATGCAACATTTCTGATAGGGCCTCTGAAATATTTGTTAAGCTATCAAACGCTATAAAATGAAAGGAAAATAAATTAGTCAATTTACCAACTGCTGACAGCATAGTACAAGACCACTGTGGAACAGAAAAACAACCCTGCGGTGCAATATACATATTTAATGATTCAACAACTGAAGTACAAGATCCAAATTACATTTGGTAAAACCAGATGTGCAGTAAAGAAAGCGTGGACGTATTCTCATACATGGAGTGAATTCGAAATTCCTACAAATGAGATTTGCTGCAAATAAAAACTGCAGTCACCATTTAATAAACTATAAGGATCACTTGTCAATTCTCATAAAATTATTCCATTTATATAGTGAATAAATAGCTCATATAATTTCTATGGCAAATAGATACTTTAGTCGAGCTTATCTGTCCTTTTTTACAAAACTTTGGTGAATGCGGAATCCCTGAACAGTGCCACTTACCCAAGATTGTAATTTGGTCTTAGAATTGAATTTCAAGCCAGCTTTAGTGAAAAGTCAATAAACTATAGCCGTACAATTACTCATGTGTACGCCCTTTTGCCAGTGAGCTATTTTGCATTGGCAACCTTTCAAACTGAAACTAATGTCAAATGACAAGTGCAAAGAGAGAGGAATTTTGAGAAGAATACATTTGCAGTTTGCAGAAAAGAACATCCAGAATTGGATGGGCCGAATGGCCTCCTTCTGCACTGTAAATTCTATGATTATTCATCACATGGTGCACTTCGTGTTAAGAATACGTTTTGCTTTGGAAGGACAGGTCGTTAAAAAAAATCTCATGAACAATGAAATCAAATTAATGGACTGGGATAGATTTTATTAATATTGAATAGGAAGAATACTCTTCATTTCCAAAAAGTAATCCAAAATATTACCCCATCAGTAGGTAACTGGTTTTCGTCTGATCCCTTTTCATTAACTGATGTTGGTCTGATCGTTTCATTTACATCTTCCAGCTGAGAATGATAATTCATGTAAATAAATAGCAAAACCTGCATCAATTTAGGAAGCAGAGTTGCTTGGAACAGAAAAGTCTCTCTGCAGTACAGACAAAGGAGTTGGAAGATGCAAAATTGGGATGAAACTGTCAAAGCATTGGGGGTGGGGGGGGGGGGGGGGGGTGCAGTTCGTTAGTCTGTTCCTAGACCCGTTCAAAGTCAACAGCGAGTGGGGAAAAAGCGAGAGGTGGGAGAAAATAGGCACGGGCGCACAACTCTAAGGGGAAGCGGGAAAGAGCAGGTGGGGGGGGGGGGGGGGAAGAAGAGGGGGTGGCGGAAAGAGGGGGGTGCGGAAAGAAGGAGGGGGGAGAACGCCCACCTCCCCCCCGAACCCACAAGGCTGGCAAAAGAAAACATAAAGAGAAGGGCAGGGGGAGAAAGGAAGAATAAAAGCAAGGGGACAGAACACCCTGACCGAAAGAGGGGGGTGCCAAGGGAATGGGGGGGGGGGGGGGGGGGGGGGGGGGGAACGGCAAGAACGATTGTATGTACATAAGAACCACACACGCTTTAAATATTGAACATAAAGTGTTACTGTGTATAATTGAAAATGCCAATAAAAACATTTTTAAAAACTGTGGCACTACTGGTGCAGGAGGTAAGCACAGCGCAACAGGTTTACACCACCAGTTTCCATTGTTAATGTGAACATTACAATTTAAAAGTGTGATTAACAGGTCAGATTTCATTGGCAGAAACTACATGCAGATGCAAGTTTAAAAAAAATAAATAACTGAATGAGAAAAGAAAGGTTCTGAATTTAACTAGTCCACATTTTCAGAAACACGTTATCCACATTCATTTTTAAACACGGACTAACCATGACTTTCTGAAAATGCAACGGTACTTTGTTCGGCTGTACTTGGAAGAAATGCATTGGCAATGGTCCTTTGGAATAATTTTATTATTACACACATTAGGTGTAGATATCGGCCATTTGCCCACTCGAGCCTGCTCCACCATTTAAGATCATGGCTGATCGGATTCTGGCCTCAACTCTACATTCCATCTACTATCAGTAACCTTTGACTCCCTTGTTAGTCAAGAATCTACCTGCATCTGCCTTAAAAATATTCAATGATCCTGCCTCTGCCATTTTCCATAAATCATTTTCATAAGCAGATTGAACGGTAATCTCCAAAAGGAATTGATTGCACATTTGAAAAAAAACATTTGAAAGGCTTTGGTGAAAGAACAGGGTATAAAGACAAATCTGATAGCTACTTCTAAGAGCTGGCACAGGCAAGATGGTTCGAATGGCCTACTTCCACATGATTCCATGATACATTAGAAGTTAAATGTCAGTTTCAAGCTTGTACCTTTCCACAGACTTCCTCAGCACAATCTACTGGTGTACGCTGTTGTTTATTTCGCAAATTGACTGATGCTCCATTGCACAAAAGTAGATTCACAAGAGCTTCATGTTTTCCCTTTACAGCCTCGTGCAGAGCAGTATTTCCTTGGTTGTTGGCAAGATTAACAGAGGCACCGTGCTGAGATTTTCCAAAGTAATTAGACATTAGAAACACTCACCAAGTGTCAGGAAACTACATACATACAAAAACAGCGAGACAGAAAACGCAGCCAAGGACCTCAGTTTATTTTCTAATACTGGCCATGCAATGACTATATACCACCAATGAGGAGATTCATTGCTGGCCCGTAACAACTATTCTAAAAATAATGGCATTGGGCTGGATTCTCCAATTCCCCCAGCCGTGTGTTTCTTGGCAGTGCCCCCTTCGCTGGCGGCGGGATTCTATTTTCCCGCCGCTGGTCAATAGGATTTCTCATTGTAACCACCTGACACCGCTGTGAAATCCACAGGCGGGGGTGCTCTGCCAACGGGAAGTGAATCGCAACGGCCGAAGAATTCCAGTCATTGTGTATCAAATTGAAATATTTCTCTGATCTTTACACAGCAGCAAGTTAGAATTGGATGGGAAAAATAATGAAACATTGTGCAGAACATGGTGCACATAGAACATATAGTGCAGAAGGAGGCCATTCGGCCCATCGAGTCTGCACCGACCCTCTTAAGCCCTCGCTTTCACCCTATCCCCGTAACCCAATAACCCCTCCTAACCTTTTTGGTCACTAAGGGCAATTTATCATGGCCAATCCACCTAACCTGCGCGCTTTTGGACTGCGGGAGGAAACCAGAGCACCCGGAGGAAACCCACGCAGACAAGGAGACAACATCCAGACAACGCACATGACAGTGACCCAGCAGGGAATCGAACCTGGGACCCTGGCGCTGTGAAGCCACAGTGCTAATCACTTGTGCTACCGTGCTGCACCGGTTTCTAGCTTTCTAGGTTGAAAAGGTGGAAAATGGAAAGGGGGTTGTGCAAAGATGGGACAAAAGCACTCATAACAAATCAGCAGGGTTGTTAAGAAGAACCAGCTTGTATTCATATATCTTTCACATCCTGAAAACATCCAAACGCTTTACAGCCAATAATACTTCAGCATAGTTAATGTAGGGAAACATTTAAAAAATATGTTTATTGAAATGTTTTCATATTAATCAAAAAAAACCAAAACAATCAAACAGATATAAATAATAGAAAATAAAAAAACAAAAAAATGGGCAGCACAGTGGCGCAGTGGTAGCATTGCAGCCTCACGGCGCCGAGGTCCCAGGTACGATCCCGGCTCTGGGTCACTGTCCGTGTGGAGTTTGCATTCTCCCCGTGTTTGCATGGGTTTCGCCTCCACAACCCAAAGATGTGCAGGCTAGGTAGATTAAACACCCTAAATTGCCCCTTAATTAGAAAAATGAATTGGGTACTCTAAATTTATTTTTTAAAAAGCAAGCAAAAACATGCACACCTAATTAACTTTAACACAATAAACTAACCTACCCCCCTCCCCACCTATCCCAACAGCTGACAGTGACTAACTCCCCCCAAAAAAGGAAATTAAATGGTTGCAATCTTAGGTAGAACCCCTCCACTGACCCCCAATGGTGAACTTGACCTTCTCCAAATGCAGAAACGACATGAAATCACCCAGCCAAGCCACGGCACCAGGCAATGTAGGCGACCTGCACCCAAGCAGAATTCACCTCTGGGCCTTCATCAAGGCATAGGTGAAGACATCCACCTTCACCACATACTGAGCCACCCGGCAAATCTGACACCCCAAAATATGGTAACCAGTGGGCATGGGTTCAGGTCTAAACAGAGTATCTCTGATATGGTGTCAAAGAAAGACATCCAGAAGTATATCAACTTGGGACAGGACCAGAATATATGTGTATAATTAGCCAGCCCAGGAGAACAGCGCTCACACCTATCCTCCACCCCAGGGAGAAAAAACACAGATCCTATCCCTGGTCAAGCGTATAAAAAAAAAACTGAATTTAATCAGACTCAGCCAAGCACATGAAGACGTGGAGTTCACCATGTGAAGGGCCTCACTCCACACTTCACCATTAAGAATGGACCCAATTCACCCTCCCATTCTGTCTTCACACCACTCAACCGAGCAAAATCCATTGAAAGGATATAGCCATATATGTCCGAAATAGACCCCCCCACGCGGTCAGGCCCAGCCAGAGACAGAATGTTCTTCAAGAGGGAAGAGGGTGGTGCCAAAGGAATGGAAGAAAAAGCTTTACATGAAGAATTGCAAATACCTGAAAAGACTGAAACTGAGCATTTGGAATATTTCAGCTAACTCCTTAAAACTAGCAAACCTCCCCTCCACAACCAGGTCCCAAACTTCTCCAGACCTTCCCCTCCCAAGACTTAACCAGCTAGTAGGAAAAGATGATTATTACAAATAAGGACCAGCGAAGACAGGGAAAGGAGCTTGAAATGCTGCCTAAACTGTTTCCAAATTCTCAGGGAGGAAACCACTGGATTCGATTAAAATCTAACAGAGGAAAAAGGCAACGGTGTCGTAACTACTGCACGAAAACTAGAGATAGTACGGGAACACGCATCCATTTGTCCCCATATGGATCGGGGATCACTAAACCACAATAATATCTTCTGAATATTGGCTGCCCAATAGTAAAACAACAAATTGGGGGGGGCCAAGCCCACTGACTGCCGGTCTCTTGGGAGCAACGCTCCACAGACTCTGGGCGACTTACCCGCCCAAATAAATGTAGAGGAAGATGACAGCCAATTTGAGAACAGAAAAGTTCTATAAACAGTACTCAAATAAATGACCAGGTAATGTGTTTTAGTTGGTGCTGCTTGAAAGATAAAAGCCAGCCAGTAAACCAGAAGGACCCCTCGGTCTTCTTTAAATAGTGCCATGGGTTAGACTCTCCTGAAGGGAAAAATGGGACCAAGGTTTAAAGGCTTACAGGGCAGCACTCCATCAGTACTGCATGGAGGTGTCAGTCTAGATGGTGCACTGAGGTCTGTGGAGTGGGAGCTTGGACATACAACTTTCTGACCTGGCGTGAATGCTACCAATCGAGTCAAGCTGTACAATAAACTAATATTTTTCAACCATGCACATTAAAAATGTTACAGCATTAGAAGAAACCACAACACTTAAATAGAACACATTTCAGGCAAAATGGTGTTCCTACCTCCATCAACAACTGAGCAATTTCCAGATGTCCTTGAAGGCAGGCATGCAGCAATGATGTATTACCATATGAATCTTTCTTATTCAATTTTGCATTATAATTCAGCAAGTATTTAACTATCTGTTTAAGAAAGCACAATATTTTTATAATTCGTAATTACTTAAATACAGTGATATTAGAATAATGCAAAGGAAGCAGGTTCCAAAGTTGCTGCTTTTTTCACTGGAACAGAGAAAGTCAAGAAGAAAAGTAATAGAAATTTTGAAAATGAATGGTTTTGAGAAGTAGTGAAAACTGTTTCCGCAGGTTTACAGATTAGTAGCAAGTATAGTCTCCCAGATTAAAATTAGTGTAATGAAAGGAGACATCAGAAGAATTATTTCATGCAAAAGCACCTTGGAATTGTGAATAGTTTATTTGACTTTATTATTTAAAAATAAATGTTATAGGAATTTAAAAACAACAAATAGAAGGGCAAGGGAAATGAAGAGCTAGCATTGACATAGCTGTACTGGGCCAAATGGCCTAAATTCTAGAATTTTATGTTCTTCAGCGAACATAACATGTATGGCAAATATAACAAAAGAATGCCATTATTTGAATATGAAAAGTTTTCTTTCCATTTTAAAACTTCTAATTCGGTGTGTAACAGAAGTGCAATGTTTATACATGGTTAGAAATTAAAGGCTGTATATTTAAGCTTATAAAAAGTTTTGCTCTGAAAACCGAACAGTGGCTCTTATAACGTACCCTGGTTAATATATGCTGAACACTTAAAATCCCAGAATGATGTTTTCATTAAAGCCTGTTGTCAATCATGATCAAAAGGGTTTCTTGGGCGGTGAGTAGATAGCTACATATCTGGAGTATTATTGAAAAGGTCTAAGAACATTTATATCTTACGTTAGATATTTCTGGTGAATTAAATTTAGATTTTTAGTTATTTTGAAAGAATTACATATACAAATACCAGGAGTAAAGCAGATTGTTAATCAATAATTATACAGATTTGTTAAGCTAAAAGATGCAATATCTTATTAATGAACTCAGTACTTAATGTCTCTTCCAAAATAAATCAAATAGTTTGCAGTCAATCAAAAAGGAGAAACACGTATATAGTGCCTTTCATGGCCTCAGGACATGTCAGGACAAGTGTTTGGCAGACAATTAAGTACTTTTGATTTGTAATCACTGCTGTAATGTCAGAATCATGACAACCAATTTTCACACAGTAAGGTTTTGTAAATTGTAATGAAATAAACAACCGGATCACCTATCTTGTGTATTGGTTAAGGAATAAATCTAGGCCAGGACATGGGAAGAATTTCTGTACTCCTCTTCGAAGAATGTCTTGCTATCATTTAAGTTCCCCCAAGAGATAGCCTTGGTTTATCATCTCATCTGAAAGACTGCACCTCTGACAGGGTAGTGCTCCCCAAGCAACGCACTGAAGTGAGCGCCGAGATTATGGTTCTTATGCCTGGAGTGGGGCACAACTTTCTGAGTCAGCTGCTGCTTACCCAAGGCTGACACCAGTTTCATAGAATCCCTAGAGTGCAGAAGGAGGCCATTTAGCCCATCTGGTCCACACCAACCCTCTGAAAGAAGACTCTGCCTGGGCCCACTCCCCCAACCTATCCCTTAACATCGATCACGGTCAATCCACCTAAATTGCACGTTCTGGATAGTGGGAGGAAACCGGGGCACCCGGAGGAAACCCACGCAGACATGGGGAGAATATGCAAACTCCACACAGAGAGTTATCCAAGCCCCTAATTGAACCCAGTCCCTGGCGCTAACCATTGTGCCGCCACCGTACAGTTAGATGACTACTTGCCTGTGGCTAAATTTCCTACCCAGCTGGGTGACTGTGCCACAACCTAAACGTTCCCATGCAGACCATGAACAAGTCGGTCCCTTTACATTTTCTTTGTGTGGCCATACATTCATGATAACCTAAAAGGGGTTGTGCACTTAAATAGATCACTCACAAACTCCAAAAAAAAAAAGAGAGCACCTTGCTTGTGGCTACAGATAAACTATTAAACTTAATTTCAAACAGGACAGAAAAATTATGAGTGAAAATATGGACTGCTAACGTATGGAACAGCCTTTTATCCTATTCCTTCCACAGACAGACAGTCTTCAATTTCTTGTAAAGTGCACTCTATTTAACTTATCTGATCTGATGGGATGCATAAACATGGGCTTATCTTGAAAGATACAAAATTTCCTCTGCAGGCAGCATAACTGTTTTCAAAGATGATGCACTACCTTATTCAACCATGACCAGGTGCATTCTCCACTAGCAGTAAATCAACAGATATTCAGCACATCAGAAAAAGAGAAAATCTACAAATTGCTTTGAATTAATAATTAAAAGTGAATCATCTTTATGTCAATTTCACTTCAAGTTGGCTGTATAAAAATATGAACAAGTCTTGATAATCTATCTAACGTTTCTGCTGTCATACTTGGGTCTGGCACATACAGGGTTAATGTGGCACTGAGTACAGTATTACCCATGCAATAATGTAAGAAGGCAAACCAGGGTTAGTCTAGAAATGAACAGAGATGGGTAAAGATCTAGGATGGAGTCAGATCCATGCCTTACCCTCTGCTGTATGTACTTTTATAGTTATGAGTGGTTAATAAAGACTTGCTGTTAATCTACTCAAGACTATGGCATCCAAGGCAGGATTCTTTATGGTGACTGTGTCTGGTTCAAAAACCCTCATCCCCACAAGAATGCTGGAAAACTAAGATCAGTAAGAAGTCTTACAACACCAGGTTAAAGTCCAACAGGTTTGTTTCGATGTCACTAGCTTTCGGAGCGCTGCTCCTTCCTCAGGTGAATGAAGAGGTATGTTCCAGAAACATATATATAGACAGATTCAAAGATGCCAGACAATGCTTGGAATGAGAGCATTAGCAGGTGATTAAATCTTTACAGATCCAGAGATGGGGTAACCCCAGGTTAAAGAGGTGTGAATTGTGTCAAGCCAGGACAGTTGGTAGGATTTTGCAGGCCAGATGGTGGGGGATGAATGTAATGCGACATGAATCCCAGGTCCCGGTTGAGGCCGCACTCATGTGTGCGGAACTTGGCTATAAGTTTCTGCTCGACGATTCTGTGTTGTCGCGCGTCCTGCAGGCCGCCTTGGAGAACGCTTACCCGGAGATCAGAGGCTGAATGCCCTTGACTGCTGAAGTGTTCCCCGACTGTTCTCCACATCATGGAAAACGAAGAAAAAGACACCTCAATGAATTCTGAACTGAAACAAACTCCCAACTGAAGCTACAGGTGCAGAGAAAATTCACTGGAAGGAAAAAGCTCCAGAGATGGAAGAGCGTGGAAGCAAAAAGATAGAAGTTTTTACTTCAGCAGAAGACTCCATTGAATTGCCCTTGGAAGTCCAGTTTCAGGAAACAGAGCTCACAGCCTGCAAGGCTGAGACAATTGCTTAAATTCCAGGTTAGCCAGTCCTGAGAAACCCCCATCAGAGGCGCCATTTGAAAGAAACCGGTCGTTAATCGCAATCCCTGACTCAGGAATCTTAACAGGTGGCTCCAGAGTTCAGCAAAGAAAAAAATATATATTTTGTCCACTTTGGGTACCAAGAGACTGTCTGATTTGCTGAACAGCAAGCCTGTGGTTCTCTTCTACATGTCCCAACTCACAACGTTTTACCACTGATTAATATAAGTCAGCAGTCAACCGACGCACAAAGCCATGGCGGACTCTTCTTCTTCAGGCAGGAGTTGTTGCTGATATTTTGAAAAGCACGACAAAAACTGGCAAGCATTGGACAATCCATTAGAACAGAGAACAGTACAGCACAGTACAAGCCCTTCGGCCCACGATGTTGTGCCGACCATTTATCCTAATCCAAGACCAACCTATCCTACACCCCTTCAATTTACTGCTGTCCATTGCTTAAATGTCCCTAATGACTCTGACTCCACCTTCGCTGGCAGTGAATTCCACGCCCCCACCACTCTCTGTGTAAAGAATCGACCTCTGACATCTTCCCTGTAACTTCCTCCATTCACCTTAAAATGATGCCTCCCTCGTGACAGCCATTTCCGCCCTGGGGAAAAGTCTCTGGCTGTCCACTCTATCCATCCTTCTCATCACCTTGTACACCTCTATCATGTCACCTCTCGTTGTTCTTCACTCCAGTGAGAAAAGCCCTACCTCCCTCAACCTTTCTTCATAAGACATGCCCTGCAGTCCAGGCAGCATCCTGGTAAATCTCCTCTGCACCCTCTCCAAACCATCCACATCCTTCCTATAATGAGGCGACCAGAGCTGGACACAATATTCCAAGCGTGGTCTAACCACGGTTTTATAAAGCTGCAAAAAAACCTCACACCTCTTAAACTCAATCCCCCTGTTAATGAAAGCCAACACACCATACGCCTTCTTAACAACCCCATCAACCTGGGTGGCAACTTTGAGGGATCTATATACGTGGACCCCAAGATCCCTCTGTTCTCCACACTTCCAAGAATCTTGCCTTTAACCCTGTACAGCAGTGAACGGAAATGCCATCTTGGAAGACTGTAATCCCTTAAAAGCTGTACCCACAATTTGAAAAATCACAATACAACACTTCCAGCTCCGAAAGGATTCACTCATGGTGCAAACCAGTCTCAGAGTCTTTGAAGGAAAAGGTCTTTAAGATACAGCACTGCAGGGCGGCATGGTGGAGCAGTGGTTACCACTGCTGCCTCACGGTGTCAAAGACGAGGGTTCAATCCCAGCCCTGGGTTACTGCCGGTGTGGTTTGCACATTCTCCCAGTGTCTGCATTGGTCTCACCCCACAACTCAAAGATGTGCAGGGTAGGTGGACTGGCCACACTAATAATTGCCTCTTGATTGGAAAATAAATTAAATAGATACAGCATTGCCACAGGAATCAGAAGCAGAACAAGTCAATACACATCTTTACTCAATTGGGCCAATTGCAGACATCATTGCACGACAAGCTGTAAATGAGTCATCTGCCAAATTTGATGATGTTTTAAAATCCTTCAGGGTTTATTTCAACCCGAGATCCAATAAAATATTGGAGAGAGCCAAATTTAATAAGAGAATCCAACTCTCCAGTGAATTGGTCGATTCCTTCATGAAATAATCAGTGCAGACTGGCAGCGGGATATCAATATGCCGATTTAAAGTCTGAGCACATCAGAGACAAAATCGTGGTGGGTGTTGCAAAATGATTCACTCTCTAACCTCCTACAAGATATCTTATCCTCGACAAGGTAATCCAGCTACCTGAGTTACATGAACAACACAAGACCATCCTTGGGGGGAAGAGAGTACGACTTGGGGCAGAATCTAATCCTCAGTCCACTTTACCAGGTCACAGAAATACGCAAACCATCCAAGTCAAGGAAAGCAATTCGGAACTGCCCAACAGAGTGATCTTGCCAGTGCTGTGGTGAAAAGCACCCCAGAGACATTGCCCAATGCTTCCACTGTAACCGGCAGGGACATTTTGGCAAGCTGTGCAAGTCAAAACCCCAGCACCACCCAGTCAACACAAAAGGTAATCTATAAGATTGACACTGAAAGCCCTGAAGACATACAGCCATGCTTCTGGCATAACATCGGAGAATACAACTTGCATTTTGAAATGCTGACATCCTGGTAAATGGTCATCTAACAAACTTTCAGTTAGATTTTATTTTAGAAAATATTTTATTAAGGCATTTATAATTTTAACAATGTTGATCATCAGGTTTCAACAAGAACAAAACAATATAGCCAACACACCCACCCAGTAACAAACCCCAGCCAACATGGCTTACACAAACAGGACCTCCTTCCCTTCCTCAGCCCCCCTTTCCACTGGTTTTCCTGACCTTACTCTGCCCCTCATGCCTCCTTTCTCTGCCCCCCCCCACCCGCCCACCGACAGCTGAGTTTTTCTCAAAGAAGTAGCTGAATGGCTGCCACCTACGGGCAAACCCCTGCAGCGATCTGCTCAAGGCACATTTAATTGTCTCGAGTCTGAGAAGCCCCGCCATGTCGCTAACCCATACCTCCGACTTCGGGAGTTCCGAGTCCCTCCAGTCTAATAGGATCAGTCTCCAGGCCACCAGGGAGGCAAAGTACAGGACATTGGCCTCTCGGATCTTCCAACACACCAAAGATCTCTGGACTCGGTACCATCCTCACTTTTAATGCCTTTGACATGACATCAGCAAACCCATGCCTGAAACCACTCAGCCTCGGACATGCCCAAAACATATGGACATGGTTCGTAAGACCCCCTGCACGGCATCCACACCAATCCTCCACCCTTCGATGAACCTGCGCATCCGGCCACCGTCATGTGCACCCTGTGGACCACCTTGAATTGCATGAGGCCAGGTCTGGCACACAACGAGGATGCATTGACACACCACGAGGATGCATTGACACACCACAGGGCGCCCTCCCATAATCCGGCCTCCAACTCCCCACCCAGCTATTTTTCCCACTTTCTCTTGACCTCCCCTATCAGGGCTCCCTCCCACTCCATCAGTCCCTTACACATCTCAGAAATCTTCCCCATCTCTACTTGACCAACAGCAGTGTGGGAGTACTTTCACCACAGGGACTGCATGCAATGCTTCACTACCACCTTCTTAAGGATGATTATGGAGGAGTAATAAATGTAGCCTTACCAGCGACATTCACATTCAGTGAATAAGTAAAACAAATGCAAATCCTTAAAAAAGACCGCTCAAAGCCATTCAAAGAACATTCCCAGAAATTGATGCATGCTCTTCTCTGGACCAACAAAAAGCTTTATCCACACAAGTCTAGAATTGCTGACCCTTAACCAGAAACAATGACCCCTGCTGCAAAGGTCTTCAGGCAAGGAATACAGCATCTCAACACCTAACTTGCTAAGCCATCTCAGAATTTAATATGTTTCAGTAAGATCAAATCTCATTCTTCCAAACTTCATGTAAAAACCCATCCAATTCAATTCCACCATAGGAATCAAACAAGTGAACCTTTCCTGCACTACCTCAAAGCAAGTTGATCTTTATTTACATACAGAGAACAAACAGTGTACAGTACTCCAGATTTAGTCTCACTAAAACTTTGCACAGTAGTAACAAAACCACTTTACTCTTGTACTTCAACTCCCTTGTAATAAAGGCCAACATACAGTTCGTCTTCCTAATTGCTTACAGATTGGCCAAGAAAAATAATAGGTCTGAGGATTGGGAGCAGTTTAGAATTCAGCAAAGAAGGACGAAGGGCTTGATTAAGAAGGGGTAAGTACAGTACGAAAGGAAGCTTGCAGGGAACATAAAGACTGATACTAAGAGTTCCTATAGATATGTGACGAGAAAGAGATTGGTAAAGAGAAATGTAGGTAGAAACAGGGGAATGTATAATAAGGGACAAAGAAATGGCTGAGCAATTCAATACATACTTTGGTTCTGTCTTCACAAAAGAGGACACAAATCAGATACCAGAAATGTTGGAGAATGAAAGGTTTAGTGAGAGTGAAGAACAGAAGGAGATCAACATTAGTAGAGAAATGGTGCTGGGAAAATTGATGGGATTGAAGGCGGATAAATCCCCAGGGCCTGAGAATCTGCTTCCCAGAGTGTTTAAGGAGGTGGCTCTGGAAATAGTGGATGCATTGGTGGTCATCTTCCGGAATTCTATAGACTCTGCAACTGACCCTGCAGATTGGAGGGTAGCTCACGTCACTCCAATATTCAAAAAGGGAGGTAGAGAGAAAGCAGAGAATTATAGACCAGAAAGCCTAACATCGGTAGTGGGGAAATGCTTGAATCCATTATCAAGGGCTTTATAGCGGAACATTTAGAAAGCAGTGGCAGGATCAGTCAGAGTCAGCATGGATTTCTGAAGGGAAAACCATGCTTGACAAATCTGTTGGAATTCTTTGAAGATGTAACCACTACAGTTGACAAGAGGGAGCCAGTCGATGTGGTATATTTGGACTTTCAGAAGGCGTTTGACAAAGTCCAGCATAAGAGATTATTGTGCAAAATTAAAGCACATGGGATTGGGGAAATGTATTGAGGTGGATAGAAAACTGGTTGGCAGAGAGGAAACAAAGAGTAGGGATTAATGGGTCCTTTTCAAATTGGCAGGCAGTAACTAGTGGGGTACCACAGGGATCGGTGCTGGGACCCCAGGTATCCACAATATATATTAATGATTTGGATGAGGGAACAAAATGTAACATTTCAAAGTTTGCAGATGATACCTAGTTAGGTGAGAGGGTGAATTGTGACGAGGATGCAAGGATCCTACAGTATGATCTGGACAGGTTGGGTGAGTGGGCAAATCAATGGCAGATGCAGTATATAATTTGGATAAGTGTGAGGTTATTCACTTTGGAAGCAAAAACAGGAACGCAGATTACTACCAGAAGTTGTAAATTGGGAGAGGGGAGTATGCAGCGGTACCTGGGTGTCCTTGTGCATCAGTCGCTGAAGGTAAGCATGCAGGTGCAGCAGGCAGTAAAGGAGGCTAATGGTATGTTGGCCTTCATTGCGAGAGGTTTAGAGTATAGAAGCAGGGATGTGTTGCTGCAATTATACAGGGCCTTGGTGAGGCCTGGAGTACTGTGTGCAGTTTTGGTCTCCTTCTCTGAGAAAGGATGTTCTTGCTCTCGAGGGAGTGCAGCGAAGTTTTACCAGACTGATTCCAGGGATGGCGGGACTGTCATACGAGGAGAGATTGACTAGGTTGGGATTGTTCTCGCTGGAGTTCAGAATAATGAGGAGGGATCTCATAGAGTCTTATAAAATTTTAACGGGACTAGACAGATTAGATGCAGGGAAGATGTTACCAATGATGGGTGTGTCCAGAACCAGGGGTCACAGACTGAGGATTCAGGGTAAACCATTTCGGATAGATATAAGGAAACATTTCTTCATCCAAGAGTGGTGAGCCTGTGGAATTAATTACCACAGAAAGTAGTTGATGTTAAAACATTGAATATATTCAAGAGACGGCTAGATATAGCACTTGAGGATCAAAGGCTATGGGGAGAAAGCAGGATTAGCTATTGAGTTGGATGATCAGCCACGATCGTGATGAACGGCGGAGCAAGCTCGAAGGGCAAAAAAGACTCCTCCTGCTCCTATCTTCTATGTATCTATGTATGTATATATGCTTACTGTATTTGCATGCTAAATTAGTGTTTCATATACAAGGACACCCAAATTCTCTCTCAACACCAACATTTACTAGTCTTTCACCATTTAAAAAATATTTGGTTTTATCACCCTTCCTAACAAAGTGGGTAATTTCATATTTTCTCACATAGTTTGCCATCTGCCAACTTCTTGCCCATCTATTTGTCTATAAATCCTTTGCCACCTCCTTACAACTTACTTCCTTTTTTTTTGTTTTTAAAATGTTACTTTCCTACTTAACTTTCCAAGGGCAATGAACGTGGATATTCCGTCGCCTCATTTAAGTCATTGATTGTAAATGGCCGAGGTCTAAGCACTGATCCTTGTTGCAGCAGGCCTGACAACCTGAAAATGACGGGGGTGGTAAGAACTACCTTTAACAATCGCCGCACATTAGAAGAAATTGCCGACCCGTAACAAATCCTGTTCGATCTTCATCTATCACCCCAGGAAGATAGGTTTCCAACCTCCGCACCAACACCATAGCCAATAACCTAGCGTCTAGATTAAGCAATGGGTTAGGACGGTATAACCCACACTCCACGGGATCCTTATCCTTTTCAGTAGAAGGAAATTGGTGCCTGTCTAAGCGTTGAGGGAATGACTTTGGTTCAGAACGGTCAAGTCGCAGGTCTAACATACAATTTAAATCTCCTCCCAGAATCAACTGGTGTGTGTCCAGGTCCGGTAAAGGAGGCCAACAGCTTCCTTATATTTACCAGTATCACCAGCTTGCCTGCCAGTAACCCAGTGATCATCAAATACCCACCACCCTGATCCATCACCACCTTGTCCGCCAAACAACAGTCCTGTTTGTTAATAAAAATTGCCACCCACCGGGCCTTACTATCGAAACTCGAATGAAATACCTGGCTCAAACCACCCCTTCCAGACGCTGGTCTGGTCTCAACAAGGTGGAACCTTTCCAAGGGTTTTTAAAGCGAGACGAATCGTGTAAAAGGGAAAGTTATCAGTTCAGTGATTTCTACATGATTTCTGGAGGAATTTCTACAGCTCATCATACTGGGAAGCACAGAAATACTAACAGTAACTTCTGGGATCCACGCATATTGTCAGTTTCAGAGAAATGATAACACCAAACTGTGGTGGTATGTATTAAGAGTAATACGGTACACCATGAATGCAGAGGAGCCATTGGAGGACAGATGCTGGATCCCGATTGGATCCGACGCCTACTGGGCTCCACCTAGATAGGCGGGGTATAAGAACCTGGGTTTAATCCCCGCAGCTGCATTCTGTGACTGAGCTGCTGGGGAACGAGTCTGAACAAGTCTGCTCAATAAAGCCTCGATTGAAGTTCTCTACGTCTCGCCTCGTGTGTGATCGATGGTGCTACAATTTATTGAGCAGACTTAAAAAGGAATATGGAGCTCCGGATCACCCCGGAGTGCCTGCGAATCGGCCCCCACGCAGCTAACGCAACATCGGCGTTTAAACACTGGCTGCCGTGCTTTGAGGGATACCTCCGAACGGCGCCCGGCAGACCAACAGAAGACCAGAAGATGCAGGTCCTGCATTCCAGGGTGAGTCCCGAAATCTACTCATTCATCGAGGACGCGGAAGTATTCCCAGCGGCGCTCAACTTGCTGAAGGAGATCTACATTAAGCCCATCAACCAGGTCTACGCACGCTACCAGCTCGCGACGAGACGACAAATCCCCGGGGAATCGCTAGACGATTTCTTCAATGCTCTAACGATCCTGGGACGAAACTGCAACTGCCCAGCGGTTACGGTGAACGAACATACGGACCTCCTGATCAGAGACGCTTACGTAGCAGGTTTGGCATCATCGCAAATTCGCCAGAGACTTTTAGAGAAAGACTCTCTCGGACTCACAGAGGTACGGGCCCTTGCAGCCTCCCTCGACGTGGCCTCCCAAAACGCCCTCGCGTATGCCCCCGGCCGCGCTGCAGCCCCTTGGGCTCCATGAACCCCCGCCGCGACCGACCCCCCCGGCAACCCCAACCCCTCCGCAAGCGTGCGCAGCCAGAATCCCAGACCACCCGGGGGGGGGGCCCCGCTGCTACTTTTGCGGGCAGCCAAAACACCCCCGCCAGCGCTGCCCGTCCCGCTCGGCCACCTGCAAAAGCTGTGGTAAAAAGGGGCACTACGCAGCGGTGTGCCAGTCCCGTGGGGTCGTCGCTATCTCCGGGGAACAAATGGGACCACGGGCTCAACCCCCCCCAGCGACCCACGGGCGGCCAACGGGCGCCGCCATTTTGGACCCCGGGCACCACAATGGGAGGACGGGCGCCGCCATCTTCCTACCCACGGGCCGTGTGCGATCCATGGGAGCGGCCACTTTGTCCACCCCCGACCGCATGTGATCCATGGACGCCGCCATCTTGGCTGATAGGCAAGGACCCCAGCGTGGACGGCTCCACACTGCCTGAAGACAACGATCTGATACACCAACCACGTTTGGCATCGGTGACCCTCGACCAGTCGCAGCCCCGGACGCTCCAGACGACAACGACAAAGGTGCTGGTGAACGGGCACGAGACGCCGTGTTTGATCGACTCGGTGAGCACGGAGAGTTTAATTCACCCGGACACGGTTAAGATGCTGTTCCCTTGTAATTCGGCCAAACACCCAAAAAATGTTCCTGACGGCGGGGTCCCGCTCCGTTGAAATCAAAGGGTTCTGCATCGCAAACCTAACTGTGCAGGGGAGAGAGTTCAAAAATTACCGGCTGTACGTCCTTCCCCACCTCTGCGCTCCCACCCTCCTTGGGTTGGACTTCCAATGCAACCTCCAGAGCTTAACATTCAAATTTGGCGGCCCTATACCCCCACTGACTACCTGCGGCCTCGCGACACTCAAGGTCGAACCGCCCTCCCTGTTTGCGAACCTCACCCCGTATTGCAAACCCGTCGCCACTAGGAGCAGACGGTACAGCACCCAGGACCGGACGTTTATCAGGTCCGAAGTCCAGCAGCTGCTGCAGGAAGGCATAATCCAGGCCAGCAATAGTCCCTGGAGAGCTCAGGTGGTAGTAGTGAAGACAGGGGAGAAGCAAAGGATGGTCGTAGACTACAGTCAGACCATCAACAGGTACACGCAGCTAGATGCGTACCCTCTTCCCCGCATATCCGACATGGTCAATCGGATTGCACAGTACAAGGTCTTCTCAACCGTGGACCTTAAGTCCGCCTACCACCAGCTCCCCATTCGCCCCGGTGACCGCAAGTACACTGCCTTCGAAACAGACGGGCGGCTATACCACTTCTTAAGGGTTCCATTCGGCGTCATGAACGGAGTCTTGGTCTTCCAACGGGAGATGGACCGAATGGTCGACCAGCACGGTTTACGGGCCACGTTCCCGTACCTCGACAACGTCACCATCTGCGGCCACGACCAGCAGTACCACGACGCCAACCTCTGCAAATTCCTCCAGACCGCTAACACCCTCAACCTCACCTACAACGAGGAAAAATGCGTGTTTAGCACCGACCGTCTAGCCATCCTTGGCTCCGTAGTGCGTAATGGAGTGATAGGCCCCGACCCCGAACGCATGCGCCCCCTCATGGAGTTCCCTCTCCCCCACTGTACCAAAGCCCTGAAACGCTGCCTGGGCTTCTTTTCTTATTACGCCCAGTGGGTCCCCCAGTACGCAGACAAGGCCCGCCCACTAATCCAGTCCACTACTTTTCCCCTGTCGACAGAGGCCCGCCAGGCCTTCAGCCGCATCAAAACGGATATCGCAAAGGCCACGATGCGCGCCATCGACGAGTCCCTCCCCTTCCAAGTCGAGAGCGACGCGTCCGACGTAGCTCTGGCGGCCACGCTCAACCAAGCAGGCAGACCCGTGGCCTTTTTCTCCCGGACCCTACATGCTTCAGAAATTCGCCACTCCTCAGTAGAAAAGGAGGCCCAAGCCATAGTGGAAGCTGTGCGACATTGGAGGCATTACCTGACGGTAGGAGATTCACTCTCCTCACTGACCAACGGTCGGTAGCCTTCATGTTCGATAATGCACAGCGGGGCAAGATAAAGAACGACAAGATCCTGTGGTGGAGGATCGAACTCTCCACCTACAATTATGAGATCTTGTACCGTCCCGGAAAGCTGAACGAGCCGTCCGATGCCCTATCTCGCGGCACTTGTGCCAACGCACAAGTGGACTGTCACCAAGCCCTCCACGAGGATCTCTGCCACCCGGGGGTCACTCGTTGCTACCACTTCATAAAGGCCCGCAACCTCCCTTACTCAGTCGAGGACGTCCGAACAGTCACCAGGAACTGCCAAATCTGCGCAGAATGCAAACCGCATTTTTTCAGGCCAGATAGAACGCACCTGATAAAGGCTTCCCGTCCCTTTGAACGCCTCAGTTTGGACTTCAAAGGCCCCCTCCCCTCCACCGATCGCAACACGTACTTTCTTAACGTCGTTGACGAATACTCCCGCTTCCCCTTCGCCATCCCCTGCCCCGACATGACCGCGGCCACGGTCATTAAAGCCCTCGGCACCATCTTTACCCTGTTCGGTTTCCCCGCCTACATCCATAGCGACAGGGGGTCCTCCTTCATGAGTGACGAGCTGCGTCAATTCCTGCTCAGCAAGGGCATAGCCTCGAGCAGGATGACCAGCTACAACCCCCGGAGGAACGGGCAGGTAGAGAGGGAGAACGGAACGGTCTGGAAGACCGTCCTACTGGCCCTACGGTCTAGGTGTCTCCCAACTTCCCGCTGGCAGGAAGTCCTCCCGGATGCCCTTCACTCTATCCGGTCCCTGTTGTGTACCACCACTAACCAAACGCCTCACGAGCGCCTCCTTGTCTTCTCTAGGAGGTCCGCTTCTGGAACGTCACTTCCGACCTGGCTGGCAGCCCGGGACCCATCCTGCTCCGGAAACATGTGCGGGCGCACAAATCAGACCCGCTGGTGGAAAAGGTACATCTACTCCACGCAAACCCACAGTACGCCTACGTGGCGTACCCAGACGGCCGACAGGACACGGTCTCTGCGGGACCTGGCGCCCGCCGGAGCTCCCCCTCCCCCCCCACCGCAAACACAAATCACCTCTCCCTCACTCCCGCCGGTGCACCCCACAGCCACCCCCTTCCCGGGGGGATCGGTTCTCCTCCCAGGCCCGTCCAGGAGTAAGGAAACTGAAGGGGACAGCGCGATGCTCCCAGAGTCGACCGGACCCGAGCCAGCACCACCACCACCACCCGGGCTGAGACGATCGGAAAGGGCAACCAGAGCACCATCTCGACTCATCGAATCGACTTAAGGTGTATATAATTCAGTGGCCCAGTAAAGCGGCATTGTTGTAAATAGTTAACGCTGCAAATCGGGTAAAATGTGAATAATTTGGTGGCCCAGTAAAAGCGGCATGGTTGTATATAGTTCAATAGTTAAGGTACCGACCCTGTAAACCCCTACCACCACCCCGCCGGGTTTTTTTTTAACAAGGGGAGAATGTGGTGGTATGTATTAAGGGTAATACGGTACACCATGAATGCCGAGGAGCCATTGGAGGACAGATGCTAGATCCCGATTGGATCCGCCGCCTACTGGGCTCCACCCAGATAGGCGGGGTATAAGAACCTGGGTTTAATCCCCGCAGCTGCATTCTGTGACTGAGCTGCTGGGGAACGAGTCTGAACAAGTCTGCTCAATAAAGCCTCGATTGAAGTTCTTTACGTCTTGCCTCGTGTGTGATCGATGGTGCTACACAAACACGGACAGTTTTGCCCTCGAAATTACTGCAAAATTCAGGCCACTGTAATGTTTTTTGAATAAATGCAGTATTATTGTAAGAGTTACCAACCACCTTCTCTATAAGGAGTGTCATGCGAGAGTGCCTTTAAGAACTGGATGTTTAAGCAATGTACCTTTAAGAAAACAGTGATGTCATAGAGTGGGTGGAGCTCAGCTCAGGTCAGCCATTTTGCAGTCTGTGTTTTGCAGGTTTTTAGTTTCAGTTTAAAAAGCAGTGTCTGTGTGTTTCCAGAGAGCTTCAAGTTTTGCAGTTTGGTTTTGCTGAGAGCAGCTAAAAAGTGCCTGGCTGGTTTTGCTGAGAGCAGTTTAAAAGTGGAAAGCCAGTTTGCGACAGTCTCTGACATTCTACAGAAAATATATATATCCTTTAACCTGATGTGATACTGTTTAAAGGTGTTAAGTCTCTTGGAAGTTTGAAGGAACATTTTAAGGAATTATTTACTGTTGCAATATTTTCTGAGTTATCGTTGAAGGGGTGTTAAGAGATCCAATGTTTATTTAAGATGTTAAGTTGAGTTCATGGAATAAACAGTGTTTTGTGTTTAAAAACCCACATGTCCATAATTGTAATCCCACACCTAGGGAAAAAGCCGTGTGCTAGGAAAAGCAACAAATCCATTAAAGGGAGAGGTTGGTTGAACTCCATGATACATTGTGGGGTTCTGAAAACGCCTCGCCCATAACAGGAGCAACATAGAAATTTGATTGTGTACATACAAAACAGTGAATCTGTCATATAGGAGGGGCAGCAACTGCACAACCTGATTGTACAGCTCTTTATGTATTTTGATCCAAGTGTAGAAGTGATGGTTGATCAACTGTTTTGAAGTTTCTTTTTCCGCAGTGTATTCAAATGGATATACTAAGAGACAGTGGATTGAATTGTAAAAAGTAAAATGGAAAGAGTAGGATGCCAGAGGACGTTATGTCAGGGACTACCTACATTGGGAGTTCCCACATTCCCAGCCTTGAGGGGCACTCGGTGTATAATCATCAAGGATATTTACCAAGCAAAGACAGGTGAAGATAGAACTTGTACTTCAAGGTACAACCATTTTTTAGTATTTTTTCTAGCAACCTAAATGCCAGGAAACAGAAGCAAGGAATAAAGTGCAATACTAAATATTAATAATGATGCTTTTCTCTTTTCTTACCTGGAGGTCATTGTGTTGGCATGCCAGGTGGAGCGGGGTTGCATTATGGGCATTTTTCAAATTGACATTAGCACCATGACGCAGTAGAAGTGAGACCAGGTCAAAGTGGCCATGTAGAGCAGCCACATGTAACGGGGTAAACCCATCTTGGTTGGCAGAATTCACACCCAAACCATTTAAAGTAATACTGGAAAGTTTCTACGGAGATCAAATTAGCCATTAGTCTTTTAAAATTAACATGGTGTACTACGTACCTCAACTGTAGAACAACATAAGCGCATATTATAGTCACTCTGCTGCTTTATTAAAGCAGTGAATTTTACATCAAAATAAAGAAAATTATCTACTGAGATTTATAGATCAGACAAAATTATTGGAATACGTCAAGTTTCCCCGTTTCAGGGGCAGCACGGTGGCGCAGTGGATAGCACTGCTGCCTCACGGCGCCAAGGTCCCAAGTTCAATCCCGGCTCTGGGTCACTGTCCGTGTGGAGTTTGCACATTCTCCCTGTGTTTGCTTGGATTTAGCCCCCACAACCCAAAGATGTGCCGGCTAGGTGGATTGGCCACACTAAATTGCCCCTTAACTGGAAAAAAATAATGAATTGGGTACTCTAAATTTATTTTAAAATAGTTTCCGCCTTTCTATCATAATTTTAAGTATCCAAAAGTATCAAGCAACTTTAGCATAGAAGCTTGTTCCCCAAATTAAATATAATAAACACACATCTCAGTTAGTCTAAGCGATTGACGTTACAGAAAAAAGTAACCGTACCTTTTGTGCCGGTTCACACTTTGGACACTGACACAAAGGATGACAGAATTCGGATTTCAAAACAAGTCCTTCCTCCTCCTCTGGATCTTCATCCAACCATTCTAACAGATATCGTACCTAAAACACAAAGAAAGTTATCTTCCAGGCGGAGGGAATGGAGTTAGACGAGAATACTGCTGTGATAATACTTTCATTAGCAGTGTTTTCTCAGCAGCAAAAAGATAGTCACCCAAGCAGAATTCGATTGTTGTCAAAAATCACAGCTAGCTACTGGAGGCCACCACTTAGTTTCTGAAAATATTGCTTGCTCCATTCTGCAGTTAATACATGTGGAAAAGTACTATTGAACCATTGTCACCAAAAGAAAGAAAAATATTGACTGCTCATTCTTTTAGTTCCTAGCACAGAAAGGTTGTTCAACCTACATGTTTAAATGGTCATTGTACATTTTAAAAAGTGCATAATTGTGGGAGGTATTTGGAGACTTTTCAGCATGAAAGTCACTATTTTATATTATAAACCTTCATTCTAAAGGTGACACTTATGTCTCTGAACTGTGGCAAATCACAAAAAGAATGGAGGCTTCCCCATAATCAGGGAGCACACAGTCCTGTTTGATACTGTGATGCCATATTACCTGTGAACCACCCAATCCACTCAGCAGCAAAGGAGACAGGATTCCAAAGTTCTAATTTCATTTTTTAATGATATTTTACAAATTGGTGGTAAAAAATTATTTTAAGGTTGGCACGGTGGTTAGCACTGTTGTCTATGGCGCTGAGGATCCAGATTCGATCCTGGCCCTGGGTCCGTCCATGTGGAGTTTGCACATTCTCCCAGTGTCTGCGTGGGTTTCACCCCCACAACCCAAAGATGTGCAGGTTAGGTGGATTGGCCGCACTAAATTGCCCCTTAATTATAAAAATAATAATTGGGTACTCTAAATTTTTTTTTTTTTTAAATAATAATAATTTCATGCATAAACCTTTAAATAAAAAAGGAGCTGGTTGAGGAGAAACTATCCACCCGAGTCAGTCATCCTTTTCAATCACAAAAATCAGAATTTCTATCATTTTTTTGAAAATCTTTTCATTGGCTTTTCTCTTATTTATAAACAGTTGTGTGTATACATTACATTTTTATTGCCCGCAATAATTTACTTTATTGTACAAGAATTTATATCATTGTAAACTATTAGTCTTTTGAGATTTTTGCAAATAATTGTGGAAATAATTAAAATTAGATAACTGTTCTGCAATCCATCACTGATCACCAAGAATAAATTAATATCTGAAAGATACCTTAATCGCGCAAAAGAACAAAAGATAGATAGTATATTGCTCACCCACATACCTTCCATTAAATTCACTAAATGATTGATTTTGGTACATCAAACACATAGTCCAAGCTGTTACAGAAACAGAAGTAGGCCTTTTGGTTACCATGGTAGTAGTACCATCTTTAATCCCATTTTTCTGCAGATTCCTCAAACCTTTAATAGCCTATTAGCCATTTTGATACCTTTTGCACCTGAAATGTAGTTTTTAAAATTACTTCTGCACTTGTTTATGTACATCTTTTTTTTTTAAATTTGAATTTTTCAAATGTTTCCAAGGGGCAATTTAGCATTGTCAATCCACGTACCCTGCACATCTTTGTGTTGTGGGGGTTAGACCCACACATACAAGGGGCAAATGTCCAAACTCCACACAGACAGTAACCCAGGATCGAACCCGGGTTCTCGGCGCCCTGAAGTAGCAGTGCTACCACTGCGCCATCGTGCTGCCCGGTTTATCTACATCTTCTAGCATTAGCACTTCTCCATTTAAATTGAATTCTTGCCATTCTTCTTTCACTTAAATTACTTCACACTTTTTAATAAAATATTTTTATTCGAATTTTAATAATCACACAACACAACATTTCCTACGGAAATAACCCCGAAGCAATCCCACAAACCCACCCACCCCTCCCTCTTCCCCTGACCCTTTAGCTCTCCAAAATGTAATATAATCAGACCAATCTCTTGTGGAACCCCTCACTCATCCCCCTCAAGGCGAATTTCACCTTTTTCCAAACGCAGGAACTTCATTAAATCCTCCAGCCACATCGAGGCAGAGGGTAGAGAAGCTGACCTTCACCCCAATAGGACCCACCTGCGAGCGATCAACAAGGCAAAGGCAAACACATCTGCCCTGCACCTGTCTGCAACTCTGGCAAATCCGACACCCCAAATATGGCCTCCAGGGGATTTGGCTCCAAGTCCGCATGCAAGATCGCCGACATGGTGCTGAAGAATGACCCCCAAAACGTCCCAGCTTCGGATAGGACCAGGACATATGCACATGATTGGCTGGGCCCTTCCCGCACCGCTCACACACTTCCTCCACCACTTCAAATAACCGGCTCATAAGAACATAAGAACTAGAAGCAGGAGTAGGCCATCTGGCCCCTCGAGCCTGCTCTACCATTCAATGAGATCATGGCTGATCTTTTGTGGACTCAGCTGCACTTTCCAGCCCGAACACCATAACCCTTAATCCCTTTATTCTTCAAAAAAACTATCTATCTTTATCTTAAAAACATTTAATGAAGGAGCCTCTACTGCTTCACTGGGCAAGGAATTCCATAGATTCACAACCCTTTGGGTGAAGAAGTTCCTCCTAAACTCAGTCCTAAATCTACTTCCCCTTATTTTGAGGCTGTGCCCCCTAGTTCTGCTTTCACCCGCCAGTGGAAACAACCTGCCCACATCTATCCTATCTATTTCCTTCATAATTTTATATGTTTCTATAAGATCCCCCCTCATCCTTCTAAATTCCAACGAGTACAGTCCCAGTCTACTCAACCTCTCCTCGTAATCCAACCCCTTCAGCTCTGGGGTCAACCTAGTGAATCTCCTCTGCACACACTCCAGTACCAGTACGTCCTTTCTCAAGTAAGGAGACCAAAACTGAACACAACACACCAGGTGTGGCCTCACTAACACCTTATACAATTGCAGCATAACCTCCCTAGTCTTAAACACCATCCCTCTAGCAATGAAGGACAACATTCCATTTGCCTTCTTAATCACCTGTTGCACCTGTAAACCAAGTTTTTGCGACTCATGCACTAGCACACCCAGGTCTCTCTGCACAGCAGCATGTTTTAATATTTTATCATTTAAATAATAATCCCTTTTGCTGTTATTCCTACCAAAATGGATAACCTCATTTGTCAACATTGTATTCCATCTGCCAGACCCTAGCCCATTCACTTAGCCTATCCAAATCCCTCTGCAGACTTCCAGTATCCTCTGCACTTTTTGCTTTACCACTCATCTTAGTGTCGTCTGCAAACTTCGACACATTGCACTAGGTCCCCAACTCCAAATCATCTATGTAAATTGTGAACAGTTGTGGGCCCAACACTGATCCCTGAGGGACACCACTAGCTACTGATTGCCAACCAGAGAAACACCCATTAATCCCCACTCTTTGCTTTCTATTAATTAACCAATCCTCTATCCATGCTACTACTTTCCCCTTAATGCCATGCATCTTTATCTTATGCAGCAACCTTTTGTGTGGCACCTTGTCAAAGGCTTTCTGGAAATCCAGATATACCACATCCATTGGCCACCCGTTATCTACCGCACTGGTAATGTCCTCAAAAAATTCCACTAAATTAGTTAGGCACGACCTGCCCTTTATGAACCCATGCTGCGTCTGCCCAATGGGACAATTTCCATCCAGATGCCTCGCTATTTCTTCCTTGATGATAGATTCCAGCATCTTCCCTACTACCGTAGTTAAGCTCACTGGCCTATAATTGCCCGCTTTCTGCCGACCTCCTTTTTTAAACAGTGGTGTCATGTTTGCTACTTTCCAATCCTCTTGTACCACCCCAGAGAGTCTTGTGAATTTTGATAAATTATCACTAGTGAGTTTACAATTTCCCTAGCCATCTCTTTTAACACTCTGGGATGCATCCCATCAGGGCCAGGAGACTTGTCTACCTTTAGCCCATTAGCTTGCCCAATACTGCCTCCTTAGTGATTACAATCATCTCAAGGTCCTCGCCTATCATATCTTTATTTCCATCAGTCACTGGCATGTTATTTGTGTCTTCCACTGTGAAGACTGACCCAAAAAATCTGTTCAGCTCCTCAGCCATTTCCCCGTCTCCCATTATTAAATCTCCCTTCTCATCTTCCAAAGGACCAATATTTACCTTAGCCACTCTTTTTTGTCTTATATATTTGTAGAAGCTTTTACTATCTGCTTTTATGTTCTGAGTCAGTTTACTTTCATAGTCTACCTTACTCTTCTTTATAGCTTTTTTAGTAGCTTTCTGTTATCCCCTAAAGACTTCCCAGTCCACTAGTCTCCCACTAATTTTTGCCTAATTTTTGTATGTTTTTTTCCTTCAATTTGATACTCTCCCTCACCTCCTTAGATATCCACGGTCGATTTTTCCCCTTTCTACCATCTTTCTTTTTTGTCAGTATGAACCTTTTCTGAACACTGTGAAAGATTGCTCGGAAGGTTCTCCACTGTTCCTCAACTGCTTCACCATGAAGTCTTTGCTCCCAGTCTACCTTAGCTAGTTCTTCTCTCATCGCATTGTAATTGCCTCATAACAAAACCCCTCCTCCAGCTCCTTCGCCAACTCCTCCTCCCACTTGGCTTTGACCCCCTTCAGAGACGCCCTGTCCTCCTGCAATATCCTTACATAAATCGCCGAGACAACGCCACCTCCCCTTTCCCTGTAGCTCCCCTGCCCCCCACTGACAACACCTCCACGAACACGAGGAAGGCAGTGCCACTGGGAAGCAGGCAGACCTGTTTTTACAAAATCTGGCACCTGCATATACCTGAATCCCTCCCCTCGGGAAACTCCATACTCCGTCTCCAGCTCCTCAAAAGTCACAAATTGACCTTCTAAAGACAGATCCTTCACCTCCGCCAGTCCTCATTCCTCCCAACCCCAAAACCTCATATCCATCCTCCCAGCCTCAAACCCATGTTTCCCACGGATCGGCATCATCTTCGACCCCACTCCCAATTTAAAGTGCTGCTAAAACTACCTCTAAATTCTCAACGTGGCCCCCACCAGCAGGCTTCCTGTATATCCCCCTACGGTAAACGGGAGTGGCGTCGATGCCAGCGCCCGCAACCCCAACCCCTTACAGAAACCAGCATCCAACTTCATCCATGACATCTCCGGCTCCCTAATCCAACCCTGCACCTTCTCAGCGTTCACTGCCCAATAATAAATGTAGCAAATTCGGAAGGGCCAAACCTCCCGAATGTCGCCCACTCTGGAGCACCGTCCTCCTCGCCACTTTACATACCCATATAAATGACAAAAACAACCTTTCCATGCCCATAAAAAAATTACTTCAGTAAAAAGACCGGCAGACACTGGAACATGAAGAAGAATCTTGGCAAAATATTCTTCTTGACCGCCTGTACCTGGCCAGCTAATGATAGGGGAGGACTATCCACCTCAGCAAATCCTCCTCAACTCTCCTCACTAACCATGTAAAGTTCAGCCTGTGGAGCCGGGCCCAGTCCCATGCAATCTGCACTCACAAGTACCGAAGTGGCACAGCAATCCCACCCCCACCCCCACCAACCCCCCACTCAGAGGAGACACTATAAAACACAAATTTTCCCCACAAATATACCCTGATAAAGCCCTGAATCTCTTAAGCCACCCCATTATATCCCACACCGACACACCCGGATTGGAAATACACAGCAGCGAATAAACCCGTAAACAGATCCCTCCACTCTGCGCGTTCAAATGCCTTCTCTGCATCCAGCGCCATCATCACCTCCACCCTGCCAAAGAAAGCACCACATTCAACCAGAACTGTCTTTCCTTCACAAACACGCTCCGCTCCTCCCCAATCACCCTGGAGGGGAGGCACCCTGCCTACCTAACCGCAAACACCTTTGCCAAAATCTTGGCATCCACTTTTAATAACGAAAATCGACCTATACAATCCACATTCTATTGGGTTCTTGTCCTTTATTTGGCAGCAGAGATGGATGCCTGCCCCATCATCTCCAGCAGTACCCCCTTTGTCACCGCATCCTCAAACACCTCCACCAACAGCAGCGCCAACTTATCCAAGAACTTCTAATAAAACTCCACTGGGAAGCCATCCAGCTCCAGTGCCTTCATTGTCTGCATCTTCCCCATCGCCACCCGCACTTCCTCCACCCTCACTGGCTCCTCCAGCCCTGACCGCTCCTCTCTCCCACTACCGGACACTCCAACTGTCCCAGAAACTCCTTCTGGTTTGACTCGTCGTCCAGAGGCTCCGACTTATATAACTTCTGCAAAACTCCTCAAAAAATCTTATTCACCTGCTCCAATGCAACCATCATCTCCCCTGTCCTATTCCGAACCTGAACAATCTCGCTCACGGCCACCTGCCAGCGGAGCTGGCCCACCAACAAGCGACTGGCCTTTTCTCCATACTCCTACAACCCCCTTCGCCCACTTCAACTGCTGAATCGCCTTTCCCGTGGACAAGTCAAACCTCGCCTTCTGCTAAATCACGAGTGGTTTGTGATCGACATCCATCATAAATCTTTTGCCAAATAGATAAGATATGAAAATGTCTGATTCCAAACGCTAAAGCTAATGTTTCTCGGCTCAAAGTTGGAGTAGATGGATTGCATTACAGACAGAGATTTTGAAGAAATGGAATTGCTTTGCCTTTATGCAGTATGCACACTTTCTGTGAGGCATCGATCTCCAGGGTAGACGTCTCCCTAGAATCATAAAATTGCAATGTCGATGCTTCTGAGTCAGTGCTTCGAAGGAGTATTTGTTGCCTTCATGCCACAGGAAAGGCACATCCTTTCTCAACAATTCCCTTGGTGATGAAGATTTCTGAACAAAATTGGGATTATATGGAGACAAGAAAATAAAGAGACCTTATCTTGGGTAGTTGACATGGCTTTAATATCCTCTGTTTTACTTGGATCGGAACATATGCCAGAATTGGCATAAATAGAACCAAATAAATTAATCTGCTCTGTGTTGATGTTGTATTTCAGACTGCTGAACACTATTTCTTCATTCAATGATGCTCACATCAAAAAGTGCAGATCATGCTCATGTTCTTGCTTTGTTCTTCCCACAACACACATATCCACGATACAGATGAATCCTGGCAAATGCATGGAATGCAGTCCATTTGAGCTTGAAAGAGATCCTGGCCATCAGCCCAAAAGACAGTTGTTACAAACAGCATCATCCAAATGGGGTATGAAACATAGTAAGCTCTCGGGACTTCTCCACGAGATATACTAACCAGTAACCATGCTTGGAATCAAGCTTCAAGAAGAATTTTGCACATGCAAATCTCAGAGTTAACTATTCTAGTGCAAGTATTTGGTAAGGACAATGTTTCTAAACTGCGTTCAAATCTTAAGGATCGAGGTATACTCGGAATGATCCTCCTTTATGACACATGATTGAGCTACACCAACATTTATGTTCTTGCACTCTTCTAACAATTCCGTTCAAAAGGCATCTTGACAAATACATGGATAGGATGGGTACAGAGGGATACGGCTCAAGGACATGCTGAGGATTTTGGCCAAGGTTAGTATCATGATCGGTACAGGCTTGAAGGATCGAGGTATTCAGAGCATACCTCGATCCTTAAGATTTGAACGCAGTTTAGAAACATTGTCCTTACCAAATTCTGGAGCCATCAGCCATACGTATGACATAGGATCTGGGCACGGCCTGCGAACAACAGCAGGAGCAGACCACCCACCATCCGGTATCTTGACCGTGTCTGCCGGGGATAGCACGTCACAGATCGGTGGCATGTGCGTCATAGCTCTGCTTCTGGCTGTCGCGAAGCTACTGCATCTTCTACAGCCCCGGGGGATGATCAAGGTTGGGCAGGTGTGTGGCTGGAAGCATCGTCCGCAGGTCCCTGTTCATCAGCAGTTGAGCTGGCGACATGCCAGTGGACAAGGGAATCGCCCGGTACGCAAGTAGTGCAAGGCGTATGTCAGAAGTGGAGTCCAAGGCCTTGCGGATGAGCTGCTTAACGATGTGCACCCCTTTTTCGACGTTGCCATTGGACTGCGGATAGTGCGGACTGGAGGTGACATGCCTGAAATTGGAGCTTTTGGCAAACGTGGACCATTCTCGACTGTGGAAGCACGGGCCATTGTCGCTCATGACGGTGTTCGGGATGCCATGCTGTGAGAATGTCTCTTTACATGCTTTGATGACGGTCCGTGAGGTGAGGTCTGGCAGCTTCAGCACCTCAGGATAGTTCGAAAAGTAATCGATGATTAAGATCCAGTCGCGACCATTCGGGTGGAATAGGTCAATGCCAACCTTGGACCATGGAGAGGTCTCTAGGTCATGTGGTTGGAGCGTCTCCTTGTTCTGCGCTGGTTGGAACCTCTGACACGTTTTGCAGTTCAGGACCATGTCCGTGATGTCCTGGTTGATGCCGGGCCAGTAGACAGCTTGCCGTGCCCTGCGTCTGCACTTTTCTATGCCCAGGTGTCCCTCATGAACCTGCCGCAGCACCATGCTCTGGAGACGTAGCGGGATGACTATCCTGTCCAGCTTGAGCAGGATGCCGTCAATCAGTGTCAGGTCGTCCTTGATGTTGTACAATTGAGGGCATTGCCCTTTCTGCCAGCCATTGCTGAGGTTGTGGATGACTCACTGCAACAGGGGGTCTTTGGCCGTCTCTTCTCGGATGAGAACAATCTTCTCATCTGTTACCGGGAGAGTGCTTGCACACAGTTGTACCTGCAATTCAATGTGCTGGATGATCTCCAGTGGTTCACTGGGTGAGTTGACGGAGCGGAACAATGTATCGCCGATGATGAGCTCCTTGCCAGGTGTGTACACCAAATTGAAATCATACCTCCGGAGTTTGAGCAGAATTCTATGCAAACGAGGGGTCATGTCGTTCAGGTCCTTTTGGATGATGTGGACCAGAGGCCTATGATCCGTCTCAATAGTAAATGTTGGCAAGCCGTAGACAATCATGAAATTTGAGGATGCCGGTGAGAAGACCTAAACACTCCTTCCCAATCTGCGCATATTTGGTCTCAGTGGGTGTCATTGCCCATGCTATTGGTACCCAGGATGACGTGTCGTCTCTTTGAAGCAACACCGCCCCAATGCCATCCTGACTCGCATCGGTGGATATCTTGGTCTCTCGGTCTGGGTCAAATAATGCAAGGACGGGTGCAGTGGTGAGCTTGGCTTTCAGCTCTATTCAGTGCTGTTCAGTGCTCTATTCACTCTGTTCAGTGCTCCGCCTTCCACTCAAAGGCGGTTGATTTTTTTCACCAGGTTGCGTAGGGCCGTGGTGTGTGGGGCCAAATTCGGGATGAACTTGCCAAGGAAATTGACAATTCCCAGGAAGCGCAGTGCTGCCTTCTTGTCGTCGGGGTCTTTCATTGCCTCGATGGCTTTAATTTTGTCTGTGTCCGGGCGCACACCGTGTTGCGAAATCTGATCGTCCAGCAACTTCAGCGTGGATGTCCCAAAACACCACTTGGACCTGTTTAACTTGAGGCCATGTTCATGTATGCGTCGGAATACTTTCTTGAGTCGCGACACATGTTCCTCTGGGGTTGTGGACCAGATTATGATATCGTCAATGTAGACACAAACCCCTTCTATTCCCTCCATCATCTGTTCCATGATGCGATGGAAAATCTCTGGTGCCGAGATGATGCCAAATGACATTCGGTTGTAGCAGAATCTGCCAAAAGGCGTGTTGAAGGTGCAGAGCCTTCTGCTGGATTCTTCAAGTTGGATTTACTAAGATCCTTGGGATGCGTCCAAATTTGTGAAGAAGTGCGCGTGTGCCATCTCACTCGTGATTTCTTCCCTCTTTAGGATGGGGTAATGTTCCCGCATAATGTGTTTGTTTAGATCCTTGTGGTCAATGCAGATGCATAGGTCCCCCGAAGGCTTCTTTATGCACACCATCGAGCTGACCCAGTCGGTTGGCTCAGTGACCTTGGAAATTATGTCTTTTTGTTGTAGACTCGTGAGCTCTGCGTTCAGGCGCTCTCTCAGTGGAGCAAGGACACGTCGTGGTGCGTGGACCACTGGCTTGGCATCAGGCCGGTTGAATCTTGTACTCGTATGGCAGTGTGCCCATCCTGCTAGGATGTCGTCGATGCTGGCCTGACGATCCGAATGGGACGGCGTCGTGGTGTAGACCCTTTGAATGAGGTTCAGTTGCTTGCAGGCGTGCGCACCTAGCAGGGACGCCCTGTCTGGTTTAACAATCTCGAAGCGTAAGCTTCCTTGTGTGTGTCGGCTGGACATCTGCAGATGGCAGGACCCCAGGACCGCTTGATTGTGTTTCCATTGTAGTCCAGGAGTTTGCAGGCAGCTGGAAGGATTGTGGGGGGCTTCTTGATTCTCAAGTCCACCTGCGAAATCAGGTTGGCGGAGGCACCTGTGACCAGTTTGAACTGGATGGGGCAGTGGTTGACCTTCATCACTGAATGCCATTCGTCCTCGCAATCCACGCCCAGGATTGACTGGACTCACGATGTGTCTGGTGTGGCGTATTCGCACTTCGTAATAATGCCAACTCGGTAAGTGTTGTCCAGGTATTCATCATCTGGATCCGTCACACTGCCTGGATCAGAGTCATGCATTCGGTGTTGCACACCTCTGATGCGCCATTGTCGGAATTGGGAGCACCGGCTCCTGACTGGTGGTGCAGATCTGCACAGGGCTGCATAGTGGTTTGTTTTCCCACAGTTTAAACAGCGTTTGCCTCTTGCAGGGCAGTTTTTTAAAAAATGGGCGGTGCCGCAGTTCGCACACATCATGACGTCGGCATCATGTCGCTCAGTGCGTCGTTGCGCATGCACGGTGCGGTTCTCGGACGTCTGCAATGCACAGTGCGGTTTTCGGCCGTTTTGTGTTCCCGATCGCATTGCGCATGCGTCGGGCCTCGGGAAGAGCGCGCAAAATGGCCGCTTTCGTTAATGTGGAGGCGCTGCATCCGGGAGATGGCCTGAACACTCTCCACCTGGTGGGAGGCTTGTTTTTCACTTTCTGCTGTTTTGTACTGTGAATAGCGATTTTTAGAGTGCTCCTGCACAGTACACGTTTCAATCGCAACTGGCAGGGTCATCATAGATTATCATAGAATTTACAGTGCAGAAGGAGGCCGTTCGGCCCATCGAGTCTGCACCGGCTCTTGTAAAGAGCACCCTACCCAAGGGCAACACCTCCGCCCTATCCCCATAACCCAGTAACCCCACCCAACACTAAGGGCAATTTTTGGACACCAAGGGCAATTTATCATGGCCAATCCACCTAATCCGCACATCTTTGGACTGTGGGAGGAAACCGGAGCACCCGGAGGAAACCCACGCACACACGGGGAGGATGTGCAGACTCCGCACAGACAGTGACCCAAGCCGGAATCGAACCTGGGACCCTGGAGCTGTGAAGCAATTGTGCTATCCACAAGGCTACCGTGCTGTTCTTGATTTTCAACAATTGCTCTCGCAGAGGATCAGAGTGGACTCCAAAAACGATTTGGTCTTTGATCATGGAGTCAGTGATATCACCAAAGTTGCAGGATTGTACTTGCAGTCTAAGGTTAGTTAGATAGGAGTTGAAGGATTCGTCTTTACCTTGCATCCGCTGCTTGAAAATGTAGCGCTCGAAGATTTTGTTAGTGTCCACCTTGCAGTGGCTGTCGAATTTGTCCAGGATGGTTTGGTACTTTGTTTTGTCCTGCCCTTCAGAAAAGTGAATAGAGTTGAAGATCTCTATCGCATGGTCACCCGCAGTGGTGAGTAGAAGAGCTGTCTTCTGAGCATTGGTCACGCCATTGAAGTTGGATGCTTCCACGTATCGTTGAAATTTCTGCTTGAATGATCGCCAGTTTGTACTAAGATTGCCGGTGGTCCTGAGCTGATGAGGAGCCTGAATCTTGTCCATTGTGCGCTGTTTGTCACGGATCTTGCTGAGTTGAACTGAATCGATTGAACAGTCACTCCTGGTATCATGTTGTGTTATGCTGCTTCGGATAACACAGGCTGCTACTTGATGCAGTTTTAACTAAAGGATGCTCCAGACTCTGAAATGAGTTCAACGTGTTTATTGAACTATTAACAGTTCTCAAATGAGTTTGACTCTCTGCTAATCTAACTGTAGTAACTCAGCCTAACTGTACCAGCTTGCTCTAAGCCACGTGCTGGGGTGTGATGCTGCTGATCAACCCTGTGTAACTCTCTAGATGTCGGTCTGTGGAAAGAGGCAGGGTGTGAGTGCCTCATCCTTTTATAGTGTTTATGTCATGCTCCCTTGTGGTGATGCCACCTCTGAGTGTCCTGACTGCCCAATGGTTGTGTCCAATTCTGAGTGTTCATTGGTTTCATGTTTGCATATCATGACATCTGTCTGGAATGCTTCAATGGGAGTGGATACGATCGCCAACTGTCTGCCAGCTCTGCGTTTGAAAAAAATCACTGGAATTCAGCTCTTTTGTCCATGTTTAGTCAGGAGCCGAATGACCTTTGCAGAACCCAATCAGTGACCAGGTTATTGCTGAGCATGTGCCATTTGATAACACTGTTGGCTACACCTTCCATCAGTTTGCTGATGATTGATAGCTTGTAAATATTTAACTTCTGAAGCAGAATAATTTATTTTAAAAAGTGGAAAGATTTATTCTGCCACACTTGAGATTTAACTATATACAAAACCTAATTGGTCGGGTCAATAACAAGGAAACATAGACCAACTCCTTCAATGTTAAAGGATATAAAACTGCGGCGTCTATGCTAAGCTGATCTTAACCCATTTTCTAAATTACTTACCTTTTCCTTTACGCTAATTAAATAGGAAACCTTGCTGTGTTAAGGAAAGGACAGGAGGAGAGCAGGATATTGAGTGACCGTTCAATAAATTATACATGACCTCCTGCTGCCTAATCAGTCATCACTGTTCTTTCTTCTATTCAAGCCTGTCAATTCCTTCAGAGTGGATTTCCAGGATTATGGAAAGGTTAACACAGGGCCATCTAATGTCAGCTATCTGCTTTTTCTTCTAATTTTCAGTCTAGGTACCCAATTATAAACAAATAACAGTGACTGAACATTTAAGTAACAACTTGCTATTTTAACTTTCACTATACTCAGCTGAAAGATCCAAATACGTCAATGCAGGGACCCTAAAGTAATGTGTTGTAATTATATTAAGTAAAATTACCCACCTTTAATTAGAAGAATAAATTGGAATTTTATGTTTTCCATGTTACAACCATGAGTACAGAAACACTTTGGGGCAGCTGCTGCAAAATATATTTAAGCTGAAACAGCTAAATCTGAATTCCAGAAAAGAGAAGTCATTAAAATTCATTTGAATTTATTTATGTGGTGCTGACTAAGTCTAACCCTTGGTACTTTCATTCATTAAGACTGCAGGGTCAACTGTTGTTCAGTTGGCAGAACTCTCCACTCCAGAAGGTGAGCACAAAATCTAGGCTGACACTCCAGTGTAGTACTTAGGGAGCACCACACTGTTGGAGGGACCATCTTTTCAGTTAAAGATAAAACAAAGTGGGATGCTCAGAGGTGGTGGTGGTGGCAGTGCAGGTGGGAGAAAGTTTCAGAGGCATAAAGAGGAAGAGACCAAGGTCTGATTTTCTGATTTGAGTGACACTGCCAACAGGATAATGGAGTGGGGAAAGTGTTGGTTTGGGACAACCCATGTATATATAAACCTGTATTTCTTTTTACAAAAAAAATGTTTTTTTCCACTGGAACTGAAGGTTGTCATTAACATCAGAACCAATCAAATGGACCAGAGACCAGAACTGAAGATCACCAGAATCAGGTTGGCTGAGGAATAGAATGGAAGACTATTAAAACTAAGTGGGGAGATGTTGCTTACTACCATTGCTAATTATGGACAAACTAGAGGCAACAAAACAATATATTATAATGAGCTAATAGTTTCTGAATGTCAATTATAGATATATTTTAATATTTTATCTGCAAAGAAATTGTATATTATCACAATTAAGGCAAAAATACAACTTTTAATATAATTTTCTTCAAAAGGAACAAGAAAGTCTGCTCAGATGTGTGTCATGTGAGAGTACCTTTAAGAAATGGGTGTTTTTATAGAATAACTGTAGTGAGAGTACCTTTAAGAAATGGGTGTTTTTTTATAGAATAACTGTAGTAGGTGTCCCTTTAAGAAATGGGTGTTTATTACTGTAGTGATGTCAGAGTGTGGGTGGAACTGGGCTGTCGGTCAGCTTTTAGTTTCACTTTGAGAAAAGCTTGGGTGTGTGTGTTTTTTTGGTTTTGTTTCAGTGTTGGAGCTGCAGTCAGTCACAGAATGTGCAATGTGGTTCTCTCTGCCATGTAGATCATTTGGTGAATTCAGAGTTGTAACTGTTCTCAGTAGTGAATTTAAACCTGATGTGCTTCTGTTAAAAGTTTTTTTTTAAGTCTTATGGATGTTAAAAGGAAAGTAAGGATTACTTAGTGTTGTATTCTTTGGGGGTTGTATTTGAATTAATGGTTGCTAAGATGTTCACTTTATGTTTTAAAGAGGTTAACTGGAGTTCATAGAATAAACATTGTTTTGCTTTGAAAAAATACTTTTCGATTTCTGCTGTACCACACCTGTAGAGTGGGCCTTGTGCTCCGCATACCGCAATCTATTAAAAGTTGTGGGTCAGGTGAACTCCATGATACACTTTGGGGTTCTCTAAACCCTGGCACATAACACGTGACGTTATGCGAAGGTTCATTTTCTTTACAACTAGATAGTTACAGTTGCTTTTTGAGAAAAGAAAGGTTCCCTTTCTGGGCTTTATTGGAATATTCTGGTCCCAAATTGCCAGAACTTAAATAGGGAGTGGGTTGGAGTGATAAGTATTATTTCATTTTAAATAAATTAGAGATTTCCATGTTAAGGTTTTTATCACACCATATTGCTATGATGTACAACACAAATAATTTATTAGGATATCGCACAGAAACCCCAGACAATTTTTCAAAAATTTGTATATCAGTGGAGAAAGGATATTTCACCCCCAAGAGCAAGGCCACTGACCAATAGATATCTTTCATGTTGAAACAAACTTTAATTTAAACACAGAATTAACCACATTAACATCAAAGAAATATATTTACAAAAAGACTTGAACTTCTTATCAACAACTGCCACTTATTCCAATTAAGCAACCCAATACCACACAGACCTGGCTGCTCCCATTAATTACATCATCTGCATCCCACTAAGTTCCATGACCTGTTTAGCTAGGACAAAATATAATCAGTCATAACGTATCTACACTCCAGGGAACCATCCAAAATATAAACAATGTTCCATTAGCCCTTTATCTGTAATCAAGTAAGTGGTTGGAATGAATGATTACCTCACATTTTATAACTCTTAATTACAGCTTTAGTAGATGTACTGCCTGTATGTGTTTGAAACTAGGGTTTTTAATAATATTACGGACACAAATATAAAATATAATATATAACAATTTCTACATTAATCACCGTCTGTTTTGTGGGTGCCTAGTGTCTGACTGTGCTGTAAATGTGAACGCTGGTTTCAGTTTATTTCCATGCATTTGCTGAAAATCTCTTATTTTACAGTCATGTGGAGAAAGTCTGGCATGGAGTGCTTGCACCATAACAAAATGTATTTCAGTACAGGAATACCATTATATATCACTTTAGTAGTACAGATTAAACACAGTTGCTCTAGAATCACAGCAGCACCAATATCAACCTAAAGGCAGTGCACGCATTTAAAAAAATAAATACCAGTGTTTAATATTCTAAATGAAACATTCCTAAAACATCTATGTTGCTTCCGACTTAAAATGTAGGCTGGATCAACCTTGAAAAAAAAAACCTCTGTTTTAGTTTATATTATTCTAGATCTCAAGGTAAGGTTTCATGACATATAATCAAAATCTATTTGAAAAAACTAAATCATTTTAAAATCAAATGCTCATTCTTCAATTATTTTCCAAAGGATATTTTACTCTCTACTGTCAAGGAACTGATGCATTGTTTCATTCTGACTAAATACATTGATATGCACAAGGTAAATTGAAAAGTCCTAAAAGCAGTCTTAAAAACTAACAAAGTAACCCCACATCTAGGGTTTCAAACAATTTAAAGGTCCAGATTTGACTAGCAGTACTCACCATTTCTACATCTCCATCAGCTATAGCTCGCAATAATTTTTCCACCTGCAATAAAATTGCAACAAACTAAGCTCCTTCTTTTAAAAATAAGAAAAATGGGTTTTCCAACTTAGTGCAATGCTTTGTCGCAGTTCAGTAATCTGGTCATGGAGACTTTTTAAAAAATCAGTTTCAATTTCTTAAATGTGAGCAAGTTTGTCATGAAAGCTTTGTTTTAGGGTGCCTAATTAGCAAAGTTTTCAACTGTTTGAAAATATAAACATAGATTAACCCGTAAACCATTATTTTTGTTTTATGTTGTCAGCTATAAATTTCCATGATTCTCCTTGAAATCTGAAAATAAACTGGCAGTTTTCTTATGAGCTAAATACGCAATTGTACATTGATCAGTCCCATCATTAAAACATTTTCACTTTTTCTTATAAATGGCATCACTTATAGAGTAAGCATTTTTTCCTATGCTGCTGTAAGATTATTTTAAGTCCTCAAGCTCTCGAAATTTAATGGGATGGTTCGGAGACAAGGCGATGGGATAAATATTTCTATGAACAACTAGCTCAGTGACTTGTGGATGACAAAGTATCTCAATTAGAATCATGCCCCATTAATCTGCCTATTTCTGGGAAAAAAACACTTATGGCACAAGATCAAGAAACAGAATTACAGTTAATAAAATTAAGTTTACTCTAATGGAACCATTACAGACTGGTAAAGTACTTCAGTACTTGCATCATTATTAATCACAAGGCAATGTTGAGAACATCTATAGTATATCTGAGATTTTAAAATGACCCTTTATACAAATGATGTACAAGTTCAATACAATGAAGAAAAGACAGGAAATTACATCCAAGAATTTAATTAGTTTGGGCATTTTGTTAAAGTGAACATACTGTCGTATTATTGGCCATTTGAAAGAGTCAAGTTATATCACTGGTCACATATACATCAATTTCATTTTATTTGTGCATTCTACAAGCTGATTCCATGTTGAGACAGTGAAATAATTAGTTAGTCTACCTGTGTGGAACATTTTAAAGTAAAATTGGTATTTCATGATTTACCTGGTTTCCTTTGCAAATATGTGAAAGTGAACACTAATTTCCATATGTTCTATATGCTGCTTAAACAAAGCAGTGCAAGTTGGTTAGCGGAACTTTAGATTTAGTGGTTGAAGGGACCTTAGAATATGTGAAAAAACGGTCTGCACTGATACGATAAAACAGCTTTCACCTCTTTGTATTTGCCTCTCTCTTCTTCTTCTTCATGCTTGATCTCAACCGAAACGGAGGAATAAGTGGAAATAGATGATTTCTGACTACCAGCATCAGTGGAAGGCTGAGTAGATCTACCAGACTACAGAAAGAAAGTAACAATTAAGTTAGCATAAGTTAATCAACAAAAATGGAATTCGAAGAGTTAAAATCTGATCCAAAATTTAAATTGAAGGCTTTGGAAAATAGGGGTGCAAGCACAATAACTAAAGATGGCAAAGTTTTTTTGTGTGTTGATATATGTATTTAAATGTGTTAACCCACAAGAATTCTCAACTGCTTTAAACTTGCTCTTTTTCTTTAAAGTTGAAGACAAACATTGACAATGGTAGTTACCTCTGGCATGCTCTGCCGTCTGTCATTGCTAACGTGAGGAATTTCCAGCAAATCTAGTATCTGTGAGGATACAGAACATTTTTAAAAGTCACAGTTTAATCAACAGCCAACAACATTATTCCATTTAGAATGTAGATATAAATGTTTAAAATTTCTCTCAGTTAAAATATTTTACTGCACAAGCCAAAATGTTAACATGACTTAGCTACACAATAAGGTGCAATATTCTTCCCAGTGATTCGCCTAATTTTAACAATTTTGAACCCCTCCGCCCCCTCCTCCCTTTTCCCCCTGGTTTCATTCTGTGATTCCCTTGGGCTCCCTCCTCTCCTCCTACTCCCTTCCCCCTCTGCTCCTTTCCATTGTGTGTGCTCTTATTTGTTTGTCTCCATCCCTCTCCCCCCCCCCCCCCCCCCCCTCTCTTCCTAGTTGCTATTGGCCTCAAACAGATCTTGGAACAGGCTGATGAATTGCCCCCACGCTTTGTGGATGCCCTCGTTTGACTCTAGGATGGTGTATTTAATCTTCTCCAGGTGGAGAAGTGCCGACAAGATTGCCAGCCAGTCTGCAGCGGTGAGTGATGCTGCTGATCGGCAGCCGAGCAGAATTCTCCTGCGTGCGATTAAGGAAACAAAAGCCAGGGCTTCAGCCCTCTTCCCTACATGTAGTTCGAGCTGGTCTGATACCCCGAAGACTGCCACTCTCGGGCACGGCTCCACCCTCACCCTTACAACCTTGGACGCCTAGGAGAAGGCTGTTCAGAACCCGAGAAGTCTGGCCCAGAACATGTGGGCATGGTTGGCCGTGCCTCTCTGGCACCGTTCGCATTTATCCTCCACCTCCAGGAAGAACCTGTTCATTCGGGTTCAGGTTAGGTGCACTCTGTGCACCACTTTAAACTGCATGAGGCTTAGCCTATTGATGTGCAATCAATTGCACAAAGACACAGATTGGATACAACTGTGACTTTATTGCAGTCAGCTGCGTGGCCTCCTGCTGCAAGTGGGGAAATGGCAGGGCAATGGAGGTCACGCATATTTATACAGATCTCAGTGGGCGGAGCCAGCAGGCAGGGGCTACAGGCGAACCTGTAGTGCAGGTCCTACCTTACATCCCCTAATACAGTGGTTCACCACATTCACCCCCTGTTAAAAATGAGTCCAGCAGGGGTGATGTGAAACTATATACAAATAGTGCAATTATGTAAAATGTTAAGAATGTGGAAAACAAGGAAGAAGAAAAAAAAAAAAAAGTCCATGTTGACGGTCCGGAGTCCATCAAAGGTTCAGCCGATCCAGTGCTTTGGTGCTTCGTTGGGAGCGGCGTAACTGTTGCGGCAAAGTTGGTGCTGGCAGTGTTGGAGGTGGCACCAATGGCGCTGGTGGCGGTGCTGATGCTGGCCAGTCATCGGGGAACTCCAGGAGCGTGCCAAAATCCTCTTTGTCCTCTTGTGCGGGAAGGGGGGGGGGGTTGGTCTGGTGGGGGTCAATGTTGGCGGCGCGGTGGGGCACATGGGTGGAACCCGACGGTGCCAGGTCCCCGAGTGAGGCAGTATCTTGGCGGCCGTTGGGGAACTCCATGTAGGCATATTGATGGTTGGCGTGGAGCAGGTGAACCCTGTCCACCAAGGGTTCCCCCTTGTGGAGTCGGGCATGCCTACGGAGACGGACCGGTCCTGGAGCAAAGAGCCAAGTCGGGAGCGACACCCCGGATGTAGACTTCCTGGGGAAGGTAAAAACACGTTCATGGGATGTGTTATTAGTGGCGGTGCACAATAGTGACCGGATGGAGTGTAGAGCGTCAGGGAGGACCTCCTGCCAGCGAGAGGCTGGGAGGTTCCTGGACTGTCCCATTCTCCCGTTCTACTTGCCCGTTTCCCCGGGGGTTGTAGCTGGTCGTCCTGCTGGAGGCGATACCCCTGCTGAGCAGAAACTGACGTAGCTCATCGCTCATGAATGAGGATCCCCGGTCACTGTGGATGTAGGCGGAGAAACCAAACAGAGCGAAGATGGTGCTGAGGGCCTTGATGACGGTGGCAGAAGTCATATCGGGGCATGGGATGGTGAAGGGGAATCTGGAGTACTCATCGACCACACTGAGAATGTACGTGTTACGGTCGGTGGTGGGGAGGGGCCTTTGAAATCCACGCGGAGGCATTCAAAGGGGCGGGAAGCCTTCACCAGGCGCGCACGGTCCGGCCGGTAGAAGTGCGGCTTGCACTCCGCACAGACCTGGCAGTCCCTGGTGACTGTCCTTACTTCCTCGACGGAGTAGGGCAGATTGCAAGCTTTGACCAGATGGTCCAATCGAGTGACCCCCAGGTGACACAGGCTGTTGTGTAGGGCCCGGAGTTGGTCTACTTGTGCGCTGGCACATGGCGATAGAAAATCTCGTAATTATAGGTGGAGAGCTCGATTCTCCACCGCAAGATTTTATCATTTTTGATCTTGCCCCGCTGTGTGTTATTGAACATGAAGGTTACCGACCGTTGGTCAGTGAGGAGAGTGAATCTCTTACCGGCCAGGTAATGCCTCCAATGCCGCACAGCTTCAACGATAGCTTGGGCCTCCTTTTCGACGGTTGAGTGTCGAATTTCAGAGGCATGAAGGGTGCGGGAAAAGAATGCCAAGGGTCTGCCTGCCTGGTTTAGCGTGGCGGCAAGGGCGACGTCTGAAGCGTCGCTTTCTACTTGAAAAGGCAGTGACTCGTCCACTGCGCGCATCCCGGCCATGGTGATATATGCTCTGATGCGGGCAAAAGCATGTTGTGCCTCGGCCGCGAGAGGGAATTGGGTGGACTGAATGAGTGGGCGTGCCTTCGCCGCATAGTTTGGGACCCACTGGGCGTAGTAGAAAAAGAACCCTATGCAGCGTTTGAGGGCCTTGGGGCAGTGGGGGATGGGGAGCTCCATGAGAGGGCACATGCGGTCGGGATCGGGCCTCAGAACTCCATTCTGGACCACGTAGTCGCGCGGCCCACTCCTCCTGCACTTCATGGGCCCCACAGGCAGCTGCCCTAGTGGGGGCGCTACCCACTCAATACGCCTGTGCTACGCGCCAGCCAGCGAACCCCAGGGGGCCCCGATGCTACTTTTGCGGCCAGCAAAAACACCCCCGCCAACGCTGCCAAGCCCGCGCTGCCCTTTGTAAGGCCTGCGGGAAGAAGGGCCACTTCGCTGCGGTGTGCCAGGCGCGCTCAGCGGCCGTGGTCGCCCCCACCCTCCCCAGTCACGGGCAATGGGCGCTGCCATCCTCCCCTCCTCCCCAGGCCATGTGCGACCAGTGAGCGCCGCAATCTTCTCTGCCGCACAACATGTGCGTTTCGTGGGCGCCACCATCATGCTCCACCCCCGCAACGTGCGTTCCCTGGGTGCCGCCATTTTGTAACCCCCAGGATCTCCGGGCGCCACCATCTTGTCTACCCCTCAGCACATGGACACCAACGGCGTTCCAGGACCTGAACTCAATGGCCGCCCCATTACCCGACGATCAACCACGGCACACCTCCATGGCACTCGACCACATAAGCTGACCAATACATCCACCAGCGTGAAAATGGACGGCCATGTGACCTCCTACCTACTGGACTCCGGGAGCACCGAGAGCTTTATACACCTGAATACAGTAAGGCGCTGCTCCCTTAAGGTACACCCCGCCAATCAAAAAATCTCCCTGGCCTCCGGATCCCATCGCGTAGCGATCCGGGGGTACTGTTCGGTCACGCTCACGGTCCAGGGCGTAGAGTTCCACGGTTCCGCCTCTACGTTCTCCCTAATCTCTGCGTTGCACTTATCCTCAGCCTGGACTTCCAGTGCAACCTCGGAGCCTGACCCTTAACTTTGGCGGACCCTTACCACCCCTCACTATGTGCGACCTCGCGACCCTAAAGGTCAACCCCCCCCTCCCTCTTTGCCAATCTAACTCCAGATTGCAAACCCGTCGCCACCAGGAGCAGACGGTACAACACCCAAGATAAGGCCTTCATCAGGTCCGAGGCCCAGCGGTTGCTTCGGGAAGGCATCATCGAGGCCAGCAACAGTCCCTGGAGAGCTCAAGTGGTAGTGGTTAAATCTGGGGAGAAAAATCGAATGGTCATGGACTACAGCCAGACCATCAACAGGTACACGCAGCTTGACGCGTACCCCCTCCCACGCATATCTGACATGGTTAACCAGATTGCACAGTACCGAGTCTTCTCAACAGTGGACCTGAAATCCGCCTACCACCAGCTCCCCATCCATAAAAATCGGAAAGTCCATACACCGTCTTCGAGGCAGACGGCCGTCTATATCACTTCCTTAGGGTCCCCTTCGGCGTCACTAACGGGGTCTCGGGTCTTCCAAAGGGAGATGGACCGAATGGTCGACCGGTACGGTTTGCAGGCCACGTTTCCGTACCTAGATAATGTCACCATCTGCGGCCATGATCAGCAGGACAACGACGCCAAGCTTGCTAAATTTCTCTGCACCGCCACTCTCCTCAACCTCACGTATAACAAGGAGAATCCTCAACCTCACGTATAACAAGAAATGTGTGTTCCGCACAAACCGCTTAGCCATCCTCGGCTACGTGGTCCAGAACGGAGTTCTGGGGCCCGACCCCGACCGCATGCGCCCCCTCATGGAGCTCCACTTCCCCACTGCCCCAAGGCCCTCAAACGTTGCCTGGGGTTCTTTTCATATTACGCGCAGTGGGTCCCAAACTATGAGGACAAGGCCCGCCCACTCACTTCCCCTTGACGGCCGAGGCCCTACAGGCCTTCGCCCGGATCAGAGCTGATATTGTCAAAGCTGGGATGCACGCGGTAGATGAAACACTGCCCTTCCAAGTAGAAAGCGACGCATCGGACGTCGCCCTTGCCGCCACCCTCAATCAGGCAGGCAGGCCCGTGGCATTCTTTTCCAGCACCCTCCATGCCTCTGAAATTCGGCACTCGTCCGTCGAAAAAAAGGCCCAGGCTATAGTTGAGGCTGTGCGGCATTAGAGGCATTACCTGGCCGGCAGGAGATTCACTCTCCTCACTGACCAACGGTCGGTAGCCTTCATGTTCAACACACAGCGGGGCAAGATCAAAAATGATAAATTCTTGCGGTGGAGAATCGAGCTCTCCACCTATAATTATCGCCCTGGCAAACTCAATGAGCCCCCAGACGCCCTATCCCGAGGTACATGTGCCAGCGCACAGGTAGACCGACTCCGGACCCTGCACGACAGCCTTTGTCACCCATGCGTCACACGGTTGTTCCATTTAATTAAGGCACGAAATTTGCCCTACTCCGTCGAGGAAGTAAGGACAATCACCAGGGACTGTCAGGACTGTGCGGAGTGCAAGTCGCACTTCTACCGGCCGGACAGCACGCGCCTGGTGAAGGTCTCCCACCCCTTTCAACGCCTCAGCGTGGATTTCAAAGGCCCCTCCCCTCCACCGATCGACACACATATTTCCTCAGTGTGATCGATGAATACTCCCGGTTCCCCTTCGCCATCACTTGCCCTGACACGACGTCTGCCACAGTCATTAAAGCCCTTAATTCCATCTTTACTCTGTTCGGCTTCCCCGCCTGCATCCAGTGACAGGGGATCCTCATTCATGAGTGATGAGCTGCGTCAGTTCCTGCTCAGCAGGGGCATCGCCTCCAGCAGAACGACAAGCTACAACCCCCGGGAAATGGACAGGTAGAAAGGGAGAATGGGAAGGTATGGAGGGCCGTCCAGTTGGCCCTACGGTCCAGAAATCTCCCGGCTTCCCGCTGGCAAGAGGTCCTCCCTGATGCACTACATTCCATTCGCTCATTACTCTGCACTGCCACTAACAATACATCACATGAACGTCTTTTTGCCTTCCCCTGGAAATCCACATCCGGGGTATCGCTCCAGTCTTGGCTTACAGCTCCGGGAACCGTGCTTCTCCGTAAACATGTGCGGCTCCACAAGGCGGACCCGTTGGAGGAGAGGGTGCACTTGCTCCACGCAAACCCACAGTATGCCTACGTGGCGTTCCCTGACGGCCGCCAGGATACCGTCTCCCTCAGGGACCTAACACTAGCAGATTCCACCCCCACACCACCCCCGGCGCCACCCTCCCCTCCCCCGTCGCTCCCATCACCAACCCGCCAGGACAGTGCGTCCTCCCCCTGCCCACGCCCGTCGATGAAGAGCATTTCGGCAAGCTCCCAGAGTCAACTCCGACTACGTCTGCGCCAACATCGCCGTCGCCACTTTGTCGATCTCAAAGGACCATCAAGGCACCGGACCGGACTTCCGGTTGCGGCTATGCTGAGCTAAGTCACACGTTCGGCAGCTCCCGCCAGAAACAGACTTTTGGGCTTTTTTAGGGGCCCCAGCGGCATTTGTTCGACGGTTCCCAGTGTGGGAAGGTGACAGTATGATTTCCCGGCACTGTATGGTTTGGACCAGGAGTGAAGCATTGAAAAAGGTAATTCTGGTGCAGCGAAAGATGCGAGGGAGGAAAGCCAAGATGACGGCGGGTGGAGACCAGGCAGCGTGGGCGCAGTGGTCACAAGAGCAGCAGGTGTTTTTCAAGCGCTGCTTCACGGAATTGAAAGCAGAGCTGCTGGAGCCAATGAAGGCTTCGATCGACAAGCTGGTCGAGACCCAGGGGCGGCAATCCGGGAGGTGCGACAGAAGGCCGCGGAGAATGAGGACGAGATATTGGGCCTGGCGGTGAAGGTGGAGGTGCACGAGGCGCTGCATAAGAAATGGCAGGAGAAGTCCGAGGACATGGAGAATCGGGCGAGGAGGAAGAATCTGCGGATTCTGGGTCTCCCGGAGGGAGTGGAGGGGTCGGATGCTGGAGCATGTGGTCACGATGCTGAACACGCTGGTGGGCGCGGGTGCCTTCCCGAGGCTCCTGGAGCTGGATGGGGCCCACCGAGTCCTGGCGAGGAGGCCCAAGTCTAGCGAGCCGCCGCGGGCGGTATTGGTGCGGTTCCACCGCTTGGTGGACAGGGAGTGTGTCCTAAGATGGGCAAAAAAGAAGCGGAGCAGCAGGTGGGAGAACGCAGAGGTCCATATATACCAGGACTGGAGCGCGGAGGTGACCAAGAAGAGGGCCGGGTACAATTGGGCTAAAGCGGTTCTGCATCGGAAGGGGGTGAAATTCGGGATGCTGCAGCTGGCGCGTCTGTGGGTCACGTTTAAGTACTGGCTGCATTACTTTGAGACGCCGGAGAAGCCGTGGACCTTTATTCAGGCCGAAAAGTTGGACACGGACCGAGGGTCAGTTGTGAGGGGAGGTCGCGGGGGGGCTACTGTGGGTACTGTGCTTTGGGGGATGTCTATTCTGTTCTGTATGGTTTCCTTGGGTGCTGGGTGGTTTGAAGTGGGGGTTTTGGGAGAGTGTGGTTGGAAGGACGGGGCCCCGTTGGGGGAGGGGAAATGGGAGGCCCGAGGTGGCGGAGCTGGGATTAGGCCGCAAAAGGGAGCTGTGCCAAAGAGGGCGGGGCCGGTCTGATGGAAAGCGTGTGTTTTTTCCCGTACTAGGGAAGGTGGGGGGGGGTGTTGGAGAGGCACGCCCGTTGATGGATGGGGGGGGAGGGGGGAGAAGAGAGACTACCACACTGGGGGATCAATGGAGTGGCGGGAGTTGCCAGGGTCAGCAGGAGTCAGCTATGGGGGGAGCAACGCAGCTAGGGGGGGACCTAGCTTTGGGGGGGGGACGGGGGGGGGGGGGGGGGGGGACTGGGTTGCTGCTGCATTGGCCAAAGGTGAGCTGGAGCTCGGAGAGGGAGTCGGGGCGGGGGTCTGCCGCTGGGGGGAATGGAGAGTGCGGGAGGCGCGGGTACGTGACTGGCCTAGAAAAGGGGATGGCTAATAGGCGGGGGGGGGGGGGGGGGGGGGGGGGGGGAGGAGGAAGCCCCCTGATCCGGCTGATAACTTGGAATGTGAGAGGCCTGAACGGGCCGGTCAAGAGGGCCCGTGTGTTCGCGCACCTGAAGGGACTGAAGGCAGATGTGATTATGCTCCAGGAGACGCATTTGAGGGTGGCAGATCATGTTAGGCTGAGAAAGGGGTGGGTTGGGCAGGTTTTCCACTCGGGGTTGGACGCAAAGAATCGAGGGGTGGCGATTTTGGTGGGGAAGCGAGTGTCGTTTGAGGCGCTGAACATCGTGGCAGACAATGGAGGTAGGTATGTGATGGTGAGTGGTAAGCTGCAGGGGGTGCGGGCGGTATTAGTGAATGTATATGCCCCGAATTGGGACGATGCCGGATTTATGCGGCGCATGTTGGGCCGGATTCCGGACCTGGAGGCAGGGAGCTTGATAATGGGGGGAGACTTCAACACGGTACTGGATCCAGCATTGGACCGCTCCAGGTCTAGGACGGTTAAGAGACCCACGTCCATAAAGCCTACTCCCGGATAGACTATTTCGTTATGAGCAGGGCACTAATCTCGAGGGTGGAAGGCACGGAGTACTTGGCCATAGCCATCTCAAACCATGCCCCGCATTGGGTGGAGCTGGAACTAGGGGAGGAGAGGGACCAGCACCCGCTGTGGTGCCTGGATGTTGGCTTTCTGGCGGATGAGGAGGTGAGCGGGCGGATCCGGGGGTGCATTGAAAGCTATCTAGAGGCTAACGATAATGGGGAGGTGCAGGTGGGGGTGGGCTGGGAGGCGCTGAAGGCGGTGATTAGGGGACAGCTAATCTCCACTAGGGCCCACAAGGAGAAGGAGGAGAGAGAGGGAGAGATTGGTGGGGGAGATTTTAAGGGTGGATAGGAGGTTAGCAGAGGTCCTCGAGGAGGGACTACTCAAGGAGCGACGAAGCCTCCAGGCTGAGTTCGACCTGTTGACTACTAAGAAGGCAGAGGTGCAGCGGAGGAAAGCGCAAGGGGCGGTGTATGAGTACGGGGAGAGGGCTAATCGGATGTTGGCACATCAGCTTCGGAAGCGGGAGGCAGCGAGGGAGATTGGGGGAGTTAGGGATAAAGGGGGGGGGGAACACGGTGCGGAGTGCGGTGGGAATAAATGGGGTATTTAGAGACTTTTATGAGGGGCTGTATAGGTCTGAGCCCCCGACGGAGGATGGGGGGGGATGCGTCGATTTTTAGATCGACTGAGGTTCCCGAGGGTGGAGGAGGTGCAGGTGGCTGGACTTGGGGCACCTTGTGTAGGGCCGGAGGAGCTGACTAAGGGGCTGGGGAGTTTTCAGTCAGGGAAGGCACCGGGGCCAGATGGGTTCCCGGTGGAATTTTACCGGAAGTACATGGACCTGCTGGGCCCTCTACTAGTGAGGACTTTCAATGAGGCGAGGGGGAGGGGGGTGGAAGACAGGTATGGGAGGTGCTCGGGGAGCCCAGCAAATCATACCCATTTGTTCTGGGCGTGCCCAGCGCTGGATGGGTTCTGGGGGGCTATTGCGAGGACGGTGTCTAGGGTGGTGAACACCTGGGTTAAGCCGAGCTGGGGGTTAGCACTATTTGGGGTATCGGACGAGCCGGGAGTGCAGGAGGCGAAAGAGGCCGGTATTCTGGCCTTTGCGTCCCTGGTAGCCCAGCGGAGGATTCTGCTACAGTGGAAGGATGCGAGGCACCCGAGCGTGGAAGCCTGGATCAGCGACATGGCAGGGTTCATTAAATTGGAGAGGATAAAATTTGCCTTGAGAGGGTCTGTGCAAGGGTTCTTCAGGCGGTGGCAACCGTTCCTAGACTTTCTAGCGGAGCGTTAGGAGGTGGTCAGCAGCAGCAGCAACCCAGAGGGGGGGGAAAGAGTACTTTGTGTTCTCTACTGTGTTTATTATTGCTTAAAAGGGGGTTTGTATATTGGGGGAATTCGTGATGTAGTTGGAAGATGTTTGTGTGTTCTTTGTTTTTCTTTTTTCTGTAAGGTGGGGGAGGGGGCGGGGGCCCCAATAAAAATATTTCTAAAAAAAAAGGCACCGGACCGACTGAACCTCTGACCGGCCCGCCGGATGCCAAGAGACATTATTTTTTTTTGCTACTCTGTAAATACTAAAATTTCTGATTTTATATACTTATCCACCACCCCCGCCAGACTCAATTTTTAACAGGGGGTGAATGTGGTAAACCACTGTGTTCTGATATTCGAGGTTATACGGTAGAACCTGCACTACAGGTTCGCCTGTGGTCTCTGCATGCTAGCTCCGCCCAGGAGGCGGGGTATAAATATGCGTGTCCTCCAGCTCGCAGCCATTTCGCCAGCTGCTGTGGGAGGCCACACATCTGACACTAATAAAGCCAGTTTGGATTCAACTTCGTCTCCAGTCAAATTGATCGTGCCTCAGGGATGAAGTCCGGTATGGATCTAAACAAGAAGAGGAGCCTCAGGAGTACGTTCATCTTGGTCGTCTGCACCCACCCCGCCAGGGAAAGCGGGAGTGCATCCCATCTCTGTAGGTCCTTTTTAACTTCCTCCATCAGACTGGTCAGATTCCACTTATGGATCCGTGTCCAGCCATGGGTTATCTGGATCCTCAGGTAGTCTAATTTGTTTTGGGCTTGTTTGAATGGTAGTCCCTCCAGCTTTGTCCCTCCCCCATTCAGGTTCACCGGGAATGCCTTGTTCTTGCCCAGGTTGAATTTTTATCCTGAGAAGGCTCCAAAGTCTTCCAGGAGCTTCATGATTGCTTTCAGGCTGTCCTGTGGGTCCGAAATGTAGAGAAGCAGGTCATCCGCATAGAGTGAAACTCTGTGCTCTTTGCCTCCTCTTTGGATGCCCTTCCAGCGTTTCTCGCTTTGCAGAGCAATCGCTAGGAGTTCAATTGCCAAAGTGAACATGAGCGGGGACAGTGGATATCCTTGCCTTGTGCCTCTGTGTAGCTGGAAATATTCAGAGCTGGTGGTGTAGGTCCGAATATGCTTGCCTTGGGGCATTGTACAAGAGTTTCACCAACGAGGTGAACCCCGTTTCTAGCCCAAACCGCTCAAGTATCTCAGAGATATTTCCATTCGACTCTGTGGAAGGACTTTTCTGCGTCCATGGAGACGATCATCTCTGATGTTCTCTCCCTGGATGGGGTCATTATTACATTCAGCAGCCGCCTGATGTTCGCATTTCTGCGACCACCTCCGGTACTCAGCTCTCCAGTCTCTTGGCCAGAGCTTTCGCGATTATACTCGCATCTACGTTGAGCTGTGAAATGGGTCTGTATGATCCACATTGTCGGGTCTTTGCCTTTTTTGAGTATCAGCGATATCGTGGCCTGTGTTAGTGTTGGAGGCAGGGTGCCCCTCGCTAGCAAGTCTGTGAACGTATCCCGTAGGTGCGGGGGCCAGGGCTGGTTCAAATTTTTCATAGACGTCAGCCGGGAACCCATCGGGTCCCGGCACCTTCCCCGCCTGCATGGAGTTGATGCTCTTCATGACCTCTTCCAGTCCTGTTGGTGCTTCCAGCTCCCCCCACCTATCGTCCCCCACGACTGGCATGTCCAGTCCATCTAGGAACAGTTTAATCTCCTCGTCTCTGTCGGGGTGGGGGGGGGGGGGGGGGCAAGGTTCGGAGGTGTACAGTCCCGGATGTCAGTCTGCCTCTGCTATTCTTCATCAGGGCTATTTCTCTTATGGCTGCCTGCTTTCTCGGCTGGTGAGCCAATAGGCGGTTAGCCTTTTCTCCATGTTCGTAAAAGGTCCCCCGTGTCTGGCGGAGTTGGTGTACCGCTTTCCTAGTGGATAGCAGGGTAAAGTCCATTTGAAGCTTTGTCCTCTCCTCCTGAAGCTCTACATTCGGAGTCTCAAGAGTACTTCCTGTCGACCTCCAGGTTGGAGTTGATCAGTTGTTGCCTAGCCGCCCTTTCTTCCCTGACTCTATGAGCCTTGTAGGGTATAATCTCTCCCCTAATCACAGCCTTCCGTGCCTCCCAGAACGTGGAATGCAAGACTCCCCATCTGCGAGACTTCCCTGTTCTGCTTATTAGTAACGTACTCGGCTATGGCCTGTGATGTTTTCTGGCAAAAGGCCTTATCGGCCAAAAGGTATCCAACCTCCACGTGGGGTGCTGGGCAGGGCCCGTCCTCAACCTCACATCCATGTAGTTTGGAGCGTGGTCGGAGGTAACTATCGCGGAGTATTCCGCCCTTACTATTCCTGGAAGTACCGATTTTCCCACTGCAAAGAAGTCTATCCTTGAGTATGCTTTATGCACCGGCGAAAAGAACGAGAATTCCCTCTCACCGGGATGTAGGAACACTCTGTCGGCTTTCCACCGCCCCCATCTGTTCCATGAATGTTCCCAGTTCCCATCCTTTTCTCCGATCTGGGGCTCAATCGGTCCGTCAGTGGGCCCTTTGCATAGTTGAAGTCGCTTCCCATGATCAGTCGTTGTGAGTCAACGACGGGATTTCCACCATGGTCTTTTTATGAAGTCTGTGTCATCCCAGTTGGGCACGTACACATTTACCAGTACCACCAGTGCCCCGTCCAGGACACCGCTGACCATGACGTACCATCCCCCTTGGTTTGTAACCGTTCGTGTCTCCGTGAACCCATCCTCTTGCTAATCAGTATGGCTACTCCCCTAGCCCTTGTCCCATAATGAGTGTTACGTCTGTCCCATCCAACCCTTTCTTACAGTAGGTCCTTCGCCCTCAGGTGTGTCTCCTGCAGGAAGACTCTGTCGGCTTTCAAACTTCTCAAATGGACAAAGACCCTGGATCTTTTCACTGGGCCGTTAAGTCCTCTGACATTCCAGGTGATGATCCTTTTGGCGGGGTTTTTGTGCCCCCCTTTTCTGCGGGATCAATTATACTTACCTGGTGGATGCGCCCGTTTGTTAGGGGACCGTCCAAAATGGCCACGGTCGCCATGCTCACCATGAGGTCGAGCCCCTCCACTCCGGGGTTTCCCTTTGTCCAGGGGGCACCCAATATGGCTGCCACCTGAGTGTACGCCACGTGGGTGCGCCCCTGAACTCCGGGGTTTCCCTTTGTTTAGGGACCCTCCAAAGTGGCTGCTTGCGGTGCTATCTTGTTTCCTCAACCTGCACCTTACCTGCTGAAGCCAATCCAAAAACCAACTCTTTTCTTCTTCCCTTTGTGTTCCATTCCCCCCCGCACCCCTTCTCCCCTCTTCCTGCGAGGCCCTTTCCCCATCTCCCCCTATGCATTCCCCTTTCCTGTGTCAACCCCCCCCCTCCCCCAATCTCCCCCGGATGCTCCCTCCATGCCAGGAGGTGTGCCGCAGCACTCCTTGCTGTCTGTCTTCCGTGATAGCTATCCCTGCTAGTGTGGTGTCCCCACTCCCGGGGCTGGTCTAGCCCCTAACTTACGCCTGCTGACTGTCCACTTTCTCTGCCTATACCCTCATCTGCATTCTCTTGTTCTCGCTTTTTCCTGTGACCTGGTCTTTTTGATCCGAGCAAGGCAGCACAGTCCAGCGCAAACATATTAACTGTCCAATGAGTCTCTATTTCTTTTGCGATCCTCCTTTGATCAGCCTTCATCTTTGCCTCGTCTGCCCCTTGTCCAGGCCGTTGGTCCATACGAATTAGTTTGCCTCCGCCGGGGTGTTGAAATAGTGCTCTTTGTTCTGGTACATGACCCAGAGCGTGGCGGGGAACAGCATACCAAATCGCACCCCGTTCTTGTACATGGCCGATTTCACCCGATTAAACTAAATCCTGTGTTTTGCTAGATCTGCGCCAATGTCTTGGTAAATTCGGATTTTGTGCCCTTCCCAGGTACTTGCTTTAGTCTGTCTTGCCCATCTCAGGATCCTGTCACGATCCTGGTATTGGTGAAGCTTCGCGATGACCGCCCCCCCATTGCTCCCCCGCCTTGGGTTGGGGAAGCTGTCTCTCCTGACTAGGTTGCCCAGGCGAGGTAGCGCGCTGCATCTCTGCCGTCGATACCTTCTGGCATGCCCAATCCAAATGTCCAGTCGTCGGGATCCTTTTCCCTGGTCCTCGACTTTCCCCTTTAAAGTTCCCTTCGGCCGCCGCCAACCTTTTAACTTCAGCTTCCAGGGCGATGGTCCTGTTGCTCTGGTCCATTGAGGCTTTCTCCAAGTCGTGGATTATCCTTGCTTATGCTTTCATCTTCTTCCCCAACCCATGGGCAGCACGGTACCATAGTGGTTAACACTATGGCTTCGCAGCGCCAGGGTCCCAGGTTCGACTCCCGGCTTGGGTCACTGTCTGTGCGGAGTCTGCATGTTCTTCCCGTGTCTGCGTGAGTTTCGTCCGGGTGCTCCGGTTTCCTCCCACAAGTCCCAAAAGTTGTGCTATTAGATAATTTGGACATTCTGAATTCTCGCTCGGTGTACCCGAACAGGCGCTGGAACGTGGCGACTCAGGGGTTTTCACAGTAACTTCATTGCAGTGTTAATATAAGCCTACTTGTGACAATAACAATTAATATTATTTGTTACTGATCGTCTTTGCACGGTGACCATCGCCTCTGTCACTGCCACCTGGATTTCGATCCTGATCGCCTCTTTCATGGCGGCCAGCTCCTTCATGAAGGAGGTCTTTCATCTGTCTCCAGGTGGTGGAGGGGGGGGGTTAATGCTCGGCCTCGGTCTCCCTCTCTCTTGGGTTGACAGGGCACCCTCGCCTCGTCTGCCTGCTGCCCATTGCCTTTTCCACCACTTCTGCCATCCCTGTGACCCCCTCGAGCTCCCGTTTGCTGGCAATTTGGTGTTGATCTTTTCTTCTCACCGTTGAGGCTAATTTGCCTTCGCATTTTCAGGCAAAATTCGCCTAAACGTGCCGATGTTGTTCTGGTCTGGAGGATATGTGCGTCTGCTCAGCGCATCACCCTCACACGAAGTCCCGAATTCTGAATCTTTGAGTTTCTGGAGCGTTCCCTTTACTTCTTGTCTTATGTTTATAACCCCTCCAAAAAGGTGCCCATTCTGTTGTCAGGCGAGTTTTCTTACCAAACTGCCACCATAAATTCTACTGTTAGCAAAGGACAACAAGGTACATGATGAAACTTCGCCCGATTTCTCCCAGCCCCTAGGGAAGCACCTTTTGGGGCAATGGCAGAGATTGCGAACTGAGAGCACAAAATTCAGATCTACGTCCTCCATCACATAGCACAATGTCCTGGGTAACTACCTCATTTCAAAGCTTTGACTCAAGTGATTTCTCAATAACTATAATGCTACCTCATTTTGTGAAGAGACTTTACCAGATGTTAAGGATAAAATGAGTGTGCTGATTTGTAAAGAGAATGCAATCCAAGGGAGGAATATTTCATACACAACCCTCAAACTGAGTTGTTAAAGGAAGCTTTTTGAATGCACTAGTATGTAATCCCCAATTAATAAAGATTGCTGAAAGGTAACCTGGTACCTAATAGGAACTCGGGTTTATTTCTTAGTTAAAACCCATTTCAATTATTTTTGACGAGTTGGTGCTCTCAAATAGACAAGTTCCCTGTCCTTCAGCTTCAAATGCCATGCGAGAAATAACCTTTTCACACAACTGGTTCTGGTCTGGAATGCTCTGCCTGGAAGTGTGGTGGAGGCAGGTTTAATCGAGGCATTCAAGAGGGCACTGGATGATTATTTGAATAGAAACAACGTGCAAGGATACAGGAAAGAAAGCAGGGGAATGGCACTAAGTCATGTTGGTGCAGGCACGATGGGACAAAGGCCTCCTTCTGCACTGTGACAATTCTGTGATCTATGTGAGGAAGCACAAGAGGAGAGGTAGACTGCAAAAAATAAAATGTCAATCTTTGCGTCCAAGATATAAAATTGATTACTGGACTAGTTCTAAGGCAAAGCAATGAACTTCAGAAGCCCTAACTGTATATTTGTGCCTCCAAACTCAATTTTACCAAATCACTCAATAATACTAATAATCATGCTGAGGCAGTTAGAAACTGCAACCTGATTTTCAACATTGAACCGACGTAAAATTCAGCCTCTTTCATCATTTTCTATAACTACCATTTTGTCTCCTAAATATTTTACACTGACAAACTATGTGATCTTGCAATACAAACATCATATCTAATGTCAAAGAGCATCAACACATGGATCAATATTGAGTTTAGCCTACATTACCTTAGAATTGAGCGCACATTGGAAAGGGGTTTCTTTCATTTTGTTCTGAATTTCATTATTAGCACCATTCTCCAGCAGAACCTGAATGATGCCGTCATAACCCCATCGAGCTGCAATGTGGAGAGGTGTATCACCTTTGTCATTTGTCATATTTAATTTGCAGGTATTTAAATGGTAATAGACAAGAGCCTTGACACACTGCAAAAAATAAAAGTAAAACTTACGTTTCACTAAAAGAACACATCTTTACTTCTAACTTTTATCCCATCTGAATAATTATGCAAGGTTACCTCAACAGGAAATTTGAAACAGAGAAAAATAAAGCTGACCAAGTGGTTACTGTAAATTAGAGCACACAGTATGTACTTAATACTCACAAAATCAGTGTGGTAGTTATAGTTAAATTATATGTTACATCTTTCAAAACATTGTTAGTAACCATTTAACCTTGTTTTTCAGTTCATACATCCTGAAAATCAACTGCAAATAAATGATTTCAAAACTTAGTTAATGAGCGATATCAGCATAGTGACTAAATATTTTTCTCAATTCAGGTACTATCTATTCAAAGAAGAGCAAGAGAGATCCTCCAGTTAACATTTATACTTCCACCAACATCCAAATCAGATGATCTGGTCAGTCATTCCATTGCTGTTTGTAGGAGCTGACTAACACATTTTTCACATTACAATGGTGACTACAATTCAGAAATATTGGTTATAAAGTGGCTTGGGATGTCAGCTATATAAATGCAAGTTAGTTATCTTCGAGGAGATCTTTGAATTGTTTATCTGGACCATTTTCAAATCCTGATCCTCGATAAAATAAAATGCTGCTAAAAAGTGTTATTATTCAATTTTATCATTAAGTACAAAATTATAAGCTTCATGAAATGATCAAATATAAACTGGCCTGGTCAACTATTAGGTTTGATGTATCCAATGTATCCAAGGGCTTGGTAGAAATACAGGACTACTATTTTGGACACCAACAAGGGGCATACATTTGATTTACTGAATTTGTTTTATTGCCATGCTCTTCTCCACTTCTGTCAGTAAGCAATTTGCTCTTTAATATGCAGGTCTGTAATGGCACCAGGCCATTGCACAAGCCAGAACATTTTCACGTCCTTCACCTGTGATGCTTTTTGCTGATCTCTGTCAGAACATTTGTGATGAGATGACAATTAAAAGCCTTCAACCAGAAATCCGGCTTTTAATCACTAGCTAGGCTCATCGGAAAAGGGGTTACCTGGGCATATACCAAAGAGCTCAGCAAGTGGCACCAGCTTGTGGAGAAAGTGGGAGGGGGGGGATTGTGTGTGTGCGTGGGGGGGGGGGGGGGGGGGAAAACAACATTGTAATTAAATATACCGAGCTTTATTAGTGCTACATGACATTTTCAAACACTTATAATTCAAATGATAAGTTGAAATGATACAATAAATTCAGACTTCGAATAGCATCCTTGCCCTCCTTCAGCCTATAATTTCTCATCCCACCAAATCTTCATTTTTCTGTCTCTGGCTGGCTTATGTTCCTTCCTGCCTCCTTTTGCTCCACCATTGGAACCTGTGCCGTCAATTGCCTCACAACTCTGGGATTTCCACTCATCCTGCTCCCTTAAAATAGTTCTTAAAATCTACTGCTTTGACAAAGCTTTTGATCAACCATCCTTTGGTTCAGTGTCAGTTACTTGATTTCACCTCTGCAAAATGTGTTGAAATTAAAAATAGACTTATTTCATTCATCTAGCATCTTTCACAACCGTAACATATCCTAAAGCACGTGACAGCCAATTAAGTACTTTTGAAGTGCTACCACTGTTTCAATGTTGGATGCTTTTCTATGTTAAATGCATTATATAAATGCAAGTTTTGCTTGCATTAATATGGTTAAGCATTAGGCTAATGAAAGGTCATTGCAAGGATAAAAATTGAATGGGGGGGTTCAAAGGAAGCAATTGTGGGACTTGTGCAGACAATCAGTAGGATAAGGGATATTTAGTAAAGGCAAGAGGAGACAGATGACGTTTATTTATAATACGTACTATTTACATGGGGCCCGGCCAGACATCACCAGGTCCTCTCTCTCGGTCGGTGCCCATCTGGCCGACCTTATATACACACATGGTAATTGCCCCGTAGTTGGTCAGGTTTGAAACATCGGAGAAGAATGCGTTTACTTGGGCAAAGCCATTGAAGATCTTGTGCATGGCGCACTGTATGCCTATGTCAGGCAGCAGCAAACCCAACCGAGTGTGGAGTCGATGATTCATCAACATTTCGGCCAGGGCCACCCCTGTAACACCGTGAGGAGTCGTCCTATAACGAGTGTCAACCTGGTATCCATCACCGGTGGTTTGCTTCTTCAGAGCCTGCTTCACCGTCTGTACAGCACGTTTTGCCAAACCATTTGATGCTGGGTGACAGGGTGCTGTGCTAACGTGTCGGGTGCCATTTGTCTTTGCGAAAGCCGCAAATGCCTCCCGAGTAAATCAGGCGCAGTTTTCCGTAACAAGCACCTCTGGTAATCAGTGGGGGGGAAAGGATGAGCACAAACACTTGAGGGTCGCGCAGGAGATGATGGGTATCATTGTGGACTTCAAGCCACTGGAGAGCACATTCACCAAAACAAGGAACATGGAACCTAGGAATGGGCCCACGAAATCCACGTGAAAGTGGGCGCAGGGAAGCCCAAGCCACTCTCATGACACAAAGGTGCTGCAGCCGGAAGCTTTTGATGGGCCTGACACTCTTGGCAGCGCTGGGCCACCAGCTGAATGTCCACATCGATGCTGGGCCAGCAGACATAGCTGTTGGCCAGTATTTTCATTTTGGAAATGCCCAGGTGAGCAGCATGAAGGTCCTTCAGAGCCAACGGTTGGCCTTTCGACAACCCTCGTGCCCCACAGGAGGACATGGTCAATTCCGACATTTTGCTCAAAAAAGTCTTCAACTCCACTGGAAGCTGCTGCTGTGGTCCACCAGATAAAACTAAATATCACACCTTTACTAACATTGGATCATACTCCGTCCAATTGCGGATGCAAGTAGCCATAATTGATAGGGTGTCCCAGCCAACCGCCACAGTTTTGTCGGCCTTGGATGGATCAGCAATGGGAGACAACTTAACGCATCATCATTCACAATGACGATGCATTAAGTCAGGGGCAGCACAGTGGTTAGCAGAGTTGCTTCACAGCTCCAGGGTCCCAGGTTCGATTCCCGGCTTGGGTCACTGTCTAGTGTGGAGTCTGCACATTCTTCCTGTGTCTGCGTGGGTTTCCTCTGGGTGCTCCGGTTTCCTCCCACAGTCCAAAGATGTGCAGGTTAGGTGGATTGGCTATGCTAAATTTTCCTTAGTGTCCAAAAAGGTTACATGGGGTTACTGGGTAATGGGGATAGGTTCGAAGGGTGGGCTTAAGTGGGGTGCTCTTTCCAAGGGCCGAAGGGCCTTCTTCTGCACTGTATATTCTATGAAATTCTATGACGATGCTCGAACGAGTATTGGTACGCAGCCAATCGTAGAGCCGACCTCTAGATCCGGGCTGACGCAATCGGTGGCACCGCCTTATCCTTGCGAAAGAGGTGTAGCAGTGGCTTATGATCTGATATTATTTTAAAATGGCGGCTGTGAACGTATTGGTGGAAGCGTTTAACACTGAAGACAACTGCCAGACAATCTTTTCCTATATGGGCATAATTGTGTTCTGCAGCCGTCAACGTCCTGCAGGCAAAGGTTATTGGACAGTACTAGCCATCGTCCATGCGGTGGGAAGGGAGGTCTCCAATTCCGTACGGTGATGTGTCACATGTCAAATAAAGGGGTTTAGAGGTGTCAAAGTGAGTACCCTGAATGAAACCAATGCCGTTTCAGCAAACAAAATACAGTCACCTGGTCAGCACCCCAAACTCGGGGTCGTTTCTTTTTTCAGAAGAAAATGAAGGGGGGGGCCAGGATTGTTGCCAAATTTGGTATAAAATCGTCATAATAATTTATGAGGCTCAAGAAGGAGCGATGCACTGTCGCATCATGTGGTGCGGGAGCCATCTTTATTGCCTGCACTTTGACAGTGACTGGGTGTAGGCAGTCCCGGTCTACCCGGAAGCCTAAATATACCACCTCCTTCGCATTGAAAAGAACCGCTTCAAAACTGCCTCAACGTTCTTTAGGTGTTCCATCTCCATCATGTCCGTAATTAACACATCTTTAGAATAGACAGCAACACACGAGAGACCTCGCAAATACCTTCCATGACTCGTTGCAATATGGCGCAAGCTAAAGAGACGCCGAATGGAAGTCAGGTATACTCATATAAGACCTTATGGATGTTGATCATAATGTATTTGCGCGAGGTCGAACTCACGCAGTTTGAGCTGCAAATAAGCATTGCTCATATCCAATTTTGTGAAGGTGGAACCACTGCCAGCATGGCATATAGGTCTTCAATACGACGGAGTGGGTAGCGATCCAAACGTGAAGCCATATTTACGGTTAATTTGTATTCGCCGAAGAGGCATAGATAGGTTTTTGATTAATAAGGGGATCAAGGGATATGGGGCGAAGGAAGGAGAATGGGAGATGAGAAAAATATCAGCCATGATTGAATGGCGGAGCAGTTTCGATGGGCCGAGTGGCCTAATTCTGTCTTATGGTCTTTATAGGCAGACAGTCCAGTCTGGTTTCATCAAAGGAACAACTGGCACCACCCAGCCTGCCAAACGAACCAGTTGAATGATCCAGAGGCTATCTAACCACTGGGCTCCGCTTCGACCTTGCCACAATTGCATAGGGGACTGGTTGAGCACAAGAAAAAACTAGGCTGGGCCTGCGGATCTACATGAATTTTCACCATGGCCCCTTTATTTTCCCAAGGCCGGACTCGAAAACAGCGGGAATTTCTGCACACCGCATATAAGCCATCAGTTTCTACCTTGAGGATACATTGCCAGTCGAGCTGCAAATGTTGCAGCCAATCAGGTTGGGACCGTCGCCATGTACCACGATAAGGGTAAGACGCAAAGGCTAACGAAATATAGGCCCCTTACAGACAGAAACAGGGGAATGCATAATAAGGGACAAAGAAATGGCTGAGCAATTGAATACATACTTGGGTTCTGTCTTCACAAAAGAGAACACAAATCAGATACCAGAAATGCTGAAAATGAAAGGTTTAGTGAGAGGGAAGAACTTAGAGAGATCAACATTAGTAGAGAAAGTGTAGGAAAATTGATGGAATTGAAGGCGGATAAATCTCCATGGCCGAAGAATCTACATCCCAGAGTGCTTAAGGAGGTGGCTCTGGAAATAGTGGATGCATTGGTGGTCATCTTCCGGGATTCTACAGACTCTGGAACTGTCCCTGCAGATTGGAGGGTAGCTCACGTCACTCCAATATTCAAAAAGGGAGGTAGAGAGAAAGCAGGGACTTATAGACCAGTAAGCCTAACATCGGTAGTGGGGAAAATTCTTGAATCCATTATCAAGGATTTTATAGCGGAACATTTAGAAAGCAGTGGCAGGATCAGTCAGAGTCAGCATGGATTTATGAAGGGGAAATCATGCTTGACAAATCTGTTGAAATTCTTTGAAGATGTAACCAGTACAGTCGACAAGGGGGAGCCAGTCGATGTGGTACATTTGGACTTTTCAGAAGGCGTTCAGCATAAGAGATTATTGTGCACAATTAAAGCGAATGGGATTGGGGGAAATATATTGAGGTGGATAGAAAACTGGTTGGCAGAGAGGAAACAAAGAGTAGGGATTAATGGGTCCTTTTCAAATTGGCAGGCAGTAACTAGTGGGGTGCCACAGGGATCAGTGCTGGGACCCCAGTTATTCACAATATATATTAATGATTTGGATGAGGGAACAAAATTTAACATCTCAAAGTTTGCAGATTATACCAAGTTGGGTGGGAGGGTGAACTGTGATGAGGATGCAGGGATCGCACAGCATGATCTGGACAGGTTGGGCGAGTGGGCAAATTAATGGCAGATGCAGTTTAATTTGGAAAAGTGTGAGGTTATTTACTTTGGAAGCAAAAACAGGAAGGCAGATTACTACCCGAATGGTTGTCAATTGAGAGAGGGAAGTGTGCAGCGGGACCTGGGTGTCCTTGTGCAGTAACGTGAAGAAATGCCCAGGTGTGTCCTGTACTCCAGAAACAGGACAAATGCAACCCAGCCAATTACTGCCCGATGTCTACTCTCCATCATCAGCAAAGTGATGGAAGGAGTCATCAACAGTGCTATCAAGCGGCATTTACTCAGGAATAACCTGTTCACGGATGCTCAATTTGGGTTCCGCCAGGGTCACTAAGCTCCTGACCTCATTACAGCCTTGGTTCAAACATGGCATCAAGGCAACATTTGACCGAGTATGGCATCAAGGTGCCCTAGCTAAACTGGAGTCAATGGGAATCAGGGGGAAAACTCTCCGCTGGTTGGAATCATACCTGGCACAAAGGAAGATGGTTGAGGTGGTTGGAGGTCAATCAACTCAACTCCAGGACATCACTGCAGGAGTTCCTCAGGGTAGTGTCCTAGGCCCAACCATCTTCAGCCGCTTCATCAATGACGTCCCTTCCATCATAAGGTCAGACGTGGGGCTGTTTGTGGATGACTGCACAATGTTCAGCACCATTCACGACTCCTTTAGATAATGAAGCAGTCCATGTCCAAATGCAGCAAGACCTGGACAATGTCCAGGCTTGGGCTAACAAGTGGCAAGTTATATTTGCGCCACACAAGTGCCAGGCAGTGACCATCTCCTACAAGAGAGGATCTAACCACCGCCCCATGACATTCACTGGCATTACCATCGCTGAATCCCCCACAATCAACATGCTGGGGATTACCATCGATCAGAAACTGAACTGGACTAGCCACATTAATACTGTGGCTACCAGGGCAGGTGAAAGACTAGGAATACTACGGCGAGTAACTCACCTCCTGAACCCCCAAAGTCTGTCCACCATCTACAAGGCACAAGTCAAGAGTGTAATGGAATAGTCTCCACTTGCCTGGAGAGCGCAGCTCCAACAACACTCAAGAAGCTCAACACCATATAGGACAAAGCAGCCTGCTTGATTGCACCCCCTTCACAAGCATTCAAACCCTCCATCACCGACGAATAGTGGCAGCCGTGTATACCATCTACAAGATGCACTGCAGTAATTCACCAAGGTTCCTTAGACAACACCTTCCAAACTTATGACATCTAGAAGACAAGAGCAGTAGATACCTGGGAACCCTCCAAGTCACTCACCACCCTGACTTCCTTCACTGTCGCTAAGGCAACATCCTAGAAATCTCTCCCTAACAGCACAGTGGGTGTACCTACACCTCAAGGACTGCAGCGGTTCAAGAAGGCAACTCGCCACCACCTTCTGAAGGGCAACTAAGGATGGGCAATTAATGGTGGCCTAACCAGTGAAGCCCACGTTCCGTAAATGAATTTTTTTTAAAAGCGCAAGCGGCAAAGTTCTAGTTTATCTTCGTCGTCAATTTAGTAAAGGCAAGAGACAGATGAGTAACAAAAGACGTTTATTTATAATACGTACTATTTACATGGGGACCTGGTTAGACATCACTGGATCCTCTCTCTCAATCTCTCTCTCTCTGCCGGTCGGTTCCTATCTGGCCGACCTTGTATACACATGGTAATAGCCCCGTAGTTAGCAGGGGAGCTCATCGAGCCACATGGGGAAGACAGTCAAGCCAACCCCATGTGTCTGTGCAGGTTATTACAGGATGGAGATGGGGGGGCAGGTGAAATAAGGACGAGGACAGAGGAGGATATGGGGCTAAATTATGGAATGCTGTGGTGTGGGAGTGTAGTGGAAGCATTCAGTCAAGTTATCTTTCAGGAATAGAGTTCATAACCACATTTATATAATGCAACTATAAATTGAACAGAATTTAATCTTTAGTTAAACTTACATCTTCATGGCCATGCATGCATGCCAAATGAAGTGGAGTATTGCCATTATTATCTTGTACTTCAGTGCTGGCCTTGTAGTCCAGAAGAAGCAACTATATATTTAAAAAAAAGTATCAAATGCTGTCTGCAACATAAACAATTTATTAAAATGAGCACATAAAACATTATCAATAATATGATGTATTTTTCATTTATATTGCATATAAAAGTAAAGATCAATCAACCAAAAACAATTAAACAATCTGCAGTGAATTTTTCACTCCCATCTGTGGGTTGTGGTCAGGCTTACAAAACTGTAGTACTGTTAATCCAACTGAAATACCCTGAATACAGCTTCCAGTTAAATGTGATATTATCTCTCATGTCCATTCTTTGTAATACACAATTACCAAAAAGTAGCTTCATAGCCGATTAAGTTGCTTTTCATAAACTTGAAAAATGCCCAAGTAACTGGGAATTGTTTGTTTTTAAAAATAACGCTCACTTAAAAGAACAAAAAGACGAAAGACTGCAATCAGTTTTCAGGCATGCTTCAAAACTCTTGGTCTGATTTACTTACAGTCACATTTTGATACCCTCTCTGACAGCATAGGTGAAGTGGTGTGGACCCATGATAGTCTGTAGCGTTAACCACACCTCCCTTTGCCACCAACACATCAATTAATGATGCTTGACCTGGAGGATGAAATACTTCTGTTAAATACCAATTTAGAAAACCTTTATACCCATTCTATGAGTGTCAAATTAGCAAGATGCCATTTATTTAGTTCACCACACAATTTAAACTCAATACGAATTTCAAATCTAAGGATTAAAAATAGATACAAATGTTCTATGTGCAGAAATCACATCACAGGACAAATACAGTGCTTACCACAGAAAGCAGCGACATGCAATGGTGTATAACCCCTGTCATCTCTGGAACATGGTGTGACAATCGAGGGGTCATTCATCCGCCTACAAAATAGAAAAGTTGTCTGATACCTGATTCACTTACACAAATAGTTATTTTATATTTTCTTAAAAAACAGCCAACTGGATACTATATTGAAAATAAAACAAATTTGTCCTTACAATTTTGAAGATTCTAGGGAAGGTGTACACACATGCACATATTTGTCGGCTGGACATACTATATAGACTTTAAAATCTCATTGACATTAACCTCCTAAGTTTTGTTCCTGAGCAGAAACCATCTTAGAAAGGTTGAAGACTGGACTGTACCTTACCAGAGTTTCAGCTCTGCTGACACATTAACTCACTCCACCGCCCTCAATTTTGACTGCAGCATACTAATAAATAAGTTCATTTGTGCTTTGTCTGAGAATTAAACATTACGAATAAGCGAATTTCAAATTTAGGTTTTTTTGCAGCATTCTTCTCATCCATTTGTTAATAACAAGGCTCTTCCAGCAGCACATTACCCATTTCGCCACTAGACGTTTATTTATAATACGTACTATTTAATGTTTAAGCATATTCTTTGAGAAGGTGACTGAACAGGTAGACGAGGGTAGAGCAGTTGATGTGGTGTATATGGATTTCAGCAAAGCGTTTGATAAGGTTCCCCACGGTAGGCTATTGCAAAAAATACGGAGGCTGGGGATTGAGGGTGATTTAGAGATGTGGATCAGAAATTGGCTAGCTGAAAGAAGACAGAGGGTGGTGGTTGATGGGAAATGTTCAGAATGGAGTTCAGTTACAAGTGGAGTACCACAAGGATCTGTTCTGGGGCCGTTGCTGTTTGTCATTTTTATCAATGACTTAGAGGAAGGCGCAGAAGGGTGGGTGAGTAAATTTGCAGACGATACTAAAGTCGGTGGTGTTGTCGATAGTGTGGAAGGATGTAGCAGATTACAGAGGGATATAGATAAGCTGCAGAGCTGGGCCGAGAGGTGGCAAATGGAGTTTAATGTAGAGAAGTGTGAGGTGATTCACTTTGGAAGGAATAACAGGAATGCGGAATATTTGGCTAATGGTAAAGTTCTTGAAAGTGTGGATGAGCAGAGGGATCTAGGTGTCCATGTACATAGATCCCTGAAAGTTGCCACCCAGGTTGATAGGGTTGTGAAGAAGGCCTATGGAGTGTTGGCCTTTATTGGTAGAGGGATTGAGTTCCGGAGTCGGGAGGTCATGTTGCAGCTGTACAGAACTCTGGTACGTCCGCATTTGGAGTATTGCGTACAGTTCTGGTCACCGCATTATAGGAAGGACGTGGAGGCTTTGGAGCGGGTGCAGAGGAGATTTACCAGGATGTTGCCTGGTATGGAGGGAAAATCTTATGAGGAAAGGCTGATGGACTTGAGGTTGTTTTCGTTGGAGAGAAGAAGGTTAAGAGGAGACTTAATAGAGGCATACAAAATGATCAGGGGGTTGGATAGGGTGGACAGTGAGAGCCTTCTCCCGCGGATGGATATGGCTGGCACGAGGGGACATAACTTTAAACTGAGGGGTAATAGATATAGGACAGAGGTCAGAGGTAGGTTCTTTACGCAAAGAGTAGTGAGGCCGTGGAATGCCCTACCTGCTACAGTGGTGAACTCGCCAACATTGAGGGCATTTAAAAGTTTATTGGATAAACATATGGATGATAATGGCATAGTGTAGGTTGGATGGCTTTTGTTTCGGTGCAACATCGTGGGCCGAAGGGCCTGTACTGCGCTGTATTGTTCTATGTTCTATGTTATATATCAACGGAACTATCAACTAAAAATGGTAAAAGCAAAATAAATATTTACACTTTGTATGCAGAGGGAGTGCATGATTCTCAGTCAATGCTATGGGCAATCAGCATTAACCTCACTTCACTTGCCCTTGCTTTACATGCGTATCACTTCAGTCATACAGGTAGGATGGAAACCAGCAAGATGTAGCAACCCTGTGCATGGGCAGTGGTCAACAAAATGTCTTGTGGGCTGCACTCAGAACCCAGATGGACTACAGGTGATGCCCGAGCCACAGATTAAACACTTTAATTCATGCCAATTTCATCAGTACTCAGGCAAAAGGTCATCAAACTGAAACAATGACTCAGTTTCTCTGCAGAAGCTGCATGGCCTGAGTATTTCCAACATTTTCTGCTTCTAATTTAAGTCTACAATCCTTTCCTGGCAACAGAATATACCCAGGTATCCCCACCCAGAGATGCCTCAACAGAAGTAAAGATGGGTCAACTTGGGAGTGAGCTCATAAGAGATCAAGCTTTATATAAAAGCAAAAAGGGAACCTCAGTCTTACATTACATTCTTGAAGTTAACACACAAATACGATTACACAAACCCATGGCCACTGAAGAATGATATTCACATGTTAACGATCTGTAAAATATCAAGTTGTGTGCCCAAGAATGTCACCATATCTCTGCATATCATACCTAGCCTGGCATGTATACTTTCCGCATATTACATTTTTCTCCCACAGAAATGGTTCTGTCTTCACAAATGAGGACACAAATCAGATACCTGAAATGTTGGAGAATGAAAGGTTTAGTGAGAGGGAGATCAACATTAGTAGAGAAATGGTGCTTGGAAAACTGATGGGATTGAAGGCAATAAATCCCCAGGGCCTGAGAATCTGCATCCCAGAGTGCTTAAGAAGGTGGCTCTGGAAATAGTGGATGCATTGGTGGTCATCTTCCGGGATTCTATAGACTCTGGAATTGACCCAGAAGATTGGAGGGTAGCTCACGTCACTCCGATATTCAAAAAGGGAGGTAGAGAGAAAGCAGGGAATTATAGACCAGTAAGCCTAACATCGGCAGTGGGGAAAATGCTTGAATCCATTATCAAGGACTTTATAGCGGAACATTTAGAAAGCAGTGGCAGGATCAGTCAGAGTCAGCATGGATTTATGAAGGGGAAATCATGCTTGATAAATCTGTTGGAATTCTTTGAAGAGGTAACCAGTACAGTCGACAAGGGGGAGCCAGTCGACAAGGGGTAGCCAGTCGATGTGGTATATTTGGACTTTCAGAAGGCGTTTGACAAAGTCCAGCATAAGAGATTATTGTGCAAAATTAAAGCGCATGGGATTGGGGGAAAAGTATTGAGGTGGATAGAAAACTGGTTGGCAGAGAGGAATCAAAGAGTAGGGATTAATGAGTCCTTTTCAAATTGGCAGGCAGTAATTCGTGGGGTACCACAGGGATCGGTGCTGAGACCCCAGCTATTCACAATAAATCTTAATGATTTGGATGAGTGAACAAAATGTAACATCTCAAAAGTTTGCAGATGATACTAAATTAGGTGAGAGAGTGAATTATGACGAGGATGCAGGAATCCTACAGCAAGATCTGGACAGGTTGGGCAAGTGGGCAAACCAGTGGCATTATTCATTTTGGAAGCAAAAACAGGAACGGAGATTACTACCAGAAGTTGAAAATTGGAGAGGGGAGTGTGCAGCGGTACCTGGGTGTCCTTGTGCACCATTCGCTGAAGGTAAGCATGCAGGTGCAGCAGGCGGTAAAGAAGGCTAATGGTATGTTGGCCTTCATTGCAAGAGGTTTTGAGTATAGAAGCAGGGATGTGTTGCTGCAATTGTACAGGGCCTTTGTGAGACCAGTATTGTGTGCAGTTTTTGTCTCCTTCTCTGAGGAAGGATGTTCTTGCTATCGAGGGAGTGCAGCAAAGGTTTACCAGACTGATTCCAGGGATGGCAGGACTGTCATATGAGGAGAGATTGACTAGGTTGGGATTGTTCTCGCTGGAGTTCAGAAGAATGAGGGGGGATCTCAGAGTCTTACAAAATTTTAACGGGACTAGACAGGGTAGATGCTACCAATGATGGGTGTCCAGAACCAGGGGTCACAGTCTGAGGATTCAGGGTAAACCATTTCGGACAGAGATAAGGAGACATTTCTTCACCCAAAAAGAGTGGTGAGCCTGTGGAATTCATTACCACAGGATGTAGTTGATGCTAAAACTTTGAACATATTCAAGAGGTGGCTGGATATAGCACTTGGGGAGAATGGGACCAAAGGCTATGGGGAGAAAGCAGGATTAGACTATTGAACTGGATGATCAGCCACGATCGTGCTGAATGGCGGAGCAAGCTTGAAGGGCAAAAAGACCTCCTCCTGCTCCTATCTTCTATGTAAATACCATTACATCAGATCCTTTGGTTATTTAATCACCACCTTACCCTGAAACAAGTTTCTCGCAGCTATCACAGAAACAGAGGGGATGGCACATCTTTTGAACGCTATCTTCATCAGTTTCACCTTGACTTAATAATGCTTCCACTTCATCCTGATTACCAGCTGCAATGTGCTGCAAAAAATGAGCACAAAATCAAAAACACTTTGTAAAGGGTATGGTGGACAGGAGGAAATATCCCATTTCTTCATTGCTTTTCCTCCCTCGTCTCCCTTTCTAAGCAATACAATACTCCAGGGTTTTTCAAAGTGTAGGTCGCGCCCCTGCAGGTGAGTCATGGGTGAGTTTCAGAAAGGTCAGCAGAGCAATGGTTTTCAGATGTAACACACGTGGGGCCCCTTTTTAAATATTAATACATTTTAAAAGACAACGCAGTTATCCAAATGGCGTCATCATGGAAGAAATTATGTGGAAATGCCGGCGTTGGACTGGGGTGAGCACAGTACGAAGTCTTACAACACCAGGTTAAAGTCCAACAGGTTTGTTTCGATGTCACTAGCTTTCGGAGCGCTGCTCCTTCCTCAGGTGAATGAAGAGGTATGTTCCAGAAACATATATATATATATATATATATATATATATATCTAGACAGATTCAAAGATGCCAGACAATGCTTGGAATACGAGCATTTGCAGGTGATTAAATCTTTACAGATCCAGAGATGGGTAACCCCAGGTTAAAGAGGTGTGAATTGTCTCAAGCCAGGACAGTTGGTAGGATTTCGCAGGCCAGATGGTGCGGGGCGAATGTAATGCGACATGAATCCCAGGTCCCGGTTGAGGCCGCACTCATGTGTGCGGAACTTGGCTATAAGTTTCTGCTCGGCGATTCTGCGTTGTCGTGCGTCCTGAAGGCCGCCTTGGAGAACGCTTACCCGGAGATCAGAGGCTGAATGCCCCTGACTGCTGAAGTGTTCCCCAACTGGAAGGGAACATTCCTGCCTGGTGATTGTCGCGCGATGTCCGTTCATCAGGGCCTTGCCGCCTGTTTGTCACAGAAAGTGATGTGATGATGGCGGGAACTTCACCAGATAAATTTAACTAGATGTGTGTTAAAACAAAACATGAACAATGTAAATTATACGGTGAATGAATTGATCAATCTCCGGATCAACAAGACTCTCTTTCAAGTATTAGGTGGTATGCTATGTGGAAATTAAGTGGGCAATTCAGAAACCATCCAGGCAGAACGTATAAGTATACTCAACGATGGGTGGAATGATAGCACAGCACTAGGGACTCGGGTTCAATTCCCGGCTTGGGTCACTGTCTGTGCGGAGTCTGCATGTTCTCCCCGTGTCCGCATGGGTTTCCTCCGGGTGCTCCGGTTTCCTCCCACAAAGTCCCGAAAGACGTGCTTGTTGGACATTCTGAATTCTCCCTCAGCGTACCCAAACAGGCGCCGTAGAGTGGCGACTAGTGGATTTTCACAGTAGTTTCATTGCAGTGTTAATGTAAGCCTACTTGAGACACTAATAAAGATTACAAAATTGTAAAATGTTGATTAAATAATTAATATATGAGAAAACTTTTGTTCAATATCCATTCTGACTGATTAAGGACAACCAGAACAGTTAGTTTATCAGTTGTCTGTGGAGCAGTTTTAGTGTTGTCAGCATTCATCAATATTGATTAACTTTTTTGTAATAGTGTACTTTGAAGTTGAATAAACTTGCATCAAGTAACTGAACTGCATTTAAGCAAATTGTAAAAGAAACAAACATTTTGATGTCACTATCTTCAGATTTATGGCTGTTTTATTTACAATAACCATATATGGCTCTCTCCCAGCGATAGCTGTTCTTTGTTCTCCTCTGCTCAGTCTTTTTCTTTCACTTTTTTTCCCCTTGAGGCAGCGCCCACATTGAATGCAGGTTCACAATTGTTGGCGGTCCTGCAGTAACTATTCTTCCTGTGTGACCCTGAACAGTGAATTTTTATAGACAGGAGGACATCACAGGCATGTCTGATCGTGTCCTTGCTCAATGCTGACATAAATGCAATGCACCAGGGTCTATTGGATGGTGTAAGAACAGAAAAACTAGGTGATGTTACTTCCCTTCCTTGCCTGTGGCAAGAAATCTTTTGTGTCCCAAACACTGCCTTGACTCGGGACAAACTGGGTAGCGAACGTGGCAAGGGTCCCGAAGGTTGGCCAGTTGGCAAAAGTGGGTCCAAGGAAAAAAAGTTTGAATAACACTGCAATACGCTATTCTCAAAAGGCAGCCAGCCATCAGATGTTCCAAGCCCTTCTTTCTTGGCTCAACATCTATCATTTCTTTACATTTTTAATGCGCCTTCAGGCATTCTGCGGCATTAAAAAGGTGTTTTATATGTTGGTACTACTACAGTACAAGAATTACTATTTTCTTCCATGATGACACAATTTGGATAACTGCGTTGTCTTTTAAAATGTATTAATATTTTAAAAGGTGCCCCACGTGGGTTACATCTGAAAACCATTGCTCTGCCGACCCTTTAGGGAATGATCTCAGACACGATTTAACCGAATACGGACAGAGTCCCGTAACAAGCTGGCATCCAGGTAGCAGCGCCAGGGTTCTCAGCTGGCAGTGCCAAGGTGCCACCCTGCGGACCCCCACAAGTATCGCTTGTGCAATTTTCTCATTGAGTACACGGTTTCAGATGCAGACAATTTAAACCACAAAAGCTTCATTATGAACCTGAAATTTTTGGTCGCCTTTCAAAAGAGCGGGCAGAATTTTATCTTGATCGTGTAGGTGCGCCCCCAACCTGGAAGTGTATGAAATTGTGTAAGACAACATTGGGTGTGTGTCCCTGTAATATCACGCACTTGAGCAATATTTGACAGGTGGGCCCATTAAGAGGCCCACGGAATGCAATTTTAAGTGGTCCATCTGTTTTAATGACCGACATATTTTAGCTTCAACCTTGATACGGGGGGTTGGGGGACAAAATGGCAGGACTGAAATAAAATTTTAAAGATGTCTGAACACTGAGGTTTGTTTGAATGTACAGCCCAGACACTCGTTGCATAGTTTTTCCATCATTATTTATTTATTTTAAAAACAGGTCAGCTTCTCAGTGCCTGTCCCCCGTGTAAGCACAATAGAAGCGCCAGCCCACATGCTCCTTTTCCTCGGCGCCCGTCCTGCCTGGCACTGCTAAGCCTTTCTCAGAGTATTTCATGCTGGTTGGCCATTAATCGGCCAGAAAGCATGAAGTGACATTCCAGGGCGAACTGCAGCCGGCAAAGTGCTTCATGATCGTTCCTGGGCTCACTGAGTCAGCCCAATGGGCAAAGGATTTAGGCCTATGTTTGTGCAAAGATTTTTATGCAGCCACCATGCATTTAATAGTTTTCATAATTACTAACAACACAACCATTGGATTGAAATTCTTGTGTCCTTTCTAAACACTTGAAAATTAATTACCAAGAGTTGATTTGCATCAAAATTATAAATAATTAATTCAGATTTACCTCAAACAATAAATCAATTGGAGTTGCAGACAGCTGCGAAAGCAAGTTCATCCGCTCTCTAAAAAAAACTTTATCATTTAGGTCTCCTGATCCCTAGTAAAAAAAAGGTCAATTTTGTAACAATGTAATCTGTGTTACAATCCATAAAGTGACATTTTTTGCCGTGTAATCTGTATACATTCAGCATATAGCTTACGCAACATTAAAAGCACAAACTAAAAGGGGACACCCGATGTGCAACAGAACGAATTTCAACTCGAATGCAATCACAAGGTTTAAACATTCAGACCAAACCTGGCATTAAAAAAGATTAGCTTTACAATAGGTTGTCAGGATAACAGATCCTATTGCTCAATCATATTAATGCTACATATTGACCGGAATTTTGCAGTCAGACACGACTCACCACCACCTTAAAAAAAAGCTGCCCACAAAGACACAGTAATCTCTGTGGGATGGATTTCCCCTTTCTCAATGTTAGTTTGGTTCTGGAGCCAGCTAATTTCCAGCAACAGCGATGTCATCAAGCTGGCTATTACATTCTTCTATTTGACACAAATGTAGCAACAAGAATCAGTAACAATAATGTGGGTTCATTATTTAAAGCTATGACAAATAATGTTAACTGAGAGGCTAATCATACATAGGTCTGACCACCGCAAGCTGCTGTTCTAAACTGAACACGTCATTTTGTCTCCAGTAGTGGTGAATGACAGTAGTTCAAGATATGCATCCTTAAAGGCACACGTACCTCATCATAACATCCCCCTTTTTCGAATCTACCACTTAAGACTTATCTTTAAAAAAAATCAAAATATTTCCATGACAACAAAAGAAAATAACAATGTCTGAATAAACCATTCTACAAAAGCAAAACATTTACAAGTCTCTGAAACGTATTGGTGGTTTGCTTATCTGTCCAGATGTGGTTATGGTGATCATTGGCAGCGGCTGCTGTATGTTTTCAGATGGCTAGTTTGGAATGCTTTATTTGTATTGCATCTTAAAATAACATTCTGTTCGCAATAGGAATACTTGGATGTTTCTGGTTGCAGTAATGTTATGATTTAGCATACATTTTGTTATACTGTCAGACCATTTGGTGCACATATTTGTTACGATCTTGGTTCTCGGCAGATGTTGATAATGTTATTACGATCTTGGTTCTGGGCATATGTTGATCATTTCTGCTGTTTTCTGGTGTACCATTAGTTCGGTGTTGTACTCCAACTTTCAGTCCGATGTTCAGATTGATAATTTGTTACCTGCATGCTAGTCATCAGGATCTTTTACCTTACCCCTGTTTTTTGAGTAATGCATCACATACTCCTGACAGTATCAATGAATAATGACTGGGAAGTGTTGTCCACAATGGTCTGCTGAATAGTAAATTCTGGATGTGAGGGAATGGTCACACTGAGCAATGTCATTCTAGGGTGCGACAAAGCCACATGCCAATTGGGTTTGTTTTATGGTACTTCATGATGAAGTATTTTACAGATTAAACTATATGCTCTGCCATGCCATAAGATCTGGGGTAATGCGGTGTAGTGGTATGGTCGACTCTCCACTTCTCACAAACCACCTTAAAGGGTTGTGCAGTGTATCGTGCTCCGTTGTCAGAAACATCCTTTTGTGGTGCCCTGACTGTCTTAAGAGAGAACCTAAATGTGTCTGCAATGGATGAGTCAGATTTGTAATTGATAGATAAATCAAGAAATCAGCTCCCAAAGATACCGAAGAGGTCAGTTGAGAGTCTGATCCATGGAGGTGTAGGTAGCTTCTTTTGATCATTAGGCATGAAGGATTGACATGCCTTGCATTCACTCCATGCCTTTTTAATGTCTTGGTAGATTCCTGGCCAATATATCATTTCTCTGGCCAATCTTCTGGTTCAATGTGTGCTTGGTTCAACTGTTGAAGTATATCAGGTCGCATAGAACCTAGGATGACGACTTTCTTTCACTCCTTCCTCCCCCCAGGAGATATCTTGAGTTCATCTCTCTAGTGCCACAATGTACTTATTAGGAAGGACTCTGGCCATCTGCCAGTCACTGGCATAGTTGTTGGTAAAGTCGCCTTAGTCCCAGATGACCAACGGCTGCTTTCTCCTTTGAAGGGGAGAGCTGACTGGTGGCGATATAACCGGAGGATTACCGCACCTCAGATGAGGGGCAAGGTTGAGAAGGCGGGCCTTCATGAATAACCTCAGCCAGGAATTGAACCCACGCTGTTGGCCTCTCTCTGCATCACAAACCAGCTGTCCAGCCAACTGAGCAAAACTGGCCCCCTTAAATACAACTTTTGTTAGGATACTGGATGAGAAACGCCAAACAACTTTCAATTGTAAAACTGAGGCAAGGATATTTCACCCCAGGATGATGATTCTGACCAATAGGTATCTTTTATGTTAAAACAAACTTTAATTTAAACACAGAATTAACCACATCAAAGAAATTGCTTTAAAATTAACAGTTAAACAGTTCTTAAATAAAAGAGAAGAAACTTTATCTCACCATGTACACCTGTCACAATATTCCAACAAAGCAACCAAATACAGTTCAAAATCCACTCATAAATAGTTAACAATCAAGGTTACTTGCTGTGCAGATCTTGAGAGAGGGACCCTTTCAGGAACAACCTGAAAATCCTGTCTGGTCAGACTCAAATCCTATGGTAAACTGTTGTTTAACTTAAAATCTTCCAGCAGACTGCAAAACTACATATATATTACCCTGGGTCCAACCATCTTTAGCTGCTTCATCAATGACGTTCCTTCCATCATAAGGTCAGAAGTGGAGATGCTCACCAATGACTGCACAATGTTCAGCACCATTCGCAACTCCACAGATACTGAAGCAGTTCATGTCCACCTGGACAATATTCAAGCTTGGGTTGACCGGAAACTAACATTCACACATGTGTCAGGCATTGACAATCCCCAAGAAGAGGGGATCTAACGATCACCCCTTGACATTCACTTATATGACCATCGCTGAATCGCCTATCAACTACCTGGGGGTTACCATTGATCAGAAACTGAACTGGACCAGCCATATTAATACTGTGGCTACCAGTGCAGATCAAAGACTAGGAATTCTGTGGCAAGTAACTTGCTTCCTGACGCCCCCCCCCCCACCCCAAAGCCTGTCCGCCACTATCGGGCCATGGGCCATTTCAGGCGTGTATGGACTGCACGGTAGCACAGTGGTTAGCACTGTTGCTTCACAGCGTCAGAGTCCCAGGTTCGATTCCCAGCTTGAGTCACTGTCTGTGTGGAGTCTGCACAATCTCCCCGTGTCTGCGTGGGTTTCCTCCAGGTGCTCCGGTTTCCTCCCACAAGACCCGAAAGACGTGCGGTTAGGCAATTTGGACATTCTGAATTCTCCCTCGGTGTTCCCGAACTGGCGCTGGAATGTGGCGACTATGGGCTTTTCACCCGTGGGCTAAACAGAAAAGTGCAAAAAATGAAAGTGATGGGCATGGAGAAAGGTTTCAAAAACATGGAAGTATTCTTACAGGCTGACCAAGAGTCAGGTTGCCCTGATGAATATACTCGACTGCAGCTTCGAAAGAAGTTAGACAATATCCTAGTTCATCCTTCACTGCACTGCAGAATCTAAAATTCTTGATATAACTGAGGTTGGCCATCCTGTAACGAGAAAAATATTCATAAATATTTTTAAATATATTTTTGCTATTACACACACAAAATATTGATTGTATGTTTCACCAGATGCAACAACTATTTTCCACAGCTGTGAAACAGTTTCATATTTTGGAAGTTTTATAAATGACAAGAGTATCATTGCAAGAACACAACCAAGAGCAGTTGTGAAACATTCAATATCAGGACTATACGAAAGCGAAGGATTTACATTTAATCGCTCATTCACAACCACTGAGCTATTTGAAGTGGAGTCTGCTATTTTGTAGGCAGAAACATTAGACAGTTAGCACACAATCTCCGAAACAGAAAATTAGATGCATGATCATTTTTGATTACTTAGGAGAGAACATTAGTGGGACTCACTTAGTGCTAGGGGCAGAGTTTGTAAGGTGTATCCAGGAAGGCTTCTTGATGCAATATGTAGATAGTCCAAATAGGAAGGGGCAGTACTGGACCTGGTATTGGGGAATGAGCCTGGACAGGTGGTTGAGGTTTCAGTAGGGGAACATTTTGGGTAGTGACCACAATTTTGTAGGTTTTCGGGTACTTTTGGATAGGGTTGAGGGTAACTCTCGCGTTAAGGTGCCAAAGTGGGGAAAGGCAAATTACGATAACATTAGACAGGAATTGAAGAATTTGGACTGGGTGTGGCTGTTGGAAGGTCAATCAACATCGGAAATGTGTGAGTCTTTCAAGCGACAATTGATTAGGATTCAGGAAAGTCACGTTCCTGAGAGAACAAAGGATAAGTCTGGGAAGTTTAGGGAGCCTTGGATAACGAGGGATATTGTGAACCTCGTCAAAAAGAAATAGGGGACTTTTGTACGGTCCTGAAGGATGGGGGACAGTCGAAGCCCTCGAGGAGTATAAAGAAAGTAGGAAGGTATGTAAGCGGGAAATTAGGAGGGCTCATGAAAAGTCCTTGGCAAGTAGGATTAAGGTGAATCCCAAAGCTTTTTATTCATATGTAAAAAGAGGATGGCCAGGGAAAGGATTGGATCACTTAAGGACAGTGGGGGGAATCTATGTGTAGAGCTAGAGGAAATGGGTGAGGTACTAAATGAGTACTTTGCATCAGTGTTCACCAAAGAAAATGACTTTGTGGATGATGCTTTATGGGTAGGATGTGTGGATAGTCTGGGTCACGTTGCTATCAAAAAGCAGGAGGCATTGGGTGTTTTAAAAGACATTAAGGTAGGTACGTCTCCTGGGCCGGATGGGATTTACCTCAGAATACTGAGGGAAGCAAGGGAGAAAATTGCTGGGGCCTGACTGACATCTTTGTATCCTCATTGGCTACAGGTGAGGTCCCAGAGGACTGGAGAATAGGTAATGTGGTACCGCTGTTTAAGAAAGGTAGCAGGGATAATCCAGAAAATTATAGGCCAGTGAGCCTCACGTCGGTAGTACGTAAATTATTGGAGAGAATTCTCAGGGACAAGATCTGTACCCATTTGGAAACAAATGGACTCATTAACGATAGACAGCATGGTTCTTTGAAGGTGAGGTCGTGCCTCAACTTGATCGAGTTTTTTGAGGAGGTGACAAAGATGATTGATATGGGGAGGACAGTGGATGTTGTTTACATGGACTTCCGTAAAGCCTTTGACAAGGTGCCTCATGGCAGACTGCTACAAAAGGTGAAGTCACGCGGGATCATAGGTGAGGTGGCAAGATGAATACAGAACTGGCTCGGTCACAGAAGGCAAAGGGTAGAGTTTAATACAGACAAATGTGAGATAATGCATATTGGTAGGTCTAATATAGAGGGGAAATATGCCGTAAATGGCAAAACTCTTAGGAATATAGAAACTCAGAGAGATCTGGGCGTGCAGGTCTTTGAAAGTGGCAACACAAGTGGACAAGGTAGTCAAGAAAGCATGCGGAATGCTTTCCTTCATTGCACGGGGCATCGAGTATTAAAACTGGCAAGTCATGCTACAGTTGTATAGAACCTTGGCAAGGCTGCACTTGGAATATTACGCACAATTCTGGTCGCCGCACTACCAGAAGGATGTGGAGGCTTTGGAGAAGGTGCAGAGGAGGTTTACCAGGACGTTGCCTGGTCTGGAGGGTGCTGGGCTATGCAGAGAGGCTGGATAGACTCGAACTGTTTTCATTAGAAAGACGGAGGTTGAGGGGTAACCTGATAGAGGTCTACAAGATTATGAGGGGCATTGATAGAGTGGATGGGCAAGGACTCCTTCCCAGAGTGGAGACGTCAGTCACCAGAGGGCATAGGTTTAAGGTCCATGGGGCAAAGTTTAGAGGAGTTGTGTGAGGCAGGTTTTTTTTTTTTTTTTTTTTTTTTTTTTTACACAGAGGGTGGTGAGTGTCTGGAACGCGTTGCCAGGGGAGGTTGTGGAAGCAGATACATTAATGGCGTTCAAAAGGCATCTTGAAAAATACATGGATAGGATGGGTACAGAGGGATACGGCACCAGGAAGTGCTGAGGGTTTTGGCCATGGTTGGTATCATGACCAGTACAGGCTTGGAGGGCTGAAGGGTCTGTTCCTGTGCTGTACTGTTCTTTGTTCTTATTAGCCAGGACATAAGTCCATATAGAGTCTCGATCAAAACCTCATCTGAAGACAATGTCTTGGATAATATCAAGCTCATTTTTTCAAAATTGCACCAAAGTGTTAACTTGAATTATGTCAACCTAGAAGCCTGACTCAGGGGCAAGAATATGCTAAACTGATACGCTACACTAAATTAACTCTGGATATTAAAGCTTGCTTCAATTTCAAAACAGCGAGTCCAGCCTGAATCAGTTTGCTCTGTGGGAGTAAGTGCCAGTAATATTAAAAATGTAGATGGTACTTAAGATAGAAGCATGCAAGGGATGTCTTGGGTCAGAGCTGCAAAAACGTAACTTGTAAAATAAAATATATTTTCCCAGAAAAAACAAAGAATTCAAGTACAAAGAATTCAATTACAATCATTTAAAGATATGGTTATGAAATATGAAATGTTTAACTGCCCAAATGTGTTAACTTCCCAAATGTGTTAACACTAACAGATCACTACTTTAATTTGAAAATTTTGAGTATTGCACACACATTGTGTCAAGGTTTTTCATCTTGCACTCATTAGAACAATTGACATGAGATTCACATTTGCAAAGACCATACAGGACTTGCATATCAATAATAATACTGTGTCCTTGTGCTCATTTGGCATTGCTAGCGTATTCATCAATGTTCCACTCATAGAAGGATTAATGGGACTAGCTTAATGGTAAAAACTGGGCGGCATGGACTGGTTGGACCGAAGGGCCTGTTTCCATGCTGTAAACTTCTATGATTCTAAGCCAATAATCTTGAGTGCGCTATGAATTATGCTGACAACCAATTCAAGATGACCTTTTGGGCTCACTGTATGGTGCACATAGGCATGCTAGAAGCACATTTATTAATACATAGCGTCCTGTATTTGCAGACAGAAAGAACATGTACACACATTGCACCTGTTTCAACTAAATAAAATAGGCGATAGCCATTCTCTGGTTCATTCATCAGGGCATTGCCTTGATCAGGGTTAATCGGTGTGGTTTCAATTTAAACAAAGCTTGGCAGTTAACTGACAAGTCATCAGTTAACTGGTGCATTCTCCATTGCAAGCCTCTACTTACCACCCAATCAGCAAACTATTCTCATGAAGAATAAATTGTTGCTCCATTTACATTTGATGTTCTTGTGAATTATCCCAATGAGTGCAAGCTCAAAAGCTTCGACAATGTCTTTTTTCAGCAATACTCAAGTAGTACCAAACAACAGGAGTATTCATAAACTTACCAGTTTGGGATTTCTGTTTTGACCAGTAAATAAAGCAGGACAGGCAGCAGATCATCAGCTGACATAGAATGTAAATTAACTAAAAATCAAAAAAAGGTTTTTGGAAAACATTGTAAAATCACGTTTGATAAACATGTTGCATAGAGACAGAATCCCAGCAAATTCTTGGGGCAATATTTTTAAATTAATGTAATAGCATATGTACGGGTACATCACAGGGCTCGTTTAGCAGTGTGGAAGTCACAGGAAATTATGGCAAGATTGATACCATTATTTACATCATGCTATAATTTCCTGGGACTTACGTACTGCTCCAGTTTCCCTTGCCAAGCGATTAATTATCATAGCTTTGCAGGCCCTACCCCATAACCCCCTATCCACAACAATTAAAATCAATAATAATCAGGAATTTGCTAAATTTACAGTACTGCACTGCGATTGCTACTTAAATAAAAACTTGGTTATTTTTAAATAAGACTTCTCCCAATTATGATATAAATAAATATAATAAAGATTTTAAAATACTATCCATTCAAGTTGATTGCTGAACTTTTACACAACCTAGGAAATCAAAGACTCTTTGGCTATTACTATTTGAAAGAATAAACATTAAAGTTATCGTAATATTAATTTTGAAATAATGCATGCTAATCATAATGTATGCTAATCTTCTTGTTCCATTGGTGGAAAAAACACCAATATGCTAACACTATACTTACTGGTATTTGTTCCTCATTAATTTCAATCATTTTCTCACCAATTTGATTAGTGAATAACATTTATCTCTGATAGATTTATTTATTGTTTTAACTCAACCAAAAATAATGCATGAAGTAATGTGGGTACATTGTCGGAATGGGTATAGATGTTAGGAATATAGATGTCGGTTTTCTTGGGTTACAGCATCAGATGAAGCACCTATTTTTGTATGCATGCAAATTTTTCTGTAAAGGATAACAAGTAGAACTGCAGTTTGCCTCATTGTATGTTATGGATTTATTTTTTATTGTTAGGTGTATTTAATATAAAAAATATAGTGCAGCACATGAAGCAAATTAGGCTCAACATCCTAGCCCACAGTCATAAAAAAAAAACATCCAGAATCTGTGTAAATAAATGTGTATTTGTCTCTCGATATTTATATCTCTATGGAACAGACGTAGAATAAGTTTAGTTAAATAATATAAGTGCTTTTATGTGACACAAGTGCAGAAAAACTAGAGTTTGATATTTAGCTTAGATAGTGCCCCACAATGTACTACTTTATTGATTCATTGGAGATTGTGGTTCTCCCTAAATCGGACAGGACAAATCCAAACTAATCAAATAGTTGCATTCTTCAAATCCAACAGTGATAGCTTAATTTATTAATGCAGAGAGACCTCCATTCTGCAAAATAGGTACAGACCTCTGGCTCAAAGGGGCACATGGTCGGAATCTCTGGCCTCCATTTCCCTGCAGATACAAGGACATTGGCTGCACCACTTATGATTCGCTATGGTATTTTATAAATCAATTTTCCAAGACATTGAGGCACACGTCTGCCATTGAAAGATCAGGGGACCCAAGAGTCTAATTTATGCCATTTATTGCCAACATTGTTGTTGCAGAAAGAGTCCTTGTGCTTCATATATAATATGTATCCTAACGTACAAGGAGTGGCAATCATAGCTGGGTTGCCACTCTGCTCCTTTTTACTAATACTGTACATCTTTCACCCACCTTTCGACTCATGCAGCTCAGTGGGTTCAAGGCCTTTAGTCAAGTGCAGCAGAATCAGACACAATCTTATGGCCCGAGTGGCCCCAGCCGCTTTCAGCATCCAGGGAGAAGACAAGTGGGTAGAATGGAGGAAGGGGTATCAGGTGGTCAGTCGCCAGGGTCAGATGGTGGGTCAGGGGGGTTACTAGTATAGTTACCCAGGAGTTAGAAGTGGTTTTAATCCTTCTAACCTTTCCTGGGTAACTACTCTGCTAAGAGAATTGGAACCATTCAAAGCTGACGATTTAAAATTGGAGTTTTGGTTAGTTCCTAGTGCAGGGTGATTGCCCTTTAGAAGTTTGAACTTCCCGGTAATTGCTGTAGTCCTTGCATGGGGACTTCGGGAGGATCTCTTAGCGTCTTCTGGGGCACCTGCTGATACATTGCCCCAGAGATCGGAGGTTACGCACCAATGTATTCTTATAGGTATGGTGGATTATCCAAATATGCAGATGGAATAAAATAAAGAGCAAAGCATGAACACTGTTTTTTTCCCTCCAACCATTCCTAAAGTACTGACCTCGTTGGCTTGGTGACTGCATGACTGCATGTACCACATTTCGTAAGCAGATCAGTTTAAGTTGTGGGCTCGTACACCGGTTCAGCTGACTTAACTCCCGCTTGGCACGAGGTATATTAATACTGAAATATTAAACACAGTCATCAGCTTAGAACATGGTTTGTATTATTGCCACTATATTATTACAATATTTTATTGGGTCAAAAACGTAGAGGAATGGCATTGCCATCAATGATGCAACGGTACTTTAAAAAATATCACTCTTTCGTTAATACCCACTTTTACACTGATTTACTTAGACCTTTTCATAGCAGGTACAAAACCAGCTGGCCTCCATCTAACAATGGCATCCCTACTTCACCCCTATAAGGTAAAGAACATTCTGGAGCACCAGAGATAAGTGTTCTTCCCATTCATACATGAATGCGTACGGAGTCATTGCTCTTTGGCCAGAATGATGACAGACATGTGCAAGAAGCCTCACGTGGACACTTTTCTGCTCGCCTCCACTTCGCTTGGAATGCGATAGAGGGACCATTACTGTGACAGCATAGAAAGACTAACCACATGAGCCCTTGTTCAGTCATAACCAGTCACCCAGGTGGATGGAGGTTTTGAATCATGAGCTGGTTGCCCTTCTGAGGCATTCCACTTCCTTCCATCCGTCCTGCCTCTGACTGCAGTTGAAAGCACAGAATGTGCATCTTGCTGGGATCTCAATGTTATGAGACTCACGAATCGGGACCAAACTTGCTGCAATGCAGGCTTCATCAGAGAGGAGAGCAAAAGTGAGTTCTTTGACATCCAGTTACCTCAAAATTATTAAGGTGTCCCTTTAGTCGGCCACTAGTGCTGACCTTGAACTCCACCCACCCAAAAAAGACCCTCCTTCCACCTAGTGGGATCTAGCTGTACTTTTCTTTGTTCTCCCCTTACCCCTGTCACCAACCAACTTACCCTCAAATCACCATTGATCCACCCAATATCACCATTCCCTGCCCCTCGATATGGTATACCTCCAGATGTCTTTCCTTCCCTCAGAGCCGACACACGTTACCACCCATGTCCACCCAGATCCTGCCCCATCCTGTTACCCGAGACATTTTTGTCTCCTTACCTGAACCACCGATGACACCTTTACCTACCAGATTCTCACCCTGGACCTGCCACCTTACCACATCCCATTACCCTCTCGAATTGTGACTGTTCTCTCCTATCCCCGGTACACTACATTCTACCCCCAGGACCTACCATAGAAGTGGCCCTTTAAGTCATGCCCACTGGTATGGGCCAGGGTTTAGAGAACCCCAAAAAGTGTATCATGGAGTTCACATGACCCACAACTTTTACTAGACTGTGGTATGCGGAGCACACGGCCCACTCTACAGGTTTGGTACAGCAGAGATCGAAAAGTATTTTTTAAAGCAAAACAATGTTTATTCTATGAACTCAAGTTAACCTTTTTAAAACATAAAGTGAACATCTTAGCAACCATTAATTCAAATACAGCCCCCAAAGAATACAACACTAAGTAATCCTTACTTTCCTTTTCACATCCATAAGACATTAAAAAAAACCTTTAACAGAAGCACATCAGGTTTAAATTCACTATTGGGAACAGCTGTCACTCTGAATTCACCAAATGATCAAGAGATAGTCTTTACACGGCAGAGAGAACAACATTACACCTTCTCTGGCTGACTGCAGCTCCAGTCAAATGAAACCAAAAAAAAAAAAAAAACACACACCCAAGCTTTTCTCAAAGTGAAACTATAAAGCAGAGCCAGAGCTCAGCTCCACCCACACTGTGACATCACTGCAGTAACATGAACAGACAAACATTTCTTAAAGTGACATTCTCATGACATCACCGCCTTCCCCACCCATCATTTCCCTGGACACTGTAGCGCCCCACCTTCCCAGGCCTGCCTGCCTCCACTATCCAGCCTTCGCCGGCTTCCTTTGTTCAGCCTTGGCGCAACATTTGCTAATGGTAGTACCATTTGCTAATGCCAATCAAGCTAAGTTATGGGAGGTCCCCAAGATGAAAAAAAACATCTACAGGCCTCAAAGTCCTGGCAGAGGTGAAGCCCACCAGATGCACGCCACTTATGTACAGCTGCAGCACTGAACGGGTTAAATTCTTGCTGGTTGAGAACTCAATTTGGAAGGTGAACTTAATTCCAGCAAGGGGCCTTTTAATGAGCATGCAAGGGATGATATATGCAAATGTGGTTCCCGACATTGTCCATCGGGAAGTACAACCCTTTAGTCCACCTTGAATGTCAGGAGAACAGAATTTTTGTCCCAAATTTGGGAAAACGTCTTGCCTCCTGGCAATTAAATGCCCCACTCGCCATGATTCCACTGTTGGGAGTGGAGAATTCTGCCCATTGTATATCAGGGCTTGATCGAACACAATGAATGTTTTTTTGTTGCAAACATGTTTGGTGTGGGATTCAAATGGTCTTGAATATTTTAAGATAGATTACAGTAAACATGTAAAAGTCATAGTTTTGGAATAAATGTAGTAATTTGCAGAATCACAATCTTGCACGGAATGAAAATCTGTACTTATTTTAGGTACAAACGCACTCCCAGAAAGGGGTTAAAATTAAAATGCTGCTTACGCACATGCATGTAGAAAGATTTGTAAAGCAATTGTTATTGATATCTTAGTCAATGGAAGAAAATTTATTGGTTATTTTAGAATTCATCCTTTTTTCCTTTCTGCGGTTGCCTTGTGCCACGAAGACAGGAGGCTCTTCCCTGCCAATGCTACGGTTAGAAATCAGTTGAAGGCTTTGGTGACTGACTCATGGCAACACACCAGAAATAAAAGAACTCACTACAGGTGAGGTATGCTGATAAACTGGTATTCCGTCATTAAGTTAGAGCTCCCATTCACCACACTACCATGTTTGCTTTTATTAAAATTACAACAACCTTATTTAGGACAGGACAGGGATACAAGTCTCATGTCTGCCAATATGAAAATAGAAAATGCTAAAATACTCAGCGGGTCTGGCAGCATCTCTGGCAGTTCATGATTCAGACTGATGATCTCTCAGCAGAACCATATCTACCAAAACTCATTTTACTCTATGCCTATTCAACTGATACAAAATAGAAGACTGTCACCATCTTTGGGTTACATTCAACGTGGGGTCTCAAGGCTGAAAGGACAACTGCATAGTTTTAAAACGCAAAAATATATCTAATAACTGAAATAATTTACAACTATTAAATAGCAAGTTTCTCCTTTCAAGCAGAAAGCACACGTTGAATATTCAAGAAAAGCCAATAACAAAGCTAACCTGAATGTAACACGAAACTGGATTGTCAGAAGCACCCTTAGTTAATACCCACAAATAATTCTCAGAAATTAGGATTGTACAGCCTTCCAGCAGGCACTTGAGCAGCAAAAATCTCACCTGAATTGTGACTTTATTCCCAAATCTTTTAGTTGAAGGTCTTGCAAACCTCGGGTTGTTTTATTAAAAGCAGCATCCTTCAAATAACCAGACAGCACAAACAAGTAAGGAGTGATAGCATTAACTGTACTTCATTGTTCAAAAATCAAAAATATTGTTCAAGATTTCAATGCATTTTTACCATAAACATTTATTGAAAGCAATGACATTTTTAACAATTACATGAGATCAGCTTACAAACATGGAATCCAAATAACAAAGGTATCAACTCGATCAAGTTACACTGCAATAGTGTCAGAAAGATAGACAAACGGAGTATGAGTAGGTCATACCTGACTGGCCTCGATAGTTCCCACACTCTTGAAGATCTGATCATGGATACCATGAAGTACATACATCTGCAGAGTTAATGGGTTAATTATAAACACAAATAACAATTCCAGCATTCTCCTAAACATTACTAAATTATGGGCCAGAATTTTAAGTTGCTCAGGCGGGCACGCGCCTCACCCAGAAGTGCATGAAATCGCGTGAAAGGACATCAATCGCACGCATCCCGACGTCAACAAACACGGGCGCAATATTTTGGTTGGCAGACATGCGCAAGAGTCAGAAGCGGAAACTTAGCACATTAAGGGGCCAATTGATCGCAATTTTACATAGCCCGCCTGCTTTTATGGTTGGTCGACGGGCCAACTGGCCAGGCGGCCCTTTAATCTCTAACCAGGACAGGATGATATATCAGGGCTGAAATAACATTTTAAAAAGGTGTCTAGGGCCTGGTGTTTGTGTTGGAATGGGCCAACGAGACACTGTCTGCATGGTTTTTCCATCGCAATTTATCTTTCCAGGTCTGCTGCTCCCCGAGACAGCTCTGGGGCAGCTGTCCCCCAAAGGAGCCCATTAGAAGCACCAGCCCTCACACTCCCCTTTCCTCAGCACATGCCCTCCCCAGCAGCGCTAAACCTTTTCCAGGTTAATTGGCCAGCCCACATGAATTCACGACTCGAGGCTGACCGCAGCCTGAAGTACGTTTATCACCCAGCAAGTGCGCGCGCCCGATGGATGAAACATTCAGGCCATGAAAAATGATTCTAAAAGATGAAGAAAGAACTTGTTTACATACTTCAACAGCTTGTTTCAGCAATGCCATTTGCATCTCCTGCTTGATCAAGATTTTCTAAATGCAATAGACATACCACAAAGAAAATATTGATGATTGATGAGCAGCTTAAAACTTGTGAATTTTTCTAACCTTCTAAACAGGGCGAGGAGGCAGAATAACAACTTACCAATCGTGAATCTCTCAACAGGTACTGAAGGCATTTTGTATAGAGAGTATTTACTTCATCCTGTTTCGTTAAATATAAAGAAAATCCATTATGTTAAGCTACAGTCCAAGTCCATTTGATGTTAGCTGTTTTAAAGTAACAGTCCACTATCAGTTGAGCATATATAGGTTGTTCAATCCAATCTGACAAATTAGACGACGACTCAATGAGCAAGTAATATTACCCTGTCTCTGTGCTGCTCAATACATCTTTCAACTTACAGCTCAAACAATAGCAGAAAATCGCCACTGTGATTTACATGCTGGTGGAGGGAAGGCTGGATACAGCCCAGCATCTTGCAAGTTATCTCTAATGTTTGGTACAGCATTCAGGCAAGAAAGGATGCTGCATTTTCCAACACCAGTCAAATTATTGCTGTGCATTCAATTTTCATGCATTGAGCTATGATTATTTACTATAACCTCTGCAGTAATATCACAGGAACCTGAAAACCCTTTATTTGACATATCTTACTTGTGTTTTACACCAAAACCAGTGTTGGGGAGCACACGCTTTTCAAAAATGGAGATCAGAGACAATCTATTTGTATATTACCAGCACAGAGAGAGAAATTTGAGACAACAAAACAAATATTTTAGAAAGTGAAAATGGCCAACATGAAATTTACCAGACAGACACAAACCATAGGCATTATAAAGCAGACGACTAGATTAATCATAGATAATAACAATGAGGAGTGATTGTAGAGCATAAACTGATCTAAGATTTGGTGGCGTACTTGAACTACTCTAGTTTTGCTTCCACAATCCAAGTATTCTGAAGCTTTTAATTGTATTGGATTATAGTTTTAGAGTTGTGTAAATAGTCATTACATTTTTTCTGATGATTTAAATTTTGAAAGAACCAGTTATATATCTTGAGAAAATCACAGAGAATATAGGGTAAAGAAAGATATGGAAGTAGAAAACTAGTGTATCCTCAGATCCACCAAACCACAGCATTCCCACCCAAGTGGGATTAAAAAAGGGGAAACAGTCCCAAAACATTGTAGTGGGCAAAGGTGCATGGAAGGGGTGGAGCATCCTGGGTTTGGTGGCACTAGTTTACACGTTTCCAAGATGTTGGTGCAAATATTAAATAAAATGCATAATTTAGTCCTAAACATCAATATGTGAGACTCACATCCTATGTCTCAGCTGCCACTAATAATGTACATTTTCTAAATGTATCCAAATTTGATAAATTGTATGAGGAAAGATACCACCACCCTGTTTCTTTCTCTGATCAGTCCTCAACTTGTTAAAACAAGATGTACGTGTACATCAATGCAACATTTTCCATGAAGAACTTTGTGGTACTCCAAGACAGGGTCACAACCTACCCCAACACAAGAAAGTGAACTAATGATGTCCTTCACCTCCCAAATTAACCACAACAGTGAAACTGCAAAATAAACCAGACCCATATCCCAAGAGGAAATGGACCACAAAATAACAGTTACTAACTATATGATGCCGTAGACTTTTCATTTCAAGCTCTTTAAAGGAGTTTCGGAAAGCCTCAATGTACTTATCAACTTTGGATAACTGTTGACCCAAAAACTCTTTAGCATCCTCAAAATTTTTCAGGCAGTAGGAATCCACTGGAGATGGATTTTCATCTGAAAATAAAAAAAAGTTTTGGCACAGATAAGCACATGTAAAATGCAGCAAATATACAGAACAATGCAGTAGTATCATGCATTCATTGAACTTTTTTTTTTTTTAAATTCAAAGGATGTAGGCTTTGCCAACTAGCCCAGCATTCATTGCCCATCCCCAGTGGTGAGCTGCCTTGTTGAACCGCTGCAGTCCATGTGGTGTAGGTACACCCATAGTGCTGTTGGTGGGGGGGGGGGGGGTGGGGGGGAGCACAGTTCACATGCAGGTGGGGTGAGCCCCTGCAGTGTACCTTGTGAATGATACACACTGCTGCTACTGTGCGTTGGTGGTGAGGGAGTGATTGTTTGTGGAAGGGATGCCAATCAAGCAAGGGGGGGGGGGGGTCAGCAAGGGAGGTACTTTCTGCAGGATACCTAGCTTCTGACCTGCTCTTACAGCCATAATATCTATATGGCTAGCCCAGTTTAGTTTCTGGTCAATGGTAACCCCCAGGATGTTAATAGTGGGGAATTCAGTGATGGAAATGTTTTGAGCGTGAAGCAGGAGTGGTTGGATTCTCTCTCTTGTTAGGGATGGTCATTGCCTAGCACTTGTGGCTCAAATGTTACTTGCCATTTATCAGCCCAAGCCTGGACATCAACCAAGTCTTGCTGCATTTGGAGATGGACCGCTTCAGGTCAATTCCAGTCCCCCATGCCCCGGAGTCACAACACAATTAAATTCATCAATAATTATTATTGGCTGCCCAATAATTAGTCACCAGATTTATAAATTTAAAAACCCAATTACGTAGAACTATAATAAAATATGCAGCAAATGCAACTAGTTAACTATTATCCAATTCCTAATCCCCTACTTCCTGCCCCTCACCCTCTATATACACTCACATACACACACACAAAGACAGACAAACACAGAGGAGAGGAGAGGGGTTAAAATAATAAGTAAAAGGAAAAAGATTCTTTGTTTCAGATGGTTGTCTTTGAGCAGACCTTCCTCCAAAGTTAGCTTTCAGATCCAGGCCTCTTATGCATACACAAGAATATGCTCATCATTTATGTACTGAAAATAGGCAAGGAAAGCATACAGATTTCCATTCACTTACCCAGGCTGGAACCCTTTTCCAATGGTCGAGCAATACATAAGATACTGAAACTTTCCTCTTTCTCAGTGTAGAAAGTTTCTTCAAAAAGGATTCGTATCGCACATGGCGAGCTAAAACCAACACCCAAACTAACTAGGTTCCCTCGGATGGTTACTTCCTGGAATTGCAAATTATTTCGAGTAAGGGAAGGAAAAAAAGGGATGTTTAAACAGTGAATGAAATCTTACAAAGTTAGCTACAGCTACACACCATAAGAACATATTTACGATATCAATAATAACTTATATTGATGTAGCAGCTTTAACATAATGAAATATCCAAGGTACTACACAGGAGCATTACAAAACTAAGTATGACACCAAGCCACATAAGGTGACATTAGGTCAAATCACCAAAAGCTTGGTCAAAGGTTTTAAGGTGTTTCTAAAAGCGAAAAGCAAGGCAGAGAGCTAGAGACGTGTATTCTAGCTCATTTCCAGAGCTTGGGGCCTTTGCAACTTAGGTTGCAGCCACCAATGGTCGCACAATTAAAATTGGGATACACAGGTGGCCAGAATTATAGGAGTGCAGATATTTCAGAGGGCTGTGTTGCGGGAGATTATAGAGATGGGAGAATTGAGGCCACAGAGGAATTTGAAAACAAGGATGAGAAATTTAAAGTCACAACATTTCTGTTGTTGATCACCACATCTTATTTTCATTAGTCTAAATCAATACTGCAGATCAAGGGGAATTTTCCCCCATCATTCTTTAGTACAGTTAACATTGGTTAATTCTCCGTTATTTCTCTTGTATGCAAGAGGTAAAGACATTGCAACAAAAAACTCACTCAGGATGAAAATATTTACGGTAAACATAACAGGATAGAAAAAGGAGTACAGCATATTAAAAGAACCACTTGCCTTTCCATTCAATGTTCGGTAACTACTATTGGTAGTATCATCCACAGGCTGCAAGATGTAAGACTCAAAATGGGCAGCAGCAAGGCTCCCTTGTGACAGACTGCCTCTGCATGGCACCAATACCTAAAATCAATATTTAATGTTATTGTATTCGGAAAGAAAACCTTAACCACTAAAACTAGAAAAGAGAACATTTACATTTATATGACAAACATCCAGTGGAACTAGGCTAAGAAGCATTGAAAAAAACAACTTGAGCCTTTCCCCAAAATACATACGATAGACAATTCACGATGTACAATATCCTAAATGTCTTGTATATACACACTTGCTGTACTGCCAGTAACTGAATTATTTTCTATTATTATATTATTCCCACACAAAAATATTACATGCAACTGAAAGCTATTTAAATGATCTTTTATTACTCCCTTCGAGTTCCAATTTGTATTTCCAAGATTTTATCTAGTCAAAGTTATTGGAAGGAACAATCCTTAAATTCTGAATGTCTCTGCAGCCCTCAAGTGGATTCCCGACTGCTGCTGTGTTTGAAATGTTCATCTTGGTGTTTAATACGTGGGGAGGAATTTTCTGGTCGTGCCCTCCCCAAGGCCGGGCACTTCTGGTCCATCAAATTTTCCATCCTGCCCGCAACAATTCCCACAGTGAGCAGGACCAGAACATTTACAACTATGTTGGAACTTTTGCTTCCATTTTGTTTGCTAGTAACATAATTCAGCCTAGTCCACAGATCAATGTAGTCTAAGAAGTGTTTTCTTTGCTAAAACTCAACCAACCAACCAACAGGATGGGAAAAGTGGACTTGCAGGTTGCATTTTAGGCTGTTTAATAACAAGTGCAAGAATGGTACAAGCGCCTCACATTTGCTGACCAATCAAATGGGATATTCAAGGCATCCAGTTTCTGTTTCAAGTTGTACCCTGCACACTTGGAATTCACCAGCTGCCATCTTCCAGGGTAGATCCAGTATTCAGCTCCCCAACTTTGATTTAACACCCAGAAATTGATACAAGAATTTACATTTCTCAGCCAGTCTTGGCTTTTAACTGTGGACTGATTTTTTTGTAAGAGATAATAGGGTCAACATAAACCTTCATACATATGTGCCACAAACTCTGCACACTGGCAAATTTTCATAGTACTATCATCATGCCTCGTAGCTAGTCTTCCGAATAATTTTACCAATGTACAAATATTTTCCAGTCAAAGTATAGTCAAATACTACAACATGAATCTGGTCATGTTGTACTAAAGTGCTTTGCTTAACATCTTCATGCACAATATATTGTCATTGTTGATGTTTTACTGCGGCAGTGTGTTAAGTCTATCGCCTTCATGGACAACTGTCTATCACATGGACTCTCACGGGCCTGATATAAAGTTTAAATCAATGTCACTATATTTTGCAAACATCTTATGTTGTTTGTGCTACAATATCTTGGTACTTGGACAATATATTCACCAATGAGATAAAAGTACTTTAAGCAAACGTCTAAGTCTCCAACATTCAAATAACACACAAACCTAGTTGGTTGATGGTACATCGGTCCCTATTACCATGCTCTCAGCGTATGGGAAGCATGTTCCTCCAATACTTCATCGTTCAGGTGATTTGCTATGCCTTTTAGCACAACTAGCTGTCCATCCTCCCTGCTTCAGAGTGTGGATTTAATAGACAATTTCTCCTACCATTTTCAAATTAAATAAGAGGCCATTCTAGCTGCTGGGTTGATTCAATTGACTCTCACCGTTTTAGTTTTAAGTAGCCAGCGAGGCCCGACATCCCACAAACTGGCTTGCCTAGCTTTAATACACATGTATTATGAAATGTCTATGACGTCTTTCTAAGTTCATTCAAATTTGCTGTATTCAAAAACACTCAAACAAACTAATCTTTAATTCCTTTCGTTAAAGAAAGCAAGATGAAAAAAAATCAAAATGTGACCCAACACACAATTTTTATCAAGTAAGAATGTTAACGAGATATAATTCTCAAAAGAATTGGAGCAATATATAACAAACAGAATATGGATTATATGCACAATTCATGTGGGTTAGATTCATCATTCACAGTTAACATGAAGATAAGTTATTCTCACGTGGCAAATACCAATAAAGGAAAGGCAATAAATTCCCTCACAGCAATAGAGAAAATAAAAAATAAGTGACCTTCAGCCATTTGTACACTTTTATGCAAAGGTTTGAAGAACAGCAAACACATGCAGAGAGCAGCATCCTACTTGGCCTGCTTGCCCAAGTGTGAGAGATGGTATAAAGGTAGGGATGGGGACAAAAAACAAAATCAATTTTATTACAATAGAGGAGCGATTCTTCTGATGCTGAATAGTCCATTTCTGTCATGTCCCAAAGCCACTTAAATACAACAGTGGTAACTGTGGTTGGTCCATTGCTGTAATGCAGCAAATTGACTAAAATAAATGATGAGGCATAAATATTACATTCATTGTTCACACATAAGAATGCGGGTTCAAATTGTTCACTTTAGCATGAGGAACAGAAAAGCAGAATATTAATTAAATGGAGAGGGACTGCAGAATGCTGCAGTGGAGAGGTCTTAATGTCCTTGTAATGAAGTCACAAAATGTTATTAATTAAGAAAGAAAATGGAATGCTGGCCTTTAATGGAAGGGGGCTGGAGTAAGGCAAGGTTAAGTCGCTATAGTCCCAGATGACCAGAAGTTGCTTTCCCCTTTGAGGGGGAAAGCTGACTGGTGGTGGTTTAACCTGAGGATCACCACACCTCAGGCGAAGGGCACGGTTGAGAAGACGGGCCTTCATGAATAACCTCAGCCGGTATGAAAATTGAACCCATGCTGCTGGCCTTGCTCTGCCTCACGAACCAGCTATCTAGTCAGCCCCCACCCCCCCAAATGGATGGAGTATAAAAATAGGGAAGCCTTGGCGAGATGGCAGCTGGAGTACCATATACTGTTTTGGTAGGATATACTTGCATTGGAAGCAGTTCAGAGAAGGTACACTGGCCTGATTCCCGAGATGAAGGAGTTGTCTTCTCGAGGAACGGGTTTAGCAGGTTGGACCTATACTCATTGAAGTTTGGAAGGATGAGAATTGATCTTATTGAAACTCAAGATTCTGAGGTAGTTTGACAGGGTGGAGGCTGGGAGGCTGTTTCTTTTCATGTGGGAATCTAGGAAGTAAGTTTAAAAATAAGGCGGCTCCCAGTTAAAATGACGAAGAGAAGGAATTTCTTCTCTGAGACCATTAGTCTTTGGAATTCTCTTCAGGGAACAATGGAGGTCATCGAATGTAGTAAAGCCTGCGCTGGATAGATTTTTGATTGACAGGGGAGTCTTGTGAAGAATAGGCGATTAAGTGCTGTTAAGGCTACAATCAGATCAGCCATCATCTTATTGAATGATGCAGCTGACCCGATGGGCTAAATAGCCTACTCTTACTTCTTAATATATTTAGTATAATAATATTCATCCATTTCAGAAAGCTTGCTCAAAAAGTATTGTTTACTTCTATTTCTAAAGTCTCTTCTATGCATATATCTTTTTTGGTCATCTCCCAACATTAAATTTATGATGTTTATGATATTTGCTCACGATAATAATAATCTTTATTATTGTCACAAGTAGGCTCACATTAACACTGCATTGAAGTTACAGTGAAAATCCCCTAGTTGCCACGCTCTGGCGCCTGTTCAGGTACACTGGGGGAAAATTCAGGATGTCCGATTCACCTAACAGCATGTCTTTCGGGACTTGTGGGAGAAAACTGGAGCACCCGGAGGAAACCCACTCAGACACAGGGAGAACATGCAGACTCTGCATAGACAGGAATCGAACCCAGGTCCCTGGCACTGTGAAGCAACAGTATTAACCACTGCGCTACCGTGTCACCCCATGAAAGCACTCCTTTACTCCCACTACATCAAAACCAATTATAAATCATACGTGCAAGGGAAATATATATATTTTTTCCTTTGTTACCTCCCATGGACCTGCAAACATTTTTGAAGCTGCGTTCAAGCAGGGACTCGTGTCTCCACCACTATTATCTCTAGTCTTCCTGTCTGTTATCACACAAGGGTTGCCATGGTGTAGACTGGGTTTTGTTTTATTTCTTCATAGGGTGAGGGCATCGCTGGTTGGGCCAGCATTTATTGCCCATTCCTAATTGTCCTTGAACTGAGTGACTTGTTAGGCCATTTCAGAAGTCATTTAAGAGTCAACCACATTCCTGAATCTGGAGTCACATGTAGGCCAGACAAGGCTGTCAGTTTACTTCACTGAAGTACATGAGTGAACCAGGTGGATTTGACAATGGTTTCATGGTTAGCGTTAGACTAATGATGATAAGGACAGTCTCTCAGGATCACAATGGGAAATAAAATTTTATGATGCATCCCTGTGTCATGCACAAAAAGTGACATGCATTCATTCATAGGCAGTTTCTCTGCAAATGAAAGGAACATGTTCAAGCCTTGCGCATCCTTTGAATTACCAGGGAGCTTGGAGGAGCCTATAATTCCCATTGTATTCTCCATGGCAATACCTCACCTAATGAGAAGTGACTTGCCAACCAATCAGCATCCTTTTCTTCAATAGTATAAATTGTTTTGATAGGTTGCAATTTGACACTCATGCATTTGTCTAAATGAGTGCAAGACAAAAAGCTTTGGCAACATGTCCTTCTTTTCAACAATTAAAAATTACATGGAGCACAAGATTGCTTCAAATTTCCTCCTTTTCAAATGGGATTTCTGCTGATTTTTTATTTTAGTTAACCATCTGATAATATCTGAGCCAGGTTTTTTTTTTTTTGCTGCTACAGATTTTAATATGCTGTGACACCGCTCACATTTAAAGTGAGACTTTATACACAAAACTGCAGTTGGTTGACAGAAACCTTTAGATAACCTTCTTCTTCTTCAGTCTCTGTGTAAAGGCAAGTCCATGGCAATTATTCACTGACCCATAGCAAACTATCCCAATTTCAGCCAGAACAGGAATCAAACCCAATGCGATTGGCATTAATCATATCCATATACTAACCATCTAACCAGCCCCCCCAGATAATCCTACCTATGATGAAAACAATTGAAACTTGAGAGGGGTTGTGGAAGAGGGCAACCTGGATGAAACCAAATCTTACAGCTAAGCGTTCAAGGATTAGGTTCCAATAACATGTATTATGTTTGGAAAAACAAGGATAGCAGGGATATGACTGCAATTTTAAAAAATGTAATTAAGGGATACTTTATTATCCAATTAGGCAAGTTATTTATAGTGGATAGAGATGGTATGAATGGAAATCATATTTGTAAAACAGTGTAAATATAAATGTTTAACACTTCGCCTTACTGTAACAAACTGTTGGGGGAAATGGTGAAAACAGAACCGTTGGGTCCTTTTATAAAAGGAACTGGTCAAGTTCCTCAAAGCAGAAGATATTTCCAGTAATATTGGCCATGTTTCTAGTTTGCCAAATTTCTGATAAATCAGCGACAATAGTGCACTCGCTCAGACTCACTCACTTTACCTCAGTCACCAGAATAGTTTAGAGATTGCATAATTATTTTTTGCCTGCCCAGGAGAGCAAATTTCAGGGGTGAAGGCGAAGGGGTAGGGGCGAAGGGTAGGGATGGGCCAGCTTGAGGGACCTGATGCTTTTCCCTCATCTTTCCTTATATCTTTGCAGCCTATGTTTAAATCCACCTGGGATTGAGGAATTAAAGGTCCTGATATTTACAGGTAGGTGGGGAGGTGCAGAGGAAATCTGAAGTCTGGGGAAAACCAAGAAAGATCAGGATATAGATTTTCTGAATTTGACCATGGAACTTCATTATAATTTTTCTCCCATTTCCCTTCCACCATTTGGCTAAATTGACTGGCCTCCAGCTGCAAAAAGGCCACAGGCATTTGGACAGACCCGGGCAATCTTGAACATAAGACATAAGGCGGGCAAGAGATTATTATTGAACACACTTGCCCTCTTCACAAGACCCTCCCCCGTTCCAGGTGACAGAACCATGTTGGGGGTCTCTCACCTCCTCGTGTCAGCCATCGCCATCATGATGCAATACTCCTACACAAATTCCTGAGTCCCAGGTTCACCTAAGATGTCATCCAGCCCCACCCCGTGGGTGAGACAAAGAAAATCCCCTGGTTCCTGTTAGTTCTCCCTTCACCACCTCTCCAGACTCGCAGACTGCCTGGCGCCACAACCTCCCCCACCAAACAAACAACTAGACCGATTGCACCCCATGTAACCTGGCCGAACAAGTCGTAGACTCTCACCCCCACTCCACTCCTGTTCGCTAGCCCCCCCCCCCCTCTCATTACCGCTAGCAAAGTGGCCTCCACCCAGGGTTCCCCTCCAATACCCCCTGGCTGGGTTAGCACAGTGGGTTGTAATGCAGAACAAGGCAGCAGCGCGGGTTGAATTCCCGTACAGGCCTCCCCGAACAGGCACCGGAATGTGGCAACTAGGGCCTTTTCACAGTAACTTCATTGAAGCCTACTTGTGACAATAAGCGATTGTTATAAAACAACAAACCATCCCATTCCTCCTGACTCATTCCTCCCACCAACGTGTCCACACCACAACATCATTAACAAGCTTCTCGCCCCTCAAGAAACATAGCAATCCCCCCATTTACTGCTCCAACAGAACAAAAACACACAAGTACACTGCCCAAACACCCCGCTTCATACACAGTCCTCCTCAGATTTGGTGCATTAATATCGAAGTCAAAACCTTTAACAGCTATGCAAGGATGAAAAATGTGTTTCTACAGTAACAAATTTGTTCTTAAAGTGGAATAGACCAAGGAATCAAACAGCTAACTAATTCACACCAACTGACATCAAATCAGCAGTATGGAGCAAAGATGCTGTGAGTGGGAAGTTGGAAATTCACATTGGTGCAGCAGGCCAAGTTGAAGCACATACAGACCAGAGAGCTCGATGATAGTACGGTGTGACAAAATTAGAAATATTCAAATCCTAGCATAGAAAAGCAATAATCTTGGGTACAAAGAAACAAAACAAATGCAAATCATTTCAAGCCGCTTTACAAAAACACTAACATGATACTCACAATCCCATGCAGTTCTGCTACACGATTGGACATATCAGGCTTCTGCTTCTGAAGTGCTAAATAGAAAGGGTTTCTCGAAATATCTTCATCATACATAGCCATGGACACCCAAACACTTTCTGCTCGAAATTTCAACTGTGAAGAAATATTTAAATAAAATGCTCATAAATACATAAAATATAAGGCACAACTGTAATACAACAGTTATCAATTTTCTAGCACTAAAAGGGCAAGGCACACCAGGCTGGGAGAATTATTTAAAAAATGAAAAACAAGTTCTAAAAAAAACTTTTAAAAGGTTGTTACAGAACAAATTACAAAATGCCTCTCAACAAAAACATGCAGTTTACTCTTTCCTATGAGCTTGCAACACAGTAGAATGAAAAGCTTCTGAATAGATAGCAGCTCAGCAAAAACATTGTCTGTCACACTGCAAGCTGCTGAAAGCATACGGATTGCAATTTTGCAAATTTTCAACAAAAAAAAAGCATTCAAACTCAAACATGAATTGACCTATTAATTAGCTAACAACATATAATTCCTTTGCCACTGACAAACATTTGTACAGCAGGAAAAGGAGGCAAGGCATGGAGTTGCCCACTGACACTTGAGTACAGTACAATATCTGGCTAACCAGGATACTGCATTTCCCTAGCAGTAATGGGAAGTATTGTTAGTGCATTCTATACATCATAAATTGTAGTCTCAAAAGAGATCTAAAAGTTTCATCTCTATTTTTCCTCATATATCTATACAATCAAACTCTCAACAACAACTATGAGTGGTATTGAAGCATAGAATTTACAGAGAAGGCCATTCAGCCCATCGAGTCTGCACCAACCCTTGGAAAGAGCACCGTACCCAAGCGCACACCTCCACCCTATCCCCGTAACCCAGTAACCCCACCCAACCGTTTTGGTCACTAAGGGCAATTTTAGCATGGGCAATCCACCTAACCTGCACATCTTTGGACTGTGGGAGGAAACCGGAGCACCCGGAGGAAACCCACGCAGACACAGGGAGAATGTGCAGACAGTGACCAAAGCCGGGAATCAAACCTGGGACCCTGGAGCTGTGAAGCAATTGTGCTAACCATTGTGCTATCATGCTGCCCGTATAATATTGTATGGAGTCAAACTCATGGAAGATGATGGGTTTGTAGTCAAAGTGAATGAAAGGGTTAAACGTTTTCGGTTTAATAAGCAACAACCACAGGGTAGGCTGGGGGAAGGGGGGGGGGGGTGTTAATGTGCGGAAACAATGACGGAGGAGAAAGGGCAGTTGATGTTGTTAAGCATTGGTCAAGGAGGGGTAGTTGAGGATTGAGGTGCTGATTCAGGAGGGAATAAAGGAAGCAGCAGGTGTATCTCACGGGAAAAAAGCCGTGTAAGAATAGATGGAGATATAACAGAAGTATATAACTTCAGCATTAAGATGGAGAATAGACAAGAGACTTAGCTGCTCTCCTGACTCGGCTTTCAGTGTCTTCAGCCCCACAAGAACCCTCACGTATCTCTCAAACTTTGTGTCCTTCACCACTACAAAAAACACTTCCCATGGATTGGAGTTCTGCATATCTGTAAATCTGAATGCCTCAGGTTCATGACTATTCTGGCTGCCAACAACCAGTTTAAAATCACTTTAAAAAAACATCTATTCTCCTCCCTCTTTACCAATGAAATCATCTCAGAACTTTTCAGGTTATTTGAGAGCGCAGTGGAAATATCAAAGGCCTTTTCTGCATTACAAACTGCCTCCACCTTATCCCGAGTTGTCATGGGTTTATGCATTTACCAAAGCTGAGGTTATCCCTTCAGCTACCAGTTGATATGCCAAAAGCGAACAAAAGAAAAACCGGTACAATAAATATCCAACATAACTAGAATGTTCCAAACAATCTACACACTAGTCTCTTTATAGAGGAAAGCTCCTCTTCTCGCCCACCACACTTTTGATTTTAGGTGTATTAAAAGAAAAGTGGTGGCACAATGCATCCTTAAGCCAAGTCTGTCTTTTGAGAAATCTAGGTACCCAACAAATGTAAAGCATCAGTGAATACAAAGGATCACCACTTAGTTGTATGACTTGGATGTAAAAAAACATTTTCTAATTTAAAGGCAGCACAGTGGTTAGCACTGCTGTCACACAGTCTGCCTCAGTCCCAGGGACCCGGGTTCAATTCTGGCCTTGGGTAACTGCTTGCGTGGAGTTGGAACTTCCTCCCTGTGTCTGCATGGGTTTCCTCCAGGTGCTCTGTTTTTCTTCCACAGTCCAAAGACATCCAGATTAGGTGGATTGGCCACGCTGAATTGCCCCATATTGTCAGGTTAGATTACAGCGGGGGACTGGGCCTTGGTAGAGTGTTCTTTGGACTGCAGACGTAATGGGCCGGCACTGTAGTAATTCTATGGATTCTATGATAAGGATGTTAACACAATTAAGCTCTTTCCAGATAATTTGCCAGGTAACAATTCTGTTATAAATAAACTGTAATATGTATCTATAGTTTTATTTTTGCCATCATCATCAAATTGTCTGGGCTGGAGTGTTTCAGCTATGGAGGCTGGGGTTGTTCCCCTTAAAACAGAGAAGGCTGAGAGTGTACCTGATTCAGGTATACAAAGTTAAGAAGGGCATAGACAGGAAGGAACTTTTCCCCTTAGTAGAGGTCAATAACCAGGGGGAAAAGATTTAAGGTAAGGGGTAGGAGATTTGGAGTAGATTTGAGAAGGACCTTTTTCACCCAGAGGATGGTGGGAACCTGTGGTAGAACCCTCACAACATTTAGATGAGCTCTTGAAACACCATAGCATACAAGGCTACAGACCAAGTGCTGGAAAATGGGATTAGAATAGATAGATGCTTGATGGCCAGCTACAATGCATCTTTCTGCGCTGCAAAATTCTTTGACTCTAAATCTATAATGTTTTTATTGGTGTTTTTCAATTTTACAGTGATACTTTTAACAGATTATGTGGCTGATATTTACATGTTGTACAGATTCTTATTTACATACATATTTCTTAATATAATGTCTCCTTGTCCCCCCCATTGGTAGCCCCCTTTTCCACCCTGGGTGTCCTACTGCTGAGCTCCTCTCTTTTCTGTGGCTTAAAGCCCCCCCCCCTTTCCCCCTATGCTTCTCTCTGTGGTTTCCCTGGGTTTACTCCTCATCTCATCCCACTTTGTACCTTCTTGTAGTATGCATTCTTGTCTGCTCTCCCCCGTCTCCCCTCTTTCCCTAGTCGCTGTTGGCCTCAAACAGGTCTTGGAACAGGCAGACGAATGGCCCCAAGCTTTAGTGCAGTCAATCACTGTCATAGTATTATGTGACAGCAAATGGGCACAGAACAAGATTCCAGCACAGGTTGTAAATTAAACCAAAAGATAAATCTGTTTGTCTAGTGAGAAGGACTATCAACCAGAACACTGTTCTTTCAATTACTCCCATGGGATTTTTCCCATCCACCGGGTGAGGGCCATGTAGGACACCAATTTCATGTCTTATTTGAAAGTTGGCACCTAATAGTGCAGCACTGCTTTAGTCAGCTAAGATTATGTGAAGTCTCAGAATTGGTCTTGAACCCACGACCTTCTGACACAGGTGGGATTCCTACTATTGAGCCAAAGCTGACAACTTACAAACAATTCAGATCAGAGAAACGATTTAATACTGCCAGCATTAGTTGTTCACTTTCTATTACCTAGCCGACAATATTAAAAATAACAATTTAAACATCTGCTTACGTGTTCTGTCCTCAATAGGTTTCGCAGCTTCCGTTTATCAGACCAGGAGTGGTTTCTCTCCACTGTAACTGGAAACTCCCCTCACCGTGGGGCCAAATGAAATGAGTTTTGTTGATATATGGCAATTGATATAATTTACTAATAATGTGACCATTAAAGTGCCATGAAAGACCTATTATTCATCCGAATTAGATACCTAATCTTCTCAGTTAAAGTTGGAACTACATAACAGATATAAAATCTAGATTTCCTCCGGACATACACATTCTACACACTTTTAAATATATAAACGCTGGTGATACCGCCACCATGAATACACGAAACGTAGGCAGGCCTCGCAGAGAGAGAATCCTATTTAGCCAGCGCAAACCTGGCCCACCGACCTGAAGGCATCCGCGCGACTCTTCTGGTGTGCGAGCAAGGTCGGTCTCACCAAAGGGCCGCACACACAGTCATTTCAGCCCACCACCACTTTGCAGCGCAGCTCGGCGCCTCTGACAGCGGAAACAATGTTGCCATTCGTGTCACTGACATGCCCACGTGCCGGCCTCTCGGCCAATAGGCAGAGCGCGCGAGGCAGAATGGCAACATTTGGGACGAGGATTCACTTCCTGGTTTAGAGAACACGTGACGCTGAGGTGCCCAGCCTCCCATATTCAGTCTGACAGCAGCCGGGAGAGTGTGTATGTAGCTCCGCGGCGCGGCTCGGCACCGATTCACACGAAAATCGCACCCGCCCGGCTTTTATTTATATTTGTGTGCGGCGTTTCTGTGCCATTGCACGAGGCGACATGTTAAACGTTTTGCAATCACAGCTGTGTTCTCAGCTGCCATAACTTAGAAAGTTTTGGTGCGAAACGATCCACGGCAACAAGACAATAAAGTCAGATATGCAGTATGAATGAACGGTTGACCCGTGGTAACATTATTGGATGAAGTTTGGATACTGTGGAGTTCTCTGAGTTTTGAGTTCTCTTCAGGACCGTTACTGTGTTAAATCCGCCCGCGATAACTTTATAACGGGCGTGCCTTCGAGGGTCGCAGCTGAGTGCAGCACTGAAATGAAGGACGAATGTAAGACGCTTTTGGACGCCCTGAACAAAGTGTCTGCTTGCTACCGACATTTGGTTACCTGCGCTGGTGGCACATCAGACTCTCAGAATTTGCGCGAAGAACTGAAGAAAACCAGGCAGAAGGCGCAGGTGTTGGCAAATGCCAACAAAAACAAGCTGACAACTATTTTAAAGGACGGAACTATCAGCAAGGACGATCGAGCTGAATTCGAACGGCTGTGGGTGCTATTTTCGACATGTATGGAGATCTTGGAGATGGACATGAGAAGAGCTCTGGATCTGGGTCAGGTATTTCCATTGAGTGTTCCCACAAAACATCTAATCCAGACAGGGATGATTGGGCGAACATCTGCCGTGGCTGCCCGGGCCATGAATGTGCAGAATGTGAAGTATGAAGAGGGCAACGACATAGACACTGTCGATCTGAACGAATTGGAACAAGATATCAATGAAGTCAGGGGAATGATATACGAGATGGAAATGAAAGTGAATGTACTTCAATGGACGGTGGAAGCGAAACAAGAACCCGGCACTGAGCTAAAGTCACCCGCCAGTGCCGGCGCTTCGTCACTTGGAATGATATCAGTGCACGGTGATGGCTGCAAAAAACTGTGCGACACCAGTAAGATCTGTGCTGGAGTGATGTTCACTGCTGTGTTATTATTTGCCATTGCTCTAGCAGCCTGTGTTGTGAAATTTGCTTAATATCTCAATGTCCGCATCCAGTTTAATTCTACCCAAGAAAATAATTTGGGGCATTTGATTTTTTAAAAATGTTATACCTATAGATTAATCCAGTTTACTTTTTATGAATTGGACAGCATTTTTCTTTGTGTAAACTGCTGGTCCATGTTTACATTGAATTTTATTTTGTTTTGGAGAAATGGTTACAGCCCCATCAGTGGTACAGTATTTATCTATCTAGTGCTTTTTACAGAAGGAACATTTTATTGACAGGTGAAGCAGCGTTGTATTTATTGTTTGTGTACCTTGCTCTTTGTGCCTCTGGGTGGTGCAACAAAATCATTCTAGTATGTCAGTTGAAGTGTATTAATATCACAAGCAATGTTTTAAGGGTTAATATCAGTATTTTGTAGTAAATTGCATATATTCACTATGTACAGATGAAGTTGAAATGTATTTATAATAAATGTCAACAGTAGTAGCCAAGTGAAATGTTTTGTTTTCATTAATAGATACAGTGAATTACTTTTAGTCATTTGTCAGATATGTTTGTTCTGCCGGTTGTGAGAAGTCAGAAACACTACTGGCTCTAACCATTCTTCTTCTCAAGTTCTCTGCCTGAAGGTAGGACCTTTTATGATGATTTGCTTAACCACATACAAAATGCGGTGAATTTTACCAGGGAAAGGAGACTGGCCCCAAATCAATCTCTGCTTGAAAGGGGATCGAACCATGTGCTGTTGGCACTAATCAGATCCACGTGCTAACCAATTAGCCAACTCTGACCACGATAAGTCAAAATAAAAACAGATTTACCTGGTGTATGGCCAGAGGCTATAACTGCCTTGTGACTGTTAACATAACACATCTGTATATACCTATAAGGAGAGGATAAACAGGCAGAGTCTATTTTCGCTTGAAAAATGAACACTAAGGGTGACATAATAAAGATCTTTAAAATCATGAAAACAGTGTTTCTAGTTGTGGGGAAGAATATAACCTTTAACATAAGATATACCAAGAAATGAAAAAGGGAATTTTGAAGAAAGTTCTTTACTCGGACATGTAGTGAAAATGTGGAACTCATTATCACAAGGAATGATTGACACAAATAGTCTAGAACAGGGGTGCCCATACTGGGTTCTGCACCAGGCCGGGCAGATCAATATAATTTGAGTTTTGTGCTGTTTCCAGTTTCTCTAGTCAGAGGCTGGCTTCTCCATTGTATGGATCAGGATGTGTGCAGAGAAGGAGCCATGGTGGAGGGCAGGGCCTGCAAGGGGTGGGAGAGGGGGGCCTATGAGAGGAAGAAGGAGATTTGGGCCACGGGAAGTGAGAGTGGGGCTTGCGAAAGGGGGTGGATTTGGGCCTCGAGAAAGGCGTGAGGGTCTGGCCTCGGAGAGAGATGAGCATATGAAAGATGAATGTGTGTGTGTGAGAGAGTTGATTGTGTGAGGATGAGTGAGTGTGTGTGAAAGAATCCAACATTTCAACAGCACTCTTTCTATTTCAACCAAAGGAACAATAATCCTCACATAAAAAATGACAAAAAGGGACTACCCAAGTACATTTATAAAAAGAGAACTTTTAAAATTATTTTAAATGTATACATATAAGAAATAGAAATTACTTCCATAAATGAGATTTTTGTATGTTTGAACCTTTTGTACTAAAACAGTAATTTTTTTGTGGTTTGCCTCTTCAACATAATAATACTGTTCATCAGGGGTTCCTTCAGTACTCTTGGAAGGTGAACAGGATTCTGTGGTGGAAAAGTTTGGGAAACCCTGGTCTAGATGCACTTAAAGTTGTGGGGGGGGGGAAAGAGATGACTAGATAAGAATATGAGGGAGAAGGGAATTAGTGAGGGAGTTATGCTGATAGACAGAAAATGGCAAAAGCTTGAATGAAACACAAACGTCAGCATAGGCTCGTTGGGCTCAATGGCCTGTTTTTGTGCTTTTATGTAATATGAATGGAAATTCTGACTTTCCAATTTGCAAGGGTAAATGTTGATACCCTTGCATGATGAAAAATCTTGACAACAGCAATGGAGGGTTTGTGTGCTTATATATCCGATGCAAGTTTTAAATACTTGGCTGTCCACTAATAAAGCATATTTTGTCTTGCATTCATTAGGTCAAATGCAAGAGTAGCAATGTCAGGGGAAACAACAACTTTGTACTGTATGAGAAGGAAGCCATAGATATTTGGACTGCAGCATTATATCATAGTGATTTAGACCTGCCATTATTGCATAAATCAATATTCATTGAGCTTATGACCTCAGCAACTCAGTTTAGTTCAGCTTTGACGACACCATGTATGCGCAAATAAATAGTATTGCCACGTGATCACTATGCCCAGCTCTCTCATCTTTGCGGGTTCCATGAGGAAACGTGTCTTCGATGGAATGACCACCTAACTTCCTCCCCTTGCATATTTCCGATATGTGGATGATACATTTGCTACATTTAAATGCGTAGCAGCATGTAATAATTTCCTTGCATGTCTTGATGTACTAGTACCACATGCTATAAGATTGGCCATATTGGCAACTTCATAAATAAGGCCCGAACCATGTGCTTACTATGCAAACTTGATTCTGAAATAGGGTGCAACATGTTGCAGAGCATACTGCAGGATAATGGCCACCCTGATCAAATTATTTTGCGCTGTATATAGTGTAAACCCATGAATGGGCTTACAGCTGTCACTTTCACCCCTGAAAAGTGTCCAGTTTACTTCTTTTTACCTTTCAAGGGCACGGTATCTCAAAAATTTGAGCAATAGGTGAAACTAGCTGTTTCACGCTGCTACTATTCAGTAGTAACACAAGTGGTATTTGCTGCCAAAAGGATGCTGCCGTCAAGCCAAAATTACATTCTGCCAATCACACAAATGAATAAAGTGGTGTATGAATTTCAGTGCCAGTATTATGCTAGGTATGTAGGCCTTGCGTTCGAAAGACTGGTGGATTGTATCAAACAGCACGTCCCTTCCAGAGTTCACAATAGGCAAGATACAGACTGTACCCAATCAGCCTGCACTTGCCAAATGTAAAACACATTGTCCAACAGAAGCTGTGATTCCATGATTGGACAACATTTGATAAATCATCCTCAGTGTGCTAAAAATCAAGCTGACAACTAATTTAAGATTGTCAGCCAGGCTCTCAGTGTGGCACAATTGCATTTGCTGGAAGCTACACATAGTAATACACAGGGCCCTATTCTTTGCATGCAGAAATACATGTACACACATTGCACCTATTTCAGTTAAGGGTCTGGTTTACCTCAATCGGCTGGACAGCTGGTTTGCGATGCAGAGCAAGGGCAAGTATTCAATTCCCGTTCTGGCTGAGGTTATTCATGAAGGCCTGCATTCCCAACCTTATCCCTTGCCTGAGATGTGGTGATCCTCAGGTTAAATCACCACCTGTCAACTCTCCTACTCAAAGGGGAAAGCAGCCTATGGTCATCTGAAACTATGATGACTTTTATTTCAGCTGAACTAAATAACTGATAGCCATTCACTTGTTAATTTAACAGGGCAATGGCTTGATCAATCAGAGTCAAGCTGCCTGGTTTAAATTTCAAACAATGCTTGGCAGTTAACTGTCAGTCATTATCAACTGGTGCATTCTCCATGGCAACACTCCACCAGAGTATGCTTTCCAACCAATTAGAACTCTCTTCTCATACAGTAAAAGTTGTTGTCTCCCCTGAATTTGGTATTCTTGCAATTGTCCTGATGAGTGCAAGATGGAAAGCTTCGACAAAATGTATTTTTTCAGCAGTACTCAAGTCAGTACGACCAAACAACTAAATTGTTAACCAGTCTCAAATATTCTGAAATGTTGGAAGACTACCATTCACAGCAAAAACGTTATACTGTACTTATCCGCGCTGTTGGTATGTTTCCAGTCAAATGTTTCTGAATGAATAAAAATAATGATGCTTGTATATCCCCTAAATTGGCAGTAGCAAAGTGGTTACCACTGTTGCTTCACAGTGCCAGGGACCCGTGTTCGATTCCCAGCTTGGGTCACTGTCCGTGCGGTGTCTGCACGTTCTACAAGTGTCTGCGTGGGTTTCTTCCAGGTGCTCCGGTTTCCTTCCACAAGTCCCGAAAGACGTGCTTGTTTGGTGAATTGGACATTCCGAATTCTCCTTGTACCCGAACAGGTGCCGTAGGGGATTTTCACAGTAACGTCATTGCAGTATTAATGTAAGCCTATTTGTGACACGAATAAAGATTATTATTATCCCCTCAAAACTCATCTTGTTCATGTGGCTCAACACTTCCTCTCAAACATAACCAATGAAAGTGCAAATCAACCAACTTTTCTTTCTGACCTCATGACTGCTGACATTTTAAGTGGTTCGCATTCTTTATTTCTGCCCCCTTCTCTTTCAAAACAGTCGTCATCATCACAAAACCTGTTCCTCTTGGAAACACCTAGAAAATGTTGCCTCCCAAATCTGTGCCTAGGTTTCCCACAACTCCTTGTCTGAGCTTCCAATTGGGTTTATATTCTTGCCACAGTGTTAAAATGGTGCTAACCTAAGTCATAACTTAAAAACTCTGACTGTAACCATGCTCTATTCCTCTTCAAAGCCTTTGACATGTGCAATCACTCCATCTTTCTTCAATAATCTTTTTTGATCAGCTAACTGGGATTACCATCCCTTGGTTTCACTCTTATCTCTTTAATCCTAACCTGAAAATCTCCTGAAATTGTTTATTTCTCTGCCCCAAACCACTTATTTTGGTGTCCCTAAAGGACCTATCCTTGCTCCCTTATTCATCATCGATATGCAGTTGTTTGGGAACATTATCCAAAGACAGTATCAGGTTCCGTATATGTGTTAGCCACACCCAGCTCTACCTCGCCATCACCTGCCTTGTTTCTCCACCCCCCCCCCCCCCCCCACCTTCTCATGTAACCACTCCCAGGCATGCAGCCTTCAAAGAACTTTGTATTCCTCCAATTTTGACCTCCTCTCCATTCCCCACTCCAGGATTTATAACCTTGCCCTCGGCTATCCCGGGCCCAAGCCCTGGTATTCTTTTCCTAACCTTCTCCATTTTTACACTTTTCTCTTCCTTAAAACTACCTACTGAAGCTTAGATCTTTGACCCCCTCCGAATATTGCTTTCTTTGCCGGAGTACTAATTTTTAGCGATTTAGCCTTCTGTGAGGCGCTCTGGGTTAGTTACAGACATTAAAGTGGTTTAATAAATATGCACGCTGTTGTTATTAACATTTCACATGTGCCTGCCCATAAATAGAGCTGAGCAGCTTTAACCTCTGCAGATCAATGTTCATTATGTAAAAGCAAGCCTCGCCTAAGCCTTAGATTAAAACCTGACAAAAGTCCTCAATACGATTAAAAACTAGCATTTCACGACAGGAAGGTGTGACTGAAATGCACATTTCATGAGCAGCATTGATTTGGTATCAACCCCTGACTGGGTTCTTGAGCTCCACTTAACGCAAGCATCAGTCCTATGCACAAAACACTGAAAGCTTGGCATTTTTGCAAAATCTACAAACCTTCTAATTTGAGAGGTAACATGGCTGGATCATTACGATTAAAGGGCAAATGACAATTTCAACAAGCACATTACCTTCACCGCTGCTCTTCCTCCAGTGTAAGTTATGCCTGGAAGGGCAAATATATTTTTCATTTCAGCTGAATGCGAGTAAATAAATGGTCGATCTTGATATTAACTCACATATATCACATGGGCTTCAGTTGAATCAGATTTACTTCTATAATTCCACAAAGTCTATTTTATTACAAGAAATTTATGATGACATACTTACTGCTAAGAATCATTCTGGAGAAATTATAACAACAGCAACTTCTACCTTATAGTGTATTTAACTTAACGTGCTAAGGTGCTTACAACGTAAATATATTTCCTTATATTTAGAATGCAAATATTTGTTTGGGTCAGACATTTAAATTACTTGTTTTAAGTAATCATTAGACTTCATGAGTGAAAGGAAATTGTTTGTGGATATACTTGTCATTCATAAGATAAATGTTTAGTTAGTCAATTGTACCAACAAGTGCATAACAAAATGTTTCTTTACGTTAATACTTTCACTTCCATGTGTATCCCACTCTTCTTTGACACTATAAGAGCACAGTGAATTATATAGAAATGTATTATGAAATTCTCAAACTCTGCCCTGTGTAACCCATAACCCCACGGCAAGTTCAGTATTTAATCAAACAATTGGCACATTGCATTTGGACTGATTTCTTAATTCTGTCATTCTGCAGTTTCCAAAGAATGTAACCCCATCACTTAAGTGGAATGATTTTCTGGCAAGTGCTACTTTGCAAAGACATGTTGCAATTCAAAATGATAATGACAGAACAGAAAGGATCAGATAAAAAAAAAGGACCAGATGCAGGAGCAAATCTGGGAATTATTTATGCTGGATGATCTCCAAATTGCTTCAAATATGAAATTTATCAAATACCTAACAGAGGGTTTGCATGTCAGGTCTATTTTGGAGAGTGGGATGACAAGTTCAGCAAATTAACTTCTGGCAGTTGTTGGTTGGACTAAAGTTTATCTGGTCTTTTCATTCAAGTCAGAGGCACTGGATATTGGCATTTGACAAATGACGAGGACTGTAAACAAATTATAGGAAGATATAGATAGGTGGCAGCTGAAGCACAGTGGGCTGAATAGCTGGCTTGTAATGCAGAACAAGGCAGCAGTGCGGGTTCAATTCCCGTACCGGTCTCCCCGAACAGGCGCCGGAATGTGGCGACGAGGGGCTTTTCACAGTAACCTCATTGAAGCCTCTTTGTGACAATAAGCGATTATTATTATTATTGTGTGAATTAGTGACGTATTTGTGTGGAAAAGTATAATTAATGGAAAGACACTGAAGGGTGTAAATGAGCACAAAGACCTAAGGGTACAAATATATAATTCCACGTAAGTATGAATGCAGGTACATAAAACCATAATAGAAAAGGCCAACAGTAGTATGGGTTTTATTTCTCACAGACCAAAATAGAGTGTTAGGTGTCCCATCATAGCAAGTGCATTGAGTGCTGTGTCGGCTGACCAAGGTGATGCCAGGGATAGGAATCTCAAGTTACAAAGACAGTTACTGGCACATTTTCTACTGAATTACAGAAGGCTAAAAATGGGAATTTATTGTAGATTTGTTAGGTTGAATTGGGAACAACTATTTCTCTGGTCAGTAAGGCGGTGATCAGGGATCTTCATTTTAAAATATTAGCAAGTTACTGAGGCAAACATGGCTGTTGGACCATAGAATATTCTTACATAGGGAGTGATTGAACTGGACATCATGCAATCTTCTGAGGCAAAACTGCACATTTGAAGCAGAGAAATATATACGATCACGGAGACAAGACAAGTGGCATTCAATGTGGATTGCTCCAACAAAGCTATCACATATAATGGGCTGGATTACCTCCCTCTGTGCTGTAAATTCTTCTTACTGGCTACTGTTGTGCATTCTGAGTTCTGCTGTGATTCGTTATCTTCAACACAAAACCTTTTTTTTTGTAAACCATTTAGCATTAGTAACTTGATGATTAATGACTTCAAAATCAAAGATAAGTATTAGGGTTAGGGTTAGGCTGCTGCTTTTTGCATTTACTGTACTCGTTCACTTCCCTATTTTGTTCCTTTATACAAAATTAATCACCTTGACAAGATCACCTGATGATCTTCAGTGGCAAGGCCACCAGTTTTGAGCCATTGGCAGGGCTGAGATTAAGAACTATGAGAGAAGGCTGGAATGACAAACTCGACCATTCCCTGCCACCTCAATCCCTTTAATGATAGAATAAATGTTTAACAATTTTTGTAATTGAAGGTTAAAAATAATTTTAAATACTGCTGAATGCAAAATATTAAATTGATGTGCAAGCAAAAAAAGGTAAAATGTGAATAAGCAGGTATCCATAATTCAGTCTTTGCTCCAAAGCCTTAACGTTTCTTGTTATTTAAATGTAATTGCAACCAGCATGTGAAGATATTTTTTGATTGTCCATATACACATTTTTATTGAAGCATCTTTTTAAATACTTATTTGAAATAAAATGAATGAAAATACTATTTACGATAATTTCATAGTGATTACACATACTTAAAATATACTACATTACCACTTGAATTGTTGATAATTGCTTAAAAGGTCATCATAAGACAAAAGGGTGGTGGTCCTGAAGCAGAATTAATGAGAATGTTTAATCAAGAAGCCATGACAGGCTACAGCTTCGAAAGCCATTGACATTCAGCAAAAAACATACAGTAGCACAGTTAGTTGTATTCATGCACTGGTAATCCAGAGATCTGGACAACTGATCCTGAGACATGGGTTCAAATCTCAAATGTCAGCACAGCAGCTGGGGAATTAAAATTTAGTTAAGATTAAATAACAGCTACAAAAATGTCCAATAAGAATAAAACCAGATGGCCCACCTGGCCATCAGACACAAGGGACACTCTGCCAGTTGACCCTGCTACGTCCTCCTTACTTCATCTGGGGATATATGGAAGAGCTGTCATCCCACAGACAAGTCAAGCTACAACCTGACATAGACATGCTCATAGAATCATACCTTTCAGCCAATGTTCTAGACTCCCCGATCACCAACTGGTGGTATAGAACACACCCACCTAAGGTGGTGATACAGCGGATATACAGTCAGGGCAAAATATTCCTGGGAGTCCGCAACATTGACTCCAGATTCCATGCACTCTCAAGCTTCAGAACAACCATGGACATGTAAATCTCCTTCTGATTATGACATAGCTGATAAATTACTGCTCCTCCACATTGAACATTACTTGAAAAATCACTGAAGAGAGCAAGAGTTCAGAATGTACTCTGGGTGGGAAACTTCAACGTTCATCACTAAGAGTGGCTGTGTGGCTCCATTACTGACCACGCTGGCTGAGTCCTTGAAGGAAATCAGCTTTTTCTGACAGGTAAAAGGCCATTTTAATGTAAATATTAAAGCCCAGTCTTTAAAACCCATTTTAAAAAGAGGATTTCAGTATTCATAAACTTAGGTCATGACAAAACACACAACTTGAACAGAGGTACAGAACTTGACACATCCACAAACTAGCTGGTGATAAATGCAACATTTTTACTGGCAATATGAACTGACTATTGTTCCAATGAACAGAATTCAAAATTAGTTTCATATTAAAAATGAGCTGGACCAGTGATCAGATCAAGGTCGGAATGAGCACCATAGCGAAATGAATCCACCATTGTTCAGAATATGGATAAAATGTGAGTCAGCAGAAAAACAGTAAGAACCAGACTCGATTACAGCGCAAAATCACATTCCATAGCACACACAAAAATTCAAACATGAAACATTTAAAACATATGTTGCACATTGAGGATTGACAATAACTATCCAATCAAATGTATTTGAAACTCACCCAAACCAATCAAGACGACATAGAGGTAGGGACTGATGGCCTCAGACTGATAACATTTTCCTTAAACATAAGACAGCCATTTTCTATCCGGATCAATCTATACTTTTACTTGACTATTCACTATCCTTATTTTCATATTTTCTCTTCTAAAACCCTTGAAGTCTGCGCAAGCTGACTTTGCCTTAAGCAAGAAACCATTTCTGTATTATTTTTGAAAATTAAAATTGTTTTATAAATTACTTCTCTTTAAGTCTTTTGCTGGCAAGGCTTTATTGAGAATAGATTTAAGTTTCTCTCAATTGTACTCAGTAGAGGCAATAAAAGATTCTTATTTCGCATCTGAGAACTGTACCTCAAATTTCTACCGAGTTTTAAATTGTATGCGAGACTGCACTTGAACCGCATGGTAGATCTCTACAATTGGCGTAGTCGGCAGGTCATGAAATCTGAAATTCGCAAAATGGCCGTCTTCAACACGGGAAAGGACTTTCATCCCTTTTCTGGAATTAGTTTTTGGAGTGAGTACAGGGGTCGGATTTGTTGTTGACGGAGGAGGAGAAGTAACAATTGATATGTTATTTTTAGCAGTTGCTGTTTCGGACTGGGACTGAGGTCTGGGTAGGATCAAGTTTAAAGCTGCGGACAGTTCTGGTCTTAAACCAGTGACAAATTGGGTTTTAAATGATCCTAATGCACTCATTTCACAGTTTTCCTCTTTTGGCTGGAGTTCCATTCCAGAAAACTCCTTCCAAACTGTTTTAAACATTTCATCATAGTTTGTGAGATCTTTAAATGGTTTAAAACCCAGGCTGTTGTCTTTATCACTTCAACTCCAAGCTATTTGGTGCTTAATGGGTTAAGTTGTATTACACTTTTGTTTGCCACTAGGCTCGTTGTTCAACTGAACAGGCTTTTCTTGTTTAACAATCTCACAGTCTATTAAAGCTGCCATGAGAGGCCTTTGGATCGGGGCCAGCAGCATGTCTTGGTCGGTCTCAGAGTAAGATAACCGTTTGTTCTGGGGGAAAAGGGTCCTGAACCCGGAAAGGACAGATAGTCTATTTGGCCAGACTGCCCCTGTGGAACTCCGATCAGTGTATTCATTGTTTTCATGTCACTAGCAGCTTGCAATAATGCAGGATCTGATCTAGATACCGCTGGTCCATCTTGGGTCTTAAAATCATTTCAACTATCGGCGTTGGTGGCGATATTTGCTTTGGAAAGTTGAGCTGAGGTTTTTATTTATAAATATATTTATTAAAGTTTTTTAACACAATTTTTCACCCTTACAAACAACCCCCCCCCCCTTGTAACAAAATAGAAAGATATAAACATGGTAAAACGATATGTTACAGAGCTTTGTACACTGGCTTCCTCCCGTACATGCCAGTTTTCCAGATCTTTCATGTGTTCTCTTGCTCAAATACCCCCTAGGCAGAGCCCCCTTCCCCCTCCCTCCCCCCCCCTTCACAGAACATCCCCCCCCTCGCCCCCCTGGGTTGCTGCTGCTGACCGACCTTCCTCTAACGCTCCGCGAGATAGTCTAGTAACGGTTGCCACCGCCTGTAGAACTCCTGCGCAGACCCTCTCAAGGCAAACTTTATCCTCTCCAGCTTAATGAACCCAGCCTTGTTGTTTATCCAGGCCTCCACACTGGGGGGCTTTGCCTCCTTCCACATTAGCAAGATCCTTCGCCGGGCTACTAGGGACGCAAAGGCCAGAATGCCGGCCTCATTCGCCTCCTGCACTCCCGGTTCGTCCACTACTCCAAATATTGCTAGCCCGCAGCTTGGCTTGACCCGGACTTTCACCACCTTAGATATTGTTCCCACCACTCCCCTCCAGAACCCCTCCAGTGCCGGGCATGACCAAAACATATGGACATGGTTCGCCGGACTTCCTGAGCACCTCCCACATCTGTTCTCTACCCCCAAAAACCTACTCAACCTCACCCCGTCAAGTGCGCTCTGTGAACCACCTTAAATTGTATCAGGCTGAGCCTGGCACACGAGGAGAAATGAACCCTACCTAGGGCATCAGCCCATAGCCCCTCCTCAATCTCCTCCCCCAGCTCCTCCTCCCATTTACCCTTCAGCTCCTCTACCAACGCTTCCCCCCTCTTCTTTCATCTCCTGATATATTGCCGACACCTTGCCCTCTCCCACCCATACGCTCGAGATCACCCTGTCTTGAATTTCCTGTGCCGGGAGCAACGGGAATTCCCTCACCTGCCGCCTCACAAACGCCCTCACCTGCATGTATCTGAAAGCATTTCCCGGGGGTATCTCAAACTTCTCCTCTAGTGCCCCTAGGCTCGCAAACGTCCCATCAATGAACAGGTCCCCCATTCTTCTAATCCCCACCCGATGCCAGCTCTGAAACCCCCCGTCCATCCTCCCCGGGACAAACCGGTGGTTACCCCTGATCGGGGACCACACCGAGGCTCCCATTGCACCCCTGTGCCGTCTCCACTGATACCAGATCTTTAGCGTTGCCGCCACCACCGGACTGAGCTGAGGTTTTAAAGACAGATTTGAAGGCTTTTGAGGCACTAATTTGTCTGTCAGTAATTTGTTATGACATTTCATGGTGTCCACGTCACTTTCCAAAATACATTTTTCCTCAAGTAACTGGCAATTCTGACTTTTAAGACCATCATTTTCTGATATTAACTGTTGAAGTTTGGATTCTGAGTCAGTATTTCTCTTTTGGAGTTCATCAATTTGTAATAGTAATAGCGGAGTTCTGCATTTTGAGTCTGCCAATAGTGTTTCAGTTTGATCAGATTTCTCGAGCTTAGATTTTGCAGCTCCTAATTGGTCAATGGCTGCCACTAGTTTTTCTTTGGCAGTTTTAAGTTCGCAATTGTGTTTTGTGTTTGTGACTGTTTCTTGCTGCTTATGGAGCTGTGCCATTACTGCAAAAGACCATTTCATATGTTTCTTTTTGGTCAATCACGTGGGTTTTCCCCAAATTGTTTGGATGTCGTCAAGGGACCACTGTCCTTTAAGGATGTCATATTTTGATTCAATTTTCGTAGCTACTTTAGACAATCCAAAATGTCTATAAATTGAAGATCTAAGGTCTCCCAATATATCGTCAACAGAGACATCTGGTACAGCGCGACCTCCCCTTGAAGTTGTGGGAAGTTGTTCTCTACCTTTTGAAGGAACTGAATCTATTTTAGGATTTTTGTCCGCCATAAATCCAGCCTTACACCCAATTTTTTTGTCGTCAACAAAGTTGTGCAATTTGACAATCACACCGCCGCGGCTATTCGTTATTCAGTCCCGTTTTATTTAGTTTTACGACCTGCACCCGATTGAATAACGCTTTCTTTAAAAAATCCTTTCTAAAGGGGTCGAAGCACTAGCTGGTGCAGCTTTAAGACTTTTAATGGGTGAAAAAAGAGATTTTCTTCCACCAGTCTAGCCATTTTTCTTTGGGTCTTCCGTCCTTCTGGCATTTCTTCGGTCTTCCGAATTCCTCCGACTCTGCGCTCCTCCCCTTTTGCCGAATACGCAAATTGTTAAAGAAAGCACATCAATCGTTACTTCTCCTCCTCCGTTAACAAATCCGCCCCCTGTACTCACTCCGAAAAAGAATTCCAGAAAAGATATGAAATTCCTTTCCCGTGTTGAAGACGGCCATTTTGCGAATTTCAGATTTGATTACAAACTGGACTCCTACGATGAAGACCCGCCTCCTGGCTACAGGGATATGCCCCAAATCACGTATTGCCAAAAAGTTGCCAAGAACTGTTAACTTGAGAAAGAAAAACTGTCATTATTTTGAATGTTGCTTTATTAATTTTAAGAAATTAACAAATCTTGTTAGCTGTGCTTTCTTTAACAGAGCGGGCAAATTCATCTACAGAAAACCAAGTTCATTCAGCGCAAGATTGATCCAGTCATATATTCAATAAGTTATTGTGTTTGATATTTTAAAATAAATGTTTAAAATTAGCTTGGAAATTAAAACTTCAGACAATGTGGAAGCTGTTTTTAAAACAACTCTGATTAAAAGTAAAGCCATGAAGAGAACACACCATTCGAAGACAGTTGATCACGGGAATTTGGCAGCAATCCAACTTTTACCCCCAGTCCATTTGAGTGACAGATATAAAAAACGTTTAGAGATGCAAATTGCCTCATTCCAAGTTATCCACCCACTGTACGCCCTCCTTTGTTTCTGCAGGGAAATTAACCCTTTCAACAGGCTTTTGTGTATACTCCAGAAGATGTCAAAGACTTGGCAATACACATCCAATACAAAGTTAAAAAAACTTGACCAACCCTTTGATTATACTCTTTGGGGTTGGCTTTCCGGATGGTTGGATGGCACAGGAATTAACATCATTCAGGGACTTTTCCTATTTTGCATATTTGGACTTATCATTTACGTACTAATGTTGCTGATCAGATACTTTGGCTAATGCATACCTACCCATAGTGCCCCACCAATCCACATGGTTCATATTAATTCATATGCACCATTAGCCAATAACATCAAAATGGAAAGTTTCTGTTGAACTATTATTTACTGCATTATTATTCATTTATTAGTGAATTATTAATAATTTTATTACTGAATGACATAATCAATTTTGATAACCATTTTACCTATTATTAATAAATCATATACTCAACTTCAGTATTTTGCTGTATAATCATTTTGTTTGTATACATGAAATTATTATTATTAATCGTTTATTACTGAATTATGTAATCATGATATCAATTTTTAATCAGTATATCAATGTTTTAAGCAATTTATCAATTTTTACTAAGTCATTTCCCTCATCTCCCTTCTTTATCAGGACTACCCGCTCAAAGAAATAAACATGCCCTCAGTGCACGAAACACAATTTATGCTAAAATTATTCCTTTTAATTGGGAAATAAGACTTGCCAACAAATTAAATAAAATAACAACTATCATACAAGATGTAGCTGATTATACCGCCACTGCCCTAAATAAAATCTCTGATGAAATGCGTGGCACTACAAAATCCAATGGCACTTGATTATGTGCTGGCCGAAAAAGGTGGCACCTGCGCCCTGATTGAGTGTTGCATTTTTATTCCAGATAATTCAAAAGAAGTTAAAGATCTGGCAGCACACATTCAAAAAGTCAGAAAGCTTGACACACCCTCAGATATCTCTATCTGGACAAAACTTTGCAAATGGTTGGGACCCACGGGAATATCCATAGTACGATTTATCTTTTTCTCCTGTGTATTCATCATCTACATAACATACTAGTATATCAAATGCGTTAGCCAACTATTCACCAAACGCAGGGCCCCACCAATCAGAATGGTTCACACTAATCCCACTGCACCACCATACAATGAAATTGAACTAAACTATTATTGTTGAACCGTTGCTAACCAATCAATTATTTGATTGTATTACTAATGTATTTCAAAAAGATTAATACTGAATCAGTAGAATCAAATTCAATTAATTGATTAATTGTTGTTGTATAATAATTTTTTTAAAGATTTTTATTAATTTTTGCCGTAATGCTTGAAATGCAAAGCTTGTCCACTCTATTGTTGAAGATTGTTATCAGTGACAATGTGAATGAGTTCCTCTTCGCGCTTTTACCTATCCTATCGCATTTACTCCTTTGTTTTATGTTATTGTGATATATCTCACTTAATCTTTCGATTTATCAAAGGGAGGACTGAAGGAAAGCAGCTATTTTTGATAAGTAAATGGCCATTTTAATGTAAATATTAAAGCCCAGTCTTTAAAACCCATTTTAAAAAGAGGATTTCAGTATTCATAAACTTAGGTCATGACAAAACACACAACTTGAACAGAGGTACAGAACTTGACACATCCACAAACTAGCTGGTGATAAATGCAACATTTTTACTGACAATACGAACTGACTATTGTTCTAATGAACAGAATTCAAAATTAGTTTCATATTAAAAATGAGCTGGACCAGTAATCAGATCAAGGTCGGAATGAGCACCATAGCAAAATGAAATGAAATGAAATTAAATGAAAATCGCTTATTGTCACAAGTAGGCTTCAAATGAAGTTACTGTGAAAAGCCACCATTGTTCAGAATATGGATAAACTGTGAGTCAGCAGAAAACCAGTAAGAACGAGACTCGATTACAGCACAAAATCACATTCCATAGCACACACAAAAATTCAAACATGAAACATTTAAAACTTATGTTGCACATTGAGGATTGACAATTAACTATCCAATCAAATGTATTTGAAACTCACCAAAACCAAACAGGACGATATAGAGGTAGGGACAGATGGCCTCAGACTGATAACATTTTCCTTAAACATGAGAGTTTGGCAGCCATTTTTCATCCGGATAAATCTATACTTTTACTTGACTATTCGCTATCCTTATTTTCAGATTTTCCCTTCTAAAACTCTTGAAGTCTGCGCAAGCTGTCTTTGCCTTAAGCAAGAAACCATTTCTGTATTAATTTTGAAAGTTAAAATTGTTTTATAAATTACTTCTCTTTAAGTCTTTTGCTGGCAAGGCTTTATTGAGAATAGATTTAAGTTTCTCTCAATTGTAATCAGTAGAGGCAATAAAAGGTTCTTACTTCTCATCCGAGAAGTGTAACTCAAATTTCTACCGAATTTTAAAGTGTATGCGAGACTGCACTTGAACCGCATGGTAATCTCTACAGTCCTATTAGCCAGACTGAATCCATGGCAACTGCTGAGAGAACCAACATAAATGAATTTACTTGAATTTATCCTCATTAATCTACATGCTGAAGATGTATCCGTCCAGGTCAGTATTAGTAGAAGTGACCAACAAATTCCTTGTGGAGATGAAATCCAGTCTTCACACTGATCAAAACCTCCATTGTCCTACCACTGTGTCAACTGGGATAGATTCAGAACAGATCTAGCAGCTTAATATTGGTAATCCATCCGATCCTGTCTGCCATCAGCAGCAGTAGAATTATATTCCACCACAATCTGTAACCACATGGCATAGCATATTCCTCACTCCACCATTATCATCAAGCCAGGGGATCATGGTTCAATGAAGAATGTAAAAGTCCATGCCAAGAGCACCAGCACACGTACCTAAAAATGAGATGCCAACCTGGTGAAACGACAACACATGATTGCATGCATGTTAAACAGTGGAAGAGGCATGGTAAATACAGAGCTAGGCAATCCCACAACCAAATGGTTTGATCAATGCTCTGCAGTCCCACCACATCCAGTCGTGAATGGTGGAGGACATTTAAACAACTAACAGGAGGAGGAGAATTTGTGGACACCCCATCCTCAATGACATGGCGGAGCCTAGCATCTGAGTGCAAAGGACAATGTTGAAATCATCTTCAGACAGATGTGTAGAATGGATGATTTGTCTTGGTTCCCTCTTGAGATACCCACAATTACAGGTGCCAGTCTCCAGCCAATTCAATTCACTCCACAGTGGTGTTGAAAACTTGTCCTCCAGAATTAGCTGTGCCTCCAGCCTCTTGCCAGATCAGCCCATAATTTCTAAAGTTGCAATCCAGCAAAAAGGGTATGGGAAGCTTAAGTGGTTATATTATTGGATTAGTGATCCAAAATGATCCAGAGACACAAAAAGTTTTACCACGCCAGTTGGGGAATTTAAATTCAGTTAATTAAATAAACCGGGAATAAAAAATTAGTGTCAGGAATGGTAACCAAATTCACTCCTTGTGACATCAAGAAATGACTGAAAGCACTGGATACATCAAAACTATGAGCCATGACACATACCAGCAGAAGAGCTTAAGACCTATGCTCCAGTACAAGCTGGACCTTACCAATGTTACAGAATTAGCATTTCCCTGAAAAAGTGGAAAGTTTACTCACCAATAGGAGATGCCGCTTTGGGTTCTGCAAGGACCACTCGGCTCCAAATTTGATCACAGGCTTGTTACAAACATGGTTAAAGAGAATTCCAGAGATGAGGTGACTGCCCTTGACATGAAGGCAGAATTTGACTTAGTGTGGCATTATGAAGCCTTCATGAAATTTAAGTCAATGGGAGATGAAATAATTCCAAACACAAGAAAAAGTAATAGACTTGAGGATTGGGAACAGTTTAATATTCAGCAAAGCAGACCAAGGGATTGATTAAGAAGGGAAAATACAATTTGAAAGTAAACTAGCGGGGAACATAACTGACTGCAAATGTTTCTATAGGTATGTAAAGAGAGAGGGGGCGGCATATGGCACAATGATTAGCACTGGGACTGTGATGCTGAGGTCCTGGGTTCGAATCCTGGCCCTGGGTCACTGTCCGTGTGGAGATTGCACATTCTCCCCATGTCTGCGTGGATTTCACTCACACAATCCAAAGATGTGCAGGTTAGGTGGATTGACCCCTTAATCGGAAAATAAAAATTGGTTACTCTAAATTTATTTTTAAAAAGATATATAAAAAGAAAAGATTAATAAAAGCTAATGTAGTTTCCAGACCCTTACAGTCAAAAACGGGGGAATTCATAACAGCGAACAAAGAAATGGCTGAGGAACTAAATTTGTACTTTTCTTCTATCTTTACAAAGGAAGACATGAATAATATACCAGAAGTTCTGTGAAGCACAAGTTTTAGTGAAGAGCTGAAGGAAATTTGTATTAGTAAAGAAATGGGTTTGGAGAAATTAGTGGGATTGAAGGCTGACGAATCTCCAGGGCCTGTTAATCTTCCCAGAGTACTTAAGGAAGTGGCCCTAGAAATAGTAGATCCATTGGTAGTTCCCTCCTTGTGATCCTAACGCGAAGCGTGAAGGATCACATAACTACGTTGCTTTCCTTTCCTGACCCAGTGAGCACTTCTTTCATGGCCTCTACACTGACCATAACTATGCAAAAAAATGTTAACTGACAATTCTAAGGGGCGCTATGTCAAACAGGGACATGCATTACAAAACAAGAAAATGGGAACCTCTAACTACCCTTAATACACTACACTCACTTGAACTTTTCATCACTCTAACTTCCTCAACCATACAAACAAAATCATAGCAGTTTATACACATTTTTCCTGGCTTGGTAGTCAAGCTCAGGATCGTACAATTGCACATGAACATTTCTTTATTTATAACAAAAACGTAAATGAATGCTCTTTATTATAGATCGCGGGGGTCGGGGGTCTGGTCGTATCCGAAAATAGGGGATCTGATCCTATATACCCGGGTGCGAGCGCGGTAGGCTCTCCTTCTCCATTTTCTCAGACGCATAGTCTGCACGATGCAGCAGAGTATCGCCAATACCAATAAGGATTCTATCAAGTAGGACAGGGAGTGAGTACCAGGTTATAAACCTGGCAAACCAAGATGGTGCGGTGTCGCTTGTGACTGGGCTCTGGGTACTGTGGGGAAGTGAATCATTAACGGCTGGGGGGCTTGAGGTCATGGGGTTCGCGTTCACGCGCAACCAAATGTCCATTGTAACGGTGAACCATGCGAAGGATGTCCTCATGGTTCTTCTTCTTTCGCTTCTCTTCTCTTCTCCGGTCCTGGAGTTCTGTGGAAACAAGCATAGTGTCTGTAACTATCTTGGTTTAACATCTTGTACGATAGTCTGTCTGTCCTTTTAGTGCTAATTACTCCCTTTATAATTGGTCACTATGTGTGACTCCCTCATTGTTTTTTCAAAAAACGAATTTTAGGACAAGACACACTTACAAATAATGAACCAGTGCGAGCCGTCTCGCAGACTGTGCGGTTTACCATCCAAATGTTTCAGGATGTAAATAGCATATGGTAGGCAACCTAAGGGTTACCTGAAACAAAACAAAACTTTTTGAACTAAAACTTTCCAAAATGAGGTGCGACGGGTAAGAGTTGGATGGAATCCCCGGGTAGGACGGCGACCAATGCCGTGTCTCCCCTACCCGAGCATAGTTGACCAGAGGGGGGGTTCCCAGGCAGGGCGGGTCCCAAGCCGTTTCTCCACTGCCTGAGCAACCGACAAGAACGGGCAAGAAATTATGTAATCATGGGGGGTTGCCGTAGTGGTTCTACCTTCGAAACAGAAGGGCAGTTACGAACGGGCGTCTGTCGACAGACGAGTTCCTCTGAACTGGCTTCTGGGACAGTGGCAAGTCTCTGTGGGCAAGTCCTCAAAGGTTTCTGCTGAAAGGGTGTGGGGCTGTGGAAAAAAAAAATTCCGGTCTGACATACAACATTTAATACACTACAAACAACATAAAACATGCTGCAGGTTCCATCAGAAAGGACACCGTTTTCTCCCAACCGGTTCCTTTTAAAACATCATCTGGATACCTCAGTTGTCGGTTGCGAACAGGGTCGAAAAGGGGTTCTCGTTTTGGGAGTCAGACTCAAGGTCGTCATCTTCTCCCGGATGCCAAACTCTTGAATGTATCAGGGCTGAAAGGGCTGCTTGGTATGATTTTGGATCGCTCTCGTCATTCCGGATGAGTCTGAACGAGTTGTCTCTGTGCCAATGGGTGGTGTCTAGTTGTGTGGGGACGGAATCGGGGTCGTCATTGTGGGTCGGTGGTGGGGTTTGTTTAGGAAAGTGATCATGAAGGCATCATTCGAATCCTGGTCAGATTCGCTGGGTGTGGGCCCTGTTGCATGGGGATAGTAGGGAAAGGTGCTGTGGCTATCGTCCGAGTCACAGTCGCCGTCTCTGCTGCTGCAGTCTGTGGGCGTTCTGGGGCGGAGTGTATCTTTCGGGGGTGGGGTCGAGGTCGAGTCCGTGGCTGGGCTGGACGTGTTGGGGGAGGGTAGGGTTACGTTGGCTGTGGGCAGGGTGTGGTGTGCTGCGTCGAGCATGACGTGGTGTGCGAGGTTAGACTGTGTTCCATGTGCCTTCAGCTGGTTGATATGGAACCACGCAGTCTTTCCATTGGGGTACTTTATCTTGGGCTTACTTTGTCCGCAATGGAGTACGGACCCGAGTACTTTGGTGTCAGGGATGTGCTGGGTTTGTATACAGAGAGCATGACTTGCTGTCCTACACTGTACTCAGTCGCATGCACTGTCTTGTCGAAACAAGCCTTGCTCTGTTTCGTCCTTGTGCCCAATTTCATTGCGGCTGCTAGCTGAGCCGTTTTAACATTATCCACTAATTGCTCTACTGCTTTCTCGTGTGTGAGGGCCGTCACTTCGGGGCTGATCAAGTCTAAACCTAATAAAAATTCTGAGCCTTTCATGGGGCGGCCGGTCATGAGGGTGTGTGGAGTGTAACCTGTGGAAGTTGAAACTGTATTATGCAAAAACATCAGCGCAAAAGGGAGGACTGAGTCCCAAGTGGTGTTGTTTTGCTGGACCATTTTTCTGAGGGTGGATTTTAGGGTCTGATTCATGCGCTCCACGATACCACTCGACTGGGGGTGGTATGCTATGTGGAATTTTTGGGTGATGCCAAATATCGTGAGGACGTTCTGCATGACACGTCCCGTAAAATGGGAACCTTGGTCGGATTCAATGCTGCGGGGGAGTCCCCATCTCGTAAAGATGTGGTGGGTCAAAATCTTGGCTGTGGTCTTTGCCGTGTTTGTCCTGGATGGGAATGCTTCCACCCATTTCGTAAACGTGTCTATCACCACGAGTACATATTTATAACCATTCCTGCAAGGGGGCAATGGTCCTATAAAATCAATCTGGAGGTTAGACCAGGGGCCATTAACGGATCGGGTGTGACTAAGCTCAGCCTTTTTGGCATATCTGTCCGGATAATTCTGGGCACAGATAAGACAATTCTCGATGTCGTGATTTACATCGTCCTTTAAATTCGGCCACCAACAAAGCTGCTTGAGGTGGGCTGTTGTGGGATCGATTCCCTGATGCCCATGACCGTCATGGAATAAACAAATCAGTTGATTTCTGTCCTGTTCAGGAACCACATAAAGGGTGTCTTTTAACACCACACCGTCATGTGTGGTCAGAGCATTCTTAAATCTCTCGTAGGGTGCTGGATAGTTTCCTTTTAAAATCTCCCTGAGATTGCTGTCCTGCTTCTGGGCCTCCACTAGATCCTCGATCCTAGTCTGTGAGACCTGAACTGCATTCACTGGTGCGCTTTCGGGGGGTGTCCAAAAATATCCATGCCTGGAACCTGCTTTAGCCAGTGCGTCGGCTTTTACATTTCCAGGGGGGGGAGGAACGATGGTGACTTTGAACTTTGACTATACCAAAAGTCCTGTTCTGTGCTCGCTCTAAGATGTGACGGAGCAATGGGGCTGAGGGGAGGGGTTTTCCGTCTGCAGAAACAAATCCTCTTGCTTTCCACAGGGGCAGGAATTCCGTGAGGCTGTTGCAGACATAGAGGCTGTCCGAGTATATGTCTGCTGGGCTGGGGAAGGAATCTGGGTGTTCCACTATATATGCGATGGCCGCAAGCTCTGCTGCCTGCGCGCCTAAGTGTCCTGGAAGTTTTATTGCTATTTCTTCCAGGGCGCGTCCCTGTGCGTCCTCGACATAAATACCGCATCCTGTTATGCACTTCCCAGCCAATATTGTTGAAGATCCATCCACATATATCCTTATGGGCCCACACGTGTCTGTGTGCTAGGGGCTCTGGGTTGAACTACCTATCTTTCTGGGGGTTGTTTTAGCAATAAAGGGGCCTGTGTTGTGGTGTGGAGAGATAATTTCACATTCATGGGGGGTTCCGGGGTACTGTTGGTTGTCGGCTAAAAAAGTGTGGGTCTTTGTTCGTTTCACAGTGATATCCCGTCCCTGCAAAAGAAGGGTCCATCGAGCTGCTCTTATTTGACTGACTGTACCGTCCTTGAGTCGTCCATCCAGTAAAAGTTGGGTGTGGGTGTGTTCTGTGAGGATCGTGATGGGGTTCAGTCCGGTAATGTACGAAAAATACTGAACTGCCCAAAATACTGCGAGCAGGTGCCTCTCACAGTCTGAAAATCCCTGCTCCACAGCATCTAAAATTCTGGAGGTGTAAGCTACGGGCCTTAACTGTTCGTGCCGATCCTGGAGGAGCACGGCCGAAAGGGTGCGGTCTGTGGTTGCCACCTCTATAGCGTAAGGGGAAAGCGGGTCTGGAACTTGTAGTGCGGGGGCTGCTAGAAGTGATTGCTTCAACGCATCCACAGCATCCGTATGCTGCGGAAGCCATTCCCATTGGCTCCTTTCTTTAGGAGGTCTGAGAGGGGTGCTGCCTTGCTGGCGAAACCGTCAATGTGGTTTCGGCAGTAGCCAACCAGTCCTAAAAACGACCGGAGGGCTGAAATGTTCTGGGGAAGGGGCAATTTAGCAATCGAGTCAATCCTTTTATGCTCGATCTCGCGTTTACCATGTGTGATAATTGTTCCCAAATATATCACCCTATCTTCCAAACTCTGGGCCTTTTTGGGGTTAACTTTACAACCAATTGAGTGTAAGAGTTCCAGGAGTTCGGACAGAAGCTCGGTGTGCTCTTCCTTGGTGTCTGTCTGCAGTAGTAGGCCGTCTACGTACTGGACCAGACAGTCGGGGCGAGAGAATTTGGCTAAACCATTTGCCAGCTGCCGGTGGAAAATGGAGGGGGAGTTGTGGAGGCCTTGTGGCAGGCATGTGCACGTGTACTGCTGATTTTTAAAGGTGAAGGCAAATTTGTACTGGCACGCCTTTGCCAATGGAATGGACCAGAATCCATTACTGACATCCAAAACCGTAAAGAATCGGGAATTGAGTCCCTGATTGAGCATGGTCTCGGGACTTGTTGCTCTTGTGGGGGCTGCTGCGGGGGTGATTTTGTTGAGTTCCCGATAATCAATGGTCAATCGCCATGATCCATCGGGCTTTCTCACTGGCCAAATCGGGGCATTATTAGTGGAGGCTACTGATCTAAGTACGCCCTGCTCTAATAAGCTTTCGATTACTTTTGCGATTTCGCCCTCTGCCTCTTGGGGAAATCCATATTGTTTTTGGGGTCTAGGGTCAGGTCCTGTGATCTGTACGGAGCCAGTCATCTGGCCACAGTCATGTTTGTGGGTCGCGAATGCTGCCCTGTTCTTTTGCAGAACTGCCCTAACCTGCTCGTCCGTACTAAGCGTGGTCGGGTTGAACCACAATTTGCCTATTGCGTTAATTTTGTTCGCGTATTCTCTTATGTTGAGCGTTGCGGGGGCTCTTGCAGACTTTGCCATTTTCCAGACACACTGGTCGACTGGATCAAATGATAAGTTGTGGGAATTCATAAAATCGATTCCTAGAATGTGTTTTGCTGTGTGAGGCAGATCGACTAAAACTACGGGGTGCTTGGTGGTGATGTTACCAATTTGAATGGGTACAGGGGCTGTGATGTGTCCCTGCTGTGAGTGGCCTGTAAAGCCGCTGAGGGTGATGGTGGCTGTAGTGGGCCACGTGTCCTTTTGAAACAGGGTGGAGGAATTTATTGTGGTGCGGGACCCTCCTGTGTCCCATAGAAATTTGATGGGCTTCCCCGAATTTTTGCTGCAACTACCGGTCGTCCGGACCTATCCCAAAGGGTGTCGCAGACCCAACTGGGGGAGCCCGAACACCGTCAGTCTGTTCCGGTCAGGTCCGTCTGATCTGAACGGGCACTAACAATATGAATGGGCTCTGTCTTCTTCTTACTTAGAGTGCCCGTCTGCTGGGCTCTCTGTGGCTTTCTAGGGGCACTGCATTCCCTTGCAAAGTGTCCTAAATGGCCACAGTTGTAACACTCCTGTGACTTGGGTGGGCGGCTGTTCTTTCCTTCATTTACCCATAAAGGGTTCTGGTCTGTTGTAACTGCCTGTATATCTGCGTCGGCCTGCTTTTCTTCGGGAATTTTAACTGCGGATTTGTTTTGTACAGATTACTCCCAGGCGCGGGACAATCTTTTCGCTACCCATTTTTCATTATGAGCTTCCTCTGAGGGATCATAATTTGCGCAGGCTTTCTGTCCTGTTTCTGTGGTATGGGAGATAAGGGTGCGGGTCCATTTGGCCATGTTGTCTCCAAAGACTGCTGCAAAGTGGATCCACAGGCATCCAGCAAACGCTGTGGGGTGCTCGGCTTTCTTTTGCCTGCATTTGTTGAGGCCATCTACGGGGTCAGCCCGGTTATACCCGATCGCATCCAGGATCGCGGTATGCATTTCTGCAAGGGTGCCTCCTCCTACATTCTGTGGGATTGGAAGGGCTGCTGCGACTGAAGGGTCTAAACTTAAAACTGTGAGCTTTACCGCCTCTCGCTCTTCCAGGCCGTACATGGTCGCCTGCTGCTTTACTCTGGCAAAGAAATGGTGGGGATTTGAGGTGGGGAGGAACGGTGTGATCGTATCGCACGCGTCCCGTAATTGGGTCACTGTTAAGGGGGTGGAGTATAGAAATTCCGCATCGTCCGATGTGGCTGTGCGGTGGGTGGTTACTGGATTCATTAGAGCCTGAACTATCTGCTCTGTGGGGGGTTGGGGCGCTTTTCTCTTGTGGGGCTTTCCGTGCGCACATGTTCCCTGAACATATCTCTGCGCTGCCTCGTTTAATTCTTCCCAATCAGGGCCGTCTTCCTTATCTAATTTTGCTCCAAAGGTTTCCTGGAATCCGTTTTGAACTGAAAGCAGAGATTGCAGCTCTGCAATCTGCTTCCGGCACTTTGCGTGGTCTAGTGAGCTTTGTCTTTGCCTTGTGATGGCAGCATGGAGTGCTCTTAACGCTGCCTTCAGGTCACCACACTGTCTCTGCAATGCTTCTACCTGCTTCGCTGTTTCTTCACGTACCAGGGCTGCACGTTGCGTGTCCTGATAGGCCTTTTCATATTGGGAGTGGAAGCTGCTTAAGTGCGCCAGACAAGACTGGTGTGCCCTTTTGGCATCCTCCACCTCTCCGTCTTTTGCTGCCAACTTCCTTCTCAATTCTAAGTTCTCTCTTTCTACCTCGCTTACATCGACCTTACTCATTCGATGTATGCCTTCTACTTCTTTCCGGAGCGTCCTAACGACCTCCTCTGTGCCTCGCAACTGTGCCAAGCAGGACATGATTGCCATCGGCTTGCGAGCTTTCCCTAAGCTCCTTTTGTGGATCTCGCTCAGGTTCTCCCACCACGTATGTCCTATACTCCCGGGGCCTGATTCCTCGTTGTCACAGAATTCACTCCAAAGGGGCCATCCCTTCCCTTTGAGGTACTTCCTGATTTCTTCCTCCCAAATGGGACATTGTCCCACTCTACTGCTGCTGGTCGCTGCGACCGCAAATTCCTCTGGGTTCATGAGGCGCTGCATTGCCTGCATTGCCATCTTTCCTATCTGAATGCTGCTCTTCAAATTTGGGACAAGGGTATGAAGGCGGTGCTATAAATACGGGTACGGCTTTCGCTACTTTCCGAAATACAAACTCCCGACAGTTTTGTCGCAACAAAAAATCTATCAGTTTTACCTTATCGCCCTGTTGGTTACGCATGCATACACACACTTCCGAATTATGAGTATTGATCAGCACTGCTTGAATGCTTGTGGTTTTCTGTTCCCAATTGGTCTCTAATCAAATTCTGGGTTCTGCCGGAGTGGTTATGCCACTTCTAGATCGGGTCCCGTCAGATGTCACCAAATAATGTTGCTAACTTTCCGGTTGGTTCAATTGCTCTGTTTTATTACCTTTGCTCTCGAGTCGCCAGGTATCTTTATGATACCGCCACGAGGTTCAAGTCCAAGTAATGATCAATAACTCAATACACCGATTAGTAAGATTCAAATTAAAGCACATTTATTATACACAGTAATCGCTACTCATGCACAAATTCTACGTCTAAGCTACTTCTATAACTAACAGGCCTATACTTAACGTCGGACTGGCCCACCAGGTCAGGGGAGCAAATGGCCTTTCGTTCGGGTTCTGAGTCTGCGGGATTCGAAGTTGGTACGGATTGGTACCTAGTAGCGCCTATCACGTAGCGAGTGTTGAATTAAGACTTACTTCTGTCGGTGGTCACTGCACCGGTCACGGTCAATGTTGGTTCGTGTTGCTGGGTGACCCGGGCAGGATGAAGAGGTGAAGAGAGCAATTTGAACTTGGGGGCTTAACTCTTATAGTCCCCAGGGGCTTCCCGCCTTTCGGGGCGGACCCTGTACCTGGTCCCAAGTGATTGGACTTTGTCCCAATCGCTTGGTTCGATTTCTCCAATACTGGAGCGGTTCCCTGATCGATGGGCGGTCTTGAGGTGTTCGTTCACCTCCTTTGTGTTGGCTCCTGCTGGCGCCGGGGAGTCTGGCGTTGCTTTGTGTGTCCAAAATGTTACTTATTGTTCCCGGGGATTGCTCATCAGTATGTAGATGGCTGCTACATCGTTATGCTGATGGTCGCTGGTATCGATGTTGTCTGGCCTTTTCCAGAGTAAAATACACAGCAAACCTGCACCTGCTGGTTTCTGTCTATGTTGGCTGACTTTCCCATCAGCCTTTGCCATTCGCCATTTTAAATCGGGAGTTGGCCAATTTAGGTGGCTACAACTTCCCAAATCACCTTTTTCAGCATTTTATATGATTTCAATAGGCTCTGCTGTGACAAAAATAAGAATTTTTAGCAGCAGCTTATAGGCGTTATGTGTATTATCTGATATATTATTTTTAAAAAGAGGTATAATCCTCAAAATTATTTCTGAAATTGAATTCTGGGATTTTTTGCTGTTGTCTGTAGCATGTTGAAACAATTCAGTCAAGCTATGGACTTAACATTAGCAGAGAATATTACTCAAGTGTTAGAAAAGGGCAATTCATAATTATAATCTATGCAGAACATTAGATTCTATGGATTACATCAACCCGACCTGGCACAGTTTTAACATATTTTTAGATATATTAATGTATACTGTTATCCATTATACTAGTAATTTTGTTAAGATTGCATAGTGGCATTTCAATGGAAAACCTGAAGACTTATCAATACAGGAACATAATTTAAATGGCAAATTTAAATTGGCATTAATTTGCCAACGTATATATTTTGTCAATTGAAAATGATGTCTCTTACACGTAGATTTGGACCCTGGTCCCCTAGAGGCCATATTCAGGGTGTCAGACCTGCCGGATTTGCAGATGGGTGCGGAAGCAGATGTCTTAGCCTTCGCTACGTTGAATGCTCTCAGGCTGGTCCTTTAGGGGCGGAGGGCAGCTTCTCCCCCTGTGCCTCGGCGTGGCTGGAGATCTAATGGAGTTCCCATACTTGGAGGTGCAACTTGTTCTGGGGTTTGTTTATTTTACACTTTGGGGATCTAGGTGCCGTCAAAGGATAGAGGGGGCAGTTGCGGGGGGGGGAGGGCGAGGGTGTGGGTTGGGTATGTGTTAATTCTATGTAACAATATTAAAATATTCTTTAAAAAGAAATGATGTCTCCTACCTGAAACAGCAGTTTGGCTAATATTCCTCTTGTCTGTTTTCCTTTTCTACCTTAAAAGTACTAGTTAGATACATGTTGTTGAAATCAGAGTCTCTGCAATTGACAGTTAAAAGATATATCAGAAGGTGAGAGCATTGAGGGAGAACTAGGGAACAGGGACAATGGGGCTCTGAGGCAGAGCAGTTAGGGAGAAGTTGCTGAACACAGCGGGTCTGATGGCCTGAAGTGCATATGTTTTAATGCAAGAAGTATTACGGGTAAGGCAGATGAACTTAGAGCTTGGATTAGTACTTGGAACTATGATGTTGTTGCCATTACAGAGACCTAGTTGAGGGAAGGGCAGGATTGGCAGCTAAAGGTTCCAGGATTTAGATGTTTCAGGCGGGATAGAGGGGGATGTAAAAGGGGAGGCGGAGTTGCGCTACTGGTTCGGGAGAATATCACAGCTGTACTGCGGGAGGACATCTCAGAGGGCAGTGAGGCTATATGGGTAGAGATCAGGAATAAGAAGGGTGCAGTCACAATGTTGGGGGTTTACTACAGGCCTCCCAACAGCCAGCGGGAGATAGAGGAGCAGATAGGTAGACAGATTTTGGAAAAGAGTAAAAACAACAGGGTTGTGGTGATGGGAGACTTCAACTTCCCCAATATTGACTGGGACTCACTTAGTGCCAGGGGCTTAGACGGGGCGGAGTTTGTAAGGAGCATCCAGGAGGGCTTCTTAAAACAATATGTAGACAGTCCAACTAGGGAAGGGGCGGTATTGGACCTGGTATTGAGGAATGAGCCCAGCAAAGGTGGTAGATGTTTTAGTAGGGGAGCATTTCGGTAACAGTGACCACAATTCAGTAAGTTTTAAAGTACTGGTGGACAAGGATAAGAGTGGTCCTAGGATGAATGTGCTAAATTGGGGGAAGGCTAATTATAACAATATTAGGCGGGAACTGAAGAACATAGATTGGGGGCGGATGTTTGAGGGCAAATCAACATCTGACATGTGGGAGGCTTTCAAGTGTCAGTTGAAAGGAATTCAGGACCGGCATGTTCCTGTGAGGAAGAAGGATAAATACGGCAATTTTCGGGAACCTTGGATAACGAGAGATATTGTAGGCCTCGTCAAAAAGGAAAAGGAGGCATTTGTCAGGGCTAAAAGGCTGGGAACAGACGAAGCCTGCGTGGAATATAAGGAAAGTAGGAAGGAACTTAAGCAAGGAGGGGTAGAAGGGGTCACAAAAAGTAATTGGCAAATAGGGTTAAGGAAAATCCCAAGGCTTTTTACACGTACATAAAAAGCAAGAGGGTAGCCAGGGAAAGGGTTGGCCCACTGAAGGATAGGCAAAGGAATCTATGTGTGGAGCCAGAGGAAATGGGCGAGGTACTAAATGAATACTTTGCATCAGTATTCACCAAAGAGAAGAAATTGGTAGATGTTGAGTCTGGAGAAGGGTGTGTAGATAGCCTGGGTCACATTGAGATCCAAAAAGTCGAGGTGTTGGGTATCTTAAAAAATATTAAGGAAGATAAGTCCCCAGGGCCTGATGGGATCTACCCCAGAATACTGAAGGAGGCTGGAGAGGAAATTGCTGAGGCCTTGACAGAAATCTTTGGATCCTCACTGTATTCAGGGGATGTCCCGGAGGACTGGAGAATAGCCAATGTTGTTCCTCTGTTTAAGAAGGGTAGCAAGGATAATCTAGGGAACTACAGGCCGGTGAGCCTTACTTCAGTGGTAGGGAAATTACTGGAGAGAATTCTTCGAGACAGGATCTACTCCCATTTGGAAGCAAATGGACGTATTAGTGAGAGGCAGCATGGTTTTGTGAAGGGAAGGTCGTGTCTCACTAACTTGATAAGAGTTTTTCGAGGAGGTCACTAAGATGATTGATGCAGGTAGGGCAGTGGATGTTGTCTATATGGACTTCAGTAAGGCCTTTGACAAGGTCCCTCATGGTAGACTAGTACAAAAGGTGAAGTCACACGGGATCAGGGGTGAGCTGGCAAGGTGGATACAGAACTGGCTAGGTCATAGAAGGCAGAGAGTAGCAATGGAAGGATGCTTTTCTAATTGGAGGGCTGTGACCAGTGGTGTTCCACAGGGATCAGTGCTGGGACCTTTGCTCTTTGTAGTATATATAAATGATTTGGAGAAAAATGTAACTGGTCTGATTAGTAAGTTTGCAGACGACACAAAGGTTGGTGGAATTGCGGATAGCGATGAGGACTGTCAGAGGATACAGCAGGATTTAGACTGTTTGGAGACTTGGGCGGAGAGATGGCAGATGGAGTTTAATCCGGACAAATGTGAGGTCATGCATTTTGGAAGGTCTAATGCAGGTAGGGACTATACAGTGAATGGTAGAACCCTCAAGAGTATTGAAAGTCAAAGAGATCTAGGAGTACAGGTCCACAGGTCACTGAAAGGGGCAACACAGGTGGAGAAGGTACTCAAGAAGGCATACGGCATGCTTGCCTTCATTGGCCGGGGCATTGAGTATAAGAATTTGCAAGTCATGTTGCAGCTGTATAGAACCTTAGTTAGGCCACACTTGGAGTATAGTGTTCAATTCTGGTCACCACACTACCAGAAGGATGTGGAGGCTTTAGAGAGGGTGCAGAAGAGATTTACCAGAATGTTGCCTGGTATGGAGGGCATTAGCTATGAGGAGCGGTTGAATAAACTCGGTTTGTTCTCACTGGAACGAAGGAGGTTGAGGGGAGACCTGATAGAGGTCTACAAAATTATGAGGGGCATAGACAGAGTGGATAGTCAGAGGCTTTTCCCCAGGGTAGAAGGGTCAATTACTAGGGGGCATAGGTTTAAGGTGAGAGGGGCAAGGTTTAGAGTAGATGTACGAGGCAAGTTTTTTACGCAGAGGGTAGTGGGTGCCTGGAACTCGCTACCGGAGGAGGTGGTGGAAGCAGGGACGATAGTGACATTTAAGGGGCATCTTGACAAATACATGAATAGGATGGGAATAGAGGGATACGGACCCAGGAAGTGTAGAAGATTGTAGTTTAGTCGGGCAGCATGGTCGGCACGGGCTTGGAGGGCCGAAGGGCCTGTTCCTGTGCTGTACATTTCTTTGTTCTTTGTATATGGGTTTCAGTAACTAAATACATTTTCGATCTTGCAGATTTTGGATCATCCAATATATCTCGGGCTGGCAAGGCAGGGGTGAAACTAATGGTAATTTAAGCATTAGAAGAAGAAACATCTTTCTCTTCCTTTTAATGTAGTAGTTTTCTGTAGATAATAGAGAGCTGACAAATATTAATATCTCTTATTTTGTTATTGAAATATTTGCAGAAAGATCATTTATGTCTGTTTTGATATAAGGTGAAATGTGACAATCACTTTTAATAGGGGCTGGTTTAGCACAGTGGGCTAAACAGCACGGGTTCAATTCCCGTACCGGCCTCCCCGAATGTGGCGACTAGGGGCTTTTCACAGTAAAGTCATTGAAGCCTACTTGTGACAATTATTTCTTCATTTATGGATGGTAAAGGATCTGGTATACATTGCCAGAATTTTTAAAAATAAATTATATCTCATTTTATAATGTATGACTTTCATTTACAGGCACAAATGATGTAACAAGTGTAAACAAATTGGTCTTTAATTAGTAGTTAACTGCTGCACCAGAAGATTCCTTGCTTGTTCAAGCACAAGTTTGCATGCCAAATTACAGTTTGATTGCACATTCTAATGTCAAAACAACTTTTTTTCAAAATTAATTTTTCTTTGACGAATATGTGAATTAGGAGCAGGAGTAAGCCATTCAGGCCTTCAAGCCTGCTCCACCATTCAATAATATCATGGCTGATCTGATTGTAGCTTCAACCCCACATTCCACCTACCCCTGATAAACCTTGATTTGCTTGTTAGTCAAGAATCTCTCTACCTCTGCCTTAAAAATGTTGACCCTGCCTCCAATGCTCTCGGGGGAGGATAGTACCAAAGATTCACAACCATCTGCGTGAAAAAAACATTTTCTCATCTCTGTCTTAAATGGGTGACATAAGAACATAAGGACTAGGACCAGGAGTAGGCCATCTGGGCCCTCGAGCCTGCTCCGCCATTCAATGAAATCATGGCTGATCTTTTGTGGACTCAGCTCCACTTTCCCGCCCGAACACCATCACCCTTTATTCCTTTATTCTTCAAAAAACTATCGATCTCTACCTTGAAAACATTTAATGAAGGAGCCTCAACTGCTTCACTGGGCAAGTAATTCCATAGATTCACAACCCTATGGGTGAAGAAGTTCCTCCAAAACTCAGTCCTAAATCTACTTCCCCTTATTTTGAGGCTATGCCCCCTAGCTCTGCTTTCACCCGCTAGTAGAAACAACCTCCCCGCATCTATCCTATCTATTCCCTTCATAATTTTATATGTTTGCATTAGATCCCCCCCTCATCCTTCTAAATTCCAACGAGTACAGTCCCAGTCTACTCAACCTCTCCTCGTAATCCAAACCCCTCAACTCTGGGATTAACCTGGTGAATCTTCCTCTGCACACCCTCCAGTGCCAGTACGTCCTTTCTTAAGTAAGGAGACCAAAACTGAACACAATACTCCAGGTGTGGTCTCACTAACACCTTATACAGTTGCAGTATAACCCCCCTAGTCTTAAACTCCATCCCTCTAGCAATGAAGGACAAAACTCCATTTGCCTTCTTAATCACCTGTTGCACCTGTAAACCAACTTTTTGCGACTCATGCTCTAGAACACCCAGGTCCCTCTGCACAGCAGCATGTTTTAATATTTTATCATTTAAATAATAATCCCTTTTGCTGTTATTCCTATCAAAATGGATAACCTCACATTTGTCCACATTGTATTCCATCTGCCAGACCCTAGCCCATTCACTCAAACTATCCAAATCCCTTTGGAGACTTCCAGTATCGTCTATACTTTTTGCTTTTATCTTAGTGTCGTCTGCAAACTTGGACACATTGCATTTGGTCCCCAATTCCAAATCATCTATGTATGTTAATCTGTGTATGTATGTTTAATCTGTGTCCCTCTCGCATGGGGAAACATCCTTTCAACATCCATCCTGTCAATTCCCATAAGGATCTTGTTCAATAAAATGACCTGAATCTTCTAAGCTCGAATGAAACAGGCCCAGCCTTTCCAACCTTTCCTCAAAACCCTCCATCCCAGATATCAAGTGAACCTTTTCTGAGCTGCTTTTATCGCATTTATCTGCCAAACCTTTGCCCACTCATTTTACTTATTTTTGACCGTTTTCAGACTCCTTACGTCTTCTACACAAATTACTTTCCTACCAATTTTTTTTTTGTGCCTTCAGCAATACATGGTTCCTTCATCCAAGGTATTAATATAAATTGTGAATAGTTGAGGTCCGGCCATGTCACATCTTGCCATCCTGAATAAGACCCATTTATTTATTCCCTACACCACGCTTCCTGTTAGCTAATCAATCCTCTATCCATGCTAATGTTACCCCTACATTATGAACTCTTACTTTACCTAGTAATCTTTTTAATAATAATCTTTATTGTCACAAGTAGGCTTACATTAACACTGCAATGAAGTTACTGTGAAAAGCCCCTAGTCGCCACATTGCAGCGCCTGGTCAGGTACACAGAGGGAGCATTCAGAATGTCCAAATTACCTAACAGCACTGTGGTGAGCCACGTATGGCTGTTGTATATATTATTGTATTTACTCACTGTTACTGCTGTTGTGTTAATGTTGTTGTTGGCTTGTGGCTCCGCCCCTCTGAGAAGGTATATAACCCATCGATCCGGGACAGCCTCTCAATGCAGGAGAAGCTACTGGTGGGCACATTCTAGCTGATTAAAACCACAGTTCTTGTTAACAACTGTTTTGTCTGGATTGATTAGTATCAATTTAATCAGCTAGAATTTTTTTTTAACATGGAAGCAGTTGTAAAACCAGAATGCCTCGATCTTGACCCGCAGGCGCCGGAGGCTACGGCAATATTTGAGCATTGGCTCAATTGTTTTGAGGCCTACCTCAGCTCCTTCACCGCCGAGGTCTCCCCGGAAATTAAACAGTGTCTCCTCAACGCCCGGGTGAGCCACAGGATTTTCCAGCTCATCAGAGACACGGTCTCATACACAGAGGCAGTGGAGCTGCTCAAACGAAAGTTTGTGAGGCCGGTGAACGAGGTACTCGCTCAACACCTCCTGACCACGCGGCGTCAGCGCCAGGGTGAGTCACTGGCTGAATACCTACGTGAACTGAAAGTACTCGTCTGCAGTTCTAACTGCAGGACTGTCATAGCGGTCGAGCACGTGGAGCTGATGGTCCGGGACACCTATGTGGCAGGTGTCTAGTCCAGCTACATCCGGCAGCGGCTTCTAGAAAAGGGGGCCCTCGACCTCGAGGAGACTGTGAAGCTGGCTACCTCGCTGGAAGTGGCCTTCCAGAGCCTGAATGCCTTCCCATCCGATCACGCTGCATCCTCGGGGACATCGGAGGCGCAGCCATAACTCGACCCAGGCGTGCCTCATTCCTGCGCCGCGCGGTAACCGTCCAGCTACGGAGGACCATGCTGTTACTTCTGCGGTCAGGGCCAGCACCCCAGGCAGCGTTGCCCGGCTCGCAACTCTACGTGTTACGAGTGTGGCAAGAAGGGGCACTACGCTAAAGTATGCCAAGCTAAGCCTAAAAATCAAAATCAAAAACCAAAAGCCTGTCAAGCCCAGTCTGAGACTCCAGACCCTGCAGCGTGGCATTGTGCCTGCCCGGAGCGCCCTCTGCTGACGCGTCACTCGCCGTGTGCAATCCATGGGGGCAGCCATTTTGTCCGACTTCGGCGACGCCACCATTTTGCAACCAGAACGACACTCATCAACTCAGCTCCATTCAACTTGAGCATTCCTGGATTTGCCATCTTCAAAGCTCGATGATGGCCATCAGCCTTAACGGGCAGGAGACGTCCTGCCTCTTCGACTCCGGGAGCACGGGTAGCTTTGTCCACCCGGACATCATAAGGCGCTGTTTCCCCCGGGTCCTCCCCGTCTCACAAGTCACATCCCTAGCTTCCGGATCACACTCAGTGCAGATCCAGGGGTACTGCACCGCCAACCTGGCAATACAGGGCGTCGAATACGCCAATTTCAAACTCTACGTCCTCCCCCATCTCTGCGCCCCTCTCCTACTGGGTTTAGACTTTCAGTGCAACCTCCGTAGTCTAACCCGGAAGTTCGGGGGACCCTTGCCCCCTCTCACCGTCTGTAGCCTCGCGACCCTGAAGGTCGCCCCTCCCTCGCTCTTTGTGAACCTCACCCCAGACTGTAAGCCCGTCGCCACTTGGAGCAGACGGTACAGTGCTCATGACAAGGTCTTCGTCTGGTCAGAGGTCCAGCGACTCCTGAGGGAAGGGATCATTGAGGCCAGTAATGGCCCCTGGGGAGCACAAGTGGTGGTTGTCAGGACCGGGGAGAAACACCGGATGGTCATCGACTACAGTCAGACAATCAACCGGTACACGCAGCTCGATGCGTACCCCCTCCCGCGCATATCTGACATGGTTAATTAGATTGCACAGTATAGAGTCTCTCTACGGTGGACTTGAAGTCCGCGTACCACAGCTCCCTATCCAGCGGGAGAACCACCAATACACTGCTTTTGAGGCAGCTGGCCGTCTCTCCCATTTCCTCAGGGTCCCCTTCGGCGTCACCAACGGGGTTTCAGTCTTCCAACGAACGATGGACCGAATGGTCGACCAGTACGGGCTGCGGGCCACATTCCCGTACTTGGATAATGTTACCATCTGCGGCCATGACCTGCAGGACCACGACGCCAACCGTCAAAAATTTCTCCGCACCTCCCGATTCCTTAATTTGACATATAAGGAGAAATGCGTTTTCCGCACAACCCGGCTAGCCATCCTCGGCTTTGTCATGGAAAACGGAGTCCTGGGGCCTAACACCGAACGCATGCGCCCCCTCCTACAACTCTCCCTCCCCCACTGCCCCAAGGCCCTGAAAAAGTGCTTGGGGTTCTTCTCCTACTATACCCAGTGGGTCCCCAACTACGCGGACAAAGCCCGCCCACTCATTAATTCCACCACTTTTCCCCTGATGGCTGAGGCCCGCCTGGCCTTCAACCGCATCAGATCCGAAATTGCCAAGGCCACAATGCACGCCCTGGACGAACCCATCCCATTCCGGGTGGAAAGCGATGCGTCTGACTTTGCCCTGGCAGCCACTCTTAACCAGGCAAGGAGGCCTGTCGCCTTTTTCCCCCGTACCCACCATGCCTCCGAAATTCAACACTCCTCTGTTGAAAAGGAGGCGCAAGCCATTGTGAAAACTGTGCGGCACTGGAGGCATTACCTGGCCAGCAGGAGATTTACTCTCCTCACAGACCAACGGTTGGTTGCCTTCATGTTCAACAACACGCAGCGGGGCAAAATTAAGAACAAGATTTTGGGGTGGAGGATCGAGCTCTCCACCTATAACTACACCTTGAGCCCCCAGATGCCCTGTCCCGTGGCACCTGCGACAACGCGCAGGCTGACCGGTTATGGGCTATCCACAACGACCTCTGTCACCCGGGGGTCACCCGGCTTCTCCACTTTGTCAAGGCCCGCAACCTGCCCTACTCCAAAGAGGTCAAGGCCATGACCAGAGACTGCCAAGTCTGTGCGGAGTGCAAGCCGCACTTCTAGCAGCCAGACACGGCCCACCTGGTGAAGGCCTCCCGCCCTTTTGAACGCCTCAGTGTGGATTTCAAAGGGCCACTCCCCTCCACTGATCGTAACGTGTACTTCCTCAACGTTGTTGAAGAGTACTCATGTTTTCCTTTAGCCTTCCCATGCCCTGACATGACCTCTGCCACAGTCATCAAGGCACTGCCAGCATCTTCACCCTGTTCGGTTTCCCCACTTATATTCACAGCGATCGGGGATCCTCATTCATGAGCGATGAGCTGCGTCAGTGCCTGCTCAGTAAGGGCATCGCCTCGAGCAGGACTACCAGCTACAACCCCAGGGGAAACGGGCAGGTGGAGAGGGAGAATGCTACGATCTGGAAGGCCGTCCTTCTGGCCCTACGGTCTATAAGTCTCCCAGTCGCCTGCCAGCAGGAGGTCCTCCCTGACGCGCTCCACTCCATCCGGTCACTGTTGTGCACTGCCACTAACGAGACCCCTCACAACCGTCTATTAGTCTTTCCTAGGAAGTCGATCTCCGGGGTCTCACTTCCTACCTGGCTCATGACTCCTGGGCCGGTACTCCTCCGGAAGAACCTGAGGAGCCATAAGGCCTACCCCTTGGTCGAGAGGGTTCACCTCTTCCATGCGAACCCTCAGTACGCATATGTGACACACCGCGACGGGCGACAGGACAGAGTCTCCCTCAGGGACCTGGCCCCCACGGGTACCCCTGCGCCCATCGCCTCCTTCCACCTCCCCATCTATCCAATCAACTCATACCATTAGCACTGCCCCTGCGCCGTCACCCTGTCCGGGACCCTGTTGTGAGGACGTGCACCCGGAGTCGAAGGTCTCGACGCCAGTGCCTACACTGCGGCATTCACAGCGGACAATACACCCTCCTGTGAGACTGAACATATGAGTCCACTTCACCCCCGCGGACATTTTTTTAAACAGGGGGTGAATGTGGTGAGCCACGTATGGCTGTTGTATATATTATTGTATTTACTCACTGTTACTGTTGGGTTGATGTTGTTGTTGGCTCCGCCTGTGGCTCCGCCCCTCTGAGAAGGTCTGTAACCCATCGATCCGGGACAGCCTCTGTGCGGGAGAAGCTACTGGTGGGCACATTCTAGCTGATTAAAACCAGTTCTTGTTAACTACCATTTCGACTGGATTGATTGGTATCAAGCACGTCTTTCAGGACTTGTGCGAGGAAACTGGAGCACCTGGAGGAAACCCACGCAGACACAAAAAGAATATGCAGACTCTGCAGACAGTGACCCAAGCCAGGAATCGAACCTGAGACGCTGTGAAGCCACAGTACTAACCACTGTGCTATCGTGCTGCCATTTTGATGTGGCACCTTGTCAAATACCTTCTGAAAATCTAAGTACAACACATCCATATATTTCCCTTCATCCAGGTTGCTTGTTACTTCATCAAAGAACTCTTAATAAATTCTTAAAACATGATTTCCTTTTTGCAAAACAATGTTGACTCCGCTTGATTGCATCCAGATTTTCTACTTATACTGCTGTAACCTCCGTAATAACAGATTCCAGCAGTTTCCTTACAACCAGATGTTATGCTGACTGGCCTGTATTTTACTGCTTTCTGTCTCCTTTTTGTTTTGAATCGAGGAGTCACATTCGCTATTTTCAATCTGATGGGACCTTTCCTGAATCTCGGAAAATTAAAAACCATGCATCCACAATCTCAGTAGCCTGGGATGAAGTTTTTAATTTAACGTGTGACAGACGCCCCAAACTAAGGGTGTTGCTGCGTTGGTGGAAAACTGGAAATCCACCTGGGAGGTGGCACTTCTGCAGCATTTGTGCCTCGTTGTTGAAAAATGCAATCCTCCAAAAGCAAGTTGTGCCGCGCTCGGTACATCTAAAAGCGGGTGTTCCCAGAAAAATCAAACAGGCCCCTGAGAGAAGGCGATGTCCGCCATCACTTGTGTTTGACTCCAACGCTTCGAAAATCCCAGCTGAAAAAGTTATAGCAGCAGCGTCACGCCTTATCCCACACGTGCTGTGCTGGGGGGGGGGGATGGAGAGCGGGAAATTCCTACAGCAGTGCAGTTAATTTTGCTTTGTGGACAGGAATTACATAAACGCGCGCATACTGGGCAAAGGGAGAAGTATATTTTCCCCACATCCCGCATTCGAAGTACCACGTTTTACTCTGTGGCAACAACACCAGGTCGCAGCCCCTCACTCCAGACCAAAGCTGACAGGCCCCAAAAGCCTGGTCGAACATTCCAGAAGAACGCAGGAGCGGCGACAGCGGGTTGCTGGGAGAAGTGCCACAGTCATTAAGGTGAGTTTCAACGGATGCAGGGAAGACGTGGGTTTAAAATTGGACCCCTGTCGCGGAAGAAAGAACAACGTTTGTAATGTAAAGTGCCGCTTTTACTGTGAGCCTCTACGAGCAGTTTGTAAAGAGGCTTGCTGTGTGCTCGGCACAGGCCCGAGGGGAGGGAGGAAGGACGAGGTGTCGGGTAACGCAATGCAGTTTGTGTTTGACAAAACGGGCAAATTATTTCAAAGGTAATAAAAACAGAAAATGCTGGAAGTACTCCGCAGTATACTGCTTTCAAATTATTTCAACCAGTTTGTAATATGTTTGATTTGGGGGGGGGGGGGGGCGGGAAAGTAGAGAATAATCTCCTTTCTTGGTCTTTCCTTTGGGTGGGGTTATCAGATCCGGTCTCACTGTCTGGCTCTATTTCGAGGGATGTGCTGTCTTTTAATATTCATTACAAGCCCACTGACTCCCATAGTTACCTGGACTACACTTCTTTGCACCCTGTTTCTTGTAAGGACTCGGCTCCGCTCTCCCAGCTTCTCCATCACATGAGTTCTGATGATTCATTCTTCCACAACAGCACTTTATTTTCCTCAATTGAGAATGAGATAATTCCCTCCACAATACCCTGGTCCATTCTTCTATCACCTCTAACACCTGATCCTCTTCTCATAGCACCTTCCCATGTAATCACATGAGATCTCATTCATTCAAGGAATGTGGACTTCGCTGGATGATCAGCATTTATTGCCAATACCTAATTGCCCAGGCAAAGGTGTTGGTGAGCTGCCTTCTTGAACCGCTGGATGTAATTAGTGTAAGTATACCCACAGTGGTGTTGGGAAGGATGTTCCAGGATTTTTGACCCAGTGATGTGTAATACCCCCTTTATGTCATCCTCCATGTCCAAAGCCCCAAACACTCCCTTCAACTTAGTCTGTTGTATTTGACGCTCACAATGCAGTCTCCTCTGCATTTGGGAGATGAAACACAGAGTCAACATTTTGCAGGATACCTCCACCTCCCAGTTGCTTGCCATTTGAATTCACCACCTAGCTCTCATGCTCTTGTTTATGTTTTTGGCCTACTGGTGTGTTCCAGTGGAGCTCAAAGCAGACTTGTGGAATATAACCTCATTATACGATTAGGCACTTCACAACCTTCTGGACTCATCATTGAGTTCAGAAACTTCAACCATAAACTCTTTGCTCCATTTTGTATCTACCCACGTTTTGCTTTCAGACAGAAATAACCTTTATTCTGCTATTAACGCATTCTGCTATTTTGTTTCAGACGTTGCTCATCTTTATTCTGCTATCAACACAGTGCTTTGTTCTTTTACTATTACCATTCCCATTCTCTTTGCTTTGTTCCATGACATCTTTGTTATTTAACCTCTCTATCCCTGACCTTTTCTTTTATTCCACCTGACCTCCCTCTCCATTTTCTCCACAGTATGAAACCTGTCTCCATTTCTGTCTCCCTTTAATTCTGAAGAAGAGTCATATTGGACTCAACATAAACCCTGTTTCTCTCCATATATGCTGCCAGACCAACTGAGATTTTCCAGCACTTTCTGTTTCTATTTCTGGTGCATAGCATCTGCAGTACTTTGCTTTTATTTTCAGATTTTTATGTTAAGTGCTTAACTTGTGGCATACTGCTACTTCGGTTAAATACTGTAAAATGTCACCAATTTTCTTTAGGAAGAAGACTGCAGGAATTCACCTTTGCTATTACTTAAAATGTGAAAGCTCCATATGTTTTAATCAGTAATTATTCAACCTCCAGTAGCATTGCACAAGTGTAAATCTTTGAGGTAAAAGGGTGGGAATAATTTGATCAGGATGTGTAAATGCAGAATGTCTTTAACCTAGGAGGGGGCCGTTTGGCCAATTGAGCTGTGCTGGCTCACTGCGAGAGAAATTTAACAAATTTCACTCTCTACCCTTTCCTCAAAGTTCTGTATACCTTTCCTCCTTCAGGTGCTTATCCAATTTACTTTTGAAAATCATTATTTAATCTGACTCCATCACCCTTTTGTTCCAGTGCATTCAAAATCATAACCACTCACTGCAAAAAATATTTTCTTATGTCACCTGGATCTACCTTATCAAATCTGGAATAATATGTGCAGTTTTGGTCTCCTTATCTGAGGAAGGATGTTCTTGATATAGAAATGTGTAGCAAAGGTTTACCAGACTGATTACTGAGATAGCAGGACTGACATATGAGGAGAGATTGAGTTGTTTCTGATTATTCTCTGGCGTTCAGAAGAATGAGGGGGAACCTCATAGAAACCTATACAATTCTTACAGGACTAGTGGATAGATGCAAGAAGGATGTTCCTGATGGTGGGGGAGCCCAGAATCAAGAGTCACAGCAAGGACTGAGATGGGGAGAAATTTCTTCACCCAGAGAGTGGTAAGCCTATGAAATTCGCTACCACAGAAAGTAGTTGAGGCCAAAACATTGCATGTTTTCAAGAAGGAGTTAGATACAACACTTGTGGGAGAAAGGGATCAAATGATATGGGAGGGAAGGCAGGAACAGCCTATTGAGTTGGATGATCAACCATGATCATAATGAATGGCGGAGGAGACTCAAAGGGCTGAATGATCTGCTCCTGTTTTCTATGTTTCTTTATTCTTTTGCCAATCACCTTAAATCTGCGCCCTCTAGTTAGAAAGTTTGGGAACTGTCGAGATTGAGGACTCTTGGACCTACGCCCTCCTGATTTTATACCACTGTGCTGCCACCTCTGGTGGCTCCGTCTTGCCAGTGGCATGACGATGGAGAGGTCTAGGATATTGGTTGTAAGGTACATTCATAGTTACAGAATCATGCCAGACTGTTGCTTGATTAGGCTGTGAGACAGCTTTCAAAGTTTTGGCACAAGTCCACAGATGTTGGTGAGGAGGACTTTGCAGAGTTGACTGGACAGGGTGTGCCGTTTCCATTTCCGGTGCACAGACTAATGCCGGGTTGTCCATTCTGTTTTATTCTTATTTGACTTTTCCTTAGCACTTTGAAACAGCTGAGTGTTGTGCTAGGCTGTTTTAGTAGACAGTTAAGAGTAAACCACATTGCTGTCAGTTTTGAATCACATGTAAGCCATACTTGATAAGGATTGCAGATTTTCCTCCCTGGAAGAGGTTAGTGAAACAGATAATCAAATTGTTTCAACATTAATGATCATTAAACTATCTTTTTAGTCCAGCTTTATTTATTAATTGAATGTAATAGATCCCAGTGGTGCAATTTAAATTCATGCTATCAGAGCATTAGTCCGGCTCTCTGGACTACCAGTTCATCAACATTGCCACTATGCTACCATCTCCCTTGTTATGTCCTATATTCTGTCCTTGTAGTTACATAACACATTTACATAAAATAGTGAAGCTAAGAGGCTTTCTCCACTATCTTTTAAATATATATTTGTGGATAAATTTGTCGCGTAATCCGATCAGTGAGGCAATGTTACAATGTTTCTGGATGTTGCTGATTTAGCGAATTGATATTGGTGGCAGCCTTTCCTTGCATTCTTCTAGTTCATTTGTCTTCATGAAGTCAAAGTTCATTTGTCTTCATCTTAACTTTGCATACTTCACCAAATTCCACTATTTCATGAATCCTTTGTTATGAAATCAACTTAAATGGTCATAAGAAAATTCTGGATGAGAAAAGCCATTGGTCTGTTAGTTAATCCATGTAGAATGATGCTGAAGTCCTGTGATTGTGCCATTTAGTCGGTTCTTAAATGATTCTAAGATTTTTGCTTCCACTACTTCATCTGGAAGTTCATTCCATGTTTGATCACTTTTTGTGTAAAGAATTTCTGATCATGATCCTATATTTACAACTTAGTTTAAAGTAAGTTTTACATTTTCCCCATTGAAAAGCTGACATACACTTTTATGTGATTAACTTTGAGGCTGGAGATCCCACATTTTTTGAACGGTTCATCATAACTCCATCCTCTTAGTCTTCGGGGGAGTCTATCTTTTCATGTATTTTATTCCAAACATATTCAAAAATGAAGTCACAAATCAGTAACCTTGTCAACACCCCCACAGATCACAGTTTGTATAATTCAACAAACAACTCCTCAAACATTGTCATGAACAGTCCCCACCGTGTCTCATAGCTCTCCGCTGATCCTCTAAACTGTAACTTAATCTTTTCCAGACAAAGGAAGTCATACAGGTCCCCCAGCCAGCTGCCACCCCTGGAGACATTGCCGACTGCCATTCCAACAACATTCTTCATCGGGCAATTAGAGAGGCAAAGGCCACGATATCGGCCCTCCTCCCCTCCATCAGCTCTGGCATTTCCAATACCCCAAAGATCGGCACCATTAGGTCCAACCTGACCTCTAGCCCCACAATTTCCAGTAGTGTCCCGAGTATCGCCTCCCAGTATATCTCCAACTTCTCACAGCTCCAGAACATGTGCGAATGATTCGCTGGCCCTCGTCTGCACTTCTCACTCATCTGCCACCCCCTGGAATAACCCACTCATTCTCGCCCAGTCATTTCTTTTTGCATAGAATCCCTACAATGCAGAAGGAGGCCATTTGGACCACCGAGTTTGCACCGACCCTTGGAAAGAGCACCCTACACAAGTCCACGCCTCCACCCTATCCCAGTAACCCGAACTAACCTTTTGGACACTAAGGGGCAATTTAGCATGGCCAATTTACCTATCCACGTCTTTGGACGGTAGGAAGAAACTGGGGCACCCGGAGGAAACCCACGCAAACATGGGGATAAAGTGAAAACTCCACACAGACAGTCTCCTGAGGCCAGAATTGAACCCGGGTCTCTGGAGCTGCCACCGGGCCGGTGCCACTGTACCATCAGTGCACAACCTTGAATTGGATCAAGCTCATCCTCGTGCACGAGGTGGTTGAATTTACCCTATGCATTACTTCACTCCACACTCTCCATTCTATCTCCCCATCTCTTCCCATTTATTCTTAATCCTCACCACCTGCATTCCCCCTTGCTTCCCCAGCCAACCATATATATCACCAATCCTGCCCTCCCATCCACATCTGGGAGAGTAACCACTCCAGCAGAGTATACTCTTTGGAAACCCTCTCCATTCTTTTCACACAAAGTCCCTCACTTGCATATACCTGAATTAATTTCTCTTCAGCAGCTCTTCCAGACCAGCAAACGTCTCTTCCAAGTACAAATCCCTCACCCTCACCAGCCCCGTCTGTCTCTACTTCCTATATATGCCATCCGCCTCGCCCGGCTTAAACCTGTGGTTCCCCCACCGATGTGTCAGCACTGACATCCCCCCCCCCCCCATCCTAAATTGTCTCCTCAACTGATCCACACCCTGATCGTGGACTGCACTACCATGTACGTTCACTGCACCAGCGGAGGCTGTTGTCACCGTGGCCCCCAAGCTGGACCCTCTCCAGGACTCCTCTTCCATCTTAACCCACTCTGACCCTTCTCCCTCCCACCACCGTCTCACCTTATCCATATTTGCCGCCCAGTAATAATGCAGTCGGTTCGGGAACGCCAGCCCCACTTTCTACCTCTGCCTCCATGGCACCTCCCCTTCCACACAAACTCCGAGATTGCGGTGCCTAATTTCCGGGGAAAAAAGGCCTTGGGGATAAAGAGCAGGAGGGTCTGGAATACAAACAGGAACCTCAACAGCACATTCACCTTAACCACCTAGACCCTCCCTGCCGGTGTGAGGTGCAGCGTATCCCACCTCTTAAAATCCCCCTTAACCTCCTCCACAAAGTTGTCAGATTCCACTTTTGCATCGTCGTTCACTTCCCCCATCACCTGGACCCCCAAGTACCTGAACCTGTCCTGAGCTACCCTAAATGGCAATGCTCCCAGATTGGCTCCTCGACCTGCCTCATTCACAGGAAACATCTCACTTTTTCCGGCATTCTTCCGACATTCAACTTCTATCTCAAGAAGGCCCCAGAACTTTCCAGTATACCCATAATTCTCCAGCAACTCTACCAATACTCTCCAGCAGGTCCCACGTGAACAGCAACAGGTCGTCTGCGTACAGCGACAACCAGTGTTCCCTACTCCCCCTGCCACTCCATTGACCCCCCCCCCCCCCCAAAGGCCATAGCCAAGGGCTCTATCGGCAGCACGAACAACAGCAGCAACAGCGGATACCCTTTCCTTGTTCCCCTGTGCAACCCAAAACTCCATGAACTCATCTCATTTGTCTGTACATTCACCTGGGGCCACAAATAACAGACACACCAACGCCACAAACTTGGGCCAAACTCTAACTTTCCCAGGATCTCGACAGGCACCTCCACTCCACCTGATCAAAGCCCTTCTCCGCGTCCATACAGACCACTACTTCTGGTCTCCGCCCCTCCTACCGGGTCATAATCATGTTTGACAGCCTCCTGATATTACTGGAGAGCTGTCAGCCCTTTATGAAGCCCATTTGGTCCTCACCAACCACCCCTGGAACACACCCTTCATCCTCCCCACCACTAATTTGACCAACACTTTCACATCTATGTTTAGCAGTGAAATAGGCCTGTATCACTCACACTCCAACAGATCCTTGCCCTTCTTCAGAATTAGCATAATTGACACCTGTGTCAATGTCTCCGGCAGCTCCCCCATTTCCAGTGCCTCGCTAAACATCCCCAGCAAATACGGTGCCAACTCAATCGCAAACTCCTTGTAGAACTATGTCGGGTAGCCGTCCGGCCCCGGGGCCTTCCCAACTTCACCCCCCTTATGCTGTCCATCGTCTCCCTCAGCCCTAATGGCTCCTCCAGAGTCTACATCCTCTCTCTATGCACCCTCCTTGCCCTCTGTTGCTGCCCCACTGCTTTTCCCATCTTCAGCCTGTCAAACTGATCTGTAACTGTTAACTCTCCGCCAACCCCTCCTTGGTGGGAACACTTGAATACTTCCTATTCACCTCGGCTATCTTGTCCAAGAACCGTCCATATTCCTCCCTACTCCTTCTGTCCCTGTGCGTGTTGAATGAGAGAACCCCCCCCCCCCCCCCCCCCTGTTAATTGGTATCACAGATTGAAAATAACTGGCCAAAGAACTGGAAGGGGCCTGAGAAATGTATTTGCACTGGATTTTTATGTTTGAAATGCCTTGTCTGAAAGACTGGTGGAAATAGATTCAGTGGTTTAAAAAAAACAATTCCCGGCCTATGGGGAAAGAGTAGGGGAATGGGACAAATTGGATAACTTTCAAAGAGCTGGCAGAGTTATGATTGGTTGAAGGGCCTCCTGTGCTGTATGATTCTCTGAGCCTAGTAAGCAAGGAATGGTAGGTAGAGCCAGAAAATTACACCGTTTCTTACTGTTTTGGTAATATATTTTGTTGACTGCTGCTCCGCATTGGTTAATCGTGTGTCTTCCAACATCATCCTGAACTATTTCAACACATTTCATGCAGTACATGTATTGTCAGTTTTTCTTTCTAGTATACAACACCTTACATTTGTAAATATTGTGTTCACTTGCCAATATTCTGCCCACAAACATATTTCACCCAGTCAAATACAGCTAACTAGATTTTGTACTCAATCATTTAGAATTTTGAAAGTGAGGTGGGGGGAAAATAAGTGTAGAAATATTGCCAGCTGTAAACCAAACAGTCGATGTTTTGGAGGGAGGGGGGGGGGGGGCGGGGGAAGAGGAGGTTGTGATCGAGGGATCACCAATGAAGTTGACATAAAGCTGAACAGACCAGTTCTGATCTGTTTGATTGATCCAATGTTAGAAGTAGGTGGCTTACCCAAACTGAACAAAATATTTCCATTCATAGACTGTATGGGGCTTCTTATTTCCTTTGCTGAATGACATTGCTAAAGTTTCAAAAGTAGTAAAATAATTGTGATAAACAATATGAAAAATGTTTTTGCTTTCAAACCAGGGCACTTTTTTTTCTGAAAGAAGCATTTGAAATTGTGTGCACGGATGATGATTGAAATTTTCATTATAAAGGTACGTAACCATAACTATTTAATGCATACCTTCTATTACATTTCTAGCACATTTGATCAGACTGCAGTTTTGTTTAATGATTTGAAGTTCATTTCTGTTCACATTATCATTACATACTTCACCAAATTCCACTTTTTCCACCTTTGGACTGTGGGAGGAAACCGGAGCACCTGGAGGAAACCCACGCCGACACTGGGAATCGAACCTGGGACCCTGGAGCTGTGAAGCAACTGCTAACCACTATGCTACCGTGCTGCCTTTGAATGTCACTGCAGGATGGTTAGATTCTCTCTCTCATTATAGATAGCGATTGCTTGCCACATCTGTGGTCAAGTTTACTGGCCACTTATCAGCTCAAACCTGAATGTTGCCCAGGTCTTGCTGCCTATGGGCATGGACTGCTTCAGTATGTAAGGAGTCATGGAATCATAGAATTTACAGTGCAGAAGGAAGCCATTCGGCCCATCGAGTCTGCACCAGCCCTTGGAAAGAGCACCCGAAGCAAGCCCACACCTCCACCCTGTCCCTGTAAGCACCCCGGAGCACCAGGTGGAAACCCAGTCAGACACTGGGAGAAAGTGCAAACTCACGGTGATTGCACCATTTGCGGCTCTGTGTGGCGGCACAGTGGTTAGCACTGCTGCCTCATCGCTCTTGTGACCTGGGTTCAATTCCGTCCTTGGTTGACTGTGTGGAGTTTGCAATTTCTCCCCGTGTCTGCATGGGTTTCCTCTGGGTGCTCCGGTTTCCTCCCACACTCCAAAGATGTGCAGGTTAGGTGGATTGGCCATGCTAAATTGCCACTTAGTGTCCAAAAAGGTTAGGTGGAGTTATGGGGATAGGGTGGAGGTGTGGCTGTAAATTCTATAATACAAAACTTTCAGATTAATAAATATATTTCTACATAACCTTTTGGATTTTAAATTCTGAAGCAATCGCCTAATACATTAAAATGGATTTTGGTGATTGTGTTTGCTGAATGAAAAGACCGAAAAATTATTTTCAGTTGGAGCGCAAACCATGTCCACATTCATTCTCAGAATGTGTGTGACACGGGAGTACGAAAAGCTAAGAGCCCATGAGCAAGGTATATATATGTGTCTTGCTTTTCACTCCTAGTATTCCCATAGCATTAATCCATCGATTCAGAAAAATTAAGTAAGTTTTCACCATTTCAGCCTTCAATTTGTTTCTTCAAATTCAGACGTTTTTGTCTTGTATTTCGTACATTGGTCACTATGTAGAACAATTTTCTAAAGTTCTAAATTTTCTTTGCAATTATTTTGAACCTGTGTCTGCTTTTTCTATTCTATACTTTGGGAACCATTCCCCAAACTATTTTGCAGAAGAGATCACATCTTGAATGCTTCTTTTGCAGCCTGGGGAACTCCAGATAGAGAACCATAGATAGATTTTTGTTAAGCAAAGACATAAGGGATATGGGTCAAAGGCAGGTATATGGAGTTATGCCGCAGATCAGCCATGACCTCATTAAAAAGCGGTACAGGCTCAAGGGACTGAATAGCCTACTCCTGTTCCTAGTTTCTCCTGTCAGTCCGCCATAATTGACACAAAAACTTGCATTTATATAGCATTGTTAAGAAAGTAGAATGGCCCAAGGTGCTTCAAGGAGCATTATCGAGTCACATGAGATACCGGAGCTCAAAGGTTTGTTCAAAGACAGAGGAGGAAAGAGGAATGTTAAGGTTCAGGAAGGGAATCCCAGAACTTGTGGCCCAGGCATTTGAGTGAACTGCTACCAATGATCAATTGATTAAAACTGGGGATGCACAAAAGGCTAGAATTGGAGGAGAGCTGATATATATGAGTCTTGTACAGCTGGAGGAGATGGCAGTGATAGGAGGAGATGAGACACTGAAGGGATTTAAAAACTAGGAATGAGAATCTTAAAATCAAGACATTGCTTTATTGGGAGCTGATGTAGGTCAGCGAGCACCAAGGTGACGGATGAATTAATGTAACTTGGTAGATGTTAGGATGCAGGCAGAATTTTAGATGAACTTGTTTTAATGGGGAGTGGAAGCTGAGAGGCTGTCTAAAAGGGAATTGGGGTACTAGTCTAAATACAGGATCAGTCTTTAATTCTTCTTTGTACTACTTTTGATATGATCCCTTTTGTCTCAGCAATTGGAACAGGATACAGTACTTCAAGTAGTGATCTGCATATTACTTGGTTATAACAGTTTCTTGTTAGTATTCTATTCTTTTTCCGATGTATTTTATTTTAACAGTTGTTGATTATTGCACTGCATTAAAAACAATAGGCTCTTTGGTTGTTTTAAACCGTTGTAGAGTGAATGGTTGCTTGCTCTTTTTTAATCCTACATACATTTGTCTGCAGCAAAGTTAACCTGTTATGTGTCTGCCATTTCTGATTGAATTGCCCTTTCTTGTTTGATGATAACAAATTTTACTCCTGGTCTATACCTACCTCTTTTTTAAATAATGGGACAATGTTATCAGTTCTCTCGCACCTCACCTGTGGTCAGGGAGGACTTGAACATTTCTAGCAGTACCCCTGATATCTCCTCCCTCAACAGCCTAGGGTACAGCTCATTCAGGCCAGCAGATTTATCCACTTTTAAAGCTGCTAAATCTGCCAATTTATCTCTCTCCCCCCCCCCCCCCCCCTCACTCTCTCTCACTCTCACTCTCTCTCTCTCTCTCTCTCTCTCCAATTTCCTCTAATATTTCACAGTTCTTCACCTGATGTCTATATCTACATTGTCCTATTTCATTGTGAAGATCGATGCAAAGTATTCATTGAGAACTGTACCCATATCTTCTGGGTCCACATACAGCTTTTCTGTATGATCCCTAATTGGCCATACTCTTTCCTTATTTACCCTCTTGTTCTTTATATATGGACAAAACCACTTTGGGGTTTCCTTTATTGTGCCAGCCAAAGCTTTTTCATGTAATTTCTTAGCTTTCCTAATTCCATTTTTCAGTTCCCCCTGCCCCTGCACTTTTTGTGCACCTCTAGGGACTCTGCCATATTGAGCCCTTGGTATCTGCCATTATCTCTTTTTTTCTTAATCCTGACCTTTTTGCCCCTTGACCTCCAGGGTTCTCTGGTTTTGGTCCCACCTTTTGTCTTTAAGGGAACATGTGGGCAACATGCTAGCATAGTGGTAAGCACTAAGGCTTCGCAGCGCCAGGGTCCCAAGTTCGATTCCCGGCTTGGGTCACTGTCTGTGCGGAGTCTGCACGTTCTCCCCGTGTCTGCGTGAGTTTCCTCCGGGTGCTCCGGTTTCCTCCCACAAGTCCCAAAAGATGCGAAGGTTAGGTGGATTGGCCATGCTAAATTGCCGCTTAGTGTCCAAAAAGGTTAGGTGGGGTTATGGGGATAGGGTGGAGGTGTGGGCTTATTAGGGCGTTCTTTACAAGTCCAAGGGCTGGTGCAGACCCTATTGGCCCATGAGCAAGGTGTATATATGTGTCTTGCTTTTCACTCCTAGTATTCCCATAGCATTAATCCATCGATTCAGAAAAATTAAGGTTGTATCACAGCTTGGTATGGAGCCTGCTCTGCCCAAGACCGCAGGAAACTACAAAAAGCCGTGAATGTAGCCCAGTCCATCACGCAAACCAGCCTCCCATCCATTGACTCTATAATTCCCGCTGCCTCAGAAAGGCAGCCAGCATAATTAAGGACCCCACGCACCCCGGACATACTCTCTTCCAGCTTCTTCCGTCAGGAAAAAGATACCAAAGTTTGAGGTCACGTACCAACCGACTCAAGAACAGCTTCTTCCCTACTGCCATCAGACTTTTGAATGGACCTACCTCGTATTAAGTTGATCTTTCCTCTACACCTTGCTATAACTGTAACATTATATTCTGCAGTCTCTCCTTCCTTCCCTATGTACGGTATGCATTGTTTGTACAGCATGCAAGAAACAATACTTTTCACTGTATACTAATACATGTGACAATAATAAATCAAATCAAAATTGCAGTGTTAATGTAAGCCCACTTGTGACAATAAAGATTATTATTATTATTATTTGCCCTGCACTCTTGCTATATCCTCCTTGAAGACCTCCCGCTGCTCTTGATACAGTTTTATCTACAAATTGTGGCTCCAAGTCGACTTGGGTCAAATCATTTTCCATTACTATCCTAAATCTAACTGAATTATGGTCACTATCTGCAAAATACTTGTCTATGATACATCTTCCACCAGTCTAAGCACATTTCCCACTGTTCAACCCAGAATTGCCCTCTCCCTTGTTTTATCCAATTCTTTACTTTCCAACTTCCAACAATGGTAAACCCTGGAATGTTAATGGTGAAACATTCCATGATGGTAATGCCATTGAACACCAAGAGAAATGAAAATGAAAATCGCTTATTGTCACAAGTAGGCTTTAATGAAGGTACTGTGAAAAGCCCTTTAGTCGCCACATTCCAGCGCCTGTTTGGGGAGGCTGGTACGGGAAATGGTTAGTAAGATTCTCTCTCTTGTTGGAGACTGTCATTGCCTGGCATTTGTGTGGTACAAAGAACAATTCAGCACAGCAACAGGCCCTTCGGCCCTCCCAGCCTGTACCGGCCATGATACCAACCTTTGCCAAAACCCTCAGTACTTCCTTGTGCCATATCCCTCTATGCCCATCCTAAACATGTGTTTGTCAAGATGCCTTTTGAATGCCGTTAATGTATCAGCTTCCACAACCTCCCCTGGCAACGCGTGCCAGGCACTCGCCATCCCCTGCGTAAAAAAACCTGCCTCGCACATCTCCTCTAAACTTTGCCCCATGGACCTTAAACCTATGCCCTCTGGTGACTGACCCCTCCACCCAGGGAAAGAGTGCCTGCCCATCTACTCTATACATGCCCCTCATAATCTTGTAGAACTCTTACAGATCACCCCTCAACCTCTGTTTTTCTAATGAAAACAGTCCCAAGTCTATTCAGCCTCCACATAGCTAACACCCTCCAGACCAGACAACCTCCTCTCCAACCTCTCCAAAGCCTCCACATCCTTCTGGTTGTGTGGCGATTAGAATTGGTGCTAATGTCACTTTGTGTGTGCTTAGGTGGAAGACCCTGGCTGTTTCTGGGGGCGAATAACTAATGGCTTTAGTGATCTGGTTGAAAATGCAAATCAGTTTCAAAAACTGGAGGAAAAGATGAATCAACTCTACCACAGAAGCCATGAAGATTTGGAAGAAATTAAGCTTCCTGTTCTAGAACAAGGGCAGGTAATTTGTTTTTTATACTCTGCCTGCGAACATTCATAAGCAAGGAATTGATACCTTAATTTACATACCAGTGAATCTTCTGATTCTTATGGAAATAAATTGGAACCTCTACCATCACTATCCATACCTGCAAGTAACAACATGCATGTTGCCACGGCAACATGGACTCCTTGGGGGCTGATTTGGCTCAGTTGGCTGGTGTGGATCAAATTGGTACCAATAGCACAGGATTTCATCCCCAATCCAGCTGGGATGGACTCAGGACCTGCCTCTTTGCCCTACCTATGTTTCAGATTGTAATGTTATGGGTTGGACTTGCCTTTAGGCAGAGAACTCAAGAAGAGAAGAAATCTTCTGCTGCATAATCCATGATGATTGTTCACAATTTACATAGATGATTTGGAGTTGGGGACCTAGGGCAATGTGTCGAAGTTTGCAGACGACACTAAGATGAGTGGTAAAGCAAAAAGTGCAAAGGATACCGGAAGTCTGCAGAGGGCTTTGGATAGGTTAAGTGAATGGGCTAGGGTCTGGCAGATGGAATACAATGTTGACAAATGTGAGGTTATCCATTTTGGTAGGAATAACAGCAAAAGGGATTATTATTTAAATGATAAAATATTAAAACATGCTGCTGTGCAGAGAGACCTGGGTGTGCTAGTGCATGAGTCGCATAAAGTTGCTTTACAGGTGCAACAGGTGATTAAGAAGGCAAATGGAGTTTTGTCCTTCATTGCTAGAGGGATGGAGTTTAAGACTAGGGTGGTTATGCTGCAATTGTATAAGGTGTTAGTGAGGCCACACCTGGAGTATTATGTTCAATTTTGGTCTCCTTACCTGAGAAAGGAGGTACTGGTGCTGGAGGGTGTGCAGAGGAGATCCACTAGGTTAATCCCAGAGCTGAAGGGGTTGTATTACGAGGAGAGGTTGAGTAGACTGGAACTGTACTCGTTGGAATTTTAGAAGGATGCGGGGGGATCTTATAGAAACATGTAAAATTATGAAGGGAATAGATGGGATAGATGCAGGCAGGTTGTTTCCACTGGCGGGTGAAAGCAGAACTAGGGGGCATAGCCTCAAAATAAGGGGAAGTAGATTTAGGACTGAGCTTAGGAGGAACTTCTTGTTGTGAATCTATGGAATTCCTTGCCCAGTGAAGCAGTTGAGGCTCCTTCATTAAATGTTTTTAAGATAAAGATAGTTTTTTGAAGAATAAAGGGATTAAGGGCGATGGTGTTCGGGCCGGAAAGTGGAGCTGAGTCCACAAAAGATCAGCCATGATCTCATTAAATGGTGGAGCAGGATTGAGGGGCCAGATGGACCTCTCCTGCTCCTAGTTCTTATGTTTTTACGTTCTTATGTTCAGTGTTCTTCTGAAGGGATGCTGCAAGCCAGCGGTGTTGTCTTCAGATAAGATGTTAAGTTGATGCTTTCCCTGTTCAGATTTATATTATAGATCCCATGGTATTATTTAAGGAGCAGGGTTCTCTAGGCATTCTGGTCAACATTCTGAATCTGCCAACACCACTAAAACTGATTATCCAGTTATTCACCTTATTTACTGTTTGTAGAGGTTTGCTGCACGTGGCCTTGGCTGCCATGTTTGACTACACAATAGTCGCCAACCATTTAGGAAGTCATTTATTGTTTGAAAAGCATTTTGCATCATCTACCTCTACCAAGTTCCGATGTGAATCCAAATTCTTTCTTTACTTTTCAAAGGAACATTTTACACTTGTATACATTATAATCCACTATTTAAGAAAGAGTCTTTTGAAAATAATTTCCTTAGTCCTGGCCCTTTGTTTCTTCTCAGTGAGAAAATAATGAGAACTGTCTTGAAATCTCATCTGTGGATAATGGTGTTCAAAGTTGGTAGGGATAAGTAACGCCTCAGTGCCTTAATTTAACTCTAACAAATTTGAGCTCAAATGTATAGCTGCTTGAGTAATCCATGCATAAAAATGGAGTTTATCTCTCTTCTAATTGGACAATAACTTTTTGTCTTTTGTTGCAGATATGTGCTATTTACTGCCATGAACTACGGTGCTGGTGCAGGGCAATATTAAAATCCCTTGTATCAAGTGGAAGCAGTTATCTTGCAGAGTGTTTCCTTGTTGACTACGCAAAGCACATTCTGGTGAAAGCAAAAGAGTAAGCATTAACTATGCACAATTTGCTTGTACTGTTGAGAGAGTGAAGATTTAAAACACATTTTATTAAACTAGTGGTATATTAATAAAGCATTCTAATTTGTTAAATTAATTTTGCTATTCATCAAGGTGAAACCTATGACTGTTGGGGATTAGAGCAAGCACTTTCTGGTCTATGGGGGAGACTTTAGAAGAGGAAGGAGTCTGTACCTCTGAGCCATGTTTTTGTTGGTGTCAGGATGTTAATACTGTCATCCATGATGACACCATGGCTGGCAAAAATCCAGTTTGAATGGCAAAAAATTCTGGGAGAAATATCGGTTGTGATGTGGTACTTTGATGAAAAGGGTGAGTAGGATGGAATGGAGTTGGTGAGCTGAATCTCCACTCTTTTCAACTTTTAGCATGCTCCTTGGGGGATTTTACAATTGGAGTTTGTATCCATTGCAGCATTGGGCTCTATGATGGGTCTAGTGGAGAATGCTGAGGGCTACATGGGCCAAAGGCTGTTTTTGAGGGGTTAATGACAGGTGAAAAGTTTAGCTCAGAATTTGTAATGTGTATGTATTAAAAGCAGGACTTGATATAGAAGAATCAGCTGAAAGATTACAAGATTGGGGGAGGGGGTTGCTGGAGAAGGGACTGTACGAAAACCATAAGTTTGAAATCACAGCAATGGGGTTGATGTGGTTGTCATTGTATACGTAAAAATAGACACAACGCTTAAAAGACAGTTCAAGTTAATCAAATTTTGAATTGTTTTTGAAAATTATATATTTTCCATTTTGCATATTTCAGTTGCCTTCAAATAATTCTAACATGGGAATATCTCTGCATGTTTACCAAATGTGGTTTTAATGCTCTGACGGGCTAACTCAGTTGAGGTTACAAAAGCATGACACAACCAACCAGTTTACAATTGCACAAATGAAAATCACCCAAGAAGCTACTGTTGCATGGTATATTACAACAGAAGAATTCTGCCCACTTCAAAATATCATTGGTATCTGCTGAACCATCAGCACTGATCCCTTTACAGCTTTCTATCCAAGAAATGAAACAAAATAATTTGATGTTTTGTATGTGGTACATGTTTAAGCATGGAGCAAAACATTTTTTTAAAGCAGTAGAATCTTGTGACTTTTGTGGTAGATAATTTGCCCAAACCTATATAAGCTAGAACCAATTAAATTGTGTGCGAATAATCAGGCTTGTTTTTCAGTTACATATCCATTACTAATTAAGAATCTACAAAATGTACCCTCTAATTTCTCTTTATTTAACTGCTAAAGTCATTGCAAGAGGGACTTTTTGCAGTTAGCATTCTGATCATTTTCAAATTTGCATATTCAGATTACTATCTGAATTTAGTTTTAAATACTGAGAAGAAGTAGAGCCAGATCTTCCAATCTCTGGATAGTTGGATACCCAGAAGATGTGCTATGGAACACCTCGGAATTCCAACACAAGGACTCTTTGGGAATTACCTGGGATGTTTAAAATTGCGATGGGCAATTCCCCTGATCCCCAGGAACCTCCTGATGGTTCCAACTTACTCACTTGGATAGTTACCCAGAAAATGTTAGACTGAAAAAAACCTACTCTAACACCTGGGTAACTACACAACTGACCCCCAAACACACTCATTGACTCCCCACTGACCCCTGACCTGACCCAAGTCTCTCCTTTCTCAACCTGACCTGACTAGCCCCCAACACCTGCCCCCCTTGCCCACTCACCCTCTCTCTGGAGTTCCTTTTAAACCAGCTTTTGAATATTTAAACTTCTTACTTACTGGGGTATGGCAGCCAGTGTTCCAGAAAGAAGCATGGCTTCTGCATGGATCTCTGCACTGCTCCCTACAAGGTTTGTTGCATTGGGTCAGATGTAAAGGATCCTCGGTCAGAAGCTACCTCAATTATCAGAGAAAGATAAATGTGCACATCTTTCTGATTAGGGTAGGAAATCGGGTTTCCGATCTGATCAGAAGATTGGGTCTAAGTGTTTAAGATGATAACTAATTTTGTGCAGTTAGACGGTGGTAGTAGTACATACAAACATGTGAATTAGGAGCAGGGATAGCCACTCTATTTTGCTGCACCATTCAATAAGATGATGACTGATTTGATTATAACCTCAACTCCACATTTCTGGCTACTCCCAGTAACCTTAGCACGCCCTTAGACCAAAAGAGATAGGAACAGGAGTAGACCCTTCAAACCTGCTCTTACATGGCTGATCTAACACTTACTAAGTTCACTTTCCTGCCTTATCTCCGTAACCCTCAATTCCCCCACTGATTAAAAACCTATCGATCTTCGCCTTGAAAAGGACTCGGCCCCCTCAGCATCCTGGGGTAACTAATTCAAAAGATTAACCACCCTTTGAGAGAAGAAATTCTTCCCCAAATCTGTCTAAGTGAACACTATGACTATGTCCTCTGGTCCTCCACTCTCCCATGAATGGAAACATCCTTCCAACATTTATCCTGTCTAACCCCTAAAAATCGTCTATGTTTCAATCATGTCACATCATCTCATTCTTCTGAACTCCAAGGTGTACAAACCCAAACTGTTTAATTCTTCCTCATATGGGAGCCCTTCCATACACCAGGCCATCATAGTAAACCTCCTCTGTACTGCCTCTAATATATCTTTCGGTACCAATGCTGCACACCGTGTTCTAAATGTGGTGTCACTCGTACCTTGTACAATTGCAGCAATACCTTTTCATTTTTATACTCCAGCCCCCTTGAAATAAAAACCAACATTCTATTTACCTTCCCTATTAACTTCTACAACTGTATGCTAGCTTTCTGGGTTTCATGAACAAGAACCCCCAATTCCCTTTGTGCTACAGCTTTCTGCAGTCTCTTTCCATTTAAATAATAATAATCCACATTCTCACTCTCTTCCAAAGTGAGCAATCTCACATTTTCCCACATTGAATTCCATTTGCCAATTTTCTGCCCGCACACTTAACCTGTCAATATCTCTCTGCAAACCATTTATATCTCCCTTACAACCTGCCTTCGCTCCTACCTTGTCTCATCCACAGATTTGGTCACAGTACACTCTGTTCCTTCCACCCTCCAAATCATTAATATTTATTGCGAAGAACTGCAGTCCCAGCACTGATCCCTGTGGCACTCCACTGGTTACTGCCCTCTAACCTGAGAAATACCTCCTCTTTACTTGCTGCTTCCTGTTAGTTAGCCAATTCTCTATCCATGCCAGAATATTTCCTCCAACACCATCAGCTCCTACTTGCCTTTTGTGTGGCACCTTATCAAATGCCTTTTGAAAATCCAAACGTATAACATCAACTGATTCTCCTCTACTGTGGCTGATACCTCCTCAACGAACTAGTAAATTTGTCAAACATGACTTTCCCCTTCATGAAACCATGCTGACTCTGCCTGATCAGATTATGGGTGCGATCTACTGGCCACGTCCTGCCGGAATAGAGCATGATGCGACCAGTAGATGCCGGGGGAGGGCTTCCGACGGTTGGTGCACCTCGCGAGATCTAACCAGGTCTCACGAGGCATCAAAATCAGGATCCCGCCCACAATAGGCGGGACCAAGCCTCGCACGCTGAAATGGTTTAAACCCACTTAGGCACGCTGACTCCGCATCTACCAGCTTCCCCAGGGAGACTCGAGCCGGGTGCCGTTCAGTACTGGTCCACACAAACGTGAACCAGGCAGAATGGCGCTTTTGGGGGGGGGGGTTCCCAGGCCATGGGAACCTTGGCACTACCAGGCTGGCACTGCCAAGGTTCCCAGGTGGCACTGCCAAGTTGACAGGAGAATTGCCAAGGTGGCACGGCCAAGGGTCAGGACCTGAGGGGGACCATATCCATGAAAGGAGGGTGGATGGAGGGTATGAAGGGTGAGGAGCTGCAGGTCACTTATGCAGAGGTCTCTGGAAAATTGGGCGGTGAAGGGTGGACGTCCTGGAAGGGGAGGGGCCCAAAAGGGGAGTGGGAAGGCCTGAAAAGGAGGGGACCCTCAGCGACCCTATAGCGGGGTGTCATTGCTTTTTGGGGAGTGGGGGGGGGGGGTGCGCGGCAATCTCTGAAGAGACAGTCTGGCTGGCGAATTCAGCTCCCCAGAAATGAAACTAATTGAAGTATTGGCGAGCCTGGTGAGAAATTTCACAAGGCCCAAATAGTGTGATTAGATAGAAGTGGAGAACTCGCCGATAGAGCGGAGAGAAACGGCGAGCAAAACACTGCAATTGGCACTTGGAAAGTTTCCTGTTCGAGCATATGACTTTCCAAATGCACTGCTATTCTCTCCTTTTACAATCGATTTGAATATTTTTTACAATAACTCCAGTTAGACTAACTGGCCTGTAGTTTCCTGCAGTTTGCTTCCTTTCCTTTTTGAACTAAGGTACCACATTGGCAGTTTTCTAATCCTTTGGCACAGTTTCATAATCAAGAATATATCTAGCTCTGCCTTAAAAATATTCAAAGACTCTTTAGCTCAAAAGTCAGTTCTAAAGCAGAGTTCTAAAGACTCACGACCCTCTGAGGAAAAAATAATTCTCCTCATCTCTGCATTAAATGAGTGATCACTTTTAAATAGTGGCCCCTGGATCTAGATTCTCCAACAAGAGAAAACACTCTCTCCACATCCACCCTGTTAAGACCCCTCAGGAAGTTTTCAATCCAGTTGCCTCTTTTAAACTCTAGTGAACACAAGCCTAACCTGTCAAACCTTTCTTCATAAGACAACCTGCCAATTCCTGGTATCAGTCTAGTAAATCTTCTTTGAACTGCTTCTAACACATTTACATCTCTTAAGTACAGAGACCAGGACAACTCTATAAGACTCTTATGACTCAACATCTATATTTCTGTTCAGTGTACGAAGAGCAGTTGATTCCTTTTGGAAGCTACCATACCGTGCTAAAAGATTTTCATTGTTTGGCATACAGCCAATGACATTGCACATTGATGTTTGTGAAGAGAAAGCAAAAATTGGGTAAGTAAGAACGTTGCAAAATGTTAACTAACTTATCTATCTTTACATTCTATCTTTACATACAATTAAAATAACCTTTGTTAGTATAATGTAAAGCACACCCAAATTTACAGATCTTGCAGATCAATTGTAGGAACCAGTTAATTCATCCTTTTTTAAAACCAAATAATGATCATTATCAAACTATGCTTCTATCCTGCATTTATTAATGGTTCAGTTTATTTCGTTGATCGCGTGCTCTCGTGACCTTCAGGGTATGCTATAGGTTCTAGAACATGTTAATAATGTTGTTAGATAACTTGGCTTGTGGATTTAAAGCCACTGCACAATGCCCCTGAAAGGAAGTGCCTCTGAATTGGAGCTTTATTAATAGTGGTGGAAATTGCTCCTGGCTTGTTCCTCTTGTTATCGCGACAATTTTCCCAGGTCATTGTGTCATTGAAAGAAGGAAGAAATCATCAAGAAAATGAAAGAAAACTGCAATTTTGAAATAAAATGAAGAACAAATCTGGAAATGGACAGATTAATCAGCATCTGTACAGGCGAAGGATGGTTGGCATTTCAAATTTTCCACTTTCCCTTGTCTCTCTCCACAAGAAGCAATAAGAATATGGTTTCAAACATAAAAAGCAGAAATTGAATAATTCATAACATATCAAGATGATCTCTGCAGTTAATTTTTGAAATGTCTTCAGTGCTTTTTTAAATTGGTGAGCTATGCTAGAAGCTTGGGGTAAAACAGAGTTCAGGTCCGTGATCTTTCAACTGAATTCAATTTTGATGCATCATCCTTTAGCTGAAGCATTAACTCTGTTTCTCTCTTCACAGATGCTACCTGACTTGCTGAGAGTTTCCAGCATTTTCTGTTTCTATTTCAGATTATTAGCATCCGCAGTACTCTGTTTTTCAATTAAAAACCTTGTTTTACTCTCTTTTCACTGCTTCCCAAGTGAAGAAAGCCATGTAGTTGACTCTCAAATTACAATTTTTAAAAAATTATTTGTATTCCCGCCCCCCCCCCCCCCCCAAATTCAAATTTAAGCCAATTCATGGTCTCCACAAGAGAGAGATACAAGATCAAAGCTGACAAGAAAAGGCAATGCACCTCAACGTGGGCTTGATCTGACGTTTGATCTTAGCCAAAAGGCCGAGAAGTGATTCAGTCTTAAAAATTTGATCCTTGAGATAAGCAAAAGCGTACCTTCTGGGTCATCATGATTTGCTAGTAAAGCCAGTGATTTCTGCTCCATGCTGTAGTCTGTTTCATGTCACCCCCCCCTACCTTTGTTATTCAGAAGTTATTACCCGAGTACATCATTAGCTCTCAAAGTATACTAATATTTATTTTAAAGTTCAGTACCTCTGCCCACCTCCCAAACCCATTCTCTACTGTTTTGCTCCCTAATCTAATGGTGTACTAGCATAGTCTCATTTTCAGCTGAGGAGTAACCATTGCAGCTGTGGTCTGAGTTAACTGAGTAGTGCAGTGGGCAATATCTGATGTGTTCAGAAATGAGAGGTTGGTGCCTTGATACCTTCAGCGAGTAGTTAATTATTTATATGATAGGTAGTGCTTTGGGCTAGATTGGTATTGCGCATAGTGACATTAGAGACCGTAGGGGGCACTGAGAACACCAGGGCAATTTGGAGGAGCTGATGCTTTTGAAAGTTAGAGAAGTATTTTTTGGGTGATTTCCAGCTGAGTATAGCGAGAAAGATATCCTCAGTCATGATATTTAAAGAGTACTTAATGGTTTTGTTTCATCAAACTGTTGGCACTTACGAACAATATTTTGTATTGGTTTACTTCATTTCTTTGCTTCTCACCCAGCACCCACTCCTTGAAAGTAGGGCAGGAGTTATGATTGAGTAAGAAATGGCAGCATGCTATCAGAAAATTACAGAGCTAATGATTTTCCCAGACTTTAGTCCTAAAAACGAATTGTATTCCCTTCTCAACGATTGTAGTGGATTTTCCAAATATGGAGCTGCGTTCTCATTTTTAAACAGTATGCTGCAATTGTTGAATGATTTTTATGGCATGTATTTGACATGTTTCTGGGACACAGTAGTTCTCACCACTAAGTATCGTTTATTACTCCCAGGACAGTCTCAAAAATGTTTTTTTGCAAAAGTTAAATCGCCTTGAATTCATAATAATGTACATTATTATACCAAGATGTTTTCATAAACATTATACAGCATTTCTATAATACACCATGTCAAGAAACCAAATTTTGGAATTGGGGTTTGAAGATAAAACTTGTCCCACCTTTCTATATTTTGACTTATGGTTTAATTCTTGTTGTAGAAACTGCAAATTTTGTTTTCTTTTACAGCCCAGCAGTAAAATGGGATAGTGCCGCAATACAATATTTCCAAAGAATATCTCGAGGTATGAGTTTTTTCTTTAACCCTTTAAAACCACGATCAAAAACACAGAGTCTTGGATGAAATGGAGTATATGTTGTCATTGAGTAAACTGATTAAAGTTTTTGTTTTGCATGCGGGTGGGATTTTAAACTGTTATTACAAAATGTCCATTGTACCAAATATCAATAGCGTAATCAACAATAACTGGACTGTTTTCAACTTTCAAATGTACAGTTACATCTTACTATGAAACACAAATGACCTGAGTGTCGTAGTAAATGTAGTTTTAAAGATTAACTTTCGCTTTATAGCTCTGCAATGTGAATAGTTTAAAATCCTGATTGATGCTTTATGTGTGGGTTATTATTTTATTGTCTGTAACAGAATCTGAAGCTGTTGAGGCACAATTACAAGGTGTTGCTGGGGATACCTTTGCAGTTCAATTATATCTCACTCTGAATGATGAAAAGGTAAGTTGATTTAAAGCAAATGGTTGTGCACGATAAAAGTAGAAGTTCTCAATTAAAATAAATAGTTGTGGGAAAACAGTTCATTATACATTATCTGTATTTTGATAATTGGAATAGATAATTAACTTTTTCTGGAAATTATATAATCTTTATTAGTGCCACAAGTAGGCTTACATTAACACTGCAATGAAGTTACTGTGAAAATCCCCCAGTCAACACTCTAGCGCCTCTTCGGTTACACTGAGGGAGAATGCAGAATGTCCAATTCCCCTAACACATCTTTCGAGACTTGTGGGAGGAAACCGGAGCACCTGGAGGAAACCCATGCAGACACTGGGAGAACCTGCAGACTCCGCACAGACAGTGATCCAAGCCGGGAATCGAACCCGGGTCCCTGGCGCTGTGAAGCAACAGTGGTAACCACTGTGTTACCGTACTGCCCTTAATCACTTTAGCGAATACAGTCCCAATTTTTTATCTGATGCATTGGTGCCAACATGATTTTGATGCAATTGTAGTGGACCTCGTAACTGCAAAACTTAATAGAAGTACTCCCTGTCCAAAGCCTGTCTGAAAGCATAGCGGCCCTGTCCCTGTTGACTGAGATTCTGCAGCTAGCACAGAGTGTGAAATGGGACAACAAGAATTTGTTCATCTTCCCCTACAATAGCAAGTAGCCCAAGAAGGGCTCGCAGGTATATGAGTGGTCCCAGGAGAAAACTGGAAATGGCAATGCTGTTGTTGCACAGACCTTTTCAGTTATGCAGTCATTAAAAATGAGCAGTCGATTTCTTCTCTTGTCCTTACATAATGTAAATGGGTCACCAAGATGCATGAAAAGACTTAATGAGCAACTCTGTTTAAAAAGGAGGGAACAGCTGAGACAAAAAGGGCATTCTGCTTTAACTACTCAAGATAATTTTGCTTGCTGAGTGGATTTTAAGCAACACCTTTGTAATTGTCAGTGCTCGTATAGGCAGCTGTCCAGGATAAGGGAGTAAACATTGGGGGCTATATTTCAATTGAAAAGGCTAATTCAGCAGTGTATACCTATTATTTTAGTTGTTCAGTAACTGGATACTGATTATTTTAAGTAGACCTTGCCTAGAAAATAGATTTAAACGGTAGATATTTTCACTCTTGTAATTCATTGGGATTTTAATGAAAAATCACACAATTAATGTAATTTGGATAAAAAGTTTCACTGAGTTGAGAAACCTGCCTTGTGTTTGGACAGCCTAGACTATTGACTTATGAAGCCAAGTCTAAGGGTCCTAAGCTAATTAAGTTTGAATGCCTCCATGTAGAATTTAATGCCCAAAGCAAAAACTGTTCAGGAAGCGATATGTGGGAGCAGGGTGAATGTTGATAAGTCTAAGTTTCCATGAAAGCGGATTATTTTGGAAAAATAATAATATAATAAGCTTTATTGTCACAAGTATGCTTACAGTAACACTGCAATGAAGTTAGTGAAAAGCCCCTAGTCGCCACATTCCGGCGCCTGTTCGGGTACACAGAGGGAGAATTCAGAATACTCAAATTACCTAACAGCACGCCTTTGTGACTTGTGGGAGCACCCGGAGGAAACCCACGCGACACAGGGAAACCATGTGGACTCCGCACAGACAGTGACCCAAGCCGCGAATCGAACCTAGGACCCTGGTGCTGTGAAGCAACAGTGCTAACCACTGTGCTACCGTGCTGCCCATAAGAGGTTAACTCTACATCTGAACTAGACTTGTAATGATCTAACTGTTCTTGATGAGTAAAAGATGTGGCACTAATGTTCCTTTTCTTCACAAAACAAAAAGAAAATAAGTAAGCACTGGTTTGACCATTCTCATTTTTCACATCATGCAATATATAGTTTTCATGCTGTTGTGAAACTATTGCTTTAGAATGAAAGCTTCACAGTAACTCCCTGAATTTGTCATTTCTTTTTAAAAATAATTCCTTTTTATTGCACATGGGTTTTTCTTTGAGAACAGAGAGTTCAGGTGATGGGTGGTATGGTGCTATTAGCGCTGATAAAGTGGAGGCGAGCTGATGAAGGTACTAGTTTCGATCGTGGTAGAGAGATGCAAATGCATCATAGTTTACATTAAATTGAAAATTCTGGCAAGCATGACTAAAATCTTGAAAACTGTGGACAAGAAGTGCATGCCAATGCAAGATTTTTTAACAATGAATCAATTTCATCCCAAATATGTCCTTGATCATTTCTTGTAGAAGCATGTCTTTTTCATACCATTGTAACCTGAATTTATGATTAGGATTTTTTTCTAATTCAAATAATTTTTTCGACAAGATGTTAATTTTTCTTTTTAAGGTGTGTCTGAATGATGATTTAGTAGCAAAATTTTTTGCATGTTACATTTCACCAAAAAATCAAAATCTGGCAAAAAATCTGAAATCTTCATCAGAGGTCTCTTCAGTATCGTGCCAGAAAGAAGAAGCACCAGTTAAGAAGAATATTGGTCATGCAGCATTAGCTCTTTGGTCTGAAACTGTGCAAGGGACTGCACTTACAATATTAAACCAAGGAAACCAAGGTGAGATCAAGCTCTTGACTGTGTCTATTGCTTTCTTGTTTTTCATATCTTCTGTCAAATTGTCACATTTCATCAGTTGTAAGGCATTCCTAAATGCTGTTTAGCTTAAATTTGCTTAAGGCTGTATATTCTACTTGGTTATACTTTCGTTACTGGTCATTTTGGATGTGCATTTTAATTGTTGATCTGAACTGCTTCCAGGTCATAACTTGTTTTTAAAAAAAAATCTTCCTCATCTTTCCTCCAGACCCCCGCCCATTTCTTGCTTTAAATTTGTGTGTCCTGCACAATCGGCTAACTCTTTGCTCCAAATAAAACAACTCCAGCCTTTCTAATATAGCTAAAATCCCTTTCGTCCCTGAAATCATTCTGGTAAATCATCTCTGCACTCTTGAGGACACTGGCTTCCGAAGTGTGGTGACCAGAACTGGATGTAATACTCTATAGTTGTGACCTGACCAGAGCCTTGTTAAGGCTTAGCTTATAGAATCAGAGTAACTTAACCTGCTTTTGCATTCAATATCCCGAGTGAGTATATCTCTTGTCTCTAATGAAGCCCAAAATCCCAAATGCTCCATTCATTCTAAGGGCAGCACGGTAGCCTTGTGGATAGCACAATTGCTTCACAGCTCCAGGGTCCCAGGTTCGATTCCGGCTTGGGTCAGTCACTGTCTGTGTGGAGTCTGCACATCCTCCCCGTGTGTGCGTGGGTTTCCTCCGGGTGCTCCGGTTTCCTCCCACAGTCCAAAGATGTGCGGGTTAGGTGGATTGGCCATGATAAATTGCCCTTAGTGTCCAAAATTGCCCTTAGTGTTGGGTGGGGTTACTGGGTTATGGGGATAGGGCGGAGGTGTTGACCTTGGGTAGGGTGCTCTTTCCAAGAGCCGGTGCAGACTCGATGGGCCGAATGGCCTCCTTCTGCACTGTAAATTCTATGATAATCTATGATTTAAGCTCATGAACCCACAGATCCCTATGTCTCAACACACTCACTTTATAATTGTACCATTAAGCCTATATTGCCTCTCCCTAAGCCTTCTGCCAAAATGCTTACCTCACACTTCTGTATTCAATTATTTTTGCCACTTGTCTACCTGTTTTATTCATCTATGTCCTACTGCAGTCGATTTGGTTTTATTCTCAATTTGCCAGAACTTCACGTTTAATAGCATCAGCAAATTTAGTATTCCAATGTCTATGTCACTCATCCTCCCATTATTTTGTGGATACCCTATTTATATAAGACAACATTTTATCTCACAATCAATATCACACAAACAGATTATCTGGCTATTATATTGCTGTTTATGGGAGTGTGGTGTGCATAAATTGTCTGCTGCATTTCCTACATTACAATATTGACTATACTTGTTCTGTTGGTTGTAAATTGTTTTGTGACATCCTGTGGCCATGGAAGGCACTATATAACTAAGTCTTTTTTAGTTTTGGAGTTCCATATTATGTTTACCTTTTATTATGAATTAAATATATTTGGACTTCTTAACTGTCTCTGTAGGCTCTGCTGGCCAAGGGGCAGTTTCTCAATGTCTACAATCCCGAGAGAACCTATCCTGCAAAAACTTGAATAAACAATGCAGCAAGACAACTGTATCCATATCCAGCAGAAAATCGGTGGAGTCAGTCAAAACGTTTTCCCTTTGTCCTTTGGAAAAACAATCCGATTGCAAGAAAACAAGGTACGTGTATATGCATTTCAATTGGCTTTCCTCTGCTAATAAGAATAATTGTTTATCAGCTGTAGCTCCATAAAAATGTATTTTATTCATCCTGTGGTACTGCTTACAGTAAAATAGAAGAAAAACAGAAAGGGACATTATCTTTTGGAAAACATAATGCTGGTTCTGTAATTCTATCAAATTGTTAAAGTTTTTTTCAAGTGTGAGGAATTTGTATCAGTGCAGTGGAGATTTACACATCGGCAGAGTATTTATCATTGTGGCCGATATGCCAGATTTACTCACGTTTAATGAATATGTCAGCTACTATAAAAGATATACTGAAGACACCCACCTCCATCTCTCTGCCACTTCCCCCATAAGATTACACCAACATTTCCTATCTCTGGTATCATCTCAGTAAATCTTGATTTCACCCTCTCCATCCTTCAATAGCTGAACTATTGATTCATACAGGCTGGGCATTGTAGCTTTGCTTTGTGCTGTGCCTCTTTTTTTTAAATAACTTTTATCAACTTGTTCCCACATGTCTATGCTCTTTTATAGTTTTGCCATTCAGTGCAAATTTATCTTGTTTCTCCCAAAATGTATTGTTTCACAAGTTTTCATATTAATTGACCATGTTAAATTGCCCCTCGGTGTTGAACGGTTAGGTGGGATTACGGGGATAGGGTGGCGGAGTGAGCCTAGATAGAGATGTTCTTTCAGAGGGTTGCTGCGGACCTGATGGGCTGAATGGCCTGCACTGTAGGGATTCTATGATTCCATTTCCAGTTATCAGGGTATGAATGTAGGTGAATCGGCTGCCATGTATTCACTTCTCCTCGCCTTTTTTAAACTTAGGTTTTACTTCCATGGTGAAATGAGAAAGGACAAGAAAATCTCCACAGCTTTGCAGAAATATGATGAAATACCAGCTTCAACAAGTTATGTTTTTATTCTACTTATTAATGTAATTTAAAATAAATATTTATGCAATAAAATACTATTTTCCAGGGCTAATACATGATAAAATTGCACTTATATTTATACTATGAATAGTGTAATTCATCTTCATTTAAAATTTGCCAATTGATTCTGGGGTGGCCAAGGAAGTTTTTCCAATAAGTCGTTAATCTGATCCTAGCTCTGTGCTGAAAATGCTCTGCTAACAGAAAGATTCCTTTAATTGGGTTCAGTACACTGAAGTTAAGGAGAGGAAAATTGTCTGGGGTTCCTACTCCTGAAAGCGGTGTAGCAGTTCCTGCTGAATGTGTGCATGTGTTGACATTGTGAGAGGATCAGAATTGTATTAATGCTGTGTTTAAGTAGTCTGGCAACACTCTGAAAACATGCATGAAAGCTAACCATTCAGATAAGGAAATGGAGAGTGAGCAACAACCAACTTGTATGAAATGCAAACTTAACAAGGAGTCCACATTGTTTGGAATGCAAGGAAATAAATTGATGAGAGAAAGAGCAAAATGCCTTCTTCATGAGCACCACTACTCCGTAGTAAAATACTGAGAGTGACATCCTTCTGTCATGATGTGGAGATGCCGGCGTTGGACTGGGGTGAGCACAGTACGAAGTCTTACAACACCAGGTTAAAGTCCAACAGGTTTGTTTCGATGCCACTAGCTTTCGGAGCGCTGCTCCTTCCTCAGGTGAATGAAGAGGTCTGTTCCAGAAACACATATATAGACAAATTCAAAGATGCCAAACAATGCTTGGAATGCGGCCATTAGCAGGTGATTAAATCTTTACAGATCCAGAGATGGGGTAACCCCAGGTTAAAGAGGTGTGAATTACATCAAGCCAGGACAATTGGTAGGATTTCGCAGGCCAGATGGTGGGGGATGAATGTAATGTGACATGAATCCCAGGTCCCGGTTGAGGCCGCACTCATGTGTGCGGAACTTGGCTATAAGTTTCTGCTCGGCGATTCTGCGTTGTTGCGCGTCCTGAAGGCCGCCTTGGAGAACGCTTACCAGGAGATCAGAGGCTGAATGCCCTTGACTGCTGAAGTGTTCTCCGACTGGAAGGGAACATTCCTGCCTGGTGATTGTTGCGCGATGTCCGTTCATTCGTTGTCGCAGCGTCTGCATGGTCTCGCCAATGTACCACGCTTCGGGACATCCTTTCCTGCAGCGTATGAGGTAGACAACGTTGGCCAAGTCGCACGAGTACGTACCGCGTACCTGGTGGGTGGTGTTCTCACGTGTAATAGTGGTATCCATGTCAATGATCTGGCACGTCTTGCAGAGATTGCCATGGCAGGGTTGTGTGGTGTCGTGGTCACTGTTCTGAAGACTGGGTAGTTTGCTGCATACAATGGTTCGTTTGAGGTTGCGCGGTTGTCCTTCTGTCATGTAAGACGATAGTTTGTGCTGTGGGGGTCAACTTTCTGTTAGGCATCGCCTGATGTGGCTCAGACAGGTATGGGATTTGGGGGGTGATGTGCACATAGCGGGCTGGTTTAGCACAGTGGGCTAAAAGCTGGCTTGTAATGCAGAACAAGGCCAGCATCGTGGGTTCAATTCCCATACCGGCCTCTCTGAACAGGTGCCGGAATGTGGCGACTAGGGGCTTTTCATAGTAACTTCATGGAAGCCTACTTGTGAAAAGCGATTTTTATTATTATTATTATTATGCCAATCCCTGGGGCCAGAGGTCTCTGTGTTATAGGTGAAGTTTCTCATCATCCAGACTGAGCAGTGGTGCTAACTTTTGGTTGGTTCAATTGGCTCTGTTTTATAACCTTTGCTCTCGAGGTAAAATCTGTATGATACCGCCACGAGGTTTAAGTTCAAGTAATGATCAATAACCCAATACACCGATTAGTAAGATTCAAATCAAAGCACATTTATTATACACAGTAATCTCTACTCATGCATAAATTCTATTTCTAAGCTACTTCTACAACTAACAGGCCTTGCTCTGTTTCTTTCTTGTGCCCAATTTCACTGCGGCTGCAAGCTGAGCCGTTTTAACATTTGCCACTAATTGTTCTACTGCTTTCTCGTGTGTGAGGGCCGTCACTTTGGGGCTGGTCACATCTAATCCTGATAAAAATTCTGTGCCTTTCATGGGGCGTCCGGTCATGAGAGTGTGTGGGGTGTAACCTGTGGATGTGGAAACTGTATTTCGCAAAAACATCAGCACAAAGGGGAGCAGCTTGAGCTGCTTGATGTGGGAGCTGGCAGATCCCATTGCGAGCTGCAGCGACCACATCTGCAGTAAGTGTTGGCTGCTCGAAGAGCTCCGGCTCAGAGTTGATGAGCTGGAGTCTGAGCTTCAAACACTGAGGCACATCTGGGAGGGGGAGACTTACCTGGACACTGTGTTTCAGGAGGCAGTCACACCTGTCAGAGTAAGTAGTTTAAATCCTGCCAGTGGCCAGGGACAGCAGGGTGTGACTGCAAGTCAGGCAGGTAAAGGGAACCAGCAGTTAGGAACTCAGGAGCCTCAGCCCTTGACTCTGTCCAACAGGTATGAGGCACTTGCTCCCTGTGTGGATGGCGAACAGGGCTGCAGGAAGGATGAGTCAGCTGACCAAGGCACCATGGTTCAGCAGGCCATTCAAGGGGAGGGAGTAAATAGGCAAGTTGCAGGGGATTCTATTATCAGGGGGATAGATAGTATCCTTTGTGAGCAGGATAAAGAGTCCCGCATGGTATGTTGCCTGCCCGGTGCTAGGGTGCGGGACATCTCTGACCGGCTTGAAAGGATACTGGAGAGGGAGGGGGAGGATCCAGTTGTTGTGGTCCATGTCGGTACCAACAACATAGGCAAGTCTAGGAAAGAAGACCTGTTTAGAGATTATAAAGAGCTAGGATTCAAATTAAAAAACAGGTCGTCAAGGGTCATAATCTCCGGATTACTGCCCGAGCCACGTGCAAATTGGCATAGGGAGGCAAGAATAAGGGAAGTTAACAAGTGGCTGAAAGAGTGGTGTGGGAAAGAGGGGTTCCTTTTCATGGGACACTGGCATCAGTTTTGGGACAGGGGGGACCTATACTGTTGGGATGGTCTCCACCTGAACCGAGCTGGGACCAGTGTTCTGGCGAAAAGAGTAAATAGGGTGGTCAATAGCACTTTAAACTAAAGATTGGGGGGGAAGGGAACGTCAGGGAACCAAGAGGTGAAGTAATCAGTGGGAAGCGTAGCTGCTTAGGAATACAAAAAAGCACGAAAAGACAAAACTCAGGAGAGGTTACGATAGTCTCCATCCCACAAAATATGACAGTGTATGGAAAGGTTCAGTAAACCAAGGTCCACCACACTAAGAAAACAAAAAGGGACGGTCAATAGAGAATTAAAGGTGCTATATTTAAATGCGCGCAGTGTACGGAACAAGGCAGATGAGCTTGTGGCCCAGATTGTGACTGGCAGGTATGATGTGGTAGGCATCACAGAGACATGGTTGCAGGGGGTTCAGGACTGGCATTTAAACATCCAGGGATTCACAACCTATCGAAAAGACAGAGAGGTGGGCAAAGGGGGTGGGGTTGCCTTGTTAATTAGGAATGAAATTAAATCAATAGCACTAAACGACATAGGACCAGGTGATGTGGAGTCTGTGTGGGTAGAGTTGAGGAACCACAAAGGCAAAAAAACCATAATGGGAGTTATGTACAGGCCTCCTAACAGTGGTCAGGACCGGGGGCACAAAATGCACCACAAAATAGAAAGTGCATGTCAGAAAGGCAAGGTCACAGTGATCATGGGGGACTTCAATATGCAGGTGGACTGGGTAAATAATGCTGCCAGTGGACCCAAGGAAAGGGAATTCATTGAATGTTTACAGGAGGGCTTTTTGGAACAGCTTGTGATGGAGCCCACGAGGGAACAGGCCATTCTGGACTTAGTGTTATGTAATGAGCCAGACTTGATTAAAGATCTTAAAGTAAGGGAGCACTTAGGAGGCAGTGATCATAATATGGTAGAATTCAATCTCCAATTTGAAAGAAAGAAGGTAGAATCAGATGTAAAGGTGCTACAGTTAAATAAAGGTAACTACAGTGGCATGAGGGAGGAACTGACGAAAATCGACTGGGAGCAGAGCCTAGTGGGAAAGACAGTAGAACAGCAATGGCAGGAGTTTCTGGGAGTAATTGAGGACACAGTACAGAGGTTCATCCCAAAGAAAAGAAAGGTTATCAGAGGGGGGGATTAGGCAGCCATGGCTGACAAAGGAAGTTAGGGAATGCATCAAAGCAAAAGAGAAAGCCTATAATGTGGCAAAGAGTAGTTTGAAGTCAGAAGATTGTGAAGGCTACAAAAATAAACAGAGGATAACAAAGAGAGAAATAAGGAAAGAGAGGATCAAATATGAAGGTAGGCTAGCCAGTAACATTAGGAATGATAGTAAAAGTTTCTTTAAATACATTAAAAACAAACGGAGGCAAAAGTTGACATTGGGCCGCTCCAAAATGACGCTGGTAATTTTGTGATGGGAGACGAGGAAATAGCTGAGGAACTAAATAAGTACTTTGCATCAGTCTTCACAGTAGAAGACATGAGTAATATCCCAACAATTCCGGAGAGTCAGGGGGCAGAGTTGAATATGGTAGCCATCACAAAGGAGAAAGTGCTAGAGAAACAAAGAGGTCTAAAAATTGATAAATCTCCGGGCCCGGATGGACTACATCCTAGAGTTCTGAAGGAGATAGCTGAAGAAATAGTGGAGGCGTTAGTTATGATCTTTCAAAAGTCACTGGAGTCCGGGAAAGTCCCAGAGGATTGGAAAATCGCTGTTGTAACCCCCCTGTTCAAGAAGGGAACAAGGAAAAAGATGGAAAATTATAGGCCAATTAGCCTAACCTCGGTTGTTGGCAAGATTCTAGAATCCATTGTTAAGGATGAGATTTCTAAATTCTTGGAAGTGCAGGGTTGGATTAGGACAAGTCAGCATGGATTTAGTAAGGGGAGGTCGTGCCTGACAAACCTGTTGGAGTTCTTTGAAGAGATAAGAAATAGGTTAGACCAAGGAGAGCCAATGGATGTTATCTATCTTGACTTCCAAAAGGCCTTTGATAAGGTGCCTCACGGGAGACTGCTGAGTAAAATAAGGGCCCATGGTATTCGAGGCAAGGTACTAACATGGATTGACGATTGGCTGTCAGGCAGAAGGCAGAGAGTTGGGATAAAAGGTTCTTTTTCGGAATGGCAACCGGTGACGAGTGGTGTCCCGCAGGGTTCAGTGTTGGGGCCACAGCTGTTCTCTTTATATATTAACGATCTAGATGACGGGACTGGGGGCATTCTGGCTAAGTTTGCCGATGATACAAAGATAGGTGGAGGGGCAGGTAGTATGGAGGAGGTGGGGAGGCTGCAGAAAGATTTAGACAGTTTAGGAGAGTGGTCCAAGAAATGGCTGATGAAATTCAACGTGGGCAAGTGCAAGGTCTTGCACTTTGGAAAAAAGAATAGAGGCATGGACTATTTTCTAAACGGTGACAAAATTCATAATGCTGAAGTGCAAAGGAACTTGGGAGTCCTAGTCCAGGATTCTCTAAAGATAAACTTGCAGGTTGAGTCCGTAATTAAGAAAGCAAATGCAATGTTGTCATTTATCTCAAGAGGCTTGGAATATAAATGCAGGGATGTACTTCTGAAGCTTTATAAAGCATTAGTTAGGCCCCATTTAGAATACTGTGAGCAATTTTGGGCCCCACATCTCAGGAAGGACATACTGGCACTGGAGCGGGTCCAGCGGAGATTCACACGGATGATCCCAGGAATGGTAGGCCTAACATACGATGAACGTCTGAGGATCCTGGGATTATATTCATTGGAGTTTAGGAGGTTGAGGGGAGATCTAATAGAAACTTACAAGATAATGAATGGCTTAGATAGGGTGGATGTAGGGAAGTTGTTTCCATTAGCAGGGGAGACTAGGACCCGGGGGCACAGCCTTAGAATAAAAGGGAGTCACTTTAGAACAGAGATGAGGAGAAATTTCTTCAGCCAGAGAATGGTAGGTCTGTGGAATTCATTGCCACAGAGGGCGGTGGAGGCCGGGACGTTGAGTGTCTTTAAGACAGAAGTTGATAAATTCTTGATTTCTCGAGGAATTAAGGGCTGTGGAGAGAGCTGGTAAATGGAGTTGAAATCAGCCATGATTGAATGGTGGAGTGGACTCGATGGGCCGAATGGCCTTCCGCTCCTATGTCTTATGGACTGAGTCCCAAGTGGTGTTTTGCTGGACCATTTTTCTGAGGGTGGATTTTAGGGTCTGATTCCTGCGCTCCACGATACCACTTGACTGGGGGTGGTATGCAATGTGGAATTTTTGGGTAATGCCAAATATCGTGAGGACGTTCTGCATGACACGTCCTGTAAAATGGAAACCTTGGTCTGATTCGATGGTGCGGGGGAGTCCCCATCTCGTAAAGATGTGGTGGGTTAAAATTTTGGCTGTGGTCTTTGTGTGTTCGTTCTGGATGGGAATGCTTCACCCATTTCGTAAACGTGTCTATCACCACGAGTACATATTTATAACCATTCCTGCAAGGGGGCAATGGTCCAATATAATCAATCTGGAGGTTAGACCAGGGGCCATTAACGGATCGGGTGTGACTGAGTTGAGCTTTTTTGGCGTATCTGTCCGGATTGTTCTGGGCACAGATAAGACTATTCTCAACGTAGTGAGTTACATCTTCTTTCAAACTCGGCCACCAACAGAGCTGCCTGAGGTGGGCTGTAGTGGGATCGATTCCCTGATGTCCCGGAATGTCCTGGAAGAAACAAATCAGTTGATTCCTGTCCTGTTCAGGAACCACATAAAGGGTGTCTTTTAACACCACACCATCATGTGTGGTCAGAGCGTTCTTAAATCTCTCAAAAGGTGCTGGACAGTTTCCTTTTAAAATCTCCCTGAGATTGTTGTCCTGCTTCTGGGCCTGCATTAAACCCTCGATATTAGTCTGCGAGACCAGAACTGCATTCACTGGTGTGCTTTCGGGGGGTGGCCAAAAATATCCATGCCTGGAACCTGCTTTAGCCAGTGCGTTGGCTTTTACATTTCCAGGTGGGGAGGAACGATGGTGACTACGAACTTTAACTATTCCAAAAGTCCTGTTCTGTGCTCGCTCTAAGATGTGACGGAGCAATGGGGCTGAGGGAGGGGTTTTCCGTCTGCGGAAACAAATCCTCTTGCTTTCCACAGGGGTAGCAATTCCGTAAGGCTGTTGCAGACATAGAGGCTGTCCGAATATATGTCTGCTGGGCTGGGGATGGAATCTGGGTGTTCCACTATGTATGCGATGGCCGCAAGTTCTGCCGCCTGTGCGCCTAAGTGTCCTGGAAGTTTTATTGCTATTTCTTCTAGGGCGCGTCCCTGCGCGTCCTCGACGTAAATGCCACATCCTGTTATGCGCTTCCCTACTAATATTGTGGGAGATCCATCCACATATATCCTTATGGGCCCACACGTGTCTGTGTGCTGGGGGCTCTGGGTTGAACTACCTATCTCTCTGGGGGGGTGTTTTAGCAATAAAGGGGCCTGTGTTGTGGTGTGGAGAGATAATTTCACATTCATGGGGGGTTCTGGGGTACTGTAGGTTATCGGCTAAAAAAAAGTGTGGGTCTTTGTCCTTTTAACAGTGATGTCCCGTCCCTGCAAAAGAAGGGTCCATCTGGCTGCTCTAATCTGACTAACTGTATCCTTGAGTTGTCCGTCCAATAAAAGTTGGGTGGGGGTGTGTTCTGTCAGAATTGTGATGGGGTTCAGTCCGGTTATGTACGAAAAATACTGTACTGCCCAAAAAACTGCAAGCAGGTGCCTTTCACCAGCTGAGAATCCCTGCTCCACAGCATCTAAAACTCTGGACGCGTAAACCACGGGCCTTAACTGTTCGTGCCGTTCCTGAAGGAGCATGGCCGAAAGGGTGCGGTCTGTGCTTGCTACCTCTATGGCGTAAGGGGAAAGCGGGTCTGGAACTTGTAGTGCGGGGGCTGCTATGAGTGCTCTTTTCAAAGAGTCCACAGCATCCGTCTGCTGTGGAAGCCATTCCCAGGGGGCTCCTTTCTTTAGGAGGTCTGAGAGGGGCGCTGCCTTGCTGGCAAAACCGTCAATGTGGTTTCAGCAGTAGCCAACCAGCCCTAAAAACGACCGGAGGGATGAAACATTCTGGGGAAGGGACAATTTAGCAATCGAGTCAATCCTGTTGTGCTCGATCTCGCGTTTACCATGCGTGATAATTGTACTCATATATCACCTTGTTTTCCAAAATCTGGGCCTTTTTGGGGTTAACTTTACATCCAATTGCTTGTAGGAGTTCCAGGAGTTCGGACAGAAGCTCGATGTGCTCTTCCTTGGTGTCTGTCTGCAGTAGTATGTTGTCTACGTACTGGACCAGACATTCGGGGCGAGAAAATTTGGCTAAACCATTTGCCAGCTGTCGGTGGAAAATGGAGTGGGAGTTGTGGAATCCTTGTGGAAGGCATGTCCACGTGTACTGTTGATTTTTAAAGGTGAAGGCAAATTTGTACTGGCACACCTTTGCCAATGGAATGGCCCAGAATCCATTACTGATATCCAAAACCGTAAAGTATCGGGAATTGAGTCCCTGCTTGAGCATGGTCTCGGGACTTGTTGCTACTGTGGGGGCTGCTGCGGGGGTGATTTTGTTGCGTTCCCGGTAATCGATGGTCAGTCGCCATGATCCATCGGGCTTTCTCACTGGCCAAATCGGGGCATTATTAGTGGAGGCCACTGATCTGAGTACGCCCTGCTCTAATAAGCTGTCGATTACTTTCGCGATTTCTCCCTCTGCCTCTTGGGGAAATCCATATTGCTTTTGGGATCTAGGGTCCGGTCCTGTGATTTGTACTGAACTAGTCATCCGGCCACAGTCGTGTTTGTGGGTCGCGAATGCTGTCCTGTTCTTTTGTAAAGCTGCCCTAACCTGCATGTCTGTGCTAATTGTAGTCGGGTTAAACCAAAATCCGCCTACTGCGCTAATTTTGTTGGCGTATTCACCTATTGTGAGCATTGCGGGGGCTCTTGCGGATTTTGCCATTTTCCAGACACATTGGTTGACTGGATCAAAGGATAGGTGGTGGGAATTCATAAAATCTATGCCCAAAATGTGTTCTGCCGTGTGGGGTAGATCGACTTAAACTATGGGGTGCTTTGTGGTGATGTTGCCGATTTGAATGGGTACAGGGGCTGTGATGTGTCCCTGCTGTGAGTGGCCTGTAAAGCCGCTGAGGGTGATAGTGGCTGTAGTGGGCCACGTGTCCTTTTGAAACATGGTGGAGGAATTTATTGTGGTGCGGGACCCTCCTGTGTCCCAGAGAAACTCGATGGGCTGTCCCCATATTTTCGCTGCAACTACCGGTCGGCCGGTCCTATCCCAAAGGGTGTCGCAGACCCAACTGGGGGAGCCCGAACACCGTCAGTCCGTTCCGTTCACGTCCGTCTGATCTGAACGGGTGCTCACACTATGTATGGGCTCTGTCTTATTCTTATTCAGGGTGCCTGCCTGCTGTGCTCTCTGTGGCTTTCGTGGGGCATTGCATTCTCTTGCAAAGTGTCCCAACTGTCCACAGTTGTAACACTCCTGTGACTTTGGTGGGGGGCTGTTCTTGCCTTCATTTACCCATGCGGGGTTCTGGTGTGTTTTAACTGCTTGTTTGTCTGCTTCTGCCTGCTGTTCTTCGGGATTTTTAACTGCGGGTTTGTTTTGTACAGACTGCTCCCAGGCGCGGGACGATCTTTTTACGACCCATTTCTGATTATGAGCCTCCTCTGAGGGATCATAATTCGCACACGCTTTTTGTCCTGTTTCTGTGGCATGGGAGATAAGGGTGCGGGTCCATTTGGCCATGTTGTCTGGGGACAAATGGGCGCGGTCTAAGTCTCCAAAAACTGCTGTAAAATGGATCCACAGGCGTCCAGCAAACGCTGTGGGGTGCTGGTTTTTTTTTTGCCTGCACTTATTGAGGCCATCTACAGGGTCACCCAGGTTATACCCGATCACGTCTAGGATCGCGGTATGCATTTCTGCAAGGGTGCCTCCTACTTTCTGTGGGTCGGGAAGGGCTGCTACGACCGAAGGGTCCAAACTCAAAACTGTGAGCATCATGTGCTCTCGCTCATCCAGGCCATACATGGTCGCCTGGTGCTTTACTCTGGCAAAGAAGTGGTGGGGGTCTGAGGTGGGGAGGAACGGTTTGATTTTCTCGCACGCGTCCCGTAATTGGGTCACTGTTAAGGGGGTGGTGTACAGAAATTCCGTGTCGTCCGATGTGGCTGTGCGGTGGGTGGTGACTGGATTCACTGGAGCCTGAACTATCTGCTCTGTGGGGGGTTGCTGCGCTTTTCTCTTCTGGGGCTTTCCCTGTGCACATGTTCCCTGAACATATCTCTGCGCTATCTCATTTAACTCTTCCCAATCCGGGCCGTCTTCCTCGTCTAACTGTGATCCAAAGGTTTCCTGGAATCCTTTTCGAACTGAAAGCAGAAATTGCAGTTCTGCAATCTGCTTCCGGCACTTTGCGTGGTCTAGTCAGCTTTGTCTTTGCTCCCTGGTGCCAGCATGGAGTGCTCTTAACGCTGCCTTCAGGTCACTACAGTGCCTCTGCAATGCCTCTACCTGCTTCTCGGTTTCCTCTCGTACCAGGACTGCACGTTGCGTGTCCTGATTGGCCTTTTCGTACTGGGACTGGAAGCTGCTTGGATGCGCCAGACAAGACTGGTGTCCCCACTTGGCATCATCCACCTCTCCGACTTTTGCTGCCAACTTCCTCCTCAATTCTACGTTCTCTCTCTTTCTACCTCACTGACATCGACCTTGCTCATTCGATGTATGCCTTCTACTTCTTTCCGGAGCGTCCTAACGACCTCCTCTGTGCCTCGCAACTGTGCCAAACAGGACACGATTGCCATCGGCTTGCGAGCTTTTCCTAAGCTCTTCTTGCGAATCGCGCTCAGGTTCTCCCACCAAATATGTCCTCTACTCCCGGGACCTGTTTCCTCATTGTTACAGAATTCGCTCCAAAGGGTCCATCCTTTCCTTTTGAGGTACTTCCTGATTTCCTCTTCCCAAACGGGACATTGTCCTACTCTACTGCTGCTGGTCGCTGCGACCGCAAATTCTTCTGGATTCATGAGGCGTTGGATTGCCTGCATTGCCATCTTTCCTATCTGAATGCTATCTTAAATTTGGAACGAGGGGGATTAAGGCGGTGCTGTAATTACGGGTACGACTTTCGCTATTTTTCCGGAATACAAACTCCCGACAGTTTTGTCACAACAAAAACATCTATCCGTATAACCTTATCGCCCTGTTAGTTACGCATGCATTTAACACACTTCCGAATTATGAGGATTGATCAGAACTGCTTGAACACTTATGGTTTTCTGTTCCCAATTGGATCTCTAATTCAAATTTTTGGGTTTGCCCAGAGTGGTGAAGCCACTTCTAGATCGGGTCCCGTCAGATGTCGCCAGTAATATGTTGCTAACGTTTGGTTGGTTCAATTGGCTCTGTTTTATAACCTTTGCTCTCGAGTCGCCAGGTATCTGTATGATGCCGCCACGAGGTTCAAGTTCAAGTAATGATCAATAACTCAACACATCAGTTCGTAAGATTCAAATCAAAGCACATTTATTATACAAAGTAATCGCTACTCATGCATAAATTCTACTTCTAAGCTACTTCCACAACTAACGGGCCTATACTTGGCTTCGGACTGGCCCACCAGGTCAGGGGAACAAATGGCCTTTCGTTCGGGTTCTGAGTCTGCGGGATTCAAAAGCTGGTACGAACTGGTAGCTAGGAGCACCTATCTCGTAGCGAGTGTTGACTTAAGACTTACGGTCTCTTGGCAGCTGAACCGGTCACTGTTGAGGGTTGGTTTGCGGTGCTGAGTGACTCGGTCAAGAAGAACAATTTGACCTTGGGGAGGTGGGGGGGGGCTTAACGTTATAGTCCCCAGGGGCTTCCCGCCTTTCGGGGTGGACCCTGTACCTGGTTCCAAGTGATTGGACTTCGTTCCAATCGCTTGGTTCGATTTCTCCAATACTGGAGCGGTTCCCTGGTCGATGGGCGGTCTTGAGGTGTCTGTTAACCTCTTGTGTTGGCTCCTGCTGGCGCCGAGGAGTCTGGCTTGGCCTTGTTTATCCCAAATGTTTCGATTGTTCCCGGGGATCGTTCATTACTATGTAAATGGCTGCTACATTATGCAGATGGCTGCTTGTATCGATGCTGTCTGGGCTTTTGCAGAGTTTAATACACAGTAAACTTCCACCTGCTAGTTTCTGCCTATGTTGGCTGAATTTCCCTGCAGCCTTTGCTGTTCTCCATTTTACGTCAGGAGTTGGCCAACCCAGGTGGCTACAGCAGCCACACTTCAAATCCGCTTTTTAAAGCCTGGCAGTTGTATGTTTTAAGTCCGTCTTCAGGTCAGTGTCACTGACAATTGCTGGGCTGCTGCTTCCACTCTTTTTGTGTAGCTTCATGGTTCCAATTTTTATTTTGAAAAGTCTTCCAGGAAACCATGGAGCTACCTGAAGGTCAAAAGAGTGCTCTTGGTTAAATAGCTGCTTGAAAAATGTAACGTGAAATCCCTGTAATCATTTTGGAACCAATTGAATGCTCTGTTACTGGCTACAAACAGATCCTGGAACAAGTTGGTGTTTTGGAAGCCCTCTTCTGACCCTCAGATGGCAAATTTTATTTTCTCCAGTTTCAGAAATTCTGGCAGGTTGGAGAGCCAGTCTGCAGCCTAAGGTGGTGCTGCCAACCGGCAGCCGAGCAGGATTCTCCAGTGGCCTTTCAGGGAGGCAAAGGCTAGGGCATCGGCCCCTTCCCCATGCTAGTCTGAGACTCTGAAGAACGCCATTTTTGGATATTGCTCCACCCTCATTCTCACAGCTCTGGACATGGCCTCCAAAATGACTGGCAAGTCTGGCAGGCCCAGAACATGTGGATGTGATTGGCTGGACCTCCCTGGCATCGTTCACACTTGCCCTCGACCTCCGGAGAGAAGCTACTCATTCGGGTTCTGGTGAGGTGCGCTCTGTGCACCACCTTAGTTATGTTAGGCTGAACCCTGTGCATGGAGAGGGGAGTTGGCCCTGTGCAGTGATTAGATCCAGAGACCTCCCCTATTTCTATGCCTAATTCCTCCTCCCATTTTTCCCTGGTCTTGCCCAGGAGGGAGAGTATCTCCTCCCATAGTCTCCCTACTGGTCCCCACAGTTTCCCTCCTCTAGGTCACCCGTGTCCAGCAGTTCTTCGACAAACGTGAGTCCTGGTATCTGGGAATGCGTCGTCCTTTTCTCCATCAGACTTGTCGGGTTCCATTTGTGGATCCGTATCCAGTTGTGGGCTATTTAGATCCCCAGGTAGCGGAATTTGGTCTGGGCTTGTTTGAACGGCAGCCCTTCCAGCTCTGTCCCTCCCCTCTGCGGGTTCAAAGGTGTTATAACCTGCCTGCTTACCATTGGCCGGGGACTAATGACAATCCCACAATCCTGTGGGAGTAATGAGCTTTCTCAATGAGGGGGGGCGGAGAAACCATTAGTAAACTCCTAGTATAAATAAAGCTGGCCAGTTTGGAACCAGCAGGAAGGAGAGTGCAGCAAGGGAAGTTGCTGCTGCTGTTATATATATATATATATATATATATATATATTATTGTAAATACATGTTATTACTTTGTATCCTTAAAACTCATGCTGGATTCTTCGTGACCCTCACAAAACTGGCGACAAGGGTTAAAGTGAATAGCTGTCTACACTGCTGAAGCCACCTCCCTGGATTTTCCAACAACAGGTTGGAAGTTGTTTTCTATTATATCATGCCTCTGTATGGACGCTTGGATGTTTTTGATGCTGCGCTGGAAAGCTGGAACCAGTACGCACAACGGATGCGTTACTATTTCCGGGCAAACAATATCACCGAAAACGAGCACCAGGTGGGCATATTGCTCACCGCCTGCGGCCCACATACGTTTGGGGTGATTAGGAGCCTTACGTACCCAGCTGCGCCGGACACCAAAACATTTGATGAACTTGTGAATATAGTGGGGCAACATTTTAACCCAACCCCGTCCACGATAGTCCAGCGTTACCAGTTTAATACCGCTGAGAGGACCCCTGGAGAATCCCTTGCCGATTTTCTATCCAGGCTACGCAGGATTGCGGAGTACTGTGACTGGTGAGACCTTGTCAGAAATGTTACGCGACCGTTTTGTTTGCGGTATTGTCAATGCGGCCACCCAGAGAAAGTTGCTAGCTGAGCCAACATTGACTTTTCAACAGGCCATTCAAATAGTATTGTCCAGAGAGAGCGCAGAACGAGGAGTGCAGGAGCTACAGGGAATGGACGTGCATGGCTTGGGGCGCAACCTCTTCCGTCCGAAAACGTCCCCCCGCACTCCTGCAGTACCTTGGGCGAGGCGACGTCCGGACCGACGCCAGTGGCCGTCGGACATTCCTCCCCGAAGGGAGCCTTCTCCAGAACCAATGGATGAGGAGCCATGTCCGTGTCAGACTTGTAGGCGCCGACCCCGTCGCGGACGCCGGTCCTGGGGGCGTCAGAGGCGCCGTCATTCCGACCGAAACTGGGACCAGCCCAGCGGTCGTACCTTCCATGTGGATGAACCTGCGGCGGCTACTCCTGATGACGTGGAGACGGAGGATGACTGCCTGCAGCTGCATTGTGTGGCAGCTCCCCGTGTGGCCCCCATTAAGGTGACAGTACGGGTCAATGGTCACCCGCTTGAGATGGAGTTGGACACTGGCGCAGCCGTCTCCGTGATCGCCCAGAGGACATTTGACTGCATCAAGCAGGGTATACAGAGCCCTTACATTAACCGACTCACAGGCCAGGTTGGCCACCGACACGGGGGAACCACTGGACATTGCAGGAACTACAATGATCCCTGTTGTTTATGGACGCCAGGAGGGGCGTTTCCCACTTATCGTGGTGCGCGGCCATGGGCCCAGCCTGTTGGGTCGGGACTGGTTGCGCCATTTGCGGTTGCAATGGCAGCACATCCTCCAAACAGTTTCTGAAGGGTTGACTGAGGTGCTAGGACGATACCCAGATGTATTCCAACCTGGTTTGGGGAAAATAAAATGGGCCGTAGCCCGTATCCAAGTCGAACCAGGAGCCACGCCGTGCTATTTCCGGGCGCGCCCGGTGCCTTACGCCTTGCTCGAGAAGGTAGAAGGGGAGCTCACTCGTTTGGAGAGTTTGGTTATTATGAGGCCCGTACGTTTTGCTGACTGGGCAGCACCAATTGTACCTGTAATGAAGCCAGATGCCACAGTTCGCTTGTGTGGCGACTATAAACTTACAGTGAATACGGTTTCCCGACTCGACTGATATCCAATGCCTCGCATATAGGATCTCTACGCGAAGCTTGCAGGTGGACTCTCGTTCACAAAATTAGATATGAGTCACGCCTACCTGCAGTTGGAGCTGAACCCTGCCTCCCGACCATATGTAACGATTAATACACACCGGGGCCTGTATGAATATACACGGTTGCCCTTTGGAATATCCTCTGCCTGCGCTATTTTTCAACGTGTTATGTATGCATTTTGAGAGGTTTACCACGTGTTGCTGTCTACTTAGGTGATGTTTTGATTACAGGGACGTCAGAGCAGGAACGTTTGGAAAATCTGGAGGCTGTCCTTAGACGCTTTTCGGAGGCTGGAGTCCGTTTACATCGCGCAAAGTGCGTATTTCAGACTAAGGAAGTAGTCTACCTAGGTTGTCAGGTGGACCATGAAGGTTTGCACCCTGTCGCAGAGAAGGTGCGTGCGATTCAACAGGCCCCCGCCCCGACTGACACTTCGCAACTTCGTTCTTTTCTCGGTCTCGTAAACTATTATGGGAAGTTCCTCCCCAATCTGGCAACTACGCTTCCCTGTTGCACCTTCTGCTAAAGAAAAATCCCACCTGGATTTGGGGTCAGCCGCAAAAAAACGCTTTCCGGCGGGTAAAGCAACAATTGTCGTCGTCTGGGTTACTAACCCACTATGATCCTGGAAAGCCTTTGCTCGTCACATGTGATGCATCCCTGTATGGTATTGGGGCCGTCCTGTCCCACAAGATGGAGAACAGGGCCGAGCGACCAATAGCTTTCGCCTCCCGCACATTGACTGCAGCGGAGAAAAAGTACGCGCAGATCGAGAAGGAGGGCCTGGCAGTGGTTTTTGCGGTGAAACGCTGCCACCAGTACGTGTATAGCCGCCATTTCACTATCGTGACTGATCATAAGCCTCTGCTGGGACTTTTCAGAGAGGATAAGCCAATACCGCCCATTGCTTCTGCACGGATCCAGCGCTGGGCTTTGTTGCTTGGTGCATACGAGTATTCTCTGGAGCACAAACCAGGAACGCAGATAGCAAATGCCGACTCACTGAGCCGATTGCCTTTATCGACCAGCCCCATGTCGACCCCCACGACTGGTGAGGTGGTTGCAACCCTAAATTTTATGGACACCTTGCCTGTCACGGCATCACAGATCCGTGAGTGGACCCAGACGGAGCCAGTCCTGTCAAAGGTTCGGCACATAGTCCTGTATGGTGGGCAGCATAGACAGCTCCCAGGCGAGTTGCGGGCATTTTCCTCCAAGCTGTCAGAATTCAATGTGGAAGACGGCATCCTCTTGTGGGGGACGCGTGTGATTGCCCCGGAAAAAATCCAGGAGCTGATACTAAGAGACTTGCACAATGGGCATCCAGGTGTGACCAAAATGAAAATGTTGGCCCGGAGTTATGTCTGGTGGCCAGGAATCGACACCAACATTGAGAAGGTGGCCCAAAACTGCTCCATTTGCCAGGAGCATCAGAAGCTTCCGCCGGCTGCGCCCCTACATCACTGGGAAAGGCAAGGGCGGCCTTGGGCACGCTTGCATGCAGATTTCGCAGGCCCTTTTCAAGGATCCATGTTCCTTCTATTAATCGACGCCCAGTCTAAATGGCTAGAGGTGCATAAGGGACAACGTCCTGCGCAACAATTGAAAATATGCGTTTGTCGTTTAGTACGCATGGCCTCCCCGAGGTGCTGGTCACGGATAACGCCACTCCATTCATGAGTGAGGAGTTTGCGAGATTCATGAAGATGAACGGCATACGCCATATCCGCACTGCGCCACACCACCCGGCTTCAAATGGGTTGGTAGAGCGTGCAGTGCAGACATTCAAAAGAGGCCTAAAGAAGCAGTCTTCCGGATCAATGGACACGAGACTGGCTCGCTTTCTGTTTACGTATAGGACCACCCCGCATGCGGTGACTGGGGTAGCTCCCGCAGAACTCCTAATGCGCCGGAGACTTCGCACCCGCCTCAGTATGGTTTTCCCGGACATTGGCGCAAAAGTACGCCGCACACAAGAACGGCAGGGACAGGGATTTTCTCTGCATCGGCCGATTCGGCAGTTTGCGCCCGGTGACCCAGTGTTCGTTCGGAATTTTGCTGGTGCTGCCCAGTGGGTTCCTGGTGTAATCTTTCGCCAAACGGGCCCTATATCTTACCAGGTGCAAGCCCAGGGTCGTCTCCAGCGCAAACATGTAGACCACGTTCGGTCCAGAAGACTCCCCTCAAAAGATTCCCCGCCCCCGGAGCTCATTTCTACAGCCGCAGAGACCAGAGACAAGGGAAGGTAGTCCTCACAATCTTCCACTGGTGCCTCAGGTCGTTACAGAACCGAATGGAGATAGAGACGCTGACATGACGGAGGCAGCAGACTCTGACTCCGAGATGGAGACACAGGACGCATCAGAGGGGGAATCCTCGGGTCCATGGGCCGTGGATGTACAACCGTTGCGCCGTTCATCACTGAAGCGCCGGTCTCCGTCTCGTTACACGCCGCCTGATCCAGCGCTGCGTGCAAGTGGTGTCCGGCTTGCGGCAAAACGAGTCCGATGCCCTCCTTCGCCAGCGTCTTCGGTGGATTCCTTGGACTTGGGGGGGGGGGGGGGGGGAAGGGATGTTATAACCTGCCTGCTTACCATTGGCTGGGGACTAATGACAATCCCACAATCCTGTGGGAGTATGAGCTTCCCCAATGGGCGGAGAAACCATTAGTAAACTCCTAGTATAAATAAAGCTGGCCAGTTTAGGAACCAGCAGGAAGGAGAGTGCAGCAAGGGATGTTGCTGCTGCTGCTGTTATTACTTTGTATCCTTAAAACTCGTGCTGGATTCTTCGTGGCCCTCACAAAAAAAGGGAAGATTTCACTTTTGCTCAATGTGTAAATGTGTAACCCGAGAAGGCTGTGAACCCCTTTAAGAGTTTCATTATCCTTTCCGTGCTGGTCCAGAGGCTCAAAATATTGAGGGGCAGGTCATCTGTGTAGAGTGAAACTCTGTGCTCTCTGTCTCCACTTTGGACACCTCTCCACCCCTTCACTGTTTTGAGGCCAATCGCCAGTGCCTCGATTGGCAGAGCAACCAGCAGCGGGGATAGTGGGCATCCCTGCCTCGTGCCTCTGTGCAGCTGGAAGTATTCAGAGCTGGTGGTGTTTGGCTGTACGTACGCTCGCCCTGGGAGCACTATACAGCAGTTTCACCCAAGAGGTGAACCCTGGCCCGAATCCAAACCCTTCCATTACCTCAAGGAGGTACTTCCACTCTATTGGATTCAGTGAAAAGTATTGTTCTGTGTACAGTCCCGACAGATCATTCCATACGGAAAAAAAACATAGGGCACACATAAATACACAAGTGTAAATACATAGACACAGGCATCGGATGAAGCATACAGGAGTGCAGGGGTTGAGTTGAGGAACCACAAAGGCAAAAAAACCATAAAGAGAGTTATGTACAGGCCTCTTAACAGTGGTCAGGACCAGGGGCACAAAATGCACCACGAAATAGCGCATGTCAGAAAGGCAAGGTCACAGTGATCATGGGGGACTTCAATATGCAGGTGGACTGGGTAAATAATGTTGCCAGTGGACCCAAAGAAAGGGAATTCATTGAATGTTTACAGGAGGGCTTTTTGGAACAGCTTGTGATGGAGCCCACGAGGGAACAGGCCATTCTGGACTTAGTGTTATGTAATGAGCCAGACTTGATTAAAGATCTTAAAGTAAGGGAACACTTAGGAGGCAGTGATCATAATATGGTAGAATTCAGTCTGCAATTTGAAAGAAAGAAGGTAGAATCAGATGTAAAGGTGCTACAGTTAAATAAAGGTAACTGCAGGGGCATGAGGGAGGAACTGACGAAAATCGACTGGGAGCAGAGCCTAGTGGGAAAGACAGTAGAACAGCAATGGCAGGAGTTTCTGGGAGTAATTGAGGACACGGTACAGAGGTTCATCCCAAAGAAAAGAGAGGTTATCAGAGGGGGGACTAGGCAGCCATGGCTGACAAAGGAAGTCAGGGAATGCATCAAAGCAAAAGAGAAAGCCTATAATGTGGCAAAGAGTAGTGGGAAGTCAGAAGATTGGGAAGGCTACAAAAACAAACGGAGGATAACAAAGAGAGAAATAAGGAAAGAGAGGATCAAATATGAAGGTAGGCTAGCCAGTAACATTAGGAATGATAGTAAAAGTTTCTTTAAATACATTAAAAACAAACGGGAGGCAAAAGTAGATATTGGGCCGCTCCAAAATGACACTGGTAATCGAGTGATGGGAGACAAGGAAATAGCTGAGGAACTAAATATGTACTTTGCGTCAGTCTTCACAGTAGAAGACATGAGTAATATCCCAACAATTCCGGAGAGTGAGGGGGCAGAGTTGAATATGGTAGCCATCACAAAGGAGAAAGTGCTAGAGAAACTAAGAGGTCTAAAAATTGATAATCCTCCGGGCCCAGATGGGCTACATCCTCGAGTTCTAAAGGAGATAGCTGAAGAAATAGTGGAGGCGTTAGTTATGATCTTTCAAAAGTCACTGGAGTCAGGGAAAGTCCCAGAGGATTGGAAAATCGCTGTTGTAACCCCCCTGTTCAAGAAGGGAACAAGAAAAAAGATGGAAAATAATAGGCCAATTAGTCTAACCTCGGTTGTTGGCAAGATTCTAGAATCCATTGTTAAGGATGAGATTTCTAAATTCTTGGAAGTGCAGGGTTGGATTAGAACAAGTCAGCATGGATTTAGTAAGGGGAGGTCGTGCCTGACAAACCTGTTGGAGTTCTTTGAAGAGATAACAAATAGGTTAGACCAAGGAGAGCTAATGGATGTTATCTATCTTGACTTCCAAAAGGCCTTTGATAAGGTGCCTCATGGGAGACTGCTGAGTAAAATAAAATAAGGGCCCATGGTATTCGAGGCAAGGTACTAACATGGATTGACGATTGGCTGTCAGGCAGAAGGCAGAGAGTTGGGATAAAAGGTTCTTTTTCGGAATGGCAACCGGTGACGAGTGGTGTCCCGCAGGGTTCAGTGTTGGGGCCACAACTCGTTTATATATTAACGATCTAGATAACGGGACTGGGGGCATTCTGGCTAAGTTTGCCGATGATACAAAGATAGGTGGAGGGGCAGGTAGTATTGTGGAGGTGGGGAGGCTGCAGAAAGATTTAGACAGTTTCGGAGAGTGGTCCAAGAAATGGCTGATGTAATTCAACGTGGGCAAGTGCGAGGTCTTGCACTTTGGAAAAAAGAATAGAGGCATGGACTATTTTCTAAACGGTGACAAAATTCATAATGCTGAAGTGCAAAGGGACTTGGGAGTCCTAGTCCAGGATTCTCTAAAGATAAACTTGCAGGTTGAGTCCGTAATTAAGAAAGCAAATGCAATGTTGTCATTTATCTCAAGAGGCTTGGAATATAAAATCAGGGATGTACTTATGAAGCCTTATAAAGCACTAGTTAGGCCCCATTTAGAATACGGTGAGCAATTTTGGGCCCCACACCTCAGAAAGGACACACTCGCACTGGAGCGGGTCGAGCGGAGATTCACACGGATGATCCCAGGAATGGTAGGCCTAACATACGATGAACGTCTGAGGATCCTGGGATTATATTCATTGGAGTTTAGGAGGTTATGGGGAGATCTAATAGAAACTTACAAGATAATGAATGGCTTAGATAGGGTGGACGTAGGGAAGTTGTTTCCATTAGCAGGGGAGACTAGGATCCGGGGGCACAGCCTTAGAATAAAAGGGAGTCACTTTAGAACAGAGATGAGGAGAAATTTCTTCAGCCAGAGAGTGGTGGGTCTGTGGAATTCATTGCCACAGAGGGCGGAGGAGGCCGGGACGTTGAGTGTCTTTAAGACAGAAGTTGCAAAATTCTTGATTTCTCGAGGAATTAAGGGCTATGGAGAGAGAGCGGGTAAATGGAGTTGAAATCAGCCATGATTGAATGGTGGAGTGGACTTGATGGGCCGAATGGCCTTACTTCCGCTCCTCTGTCTTATGGTCTTATACTACTCAGTAGAGAAGCTGTGTGAAGAGATCAGATCAGTCCAGAAGAGGGTAATTCAGGAGTCTGGTAACAGCGGGTATGAAGCTGTTTTTGAATTTGTTAGTGCGTGTTTTCAGACTTTTGTATCTCCTGCCCGATGGAAGAAGTTGGAAGAGTGAATAACCTGGGTGGGAGGGGTCTTTTATTATGACTCTGTCAAAGGCCTCTTCTGCACCCAGGGATCACCTCTAGTGTTCTCTCCCTGGATGGGATCATTATCACGTTCAGCAGGCACCTGATGTTCGATGTTAGCAAACTGCTCTTCACAAAGCCCATCTGGTCCTCTGCGACTACCTCTGGCACGCAGCTCTGCAGCCCTGTTGCCAGGATCTTTGCGTCTGCGTTGAGCAGTGAGATGGATCGCATTCCGTCGGGTCTGTGTCCTTTTTGAGTATCAGTGATATTGAGACTTGTGTCAGTGGCCGGGTGCCCCTTACTAGGTCTGTGAACATCTCTCCCGCAGGTGCAGGGCCAATGCTGGCGCTAATTCTTTGCAGAAGTCTGTTGGGAATCCATCTGGCCCCGGCAACTTCCGCCTGCATGAAGTTGATACTCTCTATGACTTCCCCCAGTTCCAATGGTGCTTCTAGAGCCATTCTGCAACAACCGGCATGTCCAGTCCGTCGAGGAACTGCTTCATCCCCGAGTCCCCCTCGGGGATTTGGAGGTGTACAGCACCGGGTAGAAGGTTCTGATGGCATCGGTGACCCTTTCCGGCGTGGCAACTAGTCTGCCGCTGCTGTCCCTGAACTGGGCTACCTTCCTCATGGCTGCCTGTTTTCTCATCTGGTGAGCCAGCAAACGGCTCGCTTTGTTTCCCTGTTCGGAGTAGGTCCCCCGTGCCTGGCGGAGCTGGTGCATTGCTTTCCCATTGGAGAGCAGGTCAAAATCAATTTGTAGCTTCTTCCTCTCTGCCAGTAGCTCTATGGTCGGGGTCGTGGAGTACTGCCCCATCCATCTCCAGTATGGAGTCGACCAGCTCTTGCCTAGTTGCCCTCTCCTATCTTTGCGTGCCTTGTACGCAATAACCACCCCCCCCTCCTATCAATGCCTTCAGTGCCACCCAGAACGTGGAGGGTGGGACCTCCCCATTCTGGTTCTTGATAACATGCCCATCTATGGCCTGTGATGTTTATGGCCTGTAATATCTATTCGCAGGATGCCTCATTGGCCAGAAGGCCCATGTCCAGCCTCCACTGGGGGGGGCGGGGGGGGTTAGTTGTGCCCAGCCCATTTCCAACCTCACTTCCATGTAGTGTGTAGCGTGGAGTGTGGTCAGAGATTACTATTGTGGAGTACTCCGCCCCTACCACCGCTTTCCTCACTACAAAGAAGTCGATCCTAGTATATACCCTCTGTACTTGGGAGAAGAAGGGAACTCCTTCTCCCCTGGGTGTGTTAACCTCGATGTGTCCACTGCCCCCATCTGCTCCATGAAGATGGGCAGTTCCTTCGCCATGTTTGACTTTTTTCCATGTTTTGGGATTTGGTCTGTCTGTCCATGGGGCCTGTACGCAGTTAAAGTTTTGCGCGCCCTCCATCATGAGTTAATGTGCGTCTATGTCGGGGATTTCCGGCATGGTTTTCTTCATGAATTCCAGTGTCATCCCAGTTGGGAGCGTACACGTTTACAAGGATTACTGGTGCCCCTTCCAGGACATTACTAACCATGACGTACTGTCCCCCTTGGTCAGTAACCATCCTCGTTGCTGTGGATGCTGCTCTATTATTGAGCAGTATGGCTGCCCCCTCCCCCAACCCTCGTTCCGTAGCACGAATGGTTCATCTGTCCCACCCAGCTCTTTCTTACCCGCAGTCGGTCCTTCTCCCTCAGGTGGGTCTCCTGGAAAAAGACTATGTCGGCTTTCATACTTTTCAGATGGGCGAAGACTCTGGATTTTTTTCACTGGGCCATTAAGTCCCCAGGTGACTGTTCTGACAGAGGTTTCTGCACCCCCGGCGGGATCAGCCATACTTGCCTTATGGATGCACCCCTGCACTCTGGGGTTTCCCTTTGTTAGGAGGCCATCCAAGTGATGGCCATGGTTACCGTCCTCACCACATGGCTGTGCTGCCTGTGCTCTGGGGTTTCCCTTTGTACAGGTCCCCCCGGTCGATCTATACCTCCCCTCGACCAATGCGTGTCTCTTCTCTTTCCCCTCCCTTCCTCCTCCTCACCCCCTCCTTTTATCTTACTGCTCTCACCCCCTCCTTTTTGGCACTTGATATCAGATTTGAAGACGTGGCGATTCCGTCCGGCGCAAATAATCTCTACATTTTTTGTCATGACCGGTCCAATTAAGTGTCTGCTTCACTGCTGGTTTTGTTGCCTTTCCAGCCCATGCTTGTGCGCACATTCTCCTGCTTCTGCTGGTGTGGTGAAATAGTACTCCCTGCCCTGGAAAGTCACCCAGAGCTTGACGGGAATCAGTATTCCGGACTGCACATTGTTCTTCTAGAGGGCTACCTTGGCTTTGTTAAATTCTGCCCGGCGCTGGTCCAGGTCTGCCCCAATGTCCTGGTACAACAAGATTGAGTGCCCTTCACATTTACAGGACCTTGTATGACTTGCCCAGTTCTGGATCTTTCCCCGGTCTTGGTACTGGTGCAGTTTTGCAATGACGGCCCGCGCCTGCTCCCCGGCTTTGGGCTTTGGCCGGAGTGAAAACTGTGGGCTCTGTCCACTTCTGGGGGTTTGGGGAAGTTTCCCCCTCCAACCGGTTTGCCCAGCATCTGGGCCATGTACTCTAGGTTTTGTTGCCTTCAGTGCCCTCCGGTAGGCCCATAATGCGGAGGTTTTGGCAGCGCGATCGATTTTATTTTCTTGGTCCTTGACCTTCCCACTTAGTGTCCCTTGCGTCGCCACCAACCTTGCCATCTCTATCTCCAGTGAGGCGATCCGATCGCTCTGGTCGGTCACAGCCTTTTCCAGCCTCCTATGCCTCTAGCCGCTGTTCCGTTTTTTCCAGCATCGCTTGCAGGGTGACCAGCGTCTCCGCTACCCGTACTTTGACCGACGCCATCATTTCAAGTTTGATGGCATCCTTGTGCTCGTGAAGTTCCTGTATTGTGAATTCCCTCTATTCGTTCATCGGGAGGTAGCCCGGTATATTTTCTGACAGTCCATCCCATTCGGGTATGGCCAGGACCTCGTCGCCCCGTGTGATCACCATCGCCTTAGTCTTCCTCTCCTTTTACTGCCTCTGCCGTCTCTTGGCTCCTCGGGCTGTTGTTGGTTGGCATGTTTATTTGTCGTGGTGGTGTTGGAGGAGGGTGGTCCCCCCCCGTCCCCGTCAATGTTTAGTGGGCTACTTTGTTAAATTAAATGAGTTATAACTACCTAATTTCGAATTTCCAGGAGGAGAGCCATCTTTTGTGCGTCCGCTCAGCACATCCCTGTCACCCAAAGTCCATCCAGGTACTTTTTAAAGGGTGTGAGGCAACCCATCTCTACCACCTCCCAGGCAGTGCATTCCAGACTGTCACCACCCTCTGGGTAAAAATGTTGTCCCCAACATCACCCCCCAACCCTCACCTTGTACTTGTGTCCCCTCGTGACTGACCTTCAACTAAGAAGAACAGCTGGTCCCTATCAACCCTGTCCATGCCCCTCATAATCTTGTATACCTCGATCAGGTCGCCCCTCAGTCTTCTCTGCTCCAACGAAAACAACCCAAGCCTATCGAACCTCTCTTCATAACTTAAATGTTCCATGCCAGGCAAAATCCTGGTGAAGCTCCTCTGCATCCCCTCCAGTGCAATCACATCTTTCCTATAATGTGCCGATCAGAATTGCACACAGCTGTGGCCTCACCAAAGTTCTATAAAACTCCAACATGACCTCCCTGCTTTTGTAATCTGTGCCTCGACTGATAAAGGCAAGTGTCCTGTAAGCCTTTTTCACCACCCTATTAACCTGCCCTGCCACCTTCAGAGATCTGTGGACAAACACGGCAAGGTCGCTTTATTCTTCAGAACTTCCCAGTGTCAGGCCATTCACTGAACACTTCCTTGTCACATTACTCCTTCCAAAGTGTATCGCCTCACACTTTTCAGGGTTAAATTCCATTTGCCCATTTGATCATCCTGTCTAAATCTTCCTGTAACCCAACACTCAATCTCACTGTTAACCCCCCAGCCAATCTTTGTGTCATCTGCAAGCTTACTGATCCTACCGCCCCACATAGTCACCTATGTCGTTCATATAAATGACAAATAAACAGGGGACTCAGCACAGATCTCTGTGGTACACCAAAGGATATTGGCTTCCAGTCACTAAAGTAGTCGAATCCACCGTCTCAAATTACCCTGTATCCCATGTGCATTTGCTTTTTTTTTGTAAGTCTCCCATGTGGGCCCTTGTGAAAGGCTTTGCTGAAACCCATATAAATGACATCAATTGCACTACCCTCATCTACGCACCTGGTAGTCACCTCTAAAAATTCAATCAAATTTGTTAGGCATGACCTTCCTCTTACAAAGCCATACTGACTATCCCTGATCAAGCCTTGCCTTTCCAAGTGGAGATACATCTGTTCTTCAAAATTTTCTCCAATAGTTTCCCTACCACTTATGTGAGACTCACTGCTCTGTAGTTCCCTGGCTTATCTCTACAACCCTTAAATAGTGGAACCACATCAGCAGTTCTCCAGTCCTCTGGCACCTCCCCCGTGGCCAGAGAGGAATTAAAAATTTGGGTCAGAGTCCCTGCAATCTCCTCCCTCGCTTCCCACAGCATCCTGCGACGTAATTCATCGGGACCTGGACATGTGTCCATTTTTAAGTACCTTCAATACCTTGTCACTCCCTTTGCCAATTTATTCAAGAACCTCACAGTCTCTGTCCCTGAGTTTCATACTTACACCCTTGGGTGAAGACGGATATGAAGTATTCGTTCAACACCCTCTCCTTTGTTTTGAACTGAGAAGCTAAAGTCAATCGTGGATCTTCCATTCCTGAAGCCACAATGGGATTTAGGGTAGATGCACGGGTACATTTATTCGCTGCACCTATTATTCTTGATTGGAAAAAGTAATTTGGATATACTAATCTCTGCAATCCAGAAAACTATTTTTCAGAAGCACCAATTGTCTGGAATTTCTTTGGCAGACCCAAACGTTCCCGCAACATTATTTTAGTACTGGATCTCGAAGTAGAAACATGGAAAATGCAATATTTTGATAAGTAAAATAATTTTTGTTTCTGCTTTAGAATGTTATATAATTTTTATATTTAAAGTAAGCAAATATTTGTACTTGTGGTTTTTCTGGTTCACAGACTTATGGTTAGGAATTCTAACATCGTTCCATAAACCAGAAAAGTCCAAACCAGAAATGGTTGGTCCCAAGCAATCCAGAATGGAGAGGTTACATGTGAAAAAAAAGTTTACAAAGGCAGCCTAGGAATATTCATGCCGATAGATAGCTGTGTTGAAGATTAGGTAGACCATGCATTTCATTACCTACATGCATTAAGATTTAACGGGGTACGGGCTGTGCTTTTATAGAAAATATATATGCATTGTTGTTCATTAAGGGTGACCATTAATAGCATTTATACAACTGTTTTACAGGCTTCTACAGTTTTTAAACCCAGATCCATTGAATACAAAAAATGAGCTTGAATTTCATCTGCAACAGGTAACTTGATGAGAAATAGTCATGGCACCGCTAAGTAGTTTTAATAATGAGGGAAAAAAATTAAGGTTGATTTTTCTCCCTCCTTATCTTCACAAATACACATGGCTTTTAAGGTTAATACGGGTTACAAAATATACCTTGGGTTATAATGGTCTCAGTGTCCCTTTAAACACATAGGCTGGCTGTGGTAAGACAGACACTACAATACAAGTGAATGTCTGTGGATTTCTTCTCAAAATTCTCCAAATCACCCCCCCCCTTCAGATGATTCTTGTACCGTGAGTCATAGAAACATAGAATTTACAGTGCAGAAGGAGGTTCATCGAGTCTACACCGGCCCTTGGAAATAGCACACATCTAGGCCCACACCCATAACCCAGTAACCCCACCTAACCTTTTTGGACACTAAGGGCAATTTAGCATGGCCAAGCCACCTAACCTGCACATCTTTGGACTGTGGGAGGAAACCGGAGAACCCACGCAGACACTGCGAGAATGTGCAGACTCCGCACAGACAGTGACCCAAGCTAGGAATTGAACCTGGGACCCTGGAGCTGCGAAGCAACTGTGCTAACCACTGTATTACCGTGCTGCCCCAATAGTTCTTGAATGACAAGGTTGGTAAGATAGAGGAGGTTAAAAGTGACTAGATTTGGTGTAAGAGGGAAATTTCTGGGGTATTGAGACCAGCTCTAGAACTGAAGCAGCCTCCAGAGAATGGATAGGCAGGACTGGTACCACATCTCCTGCAGAGAGTAATGTTAGCACACTGGACTAAATCGCTGGCTTTTAAAGACGACCAAGGCAGGCCAGCAACACGGTTCAATTCCCGTACCAGCCTTCCCGAACAGGCGCCAGAATGTGGCGACTAGGGGCTTTTCACAGTGACTTCATTGAAGCCTACTTGTGACAATAAGCGATTTTCATTATTTTCATTATTAGTGCATGCCCATGGAGTCACCTTGTCTCACTGAACTCCGGCTTCCACACAAGTGATTTCAAATTCTGCTTTCAAAAATATACTTTTAAAATCTTCTTTTAAACAATGCAGTCCTTCAGTTGCTCCCATCAAAGTTTTGTTTTCAAGTTTTACACCTCCCTCTTCAGGATTTCTTTTGTCTGAAAGACTGCTCTCCAATCCAGCCCCACTGATTTTTTGCGATTATGTCAGGTCTCCTAAATTGTCGCAAAATCTAAAAATCACTTCAGAATCTTTCTGGCATCTGAGCCATCTTCTCCTGTCTAATGGGGCTGGCTTAGCACTGGGTTAAAAAGCTGGCTTGTAATGCAGAACAAGGCCAGCAGCGTGGGTTTAATTCCCGTACCGGCCTCCCCAAACAGGCGCCAGAATGTGGCGACTAGGGGCTTTTCACAGTAACTCCATTGAAGTCTACTTGTGACAATAAGTTGTTATTATTCTTTACTTGGGCAGTTCACTGTGCTAGGACTGTTCACCTTGGATTTCTTGGAAACTTCTTTTTATTTCTTTAGTTTCCTTAATTAGCTGGACCTTAGCTCTATGCACTAGTTTTCTTAACTATTCCTGCACGGTATGGTTTTCTCCTTGCAAAGCTGAGAGCGATGCCCCCTATATGGCCTTCTAATCTAACTGCCAATCAATTTGACTAAAATTAAACTCAAAAAACCTTAAAGGGGCCTGTGATTGTTAGGCAACAACCTCATGCTTCTGCCAAGCTTTGCTTTTCACGCTATAACCTCTTTATGCACAATGGAAGCAGTTTTAATTGAAACCCAAGTCCCGGCACATGCAAAGCACCTTTTTTCCAGCAGGAATCTTACTATAGGTTCACCCTTTCTTACACAGGTACACTAAATTAAACCCACTTAATACTCTACCTTATTTCTAATATTTATCAATGCAATTATAAATCCTTTAAAACTACCTTAATCTAGATTGTGTACGGCTGCCAGAAAAAACTAGGGTTGCACAGTGCCACAGATGGTAATCACATCTAAGTCAGCAAAGCATACTAATTCTGCTGTCAGCGAGATGGATCAAATTACTGATGTACTGTGCACATCCTTTTATATAATAATTTTTCTTTTTAAATTCTCAATTGTCCACTACATGTATCATAATTTTTAAAAACTGCACAAATTTTGCACCGTTTCAAAAAGACTAAAATGAATTAAAGTTCTTTTAAGGGAGTATCCTAGTGGTTGGTTACTTTATTTTCTGCTAAACGTTTCTTGCAAACTAGTCTCTTGTTTTATCTAGGTGATAAGGTACGAATTCTCAATGTATGACACTGTTCAAAATTATGTTTGAATAGAATGCCAATGATTTGTGAATGATCGCAATGGATTTCTTTAGAAGATGAGTATAGTCCTTTCTAGTGTCAGACATTTGCATTCTTCAGTCTGGTATTTGATCTCTTCTTGGGTTAACTGAATTTAGCTGCATAGTTATTCCGCATTTAAGTTTGTTTATTTTGTTTTAGACATTCTATGTACAATAATTAAGTATTATGGCTCTCGAAGCAACGCAAGTTGACAGAGGCTCTCCGAATAAAATAAGTGGCATTGTTGACCACATAAATTGTAGTTGTATCTTTCGGCAATGAGAAAGTGTATGGCCGGGATTCTCCGAGCCCCACACCGGGTCGGAGAATCCCCGGGGGGAGCTGCGAATCCCGCCCCGACGCCGCCTGCCCTATTTTCTGGCGTCGTTTTTCGGGCGGCGGCGAGTTTCCCACCACGCCGGTCGGGGGCCATTGACAGCGGTCACCTTCGGGGCCAGCTGGTGCGGCGCCAACCCTTCCACCGTCCACCTAGCCCCCGAAAGTTCGGAGAATTCCTTGCTTTCGGGGGCCGTTGATGCCGGAGTGGTTGACGCCGGTTTTCCCGCCGACGTAGGGACTTAGTCCCCAAAAGGGAGAATCCCGCCCTATATCTTTTTTTCAGAAATATGTTTTCTATGGTGAAAGTTGGCTTCTGCATTTAAGTTTGAGCAAAACCTTTGTCTCATTAGAATCTGTTCTTTTTAGCCATCCCACAAAATGGCTTTTGACCTATGGAATGGAGTCTTAGTGCATTCACACAACAAATTGAGTCCTTGCAGAAGCATGGAAATGTCACCTGTTTCTCTGGATTTGAAAAAGGTACAGTTTTTATACATCACTAAATGCAAACTAGTTTGTACAGAAACTTTACAAATCTGAAAATGGAATGAATCCAGAACTTGGTTCAGTTGTATTCACTCAATACAGGACCTGTAATGCACCAGCAAGTTTATTTTTCTTTCTGTGGCAAAAGGTTGCACTTGTAAGTGTGTCTCACCTTCTACTTGTATTCTGCTATTTTCTTTTTGACACTTAGCTTGACAAGTTTAACACCATCACCTGCAAATGCAGGCTTTGAAAATCCCTCCATCATTTAATTTGTTGGTATCTCGACAATCTTTTGCAGGCTTATGACCCGTTCATTGACTCTGGCCTCCCAGTACATTTCAGTTTTGCGCTGCTCTCTTTTTGGAAGAGCTTCCAGGGTATTTTTAGGACTCCCTCTACATCTGTTTTCCACCTCTTGGTCCTAATCACTACTTTCCCAGCACGTATCCTTTTGACTAACTTCTGGTTACCTCTCCCAGCAGTGCAACTCTTTGCAACTCCATGCAGCACCTTGAGATGTTTTTCAATGTTAATAGATCTTCATTACTATCATCATCAACATTGTAAACCTCAGGAAATGTATTTATGAGCTCTGTTATGAACATAAAGATTCGCTAGTAATTTATTTACTTTTTAATTTCAAGTATCCAATTCTTTTTTTTTCCAATTAAGAGGCAATGTAGCGTGACCAATCCACCTACGCACATCTTTGGGTTGGGGTGAGAGTCATGCAAACACGAGGAGAATGTGCACACTCACACGGCCCAGTGCGAGTAGTTTATGATAATCAAAAATAACTAAGCATCTGCCTTAGGGAGACAGAATTTAATAAATTAAGCCATTGTCAAACTGCAATAATGAAACTGAATACATTGTAGGCTTTGTCGAAGAGAATAACATTTTCTTATGTTGAACTTCTTGCATTTCCCCTTTGATCCAAATTGTCCTGCTTCTCTCTAATATCCAAAGTCATTTAATTCACATAAATGTGTGACACCTTTTGGTTGTCTGTGTACCATACACTGCGTAGAAAATAGCTTGGCTGTACTGAGTGAAATTGTGTAGCTGCATGGTAAATTCCTAGATTATTTGCTATTATTCTTATTTAGCACAACATGTTAAATCATGGAGTATGGCTTCTTTACACAATTATCTGGTTTATTTTCTCTCAGGAATTATGTAAAATAAAAACTGGTATTCCAAACATTGTGCAAGCTTACTGCTGGCCTGCTATAGGTCGTGGTTGTGACTTAGTTGCCATATCAAAGAAAGGAGATGACCCTCTTCTATACATCCCTCCATTGTTGACGTTTCTACAGTTACCATCTGTATACAGCTATCAACCCAGACGAAATTTGGTAAATTCATGTGAATTCTGTTTGACTTTTTTGTTTTCATGTTAGTGTTTCACATATGTTTTGTATCATGTCCACAAAAGTTGATACGTCTAAGTATATTTAAAATTCAATTTATATCAATCTTCCAGTTCTCTGTTATAGCTCCTTTAACCTCTGACTTCTTGGACAATTCTCTTCATTTCTCCAGTTTTTCTAACTAGCAGCTCTTCAAATCTCTGCACTTGTTTTCTTAACCATTGCGCCATGGTATGGCTTTTCTTCTAGTAAAGCTGAGAGAGATGTTCCCTTCTAAACCAACTGCTTTTAACAGCTGTGTGAGCTGCCTTCCCCTCGCTACCTATCTCCAACTGCAATCAAATTAGCTAACTAAAACCTAAAAACGTTTCTACCTTACAAGGCCTCAGTTGCTCAGCACCCACTTGTTAATTTACTCTTCACACTGTAGCCCTCTTTAAGCATAGCATTACAGTTGGATTGAAACCAACCCCCACACATACAAACACCTTTGTGCAGCATGAATCAAATTATAGGTTTTACCCTTCCAGGCACAGAAGCGTTAAATTAAACCCACTTAAAACAAAAATGTATTTCTCAATGTTTACTAATACAAATATAAATCCCATAAAACTACCTTTGTTTTCCAACAAACCCAGCCTTGGATAAATTCAGTGAGCTAGCCTCCACTGCTTCATGTGGAAGAGAATTATTTTTTTATCTCACCTCTGTCTTTAAAGGAAATCCTCTTATTTATTTACAATATATATTAATGACTTGGACAAGGGAAGTGCATGTACTATTAACAGGTTTGCGGATGGGATGTAGACCGGGTAAGTGAGGGGGAAAATGTGGCCGACGAAATATATTGCCGCAAAAGTGAAGGAATGCACTTTTGTGGGAAGAATAAAAGAGATAAATATTATTTAAATGTTGAAAGCTGCAGCACAAAGGGATTTGGGGGTCTTCGTACATAAATCATAAAAGCTAGCTTGCAAGTTCCAGGTAATTGGGAAAGCAAGTGGAATGCTGGCCTTTTTTTCAAAGGAAATGGAGAATAAAAATCAGGAAGTCTTAATAAAATTTCCCAAGGCATTAGTAGACCACACCTGAAAAATTGTAAACCATTTTGGTCCCACTATCTAAGGAAAGATATACTGGCATTGGAGATAGTCTAGAGAATGTTCACTAGGTGATTCTGGGTACGGAGGGATTTCCCCTTTGAGAAGTTGAACCTGTTGGGTCTGTACTCTTTAGAATTTAGAAGATTGAGAGGCACCCATATCAAGACATGAGGGATTCTCAGGGAGCTTGACAGGCTAGATGCAGAGAGGTTATTGTCCCTTATGAGATCAGCCATGATCGAATGGTGGAGCAGACTCGATGAGCCAGGTGGCCTAATCCTGCTCCTATATCTTATGAACCTATGTGAGAGTACATGACCAGAGGGTATTATCTCCAGAGTAAGACATCGCCCATTTAAGACCAAGATGAGGAAGAATTTCTTCTCTTGAGAGCAGTGAATCTGTGGAATTCTTTACCGTAGAGGCTGGGGCTTTAAGAATGTTCAAGGCTGAGACAGACACATTTTTAATCTGCAAGGGAATCGAGGGTTATGAGGAAAGACCAGAAAAGGGTTCTGGGGATACGGCGGGAAAGTAGAGTTGAGGATTATATTATGAGATCTCATTGAATGGCCTACTTGTTCTCTTGTGTCTTCTGGTGAGTCACTTTTTAAATGGAGTCCCCTAGTGCGAGTCTCTCCCGTGAAAATGATAGGAAACACCTGCCTAGTACCTATCCTATCAAGTCCCATCAGGATCTTGTATATCTCAATAAGATCACCTCTCCCTTTTGCAAGGCATACTGGCTGCCAGGAAGCCCACAGGAAGCTCCACTCGGCATCTACCGGCTGCGCCTTTCTCCCAGTTGAGCAGGACGCGGCCGATAGATTTCGCCCATAGTCTCTCATACATAAATATTTAATTTCCACCTTAGTCAGTACATGTCTGTTCTTTAAGTCAACAGTATAATTTGATCTTGTTCTATCCAAACAACTAGTGTTAGAACTCACGCTTTTAGCATGTCAGTGCAACATGCATTCTTTTTTTCTGTTTGAACTGCTACGCTCTGTATCCTTAAGTCCTGCAATTCTGTACTCTATTGATCTCCACTACACTTAAGCAAATATTTGTTCACCCTGTTGTCTAATTTGCTTATCGAAAGCCCTCCGTATAACTGCACCCTTATCAGTTGCCTTTTGTATAATTTTTTAATCTTCAATTTATCCAAGCTTCTTGACACATGGGAGAAATGATCTGAAATGCTGCTCCAATTACAGGTTCCATTTCTCCCATGCTGGTTGCTACAGCTTCTCAAATCACAGATATCCTCCCTCCCATTTTTGCTGCTCCTCCAGAGACCAAATCTGTGATTGGACGAGCAGTAAGGGAAATTAGAGGTAGTATTAGAGTCAAAGAAGAGACTTACAAATTAGCAAAAAAATGCAATAGACCTGTGGATTGAGAACAGTTAAAAGATTCAGCAAATGCAGACCAAGGGATTGGTTAAGAAGTAGAAAATACAATATGAAAGTAAGCAAGCAGAGAACATAAAAACTGACTGTAAAAGTTTCTATAGGTATGTCAAGAAAAAAAGATTGATAAAAATAATGTAGGCCCCTTACAGTCAGAAACGGGGGAATTCGACTTCCGGCGGAGTCATGTAGGCGGAGGTCACAGGTTGGGTGACTCCTGCTCGACGCTCTGGTTTTCAGTGCCCTGTTACAGGGGCAGTTTTGTACAAACTGGTGCAGGAAAGCATAAGGAAGGTGGGGAATGTCAAAGACCTAGAAGAAAACCGTTGGGAAGAAGGGGACGAGTGAAGGTTCGCCGTCAAGTGAAAGGGTCACCCCGACAGCAGGAAAGATGGTGGAGGCTGATTCGCCGGGTGGGGCTGTTCCCCTCACAGTGGAAACTCTGACCGTGATGGCTGGAGAATTCGAGAGGCAGATCGCTAAGCACATGGAGATGCTGCAAAAGGAGATGATGGCTGAGATGAAGGAGTGAGTGGAGGAGGCGATTGTCCCGGTGAAGGTACGGGATCAAGGAGAGAAATTGAAGGGGGTGGAGGAAGTTCTGTCGCAGCACACTGACCAGTTCACTTCGATGGGTGAGGAGCTGCAGGGGGTGGTGGAGGCCAACCAAGGGCTCAGAGCCAAGGTGAAGGACCTAGAGAACAGGTCGAGGCGGCAGAACCTACGAATTGTGGACCTGCCTGCGGGGATGGAGGGCCCAAGGCGAACTTGAGTACTTGCAAAGTAGTTGGCAGAGTTGTCCGGGGAGGGGGAAGAAGCTTCCCGATTATGAGCTGGACAGGGCTCACACAGGCCCAAGCCAAAAGCAAACGAGCCACCGAGGGCAGTTATAATTTGTTTCCACAAGTCTCATGCTAAGGAGAAGATCCTGAGTTGGGCGAAGTAAAGGCGTGAGGTGAAGTGGGAAGGAGTTGGTAGAGTATCCAATTATTTTATTCCAATTAAGGGAAAATTTAGCATGGCGAATCCATCCAACCTACACATCTTGGTTTGTTAGGGTGAAACCCAAGCAGACACGGGGAGAATGTGCAAACTCCACACAGACAGTGACCCGAGGCTAAGGAGTTGATATTGTAATATACCAAGACTTGACGGTGGAGCTGACGAGTAGGCAGGCGGCCTTCCGACAGGTGAAGGCAGCACTCTACAGTAACGTTGTGAGATTTGGCGTGGTCTGCCCGGCGAAGTTGAGGTTGACCTACAATTCTAGAGACGTTTACTTCAAGGCAATGGAGGCGGAGGGGGCGTTCGTGAAGGCTGAAGGATTGGGATTGAAATGAAATGGGATATGGACTTAGGGCAGTTTCCTGGATGTGGTTTTTACACTGGTTTTGTTTGTCTTTGTTTCCAGGGACTGGGTCATGGGGGCGGGGATGGAGAGGAGAGGGGCCTGACCAGGGGCCTCCACAGTAGCAAGCAACGGTTGGCTAGTGAACAGGAGTGTGGTAGAGGGACGGTCCACAGTCGTTGGAACCTGTTTGACCAGGTTCCGATTGGCCTGGGAGGTGTGAAAGGTGGGGATGATGAGATCGATACTGGGAGAGGTATTTTCAGGAGGAAGTGGATGGGGGGATTCTGGAGGGGACGGAGGTTAACGGTAACAAAAGGATGGGGCAGGTCAGGCTGAAGGCAGGGCCCGGGGATATGATGATGGAGGATCGGGGGAGGGGGCGGGGAGACGGTGAGGGACCCTGGTCAGGATAGTGAGGTGGAACGTGAAGGGCTTAGCGGGGCCGGTGAAGAGATCGAGGGTTTTTACACACTTGAAGAGCTTAAAAGCCGACGTGGTGACGTTGCAGGCGATCCATCTGAGGGTGAAGGATCAGGTGAGGCTTAGGAAGGGTTGGGTGAGTCAGGTTTTCCCCACTCTGGGTTCGATAGCAGAGCTTGGGGGGGGCGGGTAGGGTATTGGTGGGCAAGGGGGTGAGGTTTTAGATGGCGACGGTAGTGGTGGATCGGGGGCAGGTACGTGATAGTGACGGGGGCGCTAGAAGGGAATTTGGTGGCACCGGCAAGCATATATGGTCCCAACTGGGATGATGCGGGGTTTGTGAAGAGAGCACTGGGTGCCACCCCAACACTCGTTGATAGTTGTGGAGGGATTGGAATATGGTGCAGGATCCAAAGGTGGACAGGCCTCACCTGCGCTCGCTGGCCCAGTCGGGGGGGGGGGGGGGGGGGGCAGAGGCCCTGGCTGGGCTTAAATTGTGGTTTTCCTTGCTTGCATTTCTTTTTATAACTTTCCTCGTGATCGTTGCAGACAGTTAGAAGGACAGAATGGGCAATTGAGGCAGGCAAGTAAGAGGTCAAAATGTGTGGGAAGGGCGAAGAAGGAAAAATCTACCTGTTCATCATTGGGCAAGCTCTTGAGGGTTCCAGAGATTTACAGAGGTGTACAACATAAAATTGTGTTTCTAACATTAACGTTTGTGTTAATTTTGGTGTTTTCATTCAGGAAAGCAAAAATCAATAAGATTTAAGGCAGACGTGTTTCAACACCTGGGGTAAAGCATTAAACCAATAATTTTGTGATGTATTTTAGAATCTAATTCATACAAGTAATAGAACAATCTTTATTTGTTTTTCTTTGAATGTTAGCCATTAGCAATAATTATTTGCCCTGGACGACAGAAGGCCCACTTTGTGTGTCAGGTGTTAATGGACTTAACAAGGGGTTCTCGACCTCTTTCTCTATCGCTGATTTTGGTTGGACAAGATCCAGAAGAAACAAAGAAAATGAAACTTACCAAAGCATGTAAGTGTGATTGTTGGCAGACTGGCTTCTATGCAAATACAGGTCTTTGATGAGAATGAATATTAGGTAAAATCTAATGTATTCTATTCTCTGTTGTAGAATGAATAATTTCCTCTAAATGGATCCTTGTAATGACATATGATCAACTGTAATGAAGACTTTTAGGACTTTGTCTTCCTCCTTTGCTCTAGTCAGTCGATTTAATGATTTACTTTTCCTCTAGTTTCTGCCTCTTGATCCCAATTCCTTTCAAAAAACTATGATTAACACTTTCTATCTATATTCATATTCAAGTCGGTCTCAAAAATCCAATTGATTCTCCAAAGTTTTGAATTTTTGTGCTTAAAGCTGCGGTCTACATTGTATGCAACTATTAACATCAATGCACATGGATATCAAGGTCCCTCTGCACAGAAGCATGCTGCAATTTTTTTACAATTTAAATAATCCATTTTGCTGTTGTTCCTGCCAAAATGGATGACCTCACTTAAACTATCTAAATCCCTCTGCAGACTTTGTGTCCTCCGAGCACTTTGCTCTACCACTCATCTTTGTGTCATCTGCGAACTTTAATGTATTACACTTGGTCCCCAACTCCAAATCATTTATGTAAATAGACAATAATTGCAGTCCCAACACTGATCCCTGAGGCACACCACTAGCCACTGATCATCAACTAGAAAAACACCCATTTATCCCCACTCTTTGCTTTCTGTTAGTTGACCAATCCTCTATTCATGCTAATACATACCCGCGAAGAAGGCCTATGGTGTGCTAGCGTTCATTAGCAGAGGGATTGAATTTGGGAGCCGTGAGGTGATGATGCAGCTGTACAGAACCTTGGTAGGGCCACATTTGGAGTACTGTGTACAGTTCTGGTCGCCTCATTTTAGGAAGGATGTGGAAGCTTTGGAAAAGGTGCAAAGGAGAATTACCAGGATGTTGCCTGGAATGGAGAGTAGGTCTTACGAGGAAAGGTTGAGGGTGCTGGGCCTTTTCTCATTAGAACAGAGAAGGATGAGGGGCGACTTGATAGAGGTTTATAAGATGATCAGGGGAATAGATAGAGTAGACAGTGAGAGACTTTTCCCCCGGTTGGAACAAAGCATTACAAGGGGACATAAATTTAAGGTGAATGGTGGAAGATATAGGGGGGATGTCAGAGGTAGGTTCTTTACCAAGAGAGTAGTGGGGGCATGGAATGCACTGCCTGTGGAAGTAGTTGAGTCGGAAACATTAGGGACCTACAAGCGGCTATTGGATAGGTGCATCGATTACGGTAGAATGATGGGGGTGTAGATTGATTTGTTCTTAATCTAGGACAAAGGTTCGGCACAACATCAAGGGCCAATGTTCTGTGCTGTATTTTTCTATGTTCTAACTAATATAATATTGTAACATGCCAAGCAATTTTCCATTATAAAGAAAAACCATGAAATCCGTTTCATGTTTCCAAATATTCTGTCATTTAAAGGGAAACCAAAGAGCTGATATTCACCGGGGCTAGATTTCCAAGTGGGAGGGAAGAGTTCTGATTGTGGAATTGTAACTCCACACCATGAGTTTTTTAACAGGCTCTGTACAGAAGCAATCTTTGTTGACCAGCTTGGTTCAAAGTCAGGCAAGGAATGTTTCAAAGATGCTGCTCGGGGTAAAGGTTTCAAGTGGTAGGTACAGCCTGGTTTAACGGGTTGGTGGATGTTCACGGGGGTTTAAAGAGAGATTGAGGGCAGAGATGGGGGTTGAAAGTAGAGGGGTGCATTGGGGAGGATCATTGGAAACTGTGGAAGGGTATCTGGATCGTTGTGGCTGGGGAAGGGATGGGGGGGGGGGGGGAGCTGGAATTGAAATTGTTCGCTGGATGGCCTTGTAGGCTGGGGGGTAAATATCCCTGGTCCTCCTAGCCCAGAGCCAGTTCCAAAAAGGCACTTACCTGATAGATCTGAGGCTCTTCACTTCCTTTTACCTGCCAGATTTCCCGAGGCTTGGAAATCTGGTCAATTGGTTAAAAAAAGAAATACGATTAAATTGGAAGCTTGCAGCCTCTCTAGAAGTTTTCAATGGCCAATCTGTCTCTTGGGAGTGGAATACTGATTCACCCTGTTAATGAGGTTCAAGGCCATTAGGATATTTGTTTCAAATGTTTAGATTCTAAACTTCCCATTCCCCACCAGTTTTTGAAGGTTTTAATTATCGCAATCTGTTTAAATATTGGATACTTTGTTGAGTATATTTTGTTAAAAATATTAAATATTCTATGATAGGTTCTTTTGGGAAGTTAGAAATCCTGACCCAAATGTGCAATTATTTTGGTGCAATTATTTTGGTGAACTTAGTGGTATGTTTGATTAGAGCTGAAAACAGAGGTGTTTTCTGGAGGGCAAAGTGGAGGGTTAGGCATAGTTGGATGATGCACATCACAGAGTGGTTGGAGACCAGCTGCAGATGGCACAAGACAGGTGAACATGACATGCTATGACAGCAGACCTCCTGGTAAGGAGTATCTACAAGCAGCAGCAGTTATATATTTGACATGTATTTTGATGAGAAATGACAGAGATGAAAGTCTTTTTCTGAAAACAATTGGGAGAGTGTATAATCTCAGTTTCTGGCTCACAAGGTGTGATGCCAAAGCAGTGGGAAAATAAAAATTATGCTGAAAATCTGAAAATGAGCATCAGTGAAGCATACAGGAAGAGGGATTTTTTTTTAAACCAAATATCATAACGAATATTAAAATACAGCTATATTATTCTTAGAATTTTGGTAACTTATTATGAGCACTTTTCAAACGCGTGTATTAGGAAGAAGGAATAATAAATTGGGGTATGGAATGTTTTGTGTGTATGATATATATTTTATATGTGTGCTTAAAACTTTGCTTGACAGGTGCAAAATCTTTTTTCAATTCTGTTGGACAAACTGCTTGTTTAAAAAAGGTAATCTGAATGAGATGTCTGAGTAGTCTGTTATAATTTTTTAAGTTTCACCAGTTTAAGGATGACATCTGTTAGTGTAATCAGTTCTTGGTAAATATAATTTGCAATTAACCGAAAAATACAATCTATTACATTGGATAAGCAAAACCGCTCGAGCAGAGCAATCGATTAATTTTTAGAGTTGCGTTTTAAGTTCATGTCCTGCACAAGGTTAAGTTAACTTATGAACAACTGAACTCAAAACTAATTTAAATAAATCTATTGATAGCATCACCTTTTTGTGCTTGCTAATTATACTTTGGTTGAACATGTTTTTCCTGACTTCCGGGTGCGGCGATGACCAGCTGAGTCGCACGTTTCGGCAGCTCCCTGTGAAACGGACTTTTGGGCTCTTGATAGGAGCCCCAACGGCAATTTTGACGGCTAAAAACACTGTGCGGTAAACCAGAAGGGAATCCCCCCTGGATACGGATGGAAAAAGGAGGAGAGAGTGGCCAGATTGCAGTGGATCCTTTAGAACAGCGGCAAGGAAGGCAAGCAAAAACCAAGATGGCGTCGGAAGGTGGCAGTTTAACATGGGGCCCTGAACAACAAGAGTTCTTGAAATGCTGTGTGGAAGAGATCAAAAAGGAAATGAAGAAAGAGCTGTTGGCCCCGATACTACAGGCGATCGAAGGGCTAAAGGAGGAACAAAAGACCCAGGAGCGGGAGCTTCGGGTCGTGAAGGCAAAGGCAGCCGAGAATGAGGACGATATACAGGGCCTGGTGGTGAAGACGGAGACGCAGGAGGCACATCAGAAACGATGTGTGGAAAGGTTGGAGGCACTGGAAAACAACGCAAGGAGGAACAACCTGAGGATTCTTGGTCTTCCTGAAGGTGTGGAGGGAGCGGACGTCGGGGCATATGTGAGCACGATGCTGCACTCGTTAATGGGAGCGGAGGCCCCGGCGGGTCCGTTGGAGGTGGAGGGAGCATACCGAGTGATGGCGCGAGGACCGAGAGCAGGAGAAATTCCCAGAGCCATAGTGGTGAGATTCCTCCGTTTTAAGGATAGAGAAATGGTCCTTAGATGGGCGAAGAAAACTCTGAGCAGTAAATGGGAGAACGCGGTGATCCGCGTTTATCAAGACTGGAGTGCGGAGGTGGCGAGAAGGAGGGCGAGCTTTAATCGGGCCAAGGCGGTGCTTCATAAAAAGAAGATAAAATTTGGAATGCTGCCACCGGCAAGACTGTGGGTCACATATCGAGGGAGGCACCACTACTTTGAGACGGCGGATGAAGCGTGGACTTTTATTGTGGAAGAAAAACTGGAATGAGCGGGTTATTAAAAAGAACGTTCGAACAAAGTGGTGGGGCGAATGTGGGGGGCAAAGAGGGGTTTTATGTACTAATCCTGCGATGTGGTAACTTTTCTCTCTCCCACAGGTGGTGCTGGGGGGAGGAGGGGAGGTGGAGGAGATGGGGCGTTGGCCATTGGGGGCGGGGCCAAGGGAGAAGCGCGGGCTTGGTTCCCGCGCTATGATAATCATGGCGGGAATAGAGAAGCAGGAAGGAGGGGGCGTCGCACGGTGCGAGCCGAGGTCACGGGGGGAAGCCGAGGTCAGCCAGAGTTTGCTGACTTCTGGGAGCAACATGGGGGGAGTAATTACGCTAGCGGGGGATCTAGCGGGGGGGGTGGGAGGGGGAATTACTGGGTTGCTGCTGCTGGGGAGAGGGGGGAGCTGGTATGGGAGAGGATGGGCGGGGGGCACCGCCTGGGGGAGATACAGCTGCGTGGGAACCGGGTGAGGAGCTGGAAAAAGGGGATGGCTAATCGACAAGGGGGGGGGTAGGAAGCCCCCCAACTCGGCTGATCACGTGGAACGTGAGAGGGCTGAACGGGCCGATAAAGAGGGCACGGGTACTCGCACACCTTAAGAAACTTAAGGCAGATGTGGTTATGTTACAGGAAACGCACCTGAAACTGATAGACCAGGTTAGGCTACGCAAAGGATGGGTGGGGCAGGTGTTCCATTCGGGGCTAGATGCGAAAAACAGGGGGGTGGCTATATTAGTGGGGAAGCGGGTAATGTTCGAGGCAAAGACTATAGTGGCGGATAACGGGGGCAGATACGTGATGGTGAGTGGCAAATTACAGGGGGAGGCGGTGGTCTTGGTAAACGTATATGCCCCGAACTGGGATGATGCCAATTTTATGAGGCGGATGCTAGGACGCATTCCGGACCAAGAGATGGGAAAGCTGATAATGGGGGGAGATTTTAATACGGTGTTGGAACCAGGGCTGGATAGGTCGAAGTCCAGGACTGGAAGGAGGCCGGCAGCAGCCAAGGTGCTTAAAGATTTTATGGAGCAGATGGGAGGTGTAGACCCGTGGAGATTTAGCAGACCTAGGAGTAAGGAGTTCTCGTTTTTCTCCTATGTCCATAAAGTCTACTCGCGAATAGACTTTTTTGTGCTGGGTAGGGCATTGATCCCGAAGGTGAGGGGAACGGAGTATACGGCTATAGCCATTTCGGATCACGCTCCACACTGGGTGGACTTGGAGATAGGGGAGGAAACAGGAGGGCGCCCACCCTGGAGAATGGACATGGGACTAATGGCAGATGAGGGGGTGTGTCTAAGGGTGAGGGGGTGCATTGAAAAGTACTTGGAACTCAATGATAATGGGGAGGTCCAGGTGGGAGTGGTCTGGGAGGCGTTGAAGGCGGTGGTTAGAGGGGAGCTGATATCAATAAGGGCACATAAAGGGAAGCAGGAGAGTAAGGAACGGGAGCGGTTGCTGCAAGAACTTTTGAGGGTGGACAGACAATATGCGGAAGCACCGGAGGAGGGACTGTACAGGGAAAGGCAAAGGCTACATGTAGAATTTGACTTGCTGACTACAGGCACTGCAGAGGCACAATGGAGGAAGGCACAGGGTGTACAGTACGAATATGGGGAGAAGGCGAGCAGGTTGCTGGCACACCAATTGAGGAAAAGGGGAGCAGCGAGGGGAATAGGGAGAGTGAGGGATGAGGAAGGAGAGATGGAGCGGGGAACGGAGAGAGTGAATGGAGTGTTCAAGACATTTTATAAAAAATTATATGAAGCTCAACCCCCGGATGGGAGGGAGAGAATGATGGGCTTCTTGGATCGGCTGGAATTTCCCAAGGTGGAAGAGCAGGAAAGGGTGGGACTGGGAGCACAGATCGAGGTAGAAGAAGTGGTGAAAGGAATTAGGAGCATGCAGGCGGGAAAGGCCCCGGGACCGGATGGATTCCCAGTCGAATTCTATAGCAAATATGTGGACTTGCTCGCCCCGGTACTGACGAGCACCTTTAATGAGGCAAAGGAAAGGGGACAACTGCCCCCGACTATGTCTGAAGCAACGATATCGCTTCTCTTAAAGAAGGAAAAGGACCCGCTACAATGCGGGTCCTATAGACCTATTTCCCTCCTAAATGTAGATGCCAAGGTCCTGGCCAAGGTAATGGCAATGAGAATAGAGGAATGTGTCCCGGGGGTGGTCCACGAGGACCAAACTGGGTTTGTGAAGGGGAGACAGCTGAACACGAATATACGGAGGTTGTTAGGGGTAATGATGATGGCCCCACCAGAGGGAGAAACGGAGATAGTAGTGGCGATGGATGCCGAGAAAGCATTTGATAGAGTGGAGTGGGATTATTTGTGGGAGGTGTTGAGGAGATTTGGTTTTGGAGAGGGGTATGTTAGATGGGTGCAGCTGTTGTATAGCGCCCCAGTGGTGAGCGTGGTCACGAATGGACGGGGATCTGCATATTTTCAGCACCATAGAGGGACAAGGCAGGGATGCCCTCTGTCCCCATTATTGTTTGCACTGGCGATTGAGCCCCTGGCGATAGCGTTGAGGGGTTCCAAGAAGTGGAGGGGAGTACTTAGGGGAGGAGAAGAGCACCGGGTATCTTTGTATGCGGACGATTTGCTACTATACGTGGAGGACCCGGCGGAGGGGATGCCGGAAATAATGCGGATACTTGGGGAGTTTGGGGATTTTTCAGGGTATAAATTGAACATGGGGAAAAGTGAGTTGTTTGTGGTGCATCCAGGGGAGCAGAGTAGAGAAATAGAGGACCTACCGCTGAGGAAGGTAACAAGGGACTTTCGTTACCTGGGGATCCAGATAGCTAAGAATTGGGGCACATTGCATAGGTTAAATTTAACGCGGTTGGTGGAACAGATGGAGGAGGATTTCAAGAGATGGGATATGGTATCCCTGTCAATGGCAGGAAGGGTGCAGGCGGTTAAGATGGTGGTCCTCCCGAGATTCCTCTTTGTGTTTCAGTGCCTCCCGGTGGTGATCACGAAGGCTTTTTTTAAAAGGATTGAAAAGAGCATCATGGGTTTTGTGTGGGCCAGGAAGACCCCGAGAGTGAGGAGGGGATTCTTACAGCGTAGCAGGGATAGGGGGGGGCTGGCACTACCGAGCCTAAGTGAGTATTATTGGGCCGCTAATATTTCAATGGTGAGTAAGTGGATGGGAGAGGAGGAGGGAGCGGCGTGGAAGAGATTAGAGAGGGCGTCCTGTAGGGGGACTAGCCTACAGGCTATGGTGACAGCCCCATTGCCGTTCTCACCGAGGAACTACACCACAAGCCCGGTGGTGGTGGCTACACTGAAGATTTGGGGACAGTGGAGACGGCATAGGGGAAGGACTGGAGCCTTGGGGGGGTCCCCGATAAGAAACAACCATAGGTTTGCCCCGGGGGGAATGGATGGGGGATATGGAATGTGGCAAAGAGCAGGAATAACGCAACTGAAAGATCTGTTTGTGGATGGGAAGTTCGCGAGTCTGGGAGCGCTGACCGAGAAATATGGGTTGCCCCAAGGGAATGCATTCAGGTATATGCAACTGAGGGCTTTTGCGAGGCAACAGGTGAGGGAATTCCCGCAGCTCCCGACACAAGAGGTGCAGGACAGAGTGATCTCAAAGACATGGGTGGGGGATGGTAAGGTGTCAGATATATATAGGGAAATGAGGGACGAAGGGGAGACTATGGTAGATGAACTAAAAGGGAAATGGGAAGAAGAGCTGGGGGAGGAGATCGAGGAGGGGCTGTGGGCAGATGCCCTAAGCAGGGTAAACTCGTCGTCCTCGTGTGCCAGGCTAAGCCTGATTCAGTTTAAGGTATTACACAGGGCACATATGACTGGAGCACGGCTCAGTAAATTTTTTGGGGTGGAGGATAGGTGTGCGAGGTGCTCGAGAAGCCCAGCGAATCATACCCATATGTTTTGGTCATGCCCGGCACTACAGAGGTTTTGGATGGGGGTGACAAAGGTGCTTTCAAAAGTAGTAGGAGTCCGGGTCGAACCAAGCTGGGGGTTGGCTATATTTGGGGTTGCACAAGAGCCGGGAGTGCAGGAGGCGAGAGAGGCCGATGTTTTGGCCTTTGCGTCCCTAGTAGCCCGGCGCAGGATATTGCTAATGTGGAAAGAAGCCAAGCCCCCGGGGGTGGAGACCTGGATAAATGACATGGCGGGGTTTATAAAGCTAGAGCGGATTAAGTTCGTCCTAAGGGGGTCGGCTCAAGGGTTCACCAGGCGGTGGCAACCGTTCGTCGAATACCTCGCAGAAAGATAGACGGAATGGGAAAAAGAAGGCAGCAGCAGCAGCCCAGGATCCGGGGGGGGGGGAGGAGGAGGAGGAGGAACCAGAAGGACTCTCAGGGTTGTTAATATATACTGTATAGTATGTATAGGTCGTTGCTACAGATAATTATATATTGGACTGTTAAATTATATTTTTGGAGAGTGTTACTTGTGACAAGGCAGTTGCCAATTAGGGCTAGTTTCCATTTTTGTTATTTATTATTTATTCATTTTTTGTTTATAAAATAGGTCATTGTTATTTGTGTTGTTATAATATTGTGTAAAGAATGCACAATGTACTGTGTTGGTTGACCAAAAATTTTCAATAAAATATTTAATAAAAAAAAAAGAACATGTTTTTCCTCCTAATAGCAATTATCCATGAAACAGTACTTAATGACTCATTATTACTTACAAATTTTCAGTCTTGACTTTAAAATATAAATTTAATTGCAGGTGATGTAGTTGTTACTACGCCTCACAGTCTGATACGGATCCTTCAAATACACTGCCTATTTTTTATTAGACTCAGCCATTTGGTGTTGGACAGGGTTGATGTACTTTTCGATGAAGCAATGGGTGAAGTGAGTAATGTATTGAAATGTTAGATTAGTAGTCACAATTCTTGATTTGATTATTTGCTTACTGTCACTTTATTGAAGCTAAACATACGCTGGTTTAAGATTCTATAATTTCCTTGAAAATCCAAAAAGACCTGAATTGATCAGTATGGGTACAAGATGCAAGGATGATATTCAGTTAAAATATGCATATTAAAAGGTACGTTGAAGACAGACAAATATAAAAAACCATGGAGCAGTAGGTTCATTTCTTTGTTCCAGATGTCCAATGTAGCTGCATTTGGAGTTGCAGCCTGTCTTCTGTGTGGTGGTGCTGCAGGGAAGGTAGGCACATTTCTGAAGAAAGGAGAACAAATGCAGCGTTCCCGCTATATTCTTTTTGATGTGCATCCTCATAATTGGCACAAAGCTCCAATGTGGATGTTTTTGGCTATGTGGCCACTATTGATGCAAAAAAAAATAGTTTGGCCTCGTTGAAAATAGGTGCAGACATTTCTGGCCTGATGAGTTTGTAACATTGTGTGATATTGGCTGGCTGACGGCTTTTTTCCTCTCCCCACAGTAGAAATCCAGGAATAGAGCTCTGCCTGACAACGTGAAGCCTGAAACAGTTTTCTGAAAAAATTGAACTCGTACAGTTAATGCATTCTGTTGCAATTTTGGGATTTAATCTTCTGTAACTTGGTGTAAGAAATTAAATAATTTCAGTTGTTTTGTTCCCAGAAGTTTGAAATAATTACACTTTAAGATTCATAACTCGGGAGCTTCATTGAGTTTATTTCTTGCAGTTCTCCTTGTGGCTGACTGATATGTTGTTGGTTTGCACCTGGCTGCAGTGCAGCAGTAAATATGGCACTCTGAATGTATATTTGCATCACCATTAGTTCCTAACTCTGTGAATAGTAAACAATATAACATCACTTTTTTAAAAAAATTATAATGACTCCTTATCAATATAACTATTCCAGTCATGTCTTTTTTATTATATCTAACCAAAGATGGTTAACAATTAACTTTAATAATTAAGCTGGACACCTTTAGATTCTGTTGGAGCTTGGTTTCTCAAAATATGATACATGATATTGCTTGAGTGGTAGAATATTGTGCCTTCATCTTGTAGATTTGTTAATATTGGAAGAGAGCTTTTGATGTGTTGGCATGCTGCACAGGCAATTCTGTGTGTGTTGATGTTGTGTATTGCTCCTGATAAGTTCTGCTTAATGTCGCTAATGTTGTCTCACTTGCTGGTGATGTTGATGTTTCACCACTTGGTGGTGCTGTTGATGTTATCATGCTGGTTAGTGATGTTGATGCTGTTTTCTGCTTTTCCAGTTCTAGTGCAGGTCCAATATAACTGTTCCTTCTCATGTGCTTTTTCATTGCTTTTGGTCCCAATGCTATGTGACTTGATATCGCAGCTTCACCACATTTGCTGGGTTTCAGGCTTTCATGATAGAATCCTATATGCATACAGTTTGTCCTTTTCAACAGCTTAGACAAGGAATGGCATGCTTAATAAAGTGTTGACCTCCTACCTATGCATCAGTGAGTTGTTGTCTTACTTCCCCCTGGTCAGCTGAGGCAGAGTTGTCTTATACTTGCCTTCAACGGCTCTACAGCAATTTCATGGCAGTCTTGATGGGTGTAGATCAGGGTGACAATAAGGAAGGTCTGGGACTTCCTTTGTATCTTGCCACTTTTTAAGGGTTTTCTTGACTGTCTAGACGTGTCTTTCTATAGACCCGTGTTCTCTTGGGAAATATGGGAACAAGGTCATGATAGAATTGTTCAGCAAATTCCTTTACATTCTCTAAAGATGAAATGTTGCTCTTTTGGGACTTCTAGTGGTGGCCTGCAGGGAGCGGTCATGCACAAGGTATGAAATGAAATGAAAATCGCTTATTGTCACAAGTAGGCTTCAAATGAAGTTACTGTGAAAAGCCCCTAGTCGCCACATTCCGGCGCCTGCTCGGGGAGGCTGGTACGGGAATTGAACCCGCACTGCTGGCCTTGTTCTGCTTTACAAGCCAGCTATTTAGCCCACTGTGCTAAACCAGCCCCATGAGAGGTCATGCACAAGGTAGCTCCCAACAGGGTTCTTGATCTTCGGCCTTTTTTGCCCTGTTTCTGAGGTTATTTTATTCGAAGAATCCCATCTACCAGATAATATAAGGTGCCCACATTAAAGAGATGCCAAGAAAGGCCAGAGGAAAGAAACCTAGGGATAGAAATTCGGCAATGGATTCAGCGACTTCACGAGGCTCCTCGGTGGAGAAAATGGCGGAGGCTGCTTCTGTGACTCCGGCCACTCCAATCACGGCCGATATATATTGACTGGAGTACTAGTGACAGAATTTGAGAAGCAGTGGAGAGTTATGTCTGGGGACCTTGGAAAGTCGATAGAGGAGGCCCTAGGTACCATATGATCTAAGGTGGAGAAACCGTTGAGAAGGTAAGGGTACATGAATAAAGGTGTGGAAAGGCTTTGTCAAAACACAGCAAGCAAATTGTTTCGCTGAAGACTGAAATCGTTCTGGCAGCTGGTGAGAATAAGAAGCTGAGTACTAAGGTTGACTATCTCAAGCTGCTCGATGAGGCAGGACCTCGGAATTGTGGGGTTAGAGTCATAGAGGTTTACAGCATGAAAACAGGCCCTTCAGCCCAACTTGTCCATGCCGCCCAGTTTTTACCACTAAGCTAGTCCCAATTGCCTGCATTTGGCCCATAAGCCTCCCTATCCAGCTTTCCTATATAACTGTCTAAATGCTTTTTAAAAGGCAAAATTGTACCCGCCTCTACTGCCTCTGGCAGCTCATCCCAGACACTCACCACCCTATGTGAAATAAATTGCCCCACTGGACACTTTTGTATCTCTCCCCTCTCACCTTAAACCTATGCCCTCTTATTTTAGACTTTGGGACCTTTGGGAAAAGATGCTGACCATCTACCTTATCTATGCCCCTCATTATTTTATAGACCTCTGTAAGATCACCCCTAAGATAGGGTGAGGGAGTGGGCCTAGGTAGGGTGCTCTTTCGGAGGGTAGGTGCAGACACAATGGGTTGAATGCTTCCTTCTGCACTGTAAGACTCTATAATTCTATGCATTATGGTTGTTATGGGAAATATATAGCTCCAGGTGGGGGAAGTAGCTGCAGCTTATATCAGTTTAGTATGGGATAATGAGTTTGTTTTGTTGGGGTAGGTGGGAGGGGGAATCGTTCGTTTTCATGTTGCCGCCAAGAAAACCTGGGAGGGGTTATTAACTTAACTAAAACAAACCATGAATCAAATCCTAAGCCCATCAACAAAAACAGAATGAGCAACAGGTATTTAAACTTACACGCCACCGCCGCCACCACCACCCTGTGAATGGGGTTGTCAATGCTAGCCATGCCTTTTGTGACAATCCTCTGCCGGTTTTACCCTGGTGGCCATTGCACTGTTCGGGTTCCCCGCTTATATACATATAGTGATAGGGGGTCCTCTTTTATGAGCGACGAACTGCGTCAATTCCTGCTCAGCAAGGGCATCGCCTCGAGCAGGACGACCAGTTACAACCCCCGGGGTAACGGACAGGTAGAGAGGGAGAATGGAACGACTGTCCTACTAGCCCTACGGTCCAGGAACCTCCCAGTCTCCCGCTGGCAAGAAGTCCTCCCGGATGCCCTCTCATGGGGCTGGTTTAGCACAGTGGGCTAAATAGCTGGCTTGTAAAGCAGAACAAGGCCAGCAGTGCGGGTTCAATTCCCGTACCAGCCTCCCCGAGCAGGCGCCGGAATGTGGCGACTAGGGGCTTTTCACAGTAACTTCATTTGAAGCCTACTTGTGACAATAAGCGATTTTCATTTCATTTCATACCTTGTGCATGACCGCTCCCTACAGGCCATTAAAATGTTTTAATCATTGGTGAAACCCGCTGTCAATGTGAATATAGAGACACAAATTGTCGAAAGAAGAATTTCCAGCTATGCAATGAAAATCTAATTCTTGTCGGGCGGCATGGTGCACAGTGGTTAGCACTGCTGCCTCACAGCACTGAGGACCCAGGTTCGATCCCCGGGTCACTGTCTGTGTGGAGTTTGCCCATTCTCCCAGTGTCTGCATGGGTCTCACCCCGACAACCCAAAGATGTGCCCCACAAAATTGCCCTGTGGTGGCCAGCAACTACAAAACATAACAACATGGTATAATTGGTTATTCAGGTACCGTAATACCTCCGTAAAGTGTTTAGTAACTATTTACAAGTCTGGTAGCTATGTACATTCGGTGTTTTATATTTACAGATTCCGGTTAAAATGAAGCAATCAGTCGATCGGGGGCCCTGGTCGTCCTCTGTGATCGTTGGAGCCTCGGTGGTGACTCCGGTGGAGGCTTAGGCGTCTGTGCCTCCGGGAGCGTGGCTTCGATCTCCATGGCAGCTTCGTCACCCCTAGACGGCGCTGGTGGGGAAAACGGCTGACCTGGGGAGGGAGCGCCTGCAGGGCGGCGTCGGTGGGTGGGGGGGGCCTAGGCAGGGGCGGCGGAAGGACCGATCCTCCTGTAAGGTGCTGCGGTGGAAGGGAGGGTGGGACTGATGGCTGGAATGTACGTGGAGTTCCGGCGGGTGCCAGGTCCCGTAGGGAGACGGTATCTTGTCGGCTGTCGGGGTACGCCACGTAGGCGTACTGGGGGTTAGCATGGAGCAGATGGACCCTCTCGACCAGCGGGTCCGACTTGTGCGCCCGCACGTGTTTTCGGAGCAGGATGGGTCCGGGTGCTGCCAGCCAGGTCGGGAGCAAGGTCCCGGAGGAGGACTTCCTAGAGGACAAGGAGACGTTCGTGAGGTGTCTGATTGGTGGTTGTACAAAGCAGTGACCGGATGGAGTGGAGGGCATCCGGGAGGACTTCTTGCCAGCGGGAGACTGGGAGGTTCCTGGACCGTAGGGCTAGTAGGACAGTCGTTCCATTCTCCCTCTCTACCTGTCCGTTACCCCGGGGGTTGTAACTGGTCGTCCTGCTCGAGGCGATGCCCTTGCTGAGCAGGAATTGACGCAGTTCGTCGCTCATAAAAGAGGACCCCCTATCACTATATGTATATAAGCGGGGAACCCGAACAGTGCAAAGATGCTATGGAGGGCCTTGATGACGGTGGAGGCGGTCATGTTGGGGCAGGGGATGGCGAATGGGAACCGGGAGTACTCCTACATCCTGAACGTGATTGACGTGTTGCGGTCGGTGGAGGAGAAGGGGGCCTTTGAAGTCCATGCTGAGGCGTTCAAAGGGACAGGAACCCTTTATCAGGTGCACTTTCTCTGGTCGGTAGAAGTGCGGTTTGCACTCCACGCAGATTTGGCAGTCCCTGGTGGCTGTCCTGACCACCTCGATGGAGTAGGGCATGTTGCGGGTCGTGACGAAATGGAAAAAGCGAGTGACCCCCGGGTGGCAGAGGTCCTCGTGGAGGGCTCGGAGGCGGTCCACTTGTGCGGTGGCACATGTGCCGCGTGACAGGGTGTCAGGAGGCTCATTTAGCTTCCCGGGACGATACAAGATCTCGTAGTTGTAGGTGGAGAGTTCAATCCTCCACTGCAAGATTTTGTCGTTTTTTTATCTTGCCCGGCTTTGCATTATCGAACATGAAAGCCACCGACCGTTGGTCAGTGAGGAGAGTGAATCTCCTGCCGGCCAGGTAATGACTCCAATGTCGCACAGCTTCTACTATGGCCTGGGTCTCCTTTTCGACTGAGGAGTGGCGGATTTCGGAAGCATGGAGGGTACGGGAGAAGAAGGTCACGGGTCTGCCCACTTGGTTGAGGGTTGCCGCCAGAGCTACGTCGGACGCTTCGCTCTCGACCTGGAAGGGGAGGGACTCATCGATGGCGTGCATCGTGGCCTTTGCAATGTCTGCTTTGATGCGGCTGATGGCCTGGCGGGCCTCTATCGACAGGGGAAAAACTGTGGTTTGGATTAGGGGACGGGCTATGTCCGCGTAGTTGGGGACCCACTGGCCGTAGTAGCTAAAAAAAACCTTAGGCAGCGCTTCAGGGCCTTCGAGCAGTGAGGGAGGAGGAACGCCATAAGGGGGCGCATGCGTTCAGGGTCGGGGCCTACAACTCCATTTCGCACTACGTAGCCGAGGATGGCTAGATGGTCGGTGCTAAACACGCATTTACCCTTATTGTACGTTAGGTTAAGGATCTTTGCGGTCTGGAGAAATTTTCGGAGGTTGGTGTCGTGGTCCTGCTGGTCGTGGCAGCAGATGGTGACATCGAGATATGGGAATGTTGCCCGTAAACCGTACCGGCACGGTAGCATTGTGGATAGCACAATTGCTTCACAGCTCCAGGGTCCCAGGTTCGATTCCGGCTTGGGTCACTGTCTGTGCGGAGTCTGCACATCCTCCCCGTGTGTGCGTGGGTTTCCTCCGGGTGCTCCGATTTCCTCCCACAGTCCAAAGATGTGCGGGTTAGGTGGATTGGCCATGATAAATTGCCCTTAGTGTCCAAAATTGCCCTTAGTGGGGTTACTGGGTTATGGGGATAGGGTGGAGGTGTTGACCTTGGGTAGGGTGCTCTTTCCAAAAGCCGGTGCAGACTCGATGGGCCGAATGGCCTCCTTCTGCACTGTAAATTCTATGATCTAACCATTCGGTCCATCTCGATCTGGAAGATCAAGACCCCGTTAGTGACACCAAAGGGAACCTTTAAGAAGTGATAGAGCGACCCATCTGCCTCGAAGGCAGTGTATTTGCAGTCACTAGTGTGGATGGGGAGCTGGTGGTAGTGTTAACTTTTGGTTGGTTCAATTGGCTCTGTTTTATAACCTTTGCTCTCGAGTCGCCAGGTATCTTTATGATACTGCCACGAGGTTCAAGTTCAAGTAATGATCAATAACTCAACACACCAGTTAGTAAGATTCAAATCAAAGCACATTTATTATACACAGTAAATCGCTACTCATGCATAAATTCTACTTCTAAGCTACTTCCACAACTAACAGGCCTATACTTAGCTTCGGACTGGCCCACCAGGTCAGGAGAACACATGGCCTTTCGTTCGGAATCTGAAACTGCGGGATTCAAAGCCGGTATGGACTGGTATCTAGGAGCGCCTATCTCGTAGCGAACGTCGACTTGAGACTTACTTCAGTGATGCGGCAGCTTGGACAGTCACTCTCAAGGGTTGGTTTGCGTTGCTGAGTGACCCTGTCAAGAAGAACGATTTGAACTTGGGGGCTTAACTCTTATAGTCCCCAGGGGCTTCCCGCCTTTCGGGCGGACCCTGTACCTGGTTCCAAGTGATTGGACTTAGTTCCAATTGCTTGGTTCGATTTCTCCAATACTGGAGCGGATCCCTGATCGATGGGCGGTCTTGAGGTGTTCGTTAACCTCTTTTGTGTTGGCTCCTGCTGGCGCCGGGGAGTCTGGCTTAGCTTTGTTTGTCCCAAATGTTGCGATTGTTCCCGGGGATTGCTTATCAGTATGTAGATGGCTGCTACATTATTATGCAGATGGCTGTTTGTATCGATGCTGTCTGGGCTTTTGCAGAGTTTAAGTTTAACACACAGTAAACTTGCACCTGCTGGTTTCTGCCTGTGTTGGCTGAATTTCCCTGCAGCCTTTGCTGTTCTCCATTTTACATCGGGAATTGGCCAATTCAGGTGGCTACAGTAGGCGGACTTGAGATCCACCATGGAGAAGACCTTATAATGCACAATCCTGTTTACCAGGTCGGATATGCGGGGGGGGGGACGGACACGTCCAGCTTTGTCAACCTGTTGATGGTCTGACTTTAGTCGATGACCATCCTATGCTTCTCCCTGGTCTTCACCACCACTACTTGAGCTCTCAAGGGGCTGTTACTGGCTTCAATGACCCCTTCCCTCAGTAGCCTTTGGACCTCTGATCTAATAAAGATCCAGTCCTGGGCACTTTAGCGTCCGCTCCTGGTGGCGACGGGTTTGCAATCGGGGTGAGGTTCGCAAACCGGGATGGGAGTCGACCTTGAAGGTCGCGAGGCTGCAGACAGTAAGGGGGGGGAGGGTAATAGGGCCGTCGAATTGGAAGGTCAGACTTTGAAGGTTACACTGGAAGTCTAAACCCAGGAGTGTAGCCGCGCAGAGGTGGGGAAGGACGTAGAGACGGAAATTTTTGAACTCCCTTCCCTGGACTGTGAGGTTTGCTAAACAAAACCCCTTTATCTCCACTGAGTGGGAACCAGAGGCCAGTGAGATTTTTTGATTAACAGGGTGGATGAGGAGGGAACAGCGCCTTACCGTGTCGGGGTGTCTGAAGCTCTCCGTGCTCCCAGAGTCAATTAGGCAGGACGTCTCGTGCCCGTCGTTGAAAACGGTCGTCGTTGCGGTTGAGTGTTCGAGGTCGAGATTGATCCAGAGTCACCGTGGCCAATCGCAGTAGTTGAGAATTCTGTTCAGGCAGTGTGTGGTCGGCCGAGCTGGGATCCTGGGGGCCCATCCAAGATGGCGTCTCCCATTGGTCGCACATGGCCGCGGGTGCACAAAATGGCGGCGCCCATCCCTCAAGCGTGGCGTCCGTGGAACCAGATGGCGGCGCACGGGGTCCGCACGTGGCCCTGAGATATGGGGGTGGCGGCGACCGCTGGCCACACTGGGCCCGTGGAGAAGTTTGTGGTGGCGGTCCGGATTCGCCGCTGGACACCACGGCCACTGCTCGGGCCTGACATACCCCCACGAAATGGCCCTTTTTGCCGCATCCCCTGCAGGTGGATGCGCGGGCCGGGCAGCGCTGGCGGGGGTGCTTGGCCTGCCCGCAAAAGTAGCAGCGGGGCCCCTCGGGGTTGGCAGGCCGCCTTGCAGCGCAGGCCTGCGGGGGAACGGGGGAAGTCTCTGGGGCGGCCGCTGCGGGGTTCCACGCTGCCCAGGGGGCTGCCGCATGGTCGGGAACGTAGGTGCGGGCGTTCCTGGAGGCCACGTCCAGGGAGCCTTCAAGGGCCCGTGCCTCCCTAAGACCCAGGGTGTCTTTCTCTAACAGGCGCTGGCGGATTTGAGATGAAAGCATACCTGCCACAAAAGCGTCCCGGACTAAGAGTTCCGTGTGTTCGCTCGCCGAAACTTGCGGGCAGCCGCAGCTTCTGCACAGCACCAGGAGTGCGCGGTAGAATTCCTCCAACAATTCCCCATGGGTTTGCCGTCTTGTTGCAAGCAGATGCCGGGCGTAGACCTGGTTTACCGGGCGAATGTACTGTCCTTTTAGCAGCTCGATTGCTGCATCAAAGTCTTCCGCTTCCTCGATGAGGGTGTAGATCTCCGGGCTCACCCTTGAGTGCAGTTTCTGCTCTCCCGTGGGTGCGTTTTCTGCCGTCTTGAGATACCCTTTAAAACACGCCAGCCAGTGCTTAAAGATCGCCACTGAGTTTGCCACGTTGGGGCTAAGTTGCAGGAGCTCCATCCTTTCTTCTTAAAATCTAGCTTATTAAATTGATGCACGATCAATGACCACTAAAACAAGGTTGTAGTACAACTGAAGGCTTTAATAAGCTAGATGTTTCCCCAGCAGCTCAGGTACAGAATGAGGGCTGCTGGGACGGCACGTGTTCTTATACCCCGCCTATCAGGGCGGAGCTATTATACTCAAGCCAATAGCAAGCATATAGGTTCTACCAATGGTACTTCAGCCTCTCGGGTAACGTAATACGTATAATACCACACTGGGATAGGGTGGAGGTGTGGGGTCAAGTAGGGTGCTCTTTCCAAGAGCTGGTGCAGACTCGATGGGCTGAATGGCCTCCTTCTGCACTGTAAATTCTGTAAATTGAAAAAAAATAATTGGGTACTCTAAATTTATTTTAAAAATCTAATTCTTGTCTATTTTAAACATAGATGACTACCATCCTGCAATGCTTCAGGGAAGCTACTAATGTTCCAGAGAGAAGGTCGACCCTACAACAGCTCATTGCTGTTGGAAAGCATTGGACAAAGCAAATGGACAGTTTAGTAAAAGAAAATCAAAGCGATCCTTATGTTGTTATAACAGCCATGGAAGAAGCTGCACTGTACGGAAATGTGCATCAGGTTTGTACTTGTGAAATATGACTAGGTCTGAGGTAGTTTGATTCTAATGCTGTGATCATCTGACTGCAATCAGGTGAGAGTATACATTTTTAAAATTTGAATCTTTGTTTTTAAGTTATAATTATTGTGAACTACCATGTTGTGGGTTCCAAAATATCAAAGAATTACTAGAAAAAAATTGGATGAAATATTTGAAACTCTGCCACCCTGTAGAAAATTTTAATATTACATTTTAAGTAAATTTCTTAAGAGAAACCTGATATGTACCTTTCAACATGTCTGTCTTCAGAATATGTTAACCCTCATACAAGCTTCATCTTATGTGTATTCATGCTTTCAAATTTTTTACAAAACATATATTTGTTCAAGGAGTGAGGATGTCGCTGCTACGGCCATCATTAATTAGCCTTGATAAGCTGGTGGTAAGCCACTGCCTTAAACTGCTGCGGTTCATGGGTCATAGTTACACGCACAGGGCTGTTAGGGAGGAAGTTACAAGATTTTGACCCAGTAACAGTGGGGGGATAAAAAGCAATATAGATCCAAGTGAGGGTGGTGTGTAATTTGGAAGTTGCAGGTGGTGTTATTCCAATGTGCTAGTTGCCTTAATTCCTCTAGGTGGTAAAGGTCATGGGTTTGGGAAGCACTGTTGGAGCAAGCTTAGTGAGTTACTGCAGTGCATCATGTGGATGATGCACACTGCTGCCACTGGTGGAGTGAGTGAATTTTTGAAGTTGTTATTGGGAGCTAATTAAGTGGGCTGCTTTGTCCTGGCTGATGTCAAGCTTCTTGAGTGTTTTTGGAGTGGCACTCATCCAGGCAAATGGGAGTATTTCATCACACTCCTTACATCTTGTAGATGGTGGACAGGCTTTGGGGAGTCAGGTGGTGAGTTACCTACTGAAAATTCCCAGCCTTTGGCCTGCCATTGCATCCACAGTATCTAAATGGTGGCTGGTCCAGTTCAGTTTCTGGTCATTGGTTACTGATGATGAGGATTCAGTGATGGTAAAGTCATTTGATGTTGCGGGAAGATGATTAGATCCTCTTTTGCTGGGATGTCATTGCTTGGCACTTGTATGGTCTGAATGTTACTTTCCACTTATCGGTCCAAGCCTGTATATTGTCCAGGTTTTGCTGGGTGCCAGCACAGACACTTCATTATCTACGGAGATGCGAACAGAACTGAACATTGTGCAATTGTCAGTAAATATCCTCACTTCTGACCTTAATGGAGAGAAGGTAATTGAAGCAGGTGAAGGTGGCTGGCCCGAGGACATTGCCCTGAGGCAGCGATTCTCTTATGGTCGAGATGATTAGCCTCTAACAACCACAAAAATCTTATTTTGTGCAAGACATGACTCCAACCAGTGAAATCTCCCCGCTGATTTCCATTTCCTTCAATTTTACTGGAGCTTCTTGAAATCACATTTGATCAAACGCTGCTTTGATGTCCAGAGCCGTCACTCTGACCTCACCTCTGGAATTCAACTCTATTCTCTATTGTCCTTTCTACCACAATTTAAGTTTAATTAAAACATTTCAGCAATACTGAAGCTCCACTCCTTTGTTTTACATGTTTTCTTTCCTTTGCAGTGTTTATATTTTGAGCTTTGGGCCTTCATATGTGGTTCTCAACCATTTTTTAAAAAATGTGTCTTCTGCCAGTTGAGGTCTTTGGGGCCCTCCAGTGTTTGTTGAAAAGGAAAGTGCATTCCCTTTGCAAGTCTTATTTGATAAATTTATTGAGTAACTCCTAAGATCCTACAACTCTTAGATCTATTAGTCTTCCAGTTGAGGCAGTAATTAAACTGGGCTTTTTGCTTGAGAACAAGCTTTTATTGATCAGGGTTGCAGAAGCTTGATTCTTAATGCGTGTTTCTGAAATTATAAAGATTGCTTGACCTATACTGTAGCATTTCCCAATTAGATCCAAGTTCCTACCCTCCATCCTATTGTGTGGCACTATCACTGCTCAATGGGATAGGTTTTGAACAGATCATAAGAATTAGGCATCCATGAGGCGCTGTGGGACATCAGCAAAATTGTATACAACCACAAGCTATAACCTCGCATTCTGGCATATCCCCCACTCTACCACTGCCAATACACTGAGGGATCAACCCTGGTCCAAAGAAGAGTGCCGGAGGGCTTGCCAGGAGCAGCGCCAAGTTGCATGCCAAACAGCATTCAATAGACACAGCTAAGCATTGCCACAACTAACGGATGCGATCTAAACTCTGCAGTCGTGCCAAGTCCAGTCAGGAATGGTGATGGACAATTGCACAACTAACTAGAGGGAACAGACTCCACAAATATTCCCATCCTCAATGATGGGGGTGCCCAGCATATCAGTGCAAAGACGAGGCTAAAGTATTTGCAACCATCTTCAGCTAGATGTACTAAGTGGAGGCAATAAGACGTAGGAGCAGAAGTAGGCCTATTGAATCTACTCCGTGATTCAATGACATCATGACTGATCTGATATAATCCTCAACTCCACTTTCCTGCCTAATCCCTTGATTCCCTTACTGATTAAAAATATGTCTATCTCAGCCTTGAACATGCTTAACGACCCAGCCTCTACAGCGCTCATTACCCTGTAGGAGAATAAATTCCTCCTCATCACTGTCTTAAATAGGCAACCGCTTACTCTGAGACTATGCCCTCTGGTTCTAATTGTGCCCTCTGAGAATCTATCTCCGCCTTCTTCTGAGGTTCCCAGCATAACAGGTGCCTGTCTTCAGCTAATACGATTCACTGGTCTACTCTCATTAGCAAAGTAATGGAAAGAGTTTTGACAATACTGTCTAGCGGCACTTGCTCAGCAATAACCTGCTCACGGATGCTCAGCTTGGGTTCCGTCAGGACTATTCCGTTCCTGACCTCATTACAGCATTGGTCCACACATGGAAAAAAAGAACTGAAATTGAACTGAGGTTCAAGTGATTGTCTTTGACATCAAGGCCACATTTGACCAAGTGTGCCATCAAGGAGTCCCAACAAAACTGGAATCAATGGAAATCAGGGGGAAATTTCTCCATTGGTAGGAGTCATAACTTGCACAATGGAAGATGGTTGTGGTTGTTGGAGGTCAATCATCTCCGTTCCAGGACATCACTGCAGGAGTTCCACGGGGCAGTGTCCCAGGCCCAACCATCTTCAGCTGTAGCATCAATGACCTTCGTTCAATCATAAGGTCAGAAGTATGGATGTTTGTTGATGACTCCACAATGTTCAGCACTATTTGCAATTCCGCTGATTCTGAAGCAATCTGTGCCTATTTGCAGCAAAACTTTCACTGGAACAGCATTCAAGCTTTGGACTGATAAATGGCAAGTAACATTGTGCTACACGATGGCAGGAAATGACCATCTCCAATTGAACCTGCATAGGACCATGGGAATTATGGCCAACCCAGGACTCAGACAGATACACAGCCTATGTGTATCTAAAACAGAGGTAACCAGACCTGATCGAAACCCCCGCTCGTTTGCATTTTAATGGCCCATTTTCCCAGGACAGTAGAACTCCAATCAAGCAACAGGTACAGCCACAAACTGATCGGCGCCACTCCCCTTACTCAAAGCACAACGGCCAAGGTCAATGACCGCTAAGGACCCGCCCAGCCACCAAGGCACCCGCCCCTTTATTGGCCGAAATCGAAGACCGTGATCAGAGCCCTGTCGAACTATTGGGTCCAAGGTTAAGGATCGCCCCAAAGAGCGTGAAATCCCAGAGGGATAAAAGAGGACACAGCCATGTGTTCTGTCTCTTTTGGATCCAGCCTGTGCCAGCCCAATTGTAGCAGGAACAGCCAGCTAAGTTCAAGACCAACGATCGCTAATTGGCGGATGAGCCCAGCAGAGACAGAGCCACTTTCTTCGAACCAGCTAAGTGAGATCCAGATAAAGGCAGTGTACATTTGCACAGTGCCGGTTGCCCTGAAGTTAAGTATAGGTTATTGTAGCTGATAGGTGTAGTTTAACTCGTAGTAGATATTGTGTTTGCATGTTGAGATAACTCTTGTGTATGTAAATAAACCATCTTTTGACCAACTAACTGGTTATGTGGTCATTTGATCACAAGGGAAGGCTTGTGGTTCACTAAGATAAATAGAAATACCCACAGTAATGGCGACGCTGTTGGGACCGAAACAGAGCAACAAGAGATTCTGACCATTTCCCCTTTACAGTCAATGATATTATTCTCGCTGAATCGTCCAAAATCAGCATCATGCGGGTTACCATTGACCAGAAACTGAAGTGTGCATGCTATATAAAGACTATGGCTACAAGAGCAGATCATGGGCTGGGAATTTTGAGATGAGTAACTCACCCCCTGGTTTTCCCAAAATCTGTCCACCATCTACAAGGCACAAGTCAGGAATGTGATGGATGTTGTTCATTTGCCTGGATGAGTACAGCTTAAACAACACTCAAGAAACTCAACACTATCATTCAGGGCAATGCAGGCAGCTTGATTGGCACATCATCCATCCCCTTTAACATGCACTCCCTCCACCACTGTTCACCATAGCAGCAGTGTGCGTTTTTGTTATTAGTTCATGGGATGTAGCATCACTGGTTAAGCCAGCATTTGTGTCATCCCTAATTGCCCCTGCGATGCACTACAGCAGCTCACTAAGGCCTGTTCCATATCTGTGACCTCTACCACACAGAACGACAAGGCACATTCCATCCTGACTGAGAACTATATTACCATTCACTGTCACTGGGTCAAAATCCTGGAACTTCCTTCCTGACAGCACCGTGGGTGTACCTACACCACATGGACCGCAGCAGTTGAAGAAGGCAGTTCACCACTAATGTCGCTAGGCCATTTAAGGATGGACAATGTCTCTGGCCCAGCCAAGGACGCCCACATCCTGTTTATAAAAAAAATGTTAAAAGCTATTGAAATGGAGCCTCCTTTGTCGTTTTAATTTTATATCTTGTAGTGTGATTGCTCAGATGATTTGTATCTAAAATTAATCACATTTTACTTACAAAACAAAATTTCAACTTTTTGGGCTTGCTTCAGGTTTCAAATAGGCATCGGTTTCCTGAATGATCTCAAGGACAGACATCCAAGTCTGGAAATGTGCATGGGAGAGTAACGGACACTGTAATGGGTTAACAATTATGTTAATGAGACCATGATTATATTAATGATGTAAGTTTGACCTCAAGGATCACCTGACCAAGAGGCTTCAGAATCCAAGACACTCCAGAGACCCAGACGCAGAAATGATTATGTTCCAGAAACCATGTGCTTGAAGTCTTGAAGATGTCCTGGTCTCCCACTGCACCCTGTTCTATCCCCAGCTGTCTAGACTATGTCCTGCCACTGTACACAGGTGTACGCGGGAGTAGAGAGTGAGGCAGACGGTGCCCAACTCTCCCTCACTTAAATCAAATTCACTCACAAATGATCGTCATACATTTACTCGACCTCACGTCTTGTGGCTATGGGTGAGCAATGAAGCAGCAGGTGTGGTCCGGTGGAGCTGCAAGCCTGCACACAGGCGGCTCAGGCCATAGGGTCGTCTTTCACTGAATCAAAGCAGCAGGTGGCTGCCGGGTTTCACCGAGCAGCCCTTTTCAGGACCACACTGCTCACCTCTGTAGTTTGAGAAAAAGTGCCCCGAATATTGCCGAATATTGGCTAGGGACATTGTAAACGCACTAGTGATAATTTATCAAAATTCACTTGACTCTGGGGTGGTCCCAGAGGATTGGAAAGTAGCAAACGTGACACCACTGTTTAAAAAAGGAGATCGGCAGAAAGCGGGTAATTATAGGCCGGTAAGCTTAACTTCGGTTGTAGGGAAAATGCTGGAATCTATCATTAAGGAGGAAATAGCGGGGCACCTGGAGGGAAATTGTCCCATTGGGCAGACGCAGCATGGGTTCACAAAGGGTAGGTCGTGTCTTGACTAATTTGGTAGAATTATTTGAGGCCGTTACCAGTACAGTAGATAACGGGGAGCCAATGGATGTGGTATATCTGGATTTCCAGAAAGCTTTTGACAAGGTGCCACACAAAAGGTTGCTGCATAAACTAAAGATGCATGGCATTGAGGGTAAAGTGGTAGTATGGGTAGAGGATTGGTTAACTAACAGAAAGCAGAGAGTGGGGATAAATGGGTGTTTCTCTGGTTGGCAATCTGTAACTAGTGGGGTCCCTCAAGGATCAGTGTTGGGCCCGCAGTTGATCACAATTTACATAGACGATTTGGAGTTGGGGACCAAGTGCAATGTGTCAAAGTTTGCAGACGACACTAAGATGAGTGGTAAAGCAAAAAGTGCAGAGGATACTGGAAGTCTGCAGAAGGATTTGGATAGGTTAGGTGAATGGGCTAGGGTCTGGCAGATGGAATTCAATGTTGCCAAGTGTGAGGCTATCCATTTTGGGAGGAATAACAGCAGAATGGATTATTATTTAAACGGTAAGATGTTAAAACATGCTGCTGTGCAGAGGGACCTGGGTGTGCTGGTGCACGAGTCGCAAAAAGTTGGTGTGCAGGTGCAACAGGTGATTAAGAAGGCTAATCGAGTTTTGTCTTTCATTGCTAGAGGGATGGAGTTCAAGACTAGTGAGATTATGCTGCAATTGTATAGGGTGTTGGTGAGGCCGCATCTGGAGTATTGTGTTCAGTTTTGGTTTCCTTACCTGAGAAAGGACATATTGGCACTGGAGGGAGTGCAGAGGAGATTCACTAGGTTGATCCCAGAGTTGAGGGGATTAGATTATGACGAGAGGTTGAGGAGACTGGGACTGTACTCATTGGAGTTTAGAAGGATGCGGGGGGATCTTATTGAGACATATAAAATTATGAAGGGAATAGATAGGATAGATGCGGGCAGGTTGTTTCCACTGGTCGGGGAAAGCAGAACTAGGGGGCATAGCCTCAAAATAAGGGGAGGTAGATTTAGGACGGAGTGCAGGAGGAACTTCTTCACCCAAAGGGTTGTCAATCTCTGGAATTCCTTGCCCAGTAAAGCAGTTGAGGCTCCTTCTTTAAACGTTTTTAAGAAAAAGATAGATGCCTTTCTAAAGAATAAAGGGATTCGGGGATGTGGTGTACGGGCCGGAGAGTGGAGCTGAGAACACAAAGATCAGCCATGATCTCATTAAATGGCGGAGCAGGCTCGAGGGGCCAGATGGCCTACTCCTGTTCCTAGTTCGTATGTTCACCAGAACCTGGCTAGGTTAACGGCTGGCTTCCCACTTAGCATTAGCAATATCAAATGAGAAAAAAAGCAAATATGACCCAACTCACCTTTGGCGCATGGAATGTGCATGCTCTTTTTAAAAATATTTTATTAAAGGTTTCATATTTAACAAACACAATCTGAATTACAATAATTGAACACCAATTTGTTCAAACATGGTGCAATTGTCATGTTAACAACACAAGTAATCCCGGGGAACATGGACAGGGGGTATTGACTGTGGAGGAGGGCGGGGATTGTGAGGATGGGGGATCTGTTCCTGGAAGGGAGCTTTCCGAGCATGAGGGCGCTGGAGGAGAAGTTTGGGCTGGCGAGAGGGAACGACTTTCAATACTTACAGGTGCGGGAATTTGTATGCAGACTGGTGCCGTCTTTCCCACGTCTCCCGTCGAAGGGGAGGCAGGACCGGGTAGTTTCTAGGGGAGAGGTGGGAGAGGGTAGAGTCTCCGACGTCTACAAGGAACTAATGTTAGCTGAGGATACGCAGACCGAGGACCTGAAGCTTAAGTGGGAAGAGGAGCTCGGGAGGGGAGGGGGGGGGGGGGGGGGGGAGATGGAGGATGGTGTCTGGGCAGAAGCCCTGAGCAGAGTAAACACGACCGCAACATGCACCAGGCTCAGCCTGATCCAGTTTAAGGTCGTGCATCGGGCCCACATGACGGTGGCCCGGATGAGCAAATTCTTCGGGCTGGAGGACAAGTGTGCTAGATGCGCCGGAGGGCCAGCTAACCATGCACACATGTTCTGGTCGTGCCCTAAACTCATGGGGTATTGGCAGGGATTCGCAGATGTCATGTCCTGGGTATTGAAAACTGGGGTGGTAATGAGCCCTGAGGTGGCAATCTTTGGGGTTTCGGAGGACCCGGGAGTCCAGGAAGAGAGAGAGGCTGCCGTTCTGGCCTTTGCTTCCCTGGTAGCTCAGCGACGAATACTGTTAGCATGGAGGGACTCAAAGCCTCCGAGGGCTGAGGTATGGCTATCGGACATGGCGAGCTTCTTGGCCTAGAGAAAGTCAAGTTCGCCTTGAGGTTCGCTACTAGGATTCGCACGAAGGTGGCAGCCATTTATTGACTTCTTTGCAGAGGAGTAAGTGTCAGTGGGGGGCGTGCGAGAGTAGAGTAGGCAGATATTGAGGCAGGTCCATGCGTGAACAGAGCCGTGGTTTGCACTATGTTTATTATGTGTCTTGACTTCTTTTTTTGTTGTTGTTGTTGTGTTATGTTATTGCTAGTAACATAAGGTGCCACTTGATGTAGGCTCTGCTGAAAGATGCTCCAGACTCGGAGATAAGTTTAATGTATTTGTACAATGTCACTTTTTCTATATGCCTAAAATACCTCAATAAAATTGTTTGTTTTTAAAAAAAGCAACACCAGTAATAAGTGATTTAAAAAACCATACAACAAAGGCTACATCCAACCCCTCCCCACCCCACCAATAAACCTTGTATCCACCCCCCCCCCCCACCACATCTCCCTACAGCTGATAGTAATTAACTCTTTGAAGTATGAGATAAATGGCTGCCAGCTCAGGTAGAATCCACAGCCAATCCCCTGACACTGTACTTGACCTTTTCCAGGTATTAAAACGTCCATACGGTCACCCAACCAGGCCGAGGAACTAGGCGGAGCAGTCGCTCTCCATTCCAGCAGAATTCTCTTTCGGCAAAAGTGTGTGCATCAGCCTTCACCCTCATTCGCAGCCCCGACGAGTCCCGACAACCTGAAAATGGCCACCAACGGACAAGGCTTCAGATCAATGTCAACAACTGCTGACATGGTGCTAAAGAAGGAGACCCAAAAGCTTACCATCTTTGGATAAGACCGGAACATGTGGGTATAGTTGGCGGGCCCCCAAGAACACTGCTTGCACCTGTCCTCCGCTCCATCAAAGAACCCACTCATCCTACTTTTGGTTAGATGAGCTCTATGAACCACCTTGAGTTGGATGAGGCTGAGCTGCATGCAGGATGAGGTGGAATGTACCCATCAGAGAGCCACATTCCACACATCCTCATCTAAGATGGGTCCCAACTCCTCCTCCCATTTCACCTTCATCCGGTAAAGGAATCTCGATTCCAATTCATTTCATAGATATTCGAGATCCTCTCCCCTCCAGTTCTTGCCAAACATAAGAGTTCCTCCAACAGGGAAGGCTGTGGCGCCAAGAGGGAACGCAGGGCAAATCCTGCAAACTAAGTCGCACAGTTAGTTGTGTCCCTGCTAGTAGGAATTTCTGTCGAGAACTCCTCCCAATTGGCGAACCGTCTCTGTAAACAGGACTCCAAAGCACTCCAGCCCCTTCCCATTCCCATACCTTAAAAGTGGAATCCAAATCCAATGGCACAAACAAATGATGACCTTTTATAGGAGCCAGTAATGATATGGCAGAATGTGCGCACTCTCATGGACAATGCTCAAGCTGATAGATCAGAACGGAGAACTGTCCTAGCGGGCAGAGAGCTAGCCCAATGCGAAATGCACCTTGCAGAGGCAGGTCAACTCTGGGCAATAGGGGCAGGATACACTCACTTTCTTGTGGGGTGGTCAAGCCAAAGAGCAGCGGCACGAGGCTGGTGTGGGTTTTGCAGTCAAAAATAAACTGGTGAACAAGTAACCAGCCTCCCAAAGGGTCTAAACGACCGCCTCATGTCACTCAAGATCCCATCATCAGCACATATGTCACCACAATGACCAATCCTGAGGTCATCAAGGCGAAACTCTATGAAGACCTCCACTTTCTGACTACAGCAACATCAATGCCAGATAGGCTGGTCATACTTGGTGACTTTTAAAGCACAGATCACCAAACTTGTCGAAGTGTTATTGGCAAAGGCGGAGCTTGGAAAGACAACAGCAAACGTCATCTACTACTGCAATTCTGTGCTGAGCATGAGCTGCTTCTCACCAATGCAGTTTTCTGGCTCCCAAACCAAAATAAAGCATCCTGGAAACACCGTCGTTCTGGGTACTGACAATTCATCGATAACACCATTGTCCGGAAGAATGACAGACAAGATGTCAGGGTTATTGTGTTATGTTATTGCTAGTAACATAAGCTGCCACTTGATGTAGGCTCTGCTGAAAGATGCTCCAGACTCGGAGATAAGTTTAATGTATTTATTGAACGATTAACAATGCTCTTAAATGAGTTTGACACTCTACTAATCTGCCTCTAGTAACTCAGTCTATTCTGCTAACTAGACAAGCTTGCTCTCGACCATGTGCTAGGGTGTGATGTTGCGGATAATCAACCCTGCCCTGCTCTCTTGGTTTCTGCCGGTGGAAGAGGCAGAGCCTATGTGCCTTGTCCTTTTTATATGGGTCGTGTAGTGCCCCCTTGTGGTAATGCCACCTCTGGGTGTCCTGATTACCCATTGGTTGTGTCCTGTTCTAATGACCCATTGGTTGCGTGTCTGCATGTCATGACATTTCTGGTGCTCCCTCTAGTGGTTACTTAGTTGTAGTGTATTTACATTAACCCTTTGTGAATATACAGTGATGCATATCACTACAAGGGTGACTCGGACTAGTGGCATTGACTGACCACAGACTTGTCATCTCTAAAATGTGTCTGAAAGTTCAGCCAAAGAGAGACCCTCAAGGGAAGGAGATTCCCAAGTGCCTGAAAATCTCAAAACTGTAAACTGACAACAACAGTAGCTCACTGATGATCTAGCGAAGAAGCTAAATAACCTTCAGACCATCTCCAACAACATCGAGGAAATCTGGGCTTCCCTACAGGATACTGTGTATACCACAGCTTAAGGGATACTCAGTCCCACCAAGCACAAGCACCAGGACTGGCTTGATCAAAATAACGCTGAGACCGAGCATCTTCTTGACGAAAAATGCAAGTTACACATAGTATACGTAAAATCTGCTACAACCAACATCCGCAGCACAGTCCAATGCAGACTACGTGCGATGCAGGACAAATGGTTGAATCAAAAGGCAGATGATATACAAGCCTATGCTGACAGAAAGACATGAAGCGCTTCTACGAATCTGTCAGGATGGTCTGTGGTCCTGAATTAGCTAGCTCCTCTCAGCTTCTCTGTGCTGATGGGGCCATGCTACTTGAGGAGAAATCTCAGATCCTAGAGAGATGGGCTGAGCATTTCATTAACGTCCTCAACAGACCATCTAACACCAATGACTAAGCTATAACTAAGCTGCCCCAGGTTAACATCAACCCTGCTCTAGGCACTCCACCCACACTGCTGGAAACCGAGAAAGTTGTAGAGCAATTATCAAGTGAAAAAACCCCTGGAGCTGATCGAATTCCAGCAGAGATCTATAAATATGGTAGATCATAGCTGCTCAGAAAGCTCACCCAGCTCTTTCAGATCACATGGGAGCAAAGGGTCCTTCCACAGAATTTTAAAAACGCCTTAATTGTTCACATCTACAACGCAAAGGCAACCGCCAGTCTTGTGACAATCACAAGAAGCGGAACGAGGGGTTAAAACCATCAAGACTGTCCTGAAAAAGAACAATGGCCCAGAGCTGGCCTTGTTCAACTGATGGACAGAAGGCTGAAAACCCAACTTCCTTCGCTCCAACATCAACTTTAGACTCAATGTCGCTCTCCAAAACTGACTGACTCAGGAAGGTGTCCCAAACAAACAGCAAGAGAGGCAGTCCAACCGGCATAACTGCTGCCATAGGGCACAGACACTGCTCACACTAGAACCAGGGCACAAAGTCTGGATCGGAGACCGTCAGACCCAAGGTATGGTCAACCCACTAACTGGTAATACCTAGTCAACAAACCACCTGGGATTTTACAAAGCAATAGAAAGGCCTTGATCCCCCTAGAGACTACAAGGAGCCAATCCTTCCAATAATATCAAAATGAGGCTGTTAAGCCAGTCCTTCCTGCAAACACTCCCAGAAATTGCGTTCAATTCCTGGAGGCGGGTGTACTAACCCCAATCGAGCATACTCCAGCAACCCTAACCAAGAGCCCTCGAGACAAGATCAGGGAGAGTTGAAGCACCTGACAGGCTGAACCTATGATATTGTAATCTTGGGGCAGATAGCTGGAATGTAAATAGCTTACCAAAATGTTTGAGATTATTCTTGGGGGAAGATGTTAAGTAATGGGTTAATGGTTATTTTAATGAGACTATGATGATATTCATGATTAAGTATGACATCAAGGGTCCGATGGCAAAGAGAGCCAGAAGCCACGCACTCACTACAAAGTCTTGTAATAGTGTAAATAAATAGTTTTTAGAAAATCTCTACACTGAATACCTCAAGTCAGTCATTGTCTAACATTAAACTTCCACGAAACAGGGAGAATTGGATATTCTTTCCTCCCCTGTAACTATTGGATTTATTGTGCTTTAAGATTGTTACATCTAACAGCTTCATTGAGCCTGATGCTAGTTTCGCATTTGCAGCATGTGATTTCGGAGACTGAAAAGCTCTTTTTGTGGTTTCATATGGCTTCTTGTCGTCTTAAGAGATTTGATTAATTTTGGGTATTCCTGTGATAATATCCTTTTACAAAGGATTGCTATGTTGAGTAAGCATTGCCAATTATAGTAACCTGGTCAAAACAAAGATACGTTTCCCTTTCCAAAGAGAGTCATAGAAAGGTGCAGCAGGATGTGCGAAAGCTGATGGGTTGGTGACATTATCATCCTGCTACCCAGTATTTGCCTGTCACCTAACACAGGCAGTGCAGATGAAACTTCACAAAAGCTGGCCTTTTTTGTTTGTTATGTTTGTGTTCTGACCTGTAGTATATTCAACAGCAGAATATGTTTGAGAATTATTGTTGCAATAAGAATTTGTTGATGGAATTTCTTCTTTAGGTTGTGCAGGTTTGTCTGGATTGTGAGAAGACATCATTTTTGCTGACCATGTTAGACTTCACCTCTGAGATTTTGCAGAAGACTATTATCTTTACTAATTGTGCTGAGGAAGTGGATCATGTGTTCAAAGTAGGTAAAATGGTTAAGATGTGCGTTCATCTCTTTGGGCATTCTGAGTTTAGATTAAATATACCATTTCTGGTTGGTATGGAGGCCTGTTCTAATAATAAAAGTGCCACTGTCTACATTGGTGTTTTGAAAACCTTTTCAGATTACACTCTTAATGCAGTGATGTAAATTGTGTTGAACCTTTTATGTGTAATTGTCAAGAAAAATATGATGCATGGTTCTTCATACACATTGTATTCGGGGAATATTGCCATAGATAAATGTTTGGGTTGAAGGACAGGAAACAGTAGGTTAACTAATGAGGTGCTGTAAGGATCAGCCTTGGGGCCATAACTAATTATAATCTATATTAATGACTTGGAAATATTATACTTCGGCATACAACACATCGAGGTGGGAAAGTGGCTAACATCACAAATCTAGGTGGGAAAGTAAGCTGAGAGGGGGATACAAGAAGTTGCAAGGGGCTATATGCAGGTTAAGGCAGATGAAGTATAATTGGAAACATGAGGCCATTTACTTAAGTAGGAAGAAAATAAATAACTGGATACTTTTTTAAATGGCAGACAGCTATTAACTGTTTGTTCATAACAAAACGGGTGTCCTTATAGGTGAAACACAAAATTGACATGTAAATATTTTGTCTCAAAAGAAATACTATTATTTCTGTTTACTCAATGCAGATTTTAACAATGCAAATCAGTGCTAGAATATATCTGTTTTTATATGCATTCATGGGATGTGGGCATTACTGCTGGACTAGCACTTATTGCCCATCTGCAATTGCCCTTGAGAAAGTGAGCCACATTTTTGAACTGCTACAGTCCATTTTTGTAGAACACCCACAGTGCTATATTGTTGAGTGATCTAATCATTTATTAAAGGCAATATTTATTTTTTAAAGTTTTACTGTTACTGAAAATTGAGAGGCACAGTAGCACAGTCGGTAGCACTGTTGCTTCGCAGCTGCAGGGTCCCAGGTTCAATTCCCGGCTTGGGTCAGTGTCTGTGTGGAGTCTGCACGTTCTCCCTGTGTCTGCCTGGGTTTCACCCGGGTGCTCTGGTTTCCTCCCACAAGTCCTGAAGGATGTGCTATTAGGTAATTTGGACATTCTGTATTCTCCCTCTGTGTACCCGAACAGGTGCCGGAATGTGGCGACTAGGGACTTTTCACAGTAACTTCATTGCAGTGTTCATGTAAGCCTACTTGTCACAATAACGATTATTAATTAAATTAAATTATAGCTACCAGTGTGTGCAACTGCATGAGGAGACAATGCAATGAGTGGTAATGTCACTGGATTAGAAATCTAGAGGCCCAGGCTAATGTTTTAGGGACATGGGTTCAATACCCACCATGGCAGCTGGTGGAATTTAAACTTAGTTGATAAATATGGAATTATAAAGATGGTTTCATGGTCACAATTGCTGAGACTTTCATCAATTGTTGTAAAAAAACATCCGATTCACTAATGTCCTTTAGAGAAAGAAATCCGGTTACTTGTGACTTCAGACCCACTGTATTGTGGTTGACTCTGTGCTGCCCTCTGAAATGGCCTAGCAAACCACTCCGTTCAAGGGAAATCAGGGATGGACAACAAATGCTGACTTTGTCAATGATGCCTACATCCCATGGCCCATGAAAAACTAATTTAAAACAAAGTTTAAAAACTTCAAATGAATTACAGTTGTGCATTTGTTCTTATTGGAGAAAATAGGGAATTCACTTTTTTTTTAAGTTGATGATATTTGAGCTATCTAAATCCCATGTGCATATTCTAATTTTCATTTCACATTTTGGAAAATGATTAAAAGGTTCATTATAATCCATGATTATTTTTCGGTTTGATGAGCAACTTGCTTAGTGAGTTCACAGCTGGTGAACTCCTCAAAATCCCATTGGAATGGAGGAAATGGACATTTTCCAGCCTACTAAATCATTGTGGGACAACATTCTCAAAGTTGGCAGCGAGCAATGACTGGTGAATCTGCATCATAATCTTGCATGCTTTTGTATAATTTTAACGTAAGATTTTGGTGGATATAAAGAATCCTGCGGCACTATTTGATTTTCTTCTTTTGGCCAACATTTATCCTTCAATCAACACAAACAGATTGACTGGTTATTGATCGTTATTGCTGTTGTTGGACTACAAAATTATGACTACATAACCAATGCAATTCATTGACTGAAATGCTGACAGCCATCCTGATGACATTGAATCATAGAATTTACGGTGCAGAAGGAGGCCATTTGGTCCATCGAGTCTACCCTTGGAAACAGCACCCACCCAAGCCTACACCTTCACACTATTCCTGCAACTCCACGTAACCTTTTGGACACCAAGGCCAATCCCGCAACTCCACCTAACCTTTTGGACACCAAGGCCAATTTAGCATGGCCAATCCACCTAACCTGCACTTCTTTGGACTGTGGGAGGAAACCGGAGCACCCGGAGGAAATCCATGCAGACACGGGGAGCAAGTACAAACTCCACACAGTCACCCAAGGTCGGAATTGAACCCTGATCCTTGGAGCTGTGAGGCAGCAGTGCTAGCCACTGTCCACCCCAAAACAGAAAATACGAAAGTAAAATCTATATTTTCCACCCAAATTCAGAGGTAGCTCAATAATAATAATCGCTTATTGTCACAAGTAGGCTTCAATGAAGTTGCTGTGAAAAGCCCCTAGTCGCCACATTCTGGCACATGTTTGGGGAGTCCGATACGGGAATTGAACCTGCGCTGCTGGCCTTGTTCTGCATTACACTGTGCTAAACCAGCCCCAATAAGTATATGAGAAAGAAAGGGATTGATCGATGTTGATGGGGATTAGATGAAGTATGCTGAATGGAGGCTTATTTTGCGCATACATTATTCTTGTAGAATGACCTGCTATTGCATTGTAAATTCTATTTAAGCTTTTTTTGGCCTTGGTCCTTTTTCCTTCTTTCAACTGTATCTTTCATTCACTGACTTTCTGTGCATTTTTTAAAAAATACAATAGTGTATGGATTTCTGGACATTTAGAGACTTTTTAATAAAGTAAGTTTAATACAAAACAACTCAGCTGGTACTTTAGCTAAAAGTATGTGAAATTCCAGAGGAGTAATTTGGCTGAAAACGGAATCTGAGACTGTTGTAACTATTAGTGAACTCTTGTGTTGTCAAGGTAATTTTAAAATTGTTGAACTCTTTTAATAGTATATCCTATTCTTGAGAATCTTGTAGTAACATCTCTCCTCCAGGCTTTGGGCAGCAATTCAAATTTCTGCATGAAGGTCCATGAAGGAATGAGCATCCATGTTACCAATGTAATGGAGCAGTGGAATAAGAAATTCAATCCTGGCACACATGTAATATTAGGTGAGTATTTCAAACACTGAAGTTTTAAAATGTACAGAAAATATCTACATTTTAGTCATATTAATGTTTGTATTTTGCAAGCTGTAGGAAAAAAAATAGTTTGTGTACATATTCCCATATTCCAGTCTACATATGCTCTAGATCAGTGGTTAACATTTTTATGTTAAGGTCATTTATGGGTTTAAAAAATAACCTTCACCATAACAGATACATGCACGGTTTGGTTTAACAATCTTCATTCCAGAGGTATCTAGGTTTCCATAAAAACAATGAAATCTGATTTATTTTTTGTTTGATACTTATTATCATGAAAGTGGAATAGTATCTCATATTAGGATATTTTCAATATTGTTGTGTCACATTGTTAACCCTTTAAGAGGACCACACAAATATTGCTTGTTCAGTATTTTAGGATCCCGGATGAGAACCCAACTATTTGTAAAACTGTGAGGAAATGTTACTGCACCCCAGAAGTGATAACATTGACTCATAGGTATCTTTTATGTTAAAACAAACTTTAATTTAAACATAGAATTAACCACAATAACAACAAAGAAATAGCTTTACAGTTAATAGTTACAATTCTTAAGTAAAAGAGAAAACCTTAACTTGCTTCCCAAACCTACCACTGTATTGCAATTAAGCAAACCAATATATTTCAAATGCCACTCATAAATAAAGTTAACAACCAGGTTTCTACTTGCTTTTCTCTGTGAAGAATCTTTGGAGAGTGAGCGTTTCAGGACTAAGCTGAAACACCTCTATTCAAATGAGATTCGATGTCCCTCGACTTGTTTAGCCAGGACCAAACACAATACTCCTCATAAATTATCTACCTCACAAGAGTCCTTCAAACTTAAACAATATCCCATTAGCTAGCTATCTGTTGTCATGTGAGAGTACCTTTAAGACACGGATGTTGAAGCAATGTACCTTTAAGAAAACAGTGATGTCAGAGAGTGGGTGGAGCTGAGCAGTTCAGCCATTTTGAAGTTTCAGTTTGAAAAAGAGCTTGTGTGTGTCTGTGTGTTTCCAGAGAGCTGCAGTTTGGAGGAAAATAGCTTGGGGAGTGTCTGTTTTGCAGTGGCTGGACTTGCTGTGATGAATCATAGAATTTACAGTGCAGAAGGAGGCCATTCGGCCCATCGAGTCTGTACTGGCTCTTGGAAAGAGCACCCTACCCAAGGTCAACACCTCCACCTCATCCCCATAACCCAGTAACCCCACCCAACACTAAGGGCAATTTTGGACACTATGGGCAATTTATCATGGCCAATCCACCTAACCTGCACATCTTTGGACTGTGGGAGGAAGCCGGAGCACCCGGAGGAAACCCACGCAGACACGGGGAGGATGTGCAGACTCCGCACAGACAGTGATCCAAGCCAGAATCGAACCTGGGACTCTGGAGCTGTGAAGCAATTGTGCTATCCACAATGCTACCGTGCTGCTCTGCTCTGCCATGAAAGACTATCTCCCTGGATCATTTGGGTGATTTAAACTCCTAATAGTAAACCTGATGTGATTCTGTTTAAAGGTGTTAAGTCTCTTGGAAGTTTGAAGGAACATTTTGAGGAATTATTTACTGTTGTAATATTTTCGGAGTTATCCAATGTTTATTTAAGATGTTAAGTTGAGTTCATGGAATAAACAGTGTTTTGTGTTTAAAAATCCACGTGTCCATAATTGTAATCCCACGTCTAGGGAACAAGCCGTGTGCTAGGAAAAGCAACAAATACATTAAAGGGGGAGGTTGGTTGAACTCCATGATACATTTCGGGGTTCTGAAAACGCCTCTCCCATAACACTGTAAACAAGTAAATGGCTATCAATATCTATTAGCAGAACATCACCTGCAAATCAATGATTATCTCACTTTTGCAGCAAATCAATGATCTCGCTTTTACAACACCTTGGTCATTGCTCTTGCAGTCATATATGATAATACACGACACATTTTGTAATTCATAAATTCTGAGTTGAATTTTGTTTTGAATATTTATTTCCCTAACAGTTACGACTGATAACTATCTCAAAGCCTTGAGAATCACAGATGCCACCTGTGTAATCCATTATCATTTTCCTCCATCTTGGGATATATTTGGAGCTCGTCTATGTTGCATGGTTGACAATTTTGATAATCTGATTGTGGAGGTACAGTACATTGTTTGTAAAATGTATTTTATTTAAAAATGTAGAAATATCTCTGAAAATGTTATCATTGAGCTTCATGCAAGAGTATTCAGATTCAGCAGTGGTTTTTGGGGATGTATTGTTTGTTCTGTGAACTAGTTTTAGTTGCCTCTTAAACCTTGGAGATGTTTTAGCAAGGGGAAAACTGCAACATATAGAAATAGAGTATTTGAAGTGTTAAATCTGAACTTTACCTTGTTCCTCTTTAATTTTTATTCTGCTGAAAAAATTTGAAAGCTTGAGCAGTTGATTTGTCTTGAAACATTTTGGTCGACATTTTGTCAATCTAAGTCACCGTCATAGTTACTGTTGCCTCTGCAATGTGTTTTTTAAAAATGTATTCTTTCTTGAGACATTAGTGCCACTGCCTTGGCCAGAATTATTATTTCACGTCACTAATTGTCTACGTGAAGGTGGTGGTGAGCCACCTTCTTGAACTGCTGCAGTCCAGAGAGTAAGCACACTCGCATTCCTATGAGGGAGGGAGTTCCAGGATTTTGACCCAGCAACAGTGAAAGGATGTAATGTTGTAGGGACATAAATTATGTTCCTATTTTTCTTTCTAATGGTGCAATTTTGACAACTGCTTACAAATGTTATATAATAGCCAAATCTGAAACTTTTAGAGAGCTTCTACGTCCCCGTATCCTTATAACATTCCACAAACCGCCCCTGGACCACTGTGTGAATTCCAAAGATTAATGACCCTCTGAGAGAAGATATTCATTCTCCTCACCATCTTAAATAGGTGACCCCCTTTTTTTAAACAGTGCTGCCCCCTTCTAGATTCCTCCACAAGGTAAACATTGAAGCCACCTGCAAAGCCCCCCTCAGAATTCAATAAGATCATTGCTTCATGCTTCAAAACTCCAGTAAGTATCGGCCCATCCTGCTCAACCTTTCCTCATTAGACAACTCCTTCATCCAGGAATCAACCTGATGAATCTTCTCTGAACTGTCTCAAATGCAGGTATATCCGTCTTTAAATAAGGAGACCAAAACTGCCCTGTACAGATGGAGCAAGAATATAAAAGTATACTTTCATACTCCACCCCCCCCCCCCTTGCAATAAAAGCCAACATTTCATTTACCTTCCTAATTACTTGCAGTACCTGCATTCTAACGTTTGTGAGTATATAGGACATCTGCATCACTCTACACCACAGCATTCTTCAGTTCTCTCCATTTAAATAATATTTTGTTTCTTGATTCCTCCTGCCAAAGTGGACAATCTCATATTTCCCACATTTTCTACTCTTATCTGCCAAATTTTTGCCCACTAACCTAACCTACCCTACGTCTTTGCTGCGTCTGTCCTCCTCACATCTTGCTTTTCTACCTATCTTTATATTGGCAGAAAATCTGGCAAAAGTTCACTCAGTCCGTTCATCCGAGTTGTTAATCTAGATTGTAAATAGTTGAGGTCGCAGCACTGATCCCAGTTGCATTTCACAAGTCATAATTTGCCAAAATGAAAATGGTCCATTTATCTTGACTATGTTACCGGTTAGTTGACCAATCCTCTGACAATGCAAATATGTTACCCCAACATCATGAGCTCTTATCTTGTGCTGCAATCTTTTATGTGGCATCTTACTGAATGCCTTTTGGAAATGTAAATACACTATACTCTGCTGATTCCCCTTTAACCACCCTACTGTTGCAACAAACTCTAATAAATTGTCAAACACAATTTTCCTTTCAAACAATCAAGCAGAGTTAGCATGTGATGCGACCATCAATTCACACGAGACGATTAGTAGAAGTGAACAGTGGTTTTAATAAGCTAGATCTGTGCCTGCCTGCGACTGCACTGTACTGAGTGCCACCTACAGGCTGCAGATCTATATACCACCCCCGAGGGGGCGGAGCCACAGGCGGAACCCACAAGGGCATCAACATAATACAATACAATACAGTGGTGAATTGTAGCAGCAATCCGTTCACCACAGCATGGTTTCATGAATTTCGAAATCTCTGCCTCTGCTACCTGAGATGGATTCTGGTATTTTTTCAAATATAACATTGGGATAACTGACCCACAGTTTTCTACTTTCTTTCTCCCTCCTTCCTTAAGTAAAGGCATTGCATTTGCAGCTTCCCGATCTGCTGGGACCTTTCCGGATCCCAAGGAATTTGGGAAGATTACAACCACTATCTCTGCAGCATTATCAAAGACCCCTCCCACCCGGCTTACTCTTCCAACTTCTTCCATCGGGCAGGAGATACAAAAGTCTGAGAACATGCACGAACAGATTCAAAAACAGTTTCTTCCCCACTGTCACCAGACTCCTAAACTACCCTCTTATGGACTGACCTCATTAACACTACACCCCTGAATGCTCCACCTGATGCCGGTGTTATGTAGTTACATTGTGTACGTTGTGTTACCCTATTATGTATTTTCTTTTATTTCCTTTTCTTTTTATGTACTTCATGATCTGTTGAGCTGCTCGCAGAAAAATACTTTTCACTGTACCTGGGAACACGTGATAATAAACAAAATCCAAATCCAGATCAATGGGTCCATGGAACTTATCATCCTCTAATTCCTTTAGTTTTCCTGGAAGATTTTCCTCTTGTGATAGTGATTGCTTTAAGTTCTTCCCTCTCTTTTGAAACTTGATTTTCTGCTACTGATGGTATGCTTTTTGTGCCTTCTATCGTGAAGGCAAAAATGAAATACTTGTTCAAGGTTTCTGACATTTCCTGGCATTTCAGCATTAATCCCCTAGTCTCCACCATTAAGGAACTAATGTTTACTTTAGCTACTCTCTTCCCTTTTTATATATTTGTAGAAACTCGTCTTATCTTTTTTATTCCTCCTAGTTTACTCTCTTATTGTGATTTCTTCCTTTTTTTTAGTCGTCGTTTGTTATTTTCCAGGATTTTCCCCATCTTCTGGCCTACTGCTAAACTTTCCAGCATTGTATTCATTTTCTTCCAAATTGATACCATACACAACCTCCAAATCCAATGTTGAATTATTATTCATATTCATATTTTTATTGTACTTATCTTCATTCCCACACTTCAACATAATCAGTGTTACTTTAAAGGTGCATAAGAGTTTACAATGGGATTGCTTTCTTATGACTGTTCAACATTTTTGCTATTTAAATTAACTGCAGTTTATTCCTTATCCATATTCGTAAACTGGTTATAAGAGAAATGAATGAGGATGATGTAGATTTTATAAATTGACCTTGGAGTCTTGGTGTTTTGGCATGTGTACTGCATAGTGTTGAATGTTGCTAGTGCCTTTCAAAAATTAATGTGTAGAACCTTTAGCACATGTTTATGTTATTATTTGATGTAAAATGTTTTCTTAATACCAGGGATCAATTCTTCAAAGTCAGTCAATCATACTACTGACAGACAAAGACGCACCACAAGCATCTTCTATTCTGCACTATCTGGAAAGAACAGATGCTAAAATTCCTAAAGAGCTATATACATTTATTTCTGATCTGAATAACACTGATGCCATTTGCTATGACAAATCTTTGTGCAAATACCTTAAAGCATATGGAATCTGCAGGTAAGCTCTTAGAAATAGCTTGCTTTATGGACATGAGGAAAAATCTAGAGAGCTACAATGACAAGGCAGCTCGGTTCTTTGGACATAGATTTCTATTTGGACTGGTATATCCTTTTATAATGGGGAAAAGCAACAAATTAATTGGTTTATAGCAGATTATATAGCTGGTAAGCAGACTAATCTGAAATTTCAAGAATTCCCATCAGATATTTGGTACAAAAATTATTTTCTTTGATTAGGGATATTTTTCATTTAGTTGACTTGGTATAATTCCTGGTATGGGAATTAAAATGTTCATGTCAAGAATGGTTATAATCCTCTCTAATTTACATATATAATGTAAAATAACGTATATTAGGTTGATAAGCTAAAACATTACCTGGAATTTGTTGTAAATAATTCAAAAATGTTTGGTGCAGGAGCAGGCTATTTTGTTCTGATACCACAAATCAAATGGATAATTTGGTGTAGTTGTCATGGATTTACCCATTAACAGCAGCAAAATTATAGATTTCATAGAATTTGCAGTGCAGAAGGAGGCCATTCGGCCCATCGAGTCTGCACCGGCTCTTGGAAAGAGCACCCTGCCCAAGGTCCACACCTCTACCCTATCCCCATAACCCAGTAACCCCACCTAAAACAGAATAGGTTGCGTTCTGCCTAGCAACAGGTACAAATTTGCCGAGCGACATAATGGCCAGTATTCAAAAGACCATATGAGATGTGCCTTTCCCAGCCATCGTGATAGATCAGGTGTGACTTGCCTACTAGTAGAAACAGCTTACCTAGACGATTGGGAGATCAGTGAGGAAGACACATGTTAATTTCCAGGAATGAGAAGGGCAGACATCCAAATACACAAAATGCAGATTCAAAGGGGAACAGTGGTATAATTGCCAGCACCCTCAGAAGCAGACAGGCTAGTTTACATCTAGTAGCCTGGAGGCCAGTTTTACACCTAACAGCCTCTAAGTCTTGGAGCCAAAACAGTGCAAAAGCCTTCATAACATCTTTGCTGGACCAGGACAAGACATTTCCCAGACCTATCACCCCTGTGTTGTGTCATAACTATAAGCTGGTTTTGACTTGTAGATCTATTTGATTTGGATGTTGTTTGGGGGAAAGGGGGAGTCTTAAGGAGTTCAGCAATCGTAGATATATTTTGGAACAAGAGTACGTTCTACATAAACCATGTGTGTGTTTAGTAATTCATATACTTAATTGGCTTAACATAAAGTTTTGTGTATTTGTCTTTTCTTCAATTTAATAAATAGTATTTAATGATTATTACACAGTGACTGGGCTGCTTATTCTCACTGGGGTTTTACTTGGCTCCTCACATCATACCAAAACTATACACATCCACGAGCTAGTGTTCCAAGTTGGGATACCCTCGCAATAACATCAGCGTGGTTTGTGGCAGTAGTATCCTTAATTTAATCATAAATGAACCTTTTATTTACTGAGCAGGTCTAACCCAATTGCATCAGAATACACTTGTTCGCACCATTTCTTTACTCTTACAAAGGATTTCCTGCTATTGCACTCATCACGCTGATGTGACAATGTGTTAGGCACCAGAATTCCCTTGATATAACACTGAACCTCGACCATCTGTATCAAATTGATAACATTGTGTTTTTGCTCATTTCAGGGAGAACAAAGCATGCCCAAGTCGTCACAGACTTCACCGAGATGTGGACACACCACGGTGTCTTTCAGGTGTAAAGAAGTTGCCTGCTTCAGGCTATGTTGAGGTAAAATTACTTGTGATTTACTTTTGTGCCTTGCCTTGTGAGCTTGTTTTGAAATTTTGCTTCTTTGTACAGTTTTCACCATTTGTTTAGGATTTGCTTACTTGTCATTAGAAATTTGAGCATTATATCTACAGTGCTATTTTCTGTGAATGCTTTTTTTCTTTATTCTTTCCTGGGATGTGGGCATAGCTGGCAGGTCAGCATTTGTTGCCCACCCCTCATTGCCCTTGAACTGTGTGGTTTGCCACACCATTTTCGAGGGCAGTTAAGAGTCAACTATACTGCTGTGAGTCTGGAGTCGCATGTAGAGCAGACCAGATAAGGTTGGCAGATTTCCTTCCTTAATGGACATGAGTGAACCAGGTGGATTTTTACAACAATTGACTATGGTTTCATGACTAGCTTTTTAATTCTAGACTATTAATAGAATTTAAATTCCACCAGCTGCCATGGTGGTATTTGAGCCCTTGTTCCCAGAATATGGGCCTCTAGATTACTAGTCTAGTGACGTTGCCACTCTGCCAACATTTCCTCCCATGTCACAGTAGAATAGCAATTAATGACCAGCTTTACAATAGTAACTTTATACCCAGTTAGAAACTAATATTTATAATTTGAACAATGCATAATTTATCTTTATTTTAGCAAAGCAGCTAAAGGAACTTTGATTGAATTACTTTTTGATGTACAAGTCAAACTCTCTACATCTTGGTTTAGTGAATTTCTTAATTGATCAAAATGGTTCTTTTTATCCATACATTTGCAACAGGCAGATTTATTTTCATGCAGCTTGTATCCTAAATGAGGTAATGCATTTATAGATACTGTGCTGGATTAATCGATTCCCCAGCCGCATGCTTCTCAGCAGTGGGGGGTGGGAGGTGGTGGTGAGGCAGAGTTGGGTGATGGTAGTGGGCCTGTTCACTGGTGGTGGGATTTTTTCTACTCGCCACTTGTCAACGGACTTTCCCATTGAAGCCAGCCCACGCCGATGGGAAAACTGAGGACGGGGTGCGCTACTTGCGGGGTAAATGAATCACAACGGCCAGAGAATTCCGGCCACTATCTTGTTAAAACGTGAACCATGAAATATTGTATTTGGTATATAGAAAACCAACTCCCATCAATAACTGTACCTTCATTTGATCTCACCATAGGATTCTGCACTTTGCACCTACACATCTGGTGGATCCTTGTTCTCTTGAAAAGTTAGAAGTCTTACAGCACCAAGTTAAAGTCCAACAGGTTTGTTTGGAGTCACTAGTTTTCAGAGCGCAGCTCCTTCCTCAGGTGAGCTCCGAAAGCTAGTGACTCCAAACAAACCTGTTGGACTTAAACCTGGTGTTGTAAGACTTCTTACTGTGCCCACCCCAGTCCAACGCCGGCATCTCCACATCTGGAAAAGTTGGTATTGAAACAGCTCCTTCTCATGTACCCCATCACCTGTACTACTTCTACAAGTAACCAGTTAGGTTTTAAGGAACAAATGAAAGGATGAGAAACAGCGGTTTAGGAAGGGCATTCAGAATTTTGGTTCTGGGCAGCTTTAATCATAGCCACCAAAGTGAAGTGATGAAATTGATAATGTACAAGAGGCCAGGAATGGAAGAACGCAGATATGTTGGAGGGTTGTAGTGATTTGAACACAAAAGTAAGAATTTTAAAATCGAGGCTTTGCCAGGCTATGAGCCAATGTCAGTCTGCAAAAAACAGAAGTGATAGGTAAGTGAGACTTGGTGCAAGTTCGGCTGCAACCAGCAGAGGTTTGGATGAGATCTAGCCCACGAAGGCTGGTAGGTGGAAGGCTGCCAGGACATGTGTGGAGTTTGATGGTGACCATGGTATGGATGAGGGTTTCATTTGGAAATGGGCTAAGGTAAGAGCAGAGACGGCTGATATTATGGAAATGGAAGTAGGCGGTCTTGGTGATGATGGGGATATGGGGTTAGTAGCCTAGTTCAGTGTCAAAAAGGATGCTAAGATACAAACAATTTGGTTCAGCCCCAGAGAATGGTCAGCTAGGGAGATGTTAGTGGCTAAGGAATCCAGTCTTTTTCAGGGTCGGAAGAAAATGCCTTCACTCTTCCAAATATTTAAACCGAGCAGATTTCTGCTCCAGTACTGAATGTCAGACAAACAATTTGAGAAATCCGAGGCAGTGGAGGGGGATGCGAGATGGTGGTGAGGCAGAGTTGGGTGATGGTAGTGCGCCGTGGGATCTGGCATTGTATTTTCTGATGACATTGGCATCAAGCAGCATGTAAAGGAGACCGAGGATATATCCTTTGAGGACACTGGAGATAATGGTGCAGGAATGGGAAAAGAAGCCTTTGTAGGAGTTTCTGAATGGAATTCAATGGTGTCCCATCCAACTAGGCAATGGAGGACAGGCACTGAGGAGGATGGAGAGGTCAACTGTGTCAAAAGCTGAAAATAGGTACAGATTTAAGAGATGATAATACATTCAAAATCTCGTGTAACAAGTTGGAATGTTTCCTGTAAAAAGCTATTCCAAAACCTGTTTTTAGAAAGAAAATAATGAAAAACAGTGCTTAAAAAGTGAGCACTGAAAGAGCATAAATTCTAAAAAGCCTACTACCAGTCCCGCTACCTATTCAAGAGCTTCTCATCTCAAACCAGCTTTGCAGCTTGGTGCAAAAGCTGGAAAAATAGTGGGGTTTTTGCAAGTATCCTGTGACCATAATGAGACATGCATGAAATGTCCACTGGTTCTTGAGCACTGCACAAAATGGCCAGAAAATCACAAGCAGAAGAAAATCGGCAAATCCCTATTTTCCTAATGTGACTATCCAACAAAGTTGATGACAAATATTCTATATATTGTGAGTTCATCAAAGAGAAGGAAAAATCTGTGCTGCTCGCACTCTTGTAAGGTCACCTCTTTTCTTGAGGATAGATGTATAGATGTGTTGTTATATTGAGTATGAAAATAATTTCTTCATATGTGGAATTAAATTTCTCCAGATTACTCCAACATGTATCAGTGATGCTACCAGTTATTATGGTAGAATAATACATTGCAGAAGTAAATGGGAGGATCCTCCTGTTTCAATGGAAGAGGACTATCTGATGCTTTTGAAAGATATGGCTGATTATTACTCAGAAGAGAACCACAGGAAACCAGTAGAGCAATTGGTAGTTTCTGTTCTATATGGATTGGAGGAAAAAACATATAGCAGGTAAAATGGGAAATTTTATTTTCATTGTTGACAGTAAAACTCTAATTTAACAAGGGAATAACAATTATTCAGACCGGAGCTTTTTAACAGCCGGTATTGTGGCTGCTGAATACAGTCTTTATTTTTTAATTTGAAGATGAGATTGTGGGGTTACGTTTTTTAACCAACCAGATTAAATTTATCAAACCTTGGTAATCTCGAACAATTTTGGGTGCACATTTCAGATTATGAAATATGGCTACATCACATATTAGTTTAATATTTTTTTTAATAAACATTTTATTGAGGTATTTCTTTGACTTTGTAACAGCAACAAAATCAACAATATACATAAAAAGGAAAATATAAACATAGTGCAAATTCCGTCTCCCTCTCCTACAGGTCCTACAATTGTTTAACCCCCTAACCTACACTAACCTAACCCCCCCCCCCCCCCCTTCTGCTGACGATGAATTATCTGCGAGGAAGTTGACGAATGGTTGCCACCTCCATGTGAACCCCAACAGAGACCCACTTATTTTCTCCAGGCAGAGGAAGCTAGCCATGTCTGAAAGCCAGGTCTCCGATTTCAGGGGCTTTGAGTCCCTCCATGCTAGTAATATGCGCCTCCGGGCTACCAGGGAAGCAAAGGCCAGAACGTCCTCCTGGATTCCCGGATCCTGCGACACCCCAATAATCGCCACATCGGGACTCATTGCCACCCTCATATATAATACCGTGGACATGGTGTCGGCAAACCCCTGCCAAAATCCCCTCCGTTTTGGACATGCTCAGAACATATGGACATGGTTCGCTGGCCCCCTCGCACACTTCGCACACCTATCCTCCACCCCAAAGAATCTGCTCATCCGGGCCACTGTCATGTGAGCCCGGTGAACGACCTTAAATTGGATCAGGCTGAGCCTGGCACATGTTGCGGTCGCGTTGACCCTTCCAAACGCGTCCGGCCAGAGGCCCTCCTCTATCTCTCCCCCCAGCTCCTCCTTCCACTTTTGCTTCAGCTCCTCGGTCTGCGTCTCCTCCGAACCCATAAGCTCTTTATATATGTCCAAGACGCTCCCCTCTCCTATCCACCTCTAGAGACCACCCTATCCTGAAACCCCCTTAGCAGCAGGAGTAGGAAGGTTGGTACCTGCTTCCGCAGTAAGTCCCATACCTGTAAATATTGGAATTCATTTCCCCCCGCCAATGCAAACTTCTCCTCCAGCGCCCTCCTATTCTCCTCCAGCGCCCTCAGACTCGGGAAGCTTCCTCTATGAACAAGTCCCCCATCCTCTCAATCCCCGCTCTCTGCCAAATTCTGAACCCCCTGTCCATCCTCCCCGGGGCAAACCGATGGTTATCGCAGATTGGGGACCACACCATGCCCCCTCTGCTCCCACATGTCTCCACTGCTCCCAGACTCTAAGGGCCGCCACCACCACTGGACTGGTGGAGTACTGCGCCGGCGGGAACGGCAGAGGCGCCGTTACCAACGCTCCCAAACCTGTGCCCTTACAAGAAGCTGCCTCCATGTGCACCCACGCCGGCTCACCCCCCACCAGCCACCTCCTCACCATGGCTATGTTGGCCGCCCAGTAGTAGTTGCTGAAATTCGGCAGCGCCAGCCCTCCATCCTGCTCGAGCATTGCCCTCTTCACCCGTGGGGACTTGCTCCCCCCCCCCCACACACACACAGCCCACGATAATCTTATTGATCCGCTTAAAAAAGGACCACGGGATGAAGATGGAGAGGCATTGGAAGACGAATAGGAATCTCGGGAGGACCGTCAATTTTACAGCCTGCACTCTACCCGCCAGAGACAACGGGAGCGCATCCCATCTCCGGAAATCCTCCTTCATCTGATCCACCAACCAGGCCAAGTTCAATTTATGTAGCCTGTCCCAATCCCTCGCCACTTGGATACCCAGGTACCTGAAACTGTCCCCTACCACTCTGAACGGCAGTTCCCCCAGTCGCCTCTCCTGACCTCTCGCCTGGACCACAAACATCTCTCTTTTCCCCATATTGAGCTTATACCCTGAAAACCGGCCGAATTCCCCTAAAGTTGCCATAATTTCTTCCATCCCCTCCATTGGTTCTGAGACGTACAGCAGTACGTCATTCGCATACACCGAGACTCTGTGCTCAACCCCCCGCCCCCAGACCAACCCCTCTAGCCTCTTGAGGCCCTCAGAGCAATTGCCAGCGGCTCTATCACTAGCGCAAACAGCAGTGGGGAAAGGGGGCATCCCTGTCTCGTCCCCCGGTGCAGCCTGAAATAGTCTGAAGTCGTCCTATTTGTCCGTACACTAGCAACTGGAGCCTGGTACAGCAACCTAACCCAGTCAACAAAGCCCCTTCCAAACCCGAACCGCTCCAGCACCTCCCATAAGTAATCCCATCAACCCGGTCAAAGGCTTTTTCCGCGTCCATCGCGACCACCACCTTAACTTCCCTACCTTCCGAGGGCATCATGATCACGTTTAGCAGCCTTCTTTTATTGGCCACCAGCTGTCTGCCCTTAACGAACCCAGTCTGATCCGCCACTATAACGTCCGGTACACAGTCCTCAATCCTGGAGGACAGAATTTTGGCCAGAAGTTTGGCATCTACATTCAGCAAGGAAATCGGCCTGTAAGACCCACACAGCTCCGGGTCCTTGTCCCTTTTCAGAATGAGCGAGATCATGGCCTGTGATATCGTCTGGGGCAGAGCCCCTAGTTTAATATTTTTTAACTATGCAATGTGATGACCTAGAAATTAATACCAGTAATATATCTTTCTAACAATTAAGACTAGTGATTTGCAATTCATAACAAAATGTGGATAATATATGATCCAAAACTGAAAGTACTATTAGTGGTCCTGTATTTTGTAATAAAATTCTGTAATTCCTTTCCAAATCATAAAGCTGATTAGTGGGTTATGGTTGAGGATACAGCGACAAGATATTTTATAAATAACAGATTGGCCTTGCTGAGAGGGGAGTTTGGCTTGGGCAATTAAAGTAGGAGGGATATGAGGAATGAGCAGTGAGGAGTTAATTGAGCTGTAAGAAACAAGAAAAAGATATAGGATTGAGGGGCTGAATGGCCTACCTCCATTTCTCTATTCTTATGAACCACCAAAGCTTAGAAACTGCACTTTCTAGATTGCTGGATGTTGGAGTGGATTTGAAGGAGAACATAGTTTGAAGAACTCAAGTAAGTAAAACATAAAATGAAGGAGTAAGTTTTAAACATAATAGAATACCATAACTGGAGTAATGCTATGGTAATACCGTATGAGACAACTGCTGCAGAAAACTTGTCATTGTGAAAATTGGATGTGGAGAAAGTGTAGCTTCTAGGCTTTGTGTTTCATTAGAACATATAATTAGAGATGGATCATTCGGTTTCTACAGCCTTATCTGCTGTCTATCGGATCATGAATAAGCTGTACCTCAATTCCATTTACCTGCCTTTGTACCTTATTTACTTGATTAGCTAATTAGCTAACAAAAGTACGGCAGCACGGTAGCCTTGTGGATAGCACAATTGCTTCACAGCTCCAGGGTCCCAGGTTCGATTCCGGCTTGGGTCACTGTCTGTGCGGAGTCTGCACATCCTCCCCGTGTGTGCGTGGGTTTCCTCCGGGTGCTCCGGTTTCCTCCCACAGTCCAAAGATGTGCAGGTTAGGTGGATTGGCCATGATAAATTGCCTTTAGTGTTCAAAATTGCCCTTAGTGTTGGGTGGGGTTACTGGGTTATGGGGATAGGGTGGAGGTGTTGACCTTGGGTAGGGTGCTCTTTCCAAGAGCCGGTGCAGACTTGATGGGCCGAATGGCCTCCTTCTGCACTGTCAATTCTATGAAAAAAAGTCTATCAATTTTAGCATCCGCATTCAAAGCCTTTTGGAAATAGAGTTTCAGATTTCCAATAAGCTTTGTGTGAAAAGGGGCATTCTTACTATGTTTCTCTTCCACTTTTGAAACTTCCTGCTTCCCCACACCTCACTATGACTGGAAATGAAAAAATAGTGTACAGATCTGGGTGATTTGATGTTATGTCGCCTGAGAGAAGGAGAATCCTGGAATTAGTACTTTGAATAAATTCTTTTCATGATGATGACAAAGTTTTGAAAGAGTTTTGTCGTTATAATATTTTGATTGAAAAATGTGACATTAATAAACCTAATGTAGATTGGAAGTGTGCATCATGTTCAAGACTCGTAATATACTAAATATAGATCTTTTCTCTGACTGCCTCTGTAAAATGATAAATAAGCACATGGCTTTAATAAAACTTTCAAATTCATAACAAAAATATTATTATTATGATGTTTTAAGGGTACAGTTAATAGGATTGCCACAAAAGGCTGAGAGTGCAGTTCTCAGTAATGCAAGAGTAAAGTACATTGACAGTGGTCAAACTGGACAAGTGATGCAGAAACAGCTGCTCGAACTACCTGCCAAATTTCAGGTTCTGCCACCACAGGTTGTCGAATTTATTATATGTCGAGTAAAACCTATTGACAATGAAATGGATTGGAATCCACAGGTAAGGAGTAAACATTTGTGTTTGAAAAGCTGCGCTATGACATTTGTCGGTCCACAATTTCAGATGTTCCTCAATATTGCAAGAAAATTTTGGTGGAAATAATGTTTCCCAGCTGATACTGGACTCGCGGGATGTGTCCCTTGTTGTCGGATCAAGCATGGATGTTGTTCAGGTCTTATTCCATGTGGGCACAGACTGCATCAGGACCTGAAGAGTAGCAAATAGTGCTGAACATCATGCAATCATCAGCAAATATCCCCATTTCTGACCTTATGATGGAGGGCTGATTATTGATGAAACAGCTGCACTGGCTGGGCCAAGGACACTACTTGAAGAAACTCATGCAGTGGTGCTCTGAGCCTGAGATGATTTGCCTCACCACAACCATCTTCCTGTGTGTTAAGTATCAACCCCCCCCCCCCCCCCCTCCCCCCGGTCAACACACACACACGCACACTCCGGTTCCCGTTGACTTTAAGCTTGCTGGCTACACGTGAAACGTGCAAATGAGAAATGTGAGAGGACCAAGGATTGATTCTTGCTGGCATCAAAGTAATGTTGAAAGAGCAAGAAAAGAAGCGATTGATGATGATTCTATGACTAAGATTAGTTAAGAATGGAATTGGGCAAGTGCAGTCCCACCCAGAAGATTGATGGTGGAGAGGCATTGGAGGAGAATGTTGCATTCACTCTGTACAAGACTGCGGGCAGGTCGAGGATGTGGAGGAATAGTTTTACCATTGTCACAGCCTGATATTATGACATTTGTGATTTTGAGAGCTGTTTTGGTATTGTGGCATTAAATGCTAAATACTAATCTCCTCCCTCAGGTTTAGCTACTCCTCTATCAAGTTAATGAATTAGTTTTTTCAATGTTTTTTTTTAAATTTAACACTGATTCCCTACCAGCCAATCAGGTCACAGCTTTACTGTGATGTCACTTCTCATTTTTTTTCCCCCCCACAATTTGAAAATGCAGAGAGACACACACACAGTATCACTTACCACCCCAGACTGCATTCCGGATTTCTCCCACTCAGCTCTGCTCCCAACGTGAAGCCGCAGATCCCTGAGGTAAGTTATTTTATACCAATTATCTTCCCAGACTGCACTCCGGATTAATCCTGTTCAGCTCTGCTCCCGATGTGAAGGCCGCAAATCACTGAGGTATGTTGTTTTATATCACTTACCTTCCCAGACTGCACTCCGGATTTCTCCCGCTCAGCTCTGCTCCCGAATTTAAAAAAATATATAGTCATTCACATCAGAAAACTGATGGAACAGGTTAGTAAGTTTCTGTTTCACCTCAGAGCATTTCAGTCTGAATTGTGCCTGAATAATTAATAAAAGTCTCCCCACAATGTTTGCAAGGATCGTTAAGTGATGTGGGAAGGCAGTTGAAAGCATTCCAAAAGTGTACAAATTCACAGCATTAATCTGGACATAATTCGGTACGGATTAGCTACTTCATTGATGGAAACCACTGGGATGTCTAATTTCGCAATTGAGAATGTCAAGCTCATAAAGGGTGTTTTTTCCACAGTTACAGTTAAAAGATGTTTGGTCTTTATTCTTCATCTGGGAGCTTTGTGCTTCATGTAAAAAGATGCATCTGAATTGTTCAATGTTTAGTGATAAAAGTGAGCGCTGTTGACCTTAATTTCTTTTTTCATCATTTTGAAGTGGTTGAAAACTTGTACTCCTTCCCCAGCCCATAACCTTATTTTACAATGCAGTATATTTTATTCTTGTTTTGGAAAATGAGAAACTGAAGAATTAATTCTAACTGCAAGAATTCTGACCTTCATAATGAATATTTGATTTGTTTTCTTGGTATGTAAGCCGTTTGAAGCACATTAGCCCATTTTATGAATTAGCCGGTGTCTGAGAACGGTATGATTCTAAGTGTAGTTTTTGACTTGAAACTTTCTGATTTTTAACAGGTTTCCAGATTTATTAAACAAAAGATCAGCAATAAATCACTCAACGCCAAAATTGTTCTTGCTCTTGGTAATACTTTATGGCTGAATACTGTAGTGAGTATGAGAAATTAAATCTCAAAGCTAAATGTACTGTTCCAAATTGAAGTTTATTGTTTAAGTGGATGTCAGGTGGATTTTTCTCACTCCTACTTAATTTGCTCACACATGCAATTATTTTTTACTTTAAATGCTTAATGGAAAGCTTAATTATATGTAACCATAGAATTTGAACGGAATTCTTGGAAGTCAATTAGGTGTTTGAAAAAGGATGTTTTCATCCTAGCAATAGACAGTGGAAGTTCAATGGAGGTGGCAGAGGCTGTTGATTAGGACTGCAGGCACTGTATTGTTGAGAACAAGGAAGTAAGATGGAAAGCCATTAAAAACAAAACGGAGGGCAGCACGGTGGCACAGTGGTTAGCACTGTTGACGCACGGCGCCGAGGTCCCAAGTTCGATCCCGGCTCTGGGTAACTGTCCGTGTGAAGTTTACACATTCTCCCCGTGTTTGCATGGGTTTTGCCCCCATAACCCAAAGATATGCAGTCTAGGTGGATTGGCCACGCTAAATTGCCCCTTAATTGGACGAAATGATTTGGTACTCAATTTATAAAATTAGAAAAAAGAAAAACAACAATTTGATTGGAGAAAATTCTCAAATGTAAAAATAGAAATCCATAAGAAAGCAATGGATCAAGTATAACCTACTTGGTTCTAAGAGTCTGTACATACATTTTACAGTCAGCTGTTGCCATTGAGATTGCCATTGTAAGGAGTCCCTTTGGAATCTCGCTTGCATCCAGAGCCGTACTCTGCACGTAACGGGAATGAGTGACAATGCCAGTTATGTGTTAAAACAATAATTTTGTCGAGTAACAATTATAACATTTATATATAATTAGAACTGATAATGTGGAAGAACTAAGAAAAAAAGATTTATTGAAAGAAGACATTTTGTATATTAAAAGGAACAAAGAAAGATAATTCTACATACGATATATTATAAACATTAACCCCAAATTGGTCTGTTCACAACAACTTCCCAAAATGGATAACCCCAACTTATTCTGCTCTACGACAGGAACTTAATTTGGTGCAATTCCTCTTGGTTCATCCATCACCAAGTGTCCAAATAACCTTATAACAGGTAGGCACCACAGTCAGTCACTCCGTTTTTGGCCCTTCCTCCCGTTGTCTCCAGTGGTTGATTATTCCACTCCGGCTGCAGCACCGAATCCTGGAAACAAGGCCCTTTAAGCCAAATGTCTTGCTCCATTCCACCTTTTTGAGACGTTGTTCAGACTTTCTCAACAGGTCTGTAAGCATACGTCCTTATCAATTCTCACAGGCACTACAAGGTTTTGCAGACTTCACAATCCAAGATGTTTACATATTTTTGATGGTGTCTTCCCAACTGTCATCAATTAGCTGGCATGTTTATCAATCAAACTCTTATCTCCTGATGACCACACTGCAGTTGACCACCTTACACAAGGCCGTACTTTTTCCGACTTTGTTTTCCAATGGTCATCAAATTAAGTTTTTTTTTATTTTTTTAAATACGACTTCTGAATAAAATAAACAACTTTTTTTAGAAATAGGACTTTTGAATAAAATAAATGACTTTTAGTAGTCTAACTTAGAATGGAAATACAGAGCTGTAATTCAAACACCAAATGATTAATATGGACAACATGTCACTACTGATTATCATTGATTAACTAATCAAAGCACACTCACAGATGGGTTTAGATCAATGTCTACAACGTTAGATTCAATACAAAATAACTATTTATTCAGTATAGGCTTAAAATCCATAAACTCTGATATGTACATTTTTGTAACCAAATAGTCTACGTTGTGCGAATCAGAAGTGTTTTTATGGTTGATATTTCTTATTGAGGTACACATGGCTAAATTAACTGATCTGAAGACCACAATATTGGAATTTAACATTCGCTCAGAAATCATGAATTCTGGATTTGGAACAGATAATGCAGAGCACATTGAACAGTTGAAAGAACTCTGTAGGACAGCTGGACTTTGTTTGACTGATGAGGATTCTCCCCTGAAGCAGTAAGTTGCTATGATATTAAAAATTACTTTCTAATCGATCTAGTTGTGCTCAATAAATTACAACTATTCAATTTAACATGAGAATCATACTTCCTCATTCAGAACCGTCTGCGTCAGGCATGTCAAATTCCTGATTTGCACGATCGGATCAGCATCCTGGTGCCAAACATATGCCATATTCAGCAAAACACTTTGAACATGCCACGGTAAAAATTAGTATAATTTCACCCATTTTTTGGGCATAAAATTAGCACAATGTACACCAATTACTGGAGATGCAATTTTTAGGTGCACCTGGCATTTTCTGAAATCGGCTTTGGATCAAATTAAATATTCAGGGATGGGTCCTGCACTTATTTCAGGATCCTCTTGTAAAATGTGCTGGAGAAACTAGGTGGACCTTGTGCCACACAAGCTCCAATTAGTTTAACCAGTTCTCCAGCAGTCCTTTGACGGGCACTGTAGAATTGGTTGGAAAATGTCATCTTCCAATAAACCTCTCTCTCTTGACTATGAAGAAGCAGGAGTACTCCTCTCGGCTGCACAGCACCATGTGTGGGTCGTACTCGGCCTGTAACCTCCTGCATCTCCTTCATGTATTGGAACTACTGCTGCTTCCTGAGCATAGTGGGAGTCCTCAGTCTCCATTCCCATATACCTAGCAGTGAAAACAATCTTACACATTTCACCCAAAATAAGGAGCGCAGACATTGTTGCTGAGGCTCCTGCACAAGAAATGCTGAGCCCAGTGTGGACACCACTACTCCACCTACCTCCCCCGACGTGTTCTGTTTCCTTCACCTAACCTTGTCCAGTCTCAGCCTCCTAACACCCTCTCAGTCCAAATCTCTGCTTCCCAAACGCCAATCTTATTCTTGTGACCTTCCTCTCTGGTTTCCCATCCCTCAAAAATCCTAATCATGCACTCCACAAGTATGCTGATGGAGGACAGTGATGCTGTGGTAACAGTTTAAAAAGATCTGAGGGATCACATGATGTGAGAGTGGAAGCGTCTGCATTTTCGCAAGCTCTGGCTCTGCTCATCTTTCAATCTTTATTTTTATCCTTGTGGACACCTTTTTGTGTATTGATTTGCATGGTTAGTGCAAAGTATCAAGAGTTGTTGGTCAGTGTCTCCGCTTTATTGAGTCGAGTTGAAAGGCATTAATCCTTGTTGCTTTATAGCAGCTGGAAGAAGGTGGGGCAGGGCCCTGTTTTTGGCACAGCTACTTTTGTGAGGATTCCCGTCCTGACGGTATGGTGTTTACCGGCTGATGATGGCTGCGAGCGATGAATGGCTTAGTTTTGCAATATGAGACATCAAAACCCAGTTTCAGGAAGTGCAAGGTGTCTTTGTGAAGGCAGTGGTGGCACATGAAGAAGTTCTTGTGACAGAGAGAGCATTATTCTTGGTAGAAGCCCAGCATGGTTGAGGTTCTGTTGCATGAACTGTTGTCCATCCTGAGGGGTGAGGGCATGGGGGAACCAGTGTGGAGCCCTGCTGAGCCTGATGACTCCGGTGAAATGGTGGAGAGTTTCTAATAATAATAATAATCTTTATTATTGTCACAAGTAGGCTTACGTTAACACTGCATGAAGTTACTGTGAAAGTCCCCTAGGCCGGGTTGAGAACTGGCTGCCATGCTTTGGGAGTCTCGATCTGGAGGAAGGGCTGCTCAAATTCGATGGAGCACATTGAATCCCATCTTCAAAGCCTGGGATTGGGGTGGCCTTCCAACCTCTGGTTCTATGTGGTCCTGTTCCTGGTGTCAGCCAAGAGGAATGGGAACTACGTGAGCCCGCCAGGCTGTTTTCCCCCCAACCTGCGGGAGCCTGCCTGTGCCCGGTCAAGTTGGCAGGTTGGAAGTACTGAATCTAGTGTTCCGATCGCTGAAATCCCTGGAAGATCTCCTGTTTTACCCTTGATGTCTACTTTCTTTGTGCGCCAATGGAGTGATCTTTTATCCTGGTGATGGCCTCGATCCTCAATTGACCCTGGACTTTACGCCCTGATAATCATGATGTCTGTTAATGTTGTTACTTTATCTGCTTGAATTTTTTGGGGGTGACAATCAATTATCCTAAATTAATAAGTTTGTATTATGTTAAGTTGAATTTGTGCACAAAAGTTTCTTTATCCTTTTGTATCCTTGGCGGCAGGATGAGCCGAGCTGGAGCAGGGTGGAGGGTGTGGGTGATAAGGTTAGATCTGTCCTCACTATGTTCGAGGACCGTCCCCCACAGTCCGAAATAATTTTTTTCTTTAGGTTGCCCTTATCTTCTTGGGCCCAGGCAAGTTGTGTTTTAACCTATTGAGAACAGGAGTTTGTCGAGGACTCCCTTAGGGGTGGGGGGAGAGGAGTCAGTCATTTACCCTGAATTGTGTCTCCCTCTGACTGTTTTTATGCTGCCAGAACTTTTGTGGTGTGGTTGGCCATCATATCCTGGGGTGGAACAGTAGTTAGCACTGTTGCCTCACAGCTCCAGGGTCCCGGAATCAATTCTGTCCTCGGATGACTGTCTGTGTGGAGTTTGCGCTTTCTCCCCGTGTCTGCGTGGGTTTCCTCCAGGTGGTCCAGTTTCCTCCCACAGTCCAAATATGTGCAGGTTAGGTGGATTGACCATGCTAAATTGCCCCTTGGTGTCCAAAAGGTTAGGTGGGGTTATGGGGATAGGGTGGGTTAAGTAGGGTGTTCTTTCCAAGTGCCGGTGCAGAATGGCCTCCTTCTTCACTGTAAATTCTATGATGATTCTATGATCCTCTATTTTTGGTGTCTGGTGGGTCAGCGGTCTAGGGAGGGTTTCCTTGGGTGCAGTGTTTCCAACGGTATCTGCACATCTGTCATCATCCACTTGGCTGGCAGCTCTCCAAGGTGGGACTTTCTATCCAGGAAGGGGTGGGTGTCTAATTTGAGAGCAATTAATGCTGCTCCTAGTATAAAATTCAAGACTGCTGTCAGGATCAGAGCTTACCCCTCCCCCAACCTTTTAGCAAGATGGGGTGGGGACCATGATATCCTGGAAAATCTAGCTGAGAGAATAGGAAAAATGGGCAGATACTGTAATTGGAAGGAGGTGACTACTGATGTTCCGCTAGGATCTGTGTTTGGCCGCGTAACATATTAGACAACCACTTATCTAAGTTTACTGATGACACATATATTGGTGCTGTGATATTGTAGGTAGGAGCGTAACATTTCAAAGCAACATTGATGAATTAAGTCACATATTCCATGAAATTTGAAAGTAGCACAGTGGTTAGCACTGTTGCTTCACAGCACCAGGGTCCCAAGTTTGATTCGCGCTTGGGTCACTGTCGGTGTGGAGTCTGCACGTTCTCTCCGTGTCTGCGTGGGTTTCGTCCGGATGCTCCAGTTTCCTTCACAAGTCTGAAAAACGTGCTTGCTAGGTGAATTGGACATTCTGAATTCTCCCTCTGTACCCGAACAGGTGCCGGAGTATGGTGACTTGGGGCTTTTCACAGTAACTTCATTACAGTGTTAATGTAAGCCTACTTGTGACAATAATAAAGATTATTATTAGATTCAGGGGTGATTTGTTCGAAGTTTTTTTTTTTAGGAATTTGAAAGGAATTGATGGGCTATATAAAGAACTTTCTCTGGACAAGTGAACGTAATTTTAAAATTAGAAGCCAAACTGTTCAGAAGAAAAGTTAGGAAGCACTCATCAAAGGGTGACAGATGTGTGGAACTAGCTCAATCAAATCAAGGATATGAAGCCAAGGTAGGTAGATGAGAGTTCAGGTACAGATCAGTAAAGATCTGTCTGTTTCTAAGTTCTTCTATCGAGCGGAAGTTGGATGGTCTTTCCCTTTCCAGGTTGCTTGTAAATTTCTTTGGATGGTATGGATTGCCTGAGCATAAAGGTAAGTTATTTTTTAAATAAGGTGCAGTTCTTTCTCATTGCTGCTTTTGCACTAGCTGCAAGAATGTAATGCAAGTTGATTCATTTTTATTCTTTTTAAATTCCTAACATTTGAGGAAGATACCTCTACTACACTGCAAAGGAGGATCATTTAGAAAGACACACATCATATCATGACCATACTGCACTATCTGTGAGATTAGCTCAGTTGGTAGTGCATTTGAACTTTTAAGATTAGAAATGTATGTTCAAATTAGCAAGATATCAAAAATTTGTGCTCATAATCAAAATAAAAACTCCAAAGCAGTGATAAACTCCAACACAATGTAAAACCAAAGCCCCCGCTTGCCTGCCTTAGTAATTCAGAGGGACATTAAACAGTGCCAAATATCCTGTTCAATGTCCCTCCTGAAACCAATACTAACACAAAACATAATCTCGTGACTGTTTGTTTGACATTGATGAAAAGAGTGGTTACCATGTTTACCTATGTGGCCACAATTAATAAGAATGTGCTGCTTGAAGAATTTTCTTTCAGTTTGACTATTTCTAATCGTAATCTGTGAAATCAAACTTTGTGCAAGTAATATGATTTGTTTTATAGGCCACTTTACGATAAGAAGTTAGAACGTGCCATTCTCAAGAATGATGGAAACTACCATTCAGTCATAATTTCTGAATTTCATAGTCCAAAGCAATTCTACGTGCAGTTGGTGGCAGCACGGGAAGCGTAAGTAAATAGTACAGTTAAGAATTTATAAAAGTGGTTTTCCATCTTGCCCCATAGGTGCAAAATTCAAAATGAAATTGACAAATGGCTGAAAATAGTAAGATAAAGATTATTTTTCTGTTCCATCAGGCTGTGCGCTTTAGAGAATGAAATTAACCAAAAAGCCATGGAAAAGGAAACTTCCATTTCAGGCAGTTATGTGCCAGCTATTGGCGACTTGTGCTTGGCGTTTTGTGAAACAAAAAAGAGGTAACTATTCAGATGTCCTTACGCTGCAGTTTGCTTGTGTGTGTCTTGCCAAGCAAGTGATTGGGCCGAGCATCAGTTTTATTCTTCAATCATTACAGTAAACATGATAAAGTTAGCATTAACCAACATGGCAGGCAGATCACAGGGATGCAACTTAGGCCATGTGATTAGTCTGTAAGAAAACCTGAGACTTTTACAAAAAGCTTTTCTTGGATTTTACAGATTAAATTGAGATCCATGTTGATGGGGTATTTTGAGGAGAAGATTAAATTAAAAATTGTTTTTAAAAACACTCAATTTCTCTCAGAGACATGGGTGGGGGATGGTAAGGTGTCGGACATATATCGGGAAATGAGGGACGAGGGGAGTGATCATGGTAGATGAGCTGAAAGGGAAATGGGAAGAAGAGCTGGGGGAGAAGATTGAGGAGGGGCTGTGGGCTGATGCCCTACGTAGGGTAAACTCATCGTCCTCGTGTGCCAGGCTAAGCCTGATACAATTCAAGGTTCTACACAGGGCGCATATGACTGGAGCACGGCTCAGTAAATTTTTGGGGGTAGAGGATAGGTGTGGGAGGTGCTCGAGAAGCCCAGCGAATCACACCCACATGTTCTGGTCATGCCCGGCACTACAGGGGTTCTGGGTGGGGGTGGCAAAGGTGGTGGGGGTCCGGGTCGAACCAAGCTGGGGGTTGGCTATATTCGGGGTTGCAGAAGAGCCGGGAGTGCAGGAGGCGAGAGAGGCTGATGCTTTGGCCCTTGCGTCCCTAATAGCCCGGCGCAGGATATTGTTAATGTGGAAGGAAGCCAAACCCCCGGGTGTGGAGACCTGGATAAACGACATGGCAGGGTTTATAAAATTAGAACGGATCAAGTTCGTATTAAGGGGTTCGGCTCAAGGGTTCACCAGGCGGTGGCAACCGTTCGTCGACTACCTCACAGAAAGATAGAGGGAATGGAAAAGAAGAAGCCAACAGCAGCAACCCGGGGGGGGGGGGGGGGGGGGAGAGGAGGAACCGGACGGACTCTCAGGGATGTCATTGTATATGTATAGACACTTGTTATAGGTAATGTATATTGGATTGTATCTTTGAAGAGTAACTATTTTTGACAAGGCAGTTGCCACTCAGTTTTGTTAAGTTTCTGTTTATATATTATTTATTTATTTGTTTAAAATTGGCCACGGTTATTTATATTGCTTTGTTGTTGTTCAAAAGAAAAACTATGTACTGTTATGTTTGGCCACAAAATTCTGAATAAAATATATTTTTTTTAAAAAACACTCAATTTCTGTGACAAATAGGATAAATAAATGTGGGTCTCAGATAATTGGGTACTTCCAGATTAATGCATGTGAACTATTTAATTTCTTGAATTTTGTTTTCTATTTCCTTTCTCAATTTTCCTTCTACCCTGTTATACTTATACCACAGTTGTACCTCCAGCCTGATATTTGGGTACCTGAATGATGCACAAAATCAATTTTAATAATTTGAAGTTGATCATAATACAGACACACAAATTACTGAATTCTCAAAAATAAAGCTTGTGAACCAGAAATCAGAGTTGTGTGAATACAAAGATCTTTCAGATTTGTTTAGCTGGAGGAGATTAGAACGGGGAGTGACTGTTTCATTGGGAATTTAATCATTTAAACAAAAATATGCAAATTTTTAAATCTGGCATTGGCAGACCAGTGGAATGCTCTATAAATATGTAGGTTTGCTTCTAATGACATAACTGAGTCCTAAACTCAATTTCAATTTGAGGCCTGAATAGGAAAGCTGTGCTTCATGTGTAAAGACAGCAGAGATTCATCAGTGTTTTTCAGTGAGAGGCTTTATTAATCAGTTAAGGTGTCTGTTTACAGAGATTGCCTCATGGCAGAGGTCACCTGACTACAGAAATTTATATGTGACATGGGAACGGAGTCAGTTCAATTCCTTGAAGGCTTGCATGCATGCACTTCAGCATCTCTCCTCATCTGAGGGATGATTACTCTTATTTCCTTTGTACAGGATGCCATCTTGGCCTGAGAGTTCAACTCCGTATGCGCAATATGTTCTTGTGACTATAAGGTGTGTCCTTGATGCTCTCAGGCCATCCTTTCATCACTATGTCTTTTTGCGCTGCATCTTGTTGGGTAGTTTGCTTGATTTGAGCAGGGCGCTTGTCTGTCAGATTCAATGTCTCTGCTGGGTTGATGACTTCCAGATCATGCCTAGCTGCTGCTTCATGTTGAATCTGGAAGATTTCACATCCTGTCTTAGAATCCTCAACTATCTTCATGAGGAACGCTGTTCTCAACAGCATGTCTGCATCTGTTTTCCTCGCTTGCATGTCGTGACCAAATTATATCTTCGTAAATAAAATAACATTCTTTGCAGATGCTTGGGAACAGATAGAAGCGGTTTGCCAGAAATGCTTTGAAGGGCTTTGCGGTTGAATTCCACTGTTACTTTGTCTTTCTCAAGCAGGTACTGATGTACAAGCAAAACCGATAGCCAGACACTTTTTCCCAATCTGAGCATAGCGTTGTTCTTATTTGTGTTAGTGCCCTGGACACACATGTGACTAGTTGATCAGAGTTCCTCGACCTGCCTCGCAGGCTTCATACTGCAAGGTGACGTCCACCATAGTAGTTCAGCATAGGCATTGTCGTTACTAGTTATTGATTCTAGTGAATGATGCTTCTTATTCTGTTCTCCAATATCACACCACCTCCTTGCCAGTGAGCTTGCACAGTAGTTCACATTCTGCTGCCAAATTAGGCAAAAATTTTGCAAAACAGTTCACAAATACAGCAAATCTTTGGCACTACTTTCATGTCTGTTGGCCCTGCCGCAGCTTTCATCATGTCAGGATCCGGGCAAAGACCTTTTGCCATCCATGCATGACCTAAGTGCTTGATTGACATCAGGCATCTTAGCAAATTTTTCTTGGTCGGCTTCAAATTAATCTGGCAAATTCTCCAGCAGTCAGATTAAATTCTCATCCTTGTCAGCTAAGGCTTCTTCCATTTTATCTCCACATCCATAGACTAGTAGATCATCCACTATGGTTTCCACTCTGGAAGATCACTGACTACCTCATACCATCTACATTGATACTCTTCTGGAATGCTGGAAATGCCAAACAACATGCGCAACCATCTGCATCCTCCAACAGGCATCCAGAAAGTAGTTTGAAAGCTGATGCTTTCACCCAGCTTCACTTGTCAATAACCATCCTTCGCATCTCGGACAGCGGATATCTTTAGCTTAGCAAGTTGAAGCAAACCTCCTTCCGTGATTGGCATGGCATAATGAGATCTCTTCACTTTATTTAAATCCTTTGGGTCTAAACATACTAAGATTTCCAGGTTGCTTCACTGCTATCCAGCTGCTAGGAGTTGTCATTTTGTTTTGATTATTCCCCTCTTCTGACTTGTATTTTAGGCTCGCCTTGTGGGTAAGGCCCTGAATTGGTTGTACACTCTCATCGACTTCTAGATGATATTCTCCTGGTTGACATCCCAACCCTTTAACACATCTTTGTACTCCTCTAGGACCTGCTCTGCTGCCAATGGTTTTGTCTGTTCTGATATGTTGTAAACCTCTGTTGGCACTTCAGGGTTACCAGTCCAACTTTAGACTGGCTTAAGCTTAAATGGGTGGAGCCTGAGAGGGGTCATGGCCATGAAGGGCGGGGTGGCCTGAGGAGAGTGCCCTTGGTGATCCAATCGCGGGCTATTGCATACTTGAGGGGGGTTTACCCCTGGTGTCAAGAGTTGTGAGTATTGCCCATGACTGCGGTGGGATTGTGATGTCCGTAGGTTGGGGGTGTGGGAGACCTTCAACTTAACTTTGAGATCTGGGTACCCTTTAAAAAGAGCAGCCCGATCTCGAAGGAGCCGGTCTTGCCAGCGTCTTTAGGTCCCTAATCCTGAAAAAATTCTAAGTATGGGTGAATTCAATGAGCATTTCCTTGAGCTCCAAAACAATGATTGAAGTGTGGGCGGATTGCAATGGGATTCACGCCAGAACAACTGGTGGAATTCTCACCAGTTTTCCCACCCAAAATGGCACTTTGGCATTTTTTGGGAGAATCACGCCCACTTCCATGTTCCATGTATAAAGACAGCAATGCTTCATCAGTTTATTCAGTGAGAGGCTTTATTGAACTGGCCGTTAAGATGTCTGATTATAGAGGCTGCCTCATGACAGAGGTCATCTGACTACAGAACACCATATGTGACATGTAGACTGATTGGATTTCAAAAGCCAAACATCCTCTTAGAACATAGAACATTACGGCGCAGTCCAGGCCCTTCGGCCCTCGATGTTGCGTCGACCTGCGAAACCACTCTAAAGCCCATCTACACTATTCCCTTATCGTCTATATGTCTATCCAATGACCATTTGAATGCCCTTCGTGTTGGCGAATCCATTACTGTTGCAGGCAGGGCATTCCACGCCCTTACTACTCTCTGAGTAAAGAACCTACCTCTGACATCTGTCCTATATCTATCTCCCCTCAATTTAAAGTTATGTCCCCTCGTGCTAGACATCACCATCCGAGGAAAACGACTCTCACTGTGCACCTTATCTAATCCTCTGATCATCTTGTATGCCTCAATTAAGTCACCTCTTAACCTTCTCTCTAACGAAAACAGCCTCAAGTCCCTCAGCCTTCCCTCATAAGATCTTCCCTCCATGCCAGGCAACATTTTGGTAAATCTCCTCTGCACCCTTTCCAATGCTTCCACATCCTTCCTATAATGCGGCGACCAGAATTGCACGCAATACTCCAAATGCGGCCGCACCAGAGTTTTGTACAGCTGCAACATGACCTCATGGCTCCGAAACTCAATCCCTCTACCAATAAAAGCTAACACACCGTACGCCTTCTTAACAACCCTCTCAACCTGGGTGGCAACTTTCAGGGATCTATGTACATGGACACCAAGATCTCTCTGCTCATCCACACTGCCAAGAATCTTACCATTAGCCCAGTACTCTGTCTTCCTGTTATTCCTTCCAAAATGAATCACCTCACACTTTTCTGCATTAAACTCCATTTGCCACCTCTCAGCCCAGCCCTGCAGCTTATTTATGTCCCTCTGTAACTTGTAACATCCTTCCGCACTGTCCACAACTCCACCGACTTTGGTGTCATCTGCAAATTTACTCACCCATCCTTCTACACCCTCCTCCAGGTCATTTATAAAAATGACAAATAGCAGTGGCCCCAAAACAGATCCTTGTGGTACACCACTAGTAACTGGAGTCCAGTCTGAACATTTCCCATCAACCATCACCCTTTGTCGTCTTCCAGCTAGCCAATTTCTGATCCAAACTGCTAAATCACCCTGAATCACATGCCTCCGTATTTTCTGCAGTAGCCTACCGTGGGGAACCTTATCAAATGCTTTACTGAAATTCATATACACCACATCAACTGCTTTACCCTCGTACACCAGTTTGGTCACCTTCTCAAAGAATTCAATAAGGTTTGTGAGGCACGACCTACCCTTCACAAAACCGTGTTGACTATCTCTATTCAAATTATTCCTTTCCAGATGATTATACATCCTATCTCTTATAAATCTTTCCAAGACTTTGCCCACAACAGAAGTAAGGCTCACTGGTCTATAGTTACCGGGGTTGTCTCTACTCCCCCTCTTGAACAAGGGGACAACATTTGCTATCCTCCAGTCTTCTGGCACTATTCCTGTAGACAAAGATGACTTAAAGATCAAAGTCAAAGTCTCAGCAATCTCCTCCCTAGCTTCCCAGAGAATCCTAGGATGAATCCTAAACGGCCCAGGGGACTTATCTATTTTCACACTTTCCAGAATTGCTAACACCGCATCCTGATGAACCTCAAGCCCTTCTAGTCTAGTAGCCTGAATCTTAGTATTCTCCTCGACAACATTTTTCCTGTGTAAATACTGACGAAAAATATTCATTTAACACCTCTCCTATCTCTTCGGACTCCTCGCACATCTTCCCACTACTGTCCTTGACTGGCCCCACTCTTACCCTAGTCATTCTTTTATTCCTGACATATCTATAGAAAGCTTTAGGGTTATCCTTGATCCTACCTGCCAAAGACGTCTCATGTCCCCTCTTGGCTCTTCTTAGCTCTCTCTTGTGGTCCTTCCTAGTTAACTTGTAACTCTCGAGCGCCCTTACTGAACCTTCATGTCTCATCTTTACATAAGCCTCCTTCTTCCTCTTGACAAGTGTTTCGACTGTTTTAGTAAACCACGGTTCCCACGCTCGACCACTTCCTCCCTGCCTGACAGGTACATACTTATCAAGGACACGCAGTAGCTGTTCCTTGAACAAGCTCCGCATTTCCATTGTACCCATCCCCTGCAGTTTTCCTCTCCATCCGATGTTTCCTAAGTCTTGCCTCATCGCATCATAATTGCCTTTCCCCCAGATGTAACTCTTGCCCTGCGGTATGTACCTATCCCTTTCCATCACTAAAGTAAACGTAATCGAATTGTAGTCACTATCACCAAAGTGCTCACCTACCTCCAAACACCTGTCCTGGTTCATTACCCAGTACCAAATCCAATATGGCCTCGCCTCTCGTTGGCCTATCTACATTCTGTGTCAGGAAACCCTCCTGCACACACTGGACAAAAGCGGACCTATCTAAAGTACTCGAACTATAGCGTATCCAGTCAATATTTGGAAAGTTAAAGTCCCCCATAACAACTATCTTGTTGCTTTCGCTCCTATCCAGAATCATCTTTGCAATCCTTTCCTTTTACATCTCTGGAACTTTTCGGAGGCCTATAGAAAACCCCTAACAGGGTGACCTCTCCTTTCCTGTTTCTAACCTCAGCCCATACTACCTCAGTAGACGAGTCCTCATCAAACGTCCTTTCTGCCACCGTAATACTGTCCTTGGCTAACAATGCCACCCCTCCCCCTATTTTACCACCTTCCCTGAGCTTACTGAAATATCTAAACCCCGGCACCTGCAACAACCATTCCTGTCCCTGCTCTATCCATGTCTCCGAAATGGCCACAACATCGAAGTCCCAGGTACCAACCCATGCCGCAAGTTCACCCACCTTATTCCGGATGCTCTTGGCATTGAAGAAGACACACTTTAAACCACCTTCCTGCCTGCCGGTGCACTCCTGCAACCTTAAAACCTTACTCATGACCTCACTACTCTCAACCTCCTGTATACTGGAGCTACAATTCAGGTTCCCAAGCCCCTGCTGAACTAGTTTAAACCCTCCCGAAGAGCATTAGCAAATTTCCCCCCCCAGGATATTGGTACCTCTCTGGTCCAGGTGTAGCCCATCCCGTTTGTAGAGGTCCCACCGACCCCAGAATGAGCCCCAATTATCCAGAAATCTGAAACCCTCCCTCCTGCACCATCCCTGTAGTTCAACTCCTCTCTCTCTCCCTATTCCTCATCTTGCTGGCACGGGTAGCAACGCAGAGATAATAACTCTGTTTGTCCTAGATCTAAGTTTCCACCCGAGCTCCCTGAATTCCTGTCTTACATCCCTATCCCTTTTCCTACCTATGTCGTTGGTATCTATGTGGACCACGACTTGGGGCTGCTCCCCCTGTCCCTTAGGATCCCGAAAACACGATCCGAGACATCACGGACCCTGGCACCTGGGAGGGAACACACCAACCGTGAGTCTCTCTCGTTCCCACAGAAGCTCCTATCTATCCCTCAAACTTCATTTTTCATAACAAACAAAAAAATACAAGTGAGAATTGTTAGCTTCCCCTCCAAATCAAATCTGCTGAAAACTGCAGTCAGGGCTTGAAGAGGCCCAGCAAAGGAGGTTTTACAATTTCCTTTTACCCAGAAGGTAATTTTGAATCCCCATTTTCCTAACTTCTTTTCCCCTCCTGATTGGAATTCCAAACCTCTTTGCTTTTGTTGTTAGATTTCCCATGACTTGAAAGGTTTCATCTGCCAGGTTTTTGTGGCTGTACAGCTCCTCTCAGTTGAGATCCTTGCAGCTTTGGTCAGAAAATTGCCATGTTGCTGCCAGCCATGGACAGGCCAACTCATTAAGTCCACCAACTGGCCTAAATGTTGATATGGACCTTAAAACTAAATTTTTTTCTGAAAGAATATTATGTTGATATGACGCAGATACTGAAGAGTGAAAGTTTAGGCTGTTGGTTATGGATTGGCAGTGTCTGACTTTTTCTTCATTTGGAAAACTAATGACAAATTTTCCTTGAAATTTCAGGTGGCGTAGAGTGAACGTCTTGTCAGTTCTCTACACCAAAAGGAATTGTACGGTGTTCTTTGTGGATTTTGGGACATGCAGCTGTGTTTCATTGAACAACATTCAACCTTTAGTGAAAGACGTCCTTCAGCTTCCTTTTCAGGTCAGTTTTAATTGTTAATTAAACTGCATTTAATAATGGGAAGAATTTTTTTTAAATACTGCAACTAAACATAAAGTTAGAGAAAGGAAGCTACTTTTAAATTTAAAGTCTCCAGTGTCCCAGAGGACCATAGACTGCTCTCCTCTTTGAGAGAGAGCTGACTGGTGGTGATTTAACTTGAGGCTCACCACACCTCAGGCGAGAGGAAAGAGAAGGATTTGTGGCCACAAATGGGGACCAGGCGGAACCACACTTGGGGTATCTACCAGGGGATCAAAGGCTCCTGGGTAATTGTTCTCCAGATAGGGTGCCACTTGGGCACCCTGGCAGAGCCCACCTGGGCAGCTTGTCAGAGAGAATCACTGAGAATGACGAGATGTGATCAACTCATGGAGGGCTTACCCCCATTGGCTTGCTGGAAGAAGCCAATCTCACTTACTCACAGGAGCTCTTCAACGATTTGGGATCTCTCCTTGTCGTGTGCAAGCTTGGCCTCGATGAAGGCAAACGGAGGGAATGTGCTGGGAAACGTTGGAGGAGAGGTTGAAAGGTATGCATGTCTACTTAAAGTGTGCTGAGCCCTGCTCCGTAAGGGATGATGAAAGAGTTTGTGCAGCATGATAGATGAGATGCTGGAGATGTTGAAATGCCCGTGAGACAATCAGTGGTGATATGCCCCCTGCTAATATTGAGTAACCCTTTCAGTACATGATGCTGTTATAAGAGTGTGAGATTGGAATGAGCTCTAGGTTGACTTGCGCTGGCAGAGCAGATGAATCATTCATTCTCTTCCTACATTGGATGGTGTTTCATGGGTGAGTCCCCATTGTGCTGATCGCCTTTGCAATGGCCTCCCAGGCCTGAGAGGTGAGGTTGATGGGCTTCCTGGAGCCACCCCTGGGATAGAGGATATCCCAGTGTTGCCACACATCAGTGATGAGCACCTCCAGAGAGTCACTGTTGAACTTTGGAACAGCTCTCTTCTTTGACACAGCCTTTTTGAAACTTCTCCTGAAAGCTGGGCTGAAGAGGGTGAGGGTGGCGTCTAATTATAGCGCCTATACCAATCAGTTCATTAGGTGGCAGCGGGATTGGCGAATTAGTTCTCAATCTGCCATGTGATTCAGAGCAAAACTCACCTATGCATAATTAATGCATTTCCGAAAGCAAAGTCAGGTGCGATTTCTTGCCACACCCAGTACGAAATGTTTAGTGGAACCGGCCCACCATGGTACTTAGTCACAAAAATAGAAAATTCCACCCTCTGTGAAGTTTAAAGTCCTCCATGATTATTGCAATACCTTTGTTTACAAGCTTCTCTTATTAAGACTGTTCAACAATATAGCTCATGTTGGGGACGGGGAGAGGGATCGGTTTGTAAACCACTGCACTTCACGAGTATTTTTATCCATTATTAATTCTTATTTCCATCAATATTGAGTCTACTCCCTACTATCCCTCGCCAAGATCATTCCTCACTTGCTGAACTTGCGTCATCTGTAATTATTAGTGCTGCTACCCTCCTTGTCTATTTTTAAAAAAATAAATATTTTTATTCTTCTCCTTTTTCACATTTTCTCCCGCATTTACACCCGTCAACAATAATCAGCAACACATATGTCAATCCCCATAACAGTAACAACGCTCCCATCCTTCCACCAACCCCCAAACTCAGCCCGCATGTTTACATAAACAAATGACAAAAAGGAATCCGGGATTACCCATAGTCACCCTTAATATACACAGCCCCCCCCCCCCCCCCCAACTAATGTTCGATGTTATCCAGTTCTTGAAAGTGCATAATAAATAGTGCCCGTGACTTGTAGAACTCCTCCGAGCTTCCCCTCAGTTCGAACTTAACCTTCTCAAGGGTCAAGTATTCCAACAGGTCCCCCCCGCCACGCCAGGGCACTGGGTGGAGAGGCTGCTCTCCATCCCAGCAGGATCCGCCTTCGGGCGATCAATGAGGCGAAGGCTACAACATCTGCCTCTGACCCGTTTCCAACCCTGGCTGGTCCAACACCCCGAATATGGCCTCCCGGGGACCCGGGTCCAGTTTTACATGCACCACCTTGGAAATGACCCTAAACACCTCCTTCCAGTACTCCCCTAGCTTTGGACAGGACCAAAACATATGAACGTGATTAGCGACCCCCCCCCCCCCCCCCCCCCCCCCGGGCCATGTTCACACACATCCTCTACTCCTTCACAAAATCGGCTCATCCTTGCCCTTGTGAGGTGCGCTCTATATACCACCTTCAGCTGTATCAGCCCCAACCTTGCACATGAGGTGGAGGCATTCACTCTCCGGAGCATCTCACACCAGACCCCCTCCGCTATAACCTCTCCCAGCTCTTCCTCCCACTTTGCTTTGATCCCTTCCAGTGGTGCCTTATCCTCTTCCAAAATAGCTCCGTACACCGCTGACACTGCCCCCTTCTCCAGTCCCCTTCTCGTCAACACCTCCTCCAGCAATGTGGAGGCCAGTTCCTCTGGGAAGCTCTGTATTTCCTTCCTGGCAAAATCCCGAACCTGCATGTACCTAAACACTTCTCCCTGCTCCAGCCCATACTTCGCTTCCAGCTCCCTCAATCCTGCAAACCGACCCCGAAGAAACAAATCTTTTAGCGTCTTAATCCCCTTCTCTTCCCATTTCCAAAAACTTCCATCCCACCTCCCTGGCTCAAATCTGTGGTTCCTCCGAATCGGCATTTCCCTTGACCCTGCCCCCAACCCGAAGTGTTGGCGAAACTGCCTCCAGATTTTCAATGAAGCTATTATTACCGGACACCCTGAGTATTTCCCCGGAGCTATCTGGAACGGCGCTGTTGCTAGTGCTTTCAGCCCCGACCCCCAGCACAAACACTCCTCCATCCTGACCCACTGGGAATCAACCCCTCTGACCCAGCTCTGCCCCTTCTCCACATTCGCCGCCCAGGAGTAGTACAACAGGTTTGGGAGACCCAAACCCCCTGCCTGCCTTCCCCTCTGTAGCAACACCTTTCTCACTCTGGCCACCTTCCCTCTCCATATGAACGAGGTAATCCTTCCCTCATTCTCCCTGAAAAAGACTTTGGCAGGATAATCGGTAGGCATTGAAAAATAAACAGAAATCGCAGCAACACGTTCATTTTAACCGCCTGTACCCGACCCGCCAGTGACAGAGGAAGGCCATCCCACCTTGCCAGATCAGCTTTCACTCTCCCCACCAAACTAGTGATGTTGTACCTGCGAAGCCTCCCCCACTCCCGGGCAATCTGCAACCCCAGATACCTAAAATGAGTCCCTGCTCTACGGAATGGCAGCCCTCCCACCCCTGCCCCCACCCCCGGCCGAGACGCCACAAAATACTCACTCTTGTCCAGGTTCAGCTTGTACCCCGAGAAAGTCCCAAATACCCGCACAGTAGCTCCAATATTCCTCCTATCGACGCACTCGGTTCCGACACATACAGCAGCAAGTCGTTGGCATATAAGGACACCCTATGCTCTATCTCCCTTCCTTCCCCCCCCCCCCCCCGGCACTCTTCCTTTCCATGCTCCCGAACTTCTCAATTCGATGGCCAACGGCTCAATCGCAAGTGCAAACAGCAGGGGGGACATAGGACATCCCTGTCTCATCCCACGGTGGAGAGAAAAGTATCTCAAACTGATATTGTTTGTGCAGACACTCTCCCTCGGCTCCTTATATAATAGCTTTACCCAGTTCATAAATCATGGTCCAATCCCAAACCGCTCCAGCACTGCCATCAGGTACCCCCATTCTACCCGATCAAACGCCTTCTCGGCGTCCAATGTCACAACCACCTCTGTTTACTTCCCCTCCGCCGGTGCCATAACTATGTTCAAAACCCTCCTAATGTTCGAAAACAGCTGCCTCCCTTTCACGAACCCCGTCTGATCCTCCCCTATCACCTTCGGGAGGCACTCCTCCAGCCTACCCGCCCAGTACCTTCGCCAACACTTTTGCGTCCACATTCAGAAGTGATATGGGCCTATACGACCCACACTCCGTTGGATCCTTATCTTTTTTTAGCAACAGTGAAATCGATGCCTGCCCCAAGGTTTGCGGCAACACCCCCTTCCCTATCGCCTCTTCAAACAGCCCCACCATCAGGGGTGCCAGCCTATCCTTGAATTTTTTATAATATTCCTCCGGAAACCCATCCGGCCCTGCCACCTTCCCCGACTGCATCCTCCCAATCGCACCCTTTATCTCCTGCTCCACTATTGCTCCTTCTAATGTAGCCCTGTCCCCCTCCCCTAGCCTTGGGTACTCCAACCCATTTAGAAATTCCTGCATCTCACGGTCTCCCCCGGGTGACTCTGACTTGTACAACCTCTCATAAATCTCCTCAAAACCAAAGGCGAGTAGGATGCTGGCGCACCAGCTGCGCAGGAGGGAGGCGGCCAGAGAGATTAGGGGAATGTGGGATAGGGAACGCAACATGGTGCTGAGCCCAGAGAGGGTCAATGAAGTCTTCAGGGAGTTCTACGGTAGGTTATACAAGTCGGAACCTCCCGGGGAGGGGGAAGGGATGAGGCGGTTCATGGACCGGTTGAGGTTCCCAAGGGTGGAGACAGAGCGGGTGCAGGGACTGGGGGCCTCGATTGGGTTGGAGAAGGTAGCCAGGAGGCTGGCAGGCATGCAGACGGGCATGGCCCAGGGCCCGGACGGCTTCTCCGTAGAATTTTATAAGAAGTTCTCGGAGCTGTTGAGCCCGCTCCTGATGAGAACCTTCAATGAGGCAAAGGAGGAAGGGATCCTCCCTCTGACAATGTCGCAGGCATTGATCTCGCTTATCCTGAAGAAGGAGAAGGATCCGCTTCAGTGTGGGTCCTACAGGCTGATATCGCTCCTGAATGTGGATGCCAAGCTGTTGGCAAAAATCCTGGCCACCAGAATAGAGCACTGTGTCCCGGGAGTGACTGGGGAGGACCAGACGGGTTTTGTTAAGGGCAGGCAGCTGAACGCGAATGTGAGGAGGCTCCTGAATATTATCATGATGCCCTCGGACGGGGGTGGGGAGGTGGAGGTGATGGCTGCGATGGACGCGGAGAAGGCCTTTGAAACGGTGCAGTGGAGTATCTGTGGGAGGCGCTAGGCAGGTTTGGATTTGGGGAGGGATTTATAGGGTGGGTCAAGCTGCTGTATCAGGCCCCTGTAGCGAGTGTGTCCACAAACCGGCTAAGGTCGGAATATTTCGGGCTGCATCGGGGGACGAGACAGGGGTGTCCTATGTGCCCGTTGCTGTTTGCCCTGGCAATCGAGTCGTTGGCCATTGCGCTCAGGACTTCGGGGGATTGGAGGGGACTGGTGCGCGGAGGGAAGGAGCACCGGGTCTCCCTCTACGCGGATGACCTGCTGTTGTATATTTCGGACCCGTTAGAGGGGATGGGGTAGGTCATGCGGATCCTGGGGGACTTCGGGAGGTTCTCTGGGTATAAGTTGAACGTGGGGAAGAGTGAGCTGTTCGTGGTCCACGGTAGGGGCCAGGAGGAGAGACTGAGGGAGCTCCCGCTCAGGATAGTGGAGAGGAGCTTTCGGTATTTGTGGATACAAGTGGCCAGGAACTGGGATGCCCTGCACAGGCTCAACTTAACCTGGCTAGTGGAGCAGATGGAGAGAGAGTTTAAAAGGTGGGATATGCTCCCGCTTTCCTTGGCAGGACGGGTGCAGACTGTGAAGATGACTGTTCTCCCCAGGTTCCTCTTCGTGTTTCAGTGCCTCCCCATTTCCATCCCCAAGTCCTTTTTCAAGCAGGTGAATAGGATTGTTACGGGATTTGTGTGGGCGAATAAAACCCCGCGAGTCAAAAGGGTATCCTTGGAGCGTAGCCGGGGGCGGGGGGGGGGGGCACAGGGAGGACTGGCTCTGCCGAACTTCTGCCGTTAATACTGGCCGGCCAATGTGGCCATGATCAGGAAATGGATGGTGGAGGTGGGGGCGGTCGGAGGCGGGGGTGTGTAGAGGCACCAATCTAGGGGCACTTGTTACGGCTACGCTGCCGTTCTCGCCGGCACGATATGCCACTAGCCCGGTGGTGATGGCGGCACTGAGGATCTGGGGGGCAGTGGAGGGGGCCTCGGTGTAGACCCCGATACGGAATAACCACAGATTTGCTCCGGGTAGGTTGGATGGGGGATACCAAGGCTGGTATAGGGCAGGTATTAGGAGGATGGGGGACCTGTTTATAGACGGGACTTTCCCTAGCATGCAGGCGCTATCCCCGGGAATGCATTCAGGTACCTCCAGGTTCGGGACTTTCTTAGAAAACAGGTGGGGACATTTCCGCTGCTGCCCCCGCGTAGGATCCAGGACCGGGTGGTGTCTGGCATCTGGGTAGGGGAGGGGAAGGTGTCGGACATATATCAGGAGCTGCAGGAGGTAGAGGAAGCCTCAGTGGAGGAGTTGAAGGGCAAGTGGGAGGAGGAGCTGGGTGAGGGCCTCTGGGCCGACGCCCTGGGCAGGGTGAACTCCTTCTCATCATGTGCCAGGCTCAGTTTAATTCAGTTTAATGTGGTGCATCGGGCGCATGTAACGGCGGCAAGAATGAGTACATTTTTTGGGGTGGAGGACAGGTGCCCGAGATGTACAGGGAGTCTGGCGAACCATGCCCATATGTTTTGGGCAAGCCCGGCGCTTAAAGAATTCTGGCAGGGGTTTGCGAGGGTGATGTCTAGGATTTTGGACACTTGGGTGAAGGCGAGTCCAACAGTTACGATATTTGGGGTGTCGGAGGATCCGGGAGTGCAGGAAGCGAAAGAGGCCGAGGTACTGGCCTTTGCCTCCCTGGTAGCCCAGAGTCGGATCTTGCTAATGTGGAGGGACTCAAAACCCCCGGGTGTGGAGACCTGGGTTAGCGATTATGGCGGGGTTCCTCAGCCTGGAGCGAATAAAGTTCGCCTTGAGAGGGTCCTTGATGGGGTTCTCCCAGCGGTGGCAACCTTCCCTTGACTTTCTAGGGCAGCAGTAAGTGTCAGCAGCAGCAGCATCCTGGGGGGGGGGGGGGAGGGTGGGTGGGTTCAGGTGGGGGTACTGCTGATATAATATGAGTTGGGCATGGAGACAAAACCCACCTTGTTCTGTTTTTATTTAAAAAAAGGAAAAACTTTTCTGTTGTGTAAGTAGTTTCACTGTAAGCTTTGGCATATGTTGATTGTTATTTTTTATCATCTGTATTTCTATTTTTGTTATGTAAAAACGCTCTTTGGAAAAGCTTCAATAAAACATATATTAAAAAAATAAATGTAAATAAAAACTCCTCAAAATCCTTGTTAATCAGCACTGTAGCCACCACCAACTTCCCTGCCCTATCCCTCACCTGAAGAATTTCCCTTGCTGCTGCATCCCTCCGGAGCTGACCTGCTAACATACCTGTTCATAAACTGCACACCTTGCTCGTCTCATTTGGCGCACCGCCTTCCTGGTGGACAGTCGGTCGAAGCTCGCCTGTAGTTCCTTCCTCTTTCCCAGCTTCGCTGGGTCCCCATCTTCTGCATACCTCCTATCTACCTCCAACATCTCATCTATTACCCTCTGCTGTTCCAACCTCTCCTCTTTGTCCACCCTGGCCTTAAACGAAATTACCTCATCCCTCACCACCGCCTTTAGAGCCTCCCAGACGACTGCCTTCGACACCTCACCCGTACAATTGAAACCTACATATTCCTTAATTACCTTTTCAATTTTCTCACAGAACACTTGGTTCCCCAAAAGCCACACATCCAGTTTCCACCCCGGTCTCTGCGCTACCCCCTTCTCCAGCCCCATATCCACCCAATGTGGAGCGTGATCTGACACTGCAATTGCAGAGTATTCCGACCCCTTGACTCCAGCCAGCAAAGCCTTTCCCACCACAAAAAAGTCGATCCGTGAGTATACCTTATGGACTGCTGAGAAAAACGAGTACTTCCATTCCCTTGGGTGCAGGAACCTCCCAAAGGTCCACCCCTCCCATTTCCACCATTAGCCCAGCCAGCGCTCTTCCCCCCCCCCCCCCACCCCCCCCCCCCCCCCCCACCCCCTCGCCCCCTCTCTCTCCTGCACCACGTTCCAGTCCCCCCCCACAATCAGCTCATGTGTGTCCAAGTCGGGAATGGCCCCAGACACCTTCCTCGCGAATTCCACATCGTCCCAATTGGGACCGTATACACTTAACAGTGCCACTAATCTCCCCTCCAGTGCCCCTGTCACAATCACATATCTACCCCGCTGATCTGCCACCACCTTCTCCATCTAGAAGCGTACCCTTTTGCTGACCAACACCGCTACCCCTCGAGCCGTTCCATCAAATCCGGAGTGAAGCACTTGGCTAACCCAACCCTTTTTAAGTCTCACCTGGTCCTTCACCCTCAAGTGAGTCTCCTGCAGCATTGCTACTTCGGCTTTCAAACTTTTTATTTTTTTCATTCTCCTTTTTCACATTTTCTCCCACATTTACATCCATCAACAATAAACAATAATCAGCAAGATATGTCAGTCCCCATAATAACAACGATCCCATCTACCCACCAACCCCCAAACCTCAACCCGCATGTTTACATAAACAAATGACAAAAAGGAATCAGGGATTACCCGTAGTCACCCTTAATCTTACACAGCTTCTTCCCCCCCCTTCCCTTGTCCAAATATATACCACATTGGCTCCTTTAGTCTCTACACCCGCGCGCAGTGATACAAAAAAGAAGAAAATACAGTCATGAGGTTACATCGGCACATGGCCATTCCTCAATTTGCCAGTTCTGCCACAGTCCTTCTGCTTTCGCAAGCTCCTCCGCTGCTTCCGCCGTTCCAAAATAAAAGTCCCTGAGCTTGTAAATCACCCTCAGCTTCGCTGGATATACAATGCCGCACCACACCTTGCTAATGTACAGTGCCCTCTTCACCCGGTTGAAGGCAGCCCGCCTCCTTGCCAGCTCCACCGTCAAGTCCTGGTATACACGTATACCAGCTCCAGCCCACTGCACCACCCGCTTCTGCTTGGCCCAGCTCAGGACCTTCTCCTTCACACTGTGCCTACGGAAGCACAGAGTCACTGCCCTTGGCGGCTCACTCGCCTTTGGTACAGGCCTCCACGACCGATGAGCCCGATCCAGTTCATATCGGGAGGGACCTTCCCCCTCCCCCAATAGTTTTGCCAACATCGCGGCAAAATACTCAGTCGGCTTCGGTCCTTCAACTCCTTCGGGCAGCCCCACAATCCTCAAATTCTGTCGCCTGGATCTGTTTTCCAGGTCTTCCATTTTTCCTCGCAGATCCTTGTTAGTATCCATCACCTTCCGCATCTCTTTCCCCATCGAGGCAAGTTGATCACCGTGCTGCAATAACGTCTCCTCCACTTCCTTCAGCGCCTCCCCTTGCTCTCGCACCTCCGCCACTGCGTTCGCCACCTCCGTCCTCACCGGGGAAACCGCCTCCTCCACCAGCACACTCAAAACCTCCCACATCCCCTTCCTCACCGTCTCCATGCATTTTGCAATCTGCGCCAACTGCTTTTCAAATTCCGCAGCCATCACCTTAGTTATTTCTTCAGCCGTTAGCAGTGCGGCCTTCCCTGGTGCTCCAGCCTCCATTTTTCTTGGTGACCCCACGGTGACCTTTCCACTCCCTGTCGGAACTTCAGCTGTTTTTTTTTCGGCCGTTTTCTTGCTCACCCTCGACATTTTTCTTTGTTCTTTTATTCCTCCTGTGTCTTCACTGTGCCTCCTCCGCGCCTTCTCCCTGCTTCTGCCGCCTCCGTGGACCCTGGGACCGGGCTTAAAGCCCCGAAAATGCCGTTGCCGAACGGGAGCTCTCCATTGTGCAGCCGCCTCCCGCCCGCCGTCGCCGGCTTTCAAACTTTTAAGATGCGCAAGCACCCTTGACCTCTTGACCGGACCTCCTAGCCCTCTCACATTCCACGTGACTATCCTTACTGGGGGTCTCTCACCCCCACCACCCCCCCAACCTTTCTTATCCACCATCACCATACCACCGGGCCCTGCCGCATAAGCCTGACCAGCCCCTGTCCATTGTTAACATCGAACCCCTTCCACACCCCCACCCGCCCCTCCCAAGAACCCCCCCTACTAAAACATCCCCCAACATCCATCCCTTCCCCTCCTTTCGCTCGCCTCGTAGGCCCATTGAAGCCTGCTATCCAGGCTCCAACGTCCGTAGCCCTCCCCTCACCTCACCCCCGTTCACTAGCTGACTTTAGTTAGCTAGCGCGGGTGGCTCCCCCTGCCAGACATATCGCCCCCTTCCACCCAGTCCCAGAGAAAGAAACAACAAAACAAACCCAACAATCCAACTCCTACAATTCACGAACATAACATTTAACCGTCGCAACACAGAACGCCAATCAACCTACCATTAACTTGAACTCTGTAACAATGCAAAGAGGAGTAAATTGCAATACAAATCAGTAAAAAGAAAGTTGTAACATTTATACATTTTCCAGCTTCTCAAACAAACACAGTCCACAGTCTCTTCCAGTTCCGCTCTTCACGTCTGTCCCAAGCCTTCTGCCCTCACGAACACCTCAGCCGCCTCCGCTGTCTCAAAATAAAAGTCTTTGGCGTTATATGTTACTCTCAGCTTCGCCGGGTACACCATACCAAATCGCACCCCTTGTACAAAGCCGCCTTCACTCGCCCAAACGCCGCTCGTCTTTTTGCCAACTCCACCGTTAGGTCCTGGTAGATCCGAACCGCAGTACCATCCCACAGCACCTCACGCTTCTGCTTCGCCCAACTTAATACCTTTTTCATGCAAAACTTATGGTAGCAGATAATTACTGCCCTTGGCGGCTCGTTCACTTTGGGCTTCGGCCTTAATGACCGATGAGCTCGGTCTAGCTCGTACAGGGAGGGTATCTCACCCTCCCCCATCAGCTCCGCCAACTTCTTAGCGAAGTATTGCGTTGGCCTTGGGCCCTCTATCCCTTCGGGCAAGCCCACAATTCTCAAATTGTGCCGCCTTGAGCGGTTTTCCAAGTCTTCCAGCTTTGCTCGGAGTCCTCTGTTAACCTCCACCACCCTCCGCAGCTCGTCCCCATCGAGGTGACCTGGTCGCTGTGTCATGACGCGGCCTCCTCCACTTCCTTCATCTTCTCGCCCTGCTCTCTCACCTCGACCGATGCCTTTGCCACAGCGACCCTCACTGGGCCGATTGCCTCCTCCACCAATGACTTCAACGTGACCGCCGTCTCCTTCCTCAAGGTCTCCATGTGCCTCGCAAACTATTTTTCTAGCTCCACCGCCATCACTTCGGTCATCGTCTCACCGTAAGTAGTGCGCCCCCTCCTTGCAGCTCAGCTTCCGCCATCCTATCAACACTTTTGCTTGTCTTCTCCTTCAGCGGCGAACCTGCGTTTCCTCCTTTCTTCGACGCTGCTCGTCGCATCCTTTAGCGGTTTATTGTTTTTTATCTTCTTTCTTTTCTCCTCTCTCCCCCTTCACCCACCTGTCCTTCATCAATCTGACTTTTTTGGGGAAAAAAAGGGGAGGGAAAAAAAAACTTTTACCAAACTTCCTTAAACCTTCTTTCTTACTCCTCTACAATTCCCCCAGAGCTCCCCTGGGACCAGGCTCCAGCCTTCTTTCTTCCTCCTAGGTGGGAACCATCCGACGTGGAGCACCCTCCCTACATAGTGCTCTGGCCTCGGGCCTGCCTCCTCGTAGCTCCGCCTCCACTGCTCTGACCTCGATGCCGCGCTGGGCCCAGCGCCTCAGCCCCCGCCGCTCGACACCCGTGCGGGGTTCTTCGCCGGTTTTTAAACCGGCCCCGCTAGCTGCTCGTGACGGCCCCACAGGCCGACGATAGTCGGGGGGTGCGTGAAGACTCTGGGATTTCCCCAAAATCACCGCGCTCCTTTTCTATTCTCTCTGTGTTTTTGAAGCAATAAGTACTCTGAAATATTAATTTACAGCCTTATGACTATGCGACCATAATGGCTATTAAATCCTTCCCATTTATATCTGTTTGTGACATTTGTTCAAATGTCTTCGTGCAAATGCTTTGTGCATTCAGATAGTGTTTAATTTTTATGTTTTACCATTTATTCCTGATTTGATCTTTTCACTGATGCACTCTTGCTATTAAACTCTCTCTCTTCTGTTGCACTTTTTGTTTTTACCTTCATTGATCCACTGCCCTAAACTTTTGGCTTTTCTCTTTAGATTTCTAAATTTCTCCTTGTTTAGTAATCTTACCTTTTGAGGTTCTGTTTATTAATTTGGGCCCTAGTTCCTCAAAACTTCTCAGCAGAATCTGATTGCTAGTTCTACTTATGTCGTTGGTCTACACATGAACCGTACCAACTGTTCCACTCAAAGGTTCTTCTCTCGCTGCAAAGTGATGTCGAGCAGGTAGCACAACCTTTGGAGCTCATGGTCACAATTGCAGTACCCGGTATCTAACCCCTGACTATATTGTCCCACGCTGCTACCATATTCCTGTTCACTTTCCTACTTGAATAGCTTCCTATACCATGATGCTGTTGTCAGTTGTTCATACCCTCTGAAAACTTTCCCCTTATCCATTAAGGCTTCAGGCAGTAAAAGTCTCATACCTGTTGGATTAGGGCAGCGGTCAAGGATTTTCCAGCCCTGCATCTGGGGCACACTTACCTGCCTGACTGAAAGTCTCGCTCTCCTGTTCGTGACCATGAACCAGACCTGTACTATTACCTAAGGGATGTGGGGTCGGCACGGTAGCACAGTGGTTAGTTCAGTGGTTAGCACAGTTGCTTCACAGCTCCAGGCTCCAAGGTTCGATTCCCGGCTTGGGTCACTGTCTATGCGGAGTCTGCACGTTCTCCCCGTGTTTGAGGGGGTTTCCTCCGGGTGCTCCGGTTTCCTCCCACAGTCCAAAGATGTGCAGGTTAGGTGGATTGGCCATGCTAAATTGCCCTTAGTGTCCAAAAATGGTTAGATGGGGTTACGAGGGTAGGGTGGAGGTATGGGCTTAGGTTGGGTGCTCTTTCCGAGAGCCGGTGCAGACTCGATGGGCCGAATGGCCTCCTTCTGCACTGTAAATTCTATGATTCTATGATCACTTCCTGAATAAAGTGTCGAGGTAACTTCTCCCTGATGCCCTCGCCAATGTCAGCTTCCCAGACTCCAACTCATCAAATCTGAGCTGATGTTCTTCAAGCTGCAGCTACTTATTCTGGATGTGATAGGCCAGGATTGCAATGCTGTCCAGGTACTCTCTTTTGCGGCATACCACCTACATTATCATCCCTATCTAACCTTATTTTTAATTAAAGTTTCTGTATTTAATCATTTCATGCATTCTTTATATGATCTAAAGTTATTAGATAAATTTAAATATTTGCCTGCTACCATTGCCACCCATTTTATGGATGACATCACTGTAATTTTTTTTCTCCCTTGCCATTTTGTGCCTTACCTTTTTCCTTACAACCTAGACTTATTTATTCAGTTAAAGGATGCAATGCTCTTAGTGCTTAGATAAACAATGACATAAATGCTAAGCAGGTGCTGAAGAATCAGAGCTCATCTCTGTACGAACTGTATTGTTACTTTTTGGTTTCTTCCTCCATTTGCCTAATATCCTATACCTGACTTGTTTGCATACGGAAGTTTTACTGAGAAGTGATTGTTGGAGCTCCTTCCTCAATATGATTCTTTAAAACATGATGAATGATTGAATGGTGCAGGGTTTTTTATTCCAATCTATCCAAGTGTAGCCAGAGAATTGTCAGCATTGCCTTCTCTTTCCACTTGCACATTACCTTTTGAGGTCCCTCACAGATCTATCTTTGGTCCCCACCGCCCCCATTTCTCATTTACATCCTGCCCCTTGACGTTATCATCCGAAAATACATCCGGTTCTACATGTGTGCTGAAACATCTCCCTTTTGTTCATATTTTGTTCAGTAATTGTTCGGTCTAATTGAAATGCATGCTGTGTAGTCAAGTTTTATAGTCACAGAGTCACGAATGGCATAGAAGGAGGCTATTCAACCCATGACTTCTCTGCTGGCTTGCTGTGGAGCACTCCAGTCATTCCCACTCCCCCACTTGGTTGCTGTAGCCCAGAAGGTTTATTCCCTAATTCAGCTAATTGTCCTGTACAATAAGTTCTTTTAACTTTTTCACCCATTAGAAATACAAATCCTGAAGCCATTACATTACTTAACTGTGGCCATCTAGCTTTACATATGATTGTGGATTAATATAGCCCTATATGATTATCTTGGTGTTGCAGGCCATCTGCTGTTCGTTATTTGGTGTGGAACCTGTGGGAAAAAACTGGAACCCAGAGATTAAAGAGTTGGTATTCACTACTTTTCAGGACAAGGAGCTCCAAGTTAAAGTTATTGAACAAAATAGAAATGATCTAAGTGAGTTGATATAATCTTTGTTAGTGTCACAAGTAGGTTTACATTAACACTGCAATGAAGTTACTGTGAAAATCCCCAGTCGCCATACTCCGGCACCTGTTCAGGTACACTGAGGGAGAATTCAGAATGTCCAATTCAACCAAATTGATAACATCTAAAATATGCAAAATTAAATTTGGGTGGATGAGTTTCCTAGAAGTCATAGAATACCCACAGTGCAGAAGGAGGCCATTCGGCCCATCAAGTCTGTACCGTTCCTCTGAAAGAGCATCCTCCCTCGGGTCAGACCCCATCCTAACCTTTTAACCGAGTAACTCCACCAAACCATTCGGATACCAAGGGGCAATTTAGCATGGCCAATCCACCTAACCTGCACATCTTTGGACAGTGGTAGGAAACTGGAGCACCCTGAGGAAACTCACGCTGACACGGGGAGAAAGTGCAGACTCCACACAGATAGTGAACCAGAATCGAACCCGGGTGCCTGGCGCTGTGAGGCAACGGTGCTAACCACTGTACCACCGTCTCGCCCCCACAATAAATTGGGTTTTTAAACACTTTTTAAATGGGAACAACATTTGGAAGTCTGCATTGGGAAGTATACTTCAATCATAACAGAGAAATGTCATTAATGTGTTAAATTGAAATATTTCCCTTGTATTTTGAAAAAATGTATTTTTCTTTGTAGCTGCTGTTGTGTGCTACCATGTCGTTGTGCAAGATCCCTCTAATGCTGGCTCTTTAAAACTATCAGAATGTGTTGAATCTAAAGGACAAGGTGAAGGGCCACCTGCAATTTTAAACCAATTGTTTCCTGATGAAGCAGCAATAAATAGTCAGACCAGCTCCATTTCATGCCTCGGTTCTTCTGTTTGTGCACTTTTAGGAGATCAAAATTGTAAGTGATGCTTACCTGATTATAAAGTTAGTAAACTGCTCTGGCAGTTTTTTAAGCTGAAAATGTCCAACTGTTGGCCAAGTGTAATCTGTGTAAGATTCAGTTGCCTAATGTGTAAATTATTACATGGTATCAGCGTGAAGTATGGTGATATCAAGCTGAAAACCTACAATTTTCAGAGTATGTTCCACAGGCATTTGTTGAGAAAATCAACACTGCCTTTGTCCCCGCTCATCTGGAGCTGAAACCATCATTCAAACCTTTGTTATTTGCAGACCACTATTCTAATGCTCTCTGTAGCGCACAAAGACTCCGTGAGACGAATAGAGTGAAGTCGATGAGGCTTTATTAAGCGTGTCTGTTCCCCCGCAGCTCAATAGTAGACTGGCCTGCGGGGGAGGACTCCGGCTTCTTATACTCCGCCTTCAGGGCGGAGCTAGAGGTCAACAGCCAACCAGGACCCGGGATCTGTCAGCCAATGACATTAGGGCTTCCAGTCCCACATGACCCCCAATACATACTACCACATTCACCCCTTGTCAAAAATGAACCCGGCGGGGTGATGCTTCGTATGGTGGTAAGGGTTTACAGAGCTGGTCCTGGGAGGAATATTCACATGGCAATACAGTATTGTACAATTTTGTCCTGTTTCAACTATTTACAGAGAGTATAGGGAGAAAAGCAAAATGTTCTTGTGAAAAAGTCCATATTTCGATTTAGATCGACGCCACGAGTCGGTCGGGCGGTCTGGTCGTCCGTGTCGATCGCCTCGGCCCCGGTGGTGGTGGTGGTGCTTGTACAGGTGTTGTCGTCTCCGGGAGCCTTACGGTTTCAGCTTGGGCTTTATTCTTGGTCGGGCCTGAGGGGAGGGGAACCGATCCTCCTGGGAAGGGGGCGGTCGCGGGGTGCGGCGGCGGCAGGAAGGGGGGGGGTTGGGTGAATGGTGTCCGGGGGGTGTGTGTGTTGCCGGCGGGCGCCAGATCCCGCAGGGAGACCGTGTCCTGTCGACCGTCGGGGTACTCCACGTAAGCGTACGGCGGGTTCGCGTGGAGGAGGTGAACCCTTTCGACCAACGGGTCCGCCTTGTGTGCCCGCACATGCTTTCGGAGCAAGATGGGTCCTGGGGCCGCCAGCCAGGTCGGCAGCGACGTTCCAGAGGAGGACCTCCTAGGGAAGACAAGGAGACGCTCATGAGGCGTTTGATTAGTGCTCGTACATAATAACGACCGGATGGAGTGGAGAGGGTCCAGGAGGACCTCCTGCCACCGTGAAACTGGGAGGTCCCTGGACCGTAGGGCCAGTAGGACGGCCTTCCAGACCGTGCCGTTCTCCCTCTCTACTTGCCCGTTCCCCCGGGGGTTGTAGCTGGTCGTCCTGCTTGAGGCTATGCCCTTACTGAGCAGGAACTGGCGCAGCTCGTCACTCATGAAAGAGGACCCCCTGTCGCTGTGGACGTATGCGGGGTAACCGAACAGTGTGAAGATGCTGTTCGGGACTTTAATAACTGTGGCCGCGGTCATGTCAGAGCAGGGAATGGCAAAAGGGAAGCGGGAGTATTCGTCCACCACATTAAGAAAATATGTGTTGCGGTCGGTGGAGGGGAGGAGGGGCCCTTTGAAATCGAGACTGAGGCGTTCAAAGGGGCGGGAAGCCTTAATCAGGTGCGCTCCATCCGGCCTGAAAAAATGCGGTTTGCATTCCGCGCAGATGTGGCAGTCCCTTGTGACTGTACGGACCTCCTCTAAAGAGCATGGGAGATTGCGGGACTTGATGAAGTGGAAAAACCGAGTGACCCCCGGGTGGCAGAGGTCCTCGTGGAGGGTTTGGAGGCGGTTAATTTGTGCGTTGGCACATGTGCCGCGGGATAGGGCATCGGACGGCTCGTTCAGCTTTCCGGGACGATACAAAATCTCATAGTTGAAGGTGGAGAGCTCGATCCTCCCACCTTAAGATCTTGTCGTTTTTGATTTTGCCCTGCTGTGCATTATCGAACATGAATGCTACCGACCGTTGGTCCGTGAGGAGAGTGAATCTCCTGCCGGCCAGGTAATGCCTCCAATGTCGCACAGCTTCCACTATGGCTTGGGCTTCCTTTTCCACTGAGGAGTGGCGGATTTCTGAGGCGTGGAGGGTCCGGGAGAAAAAGGCCACGGGTCTGCCCGCTTGGCTAAGGGTGGCCGCTAGAGCTACGTCGGAGGCGTCGCTCTCGACCTGGAAGGGGAGGGACTCGTCGATGGCGCGCATAGTGGCCTTTGCGATATCCGCTTTGATGCGGCTGAAGGCCTGGCAAGCCTCTGTCGACAGAGGGAAGGTCGTGGTCTGTATTAGTGGGCGGGCCTTGTCTGCGTACTGGGGGACCCACTGGGCGTAGTATGAAAAGAACCCCAGGCAGCGTTTCAGGGCTTTTGGGCAGTGCGGGAGGGGAAATTCCATGAGGGCGCGCATACGTTCGGGGTCGGGGCCTATTATCCCATTGCGCACTACGTAGCCCAGAATGGCTAGCCGATTGGTGCGAAAAACGCACTTGTCCTCGTTGTACGTGAGGTTCAAGGCTTTGGCGGTCTGGAGGAATTTTGAGGTTGGCGTCGTGGTCCTGCTGGTCGTGGCCGCAGATGGTTACATTGTCAAGATACGGGAACGTGGCCCGCAACCCATGTTGATCAACCATTCGGTCCATCTCCCGTTGGAAGACCGAGACCCCGTTTGTGACGCCAAAAGGGACCCTTAGGAAATGGTATAATCGCCCGTCTGCCTCGAAGGCTGTGTACTTGCGGTCACTTGGGCGGATGGGGAGCTGATGGTAGGCGGACTTGAGGTCCCCGGTGGTGAAGACTTTATATTAGGCAATCCGATTGACCATGTCGGATATGCGGGGTAGAGGGTACGCGTCTAGTTGTGTGTACCTGTTGATGGTCTGGCTATAGTCTATGACCATCCTTTGTTTCTCCCCTGTCTTCACTACTACCACCTGCGCTCTCCAGGGACTATTGCTGGCCTGGATTATGCCCTCCTTTAGTAGCCGCTGGACTTCGGACCGAATGAAGGTCCGGTCCTGGGCGCTGTACCGTCTGCTCCTAGTGGCGACGGGTTTGCAATCCGGGGTGAGGTTCGCAAACAAAGACGGGGGTTGCACCTTGAGGGTTGCGAGGCCGCAGATAGTGGGGGTATTGGGCCGCCGAATTTGAACGCAAGGCTCTGTAGATTGCATTGGAAATCTAATCCCAGCAAGGTGGGGGCACATAGAGTTGGGGAAGGACGTTTAGTTTGTAGTTTTTGAACTCCCTCCCCTGCACCGTTCGGGTAACTATGCAGAATCCTTGGATCTGTACGGAGTGGGATCCTGCAGCTAGGGAAATCTTTTGTGCGCTGGGATAGGTGGTCAAGGAACAGCGTCATACTGTGTCGGGGTGGATAAAGCTCTCCGTGCTCCCGGAGTCGACTAGGCATGGCGTCTCGTGGCCGTTTATTAGCACCGTTGTCGTCGTCGTCTGGAGTGTCCGGGGCCGAGCTTGATCGAGCGTAATTGAAGCGAGACGTGGTTGTAGTAGTGGAGTGGGGTCCGTTGTTGCCGTCAAAGATGGCGTCGGGGATGGACAAAATGGCCGCCCCCATACATCGCATGTGGCTGGTGGGTCACAAGATGGTGGCGGGGGTGGACAAAATGGCCGCCCCCACGCGTCGTACAGGTCTGGGGCGGTCCAAGATGGCGGCGCCCTTCCTCCCCTCGTGGTGGCCGGGACCCAAAATGGCGGCGTCTGCGGGTCGCACATGGGGGGCTGGGGAGCGCTAGGACCGCGCGGAGCTCCCTCACCGGGGACAGCGGTGGTCAGGACCCAAGTTGGTGGCGCCGGCGGGTCAGACATGGGGCGCGGGGTGGGGGTTAGGGGGGCGTTAGGGACGCGCAAAACTCCCTCTTCTCCGTGGAGAGTGGTGGCCGGGACCCAAAGCGGTAGCGCCGGCGGGTCATACATGGGGTACGGGGAGGGGGGTTGGGGAGCGTAAGCGGCATGCAGGGCTCCCTGTTCTCCCGGGACCGCGGTGGTCGGGACCCAGAGCGGCTGCGCCTGCGGGTCGTGCATGGCGTGCTGGGGGGGTTGGGGCGCGTAAACGGCTTGCAGGGCTTCCTGTTCTCCCGGGACAGCGGCGACCTCGCGGGACCGGCACATAACCGCGTAATGGCCCTTTTTCCCGCAGCTCTTGCAGATAGCTGCGCGGGCCAGGCAGCGCTGCCGGGGGTGTTTCGCCTGGCCGCAGAAATAACAGCGGGCGCCCCCGGTGCGACTCGGCGTTTGGACCGCGCAAGCCTGTGGGGTGTCTGGGGGGGGGGTTTGTCGCGACGGGTACGTACGGAGCCCAATGGGCTGCCGCGCGGTCGGGGCCGTAGGCGCGGGTATTACGCGCGGCCACGTCTAGGGAGGCTGCTAGGGCCCGGGCCTCAAGAGTCCTAGCGACTCTCTTTCTAGAAGTCTTTGGCGGATTTGGGGGGAATTCATGCCTGCCACAAAAGCATCGCGCATTAACATGTCCGTGTGTTCATTTGCGTTCACCGAAGGGCAGCTGCAGGCTCGTCCCAAAATCAGCAGCGCGGCGTAGAATTCATCCATCGATTCTCCGGGACCTTGCCGTCTCGTCGCGAGCTGGTAGCGAGCGTAGATTTGGTTAACTGGGCGGACATAGAGACTTTTCAGTGCTGCGAACGCCGTTTGGAAATCGTCCGAGTCTTCGATGAGGGAGAAGATTTCCGTGCTCACCCTCGAGTGCAGGACCTGTAGTTTTTGGTCTTCTGTGACCCGGCCGGTGGTCGTTCTGAGGTAGGCCTCGAAGCAAGTCTGCCAGTGCTTGAAGGCTGCTGCCGTGTTCACTGCGTGGGGGCTGATCCTCAGGCATTCCGGAATGATCCTGAGCTCCATAGTCCTTTTTAGGCACGCTTAATAAATTGTAGCACACAAAGACTCCGTGAGACGAATAGAGTGAAGTCGATGAGGCTTTATTAAGCGTGTCTGTTCCCCCGCAGCTCAATAGTAGACTGGCCTGCGGGGGAGGACTCCGGCTGCTTATACTCCGCCTTCAGGGCGGAGCTAGAGGTCAACGGCCAACCAGGACCCGGGATCTGTCAGCCAATGACATTAGGGCTTCCAGTCCCACATGACCCCCAATACATACTACCACACTCTCCTGATCTCCTATCCCCTATCTGTAAATTGAAGCTGTTCGAAATCTTAAATACCCTGTTCTCTCATCACTTGCTGACCAAAATTGACTATGGTTTGCCAACCCCTTGATTTTTAAAAGTTTAATCTACAATTTTCATGTTCCACCATTGGTAACTGTGCCTTCAACTATTTTGATCCTAAGCTCTGGAATTCTCTCCCTGAACCTCTCTCAACACTTTTAAGATGCTTTTTAAAACCTACCTTTGACCAAAGGGCATCTGTACTATCATCTCTACATGGCTTTGCATTGATTTCTGCTGATAGTCCTCCTATGAAGCCCCTTGTTATGTTTTACTTCATTAAAAGTGCAAGAATTACATATTTATTTTTGAACTCTGAATAACCTTTGAGTCTGTCCAAAGAATCTTTTTTTTAATTACGAAATCAGTGCAAAATTGTTCGTTGATTTTCCAGTATGTCCTGTGGCATTGCTCAGTGTAACACAGTTTAGAAATTAGGAACAGGAATAGGCCATTCTGCCACTTGAAGTTGTGCTGCGATTCAGTTGGCTCATAGCTGATCTGAATCTTAATTCTACCTTGTCACCTGACTCTGTAACCCTTAATTATCTTGCCTATCAACAATCAGTCAATCTTTGGTTTGAAATTTTCATGCTACCTAGCCACCACAGTTTTTTTTGGGTAGGAGAGCTTTCCACGATCCTTGTGTGAAGTTTGCCCTTCCTGACCACGGCATATTTTTAACTTTGAGATTGCACCCCCTTGTTTTGGACCCCCTTGTTTTGGATTCTCCAAACAGAGTCTTTCTTTAAATCAGCTCAAGCAACCAGATGGATCACCACTTAATCTTACGTTCTCAAGGCCAGTGCAAGCCCAATCAATGCAATTCGGTCTGATAAATTATCTGTTTTAGCCCAGCTTCATTCTGGTGAATCTGTACTGCACTCCTCAGACCAACATATCCTTCCTGGGGTGTATTACCCCGAACTGAGCTCCGTTCTCTAAATGTCTAACTGCATCATCACTTTCCCCTTTTTATATGCCAGACCCCTTGAGATAAAGGCCAACATTCCATTAGCCTCTTAAATTATAGTTTCTTCTTGTCCTTTAGCCTCTAATGAATTCCATTGGATTGCGGCACTTTTTGCAGGAGGGCTGCGTGGCAGGGGAGGGCATTTCAGATAATGAGATGGTTGAGATTTTTCTGTGTGATTAATGTGGTAATTCTATTAATTCTGAATAAGTTATTTTGTGAAATAATGTACATCCATCGCCTTGCTCCAATAAAATCTCTCAAAATAACCCAGTCAAAACATGTTTGAAATGGTTTATCTTTTATTTTAAAGCATCTTCATTAAGAACCACAACAGTGGAAGAACTCAAAAACATGGTGCTGCAGTATCCTGCAGACAATGCATCAGAATCAAGTTTAAGCTTCCTCTGCAGATTGCTACAGTTCCTCTCTACTCCTAAAGAACAAGCTGATGTAATAGTAGCAATGACTCATTTGGCCAAGATGCAAGTAAGGTAAGACCATTTTAAATACTGCTCAATATTCTTTGACAGTTCAACATGTTCTGTTGGAGAATAGACCAGAATGTTCCAAAATGTGTGTCCTTTTTCAGTTTGTTTAAACCCTTATTTTGGACACTAGATATTTCAGATATAGAGAAAATCACCGTGAAGAAACAAAAACTTGAAGTGTTTTGAGTAATTTTCAGGACAAAGGCCTGGATTCTAAGCTTTGGTTCAGGACCCCAAGGTCAGGGTCAAATTTGGAACCCAACCCTGTGCTGTGTCAGGATCAGTCCCCCAACAGTGTTCTTGTCTTGATTAGATGATTCGTGGATACAGGCAATTGGGGATGGGCAATTAAAATGCTGGCCAAACCAACGATACCCACGTCCCGTGAAAGAATATCATAAAAGACATGCGGTGCACTCACGTTCAGTTAAGGACAGTATGCAGGCTTGGAAAGCTGGAGAGCCAATAGAAGGCCCTTCACCACAGAGTTATCTGCAGCCTGTTGTTGCAGGTAAGGGAGACAGAAGGTGACTTCATCTTGAGGTGTCCCCTTAGCACATGTAAAACATGTTAACTAAAAAATAACCACCGCCACTGGGCTAGCACTGCAGAGGAGAAACCCATCTTACAGGATGACTTGCAGCTGTTGCCAGGTAAGGAAGGGATTTGTGGTGGCAAGGGTGTCTCAGAGGCATCCTGGAACACTGGCTCCCTCCTAGCTTGCTGACCAGAGGTTGCCCCGAGGCACTGTGAAATTATATGCCTGACCTGTGTTCGTTCACGCTTCAAATTTGGGTGAAAAGTTTGCCACTAGTGGCTAGATCATGAAATTGAAGGACAATGTCCTAGCACTGGGAAAGATACTTATTCCACTTATTCCAGAACCTATTGCTATGCAAGTTACATGGGTAACATACACTGTGGAATATTTGAATATGTATTCATTGTTATTGAGTTCTCAATTTAATGTGCAGCACATGTACCAAATTGTTACATAGATCATTATGTATGGCACTACCAATGTGCTAAATGGGATAAATTTTGGATGCATCTAGTAACTCTAAACTGGGTCATAGTCATAGAGACCTCCAGCACAGAAAAGGCCCTTCGACCCATAGCATCTGCGCCAGTCAAAAACAACCACCTAACTATTCTAATTCCATTTTCCAGCACTTCACCTATAGCCTTCTATGTCTTAATATTGCCTTAATATTGCAAGTGCACACCTAAATACTTCTTAAATGTTAAGAGGATCTCTGCCTCCACCACCCTTTCAGGCAGTGAGTTACAGACTCCCACCACCCTCTGGGTGAAAAAGCTTTCCCTCACATCTCCTCTCCCTTACCTTAAATCTATGCCCCCTGGTCATTGACCCCTCCACCAAGAGGAAAGGTTTCTTCCTGTCTATTCTATCCATGCCCCTCATAATTTTATACATCTCAATCATGTCCCCCCCCCCCCCCCCCCCTCAGTCTTCTCTGTTCCAAGGAAAATAACTCCAGTCTATCCAATCTCTTCATAGCTAAAATTCTCCAGCCCAGGTAACAGTCTGGTAAGTCTCCTCTGCACGCTTTCAAGTGCTATCATATCCCTCCTATAATATGGATTCCAGAACTTCGCACAATACTCTAGCTGTGCCTAACCAACGTTTTATACAGTTCCAGCACAACCTCTCTGCTCTTAAACTCTATCTCAGCTAATAAAGGCAAGTATACCATGTGGCTTCTTAACCAGTTTTCACCTTCTCTGCTACCTTAAGGGACCGATGTTCATGGACTCCAAGGTCCCTCTGATCTTCCGTGCTTCCCAGGGTTGTGCCGTTTATCATGTATTCCCTTGCCTTGTCTGTCCTGCCCAAGTGCATCACCTCACACTTAACCAGATTGAATTCCATTTGCCGTTGATCAGCCATCTGACCAGCCTTCTGTAATCTAAGGAAGTCCTCCTCACTATTTACCACCCCACCAGTTTTCGTATCATCCGCGCACTTACTGATCAACCCTCCAACATTCATATCTAAATCATTGATATCAACCACAAACCGCAATGGCCCCAACACTGATCCCTGCAGGACCCCACTGGGCACAGGATTCCACTTAGAAAAACACCCCTCAACCATCTGGATCCAATTTGCCAAATTTCATTGGATCCCATGGGCTCTTACCTTCACTATATGTCTCCCATGTGGGACCTTATCAAAAGCCTTGCTGAAGTTCAAGTAGACTACGTCAAATGCATTTCCCTCATCTGCATACTAGGTCACCTCTTCGAAAAATTCACTCAAGTTGGTCAGACATGACCTTGCCTTAACAAAGCCATGCTGACTATTCTCGATTAATCCCTGCCCCTCAAATGCAAATTAATCCTGTGTCTCAGAATTGCTTCCAATAGTTTCCCCGCCACTAAGGTTAGACTGACTGTCCTGTAGTTTCCTGGTTTATCCCGTCCTCCCTTCTTGAATAAAGTATCACATTGGCTATCCTTCAGTCTTCCGGCGCCTCTCCTTTGGCCAGAAAGGAATTGAAAATTATTGCCAGCGCCCCTGTTATTTCCTCCCTTGCCTCATTCTACAGCCTGGGATATATGTCACCTGACCCTGGAGATTTGTCTACTTTTAAGCCTGCTGGACCATTTGGAATCTCCCCTCTGTCTATGTTAATCTCTTTAATTTTATCACAGTCTTTCTCCCTGAATTCCAAGCCCACACTGTTCCTCTCACAAGTGAACACTGACACAAAGTATTCATTTAGAACCTACCTATTTCTCCTCGATGCATTTTAAGAATTCCGCTCCCTCAAAACCTTCCCTATCTTGCCAGGTGACCCTGTATTCTGGACTATTGAGCTGCCAATCCTGCCCCTCTCTCAAGCATGTCTCAGTGACAGCAATGATCAGACCCCAGGTTTCAATTTGTGTCCTCAATTCAACTACCTTGTTCGTAAGACTCCTTGTATTAAAATAAATGCCACCAGACTCCCTTGTGACCTAACTGGTCTAGACGTTCAATCCATGAGATGCTGTGGGCCATCAGTAACAGCAGAATTGTACACAACATCAATCTGTAACCTCAAGGCCTGGCATTTCCTCCTATCTGCCAGTACTATCAAGCTCCGGGATCAACCTAGGTTCAATGAAGTGCAGAAGGGCATGCAGGAACAGCACTAGGCATTCCTAAAATGAGGTCTTCGCCAGGTGAAAACTGGTCTACTTGCATGTCGAACAGCGCAAGCAGCATGCAGTAGAATGAGCTAATTACCTACAACCAATGGAACAAATCTAAGCTCTGAAATGCTGCCACATCCAGCCTTTAAAGGTGGTGGATAAATAACTGCAAGAGGAGGCTCCACAAATATCCCCATCCTCAACCCAACACATGCAAAAGACAAGACTGAAGCATTTGCAACCATCTTCAGCCAGAATTATTCAGTGGGTAATCCATCGCAGCCTCATCCGGAAGTTTCCAGCATTACAGCTGTCCGTCTTCAAGCAATTTGATTCACTCCATCAAGAAACAGCTGAAGACACTGGACACTGAAAAGGATATGGACACTGCCAAGATTCTGGCAGTAGTACTGAAGACTTTTGCCCCAGAACTAGCTGTGCCCTTAACCAAGCTGTTCCTGTACGGCTACAACACTGGCATCTACCTGGCAATGTGGGAAAACTGCCCTGGTATGTCGTGATCACAAAAAGGGTGAATCCGACCCTGCCAATTACACACCATCTGTCTACTCTCGATCATTAGCAAAATGATGGAAGGTGTCATCAACAGTGCTATCAAGTACTAAGTCTTCGGTACAAGTAAAAGCTGTTTTAAAACACTTTAGACATAATTTTCTTTTGTCATTTGTACAGCTTAAGAAATGGAAACACAGATGGCATGAGCACATCCTAGAACCATAATTGTTTACCTATCATGTCTGTATTGGTTAAAACAATCTAAAACTGATCCCACTATCCCACTTCATCTGTGTAATCCTCTATCATCCTCTATAAGAATGTTATCTGATAAATCACTCCTGGGTATTCATAGTTCTATTCTGTAAAAATCTTTAATGTTCTGAAGCATTTAAATGCTCCAAATTCTTTTTCAGAATCTAATTCTCTTGTCATATTATTATTGCAGAAATCTGGATGAAATCAAAAATGAAAAAGGAATTTGTGTGCTTGTGAACCTACTTCAGGGTGAGAAATCCATATTGACTTTCAGCATTAATTAAGATTTCTGACCATCTAGTTCTCAGAATTTTGTTCAATGTTATTCTCAAAATGATGGAACCATTTTCACTGCTCTGAATTCTCTCTGGTTTTAGTAACCAATGCAGAACTACAAGAAAGTGTCTGCGTTGCACTTGGGATTCTAAGTGAAAACCGTGATCTCTGTACAGCTATTATTGATGCCGATGCATTGAAGCACCTTTGCCATTTACTGAAAAAACCGGTTGAAAACAATGTGTGGGAAGCTATTATTGGAGCTTTAGCTGCACTTCTTTCCTCCAGCAGGTATAAAAGAATGATTTAAATGGTATCTTCCATATATAATGATAGTGACCTTTCTTTTATGAGTGCTAAACTCTCGCAGGTAGAAATGTTGGGGTTCAGATTAGAAGGGAACATCGCATGAAATACAAAGTTTGCCTGCCTAATTGCAAAAAAAAAATGAATTTAAGCACCTGGATTTGCTTTAACTAGTCCAAAAATAGGTTTCCTTGTGTAAATTATAAACTTGCATATCCTGACAAAACCTCTTCCCTCATCTATCCCCCTTGTATCCCACCTAATCTTCCTCATTCTTATCTTTTTTCCTTATCTCTGTTTCCTTATCTCTGTTCCCATTATCTTTCTACTTCTTTCCTCTGTCCCAATCACCTTTTTCCTCCTTCCAGAGTCCTTTGTTAATGAGAAATAAAAGGATGAATACGAGTTATGTATATGTTGTAAAATGAAATGTTTTATTTTCATTGTTATCCAATTAATTTACTTGGCTTGCTATACTTATTGTAATTAAAATGCATGTGTTTGTAAACGTTAAATGTATTTTTTCTGGCCAATCTATCAAACTTCATCCCTTCTGTGAAACTTCAACTTATTGCTGAAGTTCCAAAAGCATTGATTGCTTCCCGTACTCCTGGGTATTGCTGTTCATTTGTGAGCCTTAGTAGTAAATGTTAGTAGGCAGGAATCTCAGCTGACCCTGATTCTGTCCTCAACTGATGTTAATGAACTTCTAGTTTCATCAGAGGTTTCTAAAAATTATTTTTGAGACTTGATTAGCCCATGTGCTAGTAGGCTACAGCAGGAGCCTTGGCAGAAAATTTGGGGTGATTATCTAGTGGAGCTCCTAGAATATAGTTGATTTAGCCTTGCAGAAAATATTTGGTAAAGTCACTCAAAAAAACAAATTATAAAAGTCTATAATAGAAAGTGGGACTCGGCAAAAATTGAGCACTTATGAAAGATAGAACATTAGATGTCAACTTGGGTCGTCTTAGCATAAGCAGGCCGTGATGACCTGAAAGTGGCTTATCAACCCATTTGAACAGACACTTTGGCCACTTCCACGTCCAAGGCCATCAGTTACTGGATGACCAGATGCTCGCCTGTTTCAGTTATCAGTCCTTTTAAATATGATGCTAAAACATTGAATATATTCAAGAGGCGGCTAGATATAGCACTTGGGGCGAATGGGATCAAAGGCTATGAGGAGAAAGCAGGATTAGGCTATCGAGTTGGATGATCAGCCATGATCGTGATAAATGGCAGAGCAGGCTCGAAGGGCCAAAAGGCCGTCTCCTGCTCCTATCTTCTATGTATCGATGAAAATCAATAACCTGTACCGTGGAACTTATCCCCATTATCAACTGGCTATCCAGCTGAAGAGCCTGAAGAGTAAATTTCTATTTTTATCCTTATTGGGCCTTTCAGGCTGAACAAATATTACCTGGACACTGCTGCAACGGGTTTTCAATTTAAAATTGCCGCAAAAGGCGTGAAAAGAGGTTGGGAAAAAATTCTTCTTGTAGAGCATGGAATGAGGCAGATAATGTAACAACTTTTAAGGAAAAATTGGGTAAATATTTGTAGCAAAGCGAAATCCATGTTTATATGTGAAGAGTAGATCGCTGGGATTAGTATTAGATTACTGTAATGAGAAGCTAGCACAAACATATTAGGCCTCCCCAGGTGCTGTCAGTATCTTTCTTTCCAGGGATGGAAATCAGTGATCTGTTGGTAGTCCTCTCTTCACAACAATCCAATTACATGGAGAAATTTCATGATTTATATTTTGGAATCTAAAATCATCATGTTATAGTTTTGAGAATAGTATAGCATTTTATTGCATGCACATAAATATGTCCTTTCTTAGGGTTTGTGAAGAAATTGAAGAGCAAGACATTATCTGTCATCTTTGTACAAAAATTCAGCAATCCTCAAAGGATAAGGTAAAATCAAAGATACTAATTTAATTACTATGGTATGAATAATTTACAGGTAGTTTCAAATTATACCATTTACGGGTAGCTTATGAGTGACCACAAACCATTTGGTTAGCTTCTGACTCTCCTGATACCATAATTGAAAACTGGTAATTTATTCAAAATATTGCAACATACTAAGACCTAGTTAACTTGCCTGTGACAATCTACTTGAAGGGAAAGCCCAAGGTCTGAATTATTTCTATTTGATAGTACTGCATTCTGCAATCAGAAATTAGATGCTCGTGGCTCAAAGGTCTTTTAATAGGATTTTAGTTAGATTCATTTGTTTATCCTCATGTGGCTCCCTATTTGTCTGTGAAGCCTAATCTCTGAAAGCAATATTATCCTTTTGGTGGGGTAGACTGCAAAACTAACCACTCCTTTAGGTGCTGTACTCAGTAGAGTAGTGGGGCGGCACGGTAGCACAAGGGTACTATAAAGATCAGGTGAACTGTTGTCTGAATGTGGCAAAAATGAGAATGCTTTGTCCAGTTTTGTGTTTGACTTGCTTTACTTTGAGAATATTTCAAGCTAGTCTGTCACCTTGTTTTGTTTATATTAAATGTATTTGCCTAGCAATACCATTGGAACCGACTGCTAAAATTACCTGCTCAAAAAGCAGTCTGCTTTATGCAAGTGAAACCTTATTTGATGACCGCCTTCATGACCACTTCCCTTCTGCTTGCAATTGGTGTCCTAAACTAACCCTGGCTACCCAATTAAACTTTGCCTTGCATTCCTATGTTGACCTGTTGGCCTGTACGGTGTTCCAATCAAGCTTTACAAAAGCTTCTAGAAAAGTATCTCCTCTTTCCTCCAAGTACCCTGCAACTTCCTGGCTTGAAATTAATACTACGAAGTTCAGACTTTAGCCAGACCCTCAATTTTAGAACTGACTGCATTCTGCCCGACTTTTCGCACACCTGCCAACCTAGCTCTGAATCTCTACCATTCTTTGGGGGTCTCACCTGAGATAGTTACACGTTCTGGTTGAAGTGTTTATCCATTACTCGTGTAATAAAGGAAAGATTGGCAACCACCAGCCAGTATGTATAATGAATTATAACTGTTTATTTACAAACTGTATTTACACAGTCTTTGGCAATGTTATCACTACTCGCTCTCGGATCTACTCTGGCTGCAAAAGCCCACGTAATGCACCATGATCCCCATGCTCGATTCTCATTAGGCGATGAGGCCCGATGTCCCTCCTGATGTGCTCTCTTTAAAGGGGCCGGCTAATACACCCTTCCCCCTTTAAGTCCCTTATTATACAATACATGAAATAGTTATACCATTAACAAAGCACCATGTAATAATCCACAGGAGGCAGGGGTTCCGTCACCACACCAGTATTTATTTGCTATAACTTATATACAAGAGCAGCTCCAAACAGTGCTGCTAGCATTCCAGTCAACTTAAGACTGCCTCACAAAGCCTACACAGGTGCTTATATGGGCCCCCTCAATGAGCTATCATTGAGGGAGCTCATACTCCAATTGGCCAACCAATAATGCCAATTGGAGGTCATGACACACCAGTACTGAGAAATACTTCTTGTACACAATCCATTAAAATCTCAATTTGTCAGGGGACTTTCTCTTCCTCTGGGAGCGGCATAGCTCAACTGGCTGCGGCTCAACTATCGAGGTAGATTCTGCTGCAGATATCTCATTAGGACTCTCCTCTGGATTCTGTATCTCAGTTTTTCAGTTTCAATGGGGTCAGCACTTTTGCCTGCCACTGGCTAATCAGCCACTTCATCTCTTGAGCAAACCACCTTTCAGGCACAACTGGATTAGGCAGCAACACTAGCTCCACCTTGGGACTTCCAGTGATGGGGATGCACAAAAAGTGGCCTCCAAGAACCCAAAATTAGGTTCTTTTACCCAAAATAGCCTGCTAGAACAGGGGAAAAATGCATCTCCTCACTCTACCCAACAGCATCACAAGATACAATGTCGATCAACAGTAGCTCCAGAGGCCGCAAAGACGCAAAAAGCAGCAGAAGCCAAGAGAAGCAAGCAAATTCGATGGCAGACACACGAGGCAAAGAAACACCGGCCACTGCAGGGCGAGAGGGACTAACCAGACCCACACTGGGTTCCCCCTCACTGCAGAGTGGATGGAGGACGTTCCTCACAGGGAGCTCAGGGAAGAGATAATGATCAATATCAAAGTGGTGGTCCTGGTGCAGGTGGCCCTGGACAAGACAGAGAAACAACAGGAAGCCCAGGGGAGCACCATCAAGGAATTGGAAAGAGTCTCAACGGATCAGAATGACCAGATCGTCGCCCTAGAAACGGAGGTAGCGAGGTTGGTGGCGACACAGGGAAGTCTAAAAGGGAAAATAGAGGACCAGGAGAACCGGTCACAGTGCCAAAATCGAAGAATACTGGGTCTGCTGGAAGGGACCGAAGGCAGTGACCCCACGAACTATGTGGCCCAAATGCTGGGAAACCTGGTGGGAAAGGCCAGCTTCCCCAACCCGCCAGAGATAGACAGAGCCCACAAATCGCTCCGGCTGAAACCCAAGGCTGGGGAACAACCAAGGATGATCAAGTGAAAAATTCCACCGGTACCAGGACCTGGAAAGAATCCTGCACTGCGCCAGGCAAGGATCTGCACCTGGGAGGGGCACCAGATCAGGATTTACCAGGATATTGGGACAGACCTGGCCAAGCAGCGAGTGGAGTTCAACAGAGCAAAGGTGGCTATGTGCAAAAGCAAGGTAAAGTTTGGGATGCTGTATCCAGCCAAACTATGGAACACATTCCAGGGCAGGGAGCATTTTTTCATGGCCCCTGCGGACCTGGACAAATTTGTCCAGGAAACTGGGCTGGGAAGACGGCAACAAAGGCGATTATTAGAAGAGGCACATTTCCCCCATGGACGAGACATGGGAAAAATGGGAGGAAGAACTACGGATAGAAATAGGAGCGAAGCACCGAACAGGGCAATCTCCACCTCCACATTCGCAAGGCTAAGCCTAATGCAGAGCAACCTAACCAGAACCTGAATGAGCAGCTTCTTCTTGGAGGTGGGGGATAAATATGAACAGTGCTGGAGAGGCCCAGCCAACCACACCCACATGTTCTGGACATGCCCCAGACGTGTCGGGTTATGGACATCCTTTTTTGAGGCAATGTGGGGATGAAGGTAGAGCCAAGACCGAAAGTGGCCATATTCAGTCTACTGGGTATCAGATTGGCTGTCCGACATGTTGGAATTTCTCCAACTGGAGAAAATCAAATTTGCCATCCAGGAGTCGGAAGAGGGCTTCCACAAGACACTGGAGCCATGTTCCAAGACCTGTTTGTAGTGAACAGCCAATAGAGGGGAGGGGGTGGGGGGCTGAGGCACCGGAGAATCATGGATAGCAAAGAAAGGGGAAGGGGGTGGAGAGGGAGGGAGGAGTAAAATCCCACAGGAAGCCCGCATAACTGCAAGGGGATTAAACCCAGGGGCAAAAAGAGGACCAGAGGGAATGGCAGCAAGCAGAGAAGCACAAGCCAGGGCCAATAACAAGCAGGGCAACAGAGGCAGACCGGCCAAATAAATGCCGCAACCACTGGAGGGAGACAAAGCAGGCAATTAGTTATTTATTTATTTTTAAAATATTTTATTGAAGCATTTGTAATTTTCACAATTTAACATATTGACATTTCTAAAACATCCACGCGGGTCGACGTACAAAATACCCCCTAAAATAACAACAAACAATAGACCATGTACCCCACTTCTCCCGCCCTAACCCCAATTACCCGTATACTAAATTCCCTATCCTTATTTAACATTACCATGCCACCTATTTTCCCTTTTTCCCCCCCCCCCCCCTTACTGCTGACGTTCAGTTTTTGTTAAAGAAATCGATGAACGGCTGCCAACTCCGGGTGAATGCCTGTATTGATCCTCTTAAAGCAAACTTGATTTTCTCCAGACTGAGAAACTCTACCATATCGTTGACCCACACTCCTGATTTCGGGGGCTCCGAATCCCTCGATCTCAGCAAGATCTGTCTCCGGGCCACCAGGGAGGAGAAGGCCAGAATATCGGCCACCGCCCCCCCCCCCCCCCCCCCTTTGCCCCAGGATCTTACGACACCTCAAATATTGCTAATTCTGGACTCTGAGTTACCCTACCTTCCAGGACATCCGACATAACATCTGCAAGTCCCTGCCAGAATTCCATCAGTTTCGAACATGCCCAAAACATATGAACATGGTTGGCCGGGCTACCCCCCAACCGCCCACATCTGTCCTCCACCTCCTCAAAGAACCTACTCATCCGGGCTACCGTTATGTGGGCCCTCTGGACTACCTTGAACTGAATCAAGCGGAGTCTAGCACAGGACGAGGATGCATTTACCCTTTTCAAGGCTTTTTCCCACAGTTCAGTTTCCAGCTCTCCTAGCTCCTCTTCCCCTCTCTCTGATAGGGGTCCCTTCCCACTCCCAACAGTCCCTGTATATGTCCGAAACCTTCCCACCTCCAACCCCTGTTCTTGACAGCATTTTATCCTGTAGTCCCCTCAGGGGGAGGCGAGGAAAGCTTGGGACCTGTCTCTGTACAAAGTCCTGCACTTGAAGATACCGAAACCCGTTCCCTCCCGGCAAGTCAAACTCCTCCTCTAATGTCTCCTAGGTCGGGAAGCCCTCCTGGATGAATAGATCCCGAAACCTCTCAATCCCTGCCCGCTGCCATACCTTAAAGCCCCCATCCAGCCCCCTCGGGACAAACCGGTGATTGGCACAGATCGGTGACCACACTGACGCCCCCTCCAGTCTCATATGCTGCCTCCATTGCCCCCACGCCCTCAGGACTGCCACCACCACAGGACTTGTGAAGAACCGAGCCGGTGAGAACGGCAGGGGCGCCGTCAGTAAAGCCTCCAGACTCGTACCTTTGCAGGATGCTGCCTCCATCCGCTGCCAGACCGACCTCTCCCCCACTACCCACTTCCTGACCATCGCTATGTTGGCAGCCCAGTAATAGTTAATAAAACTCGGGAGAGCCAAACCCCCTTCCCCGCGAGCCCGTTCCAGGAGTACCCTCTTTACTCTCGGGGTTTTATCCGCCCATATAAACCTTGATATCGCCACATTAATACTTCTGAAAAAAGCCTTTGGGACAGAAACCGGGAGACACTGAAAAAAGAAAAGCAGTCTCGGAAGGAGTCATCTTCACCGTCTGAACCCTCCCCGTCAGTGGGAGCATGTCCCATCTACAAAAATCCCTTCTCATTTGATCCACTGCTTTGCCCAAATTTAACTTGTGAAACTGCCCCCAATCCTTCGCCACTTGAATCCCCAGATACCTAAGACTCTTCCCAACCACTCTAAAATGTAGCTCCTTCCGCCTCCTTTCCTGCCCCCCTGCCTCATTCACGAACATCTCGCTTTTTCCCATGTTTAATTTATAGCCTGAAAATCGCCCAAATTCTCCTAATACCTCCATGATTTCGGTCATTTCCCCCCCCCCCCCCTTGCCCCAAACCGGGTCCGTGATATAAAGCAGCAAGTCGTCCGCATAGAGAGAGACCCTGTGCTCCATCCCACTTCTCACTATTCCCCTCCAGGTATTCGTTACTCTCCGAGCCATTGCTAAGGGTTCTATGGCCATGCCAAACGGTAATGGGGAGAGCGGGCATCCCTGCCTTGTCCCCCGACAAAGACTAAAGTATTCTGACCGAACTCGGTTAGTTCTTACATTTGCCACCAGGGCCTGGTACAGTAGCCGGACCCACTCCACAAATCCCTACCCAAACCTGCCTAAAATATCCCATAGATACTTCCACTCCACCCGGTCGAAAGCCTTCTCCGCGTCCATGGCAACTACCACCTCAGCCACGCAGCCCTCCACTGGCATCATAATTACATTAAGAAGCTGTCTAATGTTGGATGTCAGGTGCCTGCCCTTCACAAATCCCGACTGATCCTCCCCAATTATCTTCGGGACACAATCCTCTATTCGAGTGGCCAGGATCTTTGCTAATAATTTGGCATCTAAATTCAAGAGGGAGATTGGCCTGTACGATCCACAGCTCCCCGGATCCTTGTCCCGCTTCAGGATGAGAGAAATTGATGCCTGTGATAACGTTGGGGGGAGTACTCCCAGCTCCTTGGACTCGTTGAAAGCCTTAACCAGGAGTGGCCCCAGTAACCCAGAGAACTTCTTATAAAATTCCACTGGGAACCCATCAGGTCCCGGGGCTTTACCTGATTGCATCTCCCCAGTCCCAATCGGGCACTCCAGAGCCTCCACCAGCTCCTCATTTACCTTTGGGAACTCTAGCCTCCCCAGAAATTGATTCATGCCCTCCTCCCCATCCGGGGGTTCTGACTCGTATAGCTGACTATAAAATTCCCGAAACACTTCATTCACCACCCCCGGGTCCGTCACCGTCTTCCCCCTCAAATCCTTTATTTTCCCTATTTCCCTCGCCGCCTCCGGTTTCCTCAGCTGATGTGCCAGCATCCTGCTAACTTTCTCCCCATGTTCATATATTGCCCCTTTTACCGTCCTCAGTTGACCCCTCCGCCTTTCTTGTGGAAAGGAGCCCAAGCTCCATTTGAAGTCTCTGACGCTCCTTCAGGAGCTCCTCATTTGGAGACTCCATATATCTCCTGTCCACCTGTAAGATTTCTCCTACCAACCTGTCCAGCTCCGACCGCTCAGTTTTATCCCTGTGGGCTCGAATCGAAATACAGTCCCCTCTAATGACCGCTTTCAGTGCCTCCCAGACCACCCCAGCTGCAGTCTCTCCTGTGTCATTGACCTTTATGTACCCCCGAATGGCCTCTCTCACTCGCTCACAGGTCCCCTCATACGCTAACAGCCCTGTATCTAGTCTCCACTGTGGGCGCTGGGACATTCCCGTGTCTGTCCTTGGGTCTATCCAGTGTGGTGCATGATCTGAGACCACAATTGCTGAGTATTCAGTGTCCTCAACCCCTGCTAGCAGTGTTTTATCTAGCATGAAGAAATCTATCCTGGAATAAGCCTTGTGTACATGGGAGTAGAATGAATATTTTCTGCTCGTTGCTCTCTCAAATCTCCACGGATCCACCCCTCCCATGCGCTCCATGAACCCCCGCAGTTCCTTTGCCATTACTGATAGTTTCCCCGACCAAGCACTCCACCGGTCCAGTCTCGGGTCCAGGACCATATTAAAGTCACCCCCCCCCCCCCCCACCAATGATCAGCCGGTGCGAGTCAAAGTCTGGGATCTTCCCCAGCACCTTCCTGATCAACGTGAAATCATCCCAGTTAGGGGCATGTATATTCACCAGCACAACTGCCATTCCCTCTAACTTCCCACTAACCATAATAAATCTGCCTCCCGGGTATACCTCTATCCTCCCCACCTCGAATGTCACCCTTTTATTAATCAGGATAGCCACCCCCCTTGTTTTAAAGTCCAGTCCTGAGCGAAACACTTGCCCGACCCATCCCTTCTTTAATCTAATTTGGTCTCCCAGCTTCAAGTGTGTCTCCTGTAACATAGCCATGTCCGCTTTTAACTGTCTCAGGTGTGCAAACACATGAGCTCTCTTAACCGGCCCGCTCAGTCCACGAACATTCCATGTAACCAGTCTGTCGGGGGGGGTGCTTTTGCCCCCCTCCCCTGTCGGTCAATCATGACCTTTCCTAGGCCAACTCCTAGCCAGTGTTCCACACCTCGCTTGATTCACCCCTCGGTGGCGACTGCCATCTGATCTCCATCTCCAGTCTCCCAACTGTCCCTTGCTCGTCAGCAGTGAACCCCCCCCCCACCCCCACTTTGCTCCCATGAACGAGCTATCCAGCTAGCTCAGCATCTCCCACCCTCTGGTGTCAATAAGCCTGCCGACTGCCAGATTCTATCATACCTAACAATAAAACAAGCCCTCAACACAGTAACAACAATCCCAAAAAGCAAACATACCCTCCCCCAAAGTGCAGGCAAAGAGGCAAACCCCTCCCCCTTTAACCGATTCTTATCAGTCCTGTAAGCTTCAAACAGAATCCAACACAAAGGAAGAAGCTTCAAGCAGCTGAAGTGAAAATTATGCATGCAAGAATCCACCACCATTCTTGTGAAAACTAAAACACCCATTCGCATCTTAAAAGTTCTTCCCTCTGTGATATCATACATAAAGCAGTAAATCAAATTACACAAGAAGAGAGGAAAGAAAAAAAAATTAAAACACCAAAACCCTTTTCTTCCCGAACATCGCAACTTAACTCACAAAATTAAAAGACCGAAATATTTAACAAGACATGTCAAAACACCGAACAATCTTTCTCACCATCCCGCCATCCTGTCTCCTCCCTCAAACTCAGACCCCCACAGTTTGAGTTTAAAAGTCGTTGCACCAGATTGCCAGGTTCTACCCCTCCCCCTCTGACCGATTCTTATCGGTCCCATCACTTTCAAAGAGAATCAATACCAATAGAAGAAGCTCCAAGCAGCTTAATCGAAATTATGCATGCAAGAATCAACCATCTTTATCACAGAGACTAAATCAAAATCAAATTACACAAGATGAGAGAAAAAATAAGAGAGAAAAACATTTGTGTGTTTTTTTTAATAAAACACCCAAACCCCTTCCCGCAAAGCAGGCAATTATAAATATGTATCATGAGCCTAGCCTGTTCTCGCGCTGGTTGACTTTTAAAAATCTTTTTAGTTTTTTACTTCTGTCTTTCTCTCTTGTATAAACCAGAACCGCACCCTGATTACCTTTGTAAAGAACTACTGACAGGTATGACACCTGTACCTCAACGTTCAAACCACAAATATGTAATGTAAAATGATTTATTAAATAGAAGATGTGAAAATCCAATAAAAACATAAAACCACTTGTTCCAGCTTGTCCTAAAAGCAGCTTATGATCTGTAATAATAGTGAAATGGCGGCCGTATACATATTAGTGAAATTTCTTAATGCCATAAATGATGGCCGAACCTTCCTTTTCTATCTATGCATATCCCTGTTCTGCATGAGATAAAGTTCCTGATACCAATCCAGTGGATCTCTCAGACCTATCTTCCATTACAAGGGATAATATAGCTCCAGCTCCATATGGTGACGCATCACATGTAAGCACTAGTTTTTTCTTTGAATCAAAATGTACGAATAAACTTGAAGATTGAAGCACCTAATTCATTTGATTTAAAGCTTTTTGTGGGATTCTTCCAGTACAGGAACCATGGCTGTTCAGGTGTACAATACCCCACTCCGGTGGTGCCGTCCCCCATCCCCCACCCTCTCCAATGCCCTCAGTGATCCTCAACACGCCTGGCCCTCCTAAATCTACCACTACATTTTGGTGTTTCCCTAGGATGCACATATGAGGTGGAAGCAGCCAGCTGCCTATCTCGTCCCATGGCCCTCAATGCCCCGGCGGGTGTCCTCTGGGTTCGGAGGGCCCCAGCTCACTTGTCAGTGGCACATGCACAGCCATGCTGTCCTGTCGCATGTGCTGACCCCGAGACGCGGCCTCATCAGAGGGATGGAACCCGGGGGAACTGGTGCCAACTGCTCCCACTCCATAGGACGGGTTCGGGTTGGTGTTCAGCACCCCCTCCACCTGGTCAGTGCCCAAAGGTCCCTGGGGTCCACCTTGGGGTGTAGGGGCAGCTGTTTCGAGCACCGGCTGCCCATGCATCCATGCGGTTCCCCAATGTCTGCATCATGGTGTCGACGCCTTTGACCATGCACCTCAGTGACTGGGACATGCTCTGCAGTGACTCAGCCATGCCCACCTGAGACTCGGACAAGCTCTGCAGTGCCTTGGTCATGCCTATCTGAGAGCGGGGCATGTCCCACAGAACCTCGTCAAGGTTGGCCTGGTACTGGGTGACAACCCCCAGCGAGGCAGACATTCTGCCAAGGCCCTCAGCCATGGCCATCACCGACTGCGCGACGCCTTCACTCATGGTGCTGACTTTGTGCACCAGGCTCTCCACTGCGATCGCCACCCTAGCAGCATTGGCCTTGGTGCCACTCATTGCCGGCACCATCCCCTGCGCCCGTAGACTCTGGGACTCCTCCAAGTGGCTATGGAACGACGCTGACATCTCTGAATGACCCAGGTGCTCCCTATTGTCTCCATCAGCTCCGCATAACCCACTTCCAGAAGCTCAGCATCTGTCTTGGACCCAGCTGGGTTCTGGGATCCTGCAACCTTCTGACTGCTGTCTCGCCTGGGGGTTCCTGCCTCCACCTGATGTGCATCATCAGCAGTGTGGTGCTCGCCAGATTGTGCCCCAGATGCCTAACCACTAACATGTCCCACTGAGGTGTGTGTATCTGCGCTGGTGGGGGGTGGGGATGACAGCTGTGCCAAGACTGTAACAGTTGCATCCTCTGAGCTCTCCTCCGAGGTGTTCTCCTCTGAGTCAGGAGAGGGGGCCGCCTGGGTGGGCTGGCTCCGTCGCCTGGAGGACCTGCGGGAGAATGAACATGTGGTCAGTGGGAAGAATGGGTCAGTCAGTAAGGCAATCAGTACTTGCATATGACAGGTCCTTCGGGCGGGGCCCAATGGTTCCTCACCTCCGTGGCATCCATCTGCCTTCGCATTGGTGACCGCCCTGTCCTCAGCCACCCCAGGCACCTCCAGGGCCTGCTCCTCAAAGGTGACGTCCGGCACCCCACCGCTAACCTTGGCCTTCTCCCGCTAATCCTGGGAGAGCTTTTCCTGAGGAGAGGGCATCATTCGCCACACGCGTGGTTCACATTGATGGTAGATGGGGTATGAAGGTGGGGGGGGGAGGGGAAGTTGGGGGGGGGGGGGGGTGTGGATGCTCCCTTTGGGGGGTGGGTGGTGTGTTGGTCATTGACCTTCCTCCTGCACTGGAGGTCAGTCTTCCTGGTCATACTCCCCGAGCTGACAGCTGCCACCACCTCGTCCCACCTTTCGGGACCCTCAGGGGAACAGGACATCCCTCCTGATCTCCACCGTGTCCAGGAGCCTCCCTAGGTCAGCGTCCCGAATCTTGGGGCTGATCTCCTGGGTGCCATTGGTACGAGCTGACTGGGGTTGTCTGCGCAAGTGCAGCTTAAGTGCTGCTCGACCTTATTTGCAGGGGGCTGGCTGCCGAGAAGCCCATGAGACCTTGTTAAGTGGACCAATTAACATTGAATTTAGTTGCCGACCTTGCAGGGCCGAGCACCGGGAAGCTCGCGGCAATTCCTGCTCGCTATCGCACTTAGAAATTTTTCCAGAGAATCACGGCCAGTACAAAATATGAAGAATTTGTTTCAACAGCATGTTTGAACTAAAAGCATTTCATGAATTTGAAACAAAATTGCCCTGTGGATCCCAGGAGATTTTTGGAACTCAAAGGGACAGCTCAATACAACATTGTTAATTTGTAAAGTATTTGAATACTTCTATGGTAATAAATATTCAGCATAACTTATTGATGAACAGAAAGAGATTGGAAGAAAAATATGTTTAATATAGTGTCTCATGTCCTTGGGACATTCCAAATTGCTTTATAACCAATGAAGTGTTTGAAATGTTGCTACTTCTCAAACTTAACATCAAACGGGAGTTGCTTTTGAAGTCAAGATGATATCCTTCCACATTTGTTCTTTGCAAGGTTTTGGAAAACATTCTGAAGGTTTTGTGTCATCTCAGTGGAAGACCCCAGAGTCTAAATTTAATGTTATCCAGTGGACTTGCTGTGACTGTTGAGAGGTATGTAACATTACAGTATCTAAAATATGTATACAGTTTTGCATGGAGGTACTGTAGGAGCTACAAACCAGGAAAAGATCTAAAACAGATGCTGTAGCATCACAGTATATATTCAAGTATATTCTTATCTCTTTTGATTCCAATTTGATCTACTGCATGGGAATTTAACCGTGATTTTCTTGACTGTTTCAGGCTGTTAGCGAGCACATCTAACAGGAGTGCTTTATATGAAATTGCAAACAATTTGAAGTTTTCACTGGCCAGTTTGCAAAATTTATATTGCTTACAAAACGGTGCAGCCTTCTGTGACGGAAATACTGGTATTTATTCGCCTTGGTAGACTATAATTTGTAGCATTTGTTCTTGTTATGAAATAGAAAATATTCTAAGAATGTTTTTTTATAAATATGTTTTTAAAATAAAATAAACAGTAAAATTATTTATTCATCAGATGCAGCATTAACGATGTTGGTTTGAAGGACAAATTTTGACCCGAACACTGGGAGAAGTCCCCTGATCCTCTTCATAGTGGGATCTTTTACTTCCATCTGAATTGTAGATGGGGTCTCGGTTTAGTTTTTCAACTGAAAGACTCCATTTTAAATGGTTCAGCACCCCTTCAATGCTAAATTAAATAACACTGGTTAACATTCAAATTAAATGTCATCTTGATATGCTGATGAAAAGCTCGAATCCTTTTCAAGTTTGTTCTTTGATTTTGTGTCCTTCATACTTTTTGCTGCAGTTTTTAAAAGTTGTAACATTAAACCTCTTACTGTGAATTTTTCATTGCATAACTGCTTTGGAGAAATTTCATGTCCAGGAAAGTGCCCATTTTATATTGCAGAGCAATTTGTTCAGCAACTGACTCCAATTTAAAACAATTTCAAATTTAATAATCATTTCATCAGAGTCTGGAAAGTCAGTACCAATTTTGCTGCTTTACAGTCCTGTACAGATGATTTAAGCCCAGCTCCGTGTTGGTGGTGGGGAAAAACTTATCATCTCCATCACTGTCATCAGGGCTGGTTGTGAAACCACCTTTTCTGATGTGCATAATCTCCAGCCACATAAATGCTACCACTATGTGTGCTGGTTTGCTGCTATAAATGAAACATTTGGTTGGTGTAGACTCGATGGGCCAAAAGGCCTCCTTCTGCACTGTAGGGATTCTATGGTTTATTTGAGACATTTTAACATATAATATCAATAACATCATCATTGTTGTTCAAGCCATACTAAAGCCTTCCTCACTAACATCAGTGGACTTGTGCCAAAATTGTGCCCAAACTAATCAAGTTACAGCCAGATCTAGTCACCAAATCATACAGCTAATGTCCAGACCCTTCCAGTACCATCCTTGGAAATGCACTGTGCCAGCAGCAGGACAGATCCGACAGAGATGGCAGTACAGTCGTATGCAGTCAGCTGGGAGTGTTCAACCTTGACTCTGGACTAAAGTCTCATGGCATAGGTCAGACATGGGCAAGAAAATCTTCTGCTCATTACCACCTGCAACCCTCCTTCAGCTGATGAATCAGAACTCTTTCATGCCGAACACCACTTGGGAAAACACTAAGGAATAGCAAGGGCACAGAATGTTCTTTGTGTGGAGAACTTCAGTGAACAGTGTGGCTCAGGAGCATTTCTACAGATCAAGCTGGCTGAGTCCTGAAGGGCATGTCTGCAAATTGAATCTGAGGCAGATGGTGAGCGAACCAATGAGAGGACGAAACCTATTTGGCCTCACCCAAACCAATCTACCTATCACAGATAAAGTTGTCGATGACAGTATTGATAGGAGTGATCATTGCAAAGTCCTTATTGAGAAGGAAGTCCTAAATTCTCTCTCAATGCTGCTCATCATGTTGTGTGGCATAACTTCCATGCTAAATGGCTGGATCTAACAGCTCAAAACTAGGCATCCATGAGGTGCTATGAGCCACCACCAGCAGCAGAATTGTATTCAACTACAACCTGTAATCTCATCCCTCACTCTATCATTTCCAACAAGCCAGGTGATCAGTCCTCGTTCAATGAGGAGTGTAGAAGAGCATGCCAGGAATATCACCAGGTATACCTAAAATCAAGGGGTTAGCCTGGAGAAGCTGCAACATAGGATTTCCATGCATGCTCGATAAAGGAAGCAGCATGAAAGCTCTGCAGCCCTACATCTTTCAGTCATCAATGGTGGTGGACAAGCAACTAACCGTAGGAGGATGCTTCACAAACTTCCCCATCCTCAATGAAGAGGTACCCCAGCACGTGTGCAAAAGTGAAAGTGGAAGCCTTTTCAACCATCTTCAGCCCAAGTGGCAGATCCATCTTATCCTTTTCCTGAGGTCCCCAGCATCACAAACACCAGTCTTCAGCCATCTCTTGTTATCACATATGGTATATTTGGACTTTCAGAAGGTATTTGATAAAGTCCCGCATAAGAGATTATTGTGCAAAATAAAAGCACATGGGATTAGGGGAAATGTATTGAGGTGGATAGAAAACTGGTTGGCAGAGAGGAAACCAAGAGTAGGGATTAATGGGACCTTTTCAAATTAGCAGGCAGTAACTAGTGGGGTGCCACAGAGATCGGTGCTGGGACCCCAGCTATTCATAGAATTTTTTTACAGTGCAGAAGGAGGCCATTCGGCCCATCGAGTCTGCATCGGCTCTTGGAAAGAGCACCCTACCCAAGGTCAACACCTATCCCCATAACCCAGTAACCCCACCCAGCACGAAGGGCAATTTTGGACACTATGGGCAATTTATCATGGCCAATCCACCTAACCTGCACATCTTTGGACTGTGGGAGGAAACCGGAGCACCCGGAGGAAACCCACGCACACACGGGGAGGATGTGCAGACTCCGCACAGACAGTGACCCAAGCTGGAATCGAACCTGGGACCCTGGAGCTGTGAAGCAATTGTGCTATCCACAATGCTACCGTGCTGCCCCCAAACACACTATATATTAATGATTTGGATGAGGAAACAAAATGTAACATCTCGAAGTTTGCAGATGATACCAGGTTAGGCGGGAGGGTGAATTATGATGAAGATGCAGGGATCCTACAGCATGATCTGGACAGATTGGGCGAGTAGGCAAATCAATGGCAGTGCAGGATAATTTGGATAAGTATGAGGTTATTCACTTTGGAAACACCAGGAAGGCAGATTACTATCTGAATGGTTGTAAACTGGGAGAGCGGAGTGTGCAGCGGGACCTTGTGCACCAGTCGTTGAAGGTAAGCATGCAGGTGCAGCAGGCAGTAAAGAAGGCTAATGGTATGTTGGCCTTTATCGCGAGAGGTTTCGAGTATAGAAGCAGGGATGTGTTGCTGCAATTATACAGAGCCCTGGTGAGGCCACACCTGGAGTATTATGTGCAGTTTTGGTCTCCTTCTCTGAGGAAGAATGTTCTTGTTCTCGAGGGAGTGCAGTAAAGGTTTACCAGACTGATTCCAGGGGTGGCGGGACTGTGTCATGTGAGAGTACCTTTAAGAAATGGGTGTTTATAAATGGGTGTGTATATAAATATCTGTAGTGAGAGTACCTTTAAGAAATGGGTGTTTATTACTGCAGTGATGTCAGAGTGGATGGAGCTGGGCTGTCTGTCAGCTGTTTGCTGCAGGGTGTGTTTTAGTTTCGCTTTCAGAGCTGGATAGCTGCAGTCACAGCTTGAAGGTGTATTAGAGGCTCTCTCTGTAATCTAAAGACTGTAAATCAATCCTGGTGATTTAAAACTAAAAACAGTAGTGACTTTAACCTGATGTGCTTCTGCTAAAAGGTGTTTTAAGTCTTATGGATGTTAAAAGGAAAGCTTAAAGGATTACTTAGTGTTGTAGTCTTTGGGGGTTGTTTTTGAATTAATGGTTGCTAAGATGTTCACTATGTTTTAAAAAGGTTATTTGGAGTTCATAGAATAAACATTGTTTTGCTTTAAAAAATACTTTTCCATTGCTGCTGTACCACACCTGTAGAGTGGGCCGTGTGCTCCCCATACCACAAAATATTAAAAGTTGTGGGTCAGGTGAACTCCATGATACACTTTTGGGGTTCTCTAAACCCTGGCCCATAACAAATTGGGGGCTCGAGGGAGATAAAAGTCTTATCTATTGGATTATCTTAGTGAACTTAAAGACAGTGAGGGGTGAGCACATTGTGGTTGCTTTTCAGGTGTGGTATTCTAGTTTAAGTAGGGAGTGTGGCTCTTTCAGAGGCTCAGAAGTTTTTGGGGGTGGAGACGGTCACACGCAGTACCTTACGGACAGAGACTAAAAGCAGACTGAGATTTGGCAAAAACATTGCAGTTAACATTACCTAACAAAATGCGAAAAGGTGAGGTCATTATGGTGGTGGCTAAGCATTTAAAGTTGCCTGAGATACAGTTAGACTCATTGGAAATCGCATAAAATTCAGTTACGAGTTAAACAAATGGAACATGAGAAATAATTAAAGCAGCTTGAATATGAGAGAGAGAGAAGAAAAAGAGAGAGAAGAAAGGAAAACAGAAAGAATAGCCCTAGCAGTACAAAAAGAAAGAGAAAGGGAGATACAAATCAGGGAAAAAGATAAAGAGAGAGAGTTTGAACTTCAGAAAATGGCCATGAAACATGACAGTCAGTTAAAATTGGCAGACGTAAAGGGAAACGTACAGTTGGTGGATAGTGATGAGGATAGTGAGAAAGAGCATCATAGTCGAAGGCTCAGTGGGAATCTATTTAAATATGTCCAAGCATTGCCAACGTTTGACGAGAAGGAGGTAGAAGCCTTTTTCATTTCATTTGAGAAGGTAGCTAAACAAATGAAATGGCCACAGGACATGTGGGTATTACTGATTCAAACAAAGCTGATAGGTAGGGCTATTGAAGTGTTTGCATCACTACCGGAGGAAGTATCTGAGACGTATGACGAGGTGAAAAAATCCATCTTAGGTGCACATGAATGCCTGAAGCCTACAGACAAAGGTTTAGAAATTTAAGGAAAGAATTTGGTCAAACATACATGGAGGTTGAAAGGCTCAAACAGAGTAATTCTGATAGGTGGATAAGGGCTTTGAAAATAGACCAAACGTATGAAGCTCTCAGAGAAATTATGCTTTTGGAGGAGTTTAACAATTCAATTCCTGATGTAGTGAGAACTCGTGGAAGAGCAGAGGGTTAAAACTGCGAGGTTAGCAGCAGAAATAGCAGGTGATTATGAATTAGTTCATAAATCAAATCTTGGTTTCCGACATCAGTTTCAGCTGTGAGGGTTAGAAATTGGGGACATGAAAAATACTCAAGTGGGAAAGGTAAAGGTGATCTGATGGGAGATAATAAGGAGAGTATACCTCAGATTAAAAAAGAAATCCAGGAGGGTGGAAGAGAAATGAAAAGTTTCAAATGTTTTCACTGTAATAAACTAGGCCATGTAAAGTCACAGTGTTGGTGGTTGAAGAAAAGCACTGGGAAGGCTGATATGGTAAAACAGGATAAGACAGTGGGGTTTGTTAAAGTGGTAAAGGAAAGCACAAGTGAAGCGAAGGAGGTGCAAAAGATTGTACAGCCTGTTCAAGAAGTAATTGTTAAGAAGGTGCCAGATCTCTTTAAAGAATTTACTTGTGTGGGTAAAGTTTACTCCTGTGTATCAGGAGGAGCAGGTAAAGAAGTCACAATTTTAAGAGATACTGGAGCTAGTCAATCTTTAATGGAAAGAGATGAGGAGTTACGTAGTTTGGGAAGAATGTTGCCGGAAAAGGTGGTAATATGTGGAATTCACAGTGAGAGGAGTAGTGTTCCATTATATAAGGTAAGGTTGGAAAGTCCAGTGAAGAGTGGTGAAGTGGTAGTAGGAGTAATAGAGAAACTATCTTGTCCAGGAATACAGTTTATCTTGGGTAATGATATAGCTAGATCGCAGGTGGGAGTGATGCCTACTGTGGTTGATAAGCCAGTGGAAAATCAGACAACTGAAATGTTGAAGGACGAATATCCTGGGATTTTTCCGGATTGTGTAGTAACAAGGTCGCAAAGTCACATGTTAAGACGAGAAATCAAAGAGTGAAGATGAAGTTGAAGTGCAACTATCAGAAACGATTTTTGATCAAATGGTTGAAAAAGAATAAGAACAGGTGGAGGATGAGGCGGATATTTTTAGTTCAGGAAAATTGGCGGAGTTACAACAAAAAGATGTAGAAATAAAACGGATGTATCAGAAAGCATACACTGAAGAGGAATCTGAGTGTATACCAGAGCGTTATTACCGTAAAAGTGATGGCTTGATGAGAAAATGGAGACCTTTACAGATGCAGGCGGATGAAAAGTGGGCAGAAGTTCATCAAATCGTATTGCCGGTGGGGTATAGAAAGGAGGTGTTGCGAGTTGCACATGAGGTACCAGTGGGAGGTCATTTCGGAATAAAGAAACTCAAGCTAAAATACAAAAACATTTTTATTGGCCTGGACTACATAAAGATGGAGTTAAATTTTGTCAATCATGTCACACATGTCAAGTGATAAGGAAACCTCAAGCAGTGATAAAACCAGCGCCCTTTATACCCATTCCAGCATTTGAGGAACCTTTTACAAGGGTTCTAATCGATTGCGTAGGACCGCTTCCTAAAACAAAAAGTGGGAATCAATATCTTTTGACGATAATGGATGTGTCTACTCGGTTTCCAGAGGCCATTCCAGTACGTAATATTACAGCTAAAAAGATTGTGGAGGAGTTACTTAAATTCTTTACTAGATATGGACTACCCACAGAAATACAATCGGATCAAGGATCGAATTTTACCTCGAGGTTATTCAAAGAAGTTATGGATCGCTTAGGAATAAAACAATTTAAATCAACTGCGTACCATCCAGAATCGCAGGGAGCGTTAGAAAGGTGGCATCAGACATTAAAGACAATGTTGAGGGCTTATTGTCATGATTATCCAGGGATTTGGGATAAAGGAATTCGATTCATACTGTTTGCAATTAGGGATGCACCTAATGAGTCAACCAAATTTAGTCCTTTTGAACTAATTTTTGGTCATAAGGTAAGGACCACTTAAATTGATTAAGGAAAAATTGGTGAGTGAGAAATCAGAAATTCCATTATTGGATTACGTGTCGAATTTTAGGGAACGATTAAATAGAGCAGGTGAATTGGCTGGACAACATTTAAAAGTTGCACAAAATGTGATGAAACGGGTAGTGGACAAGAAATCCAAAGTTCGTAGTTTTGCCAGTGGGGATAAAGTTTTAGTGTTGTTACCAGTGGTAGGTGAACCTTTAAAAGCAAGGTTTTGTGGACCTTACCAGATTGAAAGGAAATTAAGTGAGGTGAATTATGTGGTAAAAACGCCAGATAGAAGGAAAACTCACCAAATGTGTCATGTGAATATGCTTAAAGGTACTTTGAAAGGGAAGGAGAGCAAAAGGAGGAGGTTTTAATGATTCTAACTCAAAGTGACGAACCAAATCCAGATGACTGTGAATTTGACATACCTCAAATTAAATTGGAAAACGAGGATGTTCTTAAAAATTGGGATAAATTGTTGAGTTACCTTCCAGAGGAAAAACGGAATGACCTGAAAGAGTTATTGATATCACGTGGGCAAGTTTGTGGAGATAAATTGGGAAGTACTAAAATGGCTATACATGATGTAGATGTGGGAAATGCTGTTCCAATCAAACAACATCCACACAGACAACCCTTTAAAATTGGCACAGGTTAACCAAGAGATTGAGAGTATGCTGAATAATGGCATAATTGAAGTGGGTTGCAGCCAATGGAGCTCACCCATCGTGGTGGTACCTAAACCAGACGGTACCCAACGGTTGTGTGTGGACTATAGAAAGGTTAATGCAGTTACAAGAACGGACTCTTATCCTATCCCACATTTGGAGGATTGCATTGAGAAAGTGGGACAATCAGCTTTTAATTCCAAACTGGATTTACTTAAAGGTTACTGGCAGGTACCTTTTATCTGAAAGGGCAAAGGAGATTTCAGCTTTTGTGACTCCAGATGGTATATGCCAATTCAAAGTTATGCCATTTGGCATGAAAAACGCCCCAGCCACATTTCAACGGTTAACTAACGAGGTCGTTTCAGGATTACCCAATTGTGCGGTATACATCGACGATCAGGTAATTTTCAGCCAGACATAGAAAGAACATTTAAAACATCTGATGGAGTTATTCGATCGCCTTCAGGAGGCGGGTTTGGTGATAAACCTAGCCAAAAGTGAATTTGGAAAAGCCCAAGTCACTTTCCTTGGCCATACAATCGGACAGGGTCGAATGGTCACACGGGATGTGAAACCAACAGTTATTGAGGAGTTTTCAATACCCTCAAGACGAAGGGAAATAATGCGATTTCTTGGCATGAGTGGATTTGATCGAACATTTGTGCAAAAGTTTTGTAGCGTGATTGGACTTGCTCAAGAAGCGTAACAAATTCCAGTGGACAGTGGAGTTTCAACAGGCATTTGACTGCCTGAAAGCTGTGATAACCAATGCTCATGTGCTGGAGAATTACAAGGGTCTCTGGTTAGATTGAACTAAAGTATCTGACTTTAAAGAGAAATGCCGAGGCGTAGAGAAATGGATGGATCGTGCAGAGACCTTCCTGTTCAAAGAGACTGTCAATCGAGAAGGATTTCAGTTGGAGGAAGAAAAACAAAAAACAAATGGACTATATTATTATACCTGTTTGCATGTGCTGTTTTTTTGAAACGAAAATGTTTCAAATACTGTGTGCATTTCTTTACGAATAGTGAAAAGGTGAAAAATGAAACCATCTTGAAGTTGATGGTTTATTTTTTTTTCTTGGGGTGAGGTGTCATGTGAGAGTACCTTTAAGAAATGGGTGTTTATAAATGGGTGTGTATATAAATATTTGTAGTGCGAGTACCTTTAAGAAATGGGCGTTTATTACCGCAGTGATGTCAGAGAGTGGGTGGAGCTGGGCTGTCTGTCAGCTTTTTACTTTCGTTTTAGGCTGTTTGCTGCAGGGTGTGTGTTAGTTTCGTTTTCAGAGCTGGATAGCTGCAGTCACAGCCAGAAGGTGTATTAGAGTCTCTCTCTGTAATCTAAAGACTGTAAATCGATCCTGGTGATTTAAAACTAATAACAGTAGTAACTTTAACCTGATGTGCTTCTGGTAAAAGATGTTTTAAATCTTATGGATGTTAAAAGGAAAGCTTAAAGGAATACTTAGTATTGTAGTCTTTGGGGGTTGTATTTGAATTAATGGTTGCTAAGATGTTCACTATGTTTTAAAAAGGTTATCTTGAGTTCATAGAATAAACATTGTTTTGCTTTAAAAAATACTTTTCCATTTGTGCTGTACCACACCTGTAGAGTGGGCTGTGTGCTTCCCATGCCACAATCTACTAAAAGTTGTGGGTCAGGTGAACTCCATGATACACTTTAGGGTTCTCTGAACCCTGGCCCATAACAACTGTCATATGAGGAGAGATTGACTAGGTTGGGATTGTTCTCGCTGGAGTTCAGAAGAAGGAGGGGGGATCTCATAGAGACTTATAAAATTTTAATGGGACTAGACAGGGTAGATGCAGGGAAGATGTTACCAATGATGGGTGTGTCCAGATCCAGGGATCACAGTCTGAGGATTCAGGGTAAACCATTTCAGACAGAGATGAAGAGACATTTCTTCACTCAAAGAGTGGTGAGCCTGTGGAATTCATTACCACAGGAATTAGTTGATGCTAAAACTTTGAATATATTCAAGAGGCGGAAAGATATAGCACCTGGGGAGAATGGGATCAAAGGCTATGGGGAGAAAGCAGGATTAGGCTATTGAGTTGGATGATCAGCCATGATCGTGATGAATCACGGAGCAGGCTTGAAGGGCCAAAAGGCCTCTTCCTGCTCCTGTCTTCTATGTATCACATGGAATTAATCGAATTGACTGAAGGAACTGGACACAACTGGCTACAGGCCTTGCGCATCCCAGCTATAGTATTTCTGCTCCAGAACTAGCCATGCCTCGAACCACGCTGTTCCAATACAGCTACAAAACGGGCATCTACCCCAAAATGTGGAAAATTACGCCGATCTCCTTGATATTCACCAGCATTATTATTGCCGACTCGCCCATTAACAGTCCCTGGTGTTACCAGTTACCCAGAAACCGAACTAGACCAGCCACATAAATATGGTGGCTATAAGAGCCAGACAGAGGCTGGGAATCGTACACCGAGTAACTTGCCTCCTTGCCTGGAAGGGTCAACTGCTCCATGAAGCTCAACAACACCCAGGACAGCAGCCCGATTAGTTGGCAGCCCATCTACCACCGTAAACATCCAGTCCCTCCACTACTGGTTCACATGACAGTCGTGTGCACCATCTACCACAAAGCACAGCAGCAAGTCATCAAAGCTCCTCCTCACAAACCTCACAAACGTGCAACCTTTACCACCCAAATGAGCAGAAGATGCATAGGAACACCACCATCTGCAAGTTCCCCTCCAAATCACATGACATCCTGACAGAACTGTATCGCTTTTCCTCACCATCATTGGTTCAAATATTCTGGAGCTCCCTCCTTAATAACACTGTTGATGTATCTACACCACACACAGTCTGCAGATGTTCAAGAAGGCAGCTTGCCACCTTCTCAAGTATTTATGGTTGGCAGTACATGCTGACCCAGTGAATTATTTTTTTAATTAGAAACTAATTTTTAAAAATGTGTTTCAACTTTTAACTGTGAATCAATTTGTGGAAAATAAATGAAACTGCCATTAAGTACTTTGACGTGCTTAACAGAGGTTAACAAAGGTGGTTTGCATTTTGTTTGGAAATACCAGTGCTGAATGACAGGTGCAATGCGTTCAAATAGAAAAATGAATTGGTAAAAGCAGAAAATGTATTTTCAGTTTCCAAGGATTCTTCCACAATTAATATATATTTTAAGATTCATGTTTTATATTATTTTCTGATCACAGATATTGTGGATGTTCCTGAAGATGGCAAAAATCAGTCAACAATGGATCATAAAAGGTTATCCGTATTGATATTAAATATTCCTGTCTGCAAACTAGTTGTGTAATATGGTTACATAATTTAAACTAAATTTCGAGTTTTGAATTTGATTTTACATTTTAACTTGTCATTGTTTATATATTCCTGTAGCTTTCATCCAGAAATCAAGTGGCATCAGAAGGAAGACCGGCTCATACTGAATGTGAAATTGCGAAATTTTACTGAACATTCATGCAAATTTGGCAATTGCAGAGTAGTATTTAGGTAAAAGCTAGCTAAAGTTTGGATTACTTACAAAGAAAGTTATTGTCTTTGATCTTTATCTGAGGCTTCATATTATTTAATTGCAGTGCCTTTGTTGGTATCAAATTATACTTGGCGGATTTGGAACTTCAAGGTAGTATTTTAGAAGAAAAGTGTTCATGTGTCGCTAAAAATGAAGAGCCTGTCATAACACTGTTTAAAGAAGAGAATGGTGAATGGAGCAATTTGCTGAAATTCAAGGTAATTGTAGTCAAATAAGTTGCAAAACTTGGAACAAAATTAATAGCTGGCTGTGATTTAAATGTTCAGTTTGGTTGAAGCAAGGTGGATGTTATTGCAAATAGTGCATACAGAAACAAATTTTCAATTGTTCCAAAATGCACTTTTACCAATCAAATGCTGCCAATTTAGTGCTGCTTTTGAATTTGGTTGGATTTTCTATTAAAAAACAACTTCTGTATAGAATTCAGCTCTGGTATCCAGGTTTGGATCAAGGTTGCAATGCAGTATGAATCAGCATGGCCCTGGGAGAACCCAAACTGATCATCTGTGAACAGGTTATATGTGAAGTCCCGTTATTGTTCAATATAATGCTTTGATGTGAAAGATACCGTTTGTGTGACACTTAGCTGCTTAGAATTTTGTTTATTCTATGTTCATGACAGCGGATCATGTTTTGTAAAGCTGGTAGCAGTCTAAAGTGAACTAGCCAGATGTATTCAAGTCATGAGTCAGAAAGTCCTATTTTTTTAACTAGATTTTCAAATCCAGCAAGTTTATTTTTAGATTGCCATTGACTGTATAACATCCATGCTTTAGCTGATGAAGGATCATCACAACTAGAACAATTTAACAGTAATTATTTATCTGGTTAAATATATTTACATCAAGTTTATATGAAGCTGTTACATTTTGACAAACAAATTAATCAAAACTCGAAATTGCATCAGTTGTCACGAGACAAACTTTGTCCTTTCCCCCTTTCACTATTTCCACTTCTCTCTCTCAGACACTGGGGTAGCTGGGACAGAAGGGGGTGGAGAGGAAAAACGGACTCTGAGACAGACAGGACGAGGGGCAGGAGTTTGTGCGAGCTGCAGAACGTACAGCTATTCTACACCATCCATGTTCCTACAACACCCTGTTTAGCACAGGGCTAAATAGCTGGCTTTTAAGGCAGGCCAGCAGCGCGGGTTCAATTCCCGTACCAGCCTCCCCAAACAGGCACAGGAATGTGGCGACTAGAGGCTTTTCACAGTAACTTCATTTGAAGCCTACTTGTGACAATAAGCGAAATTTATTTAATTTCAACTAGTCAGATTGTTCTACATGTGATGCTGTACACTCATTTCAAAGTCAAATTTGTATTTAAGGGAAAAGTTCAGACCACTGGTTTGGAGCCTTTGAATCACAACACTTTGAATGTGACTGTTTATCATCCTTCAGCTAACTACATATTAAGAAATGAAAACATGCAGCCGGGCTAGGTAGCTGCTCTGGGGAGCTTAATCATGTTACTGTTTCAGAGAAATTCTGCCTGAGCTGATTGTTTTCTAGCATTTTCAGTTTTTTCCCCCTATTTTCCAGCATTCCCGGTGTATTACTTGGGGAACCTCATTCCTGTCTTACTATTTTAGCTGCATTATAAAGCTTTAAAAATAATTTCTGTTCATGCTGCATGTTGAAATGGGTTTAGAAATGACTCTATATGCCTTCCTGATCCTACATTTGAGCTTTGATGATGATTTGCAGCAATGTTCAGAGGGCTATATGTACTGCGCACTCTGGTTTCTTCGAAACAGAGCGGATTACGTTTACTGCACGCCACTGACATTCATTATCGTAAGGATTTCGACTGCATTTTCTTTCAGAATCCAAATGTCACTTTTGATTTCAACTATTTTGAGGAAGCGACGGATGATGTATCTCTTCCAATTTTCAATGGTAAGATTGTTTCTATAAAAGAAAATCTAAGTATTTTTGTCAGGTACTATGAAGATCCAAGTACAAAAGATTGATCCTATTTTTACTCCAATAAAAATAATAACTTTGAATAACTTTGCCTTTAACTATGATCACTAAAATATTCATCTTCTGCACCCATTGCTGTTTTATTGGATTTGTTTTTCTTCTACATTCCCCTACCTCCCCAGCATTTTGCTGAGACCGGTCATTTGGAGAGCTGTTCCAGTGCTTTGACTTAGCACTGCCCAAAATAAAATGAGGTGGTGTTTTCAAGTTCCTGTTTGAGTTCATTACCTCTATAGACTCTTATGTAAGAAAGACTGGGGGGGGACTGCACGTTGCTTGGATTAGAGTATGATTTGAAGTAGTATATCCCAGGTGTCAATGTAAAAATCAGGTTTACTCCTTTGAATTGGGAGGAAAAACCTCAAGGTTTACTGATTGCATTAGAGCCAGGGGATTGACAAACTGTTTGTTGGTTACTTTGATTGTTGAAGGACAGAATAATACCAATCCCATTAAATAGTTTACACCAACTGACACTAAGCTCCAGTAGCAAGTCTCCAGTGGATCACGGGGTTAGTTCACAGTTGTTGCCTTCTTGTTGAATCCCAATACAAGACTACTTGCAATTCTGTCTTCTCAACATGTAGTCTCAAAGTATTATGTCATGGTACATAGATATATCAGAAGTTTGACTTGAGACCAAAGGACAGAGCAGTCTCAAAATTACATGCTGTTGCCAACGTCTTACACTGGTTACAGATGCTTCCTTGACTGCTGTCTCCATCATTAGTAGGCTGGGCCTGACGTGCACTGGTACAGTTTTAGACCAATTGTCATCAGTTGGTGCAAACTGCCTGTTGGCATTGGTAGTCTTCTATTCAACAATTAAATTTTACCGATAAGCAGTTAGGTCTAAATAGGCAAATGTTCTTCAAATCCAGATAGGACTTTGTCCTTTTGTTCTTTGTAGAATTGCATACATAATATTTGTGGTATCAGAACCAATTGGTTCTTTTTCTCCTGAACACTATTAACTATGCATCATCTTGCATTGACTGCTCAGGTGGGAGTGGACATGGAACAAATACCTGAAATGAGTATAAATAGATATATCAGAACGGATATTTGTCCTTGAATCAAGAAATGACCTTTCCTACTTGTGACTGACTATCCCTCTCTTAGCTGACATTTTATATATCAAGCTATTCAAATTTGAGATTCGTTAGGGGGAAAAATGGGCTTTAAATCCGTATCTCCAGTTTTCATTGTTGAAGTGTTTAAATGGTGGGACAAACAAACAATATTTTTATGCTGAAAAACAAAATTGTTCCTACATATAGAATATTAATAGATCTATGAATGTCATAAGTATCAGTTTGTTTTTCCTCTTATTCTGTGCTTCTAGATTTTAGAAGAAAGGGACAACAAGTAATAATGGAACCCAGCGTAGATGAATGTGGTAGTTTTACCAGTACTAATGACAGTTCTGAAGAAGATTACTGAAGATTCGGGTAAATATCCCAGTTCAAGGTTTATGGTACTGCATCAAATATTCTCTCAAGTACTCCAATTTTTTTTCCCCCAATTACGAGATAATTTAGCACGGCCAATTCATCTACCCTCCACATCTTTGGGTTGTGGGGGTAACACCCACGCAGACACTAGGAGAATGTGAAAACTCTTACACGCTCAGTGACCCAGGGTCGGGATCGAACCCAGGTCCTCGGCGAGGCCCTCTCAAGTGCACAGCTGCTGGTCATTGCTGAAGTTTTGTAATTGGCAGTGTTCTGTATATTCAACATAACTGTAAAATAACATTACCTAGGAATATAGAAAAAGTATCAGCTTCTATTCTAAATTGAATATTTGTGTCTTTCATAATTTCAAGGCAGACCATGAAAATACTTCATAAAACACCACCAATTACAAATTGCTAGGATGCTTTATTTCATAGCCATTGAACTAACAGAGCATCAGTTACGTGATAAGTTACGATGGAATGGTGCTTGCTGCTGAACTTATAAAGTTGACCACAAAGATGTCGCAGACCTGAGTGTAGATTTTCTTTTCTGACATTCATTTCAATTTGCTACCTTCCTAAAGGAGTCTGTAATGTCCAGCAACAGGACAGGCAGACTGATCAACCAATCAAATTGAAAGATTCTTACCTACAGAAAAGCAGGGAGTATAAATCACATTTATATCATTGTACAGAAAGCAAGCAAAAGATGGGGACGTATATGTGGGTTCAGAGAGAAGCTTAAACGTCAGAACAAATATTTTTATAAAAAATCTACTATTTCTAAATGGTTTTTCTGAGAGAATGAGACTACATTTCGTAAAATGGGTTTTTAAGGCCCTCTGAGGTTGTTCTTCAGTAAGTCATACACCGCTTAGTCTGCTGATTAAATCTCAGTCAGATGAAACAAGATTTAACTTTATTTATAATGACCTGTTACATGAAAATAGTGTGAATAGTTGAAGTTCATGCAATATCAGTGATTTCTAAAGTAATCCATCTGCGAAGACTGCAGAAGTATGGCTTGTGGAGAAGCAGGGTGATACTGAAAGCAGTGTTCAGATTTCCGCATTTAACTGCACATGTGCAGAAGTTGTTGTCTGTTTTACTCCGAAATAACAGTGTGCGGTGACTGCCATACCATTATTACAATCACAAATTCTGGGTTGATGTGCTTGCCCACATTAGTGCGTCATCTTAACTGAATCAAAAGTTCTCCACACGAGCACGTTGACCTCTTGGGTCAGGCCAAAGCTTGTCCTCCCAGCTTCTGTTCAAATTCCAGATTTAAAAAAAAAATTTATTCGTGTTGTGTTCCCTGTCAAAGGGCCAGAGAACTCTCAATATAATGGCTCAATTACTGAGACAGGCTAACAAATTACTTTTTAGATTCTGTGGGCAGCAATATCAAAACTTGCGTTATCAGCATTTAAACCATCCATCATCTCAGTGGCTTTTTTTTAAAGAAAAGGTGTGAATATACTTTAGAAATTTCATATTCAAAGGTAGCTGTTTACATACCCTTCCTGTAGAAAAAAATGAGTCAAAAAAATCCAAAAGCGCGATAGGTCCCTCAGAAAACATGATGTTTTAATAGTTTAGGTAAATACCAACACTGATCTGCATTCATGTAGTGTTAGAATAAATATTAGCATTTTGGCAAATGTATTTCTTATTTGTTAAACCTATACAGATGAACAGAAAAATCCCTTCATGCCACTTCAGAAAATTACCTTCGAATATTGTCAGTCGATAGAGATTGTTTTGGGTTTCATTCGTCTCGCATGTACTTAATGGATATGAGTTCAGTCAGGAAAAACACTTGAGATATATTTGGCTTTTTCATCCGTTCTCAATGGCACCTCATATTATTTGGAGATCCATTTATATTTCACATTACTCTGTTTTTCGAAAATCTTTTTCCAGATCACACTAACTGTCTCTAAATAATTTTAGAACAATTGTCTTTGTTTCCCGTTTCTTCTAACTTAATTTTTCATCTTATCCAAAGGAACTGATGGGTTTAGAAGAGGAGAGGAAACAATTTATTTTCAAAGCACGAATGCTTCACCTGTGAGAAACTTTGCCAGATTTGAAACTTTGAATGTCCTTGCTTTGTGAAAAGAACGAGGATGATCTCATTCCACAGAAACTGCCAGACCTGCAGTCTTTCCAGTATTTTCCGTTTTTATTATCAAAGAAATAACTTGCCAAAATCACTAAAAGTTAATAACGGGTACAATCCACTGGCTGTTCACGCCAGCAGGATATTCCAGTCCCACGCTGGGGCATGGGTTTCCCAGTGACGAGGGGTGCAGTCACCAGGAAATCCTGTTGACAACAGTGGGCTGCCTCCACTGCCAAAAAACACACGGCAGGTTGGTTGGTAAATTACACCCAACACTTACTGTATCAGTGCCCACAGATGTACTGAAGGAAAAGTTAATTGTGGAAACCTCTACATTCAAGCAACATGTTTTCAGCAATAATTTGAAATGCTGATCTCTGAATTATTATTTTACCTATTATGAGCTCCAATTTTTCTCAAACGTATCACAAACAATTGGTGCCCTTATGCTCACTCCTATGTATGTCCAATGGTCCAGTTCCTGTAAGTTAAATCTGTTCCCCGTTATTTGCTGTGGCGTTAGCAGTGGTTGGAATTTTCAAACTTGGATATCGTCTTTCAAAGCACCAAGTTTTTAATATGTGAAAGTCCAGTGCGTATCTGTCATATTCTGTTACAGATGCAAACAGCCATATCGTAACCTGAAGCCTAAAATTTACAAGTGGCTAACAATTGCTCTTCTTGACGAATATAGTTTGTTTACAGATAGTTATCTGTTTTTGCTAATTTAATTCAGTTTCACATGGGGAGCATTTGCACAATGGCTTTAAAGTAACTGGCCAGGTTAGCCTAATTATCCCAATTATACTGCAGACATCAGACCATGGATGAGCAGTCTTATACTCTATTATCACACCTTAGAAAAGCAAAACACTGCAAATGCTGCAAGTTATTAACTCATTTTCTCTCTTTGCAGATGTTGCCTGACCTGAGTAATTCCAGCATTTCTGGGTTTTTTAATAAACTTTTAGAGTACCCAATTCATTTTTTCCTATTAAGGGGCAATTTGTGTGGCCAATCCACCTACTGCACATCTTTGGGTTGTGGGGGCGAAACCCATGCAAACACGGGGTGAATGTGCAAACTCCACACGGACAGTGACCCAGGGCCGGGATCGGACCTAGGACCTCGGCGCCGTGAGGCAAAGTTCTAACCAGCATTTCTGTTTTTACCATCACACCCTCACTTCATTCTATGCCTATCAGCTTTAATTACAACTTCTGAAAGCCACTACACCTTCCCCCAGACTCCACATGTTGCACAAAGATGAAATATCCCACACGAGCAATAGAATTATAAAATTTGGAGAAGAGACATTCCTCTCCCACTGCACGTGCACTAGGGCTAGCTCTTTAACTGAGTCTATCTATTCCAACACTCTTGCTCTATGTTTTACAATTTTAAAGTACTTGTCCAATTCCCTTCTTAACTGGCCTTGAGGTTTCCACTTGTTATAAAGAATTCCAATAATTCTTTAAAATAATTGAGCTTGAAACTTTCATTCTTCGAGCCATAGTTTTTGTGCCCTCTGATGTAGCTAGTTGGTGCCAACCTGTGTTGATATTGGACATTCTTACAGATCCCCTGCATGGGACCATGGACTACAAAACGCTACATATGCTTTTTTACGCATCTAATTCTTGGATCCTTGGTCAACTAAATGCAGCATTGACAGTTTTTAAATCTGTAAATTCAATAGACCTTCAATTTTACAGGAGAAGCAAAGTGCTGACGCTCAACCTTAACTTGGTGCCAAATGTGGGGGAAGTCTCTATCTGGCTTTATCCTGTTATTTCCACTTGCGAACAAATCCTTAAATAGGCTTGATTTCAATAAACTACTGAAATGTGTAATGTCTCATCATTCTATTTATCCGAAAACTTTATCTTTGCAAATGTTAAAGAAAGGTCTCTAACATTTAATCTATAAATATTCTCCTGTGGGCACTAGTTTCATTCAATTAGGTTTTTCAATTAGGAGCTAAAATTTACATTGTACATGATCTGTGGCATATCTTCATGGCATTTTCTCATTTCACACTGTACCCGAACAGTCGCCGGAGTGTGGCGTCTAGGGGATTTTCATAATAACTTCATTGCAGTGTTAATGTCTGCCTACTTGTGACATTAATAAAGATTGTATCTGTATGTTAACTCTGTTTACTCATTGATTTTGGCTTCCGGCGGGGGACGAGAGCGGTCGGGGGTGGAGGAGCGCCTGGGGGGAAGCAAAGTTGCGTCCCGTTCCTCGCCGACAACTTGCAACGGCCCAGACCCAGAGTGGAGACCGAGCCAGCAGCAAGGACCGACCCCCAGCGGCGATCACCATGAGGCAGGCAGCGGAACAAAGAGGGACTCCCGACCCAACCAGAAGCCTCTCTCCCGACCCTGGGTGAGTGAGGGGAAAAAAATGAACTTCCCCTTTCTAAAAAAAAAACTTTGAAAAGAAAAATTAAAGAGAAATGATTTTTTTCACTTTTTAAAAGAAAACAAATTTTCTTGAAGAGTGTTATTTTTAAAAAAGTGTTAGAGGAGAGATGAGAGGGGAAAAGAAAAAGTGGGGGAAAAGAAAAAATACATGGCAGAAGGGAGCCAAAGCAGAGGGAGAAACGGCACCAAAAGCAGACGGGGCAATTGGCGAGCCCGTTCACACGAGCTAATCAGCGCACGAAGTGGCAGAACAGCAGGTTCGCCGCAACAAAAATAACTGGACAGTCAGGAGCATTCTCTCCCTGGGCCAGGGGGGATCTGGAACTGGAAGGCAGCCTTTGCCGAGGTGCTGAGGGAATATCTGCAGGAAAACAAGGCAGAGGCCAGAGCAGACATAGCAGTCGCAGTGCAGGCAGCAATGGCCAAGGCCCTGGCGGAGGTGCAACTCACCCTGGGCAGAGCAGAGGAGAAACTGGAAGCCCAAGAGGAGAAACTAAAGCTCAAGAGGCGACCATTAAGGTTCTGGAAAAAGCCACGACTGACATGAGCAACTGGATCACGGCCCTGGAGAAGGAGGTGGTGAGACTGGTCATAGCGCAGGGAAGCCTGAAGGGCCGAGTGGACAATCAGGAAAACCGCTCGAGAAGGCAAAATGTCAGGATAGTGGGCCTACCAGAGGGGATCGAGGGTAGAAACCCCATGGCATACGTGGTCGCGATGCTGGGCAACTTAATGGGGAGGAAATCTTTCCCTAACCCACCAGAAATGGACAGAGCACACCGGTCGCTGCACCCAAAGCCCAAGGCAGGGGACCACCCAAGGGCAGTTATAGCTCAACTGCACCGGTACCAAGACAGGGAAACAATCCTGCGCTGGGCCAGGCAAAACAGAACCTACAAATGGGAAGGACACTTCATTAGAGTTTACGAGGACATTGGGGCAGACCTAGCCAGGAGACGGGCCGAATTCAATAGAGCGAAAGCAGCACTTCACAAGAGCAACGTGCGTTTTGGTATGCTGTACCCAGCGAAACTTCTTCACAGCCCCTGCCGGAGCAGACAAGTTTGTCGAGGAACACGGGCTGGAAAACCAACAGCTGGGGTAGAAATAAGGGGCCCCTGGCAAGGGGCAACAACACACCGACAGGGGCGGAGGGGGGGAGGCAATGCCAGGCCCGCCCCCACCCCTACCACGGCGAGCGCACCCTGAACAAAAAGCAAACATTTACCCGAGGGACCGCTTCAGTTGAGAGACCAGGCCCTAGCACGAGGGAATGAGAGTAGCGGAGAAGGGAGAGCAAGCGAGAGGAGTGCAGGGTAGGATGGGGGAAGAGTGGGCAGAAATCCGCAGAGGCCGGGCAAGGGAGAAGCGAGACAGTAACTCTCGAGAGGGGAGCCACGCACTAGCAGGAAAGCTAGCGCCGGGGACATGCAACAAAGCAGGACCACAGCGCGCCCCCAATGGGGGGGAAGGCATCAAGCGGGGGGGGGGGGGGGGGCGACCACAGAACATACACAGAAGAGCAAACGGGGATAGGAACAGGGGAAAGCGGGACAAAGGAGGGATATATGGGAGAGGGGGGAAAGGGAGGGACCGGGGGGGGGGGGGCACAGGGAGGGAGAGACCTGGGAGGGGGGGGGGGCACAGGGAAGGAGGGACAAACCAGGCTAGAAAAGGAATAGCAATAGGGCTACAAAGTACAACGACCGAGGGCACGGAACAGGGAATCGCTGCATCCCCCCCAGTACGGTCTCTGGGCGAAGGGAGACCCTAGAGTGCAGGGGACTACCCGCGTGGTGAACGCATAGTGGGCGTCCATGTCTGGTGCCTCCTGGACAAAGGAAACCCTGAAGCGCAGGGTCCCGACCTCATGGAGAGAGCAGTGACAGCGGCCATCCTGTGTTGTTATGCTTCTTCATGTAGCATGAGCTACTTCCATGATGTAGACTCTGACAAAGGTTCAGACTTGTGATGTACCATCAATCACCACGAGACGAAAATGGTGAAACTATTGAGGCTTTATTGCACTAGAGGTTGAGCCTCCTGCAGCTGGAACTAGAATGGAAGCAGCGCAGGAGAGCATGCACTTTTATACATCGCCTGCTGGGAGGAGCCAGCAGGTTGGGATTTACTGTGTTAACTGTAATACAGTGGCAGTACTACCATAAATACACGTAGTGTGTGACCAGTGGTGTTTACCACATTCACCCCCTGTTTTAATAAAAACAAAGTCCAGCGGGGGTGAAAAACAACGTTACAGATTGAGTCTATCGGGGCTATGACCCTCCGCCGCGATCGCCTCAGTCCTGGTTGTGGTGTGGGTACTGATGTGGATACCTACGACTCCGGGAGTGTGTTGTCCTCTCCTTCACCCAGTAGTGGATCCGGTGAGGGGACAGATGCTGCTGGGGTGGGGGCTGTGGTGAGGGTTGCTGGTGGGAGGGTGAACGGTGCAGGGGCGGGGGAAGCAACCGGAGGGGGAGGGGATGATGGTGGTTGTGGGTGGGGATCCTGCTCTCTCTGAGCTTGTACCTCTCTCTGACTCTTGGCGTCCGGCTGCTCTCTGTGGCCTTGTACCGCTCTCTGTCTCTTGGTGTCATGCCGCAGCAGAATCCTGTACTTCTGGGTTAGGATGTGGGCTGTGCTGGGCTGAGGATCCTCAAATCTGAAGAACTCGCCCATGTCTGTGTCGGATTCCGTACAACACATCTCGTTGTGGTTCGGATTTGGTACTGAGATCGCCACGTCCAATGATGAAATCATCGTCTGAGCCGTAGTCTTCAAGGTCCATATCATCACTTTTTGTGTCGGAGCTGTCGTGCTCGTGATGTCCAAAGAAGTAATCAACGTCTGAGTCGTAGTCTTCAAGGACTAAATCATCTCTTAGGGCGGTGCTAACTGCTTGTTGCAGGCTTCTGTGGAGGTTACTTTCAGCTACTGGTTGAAGTTCAGGTGAAAGAATTGTGTTTTTCGGCTTTAAAATTTATATTTACTGTTTTGGGACATTTCCCCTTTCAGTGGACGTGGTCCGGGGCCTCTGACGTCATGCCGCTGGTGACGGAGAGAGAGTAGGAATGGATCGCGCATGCGCAGATCGCTTTTCCTGTACTTTGCGCTCTTTTTGCAACTGTGCATGCGCGGCTTCACATGCATGCACACACGGTCCTTCCTTTTCTGTGCGCTCTTTGCGCATGTGCGGCTTCTATGCGGTGGGCGTGATGCTTCCTGATCTGTCCCTGTGTCTCTGAGTGTCGCCTATGGAAAAAGAGAAAGAGCATGTCCTTTTATATGGGTAGCCCCCTTGTGGTAGTGTCACCTCTGGGTGTGTCTTGACTGCCCATTGGTCCTGTCCTATCTTACTGACCTATCGGTTGAATGTCTGTGTGTCATGATGTCTCTGGTGCTCCCTCTAGTGTGTACTCAGTCCTAGTGTATCTACATTAACCCTTGTGCATTTACAGTGATGCATATCACCACATCCTGGACGGCCCCCTAACAAAGGGAAAACCCGGAGGGCAGGGGCGCGTCCACCAGGTAAGTATGGTTAATCCCACAGGAGTGAGGGGACCAGAAGCCCCCCACCAGGATAGTCACCTGGAATGTAAGGGGACTCTCAGGCCCAGTGAAAAGATCCAGAGTCCTCACCCACCTAAGAAATATGAAGGCCGACATAGTCTTCCTCCAAGAGACACACCTGAGAGAGCAGGACCGACTGCGGGTAAGAAAGGGCTGGGTGGGACAAACCTACCATTCCTGCTATGGGACGAGGGCCACGGGGGGTGGCAATACTGACCAGCAAGAGGGCGATGTTTAGGGCGACAAAGACGGTTATGGACCCAGGGGGACAGTATGTCATGGTCAGCGGGGCCCTGGATGGGGCACCGGTAGTACTAGTTAATGTGTACGCGCTCAACTGGGACGACACAAGCTTAATCAAGAAGACCATGGCAGAAATATCTGACATAGAGACGCACCGACTAATCATGGGGGGCAGGGGGGGGGGGGAAAAGAGAGACTTCAACTGTGTACAGGATCCAACGACTGACAGATCAAACCCCAAAACGGGGAAGACCTCAAGCATGGCGAGGGAACTCAGTCACTTTATGGAGCCGATGGGAGGGTGGACCCCTGGAGGTTCGCCTACCCAGGGGAGAAGGAGTTCTCCTCCCCATACACAACGTATACACCAGAATTGACTCCTTTGTGGTGGGGAAAACGGTGCTTCCAGGGATAGACAAAGTGGAATACTCCGCAATTGTGATATCAGACCACGCTCCACACTACATGGACGTGAGGCTGGAGACGGGCAGGGCTCAATGCCCCACATGCAGGTTGGACATTGCCCTACTAGCTGGCAAGGCCTTCAATGAAAAGATATCACGGGCCATAGCAATGTACACGGAGAACAACCAAAACGGGGAGGTCTCACCCTCCATATTCTGGGAAGCACTAAAGGCCGTACTAAGAGGGGAAATCGCTTTCAAAGCGCGAAGAGATAGGGAGGAAAGGGCGGCTCGGCAGCAGCTGGTCGACTCCATACTGGAGGTAGACCATAAATACTCCAAGGCCCCGACCGTAGAGCTCCTGGCGGAGAGGAAAGAGCTACAAAGGAACTTTGATCTGCTCTCCACCACGAAAGCATTGCACCAACTCCTCCAGGCACATGGGACCCTGTACGAACACGGAGACAAAAACAGCCGCCCATTGGCACACCAGCTGAGAAAGCAGGCAGCCACCAGAGAAATTACACAAATCAGGGATACCAGAGGCACGCTAGAAACAGAACCAGAAAAGATCAACAAAACCTTCAAGGTCTTCTACCACGGGCTGTACACCTCAAAGCCCCCAATGGGGGAGTCCGGGATGAAACGGTTCCTTGATGGACTGGACATACCAGTCATGGGGAGGGCAGAAAACGGGGCCAGGCAGCACCACTAGCACTGGGAGAGATCATGGACAGCATTAGCTCCATGCAGGCTGATGCACTATCAATTATGATGAGACAAGAGTAGAATGTAATCGAGGCTTTATTACACAGAGATGTGTGGCATCCTACAGCAGCTTACGAAATGGCTGCTGTTCGGAGAGCGCACACATTTATACTCCGCCTCCTGGGCGGAGCCAGCAGGCATGGATCTACCCCCGTACCTGTAGTACAGGGGCCTTACCGTAATACCCATATATACAATATATTACAACAGTGGTGACTACCACAGTGACTACAACACAGGCGAAGGCACCGGGACCAGACGGGTTCCCGGCAGACTTCTACAACAAATTTGCGACAGCACTGGCCCCGAACCTGTGGGAGATATTCACAGACTCGCTAGCTAGGGGCACACTGCCACCCACGCTAGCACAGGCCTCAATCTTGCTGATACCTAAGAAAGATAAAGACCCAACGGAATGTGGGTCATACAGACCCATCTCACTGCTGAACGCAGATGCCAAAATCCTAGCCAAAAGGCTCGAAGACTGCGTACCAGAGGCGGTCGTAGAGGACCAGACGGGCTTTGTCAAAGGTAGACAGCTTACCTCAAACATCAGGCGCCTGCTGAACGTGATAATGACCCCCTCCGGTGAGGAGTACCAGACGCAGAAAAGGCCTTCGACAGAGTCGAATGGAAATTCCTCATAGAGATACTGGAGTGGTTCGGGCTTGGAACAGGGTTCACCTCCTGGGTAAAACTCCTATACAACGCTCCCATGGCGAGTGTACGGATGCTTCCAGCTGCACAGGGGCACCAGACAAGGATGCCCACTGTCCCCACTGCTGTTCGCTCTAGTGATCGAGCCACTTGCAATTGCGCTCAGAGTAGCAAAATGCTGGAGGGGGATCCGAAGGGGAGGCAGAGAGCACAGAGTCTCACTCTATGCAGATGACCTGCTCCTCTACATTTCGGATCCACAGAACAGCATGGACGGAATCATCGCGCTCCTGAAAGAGTTTGGCGTCTTCTCAGGCTACAAACTCAACATTAGCAAAAGCGAGATCTTCCTGGTACACCCATAAGTAGGGGGGGCAGCAGCAATGGGACTGCCGTTTAAACAAGCCCGACACAAATTCCGCTACCTGGGGATCCAAATAGCCCATGAGTGGAAAGGGAACCACAAATGGAAGCTCACCAGTCTGACAGAGGAAGTAAAAAAAGGACCTGCAAAGATGGAACACACTTCCACTCTCCCTCACGGCGAGTGTCCAGACGATCAAATGAACGTACTGCCCAGGTACCTCTTCCTACTTAGATCCATTCCAATCTACATCCCCAAGGCCTTTTTCAAAGCACTAGACAATCTAATCATGGCGTTTATATGGGAGGGGGAAGAATGCTAGGATCCCAAAGAAGGTCCTACAAAAAACAAAATCCAGGGGAGGGGCTAGCCCTCCCAAACCTACAATTCTACCACTGGGCGGTGCCGGCCGAGCGAATAAGGGGATGGATCAAGGAGCCAGAAGCCGAGTGGGTGGGCGCGGAAGAGCCTCCTGCATGGGGACCTCCCTCCGGGCCCTCACCACGGCAGCACTCCCATCCCCACACAAAAAACACTCCAGCAGCCCGCTGGTGATAGCCACCTTCCAGTCCTGGAAATGAATGAAAAAATGAAAATCGCTTAATGTCACAAGTAGGCTTCAAATGAAGTTACTGTGAAAAGCCCCTAGTCGCCACATTCCGGCACCTGTTCGGGGAGGCTGTTACGGGAATTGAACCGTGCTGCTGGCCTGCCTTGGTCTGCATCCAAAGCCAGCGATTTAGCCCTGTGCTAAACAGGCGCTGGAACCAACTACGGCAGCAATTTGGCCTGACCAAAATGTCGGACAAAGCTCCCATCTGCAACAACCATAGGTTCATACCAGCGCTGACTGACGCCACCTTCAAAAGGTGGGGACAGGACGGAGGGACACTGACAGTCAGGGACCTATACACGGATGGCAGGATCGCAACATTGGACGAACTGACAGAAATTCTAGCTAGCCAGGGGGAACGAGCTAAGGTACCTGCAATTCAAAAACTTCCTACGAAAGGAGACAAGGACGTATCCACAACCGCCACGACAGACATTACTGGAAGAGTTACTGGACACAAGCATCCTAGATAAAGGAAACTGTAGCGACATGTATGACCGACTGGTTGAAAGGGCCGACACCATACTGGACGCAACAAGAAAGAAATGGGAGGAGGACCTGGGGATTGAAATAGGGTGGGGACTCTGGAGTGAAGCACTGCACAGGGTCACCTCCACCTCCACGTGCGCAAGGCTCAGCCTGACGCATAGAGCCCACTTAACAAGAACCCGTATGAGTAGGTTCTTCCCGGAGGTGGAGGATAGATGTGAACGGTGCCAAGGAGGCCCAGCCAACCACGCCTGCATGTTCTGGTCTTGCCCCAGACTTGCGGGGTACTGGACAGCCTTCTTCGAGGCAATGTCCAGTGTTGGGGGTGAGGGTGGAGCCATGCCCGAAAGTGGCGGTCTTCGGGGTTTCAGACCAGCCAGATCTATTCCTGGGGAGGAGGGTGGACGCCCTTGCCTTTGCCTCCCTGATCGCCCGCCGTAGAATCCTGTTCGGCTGGCGGTCAGCAGCACCACCCAAAGCTACAGACTGGCTGTCCGACCTCTCGGAATCTCGGAGGGTCAGGCGACGGCTTCCACAAAACGTGGGAGCCATTCACCCAATTATTCCGGGACCTGTTTGTGGCCAACGAACAAGTAGAAGAATAGCCAGGTAGCCAAGAATCAGGGGAAAGTAGCCAAAGCATGAGAGGGAGAGATTGACCGGGGAGAGGGGGGGGGAAGAGGGAAGAGACGGGGAACAATGGAGGAGAACCAGTGAGATGGGAGGGAGGCCGGAAGGAGGGCACGGGAAACGATAACAAACTTGGCATCTACAGGAACAGAGAACAAGGAGAATCCAGGCGTAAGACTGGAGGAACGGCTGAAGTGGAGGTGAGCGTGAGACGACAACGGCAGCAAAATCCATCCGAGAGAAGCAAGTGACAACACCAACACCAGATCCATTCGAGTATTGCCCACTGTAATTGTTTCTCCGGCACCCAAGTGTATATCTAGCTCCCCAGTCCCCCCCCCCCCCCCCCCCCCCCGCCACACACACACACAAACAGATGCCTACATTTTGCCAATTGTACAGAGTTGCTGCTGTTGAGGTCATGATACCCTACCAGTTATTTTCTTTTTTAATTATTACTTTTTTTGGGGTATGTTTGTGTGTGCCCTTCTGTTCTATATATCTTATTCTGTGTACATAACGGTAAATATACTTTGTTCAAAAACACAATAAAAGAACATTTATAAAAACATCTTGGTTCCATAGTCCTTCACAATTTTGCCTAACAATCTAATTTTTGAACTTCTCAATTGAATTGGCCTCTACAGTACTTTGTGGGAAAGAACGTCTACACTCGGGAATGCAACATGTTCTAATAATTTAATCATTCTGGTGAATCTATGCTGCACCCTCATGACCAGTTTATCTTCCTGAGGTGCAGTGCCTGGAACTTCGTTGGCCTCGACCACCCTCTGCAGCTCCTCCACCATCGAGGTGAGCTGATCGCTGTGTTGTGTCAAGGCCTCCTCCACTCCCTTAATTTTCTCACCCTGCTCCCGCACCTCAGCCGATGCCTTCAACACAGCCACCTTCACCGGGCAATTGCCTCCTTGATCAACACCTTCAACGTCACCATCATCTACTTCCTCAACACTTCCATGTGCTTGCAAACTGCTTTTCCAACTCCAAGGCCATCACCGTGGTCATATTTTCTGCCATAAGCAGTGCCATGAAAACCAGAGCACCCGGAGGAAACCCATGACCCAGCCTCCGCCATCTTGCCAGCTCCCAGGCTGGCCCTTTCACTCATCGGTGAACCCTCACTTCCTCTTTTCATGGCAGCTTTCTTCAGATTTTTCGACATTATCCTCCTTCCTAACTTGATCAACAAAAAAATTGCCCCTGGGACTGGGCATTAAAGTCCAAAAAAGAAGCCTCGAGCAGGAGCCACCCATAGAATTTGCAGTGCAGAAGGAGGCCATTCGGCCCATCAGGTCTGCACCGGCACTTAGAAAGAGCACTCCATTTAAGTCCACGCATCCACCCTATCACCGTAACACTTTTTGTGGACACTAAGAGCAATTTAGCATGGTCAATCCACCTAACCTGGACATCTTTGGACTGTGGAAGGAAACCGGAGCACCCGGAGGAAATCCACGCAGACATGGGGAGAACGTGCAGACTCCGAACAAACAGTGACCCAAGCCTGGAATCGAACCTGGGACCCTGGAGCTGTGAAGCAACAGTGCTAACCACTGTGCTACCGTGCTGCCTTCAAGTTGCCCATCGTGCAACTTCCCTCCTACATGCTGCCACCGCAAGTCAGTTCTTTTATGTCCTTGATAGTGCATTAGCAACAATGTCCTCTTTCTCTATGATACCACAAAAGCTTTTCTTTTATTTCTTCAAAGTAGTGTCAGTTGATAATTTTTAAGTTGTACACTATTCCAATGTTATCAATAATTACATCGGTCTTGAAGTCAGATGAAACATGAATGGACTTCAGGTTTGTCTCGTTGGTGTAGAATGCCTGCAGTGATTCTCCAGTATTGATATCCCACCAGTGGAGACCAACGTCTTACCTTTGGGAGAAAAGTAAAGATCTATAACCCAGCATTCTTGTTTGGATTCCTTGTTTTCTGATTCTTCTGAACATATGTGAAGTAAAGAACTATCTTGTACCCTCCTGATCCTGATTTCACCAATTTCATCACCTGTAGCCAAGTATTCATTATCCCAAGTGAATTTGCAGCTTCGGACACAGGCATTGTGACAGTTAATACTTGAAGAGGCTGTGGTAGTAGAGGTATTACGGTACCTGGTAATGCTGGAACACCATTGGTAGAAATTATATGCTTTCTATTGGTCAAGTTGTATGGTAGCTCTGACCTGCTAGGCGGGGTATAAGAGCCCGTGCCGCCCCAGCAGCCTTCATTCTGTACCTGAGCTGCTGGGGGAAACATCTAGCTTATAAAAGCCTTCACTTGGACTACAACCTCGCTTTAGTGGTCATTGATCGTGCATCAATTTAATAAGCTAGATTTAAAAGGATGGAGCTCCGAATCAAGCCGGAGTGTCTGCAACTCAGCCCCCACGTGGCGCACTCAGCGGCAATCTTCAAGCACTGGCTGGCGTGTTTTAAAGGATATCTCGGGACGGCCGAAAACACACCCATGGGAGAACAGAAATTGCAAGTCCTGCACTCGAGGGTGAGTCCAGAGATTAACACCCTCATCGAGGAAGCGGAAGACTTTGATGCAGCAATAGAGCTGCTAAAAAGACATTATATTTGTCCGGTAAACCAGGTCTACGCCCGACATCTGCTAGCAACGAGGCGACAAATCCCTGGGGAATCGCTGGAAGAATTCTACCGTGCACTCCTGGTGTTGGGGAGAAACTGCAGCTGCCCGCGAGTTTCGGCGAGCGAACACACAGAACTCTTGGTCCGGGACGCTTTCGTGGTAGGTATGCTGTCCTCCCAAATCCGCCAGCGATTGTTGGAAAAAGACACTCTAGGTCTCACTCTCGGACACTGTGGCCTCCAGAAATGCCCGCGCTTATGTTCCCGACCGCACGGCAGCCCCCTGGGCAGCGTGGAAACCTTCCGCAGCTGACCCTAAGACAACCCCCATTCCCCCACAAGCTTGTGCTGCAAGGCAGCCTGGCAACCCCGGGGGGGCCCTGCTGTTACTTTTGCGGGCAGGCCAAGCACCCCCGCCAGCGCTGCCCGGCCCGCGCATCCACCTGCAAGGGATGCGGTAAAAAGGCCATTTCGTGGTGGTATGCCAGGCCCGTGCGGTTGCCGCGGTCTCCGGAGGTGAATGCGGACCACCACCACAACCTCTCCACGGTCCCCGTGCGGCCAGTGGGCGCCGCCATCTTCCTACTCCAGGGCCACGTGCGGCCCCCGGGCGCCGCCATCTTGTCCCGCGGACGCCATGTTAGATGGATGGGCGCCGCCATTTTGTGCACCCCCAGCCATGTGCGACCAATGGGAGCCGCCATCTTGGATGGACCCCCAGGACCCCAGCTCGGCTGACCACACTGCCCGAAGAGAACACTCAACTGCTGAGATTAGCCTCGGTGACTCTGGATCAGTCCCGGCCTCAAACACTCTCAACTGCTACAACGACTGTATTTATCAACAGGCACGAGACGTCCTGCCTAATCGACTCTGGGAGCACGGAGAGCTTCATACATCCCGACACGGTAAGGCGCTGTTCTCTCCTCGTCCACCCCGTTAATCAAAAAATCTCCCTGGCCTCCGGTTACCACTCAGTCGAGATAAAGGGGTTTTGTGCAGCAAACCTCACAGTCCAGGGAAGGGAGTTTAAAAATTACCGGCTCGACGTCCTTCCCCACTTCTGCGTGGCCACACTCCTAGGTTTCGACTTCCAGTGTAACCTCCAAAGTCTAACTTTCAAATTAGGCGGCCCTATACCCCCCCCCCCCCCCACCTCACTGTCTGCGGCCTCGCGACCCTTGAGGTTGATCCGCCTTCCCTGTTTGCGAACCTCACCCCGGATTGCAAACCCGTCACCACCAGGAGCAGACGGTACAGTGCCCAGGAGCGGAACTTTATTAGGTCAGAGGTCCAAAGGCTACTGAGGGAAGGAGTCATCGAAGCTAGCAACAGTCCCTGGAGAGCTCAAGTAGTGGTGGTAAAGACCGGGGAGAAGCATAGGATGGTCATCGACTACAGTCAGACCATCAACAGGTTTACGCAGCTGGACGTGTACCCTCTCCCCTGCATATCCAACCTGATAAACAGGATCGCGCATTATAAGGTCTTCTCTACGGTGGATCTCAAGTCCGCCTAGCACCAGCTCCCCATCCGCACTAGTGACCACAGATACACTGCCTTTGAGGCAGACGGGCGGCTCTATCACTTCTTAAGGGTTCCCTTCGGTGTCACCAACGGGGTCTCTGTCTTCCAACGCGAGATGGACCGATTGGTTGACCGGTACGGTTTACGGGCAACATTCCCATATCTCGATAATGTCACCATCTGCGGCCACGACCAGCAGGACCATGACACCAACCTCCGAAAATTTTTCCATACCGCAAAGATCCTTAACCTTACATACAACAAGGATAAATGCGTGTTTAGCACCGACCGCCTAGCCATCCTCGGCTACGTAGTGCAAAATGCAGTTATGGGCCCAACTCTGAACGCATGCGCCCCCTCATGGAGTTCCCCCTCCCTCACTGTTCCAAGGCCCTGAAGCGCTGCCTAGCGTTTTTCAGTTACTACGCCCAGTGGGTCCCCAACTATGCTGACAAGGCCCGTCCCCTGATCCAATCCACAGCTTTTCCTTTGTCGATAGAGGCCCGCCAGGCCTTCAGCCGCATCAAAACGGACATTGCAAAGGCCACGATGCACGCCATCGATGAGTCCCTCCCATTCCAGGTCGTGAGCGACACGTCTGACGTAGCTCTGGCGGCCACCCTCAACCAAGCGGGCAGGCCCGTGGCCTTCTTCTCACGTACCCTCCATGTTCCGAAATCCGCCACTCCTCAGTCGAAAAGGAGACCCAGGCCATAGTAGAAGCTGCGCGACATTGGAGGCATTACCTGGCCGGCAGGAGATTCACTCTCACTGACCAACGGTCGGTTACTTTTATGTTCGATAATGCACAGCGGGCAAGATAAAAAAACGATAAGATCTTGCGGTGGAGGATAAAACTCTCCACCTACAACTACGAGATCTTGTATCGTCCCGGGAAGCTAAACGAGCCTCCTGACGCCCTGTCCCGCGGCACGTGTGCCACCGCACAAGTGGACCGCCTCCGAGCCCTCCACAATGACCTCTGCCACCCGGGGGTCACTCGCTTTTTCCATTTCGTCAAGACCCGCAACCTGCTCTACTCCATCGAGGAGGTCAGGACAGCCACCAGGGACTGCCAAATCTGCGCGGAGTGCAAACTGCACTTCTACCGGCCAGAGAAAGCGCACCTGATAAAGGCTTCCCGTCCCTTTGAACGCCTCAGCGTGGACTTCAAAGGCCCCCTTCCTTCCACCGACTGCAACACGTACTTCCTGAACGTGATTGGCGAGTACTCCCGGTTCACATTCGTCATCCCCTGCCCCGACATGACCGCAACCACCGTCATCAAGGCCCTCCATAGCATCCTTGCACTGTTCGGGTTCCCTGCCTACATACATAATGATAGGGCGGGGGGGGGGTTCTCCTTTATGAGCGACGAACTGCATCAATTCCTGCTCAGCAAGGGCATCGCCTCGAGCAGGACGACCAGTTACAACTCTCGGGGTAACGGACAGGTAGAGAGGGAGAACGGAACGGTCTGGAAGACTGTCCTACTGACCCTATGGTCCAGGAATCTCCCAGTCTCCCACTGGCAGGAAGTCCTCCCGGATGCCCTCCATCCATCCGGTCACTGCTTTTTACCACAACCAACCAGACACCTCACGAAGGTCTCCTTGTCTTCCCCAGGAAGTCCTCTGGGACCTCGCTCCCGACCTGGCTGACAGCTCCCGGTCCCATCCTGCTCCAAAAACACGTGCCGGCGCACAAGTCGGACCCGTTGGTCGGGAGGGTCCTTCTTCTCCACGCTAACCCCCAGTACGCCTACGTGGTGTACCCCGACAACCGACAAGATACGGTCTCCCTACGAGACCTGGCGCCCGCCGTAGCTCCACGCACACCCCAGCCACCAGTCCCACCCTCCCCTCCACCAGGGCACCTTACAGGAGGATAGGTCCTTCTGCCGATCCCGTCTAGGCCCCCCCACCCACCGACGCACCCCGCAGGCGCTCCCTTCCCAGGTCAACTGTTTTCCCCACCAGCGCCATCGAGGGGTGTTGAAGCTGCCACAGAGATCGAGGCCACGTTCCCGGAGTCACAGACGCCCGAACCTCCACTGGAGTCACCACCGAAGTTCCGACGATCACAGAGGACGACCAGGGCCCCCGATCGACTGATTGCTTCATTTTAAATTGTAAATTTAAATTGTAAATAGTTACTAGAATTGTAAATAGTTACAAAACGCTGTACGGAGGTATTACGGTACCTTCATAACTAATTCTACCACGTTGCCATGTTTGTAGTATCAGGCCACCACCCCCGCCGGATTCCTTTTTAATGGGGTGAATGTGGTAGTAGAGATATTACGGTACCTGGTAATGCTGGAACACCATTGGTAGAAATTGTATGCTTCCTATTGGTCCAGCTGTATGGTAGCTCCGCCCTGCTAGGTGGGGTATAACAGCCCGTGCCGCCCCAGCAGCCTTCATTCTGTACCTGAGCTGCTGGGGGAAACATCTAGCTTATTAAAGTCTTCAGTTGGACTACAACCTCGCTTTAGTGGTCATTGATCGTGCATCAGAGGCATAGTACCGTACATTTCATAGAATCATTTGGTGCAACTTATCAGCATGTGGGTAACTCTGACTATACATTTTCATTATCGTTTTCAAAGTTTGATGCCATCTCTCTAAAACTCCCTGTGACTTTGGATGATATGCTGATGAGTAATATTGTTTATTTCCAGGCTATGCATAACTTCCTTAAAACATTGACCATTGATCCGACGATATTTCTTTTGATAAGCTTTTTTTGTAAAGAATTTGGTTAATTCTTCGACAACTCTTTTCACTGTAATGTTTCTTAATGGTATGGCTTCGGGAAATATGGTGGACACATCCATAATTGTTAGGAAGTATTGATTTCCATTCCTTGTTTTAGCAAGTGGTCCTATACAATCTATTAAACCTCTTGTAAAAGATTCTTTAAAAGCTGAAACAGGAATTAAAGGTTCTATTACAGCTTGCAGTTTCCCTATTACTTGACATGTATGACCGGTTTGACAAAATTTAACTGCATCTGTTAAGGCAATATAACTCTTTTTGTATCTTTTCTTGAGTTTTCCTGATTCCTAAATGGCCCCCTAAAGGAATTTCATAAGCTATTCTTAGAAACTCTTTCCTATACACTGGGGCAGTATACCTTAATGAATCTCTGCTCATTTTCACCTGTAGTAACATGAGTATCATAGAATCATAGAATTTACAGTGCAGAAGGAGGCTATTCGGCCCATTAAGTCTGCACGCATCCTTGGTAAGAGTACCCTACCCAAGCCCACACTGCCACCCTATCTTAGTAACCCCACGTAACCTTTTTGGACACTAAGGGCAATTTAGCACGGCCAATCCACATAACCTGCACATCTTTGGACTGGGAGTAAACCGGAGCACCCGGAGGAAATCCACACAGACACTGGGAGAACTCAAATCCCGGCCCTGGGTCACCGTCCGTGTGGAGTTTGCACATTCTCCCCGTGTCTGCGTGGGTTTCACCCCCACAACCCAAAGATGTGCGTGGTCGATGGATTGGCCGCGCTAAATTGCCCCTTAATTGGAAATAAAAAATTGGGCATCTAAATTTGTTTAAAAAAAGACACTGGGAGAACGTGCAGCCTCCACACAATGTCCAAGAATCGAACCTGGGACCCTGGTGCTGTGGAGCAACAGTGCTAACCACTGTGCTACTGTGCTGCCCAGGGCCTCCATTTTATAATTAGTATGTTATCCTTCACATATGAGCATTCAGGAATACATTGAACAAACAATTCCGAATAAGCCTTTTGACAAATGTGTTTTATCTTTTCATCTCCTTGAGGTTAGGCGTGCCTTGGAAGCTGGTTTAGCACAATGGGCTAAACAGCTGGCACGTAATGCAGAACAAGGCAGCAGTGCGGGTTCAATTCCCGTACCGGCCTCCCTGAACAGGCGCCAGAATGTGGCGACTAGCGGCTTTTCACACTAACTTCACGGAAGCCTACTTATGACAAGCGATTATTATTAGGTATCTCCATCATTTTATTTGAACTAAACATGCCAGTTTCCTTATCTACTTCCCTTTCATCTTCACCCATCTCACTAAAGATGGTGTCAGCTAATTGTATCTCATTGCTCTCCTCCTCCTATTTCCTCTTATGTGCCTGATGTACCGTCAATAACCACGAGACGAGACTGGTGAAACAATCGAGGCTTTATTGCACAAGATGTTGTGCCTCCCGCAGCTGGAACCAGAATGGAAGCAGCGCAGGAGAGCATACACTTTTATACACCGCCTGCTGGGTGGAGCCAGCAGGCAGGGATTTGCCATCGATCCTGTACTATACGGGCAGTGCCGTAATACACACAATATATCACTAGTGGTGTTTACCACATTCATCCCCTGTTTAAAAAAAAGTCCGCTGGGGGTGACGAAATTATTACAAATTAAGTCTGTCGGGGTCTTTAACCCTCCGCCACGCTCGCCTCAGTCCTCGTGGTGATATGGGCGCCGACGTGGTCACCTGTGACTCCGGGAGCGTGTTGTCCTCGTCTTCGTCACCCCTGAGTGGATCCAGTGGGAGGACGGATCCTGCTGGGGTGGGGGCTGCGGTGAGGTTCGCTGGAGGGAGGGTGACTGGCGCAGGGGTGAATGAGGCAACCGGGGCGGGGGCGGTGGTGTCAGGTCGGGGGTTGTGGGTGGGGACCCAGCGGGTGCCAGGTCCCGGAGGGAAACTGTCCTGGCACCTGTCAGGGTGTGCCACGTAGGCGTACTGCAGGTTTGCATGTAGGAGGTGGACCTTCTCGACCAAGGAGTCCGATTTATGGCTCCATACATGCTTCCGGAGGAGGACGGGTCCAAGAACTGTCAGCCACGTTGGGAGGGAGACCCCAGAGGTGGACTTCCTGGGGAAGGCAAACACACGTTCGTGTGGGGTCCCATTAGTGGCGGTGCAGTGGAACGACCGGATGGAGTGGAGCGTGTCGGGGAGGACCTCTTGCCAGCGGGAGACCGAGAGATTTTTAGACTGCAGGGCCAGCAGGACTGGCCTTCCAGACCGTCCCGTTCCCCCTCTCCACATGCCCGTTTCCACAGGGGTTGTAGCTGGTCGTCCTGCCCGAGGCGATGTCCTTGCTGAGCAGGAACTGACGCAGCTCATCGCTCATGAAAGAGGATCCCCGATCGCTGTGGATGTAGGTGGGGAAATCGAACTGAGTGAAGATGCTGTGCAGGGCTTTGATTACCATAGCAGAAGTCACGTCGGGGCACAGGATGGCGAAAGGGAACCGGGGGTATTCATCAATTATGTTGAGGAAGTACACGTTGCGATCGGTGGAGGGGAGTGGCCCTTTGAAGTCCACGCTGAGGCGTTCAAAGGGGCGGGAGGCCTTCACCAGGTGCATTCTATCTGGCCGGTAGAAGTGCGGCTTGCACTCTGCGCAGACTTGGCAGTCTCTGGTGACGGTCCTGACCTCCTCAATGGAGTAGGGCAGGTTGCGGGCCTTGACAAAATGGAAGAACCGGGTGACCCCCGGGTGGCAGAGGTCATAGTGGAGAGCCCGGAGTCGGTCCACTTGTGCGCTGGCACATGTACCGCGGGATAGGGCATCAGGGGGCTCGTTGAGCTTCCCCGGGCGATACAAGATCTCATAATTATAGGTGGAGAGCGCGATCCTCCACCTCAAGATCTTGTCATTTTTGATCGTGCCCCGCTATGTATTATTAAACACGAAAGCAACCGACCGTTGGTCAGTGAGGAGAGTGAATCTCCTGCCGGCCAGGTAATGCCTCCAATGTCGCACAGCTTCCACAATGGCTTGGGCCTCCTTTTCGACAGAGGAGTGCTGAATTTCGGAGGCATGGAGGGTGCGGGAAAAGAAGGCCACGGGTCTGCCCGCATGGTTGAGGGTGGCGGCCAGAGCCACGTCCGATGCATCGCTCTCCACCTGAAAGGGGAGGGACTCGTCAACCGCGTGCATCGTGGCCTTGGTGATGTCCGCCTTGATGTGGGTGAAGGCCTGGCGGGCCTCAACCGTCAGGGGAAAAACTGTGGACTTGATGAGTGGGCGGGCCTTGTCCGCATAATTAGGGACCCACTGGGTGTAATACAAGAAAGACCCCAGGCATCGTTTCAGGGCTCTGGGGCAGTGGGGGAGAGAGAGTTCCAGTCGGGAGCGCATGCGGTCGGGGCCGAGCCATAGGACTCCATTTTCCACTACGTAGCCAAGGATGGCTCAGCGTTTGGTGCGGAACACGCATTTCTCCTTATTGTATGTGAGGTTGAGGAGTTTGGCGGTATGGAGGAATTTTTGGAGGTTTGCGTCGTGGTCCTGCTGATCTTCGCAGCAGATGGTGACGTTATCTAGGTACGGGAAGGTGGCCCGCAGCCTGTACTGGTCAACCATTCGGTCCATCTCTCGCTGGAAGACCAAGACCCCATTGGTGACGCCGAAGGGAACTCTGAGGAAGTGATAGAGGCAGCCATCTGCTTCGAACGCAGTGTATTGGTGGTTCTCCGGGCAGATGGGGAGTTGGTGGTAGGCGGACTTCAAGTCAACTGTGGAGAAGACTCGATACTGAGCAATCTGATTGACCATGTCAGATATGTGTGGGAGGGGGTACGCGTTGAGCTGCGTGTATCGGTTGATGGTCTGGCTGTAGTCAATGACCATCCTGTGCTTCTCCCCAGTCTTCACTACCATCACTTGAGCTCTCCAGGGGCTGTTGCCTGCCGCAATTATCCCCTCCCGCCGAAGCCGTTGGACCTCCGACCTGATGAAGGTCCTGTCCTGGGCACTGTACCGTCTGCTCCTAGTGGCGATGGGTTTGCAGTCCGTGGTGAGGTTCCCAAACAGTGAAGGTGGATCGACCTTAAGGGTCGTTAGACTGCAGACGGTGAGGGGGATAGGGGTCCTCCGAATTTCAAAGTAAGGCTTTGGAGATGGCATTGAAAATCCAGGCCGAGCAACAGGGCAACGCAGAGGTTGGGGAGGACGTAGAGCCTGAAGTTGCTGAACTCTACGTGGACGGTGAGGGTCGCGATACAGTACCCCCGGATTTCAACGGAATGGGATCCGGAGGCCAGGGAGATTTTCTGGGTGACGGGGTGTACCGGGAGGGAGCAGCGCCTTACCGTAGTGGGGTGGATGAAACTCTGTGCTCCCAGAGTTGAAGAGGCAGGTTGTCTCGTGCCCGTTGATCTTCACCGTCGTCGTAGCGGTCGCGAGGTTGCAGGGCCGTGACTGATCCAGGGTGATGGAGGCGAGCTGCGGAAGATGCTGGGAGGTCCCGTGCTGGTCAGCGGTGGCGGAGGTAGCAGTAGGCGGCGAACAGCCAGACGAGCAGGGGCCCTCAGGCACGGTCCAAAATGGCGCCGACGATGGCGCATAATGGCAATGGCGGGTAGCATCAAAGATGGCGGCGCCCATGGGCCACACGTGGCTTGCGGAGGAGAAGATGGCAGGCCCCTGGGTCGTACGTGGGGGGTGTAGAAATGCCGGGCCTAGAAAGCGGCGCCCGACTGGGCCTGGCAAACAGAAACAAAGTGTCCTTTCTGCCCTCACCCGTTGCAGGTCGCGCTCCGCGCCGGGCAGCACTACCTTGGGTGTTTGCTTTGTCCACAAATATAACACTTGGGCCCCCAGATGTGGCTGGCTACCGCGCGGCGCAGGCTTGCGGTGAGCTGGAATCGGCTGCTGGTGGGGCCCACGAGGGTGCCGCGCGGTCGGGGGTGTAGGACTCTGGGTTACGGGAGGCCACTTCTAGTGAATTAGCAAGCTGCCTAGTCTCAGCAAGATCGAGCGTACCCCCTTCCAATAGTTGCTGGCGGACGTACGTAGACTTTATGCCCGTGACATAAGCGTCTCTAATTAATAGTTCGGTGTGTTGGACTTCCGAAACTGCCTGGCAGTCACAGTTCCTACCGAGAATCTGTAGGGGCCGCAAGAAATCGTCCAGAGTCTCCCCGGGGAGTTGCCGTCTCGTGGCCAGGAGGTGCCTGGCGTACACTCGATTCACCGGTTTAACGTAATGTCCCTTTAGGAGCGTCATCGCTTATGAGTAGGTGGGCGCATCCCGGATGAGGGGGAAAATTTCAGGGTCTCACCCGTGAATAGAGGACTTGGAGCTTCTGTGGGTCCGAGGGTTCTTCAGTAGCTGCTCAGAGGTAGCCTTCGAAGCAGGCTAGCCAGTCGTCGAATGTGGACGTGGCATTGGCTGCGTGAGGGCTCAGCTGCAGGCGATCAGGCTTGATTAGGAGATCCATCGTTTAAAATCTTGTGCAATGAAGTGATGTACCGTCAATTACCACAAGACGAGAATGGTGAAACAATCGAGGCTTTATTGCACAAGATGTTGTGCCTCCCACAGCTGGAACCAGAATGTAAGCAGCGCAGGTGAGCATACACTTCTATACGCCGCCTGCTGGGCGGAGCCAGCAGGCAGGGACTTACCGTCGTACCTGTAATATACGGGCAGTGCCGTAATACACACAATATATCACTAGTGGTGTTTACCACAGTGCCTTTGATCTCAATAACACATAATCAGGAAACAGTCCCGGATGGTCAAGTTGGAATTTGTATGTAGCTTGACTGTCTACAGGCTGTTCAACTACAGTAGGTATCACTATCATCTGTCACCCAGCTACATCGTTACCCAAGATAAATTGAACACGGCAATAGACAATGTTTCTACCACTCCAACAACCACAGCTAAACCCCTATCCGTTTCTTTTTTTTATCCAAATCTTTACTTTTCATTTCATTCCAATTTTCTAATACTTGCCACTTATCAACTCAAACTAAACATTGTCCAGATTGTGCTGCATTTGGGCAAGGACTGCTCCATTGTCTGAGTAGTCGCAATGCAACTGAATATTGTGCAATCATCAGCAAATATCCCAAAATATGTCCTAATGATGAAGGGTAGGTCATTGATGAAACAGTTGATAATGGTTTGGCCTGGAACATTACCCTTAGGAACTCCTGCAGGGATGTACTGGGGCTGACATGATTGGTTTCCAACAGCCTCACCATCTTCCTTTGTGCTAGCTATGATTCCAGTGAGTGCAGAGTTTTCCCACTGATTCCAATTGGTTTCAATTTTATCAGGGCCCCTTATGCCACCAAATGCTGCCTTGACGTTAAGGGCAATCATCTCATCTCTGGAATTCTCCATGTTTGGGCCTAGTCTCTGATGCAAAGTGTGCAGCCAACTGGTCCTGGCAAAACCCGAATTGAATATCAGTGGAATGGTTATTGTTATGTAATTGCTGCGTGATATAACTGTTGGTGGGCAATACCTTCCATCACTTTGCTGATGATCAAGAGATAAATGATGAGGTAGTAATTGCCCATATAAGATTTGTCCTGTCTTTTGTGAATAGGACAGTTTTCCACATTGCTAGGTAGATGTTGGTGTAGTAACTACTGGAACAGCTTGGCGAGGAATCCAGCTAATTCTGGAGGAAGGAAGAAGACTCAAGCCCCCAGCTTGAAGATGGTGTCTGATTCCCACGTGCTTGGCCAGCACGAACGTGTAGTGATGCCCCTACGGGTCCATTAGATAAGTATTAGCAGTTAAAATCTATACTTGTAAACATATAGTGGTAGACCTTGAAGGAAATAGAAGCATTTACGTGTATGATACAGTATAAGAGAATCCGTCTTGTAGCAGTCATAGTATTCAAGTTTTTAAAAACATTTTCCTAATAAAGACGTGATTTGATTCAAAAATAAAGTTGCTGTGTCTATCAATTGACTGGAGCAAGGGTCCTGATCAACATTGTATCACCATATTCTACCAGTGGTTAGGACATATCCAGGATTCTTTTCTTAATTCATGGGATGTGGGCGTTGCTGGCTGGACCAGCATTTATCACCCATCGCTGATTGCCCTGCTAGACTTGCCAGAGTCAACCACATTGCTGCAGATGTGGAGTCACATGTAGGGCAGACCAGATAATGAATGCAGATTTCCTTCACGAAATTACATTAGTGAAGCAGATAGGTTTTAATTCCAGATTGTTATTGAATTCCATGGTAGATTCAAACCTGGATCCCCAGAGCATATTAACTCTAAATTACTCGTCCAATGAAAAGAATGCGGCACTATTGTCTGGGACATTGGCTTTAAGGTATGATTCTGTGAGTATGACTACATTAGGCTGTTGCTTGACTTATCTGTAGGATAGCTCTTCTGGCACAACCAGCACTGCCATCACCTGCTGAGCTTTTGATTATTCTACTGGTTTTTCACATTAAACCATCTGGCCAGAAATCCATCTTCCTGGGCCATGATCCATTTCTCTGCCACCTCTGATTATGGTCATCTCCAAAATGTTGCTGCAGTTTTTCTGCCTGACAAAAATACCTCCAGCTATGCATTCTCTGATACTCATCCTTCGAATAGCTTCTGCACTCACCATGTGTACTGATTTCCAAACCTGGACATCCCATTTCACAATGTTCTTAGCTGATTAATCTTGCCCACATCACCTTTATCCTACCATGGGATCTCAGACTTTATCTCAGGAAACTCGCCAATTTGGCATGTCCACATTAACTCTTACCAACTTTTGGACGTCCGGTTGCGGCGATGCGGAGCTAAGCCACACGTTTCGGCAGCTCCCGCGACAACGGACTTTCGGGCTCTCCAGAGGAGCCCCAACGGAACTTTTTTGAATTGATCCCGTGTGGGAAGGTGCAGTAAGGTCCCCCCCTTACGATATATGGCCGAGATCAGCGGTGGAGCGGCAAAAAAAGTGGCTCTGGAGCAGCGGCAAAAACGGGGGGAAAAAGCAAGATGGCGGAGGGCGGAGAGCGAGCAGCATGGGGGCCGGACCAGCAGGAGTTCCTTAAGCGCTGTGTGGACGAACTGAAAAAGGAGGTGCTGGCGCCAATGCTGTTGGCGATCGAGGGACTGAAGGAAACTCAGAAGACCCAGGCGGTGGAGCTTCGTGAGGTGAAAGATAAAATGAATGACAACGAGGACGAGATCCTGGGCCTGGCGGTAAAAGTGGAGGCGCACGAGGCGGTGCACAGGAGGTGGGCCGAGAGAATTGAGGTCCTGGAGAACATGTCGAGGAGGAAGAACCTCCGGATTCTGGGTCTTCCCGAAGGAGTAGAGAGAGCTGATGCCGGGGCGTATGTGAGTACGATGCTCCATGCGCTGATGGGAGCGGAGGCCTCTCCGACCCCCCTGGAGCTGGAAGGGGCTCACCGGGTCCTGGCGAGGAGACCTAAGGCTGATGAGCCGCCAAGGGCGATAGTGGCAAGGTTCCATCGCTTCGCGGACAAAGAAAGTGTGCTGAGATGGGCCAAGAAGGTGCGGAGCAGTAGATGGGAGAACGCGGTGATCCGAGTATACCAGGATTGGAGCACGGAGGAGCAAGGAGGAGAGCTGGCTTCAACCGGGCCAAAGCGGTGCTGCATTAAAAAAAGAGTCAGGTTCGGCATGCTGCAGCCTGCGCGACTGTGGGTCACTTATCAGGACCGACACCATTACTTTGAAACGGCAGAAGACGCTTGGATCTTTATTCAGATGGAAAAACTGGACTCGAACTGAGGGGATGTGGTTGTGGGGGGAGATGTTGGTTGTATATGGGGTTGTAAATATGGGTAAAGAATACTTCATGGGTGGGATGATGGATGGGGATGTGGGTAGAGTTCTGGTTAAAATTCCTAAAATTTCCTTTTTTCTTTTCTGTAGACGAGATGATGATGATGGGGAATGTGGGCGTCGGTGCTGGAGGGAGGTGAGACTCGGGGATGAGGGAACTGGGATATGGCCGCAACTGGAGCAGTTCCACAGGGGGGCGGGGCTGGTTCAGGAAAGCTCGGGCTTTTTCCCGCGCCAAAAGGGGGGGGGGGGGGGGGGGGATGGAGGAAGGTAAGGAGGAGGAGAGACTCCCACACGGGGAGATCAACGGGAAGGCGGGGGAAGCCGGGGTCAGCAGAAGTCAGCTGACGCACGGAAGTAATATGGGGGAGCAAAAGAGCTAGATGTGGATCTAGCGGGGTGGGGGGGGGGGGGGGGCGGTGGTGTGGAGGGAAGGGGGGTGGGAGAGGGGGGATTCTAGGGTTGCTGCTGCACTGTCCGAGGGGGAACTGAAAATGGAAGAGGTGGTTGGGGCGGGGGTTCCCCGCCTGGGGGACTGGAGAGTGCGGGAGGCGCGAGCACGGGACTGGCCTAAGATAGGACATGGCAAGTCGGCGGGGGGGGGGGGGGGTTTGGGATTGGGAGGCCCCCCAATCCGGCTGATCACGTGGAATGTGAGAGGCCTAAATGGGCCGGTTAAGAGGGCCCGAGTGTTCGCGCACCTAAAGAGACTGAAGGCAGACGTGGTCATGCTTCAGGAGACACATCTGAAGGTGGCAGATCAGGTCAGGTTAAGGAAGGGATGGGTGGGACAGGTGTTCCATTTGGGGCTGGATGCGAAGAAGAGGGATGGCAATACTGGTGGGAAAGCGGGTGTCGTTTGAGGCCAAGAACATAGTAGCGGACCAGGGAGGCCGATACGTGATGGTGAGTGGTAGGTTGCAGGGGACGGAGGTGGTACTGGTGAATGAAAATGCCCCGAACTGGGACGATGCTGGATTCATGAAACGGATGTTGGGGCGTATTCCAGACCTGGAGGTAGGGAGCTTGATAATGGGTGGGGATTTTAACACGGTGCTGGACCCAGCATTAGATCGCTCCAGATCTAGGGCGGGGAAGAGGCCGGCTGCGGCCAAGGTGCTTAGGGGGTTTATGGACCAGATGGGGGGAGTAGATCCGTGGAGATTTGCCAGGCCTTTGGCCAGAGAATTTTCCTTTTTCTCCCACATACATAAGGCCTACTCCCGGTGGGATTTTTTTGTTCTGGGCAGGGCATTGATCCCGAAAGTGGAGGGAACGGAGTATTCGGCCATAGCCATTTCAGACCATGCCCCGCATTGGGTGGAGCTGGAGCTAGGGGAGGAGAGGGACCAGCGCCCGCTGTGGAGGTTGGATGTTGGCTTCTGGCGGATGAGGAGGTGAGCGGGCAGATCCGGGGGTGAATTGAAAGCTATCTAGAGGCTAACGATAATGGGGAGGTGCAGGTGGGGGTGGTCTAGGTGGTGCTGAAAGCGGTGGTTAGGGGAGAGCTAATCTTCACTAGGGCCCACAAGGAGAAGAAGGAGAGGAGAGAGAGGGAGAGATTGGTGGGGGTGATTTTAAGGGTGGATAGGAGGTATGCAGAGGTCCCCGAAGGGGGACTACTCAAGGAGCGACGAAGCCTCCAGGTCGAGTTCGACCTGTTGACCACCAAGAAGGCAGAGGTGCAGTGGAGGAAAGCGCAAGGGGCGGTGTATGAGTATGGGGAGAAGGCTAGCCGGATGTTGGCACACCAGCTTCGGAAGCGGGAGGCAGCGAGGGTGATTGGGGGAGTTAGGGATAAAGGGGGGAACACGGTGAGGCGTGCGGTAGGAATAAATGGGGTATTTAGAGACTTTTATGAGGGGCTGTATGGGTCTGAGCCCCTGACGGAGGAGGGGGGGATGCGTCGATTTTTGGATTGGCTGAGGTTCCAGAGGTGGAGCAGGTGGCTGGGCTTGGGGCACCGATTGGGCTGGAGGAGCTGACTAAGGGACTAGGGAGTATGCAGGCGGGGAAGGCACCGGGGCCGGATGGGTTCCCGGTAGAATTTTACCAGAAGTACATGGACCTGCTGGGCCCTCTATTAGTGAGGACTTTCAATGAGGCGAGGAAGGGGGGGGAGGGCCCTACCCCCGACAATGTCCAGGGCGCTGATCTTGCTGATCTTGAAGTGGTACAAGGACCCATTACAGTGTAGGTCGTCTCGGCCAATCTCTCTCCTCAACGTGGACGCGAAGCTGTTAGTGAAGGTGTTGGCTACCAGAATTGAGGACTGTGTCCCGGGGGTGATTCACGAGGACCAGACAGGTTTTGTTAAGGGAAGGCAGCTGAATACCAATGTGCGGAGGCTCCTTAACGTAATCATGATGCCTGCAGTAGAGGGGGAAGCGGAGAAGGCCTTCGATAGGGTGGAGTGGGAGTACCTTTGGGAAGTGTTGAGGAGGTTTGGGTTCGGGGAGGGGTTCATTAGTTGGGTTAGACTACTTTACGAAGCCCGGTGGCGAGTGTGGCCACGAATCGGAGGAGGTCGGAATACTTTCGGCTGTACCGGGGGACAAGGCAGGGGTGCCCCCCATCCCCCTTGCTATTTGCATTGGCAATTGAGCCTTTGGCTATGACTCTAAGGGAGTCCAGGAACTGGAGGGGGCTGGTCTGGGGGGGAGGGGGGAACACCGGGTATCGTTGTATGCCGATGACCTGTTACTGTATGTGGCGGACCCAGTGGGGGTGATGCCGGAGGTGATGCGGATCCTCAGGGAGTTTGGGGACTTTTCCGGGTATAAGCTCAACGTGAGGAAGAATGAGCTCTTCGTGGTACACCCAGGGGACCAGGGAAGGGGCATAGACGAGCTTCCACTGAAGAGGGCGGAAAGGAGTTTTCGGTACTTAGGGATCCAGGTGGCCAGGAGCTGGGGGGCCGTACACAAGCTCAACTTCACGAGGCTGGTGGAGCAGATGGAGGAGGAGTTTAAAAGGTGGGATATGCTGCCACTCTCCCTGGCGGGTAGGGTACAGTCAGTGAAGATGACGGTGCTCCCGAGGTTCCTTTTTATATTCCAGTGCCTCCCCATCCTGATCCCTAAGGCCTTTTTTAAGCGGGTCAGTAGGAGCATCATGGGATTCCTGTGGGCGAAACAGGTGTTTCTGGAGCGGAGTAGGGACAGAGGAGGGTTAGCGTTACCTAATCTCTGTGGGTATTACTGGGCTGCCAATGTGGTGATGATACGCAAGTGGGTAATGGAGGGGGAGGGTGCGGCGTGGAAGAGGCTGGAGATGGCGTCCTGTGTGGGCACGTGTCTGGGAGCGCTGGTGACAGCACCGCTGCCGCTCCCGCCGACTAGGTACACCACGAGTCCGGTGGTGGCGGCGACTTTGAAAATTGGGGGCAGTGAAGACGCCACAGGGGTGAGGTAGAGGCATCGGTTTGGTCCCCGATCCGGGAGAACCATCGGTTCGTCCCGGGGAGAATGGATGGAGGGTTCCTGAGCTGGCACAGGGCAGGAATTAGAAGGATGGGGGACCTGTTTTTAGATGGGACATTTGCGAGCCTTGGGCGCTGGACGAATAATTCGGGCTTCCCCCCCGGAAATGCCTTCAGGTACATGCAGGTGATGCAAGATCAATGACCACTAAAGCGAGGTTGTAGTCCTACTGAAAGCTTTAATAAGCTAGCTGTTTTCCCCAGCAGCTCAGGTACAGAATGAAGGCTGCTGGTGCGGCACGGGTTCTTATACCCCACCTAGCAGGGCGGAGCTACCATACATCCTAACAAATAGAAAGCATACAGTTTCCACCAATGGTGCTTCAGCCTATCAGGTACCGTAATATCTATAATACCACATTCACCCCCTGTTAAAAAAGAGTCCGGCAGGGGTGGTGGCCTGAAACTACAAAACATGGCAACATGATAGAATTAGTTATGGAGGCACCGTAATACCTCCGTACAGTGTTTTGTAACTATTTACAATTCTGATAGCTATGTACATTTGATGGTTTACATTCACAGTTTACAATTAAAATGGAGCAATTAGATTACAGTTTACAGTCTACAATTTAAAATTAAGCAATCAGTCGATCGGGGCCCTGGTCGTCCTCTGTGATCGTCGGAGCTTCGGTGGTGACTCCGGTGGAGGCTCGGGCGTCTGTGACTCTGGGAGCGTGGCTTCAATCTCCATGGCAGCTTCGGCACCCCTAGATGGCGCTGGTGGGGAAAACGGTTGACTCTGGGAGGGGAGCGTCGGCGGGTGGGAGGACCTAGACGGGGCCGGCGGAAGGACAGATGCTCCTGTAAGGTGCTGCGGTGGAGGGGAGCGTCGGACTGGTGGCTGGGATGTGCGTGGGGTTCCGGCGGCCGCCAAGTCCCGTAGGGAGACCGTATCTTGTCGGCCGTCGGGGTACGACACGTAGGCGTACTGGGGGTTAGCATGGAGCAGATGGACCCTCTTGACCAACGGGTCCGACTTGTGCGCCCGCACGTGTTTTCGGAGCAGGATAGGTCGGGAGCGAGGTCCCAGAGGAGGAATTCCTAGGGAAGACAAGGAGACGTTCGTGAGGTGTCTGGTTGGTGGTCGTACAAAGCAGTGACCGGATGGAGTGGAGGGCATCCGGGAGGACTTCCTGCCAGCGGGAGACTGGGAGGTTCCTGGACTGTAGGGCCAGTAGGATGGTCTTCCAGACTGCTCCGTTCTCCCTCTCTACCTGTCTGTTACCCCGGGGGTTGTAACTGGTCGTCCTGCTCGAGGCGATGCCCTTGCTGAACAAGAATTGACGCAGTTCGTCGCTCATAAAGGAAGACCCCCTATCACTGTGAATGTAAGCGGGGAACCCGAGCAGTGCAAAGATGCTATGGAGGGCCTTGATTACAGTGGTTGGGGTTATGTCGGGGCAGGGGATGGCAAATGGGAACCGGGAGTACTCGTCAATGACGTTCAGGAAGTACGTGTTGCGGTCGGTGGAGGGGATGGGGCCTTTGAAGTCCATGCTGAGGCGTTCAAAGGGCGGGAAGCCTTTATCAGGTGCGGTTTCTCTGGTCGGTCGAAGTGCGGTTTGCACTCCGCGCAGATTTGGCAGTCCCTGGGGGCTGTCCTGACCTCCTCGATGGAGTAGGGCAGGTTGCGGGTATTGACAAAATGGATAAAACGAGTGACCCCCCGGGTGGCAGATGTCCTCGTGGAGGGTTCAGAGGCAGTCCACTTGTACGGTGGCACATGTGCCGCGGGACAGGGCATCAGGAGGCTCATTTAGCTTCCCGGGACGATACAAGGTCTCGTAGTTGTAGGTGGAGAGTTCAATCCTCCACCGCAAGATCTTGTTGTTTTTTATCTTGCCCCGCTGTGCATTATCGAACATGAAAGCCACCGACCGTGGGTCAGTGAGGAGAGTGAATCTCCTGCCGGCCAGGTAATGCCTCCAATGTCGCACAGCTTCTACTATGGCCTGGGCCTCCTTTTCGACTGAGGAGTGGCGGATTTCAGAAGTTGGAGGGTGCGAGAGAAGAAGGCCTTGGGTCTGCCCGCTTGGTTGAGGGTGGCCGCCAGAGCTACGTCGGACGCGTAGCTCTCGACCTGAAAGGGGAGGGACTCGTCGATGGCGTGCATCATGGCCTTTGCAACGGCTGAAGGCCTGGCGGGCCTCTATCGACAGGGAAAAAGCTGTGGATTGGGTCAAGGGACGGGCCTTGTCCACATAGTTGGGGACCCACTGGGCGTAGTAGCTAAAAAATCCGAGGCAGCGCTTCAGGGCCTTGGAGCAGTAAGGAAGGGGGAACTCCATAAGGGGGCGCATGCGTTCAGGGTTGGGGCCTATAACTCCATTTCGCACTACGTAGCTGAGGATGGCTAGGCGGTCGGTGCTAAACATGCATTTATCCTTGTTGTATGTAAGGTTAAGGATTTTTGCGGTCTGGAGAAATTTTCGGAGGCTGGTGTCGTGGTCCTGCTGGTCATGGCCGCAGATGGTGACATTATCGAGATACGGGAATGTTGCCCGTAAACCGTACCGGTCAACCATTCGGTCCATCTCTCGTTGGAAGACCGAGACCCCGTTAGTGACACCAAAGGCAACCCTTAAAGAAGTGATAGTGCCGCCCATCTGCCTCGAAGGCAGTGTATTTGCGGTCACTAATGCGGGTGGGGAGCTGGTGGTAGGCGGACTTGAGATCCACCGTGGAGAAGACCTTTTAATGCGCGATCCTGTTTACCAGGTCGGATATGGCGGGGGAAGAGAGTACGCGTCCAGCAGTGTAAACCTGTTGATGGTCTGACTGTAGTCGATGACCATCCTATGCTTCTCCCCGGTCTTTACCACCACTACTTGAGCTCTCCAGCTCTTGAGCTCTCCAGGCTTCAATGACCCCTTCCCTCAGTAGCCTTTGGACCTCTGACCTAAAAAAGATCCGGTCCTGAGCACTGTACCGTCTGCTCCTGGTGGCAACGGGTTTGCAATCCAGGGTGAGGTCCGCAAACAGGGAAGGCGGGTCAACCTTAAGGGTCGCGAGGCCGCAGACAGTAGGGGGGGGGGTATATGGCCACCGAATTTGAAGGTTAGACTTTGGAGGTTACACTGGAAGTCTAAACCCAGGAGTGTAGCCGCGCAGAAGTGGGGAAGGATGTAGAGACCGAAATTTTTAAACTCCCTTCTCTGGACTGTGAGGTTTGCTGCACAAAACCCCTTTATCTCCACTGAGTGGGAATTGGAGGCCAGGGAGATTTTTTGATTAACGGGGTGGATGAGGAGAGAACAGCGCCTTACCGTGTCGGGGTGTATGAAGCTCTCCGTGCTCCCAGAGTCGATTAGGCAGGAAGTCTCGTGCCCGTTGATGAATACGGTCGTCGTAGCAGTTGAGAGTGTTCGAGGCCGAGACTGATCCAGGGTCACCAAGGCTAATCGCAGCAGTTGAGAGTTCTCTTTGTGCAGTGCGTGATCAGCCGAGCTGGGGTCTTGGGGGTTCATCCAAGATGGTGGCTCCCATTGGTTGCACATGGCTGGGGTGCACAAAATGGCAGCTCCCATTCCTCCCACGTGGCGTCCACTGAACAAGATGGCGGCGCCCGGGGTCCGCACGTGGCCCTGGAATATGAAGATGGCGACGACCGCTGGCTGCACGGGGACCATGGAGAAGTTAGTGATTGCGGTCCGTATTCGCCGTCGGTGTCCGCACGGGCCTGGCACACCGCCATGAAATGGCCCTTTTTGCCGCATCCCTTGCAGGCGGATGCGCGGGCCGGGCAGCGTGGCGGGGGTACTTGGCCTGCCCGCAAAAGTAGCAGCGGGGCCCCCCGGGGGTTGCCAGGCCGCCTTGCAGCGCAGGCCTGTGGGGGGATGGGGGTAGTCTCGGGGTTGGCCGCGGAGGTGTTCCACACTGCCCAGGGTACTGCCGCGCGGTCGGGAACGTAAGTGCGGGCGATCCTCGAGGCCACGTCCAGGGTGCCTCCCTGAGACCCAGAGTGTCTTTTTCTTTTAAAAAAAAAAAAAAAAATTTTTATTAAGGTTTTTTAACAACACAATTTTTTTCCCCTTACAAACCATAACCCCCCCCCGTAACAAAATAACGCAAATTCTCCCTGAGCAAGATATATACAAGGCAAGGTGGTATATTTACATAGCTTTATACACTGGCTCTTGGCCGCGCGTACCGTTTCCCCCCACCCTCCATGCTATCTCCCGCTCGTCCATCCCCTCAGACAGTCTCTCGTCCCCCGCCCCCCGAGGGTTGCTGCTGCTGCTGATCGACCTTCTTCTAACGCTCCGCGAGATAATCTAGGAACGGTTGCCACCACCTGTAAAACCCCTGTGCAGACCCTCTCAAAGCAAACTTAATTCTCTCCAATTTTATTACCCCCGCCATGTCATTAATCCAGGCCTCCAGGCTAGGGGGCTTTGCCTCCTTCCACAATAGCAAGACCCTTCACCGGGCTACTAGGGACGCAAAGGCCAGAATGCCGGCCTCTTTCGCCTCCTGCACTCCCGGCTCATCCACTACTCCAAATATTGCTAGCCCCCAGCTTGGCTTGACCCGGACTTTCACCACCTGGGATATTACTCCCGCCACTCCTCTCCAGAACCCCTCCAATGCCGGGCATGACCAAAACATATGGACATGATTCGCCGGGCTCCCTGAACATCTTTCACATCTATCCTCTACCCCAAAGAACCTACTCAGCCTCGCCCTCGTCAAATGCGCTCTGGAACCACCTTAAATTGTATCAGACTGAGCCTGGCACACGAGGAAGAGGTATTAACCCTACCCAGGGCGTCGGCCCATAGCCCTTCCTCAATCTCCTCCCCCAGCTCCTCCTCCCATTTACCTTTCAGTTCTTCTACTAGTGCTTCCCCCTCTTCTTTCATCTCTTGGTATATTTCCGATACCTTGCCCTCCCCGACCCATACCCGCGAGAGCACCCCATCTTGAACTTCTTGTGCCGGGAGCAACGGAAATTCCCTCACCTGTCGCCTCACAAAAGCCCTCACCTGCATATATCTAAATGCATTACACGGGGGTAACTCAAATTTCTCCTCCAGTGCCCCTAGACTCGCAAATGTCCCGTCAATGAACAGGTCCCCCATTCTTCTTATCCCCGCCCGATGCCAGCCTTGGAACCCCCCGTCCATCTTCCCCGGGACAAACCGGTGGTTACCCCTGATCGGGGACCACACCGATGCTCCCATTGCACCCCTGTGTCTTCTCCACTGGCCCCAGATCTTTAATGTTGCCGCCACCACCGGGCTTGTGGTGTATTTTGTCGGCGAGAGCGGCAGCGGTGCCGTTACCAACGCCCCCAGGCTCGTTCCTTTGCCATCTCCATCCTCTTCCATGCCGCCCCTTCTCCCTCCATAACCCACTTACGGATCATCGCCACATTTGCTGCCCAGTAGTAACTCTCTAGGTTTGGCAAAGCCAACCGTCCTCGGACCCTGCTGCGTTCCAAGAACCCTCTCCTAACCCTCGGGGTCTTATTTGCCCACACATACCCCGTAATACTCCTACCTACTCTCTTGAAAAAGCCCTTGGTGATCACGATGGGGAGGCACTGAAACACGAACAAAAACCTAGGAAGGACCACCATTTTGACCGACTGCATCCTACCCGCCAACGAGAGCGGGAGCATGTCCCATCTTTTAAAATCCTCCTCCATTTGCTCCACCACCCTCGTCAAATTCAATTTATGTAGGGCCCCCCAACCTCTGGCTATCTGGATCCCCAGATACCGAAAACTCCTCTCCACCCTCCTCAGCGGCAGGTCCCCTACCCCCCTGCCTGTAATACAAAAAGCTCACTCTTCTCTACATTAAGCTTGTAGCCCGAAAACTCTCCAAACTCCTTCAGAGTCTGCATGACCTCCACCATCCCCTCCATTGGGTCCGCCACGTATAGCAGCAGGTCATCCGCATATAGCGATACCCGATGCTCCTCTCCCCCGCGGACTATCCCCCTCCATTTCTGAGACTCCCTAAGTGATATGGCCAAGGGTTTGATCGCCAACGCAAACAACAGGGGGGGACAGGGGGCACCCCTGTCTCGTCCCTTGGTACAGCCGAAGTTTGTCACTACGCTCGCCACCGGGGCGCTGTAAAGGAGCTTAACCCATCTAATAAACCCTCCCCCGAACCCAAACCTGCGCAATACCTCCCAGAGGTACTCCCACTCTACTCGGTCCAAGGCTTTTTCCGCGTCCATAGCTGCCACTATCTCCGCCTCTCCCTCCTCCGATGTCATCGTTATCACGTTTAAGAGCCGCCGCACATTGGTATTTAACTGCCTGCCCTTTACGAATCCCGTTTGGTCCTCGTGAATCACCCCCGGGACACAGTCCTCAATCCTAGTGGCCAGTACCTTCGCCAATAGCTTAGCATCCACATTGAGGAGCGAAATCGGCCTGTACGATCCACATTGCAGTGGATCCTTGTCTCGCTTTAGGATCAGGGAGATTGTCGCCTCCGACATTGTCTGGGGCAGGGTTCCCTCCTCTCTTGCCTCGTTGAAGTTCCTCACTAGTAGCAGGGCCAGCAGGTCCACATATTTTCTGTAGAATTCCACCGGGAACCCGTCCGGCCCCGGGGCCTTCCCCGCCTGCATGCTCCCCAAACCCTTACTCAACTCCTCCAGCCCAATTGGTGCCCCCAAACCAACCGCCTCCTGCTCCTCCACCCTCGGGAACCCCAGCTGGTCCAGGAATCGCCTCATCCCCCCTTCCCCCCCTGGGGGCTGGGATCTGTACAGCTCTTCATAAAAGTCCTTAGATACCTTATTTATTTTCATTGCACTTCGTACCGTGGCTCCCCTTCCATCTTTGATTCCCCCTATTTCCCTCGCTGCCGCCCTCTTACGGAGCTGGTGCGCCAGCAACCGTCTAGCCTTTTCCCCGTACTCGTAAGTCGCCCCTTGCGCCTTCCTCCATTGTGCCTCCGCCTTGCCCGTGGGCAGCAGGTCAAACTCCGTCTGGAGCCGTCACCTTTCCCCAAGTAATCTTTCCTCCGGGGCCTCTGCGTATCTCCTGTCCACCCGCAAGATCTCCCCCACTAACCTCTCCCTTTCTATTCCCTCTATCTTCTCCCTATGAGCCCTGATGGAGATCAGCTCTCTCCTGATCACCGCCTTCAACGCCTCCCATACCACCCCCACTCGCACCTCCCCGTTGTCGTTGGCCTCCAAGTACCTTTCAATACACCCCCTCACCTTCCCACACACCACCTCATCGGCCAGCAGTCCCACATCCAGCCGCCACAGCGGGCGTTGGTCCCTCTCCTCTCCCAGCTCCAGTTCCACCCAGTGCGGGGCATGGTCCGAAATGGCTATGGCCGAATACTCCGTCCCCCCCACTCTCGGGATGAGCGCCCTGCCCAGAACAAAGAAATCTATCCGGGAGTAAGCCTTATGCACGTGGGAGAAAAAAGAAAATTCCCTGGCCTGCGGTCTTGCAAACCTCCATGGGTCCACTCCCCCCATCTGATCCATAAACCCCTTAAGTACCTTGGCTGCCGCCGGCCTCCTTCCCGTCCTTGATCAGGAGCGGTCCAGTGCTGGGTCCAGCACCGTATTGAAGTCCCCTCCTATTGTTAGTCCTCCTATCTCCAGGTCCGGAATGCGCCCCAACATGCGCTTCAGGAATCCAGCATCATCCCAGTTCGGGGCGTATACGTTTACCAATACCACCCACGTCCCTTGAAATACCTGTTCTACCCATCCCTTTCTTAACCTGACCTGGTCCGCCACCTTCAGGTGTGTCTCTTGGAGCATTGCCACATCTGCCTTCAGTCCCTTCAAGTGCACGAACACTCGAGCCCGCTTCACCGGCCCATTCAGGCCCCTCACGTTCCACGTTATCAGCCGGATTGGAGGTACTCTCACCCCCCCCCACCCCGCCGACTATCCATCTCCTTTTCTGGGCCAGTCCCTTGTCCGCGTCTCCCTCACTCTCCAGTCCCCCAGCTGGCAGAGTGTCTTTTTCTAACAGTCGCTGGCAGATTTGTGAGGATAGCATACCTGCCACGAAAGCATCCCGGACTAAGAGTTCCATGTGTTCGCTCGCCGAAACTTGCGCGCAGCTGCAGCTTCTTCCCAACACCAGGAGTGCAGGGTAGAATTCTTCCAGCGATTCCCCAGGGGTTTGTCGCCTTGTCACCTTGTTGCAAGCAGGTGCCGGGCGTAGACCTGGTTTACCGGGCGAATATAGTGTCCTTTTAGCAGCTCTATTGCTGCATCGAAGTCTTCCGCTTCCTCGATGAGGGTGTAAATCTCCGGGCTCACCCTTGAGTGCAGGACTTGCAGTTTCTGCTCTCCCGTGGGTGCGTTTTCGGCCGTCCCGAGATACCCTTTAACGCACGCCAGCCAGTGCTTAAAGATTGCCGCTGAGTTCGCCGCGTGGGGGCTAAGTTGCAGACACTCCAGCTTGATTCGGAGCTCCTTCCTTTCTTCTTAAAGAAACTAGCTTATTAAATTGATGCATGATCAATGACCACTAAAGCGAGGTTGTAGTCCATCTGAAGACTTTAATAAGCTAGATGTTTTCCCCAGCGGCTCAGGTACAGAATGACGGTTGCTGGGGCGGCACGGGTTCTTATACCCCGCCTAGCAGGGCGGAGCTACCATACTTCCTAACCAATAGAAAGCATACAGTTTCCACCAATGGTGCTTCAGCCTACCAGGTACCGTAATACCTATAATACCACAGCAGGTAAGGGCATTTGTAAGACGGCAGGTGAGGGAGTTCCCACTGCTTCCAGCACTCAGGATCGAGGATAGGGTGCTCTCGGGGGGGTGGGTTGGAGAGGGCAGGGTCTCGGCGATCTACCAGGAGATGCAGGAGGAGGGGGAGACCTTAGTGGAGGAGCTAAAGGGTAAATGGGAGGAGGAGCTTGGGGAGGAGATAGACGAGGGTGCATGGGCCGACGCCCTGGGTAGGGTTAATTCTTCCTCTTCTTGCGCCAGGCTTAGCCTGATACAATTTAAGGTTCTTCACAGAGTGCATATGACAGGGGCGAGGCTGAGCAGATTCTTTGGGGTGGAAGACAGGTGTGGGAGGTGCTCGGGGAGCCCAGCAAATCACACCCACATGTTCTGGGCATGCCCGGCACTGGAAGGGTTCTGGAGGGGTATTGCGAGGACGGTGTTGCGAGGACAGTGTCTAAGGTGGTGAACACCCGGGTTAAGCCGAGCTGGGGGTTAGCACTGCTTGGGGTATCGGATGAGCCGGGAGTGCAGGAGGCGAAAGAGGCCGGTATTCTGGCCTTTGCATCCCTGGGAGCCCGGCGGAGGATTCTGCTCCACTGGAAGGATGCGAGGCCCCCAAGCGTGGAAGCCTGGATCAGCGACATGGCAGGGTTCATTAAATTGGAGAGAGTAAAATTTGCCTTGAGATGGTCTGTGCAAAGGTTCTTCAGGCGGTGGCAACCATTCCTAGACTTTCTAGCGGAGCGTTAGGAGGTGGTCAGCAGCAGCAACCCAGGCCGGGGTTTGTTCACTGCAGAATGTGCAGCCATTCACATATTGCCTCTTTACCTGTACTGACATGCAATGGGGGGGGGGGGGGGGTGAGGAGAGAGGAGAGGATGCCAGAAGTTAATCCTGCGTGGCTACAGCACACAAGAACAGTGCAAGGTAAACTGTGGGAGGCATCACCTGTGTCACCATTCTGGCACAGCCACACAATAATATATTCACCTACTCAGAATGGGGGAAAATATCAATTCAAACTAAAAATCCCAGTAAAAATCAGTAATACTGGAGTTCCATTGGGTTCAAGGCAAGTTTTACTGGTACTCTGCATTTCCACGTTTCTGAACTAGTTTTTCCTTCTGGGCAACCTGCAAGTCGTTCTTCGTTGCCCGTCTTGGGCCTTTCTAATCTAACTTATTCACGATGTGGAGATGCCGGCGTTGGAATGGGGTGGGCACAGTAAAAATCTTACAACCAGGTTAAAGTGGACAGGTTTGTTTCAAATCACTAGCTTTCAGAGCGCAGCTCCTTCCTCGGGTGAACCTCCGAAAGCGTGTGTGACTCAAAGCAAACCTGTTGGACTTCAACCTGGTGTTGTAAGACTTCTTACTGTAACTTATTCAAGCCATTTACTAAGACCTTGACAACAATCATAATACTGGATGCTTGAGAATATCAGACTCTGAACGAGCTCAGTGGCACTGCCCTCACAACAGCCCAAGGACCCAGAAGGACAACAGGAGGAGGGGGCAGATAAGTGACAGGAGGGGCGGCCAATCACGTTAGCGCAGGAGACTCCGCCCAATCAGCATGAAGGGTGGGCGGGACGTTCACCGTGCCCAATCACAGAGAAGGATCTTGATTTCAAACGGCCCCTGTTGCTCTGATGATCACCGCCGGCTGCGATTGGATGGGTCTTGTCCCCTGGCCCAATGGGATGAGGTTTTATTTGGAAGTGTCTGGGAGTTGGTGCGAAGTTTTGTTGTGGACGGGACTCCGCAGTAAATGGTGTTTTACTAGCTGGCTGCGGCGGGACAGCCGGGGTTCCAACAGCAAATCAAAATGCCATTCAGGGCTGGAAGAAAGGATAAAATGGCGTTTGTAAGTGAGATCTTATTTCTCCTCCACACTCAGAATGGATGCGTTTCATGACAACGTCGTTGCCAGTTAACCGCTTCTAACAGTCACTCCGGAAAGTAATATAATTAACTGGCTGCTGTAGATTTTTATTCAATCACAGTAGTTTCACTCATTTAGGAATCTTCATAACAAGATCAGGAAATTCGAGGCAGCAGCCAACGTCAGTGTGATTTTACATTAAAAATATTCTCTTCCGTATAAGGATTTGCATTATTCGTATTGCTTGATTATACGATTGTTTTGGAGTAACGAAAGTTCAACTTGGTGACACAGCAAGGGAACATGTTGGCTCCAAAGTGGATGGAGTTGTGATTTTGACGCTGAGAATTTATTGAAATCTGCTATCACCCTTCTTCAAAAAGAACAGTTCTTCGCCCCTCTGCTGTTGCTCCCCAAATCCATGCCTATTTTTCCCAGAACTCCATGTTTGCATCCTCCAGCGTGATTTCCGAGACTGTCACTATGTGAAACACACTCATCAATGTCATTAATTACATCCTATGTGATTGTGGCAAGGATACACTATCTCTCCTCATCCTTCTCAATCTGTCACCAGCTTTTGACAACATACCAGCTTCCCACAATGCCTGCCAACAGTCCAGCAGGATGAGTGCACTCACTTGTTTCCATACTTTTAGAGAACCATAGGTGGGATTCTCCGACCCCACGCCGGGTCAGTGAATCGCCCGGGGGGGGGGCTGCGAATCCCGCGACACCGGACTGCCGATTCTGCGGAGAGTCGGCGTCAATGGCGCCGGACGGGGGCTGCTCGATTCTCCGCGCTCGACGGGCTAAGTTCGGCCGAGTCCCGCCAGCGTCGTTTGCGTGTGGTCCTGCCCGGTGGCACCTTGATGTTCATGGTGCGGGGGCCGTCCTGGTGTGGGGGAGGGGGAATTTGTCTCCGGGGGGGGGATCCTCCATGGTGGCCTGGCCTGTGATAGGGGCCTACCGATCGGCAGGCGGGCTAATCCTGAGGAGGGGGGGGGGGCTATGTTCCTCCGCGCTGGCCCCATGTAGGGCTCCTCAATGGTGCTGGGGGCTGGCGCGGAGAAGGCAACCCACGTGCATGCGCTGGCTGTGGCGCGCATGTGCAGACTCACGCTGCCTGTGCTGGCGCCCGTATCAGCAGCTGGATTGGTGTGAAGCGCTCCAGTGCCGTGCTGGCCCTCTTTGCGGCGCAGGATCTCTGTTCCTAGGGGCCAGATGACGCCGTCGTAAAATGCTCTGGCGTTTACGACAGCGTCAACACTTAGCCCCAGGATCGGAGAATCCAGCCCCACATGCTCCCACATTATTACCTCTGGTGTCACCCAAGGATCTCCCTCTGGCTTCCTCCCATTTCTTATCTGCATGCTGTCCCTTAGTGACATCACCTGAAAACACAGCCTAAAATCTCCACATGTAAATTGACAGTACCCAACTCTACTTCTTCATCACTTCTCTTGACCCTTCAACTGCCTCTAAATTGTCAAATTGTTTATCTGTCATCCAGTACTGGATAAGTACAAAATTCTTCCAATTAACTATTGGGAAGATCAAAATCATTGTCTTTGGTTCCTGCGCCTAATGCCATCCCCTAGCTGGTAGCTTCACCCCCTCTCCCTGTCAACTGTCTCGTGTAGAACCAGGCTGTTTGTAACCTCCAAAAACACCTATTTTCATTTTTAATGTTGTCCCTCTCTGCCCCACCTAATCTCATCTGCTGTTAAACTCCTCAACCATGCTTTTATTAACTCTCAATTTAGATATTCAGTGTACTCTTGGCTGGCTTCCCATGTTTGATCCTCCAGAAATATGACTTCATTAAAAGCCCTGATATTGGAGTCCAAACCAATTACTGTCCACCCTTCAGTTCTATACTTGCTGACCTCATTAGCTCTTAGTTCACATCCCCTCTATTATGCAACAGTTTCTGCTGTCAGTGCAATATGGCTGCCAATATCATGGATCTAGGGTCAGGAAAATAAAGTTTGGCTTCGGTATTGGAGTCGTAGTATGGAAGCAGATGGGAGTCGGTTCACAATTGTTCTCAGTCAGTTAGACCTTCTTATCGTAAAACAATGATGGCCTTCTCAGCAGGGTTGGAAGAGGGTTAAGAATAAAGCCCTACAAGTTCAAGAAAAATCGATCAGTGGTTGAAGGGAATGTGGAAGCTCAGAGATGCTTCTTGCCTGGGAAAACACCCTGTGGACAAAGTGCAGGAGAGCGATAGTTATAGGGGACTCTATAGTAAGGGGCACAGATAGGTGCTTCTGTGGACGTAAAAGAGACTCTAGGATGGTATGTTGCCCCCCCTGGTGCCAGGTCAAGGATGTCTAACGTGGCTGATTCTTTATTTTTCCCAATTAAACAACAATTTAGTGTAGCCAATCCACATACCTGCATATCTTTGGGTTGTGGGGGTGAGACCCACTCAGACAAGAGGAGAATGTGCAAACTCCACACGAACAATGACTGAGGGCCAGAAACAAACCAAGGTCCTCGGTGTCATGAGGTGGCAGTGCTAACCACTGCACCACCTTAGGGTCTGGTAGATCTTTGCAGTAAGATAAAGTCGCCATAGTCCCAGATGATCATAGGCTGCTTTCCCTGCTGACTGGTAGTGGTTTAACCTAAAGATCACCTCAGGTGAGGGGCAAGGTTGAGAAGGCCTTCATGAATAAACTCAGCTGGTATGGGAATTGAACCCAGAATGCTGGCCTTGTAGCCCAACTGGCCCTCCCCAGGGTTCTGAACTGTGTGGAACGCCCTGCAAAAGGCTCTAATATTGCTGAAGGGAAGAGTGTATACTGCAAAATAGAATGCATTGGTGCCAAATAGCTGGCTGAAGGGAGGAAAGCTTTAGAACTACCTAATGACCTTGTGTATCCATCATTGCAGCTATTGGGAATTTGAGGCTTAGATCAGACTTGCTCTGTTGATGTTGCTTGTCAATCAGTGCAGCATGTGGGCTCATTTTAGAGTTTCCGGATAAACTACCGTCAAGAAATATGGTGGCTGAGTGGAGAAAATATGTTCTGTAGTCAGTCTACATTTGCATTACTTTCACCGTTTACAGTTTTTTTATCTCTTACTGTGAGCTTTTTGTTCTCTTACTGTTTACTACTCTCACTTATCTTGTTTCTCTCTTTGTTATTCTCTTCGTCTTTACTCTTTTTTTTATTTGTCATTTTATCTGTGTCTTCCTTCTCTCTTAGTGCATTTCTCTAGCCTTCTAGTAAATAAAAAAATAAATAACCTTTATTGCCACACGTAGGCTTACATTAACACTGCAATGAAGTTACTGTGAAAAGCCTCTAGTCACCACATTCGGGCGCCTGTTCGGGTACACAGAGGGAGAATTCAGAATTCTCAGCTGGTACGGGAATTGAACCCGCGTTGCTGCCCTGGTTCTGCATCACAAACCAGCTGTCTAGCCCACGAAGCTAAACCAGCCCACTTCTTAATCATAGAATCCCAAAGTGCAGAAGGAGGCCATTCGGCCTATCAAGTCGGCACAGACCCTTCGAAAGACCACCCCACCTAGGCCCAATCCCCATCCTATTCGCACAGATATGCGAGGCAGGTTTTATGTACAGAGAGTGGTGAGTGCCTGGAATGCGCTGCCAGGGGAGGTTGTGGAAGCAGATATATTTAACGGCGTTCAAAAGGCATCTCAACAAATACATGGATAGGATGGGTATAGAGTGATACAGCACTGGGAAGTGCTGAGGGTTTTGACCAAGAGTGGTATCGTGACTAGTACAGGCTTGGAAGGCCGAAGGGCTTGTTCCTGTGCTGTAGTGTTCTTTGTTCTTTATTCCTGCAACCCCACCCTAAGGGGTAATTTAGCATGGACAATCCACCTAACCTGCACATCTTTGGACTGTGGGAGGAATCCGGAGCACTCGGAAATCCACACAGATACAGGGAGAAAGCGCAAACTGTTCCCGTTCCACCAATAGTCGCTGTATCTTCAACACCTCCACCTGCTAAAACGTTCAAATTTTGCACCGCTAGCTTAACACTCTGTTTTCAAAAACTTCCTTAAACTGAATATGCTTTTGGCTCCTCACTATATTCGCCTCCTTTCATCCCTGCTTGCCACCATTCTATAAATACTGAAATAGAAACAGAAAATGCTGGAAAAATGAAGCAGGTTTGGCAGCATGAGTGGAAAGAGAAACATAGTTAACATCTGAAGAAGCGTCATACAGATTTAAAACGTTAACTTTGTTTCTCTTTCCACAGATTCTACCAAACCTGCCGTGTTTTTCCAGCATTTTCTGGTTTTATTTCATATTTCCAGCAACCGTGGTATTTTAATTTTGCTGCAAATGCTGAGATGTTTCTCTATGAGTAATGATTGCTTGGGAAAAGTAGTTATTTTCTCTGCATTTAGTAAAATCCCTGAATTAGGGATTAGAGGGAGGAGTTATGAATGACAATTGGGTAAATTCAAGATTAATGATTTGCAAATCCATAAAATGTGTGCAGAATATTAATAAAATGTGTTTGATGAATATTTTCCCCTTTCTGATACTTTTACTAAAGAGAGTTAGGTTTGGCATTTATCATTTATAAGATACCAAAGTGACTCACCTTTGTTCTCTACCTTATCCAAACTGTATTAACAGTTCCACAAACCCAAATCAATTTCAACTGGAAAGTAATATAACTAAATGTCAGCTTTCATGGATGAAATTGGATGCGGATGCATCAACTAATATTATGTGGTTGAATAACATCTATCATAACTGAGCTATTATCATAGTTGAAGCATTGAGACTTACAATAAGTTTTTGATCTTTACATGTGCCAGAATATCTCAGCTTTAATTGGAATTTTGCTTACTGACAGAATTGATTAACCATATTAATTTGATGTCTACATTTGCAATATGGTTAAGTGTGCAATTTATATTCAACATGACTGATTTTCGCATTCAGCTCTTACTTTGAGACTGGAACATAATATATAGGAATCCACTGTAGCTGTCCCCCTCTAACTAGTATACTGTTTTGTATACTGTTGTGGGGGGGGGACATAGACCATCAGGGGAAAACACCAGCAGCCAGAACAGTGGCACCACAACTGGCTCTGTTGCTCAGCAGGGGAGGACAAAGTGCAGGAGAGCGATAGTTATAGGGGACTCTCTTGTAAGGGGCACAGATAGGCGCTTCTGTGGACGTGAAAGAGACTCCAGGATGGTATGTTGCTGCACCCCCCCCCCCCCCGCCCCCTCCCCCCTGGTGCCAGGGCCCCCTGGTGCCAGGGTCAAGGATGTCTAACGTGGCTAAATACATAGCTAAACTGGTGGTGTAGGAGGGAGGGTTTCAGATTTCTGGGCCATTGGGATCTCTTCTGGGGCATGTGGGACCTGGACAAGAATGACGGGTTGCACCTAAACTGGAGGGGCACCAATATCCTGGCTGGGAGGTTTGCTAGAGTCACTTAGGAGGATTTAAACTAGTATGGCAATGGGTGGGACTCAGATTGTTAGCTTAGAAGGTGTAATAACTGAAGGGGAAATAGAGAACACAAATGAGAGAACAACAACATCATCCTGTCTGCTCAAACACAGTGGTTTGATGTGTATTTATTTCAAAGGCAGAAGTATGGCAGGTAAGGCAGATAAACTTAGAGCACTGAGTCGTACTTGGAACAATGATGTTGTGGCTATCATAGAAACGTGGTAAAAGGAAGGGCAGGATTGGCAGCTGAACGTTGGAGGATATGGATGATTCAAGGGAGATAGAGGATGTAAAAGGGATGGGGGATTAGCATTACTGGTTAAGGAAAATATTTCAGCTGTACTACGGGAGGACATCTTGGAGGGCTCACACAATGAAGGAATTTGGGTAGAGCTCAGGAACAGGAAGGGGGCAATCACAATGTTGGGGATTTATTACAGCTCCCCCCCCCAACTGCCAGGGAGGGATAGAGGAGCAGATAGCTTTGCGTAGGTGAAGGAGACACATCCTGAGTGAGTGAGACACATCCAGAGTGGGAATTGGAACTTGGTAATTTGGTCCAATGAGGTAATTCGGTGCAGAGTGGGAGAAGGTGCTTTTTCCCTACCAATTTGTTCTCTTTCTTCTGGCCTGTAACTGTTAATCTTCAGGGAGAGAACCAGAGAGCATCATGGGAAGGTAAGTGATTTTTATTTTTATTATTTTTCAAATTGTGTGGGGGGGAAAAACTGAAGTGACATCACAGTAAAGCTGTGACCTGATTGGCTGGTTGGGAATCTGTTAAATTTGAAAAAAATATATATTGCAAAACAAATCTAATTGCTTGACTAGATAGTGGAATAACTAAACCTGAGGGCAGTGATCGGTGTTTAGCATTTAATTTTACAGTAAAAATCATCTAGCGTCAGGGCCATATAGTTAATTGTAACTCAATCTAACAATAATTCAAGTGTTTATTTTAAGTTATTTAATTAGTGCTTAAATGTCACTCAGCGGGGTGCGGCGCTCCAACTGTGAGATGTGGCAGATCTGTGACGCTTCCAGCGTTCCGGTCGACTACATCTGCAGCAAGTGTAACCAATGGCAGCTCCTCACAGACCGCGTGGTTCGATTGGAGCAGCAATTGGATGCATTTAGAAGCATGCAGGTGGCGGAAAGCGTCATAGATAGGAGTTATAGCGACGTGGTCTGACCCAAGGTGCAGGCAGAGAGATGGGTGACCACCAGAAGGGGCAGGCAGTCAGTGCAGGAATCCCCTGTGGTTGTCCCCCTCTCGAACAGGTATACCGCTTTGGACACTGTTGGGAGAATAACCTATCAGGGGAAAACAGCAGCAGCCAGAGCAGTGGCACCATGGCTGGCTCTGTTATTCAGCAGGGAGGGTCAAAGCACAGAAGAGCAATAGTCATAAGGGACTCTATAGTCAGGGCACAGATAGGCGCTACTGTGGACGTGAAAGAGACTCTAGGATGGTATGTTGCCTCCCTGGTGCCAGGGTCCAGGATGTCTCAGAATGGGTTGCGGGCATCCTGAAGGGGGAGGGCAAACAGGCAGAGATCGTTGTACATATTGGTACTAACGGCATAGGCAGGAAGGGGCATGAGGTCCTGCAGCAGGAGTTCAGGGAGCTAGGCAGAAAGTTAAAAGACAGGACCTCTCGGGTTGTAATCCCGGGATTACTCCCTGTGCCACGTGCCAGTGAGGCTAGAAATAGGATGATAGAGCAGCTAAACACGTGGCTAAACAGCTGGTGTAGGAGGGAGGGTTTCCGTTTTCTGGACCACTGGGTGCTCATCCGGTTATGTGTCCTGTATAAGAAGGACGGGTTGCATCTAAACTGGAGAGGCATAAATATCCTGGCCACGAGGTTTGCTATATGGGAGGGTTTAAACTAGTATGGCAAGGCGGTGGGTACCAGAGCAATAGGTCAGAAGGTGAAAACATTGAGGGAGAACTAGGGAATAGGGCCAGTATGGCTCTGAGGAAGAGCAAACAGGGAGATGTTGCTGAAAACAGTGGGTCTGGCGGCTTTAAGTGCATATGTTTTATGCAAGAAGTATAATTGGTAAGGCAGATGAACTTAGAGCTTGGATTAGTACTTGGAACTATGATGTTGTTGCCATTACAGAGACCTGGTTGAGGGAAGGACAGGATTGGCAGCTAAACGTTCCAGGATTTAGATGTTTCAGGCGGGATAGAGGGGGATGTAAAAGGGGTGGCGGAGTTGCGCTACTGGTTAGCGAGAATATCACAGCTGCACTACGGGAGGACACCTCAGAGGGCAGCGAGGCTATATGGGTAGAGATCAGGAATAAGAAGGGTGCAGTCACAATGTTGGGGCTTTACTACAGGCCTCCCAACAGCCAGCGGGAGATAGAGGAGCAGATAGGGAGACAGATTTTGGAAAGGATTAAAAGCAACAGGGTTGTTGTGATGGGAGACTTCAACTTCCCCAATATTGACTGGGACTCACTTCGTGCTAGGGGCTTGGACGGGGCAGAGTTTGTAAATTGCATCCAGGAGGGCTTCTTAAAACAATATGTAGATAGTCCAACTAGGGCAGGGGCTGTACTGGACCTGGTATTGGTGAATGAGCCCGGCCAGGTGGTAGAAGTTTCAGTAGGGGAGCATCTCGGGAACAGTGACCACAATTCATGAAGTTTTAAAGTGCTGATGGACAAGGATAAGAGTGGTCCTAGGGTGAATGTGCTAAATTGGGGGATGGCTAATTATAACCATATTAGGCGGGAACTGAAGAACCTAGATTGGGGGCAGATGCTTGAGGATAAATCAACATCTGACATGTGGGAGGCTTTCAAATGTCAGTTGAAAGGAATTCAGGACCGGCATGTTCCTGTGCGGAAGAAGGATAAATACGGCAAATTTCGGAAATCTTGGATAATGAGAGATATTGTAGGCCTCGACAAAAAGAAAAAGGAGGCATTTGTCAGAGCTAGAAGGCTGGGAATAGACAAAGCCTGTGTGGAATATAAGGAAAGTAGGAAGGAACTTAAGCAAGGAGTCATGAGGGCTAAAAGGGGTCAAGAAAAGTCATTGACAAATAGGGTTAAGGAAAATCTCAAGACTTTTTACACGTACATAAAAAGCAAGAGGGTAGCCAGGGAAAGGGTTGGCCCACTGAAGGATAGGCAAGGGACTCTATGTGTGGAGCCAGAGGAAATGTGCGAGGTACTAAATGAATACTTTGCATCAGTATTCACCAAAGAGATGGAATTGGTGGATGTTGAGTCTGGAGAAGGGTGTTTTGATAGCCTGGGTCACATTTGAGATCCAAAAAGACGAGGTGTTGGGCGTCTTGAAAAATATTAAGGTAGATACGTCCCCAGGGCTTGATGGGATCTACCCCAGATTACTGAAGGAGGCTAGAGAGGAAATTGCTGAGGCCTTGACAGAAATCTTTGGATCCTCACTGTCTTCAGGTGATGTCCCGGAGGACTGGAGAATAGCCAATGTTGTTCCTTTATTTAAGAAGGGTAGCAAGGATAATCCAGGGAACTACAGGCCGGTGAGCCTTACGTCAGTGGTAGGGAAATTACTGGAGAGAATTCTTCGAGACAGGATCTACTCCCATTTGGAAGCAAACGGAAGTATTAGCGAGAGGCAGCACGGTTTTGTGAAGGAGAGGTCGTGTCTCACTAACTTGATAGAGTTTATCGAAGAGGTCACAAGGCCTTTAACAAGGTCCCTCATGGCACACTGGTACAAAAGGTGAAGTCACATGGGATCAGGGGTGAGCTGGCAAGATGGATACAGAACTGGCTAGGTCAGAGAAGGCAGAGAGTAGCAATGGAAGGGTGCTTTTGTGATTGGAGGGCTGTAACTAGTGGTGTTCCGCAGGGATCAATGCTGGGACCTTTGCTGTTCGTAGTATACATAAATGATTTGGAAGAAAATGTAACTGGTCTGATTAGTAAGTTTGCAGACGACACAAAGGTTGGTGGAATTGCGGATAGCGATGAGGACTGTCAGAGGATACAGCAGGATTTAGATAGTTTGGAGACTTGGGCGGAGAGATGGCAGATGGAGTTTAATCCGGACAAATGTGAGTTAATGCATTTTGGAAGGTCTAATGCAGGTAGGGAATATACAGTGAATGGTAGAACCCTCAAAAGTATTGACAGTTAGAGAGATCTAGGTGTACAGGTCACTGAAAGTGACAACACAGGTGGAGAAGATAGTCAAGAAGGCATACAGCATGCTGGAAGATTTTAGTTTAGACGGGCAGCATGGTCGGCGCGGGCTTGGAGGGAAGAAGGACCTGTTCCTGTGCTGTACTTTTCTTTGTTCTTTGTTCTTTATAGGTAGAGAGATTTTGGATAGGTGCAAAAGTAACAGGGTTGTTGTGGTAGGGGATTTTAACTTCCGCTATACTCACTCACTCAGTGCTGGGGGCTTGGATGGGGCAGAGTTTGTAAGGTGTATCCAGGAAGCCTTCTTGATGCAACATGTAGATAGTCCAAATAGGGAAGGGGAAGTATTGGACCTGGTATTGGGGAATGAGCCTGGACAGGTGGTTGAGGTTTCAGTAGGGGAACATTTTGGGAGTAGTGACCACAATTCTGTACATTTTAGGGTACATTTGGATAACCCTTGCGTTAAGGTGCCAAATTGGGGAAAGGCAAATTACAATAACATTAGGCAGGAATTGAAGAATTTGGATTGGGTGCGGCTGTTGGAGGGTAAATCATCATTGGACATGTGGGAGTCTTTCAAGCGACAGTTAATTAGGATTTAGGAAAGTCACGTTCCTAAGAGAACAAAGGATATGTATGGGAAGTTTAGGGAGCCATGGATATCGAGGGATATTGTGAACTTTGTCAAAAAGAAAAAAGAGGCTTTTCTACGGTCTAGAGGGTGGGGTCAATCAAACCCTTGAGTATAAAGAAAGTAGAAGGTACTTAAGTGGGAAATTAGGAGGGCTAAGAAGGGTCATGAAAAGTCATTGGCAAGTAGGATTAAGATGAATCCCCAAGCTTTGTATTCATATGTAAAAAGCAAGAGGATGGCCAGGGAAAAGATTGGACCACTTAGGGACAGTGGCGGGAGTCTGTGTGTTGGGCCAGAGGAAATGGGTGAGGTATTAAATGAGTATTTTGCATTGGCGTTCACCAAAGAAAAGGACTTTGTGGAAAATGATTCTTGGGTTGGGTGTGTGGATAGTCTGGGTCATGTTGACATCAAAAAGGAGGAGGTATTGGGTGTTTTAAAAGACACTAAGGTAGATACGTCTCCTGGGCCGGATGGGATTTACCCCAGAATACTGTGGTAAGCAAGGGAGGAAATTGCTGGTGCCTTGACTGACATCTTTGTATCCTCATTGGCTACAAGTGAGGTCCCAGGGGACTGGAGAATAGCTAATGTGGTACCGCTGTTTAAGAAAGGTAGCAGGAATAATCCAGGAAACTCTAGGCCGGTAAGCCTCACGTCGGTAGTAGGTAAATTATTAGAGAGAATTCTCAGGGACAGGATTGGAAACCAATGGGCTCATCAGCAATAGACTTTTGTGAAGGGGATGTCGTGCCTCACTAACTTGATCAAATTTTTTGAGGAGGTGACAAAGATGATTGATGAGGAGAGGGTGGGGTGGATATTGTTTACACTGACTTCAGTAAAGCCTTTGACAATGTGCCTCATGGCAGACTGGTACAAAAGGTGAAGTCACATGGGATCAGAGGTGAGGTGGCAAGATGAATGCAGAACTGGCTCGGTCTGTTGCTCTTTTTAGCTTTAGTCTATTTGCTCTGATTACGTCACCTTTGCTCATGAGTCGCCAGGTACCTTTATGATACTGCCACGTGGTTCAAGTTCAGGTTATGATTAATAATACAGCACACCGCTTAGTAAGGATTAAAACAATGGTCATTTATTATATACAACAAGCAATATTAATACCCTAATACTACTTTCTATATAATAAACCTATCACTACTGGCCAATACTTAATTTTAGGAAGAGCCCACCAGGTCAGGGAAACGAATGGCTTGTCCAATCAGATCTGGCCCGCGGGATTCAAAAGGCTGCTACAGGTCGGTGGCTAGGTGTCTCTACCGGATAGCGATCGCTGGATTCAAACTTACAGTTGCCGGTGGCTGGTCTTGCGAAGGTCTCGAGCAGGCGAAGAGGAGAGAGAGAGAGAGAGATCTGAACTTGGACCCTCACTTTTATAGGACCCAGGGGCTTCCCGCATCCCGGGGCGGCCCTTGACCCTGAGTCCCAAGTGATTGGATCTGTCCCCAATCTCTCGGGTCGATGTGTCCAATGGTGAGGCGATTCCTCGATCGGGGGGGTGGTCGCTCACCTGTCTTTGTTTCGGCCACTGCAGGCGCCGACAGGTCTGGCCCGGTATTCAATTGCTAATATGTTGCAATTGTTCCCGGGGATAGCCAATTTAACTGTGGATGTCTGAATAGATGGGCTGCAAACAGTCCTGAATGCAACTGCGAATACCTGGGTTGATGGGCTGTTGATAGCCCTGAGTATCGATCTGGGCTGCCTTCCCAGAGCCTAATATGCAAAACTGTCTGCAGCTGCCTGCTTGTGTCTTCTTGGCTGCTTTTCCCAGCAGTCTTTCGGGTTAGCCGTTTTCAACTGGGTTTTGGCCAGATTAATCGGAACGCAGCCATTTTACATGGCTACAGGTCACAGAAGGCAGAGGGTAGCAGTCGAAGAGTGTTTTTCTGAATGAAAGGTTGTGACTAGTGTTTCACAGGGAAAAATGCTGGGGCCTCTTTTGTTTGTAGTATACATAAACGATTTGTAGGACAATGTAGCTGTCAGATTAATACATTCTGGGCGTACAGATCCACAAATCTTTGAAAGTGGCAACAGAAGGGAACAAGGTAGTCAAGAAACCATAAGGATTGCTTGCCTTCATTGGACGGGGCATCGTGTATAAAAACTGGCAAGTCATGCTACAGTTGTATAGAACCTTGGTAAGGCCCTGATAAATTCTGCTCTTTTCGTTAGTATATTTCAATGTCGCCGCACATATACTAATTGAACAGACTGAACTTAAATTGGGTTTTAACATCAATTAGCCACTTTAATTTGCTGTGTCTACTGACGATTGGCTTTCTTACAGATTATTAAGACGTTTTCAACTCAGCCCTGCAGGAAGCTTTGTTTAAATGATTGTCTCTCGCAATTACAGATAGGTTGAATTCAAGATACATTAATAATATGCACAGTAAATAGACACTGCGCAGTTTAAGTTAGAATAGCGATTTCACAGCACAAGCAGATAGCATAAGCTTGGAAGCATAGCAAAAAAGCACTGACTTATCATCCAGAAACCTAACTTTTTATGGAAATTATTATCTGTTATTATCTATGAAGTCTGGTCCCTTCAAAGCTTTGATTGGTCTGAGATCTTCTATAATTCTAATTTGATCACACAATTGCCTGTCATTTAGTCGAAACATAATTTTAGTAATCCCAAGAAGTTGCTTTCGCACATTCTTTTGTAGGGCAATTTTCTATAGTTATCATGTAATGGTATATGGTTATCCTGAACACGCTCCTGGATGTCATCCAGTTCTTTCCTTAAGACAAAGGACTTTTCATGTAAGTTTTCATGGGTCAATTTGACCTAGGTAGCCACAGCACCTTCATATCTGATTCTATTCCATATCAGCTGGAAAACGCAATGGCCATAAGCCAACTCCAAATTCTTGAATACAAAAGCTTTTCTTTCAAATTGATACTGCAAACGTTTGCAGTATTTATTATCAGATTTTCAAGCAGTCAGCCATTTTATAATATGAAATATAATGATTTCTTTAAATAGAGGCTGTTTAGCACAGGGCTAAATCGCTGGCTTTGAAAGCAGACCAAGGCAGGCCAGCAGCACGGTTCAATTCCCGTAACAGCCTCCCCGAACAGGCGGCGGAATGTGGCGACTAGGGGTTTTTCACAGTAACTTCATTTGAAGCCTACTTGTGACAATAAGCGATTTCATTTCATTTGTTCAAATTGAACCCTTTTTACCTATATAAAAAGGTTAGATTCTATCAGCCGCACTTGGAATATTGCGCACAATTCTGGTTGTCACACTACTAGAAGGATGTAGAGGCTTTGGAGAGGGTGCAGAGGAGTGTCTCATGATGTTGCCTGGTCTGGAGGGTGTTAGCTATGCGGAGAGGCTGAATAAACTCAGACTATTTTCATTAGAATGATGGAGGTTGAGGGGTGACCTGATAGAGGTCTCCAAGATTATGAAAGACTTGGATAGAGTGGATGGGCAGGCACTCTTTCCCAGGGTGGAGGGGTCAGTCACTAGGGGGCATAGGTTTAAGTCCGTGGGGCAAAGTTTAGAGGAGATGTCTGAGGCAGGTTTTTTACACAGAGGGTGGTGAGTGCCTGGAACGTGCTGCCAGGACTGTTGTGGAAGCAGATACATTAACAGCGTTCAAAAGGCGCCTCGACAAATACATGGATAGGATGGGTATCGAGAGATACGGCACAAGGAAATGCTGAGGGTTCTGACCAAGAGTATTATGACTGGTACATGCTTGGAGGACCGAAGGGCCTTTTCCTGTCTGTATTGTTCCTTGTTCTTTGTGTTTTATATGGACTGTTTCTTTTAGTACAATAACTGCAGTAGTATTGCTTTCTTCTTGGATGCCTAGCTTATTTTGAGATGTTCTTGGTGAATCACCATCACCAGTTGTTGTCACATCCTTAGTATTTGCCTTCTTTCTTTGATTGTTGTTGTCATATCCTAGTTTATTTAACCTGCATGTACATTATCTCTCTGTACATTACATTGTTAGCTTGAGACTTAAGCTATTAGCTAGTAATTGTGAAATAATTTACAAGTTTCATGTTTGACTAAACTTAACAGTCTTTGCATTTTGCAGGTCTGCTTTGAAAGTTCTTTATAACCGTTCAGCTATCTTCTTTCTAGAAACCTTCCGAACACTTATTTAGAATCTTCTTGGCAATGTTCTACTGTCTATGATAGGGTGAGGAAAGCATGGCTTTTATACCTTAAATGCAGCTAGGCTGAATGTGTTTCTGAGGTTTATCTTAGATAAGTTAAGATGATTAATTCAAAGTTGGCAGCCACCATTATTGGTGGATGTCAATTTGTTTGCCGATGATCTGGTTCTACACTTAGCTGGTACTTAATTCTTTACAGGGGTGCTCAGTTGTGAATTCATATGCCTCCAAGATCCTTCACTGTTTGTCAGCATCTGTGGAGAAAGAATGAGAGTTGACACGTTGAGTCAAATTTGACTCAACATCAACTCTGTTTGTCTCTCCACAGATGCTGCCAGACATGCTGAGCATTTCCAGCACTTTGTGTTTTTATTTCAGGTTCTCAGCATCTGTATCTGCGGTATTTTGCTTTTGTCCTTTCCTTTTTCTTAGTCATTTCATTGCAAGAACATTTCCACTGCAACAGTTGAGAGATCTTGTTCTGAGCTGTGAAGGACTCCATACTCTGTAATCCATCCTGCTGATCAATTGACAAAGGAATCATCCAATCCTGGGAAGCAGTGCGGAGAAGGACCACAATGCTGATTCCTAGTTAGTGGGAAACACTTAGATAATTCAATCTCGAGGGAGGTGAATAAAATGGGACCTTATTGAAATATAGAAGATACTTAGTGGATTTCAAAAAGTTAATCCACTGCATCTGAAAAGGGCCAAGTTCTAAGCTACTGCCAGAAAGCACTTCATCACAGAGAATGAGAGTTATACCTAGAATGCTGGGAAGCACAAAATCTGGCGTCCTTCAAAATAATTAGTTCCATGATAGGGAGATTATTATTCTGTGGAAGATAAAATCACTGAGTCAAATTACCTCCTTCACCTCTTAACTTTGAAGAGCTGCCATCATTCAAACATTAAGGCAATCTCTGTGATTTGTGTCCTTTTCCTTCAGTGCTTGGCAACTGCTGCATTTTTTCCAGTAGTTTCACTGAATTGGATTAGAGCTACAAGAGGAGGTGAGCAGGAGAAAGTAGTTGTGGATAACACTGACTAGAGAGCTGAAGGAACAGACACTGGAAGGCAGGTGTGACGAAGTCATGAGCAAGCTCATGCCTTTGCGTTCTGCATATAAATTCTTAATGTTTGGCTTTAAAATGTGGGTTGGGCCTTGGGAAACTGATGGGCCTAGAGTATTTGGGGAAAAATTGTGCTTTTGTGAATGATTGAAGTTTGTTCTTCATGATATGGCAGCTCATTTTTAGTGATATATTGCAAACGTGAAACTGTCTTGGTGGCTGTAACCTGAAGATTTAGTTTTGCTAAAAAAGTGATTGGGCTGTTATGTTGCTGCAGAGGGTAAATTCTGTTTGCGGAGGAGAACGATTTCTGTCATATGACTCACTAATCACAAAAGTAGAAAATGACCAGTTAAAGTGGAGAAAAAATACATACTATTGATTTTGAGGAAGAAGAAATGGCACTTAGCCAGTGAAACAGAAGGGATTTCATGCATGTTCACAAATGTTTAGTTCAACAAATGGTCAATAGAGTCACAGGACCTTAACTTCTGAGCTCCCCAGCGTGGACTGGGCGTATCCCGAAGATGCACTCGAGTTCCCATCGGAAGTTCCCAGGTTAAGATTTGCACGGCAATTGCCCAGATGTGCAAACTCTCTCTGGACAATTGTTCCACAGAACACGTTAGAAGGATTGAAACGTCTTCTAAATTCTGGATAACTATTGCACCGATCCAGATAGACACCCCATGGGATATCTGCACCCCGCACCTAGGGTTTCTGATCTCCCCAACTTCCCTCCCTGCTTTCTGATCTCTTTCTGATCGGCTTTTTGGGAAATGGAAATTAACGACGTTAACAGTGAATTTGAGATGAAAACACTTTAAAAGACAAGTAATAAGACTAAAAGGCATCTAGCAGAATAATGAGATGCAATTTGCCCAGTAACAAGAGTAGCTGGAATCTAGAGACATTCAGGGTGTGAATGGCCATATCAGAAACCTTGGTTACAAGAGATCAGTGGGGCTATACAAATGAAAACTTTTAAAGGTAAGGAATTTGAGAGATGTAGACAGCCAAACCCACGGGGTGGAATATCAAAGAGATAGAACAGTATAACTGCTAGCACCCTCATTGGGGAAGCAGGCTAGTTTTCCATCTAACAGTCAGGCAGGCCAGTTCCATTTATGATCCAAGCCATTGTTACGCAAGGGGGATATAAAGAAATTGGGTCCAGAAATTAGACCCCAATGTAACAGGCAATTTAGAGATTAAACAGACTGAGGGGGGAGAAAAACCTGCTAACACAGAGTCAGAGGGATACACCCACACTTGGCCGAGTTACATTCCACCAGTCAGACTTAAACCCATTAGTGGGAATTCACAGGATGCCTCAGGTCCATTGTTCTTCAGGACGCTCCTGTCTCACCAGCTATTAGCCCATTATAGAAGTGTGCAATCAAACAGCCATGATAACTCTGATGGGTTCAAACCTGGAAACCCCAGCAGAAAGCCTTTGTTTCAGGGGCTGGGCGGAGCTTAGAGAGATAGAGAGAGAGCAAGAATGCTGTTTTGAACAGTTACACAGGAGAAGGCTTTCAAAATCGACCGAGAGAGGTCATGAAAGTTGCCACCGAGGCAGGCTTTTGAAAAGGGTTCTAAACGAATTTCCCTAACAGAAGAAATATTACTTCAGAAATGCAAGTGTTATCTTTGTCTGCCAGTATAAGTGCACAAGAGTTCCATGCCTGTAAAGTGCTGTTTAATGGGAACTAGTGTGTTAAGGTTAAGAAACTACATGTAATCTATTAGCAGTAGAGTTGAATTTTAAAAGTTTAAATATTGTTTTATTTGTGTTTATAAAATAACCACACCCTATCTCTTGTATTATCACACCGGAACGAAGCAATCTTTCTGCACCGTCTTAAAACTTTAAAATGTTATGGCTCTGGTTCAGTCTCTTCGCCACTGTTGAAAGCTGATCAGATGTCTGTAATACCACATAGGCCTGTTCCATTTAATATTTAGAACACAGCAGATTGCAGATATTCTCCTTTAAAAGACGCAGTTTTGTGCCTTTGCTGAACCAGGAAGAGACGTTTTCCCAAATTTGGTCAACTAAGCAGTATTGTGTGGTAACTATTAGTTGAATTTGACCTATATAGAATTACTAAAATTGGATGTTGCTTGGGAAAAGGGGTGTCTCAGTGAGTTCAGGGAATGTGAGTATGTTATTGGAACAAGAGGCAACTTCAGATAAAATGGTGTGTTTAGTTATCAATATACTCATAGTGTATATTAGTCTTTTGTCGTGTTTTTCAATTTTCTTTTACTTGAATAAATATTCTTTATTAATTGTTTACACAACGACTGGGCAGGTTCCTCACTGGGTTGTACATTGTTCCTCACATTAATCCAAGCAAATATACACCACTAAGAATTATTGTTTCAAGTTATCTTCAGGGTTTTGAGACACACTCACAGGTAACTTCAGTGGATTTCTTAACAGACTACTCCTGCTCCTATCCTGATTTGGAACTATAATCACTGTTCCTTCATTGTCACTGGGTCAAACTCTTGCAACCCCCTTCCTCACAGCATGGTGGGTATTCAAACTGCACATGCACTCTAGTGGTTTAAGACGGCAGCGCACCATCATCATCTCAATTAAAATGGACAATGAATGCTGGCCGAGCCCATGATGCCCACATCCCATCAGTTAATATATATTCTAATGTTCTTTTGTTAATACTGATCCAGTACTGTAACCATAATTTCATTAGTTTTGTATATTTTCCATGCTTTTTGTTGACTTGACTAACCAAGTGTTTGATCATTTGTCTAGAAACACATAGCTCATGGCTTGGTTCCTGCAGCCACCATAGCTCCCAGAGCCGCTGTTCCCCGTACCCCTCCCCCTCGTAGTCCAGACCCTTCTCCAGAGAGGCCAAGGTACATTGGACTATCAGTTTTATTTATATTTTTGCATGCTTGATGTACTGAAAAAATAATCTAAAAGATTAGTTAGCAATATTAATTATTTGTTCACTTTCAAAACTACATGTTTTCTGATCTGGTTTGACCACATCTCATGATAGTGCTTTCTTGTATTATATCATTATTGATTGCATATAATAATCATTTCATATCATTGCTGATTTATCTGAAATGACAATGCTTGAAATTGATGTGTTGTTTAGATTGTATGAAAGAAGTTTGTTTTTTGTTAAATATTAATAGTCATTGGATATGAACATCTTTGTTGTTACCAGGGGCTAGAGTTAGCTCAGTTGGCTAATCTGCTAGCATGTAATTCAGAATGACTTTAGATCCCCATTCTCTGACTGAGATAGACTTTGGGCCTGCCTCCTCATCCTGCGATCATGGCATATTCTGTGGCTTGGTGACCCTAGAATAATTGAGGATGCTATCTGAAGAAGTTGTTGCTACTTGCTACTGCATATTGTATCATCTTATGACTACAGCAGATGTTAACTGCTGTGCAAACCAAGTCCCAGACGGAAACTTGGCTTCCTGGGCTACCTGTATTCTGAAAATGAGAAGAAAATGTATCAAACTCTGCAGCACAAAATGACCCTTTTGCCACTTAATTAAAAGGTCCATTAACAAAAAGAAAAGAAAATGTAAGCACACAAGATTACAGTTATACAATTAAAATTGGTCTTAAAAATCATTCCTCAAAAAGACTCACTACGCCAGACCTACAAGTAAACACCATGCACGCAATGCTCCCCTATAGGTGTTTAACTATAAAAATCCAAGAATATTACCCTCAAGGCAAATCTGCTGTCACTTTAATGCGGCTTACCACGAGCCCTCTCACTCACATCCATTATCCTGGGGACAGGACTTCCGGTTGCGGCTATGCGGAGCTAAGTCGCACATTCGGCGGCTCCCGCAAAAATGGACTTTTGGGCTCTTTTCAGGGCCGCCAACGGCACTTTTTCGACATTTCCCGGTGTGGGAAGGAGTCTCCAACAGCTCCCCGTCAGTATATGGCTTCAACTAGGAGCGGGGCGACAAAAAAGGTGGTGGTGGACCCGAAGAAGGTGCGAGGGAAGAAGGACAAAATGGCGGCGGGCGGAGACCAGGCAGCGTGGATGCAGTGGGCGGAAGAGCAGCAGGAGGGTATCCAGCGCTGCTTCAGAGAGATTAAAAAGGACCTGCTAGAGCCGATGAAGGCATCTATTGATAAGCTGCTGGAGACACAGACGGCCCAGGGAGTGGCGATCCGCAAGGCTCGACAAAAGATCTCTGACAATGAGGATGAGATCTTAGGCCTGGCGGTAAAGGTGGAGGCGCACGAGGCGCGCCACAAGAAATGGCAGGAGCGGTTCGAGGAGATGGAGAATCTGTCGAGGCGGAAGAATCTGTGGATTCTGGGCCTCCCGGAGGGGCTGGAGGGGCCGGACGTGGGGGCCTATGTGGTCACCATGTTGAATTCTCTGATGGGAGCGGGGTCCTTCCAGGGGCCCTTGGAGCTGGAAGGGGCCCATAGAGTGCTGGTGACGAGGCCCAAGGCTAACGAGCCTCCGTGGGCGGTGCTGGTGAGGTTCCATCGGTTCGTCGATCGGGAGTGTGTGCTCAGATGGGCCAAGAAGGAGAGGAGCAGCAGGTGGGAGACCGCAGAGGTTCGGATATATTAGGACTGGAGTGCGGAGGTGGCGAAGAGGAGGACCGGGTACAATCGAGCGAAGGTGGTGCTGCACAGGAAGGGGGTGAAGTTTGGCATGTTGCAGCCGGCGCGACTGTGGGTTACCTACAAGGACCGGCACCATTACTTTGAGTCTCCGGAGGAGGCATGGGCCTTTGTTCAGGCCGAGAAGTTGGACACAGATTGAGGGTCGGGACGGGCGATTGGGGACTGCGGTTGATATGTTATGTTTATTTTTGTTTCGGGGGGGGGGGCCTTTGTATTGCTCTGGGTTTCTTTTTCTTTGTGTTTTTTCTCTTTTGGGTTGGTGAGGGTGGCTGGGGCAGGTTGGGCACTGTTTTGGTTGGGTTGGTCGGGGGGGCTCTTGGAGGTGAGATGGGGCCCCGCGGGGGAGGGGGAGGCCCGAGCCAGGGATGAGGGGACCGAGCCTGTTAAAGGAGCTGCGTCAGAGGTGGCGGAGCCTGGTAGGTGGAAAGCGCGGGCTTTTTCCCGTGCTGAAGACTGGAGGGGGCGGGGCCGGGGCGGGGCAGCAAGGGTTGTTTCCCGCGCTTAGAGGGGGAGGGGGAGAGCCTATGGGTGGGGACGGGAGAGGAGGGTGTGCCACACAATGGGAGGAGTCGAAGGAGAGGCGGGAGTGGCCGGGGTCAGCAGGAGTCAGCTGACTTGCGGAAGTGCAATGGGGGAGTAAATCAGCTAGGATGGGTCCTAGCCGGTGGGGGGTGGGGGGTTGGGTGGGGGGGGAATCGAGTTGCTGCTGCTATGGTCGAGGAGCTGGAGCGAGTGGGGGGGTCGAGACGGGGGTATGCCGCTGTGGGGAACGGGCCGGGTGTGGGGTGCGGGCGCGTGGCTGGCTGAGGAGGGGGTCATGGCTAGTCGGCGGGGGAGGGGGCGGGTAGCCCCCTGATCCGGCTGATAACCTGGAATGTAAGGGGACTGAATGAGCCGGTTAAGCGGGCCGCAGTGTTCGCGCACCCGAAGGGGCTCAAGGCGGATGTGGCTATGCTTCAGGAGACACACCTGAAGGTGGCAGACCAGGTAAGATTGAGGAAAGGGTGGGTAGGTCAGGTGTTTCACTCGGGGCTGGATGCCAAAAATTGAGGGGTGGCGATCTTGGTGGGAAAGAAGGTGTCGTTTGAGGCGTCGAGCATTGTGGCAGATAATGGCGGCAGGTACATAATGGTAAGTGGTAAGTTGCAGGGAGAGAGGGTGGTACTGGTCAATGTGTATGCCCCGAACTGGGACGATGCGGGTTTTATGCGGCGTATGTTGGGTCGGATCCCAGACTTGGAAGTGGGGGGCCTGATAATGGGGGGAGACTTTAACAAGGTGCTGGATCCGGCACTGGATCGCTCCCGGTCTAGGACGGGTAGGAAGCCGGCGGTGGCTAGAGTGCTGAGGGGGTTTATGGACCAGATGGGAGGGGTGGACCCTTGGAGATTTGCAAGGCCAGGGGCTAGGGAATTTTCATTCTTTTCACATGTCCATAAGGCTTATTCCCGAATTGACTTTTTCATCTTGAGTAGGGCGCTGATAGCGAGAGTAGAGGATACTGAGTATTCGGCAATAGCCATTTCGGACTACGCCTGGCATTGGGTGGTCTTGGAGATGGGGGAGGAGAGGGACCAGTGCCCGCTGTGGCACTTGGAGGTGGGGCTGTTGGCGGACGAGGAGGTGAGCGAGCGGGTCCGAGGAAGTCTAGAGAGGTACCTGGAGACCAACGACAATGGGGAGGTCCGAGTGGGGATGATATGGGAGGCACTGAAGGCGGTGGTGAGGGGAGAGCTGATCTCCATTAGGGCCCACAAGGAGCGGGGGGAGAGGGAGAGGCTGGTGGGGGAGATGGTGAGGGTAGACAGGAGGTATGCGGAGGAGCCCGAGGAAGGATTGTTGAGGAAGAGGCGTAGCCTCCAGGCCGAATTCGACCTGGTGACCACCGGGAAGGCGGAGGTACAGTGGAGGAAGGCCCAGGGGGCGATTTACGAGTATGGGGAAAAGGCAAGCCGGATGCTGGCACATCAGCTTTGGAAGCGGGACGCAGCTAGGGAGATCGGGGGAGTTAAGGACAGGGGAGGGAGTGTGGTGCGGAGTGGAGCTGGCATCAATGGGGTCTTCAGGGACCTCTACGAGGAATTGTACCGATCCGAGCCCCCACGGGAGGAGGGAGGGATGGGCCGCTTCCTGGACCAATTGAGGTTTCCAAAGGTGGAAGAGGGACTGGTGGCGGGACTGGGGACCCCGATTGGACTGGAGGAGCTGATCAAAGGGATAGGGAGCATGCAGGCGGGGAAGGCACTGGGGCCGGACGGTTTCCCGGTTGTATTCTATAAAAAATATATGGACCTGTTGGGCCCGCTGTTAGTTAGGACCTTCAATGAGGCAAGGGAGGGGGGGCTTTGCCCCTGACGATGTCCCGGGCACTGATCTCCTTGATCCTGAAACGGGACAAGGATCCCCTGCAGTGTGGGTCTGACAGGCCGATTTCGTTGCTAAACGTAGATGCCAAGGTGCTGGCGAAGGTCTTAGCCACGAGGATTGAGGATTGTGTGCCGCAGATCATCCACGAAGACCAGACGGGGTTTGTGAAGGGGAGGCAGTTGAACGCGAATGTGCGGAGGCTTTTGAACGTTATCTTAATGCCGGCGAGGGAGGGGGAGGCGGAGATAGTGGTGGCGATGGACGCTGAGAAAGCCTTCGATAGGGTAGAGTGGGGGTACCTGTGCGAGGTGCTGAAGAGGTTCGGGTTTTGGGAGGGGTTTGTCAGGTGGGTTAGGCTGTTGTATGAGGTCCCGATGGCGAGTGTGGCCACAAACAGGAGGAGGTCCGAGTACATTCGGTTGCACCGAGGGACGAGACAGGGTGTCCCTTGTCCCCCCTGCTCTTTGCACTGGCGATTGAACCCCTGGCTATGGCACTGAGGGAGTCAAGGAACTGGAGGGGGTTGGTGCGTGGTGGGGAGGAGCACAGGGTGTCACTTTATGCGGACGACCTGCTGCTGTATGTGGCGGACCCGGTGGGAGGAATGCCGGAGGTAATGAGGATTCTTAGGGAATTCAGGGACTTTTCGGCGTACAAGCTCAACATGGGGAAGAGCGAGCTGTTCATAGTTAATCCAGGGGACCAGGAGAGGGGGATTGGCGAGCTCCCACTAAAAAAGGCAGAGAGGAGCTTCAGGTATCTGGGAGTCCAGGTGGCCAGGAGCTTGGGGGCCCTGCATAGGCTTAATTTTACAAGGCTGGTGGAGCAAATGAAGGAGGAGTTCAAGAGGTGGGACGCGGTGCCGCTGTCCTTGGCGGGTAGGGTGCAGTCAATCAAAATGACGGTGCTCCCAAGGTTTTTGTTCCTGCTCCAGTGCCTCCCTGTGTTTATCCCGTAGGCTTTTTTCAGGCGGGTTAACAGGAGTATAATGGGGTTTGTGTGGGCGCGAGGGACTCCGAGGGTGAGAAGGGTGTTCCTGGAGCAGAGTAGAGATAGGGGGAACTGGCGCTGCCCAACCTCTGTGGGTACAACTGGGCCGCCAATGCGACGATGGTGCGCAAGTGGGTGATGGAGAAGGAGGGGGCTGCATGGAAGAGGCTGGAGACGGCGTCTTGTGTGGATACGAGTCTGGGGGCGCTGGCAACGGCGCTGCTGCCGCTCCCTCCAAGGAGGTATACCACGAGCCTGGTGGTGGTGGCTGCCCTCAAAATTTGGGGGCAGTGGAGGCGGCACAGGGGGGAAATGGGGGCCTCGGCGGGGACCCCATTATGGGGGAACCACCGGTTCGCCCCAGGAGGAACAGGTGGAGGGTTTGCAGGGTGGCACAGGGCAGGGATACGAAAGTTGGGGAACCTGTTTGTGGACGGGAAGTTCGCGAGCCTGGGTGAGCTGGAGGAGATGTACGGGCTCCCCCCGGGGCAACACCTTCAGGTACTTACAGGTAAGGGCGTTTGCCAGATGGCAGGTGGCGGAATTCCCGCGGCTACGGCCACACACAGTACAGGACAGATTGCTCTCGGGGGGGGGGGGGGGGGGTATATAAATTTTATATATATTTTTTAATTATCCTGGGGACATATACTCAGTACAAGATTGCTTTCTGTAACCTAAAGACATTTATGGCTTGACTGGATGGTTGATTTAAACTGCACTCTTTCCTACCCTAGGCCTGTTTCTAGGGGATCTTCCTCACATAGCCAATCCCCAAGCTCTCCACAGTAACTCTAAAATATCTTTTTCTCATCTTTCATCTCAAGTTTCATTGTTCTCAGCACTCCTTCAAACTTAAGTTCTTCAAATTATAAAAATCTTTCATGTTCTCCTTTAGCCCTTGTTTTTGGGTCAAATAGAATTTAATAAGCTTCCCATATTTACTTCGGAAACCTTTGCAAACTGTAAAAGCCTTTTTACTTCCCGTTGAAATGTAGCAGTTGAAAACGACAAATCCTAGGTGTCTCAAAATGTAAATGTCTGAAACTAACCTATTTACTTGTAAATTATGACCAGGAAATTCTCCTTACAAATGCATACATCTAACATCTTTGTACTTTTTCTCTCAACTCTTCAGATAAAAGGTCTTCAGTGATTTTTTTCCCCCAGTTTAATTAAATCAGTTACAGTATACACATACAGCCTTCTTACAGAATAACACAATATTTCTCCAAAATATAAAACAATTAACATCCATTCTCACAATAGTAGCGTTGGACAAATATCAATTCCTGGGTAGTTTAACTTGTACACTTCTAACAAATGTAAGGTGTTGGAGTTCTGCAAATGATAATAGAATTCTCATAATGATAGATAATTGTTAGAGGAATTTAACACTCCATTCTGAGTCTGTAATTGAGTGTTTGTTCCATATTGCATCCTCGCTGTAAGGAAATAGAGGAAATCAATGGTTCCTTTGTCATTATCATCTGGTATATTGCAAAGTTGAATAATGGAAATCTGAGAATAAAATTTGCAAGATTTCAGTTTGTAACAGCTAATGAAGGAAACTATTTTTTGTGACTAATCTCATCATACAGAATTATCTTCTTTAAAGAATTTTAAACTGTTCAGCATTTATTGTTTCTGTTGTGAATTAAACTTACTTACCATTTCAGGTCAGCTTTGGCAGCAGTGATTTTAACCTCTTGCTTGACTGGTCGTACTGTTGCCATTCCTCAACCACATTTGACAGGGCTTCGTCAGAGGTCCTATTCTGAAAGCGATTGGACACATTCAGACCAAAGGAGCATTCTTGAACCTTATGCCACTGTAGCTGATCTGGAGTTAAGGTACTATACAGTTAAATTGTCGCATCTTAATTGACTGGTTTATTCAGTAGAATTGTTACAAGCACTTGTGTATCTTTAAAGATAGGTGCAAAATATGATTCATTTGATGAACATAATTAATTACCGACTCAAAATCTCCCCTATTCTTTATCCTTTTTGTCTTTTCAGGTTAACATTGATCCCTCAACCATATCCATCTAATTCCACCAATGTGTGGAAGCACAAACATCCTCTATTGTGTCATAGCTCATAATTGTTGCTATTTCTCATTTTATATGTACAAATGCACCCTACCCATAGAACAATCCATAGAATCCTTACAGTGCAGAAGGAGGCCATTTGGTCCATCGAGTCTGCACTGACCCTCCAAAAGAGCATCTTAGCCAGGCACCCACTCCCGCCCTACCCCTGTAAGCCAACCTAACCATTGGACACTAAGGGGAAATTTAGAATGTTCAATCCACCTTAGCTGCACATCTTTGAATTGTACGAGGAAACTGAGGACCTGAAGGAAATACATGCAGATGTGGGGAGAACGTACAAACTCCACACAATCGGTCACCCAAGGCCAGAATTGAACCCGGGTCCCTGGCGCTGTGAGGCAGTAGGGCTACTGAACTGTTTTTCCTGCTTTGTTACTTTCCAAATAGAATCATAGAATTTACAGTGCAGAAGGAGGCCATTCGGCCCATCGAGTCTGCTCTTGGAAAGAGCACCCTACCCAAACGCACACCACCCTATCCCCATAACCCAGTAACCCCATTCAACCAACACTAAAGGCAATTTTGGACACTAAGGGCAATTTAGCATGGCCAATCCACTTAACCTGCTCATCTTTGGACTTGGAATACTTGGAATAAATACTTGGAAGCTCTTTGTTCCTGACCTGGCTTATCCTTGCAAAGTGTCAAGATATACATGTACAGGACCTTCTTGCTGAATCTGCTAAGCGGTCTGGGGAAGTACTTGCTTTGTTTGCAATTTTGAGTACCCGCAGCACTTGAGTGCATCTTGGATGCTAATCTGCCAAGGGGGTCAGAAAGGCTAGTGGAAGAGTGGTATGCTGCGGTAGGCCATGCTGGATCTCTCCCAGGAATCATTAGCTAACCTCTCAAGGGCCCCTTGGGCTGCATGCAAGCATTGTTTTGAAAAGAAATTCAAGTTATTTTCAAGCGTCTGCCTGGACTTGCAGATAGTCTGACCAGGCACTGATCCTTCTTTCGACTGAGTGGCAAGGATGCAGGAACTTTGGTTCGTGTCCTTGACCCTGGTGATGTTCTCGCCATCTTTGCATCAAAGGCTTTTTAAGGGGTGGGCTTAGGCTTTTTTCTTATAAGGCTGAGCTTGAATTAGTGTAAACATTTGAGATTCACTGGTGTTCTGGGCCATGTTCCATTTTTTGTACGTTTTTGGGTGGAGCTGTTTCCTTTTCCTTATAAATTAAACTACCCAATTATTTTTTTTCCCATTAAGGGGCAATTTAGAGTGGTCAATTCACTTACCCTGCACATCTTTAAGTTGTGGGAGTGAGACCCACGCAGACACGGGGAGAATGTGCAAACTCCACACGGACAGTGACCCAGAGCCGGTATCGAACCCGGGTCCTCAGCGCCATGAAGCAGCAGTGCTAACCACTGCAGCACAGTGCTGCTCCTGGACTTGACATCATCCTCACCAACCTGCCTGCTGCAGATACATCTGTAGAAGTGACCAGCGCACAGACTTTGTGGAGACAAAGTCCCATCTTCGCATTGAGATTACCCTCCATTGTATTTTGTGGCACTAACGGAGCAAGCACAGTGGGCTAAGACAGCTGGCTTGTAATGCAGAACAAGACCAGCAGCACGGGTTCAATTCCCGTTCCAGCCTCACCGAACAGGCACTGGAATGTGGCGACTAGGGGCTTTTCACAGTAACTTCATTGAAGCCTACTTGTGACAATAAGCGGTTATTAATTATTATTACTACCTTGCTAAATGAAATGAAATGAAAATCGCTTATTGTCACAAGTAGGCTTCAAATGAAGTTACTGTGAAAAGCCCCTAGTCGCCACATTCTGGCGCCTGTTCGGGGAGGCTGTTACGGGAATTGAACCGTGCTGCTGGTCTGCCTTGGTCTGCTTTCAAAGCCAGCGATTTAGCCCTGTGCTAAACAGCCCCTGTAAATGGGACAGACTTCGAACAAATCTAGTAACCCCTAGACTGGGCATCCATGAGGCATTGTGGGCCATCAGATGCAGCAGAATTATAGTCAACACAATCTACAAGCTCATGGCCTGGCATATTCCCCACTCTACCATTATGACCAAGCCAGGGGATCAACCCTGGTTCAATGAGGATTGCAGAAGAGCATGCCAGGAGCAACACAATAGTACTGAAGACTTGTGCTCCAGAACTTGCCGCACTCCTAGCCAACCTGTTCCAGTACAACTGCAACACTGGCATCTACCTGGCAATGTGGAAAATTGCCCAAGTGTGTCCTGTACACAAGAAACAGGACAAATGCAACTCAGCCAATACTGCCCTCTCAGTCTACTCTCCATCATCAGCAAAGTGATGGAAGGAGTCATCAACAGTGTTATCAAGCGGCACTTACTCAGCAACAACCTGCTCACAGACGCTCATTTCGGGTCCAGCCAGGGCCACTCCACTCCTGACCTAATTACAGCCTTGGTTCAAACATGGACAAAAGAGCTGAATGCCATAAAAGACTAACAAAAATGTTGGCCTAGCCACACCCTGTAAATTAATTTTTTTGAAAGTGTACCTATGCAAGATTTTAAAAATTAAAAAAGAAGACACCTGGTGCCTGGGATTGATTATTTTAACTCTGTTCTGTGATTCACGTTTAATGTTTTCTATGAAAAAGTCAATTTTTGGTTGTGTCTGCTAACATTTGCTGCAGGTTAGTAAGGGAGACTCAAATTGCAATTTTCGATGTGAGGGAAATTAGTATGAGTAAATGAGCTATAAATTCTCTTTTAATGAAAAACTCTAGCATGCATTTTTTAGTTATTTATTAGATTGCATTTTCAAGCCACGTGTTTTCTTAAAATAAAAGAATAATGATGCCAATGCAGGAATTCTGAAATAAAAACAGAAAATGCTGGAAAAATTCAGCCGGTCTAGCAGCATCTATGGGGAGAGGCACAGAATCAACGTTTCAAGTCTGTATGACTTAGACTTGGGCTCTGAGGAAGACACATACAGACTCAAAATGTTTTAATATGTGTCTCTCTCCACTGATGCTACCAGATTTGCTGAATTTTTCTAGCATTAACTTTTTATTTCAGATTTACAGCATCCAAAGTATTTTGCTTTTATCTTAAAACTGACATATGCTTGTAAATATCAAACCTTGATATAGAATTCATTTTTCCATGTTATTTCCTATACAATATTTCCCTTTACATTATTTCCCTATACATCTGTTAAGTACATTTTGTAGAATTGTGGAAAATTTGATACTTGTTTCCATCACTGATTTCTCTTTGAAAAGGAATGAAAGGCGAAGTACACTTAGGGGCAGGCCTCGATTGCCACTGCCTTCTGATTCTGATGAAGAATATAATGAAGAAGAAGATGACCTAGATATGAAACATTTGCCCGATAAAGCAGATGAACCACATTACTATGTTCTAGAAAAAGAAGAGGAAGTACAAAATAAAGAGCCCATGTATGCTGTTCCTTACAAGGAGAAACAGGTGAATGTTTATATTTGATATATTGTTGTATTTAAACTATATTATGAAAAGTCAGCACCTTTCATGGTAAGGATGCTTTTATATCTCAATATATAAATTAAATACTGTAATACAGCTTTGTATTACAGCAGTGGGTTTGCCCTGCTGCCTCAAGGCGCTGAGCTCCCAGGTTCGATCCCGGCTCTGGGTCACTGTCTGTGTGGAGTTTGCACATTCTCTCCGTGTTTGCGTGGGTTTCGCCCCCACAGCCCAAAGATGTGCAGGTTAGGTGGATTGGCCACGCTAAATTGCCCCTTAATTGGAAAAAATTAATTGGGTACTCTAAATTTGAAAAAAAATTTTTTAAAAAGAAATGGAACAACCCTAAAATATCAAGATGATATGTTAATCTCCAGAGTTTCATTGTAAATCCTGCTTTAAAACCTTCATATATTTAAGGCCAAGGGATGGTTGCTCGTGCACATCTGGTGCCCAGTGTAATGATCAGGTGAGAAGGGGTGAACTGATTCCCTTCTATTCAACCACCTTGGTTGGTCACAACAAAAGTCTAAGTTTCCTTTTCACAAGGAGTTGCTTTTTCCAAATCCAAATGTAATTAACTATATAAGTTGTGAGCAATAAGGAGCCAATCAAACGAGATTTTTCTTGAGTCAACGAAAGAGCAGAGTTACTATCCACAAACAGGAGGAGAAAAATAATAAAAAGGTGACATCACACACACAGGTGGCAGAAATGAGAGAAGTTAGAAACCAATAAAAAAAGTTAGAAATACATGGTTTAAGTGTCCTCTCGTTGCCCTGGCGACATAGATTTTTAGACACTGTGGCCAATTTCGATGAGCCAATTTTGTAGATGCGATCTGATATAGAAGATGTTCCAATTGTTACGAGTTCTCAGTTCGTTGATAGGGATCTAGTAAAGTTGGCTTCTGAAACAGGTAATACACTTGTTCCCAAAAGTGAGCGAGGGAGAGAGCCGAGCTTTCAGCCAATTTCTTTTTCTGCTGAAAACTGTATTGCAATCTCTCTCTGCAGTAGCTGAAACCTGGCCTGAAATACGCCATCCATTGTGGGCCTGTCTGTGGCACCCATTGTTTCACTATCCAGCACTTCACATTTTAATAATCATAATCTTTATTATTGTCACAAGTAGGCTTACATTAACACTGCATTGAAATTACTGTGAAAATTCCCACACTCCGGCACCTGTTCGGGTACACTGAAGAAGAATTCAGAATGTCCAAATTACCTAACAGCACATCTTTTGGGAGGAAACTGGAGCACCCGAAGGAAACCCACTCAGACAAGGAGAGAAAGTGCAGACTCCGCACAGACAGTGACCCAAGCTGGGAATCGAACTTGGAATCCTGGCGCAGTGAAGCAACAGTGCTAACCACTGTGCTACCTTTAATGTCGCTTCCTTAGAAAGTGATGAGTTTCAATGGATCTCTGAATTATAGGAAATGTCTCTTTATTCACACTCCCTGAGGGCAATTTGTTTTTCATTTTGATGGAAGGTCACCGTACATTTTTAAGAAGTTTGTTTTGTCTCATTTCAAATTGCAAAATTTCACATCAGTTGAAAAATTATTTAAAAATAAAAGTCACTGTGTGACTATAGCCTATTTAGCCATCCATCACCTGACTTGACTATACCATGCCTCCCTCTTCCAACATCATTACTCCACTTAAAATGATAAGATAACCTTTATTATTGTCACTAGTAGGCTTACATTAGCACTGCAATGAAGTTACTGTGTAAATCCCCTTATCGCCACACTCAGGCACCGTTGAAAAGTCCAAATGTGTGTAGAATAACGCAGAAATCCAGAAGTTACAGCCATTGATTTTGCACTCCTCCAGAAGGTGTGCTGTTGACATATCCCCATGCTGCAATCTATGAAAAATCCTTGAACTGTTGAAACTTCCACTTGCATGCCGTTAGTCTAGTTGTAAAACCCTTTTGAATAAGTTACACCTTGATGAATGAAGTGCAACTTGGTTTTTAATGGCGTGCTGATCTCACCATTGCTGCTAAACATCCTTGTGGTCCATGAAAAACTATTTTTGTATTTGTGGAATGTTAAATTTCTTAATTTATTATTTACAAATTTCAAATTAAAGGTAAAGGGATTAATTCTTTTAATTTTCTGCTTTGCTGTCTTTGAGGATACATCAATGTGATGTACTATGATTGTCTGCTTGTTGACATCCCTGCTGTTGCATGCCTGAAGATGCCTTGACTTTGTGTCAGGTTTCAACTGCTGTCAGGAAAGGGGAAGTTGCACCAGAGAGGTCCAGATCTGTGTGGGCAGCTTTTTTCAAGTGCTGTTGCTTCGCCAGTGACCAAAACACTTAATACCTTTATTCCCGATTCCATCACTCTCCAGCCACAATCTACACAGTTTGTAGGTTTGAAGAGAGCAACAAACTACAAGTTGGGCTTTTGACCCACATCCTATCCATTACAAAGTTTGTGCTTATTTCCATCTCTGTAACATTGTCCACTGCCCCATTTCTGTCATCTCCTGCTGAAACTCTTAAACCGATCTTCTTATGCAGACCTTCTGTAATCCTCATGGATCGACTATTGCCAGCTCCTCTAACCAGCTTCAGTTTATTTAAATCACTGCTGCCTATATCTTGTCCCGCTCCATGTCCCACTCACTCTTACTCAGACTTCACTGACTTGAACTTGTGTTCAAACCCCTTTGTGACTTTGCTGCTCCTTATTTCTGTAGAGTTGTCCAGCCTTATAAGTTCACCTCCCCATAAGTCTTCATTTCACTAACTTAGGCCTCCCAACATTAGTTACAGAATAGTGTAGAAATCAGCAAGTTAGAGGAACATGTTACAAGGTCACTGCAATCATTGTGGGGGACTTTAATCTTTATGTAGGCATGGCAAGCCAAATTGGCAAAAAGTTTCAAATTGGAAGACAAATTCATGGAATGTATTGAAGGCAGTTTTCTGCAACAAATTGTTGAGGAACCATCCAGCCTATCTTAGATCTGGTATTGTGTAATGAATAGGGTTAATTAGTGATCTCATAGTAAAGGATCATTTGGGAAAGAGTGATCACAATCATAGAATTTCACACTGATTGAATGTGATGTGGTTACGTCCAAAACTAAAGTCTCAAATTTAAACACAACGAGTTTCATATTTTTGCGGGATGAGTTCGCTAAGGTTAATTGGGATTGGTGCCTTTCTTGAATTAAACAAAAGTGGGGGGGAAATAGTTTCCTGGTGCATTCTCTATGACAACATTTCAACCGTTCACCACGCTGTCGGGAACATCTCAGGACGTCACCTGAGGCTCTCCCCCGATGCTCCACCCCCGATAGGCCGAGTCCCCGACGGCATGGTGTGCATGTCCTCTCACTTTTCGGGGAGGGAGCCGTTCAGTTGGAAGGGGGGCTTCGGCGGGGGTTGGGGAGACTGTTGGGGGGTGGCGAGGGGGGCAGTTTTTTTTGGCATGCTGGGTCCACGCGTGGCCTGCGCCATGTTGTATGACGTGGCCGCCGCCATGCGCATGCGCAGCCACGGACCCAGCAATTCTGCGTCCGTATCCACAGGTAAAGCCAGGGGGCTTTACGTGGCGCGGCTGCTAGCCCCCCGCTGGGCGGATAATCAGTGCGGGGGCGGCTCCAATGTTTTAGTCGTAAGACCAAATGAATCCTGCGGACATAGCTGCAGAATCGGAGAATCCAGCCCATGATGCTAGATACATTCATAGCGCCGAGGTCCCAGGTTTGATACCGGCTCTGGGTCACTGTCCATGTGGAGTTTGCACATTCTCCCCGTGTTTGTGTGGGTTTCACCCCCACAACCCAAAGATGTGTAGGCTAGGTGGATTGGCCATGCTAAATTGCCCCTTAATTGGAAAAAATGAATTGGGTACTCTAAATTTATTTTTAAAAATGATGGTAGATAAATAATGGTGAACATTTAAATAAATAATTAAAAATTCTCAATGAACATGCTGTCCCTTGATGAATTAAAACTCCACTGGAAAAGTGATCCAATTCTAAATAAATAGAAAGTTAACAATAGTCTTGGGTTAAAGGAAGACGCTCACAAAATTGCAAAAAGAGTCTAAATCCTGAGGATTTTGGAGGATTTTTAAAAATTAGAAAGGAATGATCAAGACATTGATTAAAAAGTATAAAATAAAACTGGAGGGGGTGCAGGTGGTATTAGTGAAACTGAAGGGGGTGCAGGTAGTATTAGTGAATGTGTATGCGCCAACTTGGGATGATGTGGAGTTTATAAAGAGGATGCCGGGGAAGATACCGTACCTGGACTCTCACAGGTTGGTCATGGGAGGGGACTTCAACACAGTTATGGACCCTAGCTTAGACTGGTCAAGCTCAAAAACGGCCAGGGTGCCAGCAATGGCAAAGGAACTAAGAGGGTTCATGGAGCTGATGGGGGGGCTGGATCCATGGAGATTTGGCAGCCGAGGGCGAAGGAGTTCTCCTACTCACACATGCATAAAGTGTACTCCCGGATTGATTTCTTTATTTTGAGCAGGGTCTTTCTGGCTTGGGTAGTGGACACTGGGTATTCGGCGATTACAGTCTCAGACCATGCAGCGCACTGGGTTGACCTGCAGGTTAGTAAAGACAGTAATCAGCGCCTGCACTGGAGGTTAGATGTGGGACTTTTGGCGGATGAAGGGGTGTGCGAACGGCTGAGGAAATGCATTCAGAGCTACCTGCAGGTCAATGACACGGGGGAAACTTCGGCAGCAGTGGTTTGGGAAGCACTGAAGGCGGTGGTAAGGGGGAGCTGACCTCGATCCGGGCTCACAGAAGGTTGACAGGGCAGAGACGGACAGACGGGTAAAGGACATATTACAGAGGGATAGGTATGTGGAGACCCCAGAGGCAGGGTTCCTGAGGGAACGGCGGAGGCTGCAGGCGGAGTTTAGCTTGCTGATCACAGGGAGGGCGGTGGAGCAGCTGAGAAAATTTATGAACATGGGGAGAAGGCCAGCACAATGCTTGCACAGCAGCTAAGGAAGAGGGAGGCAGCTAGGGAGAGAGGAAAACTGAAGGACGGTGAGGGGAACCTGGTTGGTGATTCGGTAGGGGTGAATAAGGCGTTTATAGATTTCTACAGCAGGATGTACAAGTCGGAACGCCCTACGGGGCCAGAGGGGATGAGGCGTTTCTTGGAGGGGCTGAATTTCCCAACGGAGAGTGGGTAGAAGTGCTGGGGGCCCCATTTGGGCTGGAAGAGATAGTGGAGGGCTTGAAGGGTGTCAAATCCCAAATTTCTTTACCCGTCAGTCTGGCGTCAATAAAAGTCGAGATGGATTTGCAGGTACAGCATTAGTTATTTTATTTAGCTTGCAAGCTTTACTCAGTTCACAGCGGCACAAAGCACATCTTGCTTCGTACACCTCTGGAATCAAGTGAGTCTGTAGAATAAAGAAGTCTCTACTGATACATTCAAATGGCATCAAGTTTCACATACACGATTCCCATAGGTCATCTTATACCCCTCCTGACCTGGTAATACATTCTGATTGGCTCACTTCCAATCCCGTCCTCTGGCCCCTATTACCCAGCATCCTTTTCTCCTCCTTTGGTGGACACACCTCTTCCTTTGCTTTGCCATGCGGTCTGAAATCCTTTGTCTGTGAACTCACCAGAACGAGACTGGCCTAGCTCTACACTACAATAACTAATATCTCTAAAGTAACTATTTTATATCACATTCGTCAAGGGCATGCAGGCGGGTAAGGCCCCTGGTCCGGACGGGTACCCAGTGGAGTTCTATAAAAGGTTCTCGGGGATACTGGGGCCAGTGTTGTTGAGGATGTTCAGTGAGTCAAGGAAAGGAGGGGTGCTGCCCCTGACGATGTCACAGGTGTTACTCTGTTTATCTGGTTATAAATATGGCGGTTAATATGGTCACCTTCCTTAATCCTGTAGCCACGTAAAATGGCTGCGTTCCGATTAATCTGGCCAAAACCCAGTTTGAAATGGCTAACCCGAAAGGCTGCAGGGAAAAACAGCTAACAAGACACAAGCAGGCAGCTGCAGACAGTATTGCATATTCGGCTCTGGGAAAGTTAGCCCAGATCGATACTCAGGGCTATCAACAGCCCATCAACCCAGGTATTTGCAGTTACATTCAGGACTGTTTGCAGCCCATCTATCCAGGCATTTGCAGTTAAATTGGCTATCCCCGGGAACAATTGCAACATATTAGCAATTGAATACCGGGCCAGACCTGTCGGCGCCTGCAGTGGCCGAAACAAAGACAGGTGAACGACCACCCCCCGATCGAGGAATCGCCTCACCATTGGACACATCGACCCAAGGGATTGGGAACAAATCCAATCACTTGGGACTCCGGGTCAAGGGCTGCCCCGGGAGGCGGGAAGCCCCTGGGCCCTATAAAAGTGAGGGGCCAAGTTCAGATCTCTCTCTCTCTGTCCTCTTCGCCTGCTCGAGACTTTCGCAAGAACAGCAACCGGCAACTGTAAGTTTGAATCCAGCGATCGCTATCGGTAGAGACACCTAGCCACCGACCTGTAGCAGCCTTTTGAATCCCGCGGGCCAGATCTGATTGGACAAGCCATTCGTTTCCCTGATCTGGTGGGCTCTTCCTAAGTTAAGTATTGGCCAGTAATGATAGGTTTATTATATAGAAAGTAGTATTAGGGTATTAATATTGCTTGTATATGATAAATGACCGTTTTAATCCTTACTAAGCGGTGTGCTGTATTATTAATCATAACCTGAACTTGAACCACGTGGCGGTATCATAAAGATACCTGGCCGACTCGTGAGCAAAGGTGACGTAATCAGAGCCAATAGACTAAGGCTAAAAAGAGCAACAATCCTAATTATGTTTACCTTTCTACTTCCAGAGTCGCCAGGTATCTCTCGATACCGCCACAAGGTTCAACCCGAATACCGATCAAAGAGCCAATACACCAGTTAGTCAGTTCAAAGTCAATACTATTTATTTACACACACAGTAAGATCTACTCATGCACAACAGTACTACAAACTAAACTATCTCTAACGCTAACGCCTATACTTAACTTCGGGTGCCCACTTAGTCTGAGGAACAATGCCCGTTGTTCCGATCTGAGGCTGCTGGGTTCAAAGAAAAACAGGAGAACAGTTAAGGTCGTCCGTCTGGTAGCGAGCGTTGATCTTGCACTTACTTGCTTCTGGTGATGCTGGTGGATGGGTCTCTCCACCTCAGAGCCAAATCCAAGAGAGCGAATCTCTCGTGGGGGCTCCTTCTTATACTTGGAGGGGCTTTGTGCACTTTTAAGTGGGCCTTAAACTTGGTCCCAATTAATTGTTATCGATCTTGACCAATAAAGGGGTGGGTGCCCTGATGGCTGGGCATGTAATTGCCGTTGACCTTGCTTTGTTTGTGCCTTTCGGTTGGGGTACTGGCGCCGGGATGTCTGCGACAGTATCATCTACCTGAGCATTAGTCCTTTGTTCCTCGGAGATGGGCCATCAATATGCTAATCGACCCAGAGTTTTGATTCCGTCTGGTAACTGCTTCCCAAATATACATTCAGGCACTGTGCCTGCTTGTTGTCTAGCATTGTCCACATTTCCCTACATTCTTTGTGAGCGTCCATTTTGTATTCTGGAAGTGGCCATCCCAGATGGCTACACAGGCAAGATTTTGTCTAGCATTGTCCACATTTCCCTACATTCTTTGTGAGCGTCCATTTTGTATTCTGGAAGTGGCCATCCCAGATGGCTACACAGGCAAGATTTCGCTGATTCTTAAGCGGGACAAGAACCCGGACCTGTGTGGGCCCTACAGACCGATCTCCCTGTTGAATGTGGATGCCTAGTTGCTGGCCAAAATCTTGTCCTCCAGGATTGAGGACTTTGTTCCGGACGTTATTGGGGAGGACCTGACGGGGTTTGTTAAGGGTAGGCAGTTGGTGGCCAATGTAAGAAGGCTGTTAAATGTGATCATGATGCTCCCGGAAGGTAGGGAGGTTGAGGTAGTGATCGCATTGGATGCAGAAAAGGCTTTTGATCAGGTAGAATGGGACTATCTGTGGGAGGTATTGGGACGGTTTGGATTTGGGCGAGGCTTTATTGACTGTGTCAGGTTACTGCATCAGGCTCCTTGGCAAATGTGCGAATGAACAGGACAATTTCAGACTGCATCGGGGGACGAGACACGGTTGCCCCCTCTCCCCACTGTTGTTTGCGCTGGCTGTAGAGCCGTTGGCAATCGCTCTGAGAGCTCCAAGGGGCTGGAGGGGACTGGTCGGGGGGGGGGGGGGGGGGAGAGGAGCACAGGGTTTCGCTCTATGCGGATGATCCGCTTCTGTACGTTTCGGACCCAGTAGAGGGGATGGAGGAAATCATGAAGATTTCAGGGGAATTCGGCCGGTTTTCGGGGTATAAGCTAAACATGGATAAGAGTGAGATGTTTGTGGTTCAGGCGAGGGGACAGGAGGGGTGACTGGAGGAGCTGCCGTTTAGGTCAGTAGGGGGTAGTTTTAGGTACCTGGGCATCCAAGTGGCGCGGGAACGGGACTGGCTGCATAAATTGAATCTGGCCCGGCTAGTGGACCAAATGAAGGACGATTTCCGGAGATGGGATGCGCTCCCGTTGTCGCTGGCCGGGAGGGTACAAACAGTGAAAATGACGGTCCTCCCGAGGTTCCTATTTGCATTTCAATGTCTCCCCATTTTTATTCCGCGGTCCTTTTTTAAATGGGTCAACAGGGTGATCATGGGCTTCCTCTGGACGGGCAAGACCCCGTGGGTAAGGAAGGTAATGCTGGAGCTGAGCCGGGGGAAGGGCGGGCTGGCGCTGCCAAATTTTAGCAATTACTACTCGGCGGCTAACATAGCCATGATCAGGAAGTGGGTGGTGGGGGAGGGGTTGGCGTGGGTGCGGATGGAGGCGGCTTCTTGCAAGGGCACCAGTCTGGGTGTTGAAAACTGCACCTCTGCCGCTCCCGCCGGCGCTGTACTCCACCAGTCCAGTGGTGGTGGCGGCCCTGAAACTTTGGGGCCAGTGGAGGTGGCATGTGGGAACAGTGGGAGCATTGGTCTGGGCCCCAATTTGTGATTACCACCGGTTTGCCCCGGGGAGTATGGATGGGGGTTTCTGGGTATGGTGGAGAGCGGGGATTGAGAGGATGGGGTATATGTTTATAGAGGGGAGCTTTCCGAGTCTGAGGGCGCTGGAGGAAAAGTTTGGGCTGGCGAGGGAAAATAAATTCAGATATTTGCAGGTGCGTGACTTCCTTTGTAAAAAGGTGGCAGCCTTCCCGTTCCTACCGCTGAGGGGGATTCAGGACAGGGTAATTTCCAGAGAGTGGGGGGGGGGGGGGGGGGGGGCGTCTCGGACATTCGTCGACTTCCTTGTGGAAAATTAATCGTCAGCAGACCGGGGGGTGGAATAGTTTGGGTTAGAGTAGGGGGTCAATAAGGGTGGGACCTGTATGAAAGGTAAACGGTTTTTGCACTTTGTTTATGGTTTCATGTATCTTGTCTATTTTGTTGTTGTTTCTACACCAAAAATACCTCAATAAAATTTTTATTAAAAAAAAAGTATAAAATAGAATAAGATTAAACTAGCAAAAAATGTAAAAATAGATTGCAGGAACGTTTACAAGAATGTAAAAAGAAAGCAATTAAGGTCAGTAAACATGGGTCCCTCGGCAATAACTGGAGAAGGTATGTGGGGAATAAGGAAATGGAGAGACATTAAACAATCATATCGGCTTTCCACAGTAGAATAAAAGTGAGGAACTTGAAGTAATTAATATTTGCAAAAAAAATGGTCCAGAGAAGTCAATGAGCCTAAAAGCATACAAAATCCCTGGACCTGATGACTTATCCTAAAAGGGGTGCCTGCAGAGATGGTGAAGGCATTAATTTTAAATATCCAAAATTCCCAATTTTCTGGAAAGTTTCTTGTGGATTGGAAAGTTGCAATTGTAACCCAGCTTTTCAAGCAAGGAGAAAGGGAACAGAGAACCACAGGTCACTAAGAGTGATCAAGTGATAATCGAGTTATGGAAGAAGTTCAACCATGTTCCTATTATACAGTGGAGAAGGCTCGAGTGACCATATTGTGTATCAAGCTCCTATTTCTTACTTTATGTTAATTAGCAAAGTGATCATTCAAATGATTGCCAGTTTAATTTTCTGGCCTAGAAAGTGGGATAAACTGTGAAGTCCCATTTTTTTGAGTAGTGAAGCAGGACCTGATGCAGGTTCATCCCCTGGCAGAGTCGTGCATCTAGAATCAAGAATACAAATGTGGCTACTGCTGCAGTGGTGAGAGGCCTAAAGTAGCAGAAATAGCTGGTGGCTTCTGGACCTCTGGTTACAGATCATGAAAGAACAGCCAGAGTCCTCTAGCTGGAAAAATATGTGGAACTGAAAAATATAATGAGAGGTGCCAGTATATAGTCAAAGACCTGGTCATAGATGTTTGTCAGTGTTCTTGTGTAGCAATACACTAAGAAGCATAAGAGAGATCTGATTGAATTTATTTATGAATCTTGCCACTAAGTGGAATGATTGAAACATAGCATGGATACATTTAAGCAGAGCCTTGATGCAAACTGAGGGAGAGCGGATAGAGGGAAATTCGGCATGGTGAAGAGAAGGGTGATGCAATGTAGTCCTCTGATTAAGAATCCAAAAAATATTGCTACCACTGATCCTGAAAATTTTCTTGGTTTCATAATCCTGGTATGGAGGATGGAAGTGAGGTATTGGAGGAGGATAATGTGGTCAACCACGTCAAAGGCTGCAATGAGGTAACGTTTATAGAGAATGCCATTTGTGTTTTGGTTTAGGGCTGTTACACTGCTCTGGCAGAGATAGAAATCTGATTGGAGAGATTCATAGAGGGAGTTGTGGGAAAAGGGATGTGATGTACACATTCAAGGATTTGGGAGGGCAAACCAAGGTTGGCAATACAGTGGTAGTTCACAAGAACTGAGTTTTTGAGTGAGACAGTAATGATGACAATGTGAAAAGGAGAGGAATATGGCTTTAGAAAGAACCATTTATTGTCAACTACATAATGTTTACGACATAAACCTTGGATTCAATGCTTAGCTAAAATAGGCTGGTAAAATAAGCATCTTATAATAAGAAAATGCAGTGCAATGTATTTTAAGTAATAAAGGATGCTTACTGTTCAGTAAATGAACTTGCAAGGAAAGGTCTTTCTACAGCCATTGGGTAGTGCTGTACCGACATTGCCAAAATATTTGCTGATCTTATATGATGATTGCCTGAGTGTGTTTCTGCAACATCTTTCTTTGTTTGATATCAAAATTCCGATGACACTACTATCAACATTGCAATCAGTGTGGGGTGGGGGTTTAGCTCACAGGAATGTGTGACTTGGAAACAAATAGGGACTTAAAATTAATGACTTTTGATTGCGTCTGCAATCCAGCTTCAAAACACCCACTGCAGGCTTAAAGGCAGTGTGTTTGGATGCCTGAGAGTAACCACCTCAGTCTTTTAATTACTGGGTTCGACAGGTAGTTATTTGCCCAATTCATATCTTTAGGAGATCTTAATGGGGTATTTTTAAATAGAATTTAAGATCTTCAACAGGGGTTTCTTTGGACTCCGAAATCGATCAGTGAAAAAGAAGCGAGATTACATTATAGTTCAGATGAGTACTTACATTTGCCATTACCGTATCTGATTGAGACTTCACAGATTACAGTTGGTGTTTCAGTTTCCTCTGGTAAACATTTGACATGGAATTCTTTTGAAAAAATATTTTTATTGAACTTTTAACATTTTGTATCAAGAATTTGCAAATCAAAACCAAATTAGTACGAGGGAGGCAAAGGCAAGGGTGTCAGCCTCCCTCCCCATGTAGAACTCTGGCTACTCTGAAACCCCGAAGATCACCACTAGTGGGCATGTATTCATCCTCACTCCCACAATCCTGGACATAGCCTCAAAGAAGGATGTCCAGTAGCCGACGAGTCTGGGGCAAGACCAGAACATGTGGGTGTGGTCGGCTGGACCTCCCTGGCACCGTTAGCATTTGTCCTCCACCTCCGGGGAGAACCGACTCATTCGTGTTCTGGTTTGCTGTGCCCTGTGCACCACCTTTAGCTGCATTAGGCTCAGCCTTGCGCATGTGGAGGTGAAATTTACCCTGTGCAGTGCTTCGATCCAGAGTCCTCCCCCTATCTACCTGCCTAGTTATTCTTCCCACCATTTCTTTGTCTTGTTCAGGGGTGAACGTTCTTCTTCTAACAGCTATCCATACATGTCCTTTACAGTTCCCCTCCCCTAGATCGTCCGTGTTCAGTAGTCGATCTAACAGTGAATGTCCTGGCATCTGGGAGTACGTTGTCGTTCCCTCGTGGGAGCTGGAACTTCTCAGTGAGTTCCCCCAGGGTCGCTACTCTACATCCGTGTACATGACCCTAACCGTCAGTCTCCTCTTGTCCTGTCTTCACGTTTTGAAGGAGGCGTCCAATATTGCCGGAGTGAACCTGTAATTATAGCAGATGGGGGGCCATCACGGACATCTTGGGTAGTCTGAAATGTTGCCTTTTTTGATTCCACGTTCAGAGCATGGCTACTACCACTGGGCATTTCGAGCATCTGGCTGCGGGGATGGGAGTGCTGTTGTGGCTAACGCTCGGAGGAATGTCACTGCACAGGAACTCCTCCATCGCCACCCATTCCGCTCCCGGTTCCATGACCCATTCTAGTACTCTTTCTGCGGTGGCCACCCATTAGTAGAACTAGAGGTTCGAGAGGGCGAGCCTCCTTTGCAGGATCTTCTTCCTAATCCTCAAGCTCTTTCCCCTCAAGCAAACACCATGATTAACTTATCAACTGGGTTGAAAAAGGACTTGGAGCTGTAGATTGGGAGGGATTTGAACAGGAAGAGGAACCTGGGCAGCATGCTCATCTTGATCGTCTGCACTCTCCCTTCAAGGGAAAGTGGGTATGAGTCCCACCCCTGAAGGGCCTTTTTAATTTCCTCCACCAGACTCGTGAAGTTCCACTTGTGGATCCGTGCCCAGTCATGGCTATTTGGATCCCCAAGTAACGGAATTTGGCGTGGACTAGCTTGATTGGTAGACTCCCAGCTCTGCTCCTCCCCCTGTGGGTTTACAGGGAAGATTTCACTCTTACTCACGTTAAGTTTGTAACTTAAGACGGTTCCGAACTCCTTCAGGAGTTTCATTATTCCTCCCATGCTGGCCAGGGGTTTGGGATATAGAGGAGGAGTTTATCTGCATAATGTGAGACTCTGTGCTCTCTGTCACCCCTTTGGATACCTCTCCACCCCTTCAGTGCTCTGAGGGCAATTGCCAGTGGTCAAAATTGTCAGGGCAAACAGCAGCAGGGAACGCGGGCATCCCTGCCTTGTGCCTCTGTGCAGCCGGATGTATCCTGAGCTGGTGGTGTTTGTCTGTACTCTTGCCATAGGAGCACTGTACAGTAGTCTCACCCTGGACGTGAACCCTTGCCCAAACCCAAACCATTTGAATACTTCTCTGAGGTACTTCCATTCGACCCTGTTGAGGCCTTCACTGCGTCCAGGGAGATGATCACTTCCGGTGTTCTCTCCCCGGATGGGGTCATGATCGCGTTCAGCAGGTTGCTGATTTTGCTGTTAGCTGCCTGCCCTTGACAAAGCCCGTCTGATCTTCTGCAACTACCTCTGGCACGCAATACTCCAGTCGCCTCGCCAGGGCATTCGCCAGGATGACATGGAATTCTTGAGTAGAAATAGTTTATTTTCCTCAACTTTGGAAGCTTTCAACTGACAAGATTGGAACATAGGAGGTGTTTGACAACATGTCAGAAGAGGAAAGGCATAACCAACCAAGGCTGTGACAGCATGCACAGAGAGGTGCCAAGGAGACGATGCCCAATTTACTGGCTTTTTAAAAACATTCAGAGAAAATGAGCATTGCTGGCAAGGCTGACATTTGTGTGTCGTTAATTGTATATGTGAAGGTGGTGGTGAACCGCTTTCTTGAGCTGCTGCTGTCCATATGATGTAGGTACAGTGATATTTTTAAAGGATAGGCTTGCAGACCACAAAGGTACAAAGAAACAAGAGCTTTATTGGAAAGGTGTTTACTCAACAGGCTATTAGGATAGACTGCCAGTTTGCCATGCAAACAGCCGATGATGTCAACAATACGTTACATGATTGGACCTTAAGTGACCTTGTTCCAACCAGGAGCAAACATTAATATACAATAGGTACACCAACAATGATGTTACGGGCGAGTTCACAGGTTTTACCCAACGACACCTGGTGCTGTGGTTCCAAGTCAGGATTATATGTGGTTTAGAGGGGAGCTTGCTTCCTTGAACTCTAAGAAGACCAGTGCTTCATCAGGTAATGATGGGCATACAGATGCATGGAAGACCAGCTACCTGCAGGATCTGGCAGACATGTATTATCACCGACTGTGAAGATCATGACTGCCCTCAATTTTGTTTTGTTTTGTCTCCAGTTTCACCAGGGTGCTACTAGAAACATTGTGATAGTTTTGGTGTTCCCAGCACATAAATGTGCAAGCCAGATCATAGATGGCTTGTTTCTCAGGGCTGAAAGTTGTATGAATGTTTCCTGTGATGTTTGTAGCCAGGATGAATAGGCTCTCTGATTAGCCCCCTCGGCTGGATTCCCCAGGTTCAAGGTGCCATTGACTACATGGATGTGGCAATTAGAGCAGTCGCACAGCAACAAGAGTTTAGATAAACTGCAAGGGATGTTTGTCCATTTGTGCAGAGCTGGTGTACAACTGCAAGAAGAGTTCATGCAGGTCTGTATTAGACTCCTTCGGAGCTGTCATGATACATTTGTACTGTAGACCTTTTTGTTCCTGGTGGCAGACTGTAGAGCTGGATAGTTGGAGACCCACAGGCAATACCCTTGGTGAATTACAATTTCTTAGTGTGTGATCTAACCGCATTGCAACAGAGTCCCATGTTGAGCGCGTTTAGCTGGGTGTTTCCTGACGTTCACAGTGCTGAGAAAGACCACGCTATCGAATGAGAACGCCCCACCGAGTCCTCACTTAGTCCCGTTTCCTGCACTGAGGAGCTCTGCTCGTCAGAGCTTCTCAATGTGACTTCCGGTAGCAGCCATGGTGTGAGTGGTCACACATTTGGTAGCTCTCGCTCATGGCGGTGTTTTTGGACCTTTTCCCCAGCTAACGGGTGGATGTGTTGAGGGAAAAAAGGTGCAGGAGTGGTGGCAGGGAAGGGTGGCCCACCGGTGGATGGAGTCATGGACCTGGAGTGGTTTTAAAAGAAAGGAGCAGTTGGAGCGAGAGGCTTTACCTGAAACACGGGAAGATGGCGGAGGGTCAGGGATCGGCCCTACCATCTCAGTGGTCAATGGAGTAGCTGGTGGACTTCTTGAATGAGAAGTTCACCCAGCAGAGGAAAGAGACTCTGGAGAACCTGGCAAGGACAGTGGGCCCGATTAAGGCATGACTAGGTTGGAAGGCCTGACATGATTATGGTGGGCAGCATTCATGAGATGTAAATGGAATTTGTGCCACCTGCCAGCATGAAGACTGACCTGCCATTGGGAGAGTTGCAACATGATTTTATGCTGGCACGTTTCTGCCTTTTTGGCTCTGACACATTCTCTACGCCAGCCCACCAACTAATCTGCCACAGGCAGGTTGGGAGATCATTCCCCAAATCTGAAGGAATGAGACTCTGCATTTGTTAATATTAATTTTCAGTGCCAAAAATTTGTTAGGCAGTAATTAAAACTTACCATACCTTTAAATGTAGCTTACACTGGAGTGGACAAGTCGCAATTTCTTTGAAGAGTTTAATGTGTGAATATCAAATAAGTACATCAACATCGCCCCTTTCCATGTATTTTAATGGAAAGTCTGTCAGCGAAATGCCATTCTTTTGCAACCTCTGGAGGAGCTGAACATCTTGGCAAGCAAATTCTTACTTTGAATCAATATTATTATCGCAAAGTCTGGCGTTCTTGAGATTTTGATGTGATTCTTAATACTTTCTTGAACTTGGCTTTTTAACTTTCTCGCTTATGTCTTATTTGTTTAGGATGAAATCCCAGTATCTGTGAGTAGTGAAATTACTGACATTTCTTCCTATGATGCAGCGTCTGCCAGTCTCATACATGAACCAAAATCTGGACACGGTAGAGGTAAACAACATGAATTACTTTATTACTGACTGTGAAACATACTGGAGCTTGCTTTTGTACTTTTAGGTATAAAGACACTAGATGATAACCCTGAGATACAATAATCAGGTCTGCTCCTTCCTAACTTGTTTGTGATAGTCAAACGAGTTTATCATATTCATCAGAAACATCTCCAAATGCTTCCTGTACAGTAGGAAATTATATGAATTAATCCAGATTTACTGCTCTAACAATTCCACTTAAGCTATGCAAAACATTGTAATTTATGGCTCCCTGGTGGCAATTGTAAACATAACTTATTACGTTTTAATTGTATTTTCTTGGGGAGGTTTTTATGTATATTGTATGTATATATAATATATTTATATATATAGTGTGGAGATATATATATATATATATATATATAATATACTTGTATATATAGTATATTTATATAGGTTATACAATTTGATTTCACATTTCAGGAATTTTTAGTTGGATCAGCAATAGGAGGTTTTGCAAACTAGGTGTTTTTGTCAGTTATGATTCACCAGGCACCCAAGCATATGTGGGATTCTTTAAGTCATGATGTAAATTGCTTGGCACTAATCCCTTTCCATTCATCAGTCACTGTTTCAGGGTCCATTACATTACAACTTTGGTTCCTGCTTCACCTAGAGCTTGGGTTGCATGATAGCACAGTGGTTGGCACTGTTACTTCACAGCGCCAGGGTCTCAGGTTAGATTCCCGGCTTGGGTCACTGTCTGTGCGGAGTCTGCACGTTCTCCCCGTGTCTGCGTGGGTTTCCTCCGGGTGCTCCGGTTTCCTCCCACAAGTCCTGAAAGACGTGCTTTTAGGTAATTTGGACATTCTGAGATCTCCCTCCGTGTACCCAAACAGGCGCTGTAATGTTTTTTTTAAATTTAGAGTACCCAATTCATATTTCCAATTAAAGGGGCAATTTAGCGTGGCCAATCCACCTAGCCTGCACATCTTTGGGTTGTGGGGGTGAAACCCACGCAGACACGGGGATAATGTGCAAACTCCACACGGACAGTGACCCAGAGCTAGGATCAAACCTGGGACCTCGGCGCCGTGAGGCAGCAGTGCTACTCACTGCGCCACCGTGCTGCCACCAGATGCTGTAATGTAGCGACTAGGGGCTTTTCACAGTAACTTCATTGCAGTGTTAATGTAAACCTACTTGTGACAATAAAGATTATTAAATTAGAGCTTTGTTTCAAAAAGTGTTTTCATTTCAGTATTATTCATCTGTCACCCTACCCCTGCACCTCTACTGCTAAAAGCTTCACACGTGTTTTTGCTATCTCTGAGTTCTTTCTATATTGAGTTCTTTGAGAAGGTGACCAAACAGGTGGATGAGGGTAAAGCAGTTGATGTGGTGTATATGGATTTCAGTAAAGCGTTTGATAAGGTTCCCCATGGTAGGCTATTGCAGAAAATACGGAGGCATGGGATTCAGGGTGATTTAGCAGTTTGGATCAGAAATTGGCTAGCTGGAAGAAGACAAAGGGTGGTGGTTGATGGGAAGTGTTCAGACTGGAGTCCAGTTACTAGTGGTGTACCACAAGGATCTGTTTTGGGGCCATTGCTGTTTGTCATTTTTATAAATGACCTGGAGGAGGGCGTAGAAGGATGGGTGAGTAAATTTGCAGATGACACTAAAGTTGGTGGAGTTGTCGACAGTGCGGAAGGATGTTACAAGTTACAGAGGGACATAGATAAGCTGCAGCGCTGGGCTGAGAGGTGGCAAATGGAGTTTAATGCAGAAAAGTGTGAGGTGATTCATTTTGGAAGGAATAACAGGAAGACAGAGTACTGGGCTAATGGTAAGATACTTGGCAGTGTGGATGAGCAGAGGGATCTTGGTGTCCATGTACATAGATCCCTGAAAGTTGCCACTCAGGTTGAGAGGGTTGTTAAGAAGGCGTACGGTGTGTTAGCTTTTATTGGTAGAGGGATTGAGTTTCGGAGCCATGAGTTCATGTTGCAGCTGTACAAAACTCTGGTGCGGCCGCATTTAGAGTATTGCGTGTAATTCTGGTCACCGCATTATAGGAAGGATGTGGAAGCATTGGAAAGGGTGCAGAGGAGATTTACCAGAATGTTGCCTGGTATGGAGGGAAGATTTTATGAGGAAAGGCTGAGGGACTTGAGGCTGTTTTCGTTAGAGAGAAGAAGGTTAAGAGGTGACTTAATTGAGGCATACAAGATGATCAGAGGATTGGATAGGGTGGACAGTGAGAGCCTTTTTCCTCGGATGGTGATGTCTAGCACGAGGGGGACATAGCTTTAAATTGAGGGGAGATAGATATAAGACAGACGTTAGAGGTAGGTTCTTTACTCAGCGAGTAGTAAGGGTGTGGCATGCCCTGCCTGCAACAGTAGTGGACTCGCCAACACTAAGGGTATTCAAATGGTCATTGGATAGACATATGGACGATAAGGGAATAGTGGAATGAGCTTTAGAGTGGTTTCACAGGTCGGCGCATCATCGAGGGCTGAAGGGCCTGTACTGTGCTGTAATGTTCTATGTTCTATCTCTAGATTTAATAATTCTGCCAGTCTCCTTGCTGGTCTCCCTGCCTCCAATAAGGCCCATTTTATCACATGTAACCTATCCTATACTATGCCCCACGTCCCCACCATCCTTGTTCTCCACTGAAATTTAAATCTTTGTCTTACAACTTCATTGAAGCTTACTTGTGACATTAAGCAATTATTATTATTATTGTCTTTAAATCTCTCATGCTTTGGTCTATCCCATCTTCACAAACTCCTCATGCCCTGTATCTTTCCTTCCTAAGAACTCAATTCCTTAGTGGATCTCCCATTCCTATAACTCCTCCCATCAGTAGGTGAACCTTTGTCTTACTACTCATGTAATTCTCTCACAAAAGCTCCCGCAACACTCTACCCCTCGTTCCTCCTTTTATAAACCTTCTCAAAACTCACCGCTTTAACCAACCGTTTGGTTAGTCCATCAACCCTCTCCCTCCCTAGCTAGATATTGAGGTTTTTTCTTGGCTAAAGAGCTATATAAATACAAAATGTTATTGTAACCTGCATCAAAGTTCTTTGGACTCGGATAAATAAGTGGCAGTCACAGGGAGAATTGTCTGACACCGAGCTAATTTAAATGCTTATTTTAACTCTCAATTTTTTTTCCAATATGCAATTGACACTCAAATTAATCACAATGCTTCAAAGAAACCTGTTTTTATTGCTTGTCACAATATTCTTACTTTGGTACAGTTCGTTGTGGTAATGTCTTATGATGATTCACTCCATTTTTATGTGGGATTTGTTCTAGTGCTGGTAACCATCTCACTGTAAACTATTATTAATTTTCCTTAATGTTCTCATCTGGCTCTTATGCCAATCTAACCTCTCATCTTAATTTGTCACAATGAATTTTTTTCTTGAAACTCCGTTATCTTTTGGGGTATTTTTTTGAAATGTTGAGTTACAAGTGTTATTTTTAAAAATAAATTTAGAGTATCCAATTATTTTTTTTCCAATCCATCTACCCTGCACACCTTTGGATTGTGGGGGTGAGACCCACACAGACACGGGGAGAATATAATATAATAATTTTTATTGTCACAAGTAGGCTTACATTAACACTGCAATGTAGTTACTGTGAAAAGCTCCTAGTCGCCACATTCCTGCACCAGTTCAGGTACACGGAGAGAGAATTCAGAATGTCCAAATTACCTAACAGCACATATTTCGGGACTTGTGGGAGGAAACCGTAGCACTCGGAGGAAACCCATGCAGACACGGAGAACGTGCAGACTCCACATAGACAGTGACCCAAGCCAGGAATCGAACCTGGGACCCTGGCGCTGTGAAGCAACAGTGCTAACCGCATTGTGCAAACTCCACACGGACAATGACCCGGGTTCGGCAACAGTGCTAACCACTGAATTGCAAAGGTTATGTGTGTGTTTCATATACAGATTGTTCTGTAGGTTTGCATCTTATTGACTATTATCTATGAAAATACGAGTTTTACAGACTGAAATAGGTTGGTGTTTGCTAGGGAATATTTAACTACTGTAAATTAGATATTATGTATTTATATGCAAAACATCCATTTGTCAGATAATTGTAATTTGAACACACTAGAATTCAAAAGCATCATTTTGATCATTCTAAGGCTTCAAAATTAATATTCTCTCAGAGTTAATGCACTTGGACATTAAGTGGTGATGACATGATAAAAAGAAAGCTGTCTTATGAGAAGTATATAGTTAGGTTTCATGCAATCTTTTAGATTAACTTTCCATTTATCTTTTAATTTGCTCAATTTGTTTGAGGGTGAAATAATTAGATTTTTATTATTTTTGGCCTATACAGTTAGCACTCAAGCTTTTAAAAAAAAATAATTCTAAGAAAACATTTTGCACTTTTATTAGTTCTGAACAGTTTACTCTGTGCTAAGTTTGATATATTTTTAGGATACATGCAACATCCTTCCATGGTAGGATTAATTTAAAAAAGTTAATAGCTTTATATTCTGACTGCCAAATTGAAACAAAGTAATTTTAATCTAATTGATCACACTTGTGTTCCTCTTCTGTACACTTCATTAGCTAATGACTTTGTTCCGAATGTTAGTAACATTACTATAGCTGTGTGGTCATTTCATATTGTTAGAATACAGTTTTGTTTGCAATTTGCAACTTTATAGCTGAAAGATCTGAGAAACTGATTGGTACTTGATTTTTTTTCTCATATGCTACTCTGGACTGATTTGCTAAGTGAGTTTTCAAAAATATGTGTGTTTTAAAACAGTTATGTATCTGTGAATACATTCGTGCTGGTTCAGCTGGATGTGTTGTGACATCAGCAAAGTTTGCACGAGCTTTGAGAGGATCACCATCTTGATTGTATTGAGCAACACCCTTAATAAACCTCTCATTGTGTTTTACAAGAACCCAGAGTGTTGCTACTGCTATACCGTTTGTCTTTGATGTGACAAAAGAAATATAATGAGAGAAAACTGGTGATGAGGATTGAGGCAGAAACATTGCTTGAAAGAAGATTTTTGTTTACTATTTGTGGGATGGCATCGGGAGCAATGGAAGATTCTCGGGACTGGACCGCCTACACAACAGACATCTGGTGAAACAATGTCACCGATATGAAGATTTAACAAAACCTTTCGACTGCAACTGTGTGTAAGAAGACTGACAGTCAGGGAAAACTTGCTTGCGTTGGAGTGAATAGGGCCTAGCCTGTAGCGACCGCGTGCATAGTGAAGCTACACGGGCTGTGGGAAACGGGGATTTCAAAGTCTACTGACTCTGCATGGGCCAGTAATGAGGAGAAAAGTCAAAATTCTCGGACATAAAAGGGAAAGATTTCCTAATTGCCTGTTCAAGAGATTGATAATGCCATCCTTTCCAACATGGTCAGAAGGGGGGAAGTGTAGACCCTAGGAGCCAAGATCCAAAAATGGCGCCATTGATGTGATTGATGAGAATTCTGAAATATGGAATTTGTATGAAGAAAGATTCCAATTGTTTTTAGTAGCCAATCAGACACCAGAGGACCTAAAGGTCGCAACGTTTCTCAGCTCAGTTGGCCATAAACGTTTATGCTGCTACAGAATCTTCTTCACCCAGCAAAACCAGGAGACTTGTCCTTCAATGAATTAATGAAAATCTTCGAAGGACATTTCTCTCCTAAACCGTCATTGATTGCAAAAATGTTCTGATTCCACCGCCATAGCCAGTAAGAAGGTGAAATCATTTTATAGTTTATAGCGTCTTTAAGAAGATTAGCTAGATATTGTGAATTTGGTCCAACATTGGATTATACTATTTCAGACAGGCTGGTTTGTGGGTTACACCTGAAGCAATTTAGAGGAAGCTGCTTACTATGGAATAGAATCGAATCCATAGAATGGAATCCCTACAGTGCAGAAAGAGGCCATTCAGCCCATCGAGTAGCACCGACCTTCCGAAAGAGCACCCTACCCAGGCCCATTCCCCCGTCCTATCCCCGTAACCCCACCTAACCTGCATATCTTTGGACTGTGGAAGGAAACCGGAGCACCTGGGGAAACCCACACAGACACTTGGTGATTTAACTCTGAAAGCTGCTGTGGAAGTTGCCACATCCATGGGGCCTGCAACAAGAGAAGTTTTGCAGATAGAGGCTGGAGCTAAGATCCACAAATGTATACCTCAAAGAACAGCACTGCAAAGGTGCAACCATGCCACTGTTGTACCCAGGTTACACTGAGGGAGGAATGCTGGAGTAAATCGAACACATGCAAGAGCTGTGGCAAGAAGGGGCATATTGTGTTGGGCGCAGAAAACTACTTCTACACCAAGAAAGTGCAAGAAGATGAACACAAGTAAACAATCTAGTCGTGTCTACAAATTAGTAGACAAAGCTCATAATCATTCAAAAGACAACATAACCAAGCTACTGCAAGAACTTAAACTAGGTGTTTTGCTAATGCAAGGCGATCAACAATGTTTTTGGGCATATCCAAACTTGAAGGTCATGAAATTAAAATGGAAGTGGATACGGGCGCAGTAGTATCGCTAATATCTGAGCCAGTTTATCATCAAAAGCTGAAGATTCTGCCTTTAAAACTACCAAATACGATCCTAAGTTCATACACTGAAGAGTCTGTACCATTAAAAAGATATATTACAGTGAAAGTAGAAGCAAACATGTAGGCGGTGAAGTTGCCTCTTCACATTATCTGTGGAGACTTTGCTGTATTTGGCAGAGCATGGTTGGTTAAGGTTAGGCTTAACTGGGAACAGTCAATCAATTAATGGCTTCAAAGAGCAACTGAAGAAGTATTTTTTTTGTAAAATATTTATATTCTCCATTTTCACATTTTCTTCAAGATTTACACCCCACCAACAAACAGTAAACAGTAACAAATACAAAGTCAATTCCCTTAACAACAACAATCCCATCCTCCCACCACCCCAAACAATGACACCCCTGGCAATATAAGCATCAAATAAAACAAACCCTCCCACGGCGGGACAATCAAAGGAGAACAAAACAAAGAAAAAGGAATCGGGAATCGCATATGGTCACCGTTGAGCTATAGAGTCTTCCCCTCCCCCTCACATTAAATGCCATCCAATCCCCGAAAGAGTACCATACATGACACCCACGCATCGCAAGCCCTCCCCGACTCCTCCCCTCCACTTCCTTTTACAAAACTCCTCCCCCCAACCTCTGTTCCTTCCCCCCAACTTTCCACCCTGGCTAGACTCATCGGACCCTGTTCTGCCGGGCTCCGATGGCCGCAGCCCCTCCCCCCACGTCACTCCCGTTCACTGGCCGGCTTAAACCGGCCAACGTGGCGGCCCCCGCTGGGTCTCTTTCCCCCTAGCCCGGTCCCAGGGAAACCAAGAACTCCCCTTTAGCACACAAACCCCGCATACACACCCAAGCCCCAAAGAACCATCATTGCAAGCAAAAGTCCCATCTCTTCCCTTGTCCAAGTATATACAACATTAGCTCATTTAGCACATACACCAACAGCAGTGAAAAAATACAGTTACATGAGGCTACATCGACACATGTCCACTTCTCAATTCAGTCCTTCTGCCTTCGCAAACTCCTCCGCTGCTTCCGCCTTCCCAAAATAAATGTCCTTGGACTTGTAGGTCACCCTCAACTTAGCTGGGTATACTATGCCGCACTGCACTGTACTGATGTACAGTGCCTTCTTCACCCGGCTGAAGGCAGCCCGCCTCCTCGCCAGCTCCACCATATAGTCCTGATATATGCATATACCAGCTCCAGCCCACTGCACCACCCACTTCTGCTTTGCCCAGCACAGGACCTTCTCCTTCACACTGTACCTACGAAAACACTGAGTGACTACTCTCGGCGGCTCACCCTCCTTTGGTACAGGCCTCCAAGACCGGTGAGCCCGATCCAGTTCATATCGGGAGGGATCATCCCCCTCCCCCAATTGCTTCGCCAACATCGTGGCAAAATACTCAGTCGACCTCGGGCCTTCCACTCCTTCGGGAAGACTCACAATCCTCAGATTCTGTCGCCTGGATTTGTTTTCCAAGTCGTCCATTTTGCCTCGCAGACCCTTGTTGATCTCCATCACCTTCCACATCTCCTTCCCCATCGAGGTAATTTGATCACTATGCTGCAATAATGTCTCTTCCACTTCCTTCAGCGCCTTGCCTTGCTCCCGCACCTCTGCCACTGCGCTCAATACCGCCGCCCTCACCGGGGCAATCGCCTTCTCCACCAGCACTTTCAATACCGTCCCCATCTCCTTCTTCATCGCCTCCCTGTGCTTTGTGAACTGCCTTTCGAGTTCCGCGGCCATCACCGTAGTCATTTCTTCAGCCGTGGGCAATGTGGCCTCCCCTGGTGCCCCAACCTCCACTTTCCTTGCCGTCCCCGCGGTGACCTTTCCACTCCCCAAAGGACTTTCAGCTGCTTTTTCCACGGCCGTTTTTTTACTTGTTTTTGACATTTCTCTTCACTGTGCCTTCTCCCTACCGTTGCTGCCTCTGTAGCCCCTGGGACTGGCATTAATCTCCGAAAATGCCGTTCCCAAACAGGAGCCCTCCAATGTGCTGCTGCCTCCCGCCCGCCGTCACCAGAAGTCCTCGCAACTGAAGAAGTATGAGAAGATGTTCAAAGATATGTCAGGCTCTATGACTGGAGTTAAGCTACAGCTAAAAATCAAGCCAGACAGAATGCTTAATTGTCTGAAAGCTAGAACTGTACCATATGCCATCAAGCCTAAAGTTGAAGAAGAACTAGAAAGCTCAGTAAGAACAGGAGTCGTTGAACCTGTTGCTACAAGTAATTGGGTGACACCAATTGTTCCTGTATTAAAACGGGTTGGCTCAATGAGAAATTGTGGAGACTTAAAAACTACTTTTAACCCAGTTTTGTGCATAGATCATTATCCACTGCCACTGATTGAATACTTGTTTGCTAGACTTTCTGGAGGACAGAAAGTCAGTAAAATTGTTCTTTCACAGGCATATTTGCAGATGAATGTAGCTGCCGAATCACAGCCACTACTTACCATCGTAACGCACAAAGGTTTGTTTCGTTACAGAGGACTTCCTTCTGGAATTACATCTGCACCTGCTCTTTCTCAAAGATCCATGGATCAAATTCAAAGTGGGTTGAATGGAGTGCAGTTATTTAGATGACGTCACCGGTTCAAGTGAACAGGAACACTTGGAGAATTTGGAAGCTACCCTGAAGCGGTTGCAAAGCCACAACCTGAGAGTTATGAAGGAAAAGTGTGACTCTTTCAAGTCACCCATAAATTACTGTATTCATATCATTGACAAAGATGGTTCACAAAAAGTGCCAAAGAAAAAGTCAGCAATTGTAGTAGCACCACATCCTCAAATATGACACAACTAAGATCATTTAGAATTGATCAATTATAAGGGAGGGTGACGCGATGAGGCGAGGGTGGAGAAGAATCATAGTCAAGGGCGGAGAAAGAGGTCATCTTGGATGGGCCAGGTATTGGGTGAAATTAACGGGGGTAGAGCCAAAAGGGGAAGATGGCAGATGGTCGAGGGGAATGGAGACATAAACCCCCGGTGAGGCTGATAACGTGGAACATGCAAGGGCACAATGGACCGGTCAAAATATCGCGAGTCTTTGCGCATCTTAAAAGCTTGAAAGCGGAGGTGGTCTTCTGCAGGAGATGCACCTCTGCGTGAAGGACCAGGTTAGGCTAAGGAAGGGGTGGGTGGATCAGGTTTTCCACTCGGGCGTTGATTCAAAGTTGCGGGAGGTGGCAATTTTGATGAGTAAGTAAACGGGGTTTGTGAGCCCAAAGGAAGTGAGGGACCCAGGTGGGAGATCTGTGGTTGTGAGTGGGGTATTAGAAGGGAATCTAGTGGTGTTGGTGAATGTGTATGCACCGAATTGGGAGGCTGTAGGTTTTATGAGGGGAAGGTTGGCTGTAATCCCAGACTTGGCCATGCAACAGTTCATTATGGGAGGATATTTTAATTGTGTCCTGGAGCCGATGGTAGATAGATAGAGCCCCAGGTCAATGGGTAGGATACAAATGGCAAAGGAGCTTGGTGGATTTATGGAAAAGCTGGGTATGGTGGACCCGTGGCGCTTCAAGAACCCAGGGGGAAGGACTGGTCAGCAACTCCACCGGGAGTGTGGCTTGGCTGGGTGATTTCTATGACTTTCTTCGCTGGAAAAGATTGAATACGAGTTATGGGGTTCAGCGGAGGAAGGGGATGTTCGTGATCGTGTTTGAGGAGTTGTTCATAGAGGGAGCGGGGGAAGGCGAAAAAGGGGGGAAATGTGTATATCCGTGGAAATGGCCGACTCAGCCATGGCAGAGAATACACATTGATTATGCTGGCCCACAGGACGGACACATGTTCTTAGTGATTGTGGACCCGCACTGAAAATGGGCAAAACTCGTGATAAAGTCAACGACTGAGGAAATCATTGAAAAGCTAGACACAAATTCAAAAGATTTGGAACATCGGAGCAGATTATCAGTGATAATGGTATACAATTTACTTCAAAGGAGTTTGAGGACTATTTGAAAGGGAACGCTATACATCATATCAAGTTAACTCCATATCATCCAACAACGAATGGATTGGCTGAACGTTTTGTGCAATCATTAAAGCCTTCTATCAAGGCTTTGAAGGTTCAGGGGACATTATCAGCAAGAGCAAACACATTTCTAATATCTTACTGGAACACTACATGCTACCATGCAAAGATCACCGGCAGTGCTGCTGTTTAAGAGAAAATTACGAATACAGTTTGATTTGTTAACTCCACCTGATACTTCAGAGATTGTCAAACCACGACAACAACAAGCACAAGTATCTAGTAGAGAGGAAATCTCTGAAAAGTGAGTATTCAATCAGAGAGAGAGAGAGTGTTAGCTCGGAGCTACACCACCAACAATGATCCTAGCAAAGACGGGTCCAATATTGTACACCGTACAGATGGATGATGAACGAGTTTGGTGACGTCTTGCTGATTAGTTACTTGCTGCGCAAAGTGAATTTGCAGAAACGTTTCAAGAGGTTCTACAGTCAGAAGATCCAGAGAACTATACTTTGAAGTGGAGAACAAAGACATTGGTGAGTTCAGATTCTGTTTCTGCGGACTTTTCAATGCCTATAGTGATAGATACTGAAACTACTACTCAAGAAGGGCTATCTACAGAAAGGAACAAGGATAGTTCTGAGGTTGCAAGTAGCTGAATTCAAGAACACCGAATGCTACCAAAAAGGAATTCCACCACAGAGACTGTCTTATTGAATTGTATATATGTATAGAAATAATGTATCCGGCGATCTGTTGTATAAATATGAATTGTTGTTGTTGCACTAATTAAGTAAAGAGAGCGGGGTGTTATGTATCTGGGAATACATTCTTGCTGGTTCTGCATGATGTGTAGTGATGTCAATAGAGTGTAGAGCAGATTGTATTGAGCAACACCGTTAATAAACTTCTCATCGTGTTTTACAAGAATCTAGAGTGTGGCCACTTCCATACTTTTCTCTTTGCAGCATCAAAGAAATATTATGAAAACACTTGCACGTCTACACGTATTGCCCACAAGCTTTGCTGCAGCTTGTCATGATACATGGCCACACTTTTGTGTCAGCATTCATAATTTCAAATTGCTATTTCCATATTTCCCATTCAACTAGTGTTATTACAATCTTTGGCTAGTGGTTGGATTGTGCAGTGAATTTATGAACTCTCTCACCCAACTCCATCAGCATCTTGTACACAAAATCTTATATTTAGCAACTGATCATTTAGCAGTTTGCAAAATGATTTTGAAACTCTTTTTCTCTTGCAGAACAATTCCCAGTTCAAACGTCTAAGGTAAGAAAGACAAAATGTTAACCATTTTTCAGAGGAGGACAATGATTAAAAATATAAGTTAAGAAATAGGAGCACAAAGGAATAAGCCATTTGACTATTTGAACCTGGTCTTCCATTCACTAAGATCATGGCTGATTTGATTGTGACCTTAACTCTTCTTTTCTTTTTGGCCTCCCACCACCCTTTACTCCCTAGTAGATCAAAAATCTGTCTGGCTCAGTCTTGAATATATTCAATGACCCAGTCTCTACTGCCCTTTGGGTTACACAGCTCCAAGATTAGCGGACCTCTGAGAGAAAGAAAATCTTCCTCATGTCTGTTCTAAACAGGAGTCCTCTTATTTTTAAAATGTGCCCCCTAATTCCAGATTCTCCCACAAGGGAAAACATCATCCCAGAATCTACCTTGTCAAGCCCCCTCAGAATACTATTTGTTTTGATAAAATCACTTCCCATTCTTCTGAACTCCAAAGAATACAGGCCCAACCTGCTGAACCATTCCTCATAAGACAGCCCTTTCGCCCAGGAATCAGCCCTTTGAACCTTCTCTGAACTTATTCAAATACATCCCTCTATGTAAGGAAACCAAAACTGTATATAGTAAACCAGTTGTAGTGTCACCAATGCCCTGTACAGTTGTAGCAAGATTCCCCTATTTTTGTACTCCATTCCCCTTCCAATAAAGGCCCATGTTCCATTTGTCTTCCTAATTACATGCTGTATCTGCAGAATCACGGAAATGTTATTGCGCAAAAGGAAGCCATTTGGGTCATTTGTCCGCACCGGTTCTCCACAAGTGAGCATTATGATTTATTGCCATTCTACTGCCTTTTCCCTGTATTCTTGTACTTTGTTTCAATTCAAATAATCACCTAATGCTCTTTTGAATGCTTCAATTCAACCTGCCTGCACCACACTTGCAGGCATTCCAGACCCGAACCACTCGCTGTGCGAAAAAGTTTTTTTTCACACCACATTTGCTTCTTTTGCAAATTACTTTAAATCTCTGCCCTCTCGTACTTAATCCCTTTATAAGCGGGAGCAATTTCTCCCAATCTACTCTGTCCAACCGCCTCATGATTTTGAATACCTCTATCAAATCTCCTCTTAGCCTTCTCTCCAAGGAAAACAGTTCCACCTCTCCAATCTGCCCATATAACCAAAGTTTCTCATTACTGAAACCATTATTGTAAACCTGCACTTTCTCCAATGTGTTCACGTCCTTCTTATAGCACCCAGAACTGTACACAGTACTCCTGTTAAGGCCTGACTAGTGACTTGTATAAGTTCAGCATAACCTTGTTCTGCCCCTATTCATAAAGCCCAAGGTACTATATGCTTTATTAATGCTCTCTCCACCTGTCCTCCACCTTCAACCATTTCCCTTCTCACAGTTTACAATGCTTCAAAATTTTGTGGCGCATGCAGACATTGAAATTGTCCCCTGTACACCAAGATTTAGATAATTAATATATATCAGGAAAAACAAGGGTCCCAATACCGACTCCTGGGGAACTCCACTACAAATATTCCACCAGCCCGAAAACTATTTATTGACCATTATTCTGTTCCCTATTTCTCAGCTAATTATACATTCTCGTTATTACTGTCCCTTTTATTCCATGAGCTATAACTTTTCTTACAAGGCACTTTATAGACTGCCTTTTGAATAGCCATGCATACTACATCAACAGCATTACCCACTTTGACCCTATCTGCTACCTCTTCAAAAAACTCAAGCAAGTTAGTTAATCTTTAGAAATTCCCTTTAGAAATCCATGTTGGCTCTTCTTAATCAACTGACGTTTTTAAATGTGACTACTAATTCTATCCCAAATAATTGTTTCTAGAAGCTTCCCCACCACTGAAGTTAAACTGACTGGTCAGTAATTGCTGGGCTTATCCTTACAACCTATTTTGAACAAGGTCATAATGTTTGCAATTCTCCTGCCCTCTGTCACCTCCCCTAAGTCTATGAAAGACTGAAGGATTATGACCAGTGCTGCTGCAATTTCGACTCTCATTCCTTCAGTATCCTTTAAGTACCAGTCTACCTAACACTCCTTCCTTTCAATTTTGAATCCTTCTAGTGATAGAGTTTCCTCTGTCACCGTGGCCTAGAGAACACCTACCTTCTTGGAAAAGACAGATGCAAAGTATTCATTAGTGGACTCGCCAACACTAAGGACATTCAAATGGTCATTGGATAGATATATGAACAATAAGGGAATAGTGTAGATGGGCTTTAGAGTGGTTTCACAGGTTGGTGCAACATCGAGGGCCGGAGGGCCTGTGCTGCGCTGTAATGTTCTATGTTCTATCTCAGTCAAGCTCTCTGCCTTCATGTGTAAATTCCTTTTTAGGTTCCTAATGGGCCCTACTCCACTTACCACCCTTTTACTATTTATATGTCTATGGAAGACTTATTGGCTACCAGTCTTTTCTCATAATCCATCTTTGCCTTTTCATGCCTTCTGAACCTTCTATATTTCTCTTAGTTCTCAATTGTATTTTCTACTTGACACCTGTCCTGTGCACACTTTTTCTTCTTTATCTTAATTTCTATCTCCTTTTTCATCCAGGGTGCTCTGGATTTGTTTGCCCATTTCCCATTTTAAGGGAATATACCATGACTGTGGCTGGATCATTTATCTTGAAGGTAGCCCATTGTTCAGCTGTAGTTTTTCCTGCCAACCTTTCGTTCCAGTCGATCCAGCCCAGTTCCATTCTTGCTCCATTGATGTCGGCTCTCCCCCGTTAATTATTCTTACTCTGGATTATCTATTGTCCTTTTATACTATCTTCTAAACCTTACGTGACAATGATCTTGCGAGTTTGCTGCCCACTCATTTAACCTGTCTATATCCCTTCACAACTTGGTTTTCTACCTGTTTTTGTGTCAGAAAATTTGGCAATAATGCATAAGATCCAAGTGATTAATATAGATTGTAAGTAATTGAGGTCCCAGCACCAACCCCTGTCGTATTCCACTAGTTATTATTTGCTAACCTGAAAATGGGCGTTTATTCCAGGTATCTGTTTCCTGTTAGTTAGTTCATTTTCTACCCATGCAAATGCATTATACCCACCACCATGAGCTTGTACAGTAATCTTTTATGTGATGTCATACTGAATGTCTTTTACAAATTCGAGTATTGTACATCTTTATTAGCCGAGGCATTGAGTTTAAGAGCAGGGAGGTTACGCTGGAACTGTATAAAACGTTGGTTAGACCACAGCTAGAGTATTTTGTGTAGTTCTGGAATCCGCATTATGGGAGGACTGTGATAGCACTGGAATGGGTGCAGAGGATATTCACTATGGATGTTGCCTGAGCTGGGGAATTTTATTTATGAAGAGACATTGGATAGACTGGGATTATTTTTCTTGAAGAAGAGACGACTGAGAGGGGGTACGTGACTGAGATGTATAAAATTATGAGGGACATAGAATAAAATTATGAGGGCGAGAGATAGAGTAGACAGGAGGAAACGTTTCCCCTTGGTGGAGGGATCAATAACCAGCATGCATAGATTTAAGGTAAGGGGCAGGAGGTTTAGAGCGGGTGTGAGGAAAAACTAGAGGGTAGTGGGAGTTTGGAACTCACTGCTGGAAAGGGTGATGGAGGCAGACCCCCTTATAACATTTAAGAAGTATTTTGATGTGCACTTGCGATGCCAAGGCATTCAAGGCCATGGGCCAAGTGCTGGGAATGGGATTAGAATAGTTAGGTGATTGTTTTTGACCACAGAGACTTGATGGGCCGAAGGACCTTTTCTGTGCTGTATGACTGTATCCATCTTTATCCACCCTGCTTGTTACATCCTCAACAAACAAATACATTTGTCAAACATGATTTCCCTTTCATAGGGAAGCTCGGTTGTGTTGAACTCCACCATAGGCTGGCTGGCATTGGTGATCTTGGGCGGAATTCTCTCTCCCCCCCCCCCCCCCACTGCCGGGTGGGAGAATCGCCTGGGCGCTGCGCGCGCCACGCCGCCCCGGCACCCGCACGCGATCTCTCCCCCCACCCCAAACCGGCGGGGCGAGAATCACAGCTGGCCGCTCGGAGAATCGCCGCTCGGATGGGCCGAGCGGCCTGCCAACACGACAGGTTCCAGCTGGCGCCGTCCACACCTGGTCGCTGTCAGCGGGAACAGCGCGGGAACGCTGGGGGGGGGGACTCAAAAGGGGTCTGGCCACCGATCGGCAGGCCGGCCTCTCTGAAGGAGGACCTCCTTTCCTACGCCGCCCCGCAAGATCCATCCGACATCTTCTTGCGGGACGGCCGCAGGGAGGACGGCAACCGCGCATGCGCGGGTTGGCGCCGGTCAACCTGTGCATGCGCGGATTACGTCATGTACGCAGCGCCGGCCGCGTCATTTACGCGGCGCCGCTTTTACGCGCGTAAATGACGCAGCGCCGCTCCTAGCCCCCCGGGGACGGGAGAATAGGGGGCTGGGAGCGGCCTCCGACGCCGGAGTGAAACACTCCGGTTTTCACTCCGGCGCCGGGACTTAGTCTCCCGATGGGAAAATTGCACCCCTTGTTTGGTCCGTCATGCTTGGTTCTGGGCGACCACGCATGTCTCCCTGTTCTGGAGTTGAGGTTTCCCCCTCCCTGCTTTTACTGGTTTTGCGGCCTGGTTGCTGCCTCGTCGGCATCCTGGTCGGTTAAGTAGTAGATGGGGGTTAAACCGGGGAACATTTTGCACTTTTGGCGCCTGTTTAACGGGGTTAAAGGGTCTGAACAGACGTTTCTAGGAGAGAGCCACCTTTCCTGCGACAGCTCAGCTCATGGATGCAACCAGAAGTCGCTTTTTAATTGATTTCTCATGAACACGACCTTGTTCAACTTCTTGTTAAATAAGGTTCTTTAAATTAAACTGTCTTTTTGAGAATTTCTTTATGTTCCCACATCCTGTTCTTGGGACTTTTTGTTCTTTTCAGAAGTCTGCTCCCTTGTCCTGTCTAGTTTCTCCTGGCTCTAGCTTCCAACTAGGTCAAACATTCTTTCTTTCCTAGGATAGCCGCTGATTCCTAAGTGGCAACCTAGTTTTCCTTTAAATCCTGTTTGCTTTCACGTTGTAAACCCTCATTATCATGCATGCATCAAAACCAAACTGAAGTCAGTAACCCTTTCAAATGCAGAAACACAAAATTACACTTATTTAAAGCTTTGCCTTATTTCTAATATTCACAAATACAGATATAGATTATTTAAAACTACCTCTGTTTCCTGACACAGCTAGTAATGATGGTACACCCTTCTCTGTCTTTCTCAATCGAATGCATCTTCGTTGAGAAGTATGTAATATCTCCTTAAATGTCTGTCAATGCTTCTCTACTGCCTTACTTTTTAACCTATTTTCTCAATCCACTTTAGTCAACTCTGTCTTCATAGTCTTGTAATTGCCTTTATTGAAGTTTAAAACACTAGTTTCAGGCACAAATTTCTTGCATTTTTATCGAATGGGAAATTCTATCATATTCACTGTTGCGAAATGGATCCTTTACTATGCGATTGTTAATTTATTCTGTCTCAATAAACATCACCAGGACTAAAATATCCTGCTCCTTGGTTGATTCCAGAATATATACTGTCCTGAATACACCCTGTCACCTCATCCTTCAGACTAACTTTGCACATTTAATTTGTCCAATCTATATGATCAAAATTGCCCATGATTATTCCAGTATGTTTCAAACAGTACATAATTACTGTATACTCTCGAACACCGAGGAGCTGTCCTCTTAGCTCTTGAACCAAAAAAGGCAAAACAACCGTTGGGATTCATGCTCTCAATTACAGAGAATAGTATGCACTCCCTAACTGTGCCGTCTCCTTTTACAACTAATTCCTTCTTTCTCACCCACTTGAATGGCTCCCATATATGCATGTTGTGATCCTCCCTGCAGCCTCTGCTTTCATCCACACAAGCAGCAAGAGCATCAAACCTGTTGGACAAATGCAAGGGCTGAGGTTCTGCTGTTGCTATCTTCTGGATTCCCACACCTGACTCACTCATCGTCTTAGCCCCCGTTCCTGATCACAGACTAAATCTGAAGTACCTAAGGGGTACAAAGTGTTCAGTAAACCCCCCCCCCCCCGAATGATTAACAATGTTCAAAGCTTGGGCGCCAGCTGATCAACTCTGGAATGAAATTTGTCAAGCCCACATGCTACAGCTGCAACACAGCAACTGTATCACCATAAAGCTTGACTCAATTTTCAACCACATATTGACTCAGAAATTGTTCAAGAGCTTTATTATCCTCTGAATATATTATAAATGAGGTAACCCTTATTTTGAATAATAAATAATTTGATATCAGTGGATTGAGCATTCATATGACAACTTTGCAGTAGTCTGTAATGTGCTCTTCAAAGAATATTTATATGGTAAGTTATTGGACTTAATTGGTAAAATTATAGACAATGTCACTGCCCAATGACCATCTCTTGTGGGTTGAAAGTTATTAAAAATATGTAATATTGCCACGGGTGTATTGCAGAGGAGGCATAATAGGTTAAAGTGGCAATAGTTCCACATGCAAATTGGTTTTGTGAAACAAAGTTTTAAAAATATTATTCATTTTGATTTCAGGGACAACAAGAAATTGAAACAGAGCAGGCAATTCAGGAGTCCAGTCCAGTCCCAGGTAATGCCAGACAGTGCCTTTATTTCCTTTTAATCAGCTGTATCACACAGAAGCTTTTTAAGTACAATACAGAAGTATATGCTTTAGGTGCCAATCACATTAGTACGAAGTCTTACAACACCAGGTTAAAGTCCAACAGGTTTGTTTCGATGTCACTAGCTTTCGGAGCTCTGCTCCTTCCTCAGGTGAATGAAGAGGCATAGAACATTACAGCACAGTACAGGCCCTTTGGCCCTCGATGTTGCGCCGACCTGTGAAACCACTCTAAAGCCCATCTACACTATTCCCTTATTGTCCATATGTCTATCCAATGACCATTTGAATGTCCTTAGTGATGTTCCAGAAACACATATATAGACAGATTCAAAGATGCCAAACAATGCTTGGAATGCGACCATTAGCAGGTGATTAAATCTTTACAGATCCAGAGATGGGGTAACCCCAGGTTAAAGTTTGCCGGATTGCCGGCTCAATCACATTAGTAATAGTGCACTAATGTGAAGATAAAAAGAACATCATGTATAAATTAATCAGAAAACTGCAGTATCATATTAGGCAGTCAGACAGGGAAAATGCAAGTTAATATAAAGATTGAAGTACCAGTTGATATCCTGGCCAGTGGATTGGGACAAGACTACATTGGATATTTAGGCACTGGGGTTGATTTTGTGATCTGCAAATCAGAGAGAAGATGCAGCTTCAAATCAGACAGACTGACATATAGCAGGTCAAAAGAGAAGGTTTAACAGCAGACATTTACAGGATACGGAGAGTAAAGATTTGCTGACAGGAATTGGAGAATAGCTGAAAGCTAATGTGGGAGCAAGAAAAAGTCTAGAATGAAGGGTGAGAATTTGACACCTGGAGAAAGACAGTGGGCTGGATTCTCCGCCCCGCCACGCCATTTTTCAGCCTCGACCCGCCAGCGGGATTTTCCGTTACACCAGCCGGTCAATGGGGTTTCCCATTGTGGGGCAGCCCCACGCCGTCGGGAAACCCCCGGGGAGCGGCAAAACGGAGAATCCCGTCGGCGGAAAATCCCGGAGAATGGAAGCAAAAATGTAGTTTAAGTGCTTTCAACATAGCAAGATCTTCCAAAGCATTCACAAGAGAAGTGACATTGCGGAGGAAATCAGAAGTCGGTTTTGGGTAAACATTTTAAAGTACGCAGTGAAATTGCTGGATGGAAGGATTTGAGAAGAACATTCCAGAATGCATGTGTGAGACCACTAAAGGCTCTGCTACTGATGTGGAACAGATGTGGGTGGTATGTGTGAAAGACCGAAATTGGAAGACGACTCACCCCACATCACAAGCGCCCCTGCTGTAAAGGGAATGAAGTATTATAGAAAACTCGGAAGTTAATAAAGTAATTGTTTAGCGGTCTGCGGAGGTTTTTAAAGATTATTGCATGGGATGTGAGTACTGCTGGTAAGGTCAGTGTTTATTGTGCATCTTTAGATGTCCTTGGCAAGCCCAGCCACTGCCTTGAAGCATTGTAGTCCATGAGGTACATATACATCTACAGTGCTGTTAAGAAGGGAGTTTTTGGTTTTTAACCCGCCCACAGTGAAGGAACATTGATATTAATTCGAAGTATGGTGTGTGGCTTGAAGGGAACTTGCAGATGATGGTGTTCCCTGCATCCCCTGCCCTTATCCTTCTAGGTGGTAGAGGTTGTGGCTTTTCGAAGATGTTGTTGAAGTAGGATTGGTGAGGCACTGCAGCACATTTTGTAGATGGTACACACTACTGCCATTGTGCATTGGTGATGGATGGGTTCTGATCAAGTGGGCTGCTTTGTCAACACAGAAAAAGAAGATACTGTACTTGAAACTTGTGTTGAGCTCTGTTCGGATAATGTTACGAGACTAAAGCCAGAGTGGGAATGAAGGGAGGAACTTAGAGGAAATAAAAGTGGCTTGTTGCCTCAAATGGACAGAATATTGTGACCCTCAACAATGGACTAGAAGGGGGAAAAAGCCTTACATTTACATAGTGTTTTTTTACAAAGAGGTCAATTGTAAAACGTATCCAAAGGTCATTACAACCTCAATTCTCTGTCTGTGATTAATGCAGTTCTTGATTCTCTGCTTTCTTCTCCCTTTTTTTTTAACCTCTTTTTTTTTTTTGCAACCTTACCGAAAATGCCTCCTTTGTCTTGGTGGGGAATGAGGTGTGGCTGGCTGGCTAGCTGATTATTGATCAGATTGGTGTTAACAGCATAGTGTTTGATCCCCATTCAAGTCGGGGTGAATTTGGGACTTGCTTCCTTGTCCATGGTATAGGCTGTGGGTCAGCCTTCTGGCAGTTAACTCAAGAAGGAGTTTACATACTAATTGAAACTGACATGTGATTGATAACTTCTTCTTTGCTGAGCTTTTACTTACACTGTTCGAAGAAAAGATGTCTTAAAATGGTATTGTCAGTATCAACAGCAGAGATGCAATTGCTGCTTTTGATAATAACACCTTGTTCTTAAGCTTTGAAGAACAGCATGAGTATTGAAAGCCCCAGAACACCATCTTCTTCAACTCGAAAAAAGAAGAAATCAAAAATAGAAATAATTTCAGAGGAGACGCAACCAGGTGCGAGAGCAATTTTAATCATAAAATATACCTTAATCAAATGTACAGTATTGGACCAATTACCTTGTGACCCATTGTTGGGTGAGGGTTTGCCTTATTTGACAATGAGGAACAATGACAATGATGAACAATGAGGCCAATTGTGATACTCTAGCTGCCACTAGCTTGTGATTAATTAGCACAGACCAAAAATTGAAAAGTGGAATGATAGAATATGTTGTCACATTCCATGTGCAATTTCTGAATATTGGTCATTCCATTATCTATAGTTGTTCAGAAATTATGAAAATCTAATCATTGAAGTAAGAAAATTTAAATGTAGGTGGACCTGGAATTAGAGCTTATTATCTTCTAGTTGGTAGCTGAGTATCCAACTGGTTTCAATTACTCACCCCATCCAACAAACGTTCCTATCAGAACTAGTCATGTATTGAATTACCTTAAATAACCTTACAAATAAAAACTTATAAAGGACTTATTGTTTATGAATCTTTCTGGATGATTAACATATTTTAATTGTTCTTTGCAACTGTTAGCCAGGTTTAAATGACTGATTTAGAAAAATGTATTTTTACTCATTTATATAAATCTCAAATCAATCTACTACAAATTACAAGTAGATTCTCAACTGCAATTTAAAAGAAAAAATCCATGTAAAGGACGAATTCAGTTATACATTTTTAGCAATGTTGACGTCGATTGACATTAAGTATTTTATTGAAATTGTTCTTTGAACTCTATGCAGACTATAGGTATGTTAAGAAATTATTTTCATTTATATTTCATATTGGAGAAGATAACCAAAAGCTTGTACAAAGAGGTTTTAAGGAGGGGTATATAAGGGGAGTACGTAAAATGCAATGCAAATGGCTTTTATTTCAAACTAAGAATAATTTTAACACTTTGGTGTATTTTGGTCACACAAATCTCCGGTACAGCAGAAATAACTTCCAGAAACTATGTAAAATATGCATGTGATTTAACTTAATCTAAAATTTTTAAATGCTGTATATGGGTTTGAATTATTTTCATGGATATGCATATTGTTATCCTTTGTTTTGGTGTGTTAAATGTGAAATGATGTTGTATTTGTGGTACTGCAGATTTAACAGTTAAAGCTAACCGAGATCTGATGGAGATCCGAAAGGAGCTGTTACAAGAACTAAAGGAAAGAAACCAAACATTGGTTTCTGAAAATCAGGTCATTGCCCATCAGGCTTACAGCCTGACGCAACAGCTCGAAAGGATGAACTATAAAGTGGAACGACTGGAAAAAGACAATCATAAGCGACATGAAGATGAGAGTCGCCGACCAAGGGAAGGTTGGAATATTATCCTTCCTTCAATAATATAGTTGCAGCTGAAAGATTAAAACTCTTTAATTTCAAAAGTAAAACATTTATTGAAAACATCACTATAAAGTGCATTGTATTTTAATACTGCAGATGCTTTTTTATATTTTATTGAGCACAATAGAAATCTACTTTCTTCTTTATCAAATATTTTTGAAACCATTTGTTAGTAAAATTTGAACAAGTATCAAAACTCGTTTTAACTTTCTAATGACCATTTCTAGATGAAAAAACAGAATTACTTGGACTCAGACAGCAAGCCCAGGAACTTGTGGATGAAAATGATGCCTTTAAAATGACCATCCATCGTTTAAATATGGAACTAAGTCGTTATCAAACCAAATACAGACCTGTGCGTAATGAGGTAAAACAAATTATTCGAAGTGGAATTTTCCACCCTTTTCCCTTATAATGTAGACTTTTAACAACGTTAAGCTCAGTAACTTCTAAGTCAATACATTCACTCTCCCACCATTTAAATGTGCTCATCAAATAAATTGGTACTCGTGCTGTGCCCACGCTTTATCCAAAAGCAGCTTGTGAACACACACAGGTGTCAGACAGCAGGTTCAAAACAATCTTAATATTCAGCCTCAAATGATCTGGTATGTTTGCTGGCCAGAAAATACTAACTGCATGAGACATTCACATCAGGAGTGAACAGCAGTATTATTAATCATAAACAATTGCACATTTTAATTTTTTTTTATTGTCACAAGTAGGCTTACATTAACACTGTAAAGAAGTTACTGTGAAAAGCCCCTAGTCATCATATTCCGGCATCTATTCGGGTACACAGAGGGAGAATTCAGAATGTCCAAATTACCTAACAGCATGTCTTTTGGGACTTGTGAGAGGAAACCGGAGCACCCGGAGGAAACCCATGCAGACACAGGGAGAATGAGCAGACTCCACACAGAGTGACCCAAGCCAGGAATCGAACCTAGGACCCTGGAGCTGTGAAGCAACAGTGCTACCCACTGTGCTACCTGTGCTTCCTCAGCTCTATCAACATATTTTATCCTAATCTTCATCCCCATGCAAATATTAATATCCAAGCTTCATTGGCGTCATTCCCCAGAGACACCAATTAAAGCTTTGAAAATATAACCTGAACTGGTACCATTAGCAGCTTTTCTTTACTTCCTTTTAGATTTTAGTTTGTATCTCACAATCTAACTCAAAACAACTCTTGAAAGAAATCCTAATTGGTCCTCAACTACTTGCTACAGCTGACTGATACCAGGAAACATGTGCAGATAATGTTCTATTAGTTTCTTCCTTTTTTGTTACTCCCATCTCTCCATATGAAAGTAGTGTTTCTTCTCTTCAGATTCTGAAGAGGGAATTTTTGTAAGTGATGAAATGGATGTATGCTTCTATGATAAAATCTGTTTTCAGATAATGAGGAATTTTGTAACTGCTGTTAGATTGGTTCGGCATGGGCAGCACAGTGGTGCAGTGGTTAGCACTGCTACCTCACGACGCCGAGGTCCCAGGTTCGATCCCGGCTCTGGGTCACTGTTCGTGTGGAATTTGCAAATTCTCCCCATGTCTGCGTGCGTTTTGCCCCCACAACCCAAAGATATGCAGGCTAGGTGGATTGGCCACACTAAATTGCCCCTTAATTGGGAAAAATTAATTGGGTACTCTAAATTTATAAATAAAATAAAACGATTGGCTCAGCACAGTAATAATGCTGCTTACCTCTGATGCGTATGCTTCACGCAGCCAGAGACAACTTCAAAGTAAAGTTGTTAGAATTACAAAGCTGCACCCAGAAAGGTCTAACTTTATAAATATTGTTTTTTGACAGCTGTTCTCATTAAATTCAGTAGGATTAAATGCTTCCACAGTCCCTGTGGACCACAGGCTGTTCTCTCCTTTGAGAGCTGACTGGTGGTGATTTAATCTGAGGGTCACCACACCTCGGGTGAGGGGCAAGGTTGAGAAGGTCGGCCAAAAGGGGAATTGCCCTATATCACAAACCTGTTGGCATTGCCCTATATCACAAACCAGACCTCCAGCTAACAGTTAACCTAGAATTACTGTGGAGCTAACAGTGGCAATGCAAGGCCAGAGCTTTGGGATTTGAAATTGCTACAATTGTGAAGCACCTTTTGTTCAGTTGTTTTCCTTGTTTGGCTGTTGATTAATTTATCTTTTCAGACTCTGAGGTAACAGACTGTAACATGCACACATGCATTTGTATTTACAAAACTACTAATTTCATTTTAATGTTAAAATATTCCAAGGAATATATTTAATATATATAAACTTAAAGTATTAAAAATCTAGTCAATGGGGACTACTTGAACTACTGACCAGACTTAAGATTATGATTTTTGTTGCATGTACAGTTGTTAAACTCTACCACTTCAATTCTGTATCCCACTTCTTCTCTGATTTCTCTGTGTCCCCACATTGTTCCAAACAAGCCCCGTAGTGTATCTCTCTGCTAGGGACAAGATTTAATATTGCCATAAGCAATTCAGAACCTGAACCTCAGTTTCCATTCTTTACTCATACTGAAGGTGCTTGTAATTTCTGATGGGTTCTCCAGTGCATCAAGAAACAGGGATTGTTGTGAGCTATTTTTGGGGATTTGGAATCTCCTACTGCTGCATGGTTAGTAAAATGGTCTGCACCCTGGGGCTAAAACTTTAAGAAATAGAGGTTTTAGGATGCAAAGATCACAATGTGCTATTAAACTGTACCCAACTGACATAATGCAGGCAACCCCCCCAGCTTTGCTGCCTTCTAACTCCAATGAATGTGACATGTAGCCTAGCGCTAAATGTACTACTGACTGCTACATATTTAGCAGGCAGCCCAGGTGTTTATGTGGTTAGCACAAGTTACAGCTAACTGCACAATTCATAGGCAACCTCTACCTCCTAAAGGGGAAGTGCATTCAGACAGCAGCAGTTGGTGAAACCGTATATCATAAAATGTTCCAGAGAAGGACTACGATTCCCATCGAACTACAGGCTAGAGAGAGAGCTACCAGGTTCTCTGATATATTGCAAAGTAATAATAATAATCTTTATTGTCACAAGTAGGCTTACATTAACACTGCAATGAAGTTACTGTGAAAAGCCCTTGGCCGCCACATTCCGGCATCTGTTCGGGTACAGAGAGGGAGAATTCAGAATGTCCAATTCACCTAACAGCACGTCTTCTTGTGGGAGGAAACCAGAGCACCCGGAGGAAACCCATGCAGATACAGGGAGAGCTGCAGACTCCACACAGACAGTGACCCAAACCAGGAATCGAACCTGGGACCCTGGCGCTGTGAAGCAAGAGTGCTAACCATTGTGCTACCATGCTGCCCAAATGAGGAGAAAGGTCATGTTTTTGCAGGTGCCCAGAAAAACCTCCAGGCACTGCAAAGGGGATGGGAGCATGAAGCCACAGATGTCAGTTCAAGGAGCCCAAGGGCCTGGCTGCAGTGCTTCAAAATATTCAGTGATCTCATGTGAGTGGTCAACGTCAGTGAATGCATCTTCAACTGCCATTGGCAGTTGCAGCACGGTAGCATAGTGGTTAGCACTACCACTTCACAGCTCCAGGGTCCCAGGTTCGATTCCCGGCTTGAGTCACTGTGCGGAGTTTGAAAGTTCTCCCCCTGTCTGCGTCGGTTTCCTCCGGGTGCTCCGATTTCCTCCCACAGTCCAAAAATGTGCAGGTTAGGTGGATTGACCATGCTAAATTGCCCTTGGTAGCCCCAAAAAAGGTTAAGTGGGGTTACTAGGTTACGGGGATAGGGTGGAGGTGTGGGCTTGGGTGGGTGCTCTTTCCAAGGGCCGGTGCAGACTCGATGGGCCTAATGGCCTTCTTCAGCACTGAATTCTTTGAAATCTATGAAACCTGGCTCAAAAGATTGTGGCTTTTACTTTTATGTATAGCACATGGAGGAACAGAGTCAGAGGACCACTAATTAGTTTTAACAAGGGAAAGACTTTTATTAAACCTGAAAAAAAATTATGATAATATCCCCCCCCCCTCCCTTAACAATTACATACAGGTTTTAGGATTAACACCGATTACAACGTACATCTTTAATCTACAATGATCTCATTACCACAACGTCGCTTTAAGCACACAAGATGACTGGGCAATACTCTCTCCAGAGGACACAGATGGGACTTTGGTGGGATGCTATATAGAAGAAGACTGACGGGCACCCACATAGAGATCCTTGGTGAATTGTCAGGCCACAAGAGAGCCTACTGCCGTTGTTAAGAACACAGAGGAGCCTGGCTCCAACTTGGCTTCAGAAAAGGGCGTGTGGCGCACAAGACTACGCCTGAGTGAGATGTAGACCGAGTGAGAAGTTGGGAGTTTGGTTCACGTTGGGATTATGGTCAGATTTAATTACTTTTTTAACATATCAAATTAATGCAATGACCTTGCTTTACTTTTGTTCAGCAACTTTTTACTTTAATATATAATGATTTTTTGAAATTCAGTTAATTGTTGTGCCAAATGGAGGGCGGGATGTGGCGCAGTGGATAGCACTGGGACTGCGGCGCTGAGGTCCCAGGTTCGAATCCCGGACCTGGGTCCCTGTCCGTGTAGTGTTTGCACATTCTCCCCATGTCTGCGTGGGTTTCACCCCCACAACCCAAAGATGTGCAGGTTAGGTGGATTGGCTACTCTAAATTGCCTCTTAATTGGTAAAAAAAATAATTGGCTACTCTAAATTTTTTAATTAAAAAAAAAAATTGTTGTGCCAAATGTTACGGCTCTTAAATTTGCTCGTCTGACCCCTTCAGTGAGAAAAAAATGCAAAATTTGTTCCCCCGAGTAAAAAGGTTGGACAAGCCTGGGTTAAGGAATAGGTCAATAGAAATGTAGTGACAGACATTTCAGATGATATTTCAGAACACACAGAATACATTCCCATAAGAAAGAAAATTATCAAGGGGAGGACCTACCATACATGGTCAACTAAAAACGTTAAAGATAGTATCAAACTTAATCAAAAGGGTATAATTGCACAAGGATGGGTGGCAGATCAAAAGATTGGATAAAATATTTTAAAATCAGCAAAGAAAGACTAAAAGAATAATAAGGAGGGAAAAGTTAGAGTATGAGGGTAAGCTAGCTAGAAATATGAAGAGAGAGTAAGTTTATATAGATATTTTAAAAAGAAAAGTTAACAAATTGAGCATTGGCCCTCTCAAAAGTAAGTCTGGGGAATTAATAACAGAAAATATGGAGACAGCAGATGAATTGAACAGGTATTTTCATAGAATCATTGAATCCCTACAGTGCAGAAGGAGGCCATTCAGCCCATTGGGTCTGCACCGCCTCTCCGAAAGAGCACCTTACCTGGGCCCTCTCACCCTGCCTACCCCTGTAACACTGCCTGAAAGTTGGATACTAAGGGGCAATTTAGCGTGGCCAGTCCACCTAACCTGCAATATTTGGACTGTGGGAGAAAACTGGAGCATCCGGAGGAAATCCACGCAAACATGGGGCGATTGTGCAAACTCTGCATAGACAGTCACCCAAGGTCAGAATTGAACCCGGAGGGCAGCACGGTGGCGCAGTGGGTTAGCCCTGCTGTCTCATGGCGCTGAGGTCCCAGATTCGATCCCGGCTCTGGGTCACTGTCCATGTGGAGTTTGCACATTCTCCCCGTGTTTGCATGGATTTCTTCCCCACAACCCAAAGATGTGCAGTGTAGGTGGATTTGACACACTAAATTGCCTCATTATTGGAAAAAATTAATTGGGTACTCCAAATTTAACAAAAAAGAATTGAACCCGGGTCCCTGACGCTGTGAGGCAGCAGTGCTAACTACTAGTCCTCATGATAGAGGATACATCCTAGAAGTAGTTTTAAATCAGGAAATGGAAGGGTGGGTGAAAATTACAATCACCAGGAAACTAGTACTCAGCAAATAGTTTGAGATGCAGGCTGGCAAGTGTCCTGATCCTGATGGACTTCATCCCGGGGTCTTAAAGAGTTGTCTGGTGAAATAGTTGATGCATTGGTTTTAATTTTCAAAAATTACCAATTCAAGGAAGGTTCTATTAAATTGGAAAATAGTGAATGTAACTCCTTTATTTAAAAAAGGAGAGCGACAGAAAGCTGGAAACTACAGGGCAGTTTGCTTAATATGTGTCTTAGGGAACATATTAGAAACTGTTATTAAAGACATAAAAGCAAGGCATCTAAAAACATTGAAAATAGTCAGGCAGACTCAGCATGATTTTGTGACAGGGAAATCATGTTGAATCAAGTTATTGGAGTTCTTTGAAGAAGTAACATGTGCTGTGGATAAAGGGGAACCAGTGGATGTACTGTACTTAGTTTCCAGAAGGCATTTGAAAAGATGCCACATCAAAGGTTATTATGGAAAATGAAAGCTCATAGTGTAGGGGATAACATATTGACATAAAAGAAGATTGTAAAAAATGGCTAGTTGACAGTAAACAGAAGTAGGCATAAGTGGATAATTGTCACGTTGGCAAGATGTAATGAGTGGTATGCCGCAGGGATCAGTGCTGGGCCTCAATATTTTGCAATTTATGTAAATGACTTGGATGAAGGGAATTGTAAATATCCAGGTGAGCGGCCACACTGGAGCAATGACTGTTAGGAAAACTTTATTTAGCCTACTAGATACAACTCCTACTCCCTGAAGGGTCTCCCGCACCAGGCCCACAGTCATGAAAGTGGCCAAATTCCGGGCTTGTGAAAGCTGTGTCGTTGTTTGACACTAACACCTCGGGAAGCACATGGGAGCTGAAAGTTTGTTGGAGTTTCTCAATCGTAACCCGCGACGTGGACATGCGGTGGACCTCCATCCACTTTGAATGGGTGTCATAAGAACATCAGAACTAGGAGCAGGAGTAGGCCATCTGGCCCCTCGAGCCTGCTCCACCATTCAATGAGATCATGGCTGATCTTTTGTGGACTCAGCTCCACTTTCCGGCCCGAACACCATAACCCTTAATCCCTTTATTCTTCAAAAAACTATCTATCTTTATCTTAAAAACATTTAATGAAGGAGCCTCTACTGCTTCACTGGGCAAGGAATTCCATAGATTCACAACCCTTTGGGTGAAGAAGTTCCTCCTAAACTTAGTCCTAAATCTACTTCCCCTCATTTTGAGGCTATGCCCCCTAGTTCTGCTTTCACCCGCCAGTGGAAACCTGCCCGCATCTATCCTATCTATTCCCTCCATAATCTTATATGTTTCTATAAGATCCCCCCTCATCCTTCTAAATTCCAACGAGTACAGTCCCAGTCTACTCAACCTCTCCTCGTAATCCAACCCCTTCAGCTCTGGGATTAACCTAGTGAATCTCCTCTGCACACCCTCCAGTGCCAGTACGTCCTTTCTCAAGTAAGGAGACCAAAACTGAACACAATACTCCAGGTGTGGCCTCACTAACGCCTTATACAATTGCAGCATAACCTCCCTAGTCTTAAACTCCATCCCTCTAGCAATGAAGGACAAAATTCCATTTGTCTTCTTAATCACCTGTTGCACCTGAAAACCAACTTTTTGCGACTCATGTACTAGCACACCCAGGTCTCTCTGCACAGCAGCATGTTTTAATATTTTATCATTTAAATAATAATCCCTTTTGCTGTTATTCCTACCAAAATGGATAACCTCACATTTGTCAACATTGTATTCCATCTGCCAGACCCTAGCCCATTCACTTAGCCTATCCAAATCCCTCTGCAGACTTCCAGTATCCTCTGCACTTTTTGCTTTACCACTTATCTTAGTGTTGTCTGCAAACTTGGACACATTGCCCTTGGTCCCCAACTCCAAATCATCTATGTAAATTGTGAACAGTTGTGGGCCCAACACTGATCCCTGAGGGACACCACTAGCTACTGATTGCCAACCAGAGAAACACCCATTAATCCCCACTCTTTGCTTTCTATTAATTAACCAATCCTCTATCCATGCTACTACTTTCCCCTTAATGCCATGCATCTTTATTTTATGCAACAACCTTTTGTGTGGCACCTTGTCAAAGGCTTTCTGGAAATCCAGATATACCACATCCATTGGCTCCCCGTTATCTACCGCACTGGTAATGTCCTCAAAAAATTCCACTAAATTAGTTAGGCACGACCTGCCCTTTATGAACCCATGCTGCGTCTGTCCAATGGGACAATTTCCATCCAGATGCCTTGCTATTTCTTCCTTGATGATAGATTCCAGCATCTTCCCTACTACCGAAGTTAAGCTCACTGGCCTCTAATTACCCGCTTTCTGCCTACCTCCTTTTGTAAACAGTGGTGTCACGTTTGCTAATTTCCAATCCGCCGGGACCACCCCAGAGTCTAGTGAATTTTGGTAAATTATCACTAGTGATAATTTACAATGAGTCTACAATGAGTAAGTACACGGCTCCTTGGAAAGGTCCCGTGAAATCAATGTGGGTTTGCGACCATGGTTGGCCACTCCCATGGGTGGCGTGAAGCTGCAGAGAGAAGCTTCTGGTGCTCCTGGCACCTCTTACATTGTTTTGCCAATATTTCGATGTCCGTATCTATCCTGAGCCACAATACATAACTCCGGGCCAACATCTTCATCTTCGAGACCCTGGGTGTCCGCTGTGGAGGTCCTGCAGGATTTCCTCCTGGCCCCTCTCGGATACGACCACCCGGGATCCACACAGCAAAATGCCATCCAAGACATTGAGCTCTGCCACCTTCATGGTGAATGCACACAGATCATCTGGGAGAGCGTGAAGTTGAGTCCGTACAGTACTATGTGGCAGACCCATGGCCAACAGTGGATCTGTCTGGGTCCACGCCTTTACCTGGGCCGCAAAGAGTCCATGAAGTGTAACGCTGCAATCATCTCATCTGGGGTTGCGGGTGTCGGCGTGCTGGTGGGCAGCGGAAGTTGGCTAAGGGCGTCTGCGATGGGGGATCTTGGCCCCCAGCCGATATTCCAACATATATTCGTAAGCCGCCAGGAGCAGCGGCCTGTGCTGAATGCGGGCGGATGCCATAGCGGGAATTGCCCTATCCTCCTTAAACAAACCCATCAGGGGCTTGTGTGTATAAACCGTAAAGGTATGCCCGTACACTTATTGGTACGTCGGAAAGGCAGCCAGCATAATTAAGGACCCCACGCACCCCGGGCATACACTCTTCCACCTTCTTTGTCAGGAATAAGATACAAAAGTTTGAGGTCACGTACCAACCGACTCAAGAACAGCTTCTTCCCTGCTGCCATCAGACTTTTGAATGGACCTACCTTGTATTAAGTTGATCTTTTCTCTACACCCTAGCTCTGACTGTAACATTACATTCTGCAGTCTCTCCTTCCTTCCCTATGTACGGTATGCGTTGTCTGTATAGCATGCAAGAAACAAGACTTTTCACTGTACACTAATACATGAGACAATAATCAATCAAATCAAATCAAATGGTGGAACCTCTTTACCGCGGAAACCACTGCCAGATCTTCCTTTTCAATTTGCGTATCCACTGCCACCAAGATGTGGGCAATAAACGCAATAGCTTGTACCGTGCCGTCGCCCTCCTGATGTGCCAAAACAGCCCCGATGCCGTAAGTCGAAGCATCGCAGGTCAGGAGCAAAGGCATGGATGTGTCAAAATGCGTTAACAGACGTGAGTACGAGAGCCGCCATTTCACCCCGTCAAACATCATCTGTTGCGGTAGGTCCCAAAACCACCGCTGCCCTCCTTAAGCAACAGATGTAGTGGAGCTAGATTGGTCGCCAAATTGGGGATAAACTTCCCATAATTTATCAAGCCCAGGAAAGAGCAGAGATCCGTAAGGTCTTTCAGTATGGGGGCCTGCTCGATCACACAAACATTATCATCTACTGGGTGGAAGCCATCTCGGTCCACATTGTAACCCAAGTAGGTCACCTCTTTGGTGTGAAAGACACACTTTTCCCTTTGCAGCCAAACTCCAGCAGCCTTGGACTGACGTAGCATGTCCTCCAGATCCTTCATATGGTCACGGTCGGTGAATCCGGTGGTCAAAATGTTGTTGAGGTATACTGCAACCTGGGGCAATCCGCAGAGAATGTTCTCCATCACCCGCTGGCACAGGTGGAGGAGACTCCAAGAAGCAACCTGGTATACTCATAAAGACCCCGATGGGTATTGACAGTCACCTATTTCTGCGAAGCCAGGGTCAAGACTAACTAAATAAGCATGGCTCATGTCGAGCATGGTGAAAGTACGCCTGCCACTGAGCCTAGCATACAATTCTGGGCACTGGATAACGTCCAAACGGGTCGCCTGATTTACCTTAATTTTATAATGGCTGCGCAGACGAAAGGAGCCGTCAGTCTTCATGATCGGCACTACTAGTACAGCTCAATCCGCAAACTGTTCGGGGTGGATGATTTACAGCTGTTCCAGGCAGTCCATCTCCATGTCTACCTTAGGCTTCAATGCGTCGGGGACAGGGCAGGTCCAAAAATATCGTGGCTGGGCCTCGGCGTCCACAAAGATCTTGGTGGAGGCCCCTCGGATGATTCCCAATCAGTCCTGAAAAATGCCTAGGAATCACGCCAGCACCTCATCTGGACCATCAGGATACATACAGCACACCTATCAATCCAGTCGGAGGTGTTTCAGCCAATCCCGCCCCAGCAAGCTGGTGCCCGAACCTTGAACTACAGGAATGATTGGTCGGTTGGCGATTTGCACTCACCACTCCACAGGGGCCTCCGAGGTGGCTGCAATTTCCAATGGTTCCCTTGTATACGTCGCCAACCTCGACAGTGTATCTCGCACCACCATACTACGGATGCCAGAGCGGACATTGTGGTACGTGTGTTGGCTGACAACTGAGACCGTGGCCCCCGTATCAAGCTCTGTCGGGATGGGAAAACCATTTATCCGGACCGCGACCTGAATAGGTGCAACACACGCCGTGGAGATACAATAGAGGTGCTGGTACACAATAGAGGTGCTGGTCGGCATCAACCTGGTCCTCCCTGGACGTGGCAGGTGGAGGGGCTTTACCGCTGGCGCTTCTCCGTCTGTTTCTCCAGGTAGCAGTGTGTCCTTCCCACCGCTGGTTGGGCGTCTCCGGTGTGGTGGAGCATCTGCGCCTCTCATCGGGAAAGTGCTGACACTGGTCCGGGCTCCCCCAGTGGTGGGTGCCCTGAACTGCAGCCGGGGGGGGTTGGGGGAATGCTTCGCGCCAGGCCAAATGCCCTAGGTTTATGATGGCCATGACCCGAACTCCTGAACCTGTTGCTTTGCGCCTATCGTCTACCCTGGTCAAGGCTATGTCAAAGAACAAAGGAAAGTACAGCACAGGAACAGGCCCTTCGGCCCTCCAAATCTGTGCCAACCATGCTGCCCATCTAAATTAAAATCTTCTACACTTCCGGGGTCCGTATCCCTCTATTCCCATCCTATTCACGTATTTGTCAAGATGCCCCTTAAACGTCACTATCGTCCCTGCTTCCACCACCTCCTCCGGCAGCGAGTTCCAGGTACCCACTACCCTCTGTGTAAAAATCTTGCCTCGTACATCTCCTCTAAACCTTGCCCCTCGCACCATAAACCTATGCCCCCTAGTAATTGACCCCTCTACCCTGGGAAAAAGCCTCTGACTATCCACTCTGTCTATGCCCCATATAATTTTGTAGACCTCTATCAGGTCGCCCCTCAACCTCCGTCGTTCCAGTGAGAACAAACCGAGTTTATTCAACATCTCATAGCTAATGCCCTGCATACCAGGCAACACCCTGGTAAATCTCTTCTGCACCCTCTCTAAAGCCTTCACATCCTTCTGGTAATGTGGCGACCAGAATTGAACACTATACTCCAAGTGTGGCCTAACTAAGGTTCTATGTCGAACGCCTTCTGTGAATCGAGGTTTGTTTCCCCCAGCAAGTGTTCTTGGGTTGCCACAGACTAGCCGGTCTCTGAGCCACTTGGATAAAGCTGGGCCGAATTTGCAAAACTCAGTGAGTTTTTGCAAATGGGCCAAAAGGTCGGCCACTGACTCCCTGGTGCTGTGTTGCTGTGTGAAAATGAAAACGGTGGGCAATAAGAGGTGGTTTCGGATCAAAGTGGTTGCCCACCAACGTGACCAATTCTGCAAAGTAACGGGTGTCGAGTGAAGCTGGGATGTTAAACTTTTGATGATGTTATAAGTTTCTGTTCCGCAGGCTGTGAGGAGGGTCACTGTTTGCGTTTTGTCGGCCACAATATCGTTAAGCCGAAAGAAATAACGCATCCGCTCAATATATTGGGTCCTGTCACGTCACCCGTCTTGTTGTCAAACGTCTCCAATTTCCCAATGAGTGGCATTCCTGCAGCCAATTGGGAAGTCTCTTGAGACCTAGTTAAGGTGGGCTGGGTCTGGAGGAAATGGCGTCTCCCGCAGCTCCACTTCACCCTTGTTGCCAGTGTAAAGTTCCAGGCGAGCAACCACACGGAAGCAATGACTGTTAGAAAAACTCTATTTATTTAGCCTATTAGATACAACTCCTACTCCCTAAAGGGTCTCCCGCACCCGGTCCACACTTGGGCTGGGGTATTTATGTCTGATGGAACCTTTGCTTAAGGGTGTAGCTCTGCCCCCTTATCTGGAGAGATTACATTCTGGTAAGGCCAAGGGGATTGATGTTGCAGACCCCAATGTCTCTGGTCGGGTTATAACAGGAATGAAGGCATGATTGCTAAATTTGCCGATGACACAACGATTGGCAGGAAAGTAAGTTATGAAGAGGACATAAGGCTATAGAAAGATTTTAGAAAGGTTTGTGAGATGGCAAAGATCTAACAAATGGAGTATAATATAGGAAAATGCAAAGTTGTCCATTTGGTAGGATGAAGCAGCATGTTTTCTAAGTGGTGAGAGATTGCAGCGCCCTGAGTGCACGAATCACAAAAGGTCAGTTTGCAGGCACAGCGCAAATAGTTATGGAAGCTTAAAGAATGTTATCATTTATTACAAAGGGAATCAAATACAAAAGTAGGGAGGTCATGCTTCAGTTATACAGGGCATTGGCGAGACCAAATCTGGAGTACTGAGTACATTATTGGTCTCTTTATTTAGGAAGGATGTAAATGCATTGGATACAGTTCATAGAAGTTTGATTAGACTAATACCTGGAATGAGCGGATTATCTTATGAGTAACGGTTGGAAAGGCTAGGCTTGTACCCGCTGGAGTTAGAAGACACAACTTGATTGAAACACAAGATCTTGAGGGGTCTTGACAAAGTATTTGCCCATCTAAAATGCCTGAGGGCTGATGCAGTCTTTCTTCAAGAGACCCACTTAAGAGAGAAGGACCAACTGAGGGGAAGGAAAGGTTGGGTGGGACAGGCATACAGGTGTGCTTCGGCGCAAGGGTGAGGGGGCTGGTCATACTGTTTAACAAAAGGGTAGCCTTCACAGCGGCGAACAGGTTGACTGACCCAGGGGTACGGTACATCATGGTTAGCGGGGTCCTAGAAGGGGCCCCAGTGGTATTAGTTAGCATATACACCCCTAACTGGGACTTCGCCAAGTTCATTAAAAAGACCATGACAGAGATCCCTCAACCTCGACTCCCACCTACTGATTGTGGGGGAGGAGGAGCTTTTAACTGTTTACAGGACCCAAAGACAGATAGGTCCATCCCCAGATCAGGGGCCACATCAGGAATGGTGAGGAAACTAACCACCTTCATGGAGCAGGTGGGGGAACCTGTGGTTCAACCATCTGAGGGAGAAGGAGTTCTTCTCCTCCCATGTTCACAAAGCCTATTCCCGTATAGACTTCTTTGTTATGGGAAAGTCAGTTCTTCCAGGGGTAGTGGGGGCAGAATACTCTGCAATAGTAATCTTAGACCATGCACCACACTACATGGATGTGAGGTTGGAGACTGGGTACAGCCTCCTCAAACTTCACCATATGGTCTGCTGATGATTTTCAGGGGGGAATACTCTTCTCTCCTAAACGGCATCTCAAATTGCCTAGCAAGCCACTCAGTTCAAGGACAATTATGGATGGGCAATAAATGCTGGCCCAGCCTGCGGTACACACATCTAATGAATAAAAAAGCCATTTGTGAGCTGTATATCTGAAGCAAAGGGACTCTGAATGCCTTCTCTCTTCCCTCCCACGTCCCAAACCACTCCACTTGCTTTCACCCTCCCTCTTGCTGTCGCCCCTCCACTCTTGTTTACCCTGCCCTCACCTCCGGCTTTCGCCTTCCCCTCCAGCTTTTATCCATTCTCTCTTGTCCTTCCTCTTTCCCTGTTCTGCCCTTCCTCTTTCTTCCTTCCCAGAATTTACATTTCCCTAGTCCTCCCCAACTTCTATCTACTTCCTCTGCTCCTAACTGTGCACTATTATTTACTTTCTCTGCTATACTTAGGTTATTGCCGATCACAAAAAACCTGAATATTTTCCTTGCCAGTATTAACAGCTGTCACAACTAACTACTCTCTAATTACTCTCACTTAATTACAACTGCAGGCCTTCCAAAGTCAGTAACAAAGCCACATTGTCTCAGCTTCAATAAGCCAGTGCTCCATCTAATCTACTTTCTTCCAAAACAATATATCTTCTCATGTACTGTTGACACCACCCTGGGTGACTTGCTAGTCTATAAATTAGTACTCTGGGCATAACTAATTCTTGCATTTATTTCAGGAATTACATAGTTCTTGCATTCCAGCATCAGGACCACCACCACCCTGGCTCGTAAGTACATTACATTTTACGATTTTAACAAGTTTAGCTTGACATGTGCAATTTATAAATTTTGTATTTGTATTTTTAGCCTTGGCCATGTTTTAGAATCAAAAAAGAATTCTAAGAATTTCAGGATTTTGTGTGCAGCATAAAATTGATGCATTCCCCTGAGCTCCCATGTAAAGCTATGGCCTAGTTTCTAATCTGTTACAGATATCCTCTTTCCCTTCAAGTGTGCAATAAATTGATTTCTCATCATGAAATTAATGAACACTGACCTATTGAAAGCTACTGTCTAGTCATTGTTTCAACTTATTCAAATTAGTATGAGTATTGCTATTATGATTATTCCAGGACCAGAGGCCTAGAACTATAAAATTATATAAAAACATTTCCAGGATGAAACCATTGTTTCGTAGTAATACCTCAGTTTTTAAATGTGCATTTTATGTATGTATTGAAAATTGCTTATTAGGTTTGAAATTTGACTTGGAAAAAGGAGATAATTAATCCACCGCCAATTTTATACTCTGCCCATATAATAAAGTAACCTGTGCCACACTTTTTCAGCCTGCCAGGTATTATTGAATGTACTTTTAACACCAATTTATCAGTAAATAAATGCCTCCTCTCCCTCATAATACTCCTGTGCACACAAAAGATTAGATGTATGTACAGAAGTATTATTCTAGATATGATCCTTCATTTCTCAAAGAAAGCATAGTAGCGGTCTAGTAAACTGATTGATAACACAGTTTAAATCCTAACATGGTCATTCTATGAAACCACAATATTGTATTGGCACCAGCATCCAGCAGTGGGGTCACATCACATAGAGATTGCTCTGTATACATAATAAGCTCCGGCTGTTACAGTGGGTCTAATTGGGGTGTGTCTACATCAAGTACAAATTGTGGACTGCAGTGCTTGCGCATTTTCCCGAAGTATTGTGGAATTCTATCCCTTGAATTAATATTTACCATTCCTTCATATTAAACCATGTAATTTGCAACCAGATCAGTTAATCTTTGCATATTCATATATTATTTTAGACTGAGATTGTAACAGCTCAAAGTCACTTCAAACTGGTGCGTAGCTTGTTCTCTTTGTACTTCACTGGTATATGTGAAATATGTATGTTCAAAATTAATGGTCAGGAAAAGACAAGATGGTTCATTGATCCTGCCCTACACTATGAAGATTGGGCATTATGACTAAACACTTCTTTAACCACCACCCCCCCCCCCCCCCCCCCCCCCACTAAACCCCACCTGTAGCCATAGTCCTGGGAGAGGCAATTTAATTGAGATGTTCTCTGTTGTACACGTTTCAGTATTATGGTGTGTAGTACTATTCAGTCTCAGCCCTTTTAAAATTGATAGTAAAATTAAACATAATTTATCTCTCAGGTAGATACGAAGTACTTGTCACCCCTTCTTTTGGCCTATGAAGACCGATTACGGGAAAAGGATGCAGCAATGCAAGCACATGAGGTATACTGGTGCTGGTAGAAAACAGTTAATAAGACTTCCTAATGGTTCTATCCAGTCTTTTGAAAATCCCAGGTGCCTTCCGTGAGTTTCTTTTTAAAAAATTTTTTAAAAATTCTCCATTTTCACATTTTCTCCCACATTTACATCCATCAACAATAAACAATAATCAGCAAGATATGTCAGTCCCCATAATAACAATGATCCCATCTACCCACCAACCCCCAAACATCAACCCGCATGTTTACATAAACAAATGAAAAAAAGGAATCAGGGATTACCCGTAGTCGCCCTTAATCTTACACAGCTTCTTCCCCCCCCCCCCCCTTCCCTTGTCCAAATATATACCACATTGGCTCCTTTAGTCTCTACACCCGCGCGCAGTGATACAAAAAAGAAGAAAATACAGTCATGAGGTTACATCGGCACATGGCCATTCCTCAATTTGCCAGTTCTGCCACAGTCCTTCTGCTTTCGCAAGCTCCTCCGCTGCTTCCGCCGTTCCAAAATAAAAGTCCCTGAGCTTGTAAGTCACCCTCAGCTTCGCTGGATATACAATGTCACACCGCACCTTGCTAATGTACAGTGCCCTCTTCACCCGGTTGAAGGCAGCCCGCCTCCTTGCCAGCTCCACCGTAAAGTCCTGGTATACACGTATACCAGCTCCAGCCCACTGCACCACCCGCTTCTGCTTGGCCCAGCTCAGGACCTTCTCCTTAACCCTGTACCTACGGAAGCACAGAGTCACTACCCTTGGCGGCTCACTCGCCTTTGGTACAGTCCTCCACGACCGATGAGCCCGATCCAGTTCATATCGGGAGGTATCCTGCCCCTCCCCCAATAGTTTCGCTAGCATCGCGGCAAAATACTCAGTCGGCTTCGGTCCTTCAACTCCTTCGGGCAGCCCCACAATCCTCAAGTTCTGTCCCCTGGATCTATTTTCCAGGTCTTCCATTTTTCCTCGCAGATCCTTGTTAGTATCCATCACCTTCCGCATCTCTTTCCCCATCGAGGCAAGTTGATCACCATGCTGCAATAACGTCTCCTTCACTTCCTTCAGCGCCTCCCCTTGCTCTCGCACCTCCGCCACTGCGCTCACCACCTCCGTCCTCACCGGGGAAACCGCCTCCTCCACCAGCACGCTCAAAACCTCCCTCATCTCCTTCCTCACCGTCTCCATGCATTTCGCAATCTGCGCCAACTGCTTTTCAAATTCCGCAGCCATCACCTTGATTATTTCTTCAACCGTAAGCAGTGCGGCCTTCCCTGGTGCTCCAGCCTCCATTTTTCCTGGTGACCCCGCGGTGACCTTTCCACTCCCCGACGGACCTCCAGCTGGTTTTTTTTTCGGACGTTTTTTTGACATTTTTCTTTGGGTTTTTTTCCCTCCTGTGTCTTCACTGTGCCTCCTCCGTGTCTTCTCCCTGCTTCTGCCGCCTCCGTGGACCCTGGGACCGGGCTTAAAGCCCCGAAAATGCCGTTCCCGAGCGGGAGCTCTCCATTGTGCTCCCGCCTGCCGTCACCGGAGGTCCCTCTTCCGTGAGTTTCATACAGCAGAAGAGGGCCAGCTGACTTGCGGGACCAATGGGAACCACGTTTGAGTGATCAGCCCCAGAGGGTGATGTCCTCTCAGGCAGAATACATCTAGCAGCCAAGTTGTAAACATGTTCAGTGGGATTCTTCCTTCTGGGGACTAAGTGCCCACACCGGCGGGAGAACCGGCACCAACCACTGCAGCGTCAACAGCATCATAGAGTGCGGAATTCTCCGCACTTCCAGGGGCTAGGTGGACAACGGAGGGGTTGGCGCCGCTCTAGCCGGTGCTGAAGGGACTGCGGGAGTTCACGCATGCGCCGAAGGGCCGGCTTGATTTTGTGCATGTGCGGAACCGCCAGCGTGGTTCTGCGCATGCGCAGACCGGCCGTGGTATTTTGCTGCATGTGAGGGGGGGGGGTTCTCTTCTCCGCGCCAGCCATGGCGGAGCCCTACAGGGGCTAGCTTGGAAGGAAGGAGTGCCCTCACGGCACAGGCCCGCCCGCAGATCGGTGGGCCCCGATTGCAGGCCAGGCCGGACCCCCCCCCCCCCGCACCGGAGGGCCGCCCCAGCCGACTTACCTGCCGGGTCCCGCCATGTGGGACCATGCGTAACCCACGCCGTCGGGACTGGCCAAAAACAGACTGCCGCTCGGCTCATTGGGGCCCTGAGAATTGCCGGGCGGGCTGCTGCCAACGGCCCCCGACCTGCGTGGTGTGAAACCACTCGGAAACCGGCGTCGGAGAATACGGCAGCCAACAGCAGGGCGGGATTCACACCGTCCCCCGGGGATTCTCCGACCCGGTGGGGGGTTGGAGAATCCCGCCCAAATTAGGTCCAAGGCAGCTTAATACTGCAAAACCTTTTGTGCCAAGTTACTTTTTATTAATAAACACCACCTTATTCTGAACAAAGTCTGAAATGTCTTGAAAATACTAGGAGCTACAATACATAACATACTAGCGGCGAGGTGGATCATTTGGATGGCACAGCCTACCTGTAAGTACCCGATTTAATTGAAGTTTGGAAAATGGCAGCTATGGCAGTTTAAAAAAAAAGGTGATAGTCTTATAGCAGTAATGTATTTACTGTTGTACCACATTTAATGCAGCAGCTACAAGAAGGGACAAAGGACAAGAAAATCCGAGAAGAGAGACTTCCGGTGGCGACATATAGGTGGAGGTCACACGTTGGTTTAAGTAATAAGGAGACGCTGGATAGAATGGGAATGGGACTTTATTTTCCCTGGAGCGTAGGAGTCTTAAGGGTGATCTATAAAATAATGAGGGACATAGATATGGTAGATAGTCAACATCTTTTCCCAAAGGTAGGGGAACCTAAGTACTAGAAACGGAGTACCATTACCATTCCTTCACATGTGACAGAGTTTCTGAATGACCTGTCAAGATGTAAGATTGCTTTGTATTGTGATGATGGTACCTGCATGCATTGTAAAGTAAGGTACATGACAGAGAAAACTATCAACGAAGGTTTGGAGAGTGACACCGTCTGCAAAGTGAAGTATGTAGTCTTTGGTCAGCGTAGCCTAGAAACTAGGACTCTGAAAACAGCAAGCCTGATATAGTGTCAATTAATTACCCCCCGGAACTGTGGAATTGTGCATAGTTCAAGGCTACGAGTTGAAGTGTTATGTCAAATCAAGCCTCAAGATTTCATCATTGAACAATAGCTACATCGATTTACAAATGTCTAACTTGTGTGTATAATGTTTATTTTGAATATGGGGTTTAAGTAAATCGATTTTAAAGACTGTATAAACAAAGTAGTGGAGGAATGTCGTGTTTGCGGTGACTGTCTCTTTAAGACAGTAGAGCAGAAGCGTGTCACCTGACTTGAGGGACCAATGGGAACGGAGTGATCACTCCAGAGGGCGGAGTCCTCTCTCAAGCAGAATATATCCAGCAGTCATGTAGTAAGCATGTAAGTACTTGGATCTCTGCGCCAATGCAGTCTAGTGCTGCAAAACCTCCTGTACCAAGCTACTCTTTATTAATACACATCTTCTTGTTCATAACAAAGTCTGAAGTCTCTTGACAACGCCAGCCATATGCTACAACACGTAACAGTTCCCACTTTATACATCAAGGGAAGACCTACCTATATAACTACAGGGAGTACTAGCAATTCAGATGCAGCCCTATAATTTACACACCACTTGGAGATACAGAAAAGTACCTAGGAAACACGCCAAATGGAGATACGGAAAAGTACATGGAAGCGAGAATTGACCCTGGCTATGAGGTGACTGAGCAGAAATGGGGGTCTAAGTTGGAAAATTGGATTGGAATTGGAAAAGAGAGTCTAAAAAGAGCTGAACTATGACCTATCCAAAGGATTCAAATCCTCAAGATACATATGATCCTGGGTATGTAATGGACAGGCATTACACAGTCTATAAAACCAAAACCTGGAAATAAATATGCAGCATGGAGGGAGATTGAATTCATCAAGTGGACCAAGCTCCAATGCTAAGTAACACTATGGTAACGACTATATGTCAAACACCTGGCTGAAAACCTATTACAAATCAAATAGTCAAGACTAATCAATGGTCTTTTCCATTGCAACTTTTACCCCACTAGGCCAACATTGACACGGGGCACCTAAACGCCATAAAATTGTGTAGGAGATGTGAGGCCATTTCAGGTCCCTGGTGCACACCTCCGGGGCGTGCCCATTCATCAAAAATACCTGAATCAAAAGACACAACATCCTGAACCAGTTACAGCAGTTGATCTCCAAATTTGGCTGAAAGGAGAGTTGGTCGTGGATGTGACATGGTACCAGGACAAACAACAACTCGTTGGAGAAAGCCTGGGCCAGGAAACATCAAAAATACCTGCACCTGAAAAATGAATTCATGGAACTGACCAGAGGCACACCGATCAAAAATTGTTCAGATTAGTAATGGGCTTGCGAGGAAAGTGGACAGAAGGTAACAACAGCCTCATGCCTTTCCTGGGAATTAAAATGCACAAGTACCTCACCCAGCTCGTCTCCAGATTTGCGATATCTTTGTCATTTGAACGTTTACAAATATATGGAGACAAGTATATATAAAGGCCTTCCTGGGAGAAAGTACCTGAAGCAAAAGATCAGACGTGGAACAGTAACGAGTATTGTATAATCTCAGGGTGGAGATGGCACCTATCAGCACCTGAATCCCCAGAGGACCAGGTACTGTGTGCCATTCTAATTGGATGTTGGGACAATTTTGTGTATGGTTTGTAAACACCTTCTTGGTTTCATTCTTGGTGGTGGATGCATGTCCTATTTATTTAACTGAGATGACAACACAATCCGATGATGTACCCAAGGGTAGGTCCTTGTAACACTAGCTATGCAGAAATAATTCAGTTACTAGTATCTTTCTGGGTGATACTCCATGCTTGGCGATATCGAGATTTAAAGTTGGACACCTTAAGCCCCTGTATCCAATCAGAAAGGCTTCTTCCTTTTGGAGTGGTCTATTGCGGAGTAAGCCCCAACGTGGATGAGCCACGGTAATACTCTGATTGGACAACACACATTTTGCTTAACGCAATAGCCAACACATCATCTGCAATGGCTTCTTCCGTCAGCCCACATTGTCATATCAATAATGCTTTTCCTCACCACACCACTCCCCCGCCTCTTGCCCATGTCACATCCAGATTTGACTTTAAAAATTTTTTTTAGAGTACCCAATTCTTTTTTTTTCTAATTAAGGGGCAATTTAGCGTGGCCAATCCACCTACCCTGCACATCTTTTTTGGGTTGTGGGGCGAAACCCACGCAAACACGGGGAGAATGTGCAAACTCCACAAGGACAGTGACCCAGTGCCGGGATCGAACCTGGGACCTCGGTGTCGTGAGGCAGCAGGGCTAACCCACTGCGCCACCGTGCTGCCACCAGATTTGACTCATTGACTTTTTATGTTCCATATTGCATAGACTCCCAATTATCTTCAGAACGTTCCCACCCCAACATGTTTCACAGTAAGTTACACTTCTGTCCTCATTAACCTCAGTTGGCTTTTTGTTCTCCTGTAAATTGAATATTAAGTATTAGCATTAATTATTGTCTTTGTTTATAATTCCTTTCATAGTCTCGTGCATCCCCATATATGTAACCTTCTGCAGGCCTACACATGTCCTCTACTCTTCTGACTCTGTCCTCTTTTCCTGCTCCCCTTTCCATTCACCATCAATGGCAGAGCCATTTACCTTATGAGTCCTTCATTCATGGAAAGTAAACCTCCCTTGTTACCTTTATCTCAATTTTTTAAAAAAACTCTCAACCTAACTGTTCAGGTAACATGACTAATTCTTCTTACCACTTGATGTTGTTTCCACCTTTGTGAAATGTAATATGTTAAAGGATTCGTGTAAAAAGATTTAGATTTATTGTCATGTGTACCGAGGTACTGTGAAAAGTATTATTCTGCATACAGTCCAGGCAGATCGTTCCATGCATGAAAAAAACATAGGGCATATGATAAATACGCAATGTAAATACACAGACATAGACATCGGGTGAAGCATAGGGAGTATAGTGCTAGCAACAGTAGAGAAGATGCGTAAGAGGGATTTGTTCAGTCCATAAGAGGGTATTTCAGGCATCTGGAAACGTTGGGGAAGAAGTTGTTTTTGAACCTGTTAGTGCATGTTCTTCGACTTTTGTATCTCCTGCCTGATGGAAGAGGTTGGAAGAGAGAATAACCTGGGTGGGAGGGGTCTTTGATTATGCTGCCCGCTTTCCCAAGGCAGAGGGAGGTGTAGACAGAATCAATGGATGGGAGACGGATTCACGTGATGGACTGGGCTGTGTTCATGACTCTCTGTAGTTTCTTACGGTCTTGGGCCGAGCAGTTGCCATACCAGGCTGTGATGCCACCAGATAGGATGCTTTCTATGGTGCATCTGTAAAAATTGGTAAGAGCCAATGTGGACATGCCAAATTTCCTTAGTTTCCGGAAGAAGTATAAGCACTGCTGTGCTTTCTTGGTTGTAGAGTTGATGTGGGCGAACCAAGACACATTGTTGGCGATGTGTACACCCAGGAATTTGAAGCTGTCAACCATCTGCACCTCTGCATCATTGATGCAGACAGTCGTGTGTACGACACTTTGCTTCCTGAAGTCGATGACCAGGTCCTTAGTTTTGCTGATATTGAGGCAAAGATTGTTATCATTGCACCATGCCACTAGGTTCTTTATCTCCCTTCTGTACTGTGACTCATCATTGTTTGAGATTGGACCCAGTACGGTCCTGTCATCAGCAAACTTGTATAAGGCGTATAGGTGGGGGGGCTAAGTACGCAGCCCTGCGGGGCCCCGGTATTGAGGATTATAGTGGAGGAGGCATCACTGTTTATCCTTACTGATTGTAGCCTATGGGTCAGGAAGTCGAGTTCCAGTTGCAGAGAGAAGAGCCAGCTCCTAGGTTTTGGAGTTTGGATATGAGTTTGGCTGGGATTATAATCCCTGAGATTGTAAATATAGTACAAAGTCTTACAACACCAGGTTAAAGTCCAACAGGTTTGTTTCGATGTCACTAGCTTTCGGAGCGCTGCTCCTTCTTCACCTGAGGAAGGAGCAGCGCTCCGAAAGCTAGTGACATCGAAACAAACCTGTTGGACTTTAACCTGGTGTTGTAAGACTTTGTACTGTGCTCACCCCAGTCCAACGCCGGCATTTCCACATCATTGTAAATATAAGGAGTGTCCTCTCTAATAACACTACATTGGATAATAAAACGAAACACCACCTGGCAAAAATAAGCTCAGTGTTTGGAATGCTCATTTACAGACTTTGGGAAGTGTATGAAGTTTGTCTCAGAACAAAGATCAAAGTCAACCAGGCAGTGGTTCTCACACCACTTCTTTATGTGTGGAAAACTTGGATAACCTACTGGCATCACATAAAGCAGCTAGAAGGATTCCACTCTCGCTGTCTGCAATCTATTTGCAACATCATATGGCACAACAAAATCCCCAACACCAAGGTTTGTGCAAAGTGCTGCATACTTGGCATCTAGAGCATGCTCATCAGAGCTCAACTTTGTTGAGTTGTGTAGCCACCTGGGTTGGCCACTTCCCGACTTAAAATGGAGAACCGCAAAGACTAAAGGGTAATTCAGCCAACACAGGCAAAAACGAGCAAGTGCAGAAATCCTGTGTATTGGAACTTACAAAAACCAGACAGCACTGAAACCAGCAGCCATCTGCATAGTAATGAGCGATTAGCAGGCACAATTGATACACTTCAGGTTGATAAGGCCAAGCCAGACTCCTCGGCGCCAGCAGGAGCCAAGACAGAGGAAGGCCAATGGACACTCAGGGACCGCCCATCGATCAGGGAACAACTCCAGTATTGGAGAAATCGATCCAAGTGATCGGAACGCAGTCCAATCACTTGGAACCAGGTACGGGGTCCGCCCCGAAGGGCGGGAAGCCCCTGGGGACTATAAAGGAGAGTCCCCAAGTTCAAATCGTCCTTCTTGGCAGGGTCACTCAGCAGCGAATCAACCCTTGAAAGTGAACTGCCCAAGCTGCCGCATCAACCAAGTAAGTCTCCAGTCGACGCACGCTATGAGATAGGCGCTCCTAACTACCAGTCCATACCAGCTTTTGAATCCTGCAGTTTCAGAACCCGAACGAAAGGCCATTTGTTCCCCTGATCTGGTGGGCCAGTCCAAAGCTAAGTATAGGCCTGTTAGTGATAGAGATAGTTTATTGAGTAGAATTTATGCATGCCCAGTGGGCAGCACGGTAGCATTGTGGATAGCACAATTGCTTCACAGCTCCAGGGTCCCAGGTTCGATTCCGGCTTGGGTCACTGTCTGTGCGGAGTCTGCACATCCTCCCCGTGTGTGCGTGGGTTTCCTCCGGGTGCTCCGGTTTCCTCCCACAGTCCAAAGATGTGCAGGTTAGGTGGATTGGCCATGCTAAATTGCCTTTAGTGTCCAAAATTGCCCTTAGTGTTGGGTGGGATTACTGGGTTATGGGGATCGGGTGGAGGTGTTGACCTTGGGTAGGGTGCTCTTTCCAAGAGCCGGTGCAGTCTCGATGGGCTGAATGGCCTCCTTCTGCTATGTAAATTCTATGTAGTAGCGATTGACTGTGTATAATAAATGTGTTTTGATTTGAATCTTACTAATTGGTGTGTTGAGTTATTGATCAGTACTTGAACTTGAACCTCGTGGCGGTATAAAGATACCTGGCGACTCTGGAGCAAAGGTTATAAAACAGAGCAAATTGAACCAACCAAAAGTTAGCAACAGTTGGTCATGTGGTTCAAATAGAGAATTTCATACAAAGGTAGTACTCTACAGCCAGCTGAGCATGGGAACCTGCACCACAGGACATCCCAAACTTGGATATGAAGGCAATATGAAAGTCAACCTCAGAGCTAGTAACCGAGATCCCAATATATGAGGGGGGAAAAATATTCTTGGATATTACCCAATAGGGAAGTCTATGTCAACAAGTGATTTTGACATTTGAAGAGAACATAGCCTTCAGGACAACTGAATGTGGCGCAAAACCAATGCATCCAAACATCCCTCCAATGTAACCACGTAAAATGGCTGCTTCCCTATTAATTTGGCCAAAACCCGATTTAAAATGGCTAACCGAAAAGGCTGATGGGAAAAGCAGGCAACAGGACACAAACGGACAGCTGCAGGCAGAATATCATATTCGGCTCTGAAGAAGTCGGCCTAGATCAATACTCAGGGCTATTAACAGCCCATCAACCCAGACATCTGCAGTTGTACTCAGGACTATTAGCAGCCCATCAACCCAGACATCTGCAGTTTAATCGGCTATCCCCGGGAACAATTGCAACATATTAGCAATTGAATACCGGGCCAGACCTGTTGGTGCCTGCAGTGGCCGAAACAAAGGCAGGTGAACGACCACCCCCGATCGGGGAATCGCCTCGCAATTGGACGTATCAAACCCAGTGATTGGGAACAAGTCCAATCACTTGGGACTCAGGGTCAAGGGCCGCCCCGAGAGGCGGGAAGCCCCTGGGCCCTATAAAGTGAGGGGCCAAATTCAGATCGCTCTCTCTCCCTTCTTCGCCTGCTCGAGACCTTCGCAAGAACATCAACCAGCAACTGTAAGTTTGAATCCAGCGATCGCTATCCGATAAAGACTCCTAGCCATCGACCTGTATCAGCCTTTTGAATCCCGCGGGCCAGATCCGATTCGATAAGCCATTCGTTTCCCTGACCTGGTGGGCTCTTCCTAAAGTTAAGTATTGGCCAGTAGTGATAGGTTTCTATATAGATAGTAGGATTATTGTGTAAACATTACTTGTTGTATATAATAAATGACCGTTGATTTCAATCTTACTAAGCGGTGTGCTGACTTATTAATCATGACTCGAGCTTGAACCACGTGGCGGTATCAGAAAGATACCTGGCGACTCGTGTGTAAAGGTGACATAATCAGAGCTAATAAACTAAGGCTAAAAAGAGTAACACTCCAAAGCTGACTTTAAATACAGTATTTGCAATTGGTTAGGGAACATGAGACTTAGTCTGACATCACACATGAGACGACATTAACCTAAACTGTAAACTTTTTTTTCTGAACATTCAACTGTCAAAGTAACATGAGAATCCATCATAAATATAAATTGTTTCAATATATATTATTTTAAATCAACAAATATTAGCATTGCCAAACATTTGATACGGATTAAATCCTACTCGGGAATCAATGCAGATGTTTATTTGAAGGAAAGTTTCTTAATTACTTTTCTGTCTTTAGTTATTCGTGATTGTTTTACCTGATCTCTATTTATTTATTCATTCACAGAAGGAAATGAAGAATTTCAGAGCTCGAGTGGAAGAGGTGGTGAGAGAGAATAAGCAGCTTCATCAGCAGCGTGAGAGCGTTGGTGCGATAAGCAGCAGAGAGTGGTATGACAAACTAAACTGCACCAGATGCTTTGACTTGCAGTGACTATACCCTGTCAGTCCTTTAGCAGTGCATTGCAGATTAGCAGAAAAATAGTACTTGGGCTGCAGTCCTGAAGTTCCACAAGGCTATCTGTGTTTGACTTTGCATCCCTGAATCAGCACTTAGACCTGCAGTGCTCTGAAATACTAACCCTCTAAAATGTTGTTGGTAGCACATTTAGCCTTAGTGGCTTGGTAGTGCAAAGCCTGTATAATAGACTGCTATGTTCTTAAATTTGAATGCAAAAGACAACTATGGCCGAAATGTGCAGCAGAAAGCTCAGGTAATAGGATACAAATAGCAGAATGTTTGGGTCACTGAGTTGACTGGAATCACATAGCTCAACTCGATAGTTTCTTGTTCTTTGTCCCAATTTTAAATAATATCTTCCACCAGAATATCTAGTATAGTTAGCCAAAGAAGGACATTACTAGGCAGAAAATAAGACTTCATCATTTCAATGAGATTGTGTTACAGGGTCTTCTCAATGAGATTCAGCAAAGCAGAGAGATTGCTGTGTCTCCATTGGAGGAAACTTTTAAAAAAATGCTTCCTGCCATGTGGAGGGAGATGGCAGTGACACTGAATGTTACTTTCTTGCCCATAAGACCATAAGACATAGAAGCAGAATTAGGCCACTCGGCCCATCTAATCTGCTCGGCCATTCAATTATGGCTGATATTTTTCTCATCCTTATTCTCCTGCCTTCCCTCCATAACTCCTGATCCCTTTATTAATCAAGAACCTGTCTATCTCTGTCTTAATGACACTCAGTGATTTGGCCTACACAGCCTTCTGCAGCAAAGTGTTCCACAGATTCACCACCCTCTGGCTGAAGAAATTCCTCTTCATCTCTGTTTTAAAGGATCGTCCTTTAGTCTGAGATTGTGTCCTCTGCTTCTACTTTTTCCTACAAGTGAAAACATCCTCTCCACGTCCACTCTATCCAGGTCTCGCAGTATCCTATAAATTTCAATGAGATCCCCCCTCATCCTTCTAAACTACAACGAGTACAGACCCAGAGTCCTCAACCGTTCCTCATACGACAAGCTGTTCATTACAGTGATCATTCTTGTGGACCTCCTCTGGACCCTTTACAAGGCCAGCACATCTTTCCTTAGATACGGGGCCGAAAACTGCTCAAAATACTCCAAATGGGGTCTGACCAGAGCCTTACAGCCTCAGAAGTACCACCCTGGCCTTGTATTCTAGCCCTCTTGACATGAATGCTAACATTGCATTTGCCTTCCTAAATGCTGACTGAACCTGCACGTTAACCTTAAGAGAATCATGAACTAGGTCTCCCAAGTCCCCTTGTGTTTCTGATTTCCTAAACATTTCCCCATTTAGAAAATAATCTATGCCTAAATTCCTCCTTTCAAAGTGCATAACCTCACACTTTTCCACATTGTTTTTCATCTGCCACTTCATTGCCCGCTCTCCTAGCCTGTCCAAATCTTTCTGCAGACCCCTTGTTTCCTCAATACTACCTGTTTCTCTACAGATCTTTGTATCATCTGCAAACTTAGCAACAGTGCCGTCAGTTATTTCTTCCAGATCATTAATGTCCCTAGAACTGCAGGCCATAGCTCTGACATAGCTTGTGAGGATAGGCAGGATAATTCTTTAGTTGCTTTCTTTTCTTCCATAAACCCTCTTTACCTTCTAAAAGTAATATTCGTCGAAGCAACCATAGAACATTGATTTTGGGAGCATGAACTTGGAGTCTTCTTGTATGTGTTGTCATGCTGCGATGAATCCTGTTGATCTTCAATGCGAGGGCATCCTAAATCCGAAAGATAAACTGGTTCTGAACAATTTATTTTTGCGATTTGAAAGAACGTGAGATAAGAGATGAAACCCAGTGAGGAAAGGGGTCAATCTTGTTAGAAATTATCCAAATACCAAAATGTTTATGAAACTTTGAAACAGGACTAGAAAGATAACAGTCAGGAACAACATTTACAATTAACTGCAATAATGGTTATCCATTACCCAATAAATTACCCCCTCCAATCTAAATCTATCTACATCCTAAACTCCGTGAATACACTTTGCCCAAAACAGCATCTTTATTTTTTGGTTTTTCCAATTAAGGGACAATTTAGCATGGCCAGTCCACCTAGCCTGCACATCTTTGGGTTGTGGGGGTGGAACCTACGCAAACAGAGGGAGAATGTGCAAACTCCACACGGACAATGACCCGGAACCGGGATCGAACCAGGGAACTCAGCGCCCTGAGGCAACAGTGCTAACCACAGCGCCATCATGCTGCCAATAAAATGCTTCCTTGATGTCACGGGCAGCCAATCTCACTTCCCCTCTTTTGTCCATGTTTGAACCAAGGTGTCAAAGTCAATATTTTCCCGCTTCTGTAGTAGAAAGAATCAACACACTCGTTAAGACAGAATAACAAGCTTTATTTTCGAAAACAACTGCATGCAGTAATGGCTGAAACTTGAAGTCAGAGAGCAGTCAACAAAACTGCTGAGTCTTTCACGAGTTCCGCGCTTTCGCAGAGAATTAGCTCAATATTTATACATTATCATTATGAAGATTATGTGACAACAGTATAGTCAGGAGTTTGATCGGAAATACAAACGGAAGCATAGACCAGACCACGTTTGGTCATATCACTCATACCATTATTTGGTCCTTGGAGGGAACATTGAAAGGTCGGAATAGACTTGTTTCTTCCTGAACTTATCTTGTTTTAATTCCTACAGCCCTGGGTTATGACGAGTTAGTTTTATCAGGAGTTGCCGAGGTCCGGTGTTTTGGAATGGCCCGACCTTCATTGATCTTTTCAGACTTCAAGTTATGCAGAGTTGGCCGACAGCCATACTAGTCTGAAAATGGTTAGGGCAGCATTCTTTACATGGGCCTGGTGAGCTGGAATGAGTAGTTTCAGCCTTTCTTATATTGTATCAAATCTTTTGACCAGTCTTCCCATTGACCAGTTTTCCCATCATGCCATTACTTAATTCATACCATATCACAAAGGCTGTAATGTGGTCAGGCCTGAGTGACCCTGACAGAAGCCAAACTAAACGCTAGTGAGGAGGCTACTGCTAAGTAAGTGCCACTTGATAGCACTGATGATGACCCCATCCATCACTTTACTGATGATAGAGAATATACTGATCGGGCAGGAATTGGCCAGGTTGGATTTGTCCTACTTTTTTTGTACAGGGTATACCGTTGGAATTTTTCCACATTAAGACCATAAGACATAGGAGTGGAAGTAAGGCCATTCGACCCATCGAGTCCCCTCCACCATTCAATCATGGCTGATTTCAACTCCATTTACTCGCTCTCTCTCCATAGCCCTTAATTCCTCGAGAAATCAAGAATTTATCAACTTCTGTCTTAAAGACACTCTTGCCGGGTAGATGCCAGTGTTCTAGCTGTACTGGAACAGATTGGTTAGGGCCACGGCAAATTCTGGAGCTCAAATCTTCAGTACTATTGCCGGAATATTGCCAAAGCCCATATCCTGTGCCTTCAGCCGTTTCTTGATATCATGTGGAGTGAATCAAATTGGCTGAAGACTGACGTCTGTGATGCTGGGGACTTCTGGAAGAGATCGAGATGGAGCATTCACACGGCACTTCTGGCTGAAGATTATTGCAAATGCTTCAGCCTTGTCTTTTAAACAGATGTTTTGAGCTCCTCCATTATTGAGGATGGAGATATCTGAGGAACCTCCTCCTCCAGTGAGTTCTTTAATTGCCCTGACTAGATAGGCAGGACTGCAGAGCTGAGATCTGATCCGTTGGTTGTGGGATTGCTTCGCTTTGTCTATCACTTACTGCTTATGTTGTTTGGCATGCAAGTATTCCTATGCTGTGACTTCACCAGCTTGGCACCTAATTTTCCGTATGCCTGGTGCTGCTCCAGGCATGTCCTCCTGTACTCTTCATTGAACCAGGGTTGGATCCCCTGATTTGGTTTGTTGTCTGTAAAATCCACAGACACTTCGACCAGTTTATTACTTGAACGTTTTACCCAGGTGCTTTTCTTTGTGAGATGAACAAAGGAGACATATAAGTTTATGGTTTAACCCAATTTTATTCACAATCATCTCATTCACAAAATATGACTCAGACTCACAGCTGAGCTCTAGGTATTACCCATACTTAGTGAAGGAGGCTGGCGAAACTATGATCACTCGATGTGGATATCTTCCCTGGGCTGGGAACCCAAGGCTCCTCCTCCTTGTAATGTCTGTGCCTGGAGGACTCCCAGGTTATTGCAGAAGATTTGTTCTGATGTTCCTTCTTTTCGACTGGTTCTGCTTGCACTGAATGATAGGTATATACCCACACCTGGCTTGAGTTCTATTGTCCGATCTGTACTTAAACTCGTTAATCAGCCAGGGTGATTCAATCACAATCCATTGTCCTCTGAAACACTCTTGTCTGACCAGTTATTTGCCCATTATGGAGCCATTATGGCTTCTTTCGTCCTGCTACAAAGTTGATCACCTGTGTCTCGAAGTTAGTTACATATTCATAGCATAGTCTTGTTCTTTTGTGTAAACGTGAGTTCACAAAATCCATATAGTTTGTGTTGACATGAGTGCTCTTGCAGACAATATCAATTCAGCCAGGGCTTCGTTTGGCAGTTTCTTTTCTAGCCCTATGGGTCTTGTCAGCCTGTTTCCAGGGGTAATGGTAAACTAGGGGATATATTGGGCCTTGGGGTTACAGATTGTGGCTGACTACAGATGATGACCCACAGTGCCTCATGGATACCCAGTCTTGAGGTGCTAGATCTGTTCCGAATCTATCCCATTTAGCACGATGAGAGTGCCACACAACACGATTGATGGTATCCTCAATGTGAAGACAGGATTTTGTCTCCACAAGGAATGTGTGCTGGTCACTCCTTTTGATACTGTCATGGACAGATGCATCTGCGGCAGGCAAGTAGGTGAGGATGAGATCTAGTATGTTTTTCCCTCTTGTTGGTTCCCTCACCACCTGTCACAGACCCAGTCTAACAGGGTCCTTTAGGACATGGCCAGCTTGGTCAGGAGTGGTATTACCGAGCCACTCTTCGTGATGGACATTGAAGTCTCCTGCCCAGAGTACATTCTGTGTCCTTGCCACCCTCAGTGCTTCCTCCAAGTGGTGTTCAACATGGAGGAGTACTGATTCATCAGCTGACGGTGGATGTTACGTGGTAATCAGTAGATTGTTTCCTTGCCCATGTTTGACCTGAAGCTATAAGACTTCATGTGGTCCAGAGTTGGTGTTGAGGACTCCCTGGGGAACTCCCTCCCGATTATACTGCTGTTCTGTCACCTCTGGTGGAACAGGACATATCCTGGGCTGGTGCTAGTGATGTCTGGGATGTTATCTGTAAAGTATGAATCCTTGAATATGACTACATCAGGCTGTTGCTGGCTAGTCTGTCAGTCAGCTCTCCCAATTTTGGGACAATCCCCCAGAGGACTGGGTTTGTGTTGTCGATGCCAGGTAGTCAGTCCTGTTTTGTTCCTTTTAGACTTTGTGGCAGTTTTGTTACAGCTGAGTGGCTTACTCGGTCTTTTCAGAATGCATTTAAGAGTCACCCACATTGCTGTGGATTTGGAGTCACATGTAGACCAGACCAAGTGAGGACTTCAAATTTTCTTCCCGAAAGGACATTAGTGAACCAGCTTGGTTTTTTAGCACAATTGACAATAGTTTCATGCTCATCATTAGACTTTTCATTCCAGATATTTATTCGATTCAATTTCCACCATCTGCGATGGCAACATTTGAACCCTGGCCCCCAGAGTATTACCCTGGGTCTCTGGATCACCAGTCAAGGGACTGGAATTCTACTCCACCACCACCTCATGAGCATGCTACCAGCCAGCAACACAAGTTCCACTCAACCATGTGCTGCAATAAGACAAATGTCTCAATTAGACCTGAAAAGGGAAGATCACTAATCATCACCCTTGCACCTGATAAATTTTAGCTTTTCTTTATCAACTGGTTGACCAGTAATATGACTTGGTTTGCACAGACTAATAAAATACAAGGACCATGAAAACATAGCCATTAAACGTTCATGCCAACAACTAAAAGATTTAGGCTGAAATAAATCTATTTCAAATTTGTAACGGAAAGTATAGGCAAGTTGATAGACACGTCATATTTTAATAATTTTTATTCGTGCCACAAATAGGCTTACATTAACACTGCAATAAAGTTACTGTGAAAATCCCCTAGGCTCCTGGTCGGGTACACTGAGTGAGAATTCAGAATGTCCAATTCACCTAACAAGCACGTCTTTCAGGATTTGTGTGAGGAAACCGGAGCACCCGGAGGAAACCCACGCAGACACTGGTAGAATGTGCAGACTCCCCGCAGACAGTGACCCAAGCTGGGAATCAAACCTGGGCCCCGGCGCTGTGAAGCAACAATGCTAACCACTGTGCTACCGTTTTGAGTCTCACTGGTTGCTCATTCCCAATACTACATCAGTGACTATGCTTTAAAAGTACCTATTGGCAGTAACAGAGCTCAACTAACGCTTACTGGAAGCTACATATATTCATACACATAGGGCGGGATTCTCTGCTCCCGCGCCGGTTGGGAGAATCGCCTGAGTCGCCAAAATTTCCCGCGACGCCCTCCCGCGATTCTCCCAAGCGGCGAGAATGGCCCCATCGAGTTCCGCGCTGTGCAGGCCGGAGAATCGCCCGAGACACCCAAAATGGCGATTCTCCGGCACCCCTGCTATTCTCAGGCCCGGATGGGCTGAGCGGCCAGGTCAAAACGGCAGGTTCCCCCCGGCGCCGTCCACGCCTGGTCGCTGCCGGCGGGAACTGCGCGGGAACGCTGGGGGGGGGGCGGACTGTGGGCGGGGTGGAGGGGGGATCCTGCACCGGGGGGGGCCTCAAATGTGGTCTGGCCCGCGATCGGTGCCCACCGATCGTCGGGCCGTCCTCTCTGAAGGAGGACCTCCTTTCTTCCGCAGCCCCGCAAGATCTGTCTGACATCTTCTTGCGGGGCGGACTCGGAGAGGACGGCAACCACGCATGCGCGGGTGACGGCAGTTATGCGGCGCCAGCCGCGTCATGTATGCGGAGCCGCCTTTACGTGGCGACAAGGCCTGGCGCGTGTAAATGACACGGCCCCACTCCTAGCTCATTATCGGGCCCTGAATCGGTCGGGATAGGGGCCGTTTCACGCCGTCGTGAACCTCGACGGTGTGGGCACCTCAGCGCGGGAGCGGAGAATCGCGCCCAGGGACTTTTCCTCTGTAGGCAAAAGGAACTTGTCCAGGCATTTCACCTTTTTTAAATTAACCAACAATGTGGGGACAATAGTTCTCTCATGCATTCTCCATGGCAATGTATTTACCAGTCAGTGTTGACTTGCCAGCAAATCAGAATCCTTTTCTCTCCCAGTATATTCTAAATTTTGGCATTCTTGCGCCTGTTATGACGAGTACAAGATGAAAAGCTTCAACAGCATGTTTTTTTTAGTAATAATAGAGAATTAATTTGGAATCTCTTTTCAAGTATTGTTGTTTCTAGTTTCTAGCTCTTGGAGTTGGATGCAGCACAGTTCTTTCAATTTTGTGTGCCCTTCCAGGAACCAGTTGCAGAATCAGGCAAAGTTGGTTTTGGAGGAAAATCAAATCTTGATGGAGCAGCTTGAGATACAGCAAGCCAAAGGAAAAGGCAGTCATAACAGACACATACAGGAAGGTGAGCCCGAGCGAAATATAGCCGGAATTAAAATAATTAAATTGACTCTTTCTTATTTTAATAATTGTCCCAACCATCCACTAGACTTTTCTTTACTATCAGTTGACTTTCTCCTCCCTTCTCCCTGAAGTATAATTGTCAATGAATAGACTCCAGATTAACCCCCTCTTTTCTGCCAATTTTATTTTATCCCAATGCTGTTTTATGTTATACCCTTCTTGGGTGTTTCTCCTGATGTTTATTTTGTTTATAATGTGTTAAAATATTCCTTCAACAATGCCTGACAGTTTCCAACTTAGAATAACAGCAGACTTTGGTACACCTAGCTACATCGCATATTTGTGTGTTCTAATATTTCAGAAATGTAATCTGTTCTACATTATCAACATAATTACCATTATCCTGCATGGCTTTGGTTTTTCGTTTGGTCCATCATGTTCTGGAGCTTTTCATACTATTGGTCACCACTTTGGTTTCCCATCAACCATGGTTTACTTTTAAAAGAAACCAATGCCTCAATCTATATTTTTTTTATTTTGATGTTAGTGTCAAAATTGACAAAACAACTGATGCTGCTGGAAGCAGAGAAACAAAGCCAGCAAAAAGAGTTACATGAGACTCAACAAGAGCTGACCAACCTTTGCTCAAAGTATGACCAACTAAAAGCAAACCTTGATGCTAAAGTGGGAATTGATGAGCACACAACAATGGTGAATGACTTCAAAAGGTATATATATATTTTTTTAATTTCTCAAAAGCTTAAAATGTGCTTCTAGATACTAAAAATCCTTAACGTTTGCATATAGAATTGGGAGGGGTGTATGAAGAAGCCAAGAAAAAACTTACAACCATTATAGGTTGCCATTTTGTCATATTACTGTGGGATATTTGTAATTGATCACAGTATAATGGTGGTACGAAGATTTTAAATAAATGCATTTAGACAGCTCAAAATAGAATTTCAAACAAGGGTGGATCAAAATTCCTAAATAAGACTAGGGAAGGATAGGGACCCACAGTAAACATGCTGGTACTTGTAAATATAGAAACTAGGTAAACAATTCAAATGTTGCATCTTCCCATCACCCAATCCTGTTGTTCTTGTTTGTACTTATTTTTGAAGGTTGGTTATTTGAAATTGCACAAAGTATTCTCATGCGGCCGTACCAATACAGGATTAAAATAACTCTTTTTTAACTTGGAATCCAAGGCAATAGAGATGAATAGCTTTGCTTCACAATGACTAGATTCATTGTGAATCATACCCAAATCGTTTCCTTCCAAAATAGTACCTGTTACGTGACCTTATTTTACCTTCCAATAAGCATTATCTTTATTAACCTATTTAAAAATTTGTTTGACTTTACTTTGCCTATCTCCTTTATTCACATCTCTGAATAATATAGAATCCCTTTACATTTGCCACCTGTTACATCACTTGGGAGTTGTCAGCAAATTTTATATTACCTGAAAAATTTAAAACCTGTGACTTCAGACAAAGCAGGTATGACCCTAGGTGAATTAGCAAATAAGTCAAAGGTAAAATAGAAACAAAAAGAGCAGTACATATGTTGCAGGAAGAATTGGATAGAATAATGGGATAATCATAAAGAATATCCAAAAATGTGAAAGGAGTGACAAGAGGGGCAGAGAGATTTAAACAAAAACATACCTACAAACATCGAACATAACAGTAAAATGTTCATACAGCAATTCAATAATAAAAAGTCAGTCAGAAAATATGTGAGAATTTTAAAGACTGGCTTGAAACAGAGGCTGAGCACATAACATTAATTTGGCCCCAGCTGGAAAATTGTGTCCAATTCTGGGCACCACACTTTAGGAAGGATGCAAAGGTTTTGGAGAGGGAACAGAACAGGGCCAAATTCTCCGACCTTTGGGATTCTCTTTTTCCGCTGGCAGTGCATGGGATAGCTTCAATGAGAAATCCCATTGACAAGTGGCGGGAAGAGTACCACCAGCGAATGGTGGCGGGGCAGCTGGGGGACGGGAGAATCCCGCCCCAGATATACTAGGATGATTCCAGGCAATAGGGATTGCAGTTATGTGGATGGACTAGAGAAGCTGCAGTTGTTTTCCTTGAAGCAGAAAAGGCTAATAGGAGATGTGATGGATTTGTTTAAAATAATGAATGTTTTAGATAGAATAAATAATGAGAAATTGTTTCCAGTAGTGAAAGGGTCAGTAATTGGAGGACAAAGGTTTAAGGTGATTGGCTAAAGAACCAGAGGTGACATGAGGAAAAATTATTTTATGCAGCAAGAAGTTAGAGTTTGGAATGCACTGCCTGATAGGATGGTAGATACAGATCCCTTTGAAAGGAAATTAGATAAATACTCAAAGGAGAATATGCAAAATGAGCGAGTGACTAATTTACTTAATTAGTCTGTGAAAGACTCAGTGCAGACTTGATGGGTTGAATTACCTCCTTCTGTGTTGTACTACCCGATGAATCTGTCGCCGTGATAAACATTCTGAATGATTACATTCTCCCAAGTATCCGCAAAGGAAATTAAACAGAGTTTATTCAGGCAGCAGTAATTGCTTGGTAAATCAACATCCTGGGGGTTGCCATTGATCAAAAACTGAACTGGACTAACCATATTACTGTGGCTATCAGAGCAGGTCAAAGGCTAGAAATTCTACGCCGAGTAACTCACCTCCTGATCCCTCAAAGCCTGTCCACCATCTACAAGGCATAAGTTTGGAGTGTAATGAAATACTCTCCAATTGCCTGGATGAGTGCATCGACAAGATGCACTGCTGGAAGAACTCACCAAGGTTCCGCAGGCAGCACCTTCCAAACCCACGACCAATACCATCCAGAAGGAAAAGAGCAGCAGATACCTGGGAATCCCGCCACCTGGAGGTTCCCCTCCAAGTCACTCACCACCCTGAGTTGGAAATGTATCACCATTCCTTCACTGTCGCTGAGTCAAAATCTTGGAATTCTCTATCTAACAGCACTGTACCTACATCTCAGGGACTGCAGCAGTTCAAGAAGGCAACTCACCCCCAGCTTCTGAAGGGCGAATAAGAATGGGCAATAAATGCTGGTCTTGCCAGTGCCGTCCAGATCCTGTACATTTTTTTTTTAATGTGATGGAAGCTAAGGTTAAAAAGGCAAAAAAGTAATTAATCCCTAGGGCTAGATGATATTTATCGTGTGGTAAAATATATCAAAGAGCAGATTCATGCGACACTGACAGTCAATGTGAAGGATTTGCTGGGTGTTGGTGAAGTATTAGTACTTTGGAAGAAGACATTGTGCCCATATTCGAAAAACACAATAAATCAGCAATGAACAACTATTATTAGAACATAAGAACTAGGAGCACGAGTAGGCCATCTGGCCCCTCGAGCCTGCTCCGCCATTCAATGAGATCATGGCTGATCTTTTGTGGACTCAGCTCCACTTTCCGGCCTGAACACCATAACCCTTAATCCCTTTATTTTTCAAAAAACTATCTATCTTTATCTTAAAAACATTTAATGAAGGAGCCTCAACTGCTTCACTGGGCAAGGAATTCCATAGATTCACAACCCTTTGGGTGGAGAAGCTCCTCCTAAGATCAGTCCTAAATCTACTTCCCCTTATTTTGAGGCTATGCCCCCTAGTTCTGCTTTCACCCGCCAGTGGAAACAACCTGCCCGCATCTATCCTGTCTATTTCCTTCATAATTTTATATGTTTCTATAAGATCCCCCCCGCATCCTTCTAAATTCCAACAAGTACAGTACCAGTCTACTCAACATCTCCTCGTAATCCAACCCCCTCAACTCTGGGATTAACCTAGTGAATCTCCTCTGCACACCTTCCAGCGCCAGTGCGTCCTTTCTCAGGTAAGGAGACCAAAACTGAACACAATACTCCAGGTGTGGCCTCACTAACACCTTATACAATTGCAGCATAACCTCCCTAGTCTTAAACTCCATCCCTCTAGCAATGAAGGACAAAACTCCATTTGCCTTCTTAATCACCGGTTGCACCTGTAAACCAACTTTTTGCGACTCATGCACCAGCACACCCAGGTCTCTCTGCAGAGCAGCATGTTTTAATATTTTATCATTTAAATAATAATCCCTTTTGCTGTTATTCCTACCAAAATGGTCTTGCTTCAATTCTCAGTAAAATAATGGAATTGCTGATCTAATGTAAGCCTGAATGTTAAGTGTACACAATAGCTTAGTAAATATCTGTCAACATAGATTTAGGGAGGAAAATACAGTGTAACCAACCTCCTTAATTTTTGAGGAAGTGACATTTCAAGTGGCTTGTGCCTTATGAAATGTTTAACCTGGACTTTTGATTGGTTAAAGGAAGAATGCTGGCCAGAAAAAATCCCTGCTCTCTTTGAAGAGTGTCATGGAATCTTTTACAACCATTTGAACCACAAGATTAGGGAGACAGAGCCTCTGACATTGCAGGGCAGATTTTCAATTTGCCACTTAGCTAATCTGCAACATCAGTTTTTACACCTGTCTGTTGTATAAACCAACTGCTTTTTATTTCCATGGATTTGAATGGAAATGAAAGCTGGGCTATTTTTATGAAGAGTGTTTGATCGGATGCACAGAGTTGCCAACTAGCACGAATTACCATAATTTGTATGGAAAATCTGTTCGAATACGGAGGTACACTTTCTCTAATTGCAATACGGAAAAGACGCCTCCCGAAATGCATTATTTGGTTTCCTTGGTCTCAGGTCCCGTGCAGAGACCCCAGCCCCTCTCTCCACCCCGCGCACTAACAGCGCATGTCTGTCAGACACGCAAGTTCTGTTGATGGGGCATCGAGGTGCGTAGTGTGTGGGGTGCAGAGGAGAGGTGTCGGGGCCCTATCGCCAAGGAAACCAAGATGCACCTCGATGCCTCGTGTGAGACCGCGCGAAGGTCAGGATCACCCAATGTCATGTGATCCTGACCATCGCGCGGTCTCTGAGGCTTGAGGTGCCTGAATTTTATTGGGACATAAAAATCACGTTGAGGGAGGGTGGACTGCAGTAAGTAGACTCAACACCAGCTCTATCACTGATCTTTGTAGAGAACTGCTATGTATTTAAAGAAAAGAAAGTGCTGGAAATACTCCGGTCCGGCAGCATCAATGCAGAGAGAAGGAGAGTTAACATGTCAGAATTGTTGAAAGGTCATTGATGTGAAATTTTAACTCTACTTCCCTCTTTCTGTATTATGGAGTGCAGCTGATAATACATTGCACAATATTAAGTTTCAGCAGGATTCAGTTCATAAATCATTGTTTTACTTGTGGAAACTGTGCTTTTTGCTGTGAGCATGAAACAAAAATGCTGAAAAAGTAAACCTGAGTCACCATGCATCTATTTAACCTTACCTTCTGCTTTTTGTGGCCATTCTTTTCTTTGTGCTCTTTTACCTTTACTATCATGTACCCTAATTTGAGCATCAAATCTGTTAGTGCTACTTCATGAAAATATTTTTTGAAAGAAAGAAATGCAATGGATTCCTTTTGTCTATATACAGTTTCTTGTAAGAATCCAATCAAGTTAATCAAGTGTTCAGGACAATTTTGAACTTCATGTAAAAAGGCAAATGTTTTGTTCACATTTTTCCTTCTTAGATTTACTGAATGTGTGAAACTTAATTTGAAAACACCCACACATGCATGAAGTATTGGATTTGCATTTTCCATTTGTGTTTTAAATTTGTCCAATAAATGTGTAAAGCTATACTTCAGATTGGTAGGCATTTTCCTGTTGAAATGTAAATCTGATTTTACTGCCAAAATACTGATCTTTGGTATCTGGAATACTGATTTCTGTTGGGAAAGGTTGGCAGCTCTGGATGCACCAGCTTTACACCTCAGCAACAAATTTACCATTTGTTCTGTTAGCTAAAACGTAACACCTCTGACCAATACATCACGCCCACAGTACTGCACTGAAGATTGAATCTAAATAATCATAGAATCAAAGAATTTACAGTGCAGAAGGAGGCCATTCGGCCCATCGGTAATGTACTGATGTTTTGACCTATCCAGTGGTGAAAGAGATTCGTCCAATTATTAGATCCCAGTCTTAATTGAACTCTTTCATAGAAGTGTTTAAACCAATATGGGGGACAAAGGGAAAGAAATGTGATGAGGAAGCAGAATGGAATGTAAAAGGGACAGAAAGAGTAGGAAGAAATAGAAAAGCACATCAGAAGGAGGATGGTGTAAAATGAATACAATTATTGAACAAAGAGTTGCAGATTTGTGTCGTCTGTGTAAAAGTGTAGAAAATACTTTGTGGGTGAGGGGAATTCAGCTTTAAGCTTGAATTCCAGCAAACTCGGGTAAATGTCAAGAAAATGATTAAAGCAATATTTTGGGGGGGGAATTGCTGAACCGTACGAAAATAAGTAAGGAACTTGAAAAAGAGCATAAGTGACAGTCCGTGCAATTATTTACGCTTGGTGGACACATTTTCAAGGAACTAATCCAAATAGAAAGTAAAATTGAAGAACCTATGTTTATTTTTATGGCGCAGCCATTCAACTGCCACAAATTATGTATTTACTGAATATACCTTGGTGTATCATAGATTATCATAGAATTTACAGTACAGAAGGAGACCATTCAGCCCATCGAGTCTGCACCGGCTCTTGGAAAGAGCACCCTACTCAAGGTCAACACCTTCACCCTATCCCCATAACCCAGTAACCCCACCAACACTAAGGGCAATTTTTGGACACTAAGGGCAATTTATCATGGCCAATCCACCTAATCTGCACATCTTTGGACTGTGGGATGAAACCGGAGCACCTGGAGGAAACCCACGCACACACGGGGAGGATGTGCAGACTCCGCACAGACACTGACCCAAGCCGGAATCGAACCTGGGATCCTGGAGCTGTGAAGCAATTGTGCTATAATTGTGTATAACCTGAGGGAGCCTCTCAATTATTATCCCAGTCTCCAGGGGACTACTAGTGATTATTGTGTTTTTCTCTGTTAGAAAACTACAGCTGGAACAAGAGAAACAGCACGTAGAAGTGGAGGAATTGATGGGAAGAATTGCATCTTTGCAAGCTGAGAAAAAGAGCCTACTCTTTGATAAGACAGAATTAATAGCTGACAATAAGACTTTAGAAGCAGAGCTGAAGGTATCACAGAAGTCAAACAGGTACAATAGATAAATAGGTAACCAATACTTGTCCTTTGAATTAAAATGTCATTCTACTGGAACAGTTACAATTTCTAAATTTAAATTCCAATTTACATGTTGTAAATATTTTGAAAGAAAGTGTTGAGGTTTTTATATCCTTGGTATATCTGATTTTGTTTTCTCAGTTTCACCTTTTATTGGTTCTCTGTTTCCTTAAAGGTACACACTCCAGATGGAGTACAGTTCATCTGTGCAGGCAACCGTATTATATCTTGCCCAAGTAGCCATTCTTCACATAATGTTAAAGGTCATTATGATTGTACATGGCTTTGTCCTCGTCTAACCAACCACCTAATGTTTGTGCAAATTGATGGCTTGCTAGGCCATGTAAGAGGATATTGAGAGTCGCATGTATGCCAGATAGGATAAAAATGTTAGGTTCCATTCCCTGAAGTTTGCTACTGAACCGCTTGGAATCTTGTACAAAATATAATGACTCCAGGTTGCTGGTGGCTGTAACAAGCATGGAAATCTCACAAACCACTTTCAATATTGGTGAGAAATGATTGATGTTAATATTGCAGCAAATCTGCAAAGGTTAGAAAATGGGCCAAAGGTATTGCCATGAAGGGGTCCAAAGAATGTTCTGACTGCCAGGAGGGAAGTGCCCTAATGTAGGGACCTAGGCAATGAGTTCCAACAGTAGCTGAAAGACAGCTACTAATTATGAAGGGGAGAATCTAGAGTTTAAGGAGATGATGGAATGCATATAGAGGCATGGCTGGAGGAAATCCCTGGATTGAAATCATTGAAAAGAAAGTGAGGATGAGTTATTTGGAAGTCAATTTATTAGAACTTGGGGACCTAGTGGAACATGAAAGGGTGGAAATGATAAGGTTATGAGACATTGTGTACATGAGGATATTTGTCATGGCTTTCTGGAGGGTTAGCAATTTGTAGAAGGATGGGTGTGTGGTGCTTGGCCAAGAGGACATCAAAGAAGTTTAACCCTAAAGTGATGAATACATAAACTAAGGGGGGTCTTTTAACCACCAGGGGATTAATATCAGAGTGGTAGACTAAAATATTAAAAATGAGGAACCTGGCCACAACACATCCCCAATGTACCCATTTCTGGGTGAGTATGTTCTATGCTTGCTATTACTTGTCCTTTTCTTTAAATATTCTAAATTTGATGGAACGATGATCACTGTTTCCCCAAATACTCGCCCATTGAAATACGCTGTACTTCATTCTCCAAATATAACACTGCTTCCTTAATCATTGTGTTCACTTCTACACATTTCAGGAATTCCTCCCCTCTACCCTTACACTGTCACTATCCCCGCCAATACTTGTCAAGACAGAGTGAGAGGAAGGAAGTGTGCAGGACAAGATGTAAGTGAATTTGCAACTTTGCTCACCTTTCTTGACTCTACACTGGGTCCAGGAATAGAAAATAATGCTCCTGCTGCTGATGTCCTCAGCCACCCCCAACCACAGTTACTTTTGACAGCATCAGGGGTGGGATTCTCTGATTCTGAGGCTGTGTTGACGCCGTCGTAAACGGCATCGCGTTTAACGACGGTGTCAACATGCCCCCAAGAACAACGATTCTGACCCCGATAGGGGGCCAGCACAGCACTGGAGTGACCCACGCCGTTCCAGCTGCCGATAGCGGCGCCAGATAGGCGCTGCGGGTCTGCACATGCGTAGTGCGACCGGTGCGATTGCGCGCATACGAGGTGGCTCCCTTCTCCGCGCCGGCCGCAATGCAACATGGCGTAGGGCTGCCGGGGCGGAGCAAAAGAGGCCCCCAGCCCGAGAGGCCGGCCCACAGCGGAGCCCCCCCCCCCCAACAGGCCGCCCCCGGATGGATGCACACCGAGCCCCGCCAGGTCAAACCACACTTGGATGGTGCCGGCGGGACTCAGATTTTTTTATGCAGCCGCTCGGCCCATCCTGGGCGGAGAATTGCTTGGGGGGCCGCGTAGTCTCCAATGGTGCATTTTCTCTGCTCTCCGGAGAATCGGCGGACTGGCATCGTGGTGGCATCGCACGATTCGCGCCCGGCCCGGCGTGGGCTGAGAGAATCCCGCCCCAGGTTTTTCCTCCTGTTATTGGGGATAGTGATCTCCTTCCAGTTCCTCACTGCACCCAGTATACTTTGAATGATATGTTGCTAAACTGCAACATAGTCCTTGATCTCTGAGTGCACCTATTCGCCACCTCTTTGAATAAACTCTGAACTTGACCAGATGTCACCTTTGAATTGGCCCTTTAAATAGTTAAGTTAAGATTGTGTCATGTGCGCACCACCTCCGCAGTCACACATTGGAAGTAATGTTAGAATTGCATTAAAACTAACACTTTGAAATTTCTTCTGGATTTTATGCCTCCACTCAGGAACTGCCTGTTATTATCGAGCTTAATGTTTTGGCAGCTGTTCAGAGTTAGAAATAGGAGCAATCAAATACATTTATACAGTGTTGTTAATGTATTAAAAACTTCTACAATTGCTCACAAAATCATTGAGCCAAAGAAGGAAAGATTAGGTTTGATGGCCAAAATCTTTGTTAGTTTGTTTTTAAGTGAATGGAGGGTCTTCTAAGAAACTGAGGTGGAAACTAAGTGTCCAACGGAAAAGAAAATCCTGATGCTGAGACTTAGCTGAAAACACAGTTGCCATTGGTGTGAAGGGAGGAATGAAGCACAAGAAGCTGGAGTCAGAGGAGTGGAGAGTTCAGGGAGGTTCTAGGCCTGAGATTGTGAGGGCAAGACCAGAGTGGGATTTCAACATGGAAAATGAATTCTAAATATGAGGGATCGAGGAACTTACAACCAAGTGAAATAGGTGATTTGAACTTGGAACAGGGTAGGATATGGAGAGCAAAATGTTGGATGAGATGAAATCTGTGTTGGTAGAGGATTTGAGACTAGACAGGAAAATATTTGCATTATTGAGTCTGGTGGTGACAACAGCACCAATAAGGGCTTTAGCAAATTGGTGCCTGAGATAGGGATGGAATTAGGTGATATTACAGAGGTGGAACTATGTAGTATTCGTGATGGAGATGATAAGGAGTTAGTAACTGCACTTAAAAATAGAAAGGACCATTCGGTATCCTGAAATCGTAATAAATTACTATATGATCATGTTCTTTTTACTCATACTTACTTTTACTTTCAGAATTCATCAAAACATGAAGATATCAATTTAAGTTTCTTGAGTACTTGCCATTATTAATTTGGACAGTTAAATTAGGATAGGGAAAGGTTCAGTCTTAATTGAATTTACTTGCCAAAATTAATAATAAACAGGCATAATATCTCATTTGTATTTTTCCCATTAATTATATTTTATTGTTCAAATGTTGCCATGTGCACTTCTTTTACTGCAGGAATATGAAAGGGTAGAATAATTGCATGTGCAAAATACAATCAATATAATCCATGATTAGTCCAATAAAAATAACCTGGTTCACAGGGTAGCACAGAAAAAGATTGGTCTTCTGAAACAGCAGGTGGAAGAAGCTATGGAGAAAGAAGTCGCAGCTCACCAGTATCTGGCAAATTTGATTAGCCTTGCTGAAAAGACAGCTCACGAACGTGACCAGCTTGTATATGTGGTGAGTAATATTAAAGATTCTTCCTCTGATAATGATACTCCTGTCAATTGTTTTTTGATGATAACAGGTGGGAGAGGGTCTGAGGTGATTAAGATAAGTCAGAAACCTGACTCCATTGCTGGCATTTAAGTTAAAAACAATAATTGGGATATTTTCAAAGCCACAACTTAAACTAAACTGCATTTTAAGGAATAACCTGGTGGCAGATCTGAGGCTGGAGGAACCGACTGCGTTAAGTACCCTTGTGGGCCGGAAGGAACAGAATTGGTGCCAGTGTTTCATCTTGCGCTTCAATTGTATGCTGGCCATCTGGCTAGCTTCCATGTGTATGTCAACAATGCAAAATTCTGCCTCTATCACCATCCATGATTTGAGAACCACTTATGTATGGATTTTCACAGTAACTTCATTGAAGTGTTACTGTGAAAATCCATACATAATAGATTACAACCCAAAGATGTGCAGGCTAGGTGGATTGAACATGCTAAATTGCCCCTTAATTGGAAAAAATGAATTGGGTACTCTAAATTTAAAAAAAAAAAATCACATTTCATGAGTAGTCTCCTGCAGAAGGCTGGCCCACTTACCCATTAATTCCTGTCCTCTGGAAATCAAATGCAGCATCTTCAAATCTCTCCCTTGCTGTGCTTCCCCCTATTTTGTGTAATTCCCATGCCCTGCCTGACTGCAACCACTTCTTATTTTTCTCATTTGATTTTCTTTTTTCACCAGTTCTGGCATTCCACCATTTGAATGTGAGCTTTCAGGCACCTGTTCATACACTGCAGATTTCTCTTACAAAACTATGGGCTAGATTTTATGCGGAGACTTATTACCCAACCCCTTAACAAAATGGTTGGTCATGTGCCTGCCTACTCAGTAACAGCAAAAATGCACTGAGAGCAGCCTTAATTCATTCAGAGTGGGCCTTCCAATCTGACTGGCTGGCGGCAACTCTGTAGTTCCAGCAGTGCCAGGATCGAACAGTGGCTCCTGCTGGGACCAAAGGCAGACCTCCAGGAAGAAGTGTCATGGAGCCTGGATTTCGGGTACCAGCACTTCTCATGAGCCTGTTATGCAGATCTAGTAGGTGAAAGAATAAAGGGGACCCCCTCCCTCCGGCAAAAAAGATTATCGGCATCACATTCTTCCATACCTCCCAGGACATTGTTTGCTCCCAATGCTCCTGTCTCCTCTGTCAAACTGTCTATCAGTCACATTCTAGCATATGCCAAAGCCATAATTATCTTTTTTTTAAATCTTTTTATTGACATTTCTCAGATTTAAAAAAATAAATAAATTTAGCGTACCCAATTATTTTTCCTCCAATTAAGGGGCACTTTAGCGTGGCCAAACCACCTCAGCTGCACATCTTTGGGTCGTGGGCGTGAAACCCACGCAGACATGGGGAGAATGTGCAAACTCCACACGGACAGTGACCCAGGGCCGTGATTCGAACACAGGTCCTCAGTGCCAGAGTCCCAGTGCTAACCACTGCGCCACATGCTGCCCTATTTCTCATTTATAAACAACTGTATATATACATCACATTTTACTTACCCGTGTTAGTTTACTTTATTGTACAGAGAGGTTTATTTTGTTTTTCTTTTAATTGGCCCTATTTACATTTTGCCGCTCCCCTCTGGGTCGGCCTATGGTCCCTCCCCCCCCACCACCTCCCTGTTGGCTTCAGCTATGCTTCCTTTTATTTTCAGGGCGGGGGCTCTCTCCTCCCCCCCCTCTCTTGTGTGGCTGAAGGAAACTGGCTATTTCCGATAGGTAAAAGGGTAATTGGTATAGCCATTTAAATAAAAATATTAAAACCCAGTTTAAAATCCATTTTAAACTGGATTTCATCATATAACTTCAAGCATAATTTAGATTAAAAATACACACAGCTTGCAGAATTTGTAGTGGCAAAACAGAGGATCTGAAACATTCAAAGAAACTAGCTAGAGCTTATGCAATATTTTTACTGTTACCATAAACTGACCATTGTTTTAAATAGCAAAAGCTATGCAGCATACCCAAGGTCGCCATGACTACATGAACACACCATTGTTCAGAATTCAGATAGAAGCACAGTCAGCAATAAACCAGTGGAAACCAGAATTGATTAAGAGGATATATCACATTCCAACACACACACAAATTTACAAATGCAACATATCCAAATATATGTTGCACATTGATGATTGACAATTAACCATCCAATCAATTGCATTTGAAACCCATCCAAGCCAATCAGCACATTGCAGGGGTAGGGACAGATGGAGTTAGACTGATAACATTCTCCTTAAACATAGAGATCCGGGCAGCCGTTTTCCATTCTAGAATCACTCTATACTTTTCACTTAACTACTCGCTATCCTTATTTTGTATTTTAATTTTCCCACTCTTAACTCTTGAAGTCCGCACAAGCTGTTTTGCTTTAAGCAAAGAACCATTACTGTATTTTGAAAGTTAAATCTGTTGTAAACCGTTAAGCCAATTATTTCTCTTAAAGTCCGTTGCTGGCAAGGGTTTTTTGAGAACATTTGATTTGTAACCACAAGAAAATCTTAGTCTCTCAATTATAATGAATAGACGCAATAAAAGATTTTTATTTCGCATCCGAAAAGTGTAACTTAAATTCTACTGAGTTTCGAAGTGTATACGAGACTACACTTGAACCGCACGGTAGACTCCTACAGTGGCTTTCCCACCTTCCTTCCGTCCCCCTCCTGGGTGCGCAGTCCTTTGGTTCCTCATCTATCTTGTTTTTTTTAATTCTTAACTTACTCCTCGTTGCTGATCTCGAACAGGTTTTGGAACTGGCCCCAAGCATCTAGGAAGCCTTCCTCAGACCTTCGTATGGCATACTTAATCTTCTCCAGGTGGAGAAATTCCAAAAGCTCAACGAGCCAGTCTGCAGCTGTGGGTGGTGCTGCTGATCGCCAGCCGAGCAGGATTCTTTGGCACGCGATTAGGAAAGCAAAAGCAAGGGTGTTAGTCCCCTTCCCCATGTGTAGTTCTGACTGATCCTATACCCCGGAAATTGCCACTATCGGGCATGGTTTCACCCTCACCCCCACAACCTTGGACATCGCCTCGGAGAAGGCTGCAAGTTTGGTACAGGCCCAGAACATGTGGGTGTGGTTGGCCGGGCCCCTCTGGCACCGTTCACATTTATCCTCCACTTCCGGGAAGAACCTACTCATTCGGGTTCTAGTCAGGTGTGCTCTGTGCACCACTTGAGCTGCAATAGGCTGAGCCTTGTGCAGGAGGAGGTGGAGTTAGCCCTGCTCAGTGCTTCGCTCCAGAGTCCCCACATTACCTCTGTCCCCAGTTCGTCCTCCCATTTTTGTCTGGTCTTGTCCAGTGGTGTTTGAGCTCTGTCCAGTAATTGTCCGTATATTTTCCCACATAGTACCCCCTCCTTGCTGCTTGTGCCTATCAGGTCCTCTAATAGTGTGTTTTCTGGGCCCCGGAGTACCCTACTGTCTCCCTCCATAAGAAGTGCCTTATTTGGAGCTGTCTCATTTCATGTCCTTTTGTTAATTTCCACTTCCTCGTCAGTTCGTCCAATGTCACCAGTCTGTGCCCTACCTAAAAGTCCCCGATGGTCAGTGTGCCCCCGTCCCGCCTCCATCTTTTGAAAGTGATTCTAAGCATGGCTAGGGGGAATCTGTAATTGCCGCAGATGGGGGACATTTTAGTTAGCCCGAAGTGTTGTCACAGTTGGGCCCAAGTTCTCAGCGTGGCCACTACCACTGGGCTCGGGGCCATAATTTTCTTAGCTTTTACTAATCAACAATCTGGGATGTCGTTCTGGTATAAACTTTGTGATGGAGCCCTCAACTCCCCAATCGATGTTCGTGGTAATCTATTCCTCTTTTCCTGAATGCAATCTATCACTGCCTGTCTCTGTGCAGTTTGTTTTCGAACTTGTGCGTTTCTTATCAACTTGCTTCCATGTGGTTTCTTTTTAGGAAACTGACCTCCCCAAGTGGCTACTGTCTTTCCCAACTACAACCCACCAGAAAGGCTCTGCTTCCTCAACATATCTAGGGGTCTGGACTCTCTAAACGGCTCTGCTACCTCAACCTAGACCTCCTGTCCTGAGTTCTCCTTTCACATTATTTTGTTACTCAGGTAGACTTGCTGCATTGACACAGGGTGGTAAACAACATATACTCACCTTATTTGTAGAGCCATTCCAATGACCTGCTGCGAGTATCCTGCCACCGCACCAAATTGTTGTGGTGGTCTTCTTCCAACTAATCGCAGGAGACCCAGGGACAGGTTACAATAGTTTATTTGTAATTCAAGCATTGAGGGAACTATCCCAGAGAAACCTCTGGAGTAGCACCTTCTAATGCAGCTCTCGCAATTCTAACACAACAATCACAAGGAGAACATTCTAATTATCTCCTACCATGTCACAGATACAGATGACTATACAGTTAGTCAGTACACAGAACACTGTTTTAAAATTCCGATCTCCCAGGTTCGGTCACTGTTCGTGTGGATTTTGCACATTCTCCCCATGTCTGTGTGGGTCTCACCCCACAAAAAGATATGCAGGGCAGGTGGATTGGCCACACTAAATTGCCCCTTAATTGGAACAAAAAGATTTGGGTACTCTAAATTTATAAATAAATAAATAAAATTCCAATCTTGTTTCCTTAGATTTATTATTAAACCTTAACCCAAAAGCTTGTCTATAATCTTCTAGCTTCAAACTGTCTGTTCTTCAAAAAAGTAAACAACCGTACAATTTTGCTGGTGAGTTCTGCTGATCTCAAGTCCTTGAGGTATTTGATTAGCATGTATTAGATCTATTCCCCCTTTTATACTAAATCTATTAATTTACTCTTAACAGTGATAGATTTCCATGTCAGAATTAGGAATAGCGTAGAATGGAACTTCCAGGTGGTGGTGTTCCCATGTATTTGCTGTCCTTATCCTACCAGATGGTAGTGGATTTGGAAGATGCAGTCTAAGAAGCCTTGTTGAGTTCCTGCAATGCATCTTGTTCTTCTAATATAATTAATATGCAAGTGGAAGAAATTATAACCAGTTATTGAAGAAAAGTTTTTTAAAAAGCAGAGCACTTAGATTTAAATGTGTTCAAATTTTTAAAGTATTTTAGTTTTTGCAATTTTTTTTGTGACTTTCACCCCATCCCTTCCAAGGGGGTTGAGTTGATTTTCATCCTCAATGTAGTTTTTATCCATCTTTGAGCCTTAACAGTGAATATTGACAAGCTGTAGAACAGAGACTGACCCTTAACCAAGAAACAGCATGCTGCAATTCATGCACACAAGTGTGCGCTCATGAGAAAGGGTTGCTGGACAATGAATGGAAATGGAAATGCAGATGATTTTCTTGTCTTTTCTTAACTTTACTCCTGCCCTGCCTGAGATCAGGTAACTTCGAATAACTTCCAAACCCGAGAATCCCTAGTCTGGTGTGACTCAAACAGCTGACGCAAATGGTTGGTTGTTTTTGTTTTAAAGAACTTTCCTTGCGTTAATATTTGTTTTTTGCCCTCTTCACCTATTTTTCTTTCAAAACCGTTGGTATTTAAGCCTTAAATATTCTTTTGCCCTTTCTGCTGCAGACTAAAAGTCTAGCAAATGAGAAACATGGAGTTTTAAACAGGATTGTCGCAGGCAATGTACGTTTAGGCAAGTTGGAGGAGCAAGTAAAGGTAAGAGTGTCTTCCATTTTCAATCTAATAGTATTGTTTTATCTTTAGATTAACAGTACAAAATAAATAGATTGCAGATGCATGTGGGTTGAATGCAACATTAACAGAGGGTTATTAGATAGGTCACTGTTCAAGGACTGGTGCAAGACTAAGAGCTAAAGTCCTGTGAAGTAGCCAATGACATTATTCAAGTCACATGACTGTTCCTAAAGAGACATTGCACACAACTACAATAATCCACGTATATAACATCCCTCCCCTTTATTTCTAAGATCCAACACAACTAATAACTAGTATTTTAACATTGTCGTTTACAAATATAACAAGTGTAGGCGTCAAATTATTACATTGTAATAACAGTCAATAAGATAGACGATCAGGTGGGCATCTATTTCTCGCTGGTTACCTTGGCACTTCCGGAACTTTGTTATTTTCAACCTTAGATGTATTTTCAGGTTCTCCAGTAGATGTCTTTACCCTGGAAGGCATTTTTCCAAATGAAGACTAGTAGTAGCAGGTGCCATCTCTGCTTCTGTAAATGAACTAATAGTCACACAGTCAGATGGAACAGAGACCTTCTGAGGTAGTTCTGGCACTGGCACAGCATTGTGTTGACAATAATTGATCCTCATAGCTTCTCACTAGTTCGTCTGTTGTTTGGACTGTGTAGGAGATTGACCCGTCTGAGCCAATACCGTCGCAGGGACTTACTTCACTCTAGTGTTGTAGCTGCGCACAAACGTGTTAAAATACTAGTTATTCCCCGTGTTGAAATGAGCGTTTCCTTGAGCTACTTTCTAGTCTCAAGATCTTTGACTGTTCGTTTCACTCTACTATGTCAGATGTCTCCTCTGATAAGAGTAAATCAAAGGTTGTCCTCCGTTTCCTTTTCATCAATAGCAAAGCTGGCGAACTTCATGTAGTTGCATGTGTCGTATTCCAGTATGTTGTTAAATACTTGTTCACACGGAGATGAAGTGAACCTTGGTCTTTGGCAGTTTTCAGTGCATGCTTCAAGGACTGGACAAAGTTTTCAGCTAAACCATTTGTGGATGGGTGGTTAGGTGCTGACTTTATATGTTGAACTCCACACATCTTTAGTAGCCTTCGAACACTTGGGTTGTAAACTGTGGCCCATCGTCACTCTATCTGTTCTGGTTGTCCAAATCTTGCAAAGATCTTGTCGAGTTTCTCAATGGTTTGTTCTGCAGTGGTTGACTTCATTAGGACTACCTCAGGCCACTTTGAGTGCCCAATGACCATGAATATGTGCCCTTCAACTGGACCAGCAAAGTCAATATGCAGACATTGCCACAGCATTTTAGGCTACTCCCATGGATGTAATGGGGATAACAGCGGTACGTTCCTTACCCGTACACATGACTGGCACAGTCCTGCTTTTTCTTCTACCTGGGCATCAATTCCTGGCCATCAAAATAACTTTGTGCTTGTTCCTTCATTCAGACTATACCTGGGTGTCCTTCATGTAATTGTTCCGATGCTCTTTGTCGCAAATTTGGAGGAATAATCAATCTCATCCCCCACAACAGACAACCGCCATGTGCTGTTAATTCAAGTCTCCAGGAAATGTACAGTTTCAATTTGGGATGTTTTCCTGCTATCCTCCTCTTTAACACCATTTCCAGTACCTTCCCCATCATAGGATTGTTTGTGGTATGTCTTTGGACTTGAACTGCAATCACTGGAACATTCTCGATCTGTGCAAAATAAAAAATATTACCATGACTAGTTAGTATCTGACCAGCTGGTAAAGCAGATCTGATAATACATCAGCATTGGCATGATTTTCAGACTGACAGCATTTGGTCTCATTGGAATGTGCAGATAGTACGAAAGCCATTGTTGGAGTTTACTTGCAGCCAATGAATGGTTACCTTTGTGTGACCCTAAAATAGCTGTTAAGGACTTGTAGTCCGTCACTAATGTGAAGTGACAACCAAGCAGGTATTGGTGAAATTTCTGGACACCAAATATAATATTCAGTGCCTCCTTCTCCAATGAGTGTAGTTAGATTCTGCACTTGTTAACGTTAAAGATGCACAAGCTATTGGTCTTTCTTCCCCTGAAGGGAGTATATGAGCCACCCCCTCTCCAACACCGTATGGCTAAGCACCACAGGCAAGTTGTATTGGTAACTAATTTACCAACATTTCTGACTTTTTCATTTTATTTTGCTGATTGATATGCTTTTTCTCAGTCAGATGTCCACTGCCATGTACGCACAACAAGGTATATATATAATGGTTTCAATAGGATTGGCAGATTCTGGAAGAATTTTTCACATGTTGCTTAATCCTAGAAAAGACCGAAGTTAAGTGACATTCGTTGGTCATGGAGCCTCCATAATAGTTTCCATCTTTTTAGGTGCTTTGTGTAGAACCTTACTATCAATTATGTATCCTAGATATTGTATTGATATCTGAAGGAAATCACAAGCCTGACATGAAGCCCATGCATCTGAAGGTGTTTAAGTATGGCTTCTAAGTGTCATAAGTGTTCTTGTCCGTTGGTGCCGGTTATCAATATATCATCTAGGTAACACTGTACCCCCTGTAAGCTGCTAATGATCTGATCCATTGAAATAAAGCTGGTGCTGACATTATTCAATAAGGCAATCTCTTGTAGTGGAATAAGCCTTTGTGAGTGATGAGGGTGAGTAGGTGTTGAGATTCAGCTGCCACATTCATTTGTAGGTAGGCCTGCAATAGATCAATTTTGCTGAAATACTTCCCTCTTGCTAAGTCTGCCAACAAATTTTCAATCAGTGGTAGTGGGTATTGATCCATGCATGGAACTGGGTTGATTGTTGCCTTAAAGTCTCTGTAGATACAAATTGTACCATCCTGTTTAATGACAGGTACAATAGGTGTTGCCCAGTCACTAGTAGTGATGGTTTCTAAGACTCCTGTTTCCAGAAGTCTCAGTAGTTCCAATTCAATTTTTGGATATATTGCAGAGGGTACAGCTCTATCATAGAATCATAGAATTTACAGTGCAGAAGGAGGCCATTCGGCCCAGCGAGACAGCACCGGCCCTTACAAAGAGCACCCCACTCAAGCCGACGTATCTACCCTATCCCAATAACCCCCACTTAACCCCCTTGGACACTAAGGGCAATTTAGCGTGGCCAATCCACCGAACCCGCACATCTTTGGAATGTGGGAGGAAACCGGAGCACCCAGAGGAAACCCACGCAGACACGTGGAGAAGGCGCAGACTCCGCACAGACGGTGACCTAGCCGAGAATCGAACTTGGGACCTTGGAACTGTGAAGCAACTGTGCTAACCACTATGCTACCGTGCTGCCCTGGCCTTGAGACATTTCGGCTAGTGAATTTCTTTAATCTTCAGGGACACTGTGCTCCTTTCATAGAACCCCAGTTTGGCTTCAAAAACACTGTTGTATTTTTCCATGATTGTCTGTGAGTCCGAATTTGAATCGACTAAGCTGTTTACGGCACTCCAGTTCCGTTTAATCCTACCCAGCCAAGGGTAGCCAAAGAGAGCTGGGAAATGTCCTCGGACCACAGGCAGTGCTCTACAGTTTGCCCACTTACTCCACTTTGACTGCAATGCAGCCTGTCAGGCACGATTTCCTCAGTATAGGTCCTTAAGATTGCATCTGCTGGTTTCAAAGGCAGGTGATTAAGTTTCCATTCATAGATGGTCTTGGTAGGGATACGGCTGCCCCCAGATCCACCTCCATTATGATAAGTTGTCCATTCAGTTTTGGAGTTACCCAAAAATGCTGTGAACCACCTGGACTGACACATGTTCAGCTTTGATTCTCCATCAGAATGATGTGCTACAGCTTCACCTTGGTTGTTCTTCTTTCTTCCACATTGTGAATTTTCTTAGTTATATTTATTTCATTTTTTCCTTTAAATTAATTCTGCGTCTTCCTTTTAACTTTCTTCTCGGAAAAATTATTTTACTCCAGTAAACGCTTGCTGTGTGGCCAGTTCTGCCACAATTTTTACATTGGCTGTCCTTGCTCCAGCAAACAGCCTGTGAATGGCCTGTTTTTGCAGATCAATGACACACATGTTGCTGGGTAGACTTCTGGGTGGCAGCCAGGTTATGGATCCCCTTGCTTGTTCTGAGTTGAGAAGGCTTCTTAGCCGCGAACTCTACTGAAACAGCAATATCTAATGCAGTCTTCAAACTTCGATTTCATACCATTAATAATTTTCACTGAATAGCCTTATTTTTCAAACCACACACCAAACAATCTCTAATTGTATTGTCTAACAAGTCGCCAAATTCACAGAACTCTGCAAATCGCTTGAGGGTTGCAACAAACTGCATAATGTTTTCCACTTCTAATTGATTCCTTCGATGAAATTGTAACGTCTCCATAATAATCAACGGCTTTGGCGCGTGATAGTTTTCTAATATTTTAACTAATTCTTATCTCTGCGTTTCTCAGATTAACAAATTGAAGGTTTTGCTTTGAATTGCGGGTACCTTAATATCTTCCAAAATCTTATTGGCTAGGATATAATAATGGAATCTTTCTGAGTATGGTTTCCTGTTCTCTGAGGCATCGTCAAATGAGCACATCGTGCCAAAATTACCCACCATTTTTCACAGTATTAAAATACTCTCCCAACCTCCCTTAAATTGAAGGCTGCATTAAATAAAGTTGAATTACCAATTTATAACAGCTTAACTCTCATTGCAAGCTGTGAGAATATTTTGTTCTTTGCCCCGCTTTACGTCCATGTCTTACTGAACTGCACGTGGTGAGCTTGAAGTGCCAGTTTAAAATCTGTACGGGCTCTTTCTTTGCATTTTTACCCCCAAAACATTACCAGTTCCAATGGCACGTGCAATTTCTGACCTTCTGCTAATCTGCTTGATTGATTGATCTGTTGAAGCAGTTCAACTCTCATTCTGACCATCAAAGTTCGACTTTCTTTTTGGACTTCGGTGGTGACATTTAGAGACCAGTGGCACACAAGTTGGCTTCCGCCAGAGAACTTTAATGTAAGCTTTTTTCGCCCGGTTTTCAGAGGCGATTTCAGGTGGAATTTGGTCAATTTGGTGGGTTAAGAACTCCACGTCCAGGGAATGCCCAATAAATATAATACGAGGCAGCAGAAAAATAAGGAATTGTGGGACTCTGAAGCTTCGAGAGCTTTGTTAAGTAAATGGCGGAGACTCCTGCAGCATCGGTGGCGACCCCACTAACTGCTGAGATGCTTACAGGCAGCTTGACGGGGGGGGACTCCAGAAACTGCTGCAGGAAGTCTCTGAGGACCATGAGAGAATAATTGAGGGGACTATGTCCACTATTCGAGTGGCCTTGGAAAAAATGGATGAAGTGGTAGAGGTGCAGGGCGCATTGCTAAATGAGTTGGAAGTGGCCCTTTCAAGGCAAAGTGACCAGATCATCTCCCTGGAAGTGGAGATGGAGTGGGCGGCCAGTAACAACAAGGCATTAAGGGCCAAGGTGAATAAGTTTGAAAATCGCTCCAGAAGGCAGAACCTGAGGGTTGTTTGGGTGCTGGAGGGCTTGGAGGGTCCAAATCCAACGGAGTATATGGCACAGATGTTTGGGAAGATGGTGGGATGGGGAAATTATATCTCCTTACAAGCTGGATTGGACCCACAGGTCATTGAGGCAGAAGCCCCATGCTGGCGAGCCACCACATGCGATCATCATCCACTTTCATAGCTATGAAAAAAAGGAAACAGTCCTCCTGCGGGCAAAAGATCATCGAGACTCCAGATGGGAGGGCCATATTGTGAGGATCTACTAGGATGTTGGAGTGAAGCATGCCAAGAGGCATGCAGCATTCAACAGTGCCAAGGCCGCGTTGTACAGGACCAATGTTCGATTTGGTGTGGTTTACCCTGAGTGCCTCCAAGTGACTTATGAATTGAAAGATTATTACTTGGAGGCTCTGGAGGAGGCAGAAGCATTTGTGCAGAAACATGGACTTGGATTGAGATAGCTGTGAATTATATTGGTTGAGAGATGTGTCTGGGGATGGGAGTGCACTTTGGGTATTTGGTGGCGTGTTTATTGGGTGTTTTGGGGGGATTTTTACTGAGGGTTTTAAGGGATGGGCATTGTTCTCGGGCTTTTTTCTGGAATAATTAAAGTTGGATTTAGATGGAGGGGCTGGGTGGCTTTATAGTTTTTTGTTATGTTTATTACTCTGTGTGGGCGCCATCCTGCTAACTGTATAGCTAGTTAACAGGAGCGGAGGGATGGGGTTACCTGCAGCTCATAACTTTGGGAGTGGTGGATTTTAAGCATGAGCTTAGAATTTTTATGTTTGTTTTGGTTGGGGTTTGGGAGGGAGTGGGGTAAGGATAGGAGTTGTTGTTTGCCTTGTTGTTTGCTGAGCTATGTGGTTGTGGTATTGATATACCTTCAATTCACCAAGAGGCCGAGAGAGCGAGTGAACATAAGGCTTTATTAGTCGCGAACTTGCCTAGCCAGAGCCGGTTGTGCAGATGAGTGCACCCGCAGATGGCCGGGTTATATATGGCCCCGGTGAGAGTGGAGTCAAAGGAGGAGCCAACCGGGGTTACAGTACAGTACCTGGGAGCAGCTCGTATCACTACTTCCAGGTCATTGGTTACATTAGGTGGATACAATGGTTACAGCGTCCTGCATTATGGTGAATACATTCATCACAGGTATCCTGACAGTGGCTATCAACATTTCTTTGTTTTGATTTGATGAGGGGGTATGGCAGCCATCTTGGATGGGCCTGGTGTTGACTCTTTGAGTAGTTGCTGGATTACCCCACATGGTGGAAATAGCTGACTGGGTCGGGGTGGGGGGGTGGAGGTGGTAGATGACCCCCTATTCGACTGGTCACTTAGAATGTGTGGGATTGAACGGCCCAGTGAGAAGATCTATGGTGTTTGTGCACCGTAGGAGTTTCTATGCTGATGTGGTGCTGTTCCAGGAGATCCATTTGTGGATTGAAAATCAGACAAGGTTACAGGAATTCTGGGTGGAGCAGGTATTTCATTTGGGATTTGACAGTTGGGCCCGGGGGCTGCAATTTTTATTAATAAGAGAGTATCTTTTTTGGTGGCCATGATTTTGATAGATCCGAATGGGAGGTATGTCGTAGTCAAAGTGGGTCGTTGGCTGGTACCCGGTGGTCTTAGTTAATTTATATACCGAGCTGGGATGATACGGCTTTTGTCAATAGGTTGCTGGCTTCTATTCCCAATCTGGACTCGCACCAGCATGGTAGCACAGTGGCTAGCACTGAGGCTTCACAGCGCCAGGGTCCCAGGGTCACTGTCTGTGCGGAGTCTGCACGCTGTCCTCGTGTCTGCGTGGGTTTCCTCCGGGTGCTCCGGTTTCCCCTCTCAGTCCAACGACGTGCAGGTTGGGTGAATTGGCCATGCTAAATTGCCCTTAGTGTCCAAAAAGGTTAGGAGGGCTTATTGAGTTACGGGGATAGGGTGGAAGTGAGGGCTTAAGTGGGTCGATGCAGACTCGATGGGCCGAATGGCCTCCTTCTGCACTGTATGTTCTGTGTGTTCTAAAAAGCAATGTTATCACATTTGTTGCTTTGCAGAATTGTAGATATTGTGAGCATAGATCCATGTTTGTGATTCCACATGTTGGTATTTCTGTGTTAACCTAGGCCTAATTCCTCAACCAAGAGTTGAGGATTGGATAAGAAAGACCCATTCTTCCCTCTACAAGCTTTCTCTTTCATTAACAACTGCAGTGTCAGTCTTGACTGTGATCCAAGTGTGATCATAGTATTATAAGATATCAATTCGCATTGGAAAATAATAAGATGCAAGAACAACCTCGCTCCGCTGGGACCGTGTGGTGGTTGGTGTTCAACGACTACTCCACGTTAAAAGAACCCATGCACAGGCATCTTCCACTCCAACCCTACCCTACCCACCCAAATGAACTTCGGGACCTGGAACGTCAGGTCCCTTATGAACAACTCCAACAACAACAGACCTGTACATCCCACCACCATCATAGCCCAGGAGCTCCGACTTCACAACGCTGCCCTGAGCGAGACATGACTTAAAGAACAAGGTAGTGGATACACCTTCTTCTGGAAAGGCAAACCAGAAGAAGAACACTGCCTCTACGGGGTCGACTTCGCCCTAAAAAATCAAATTGGTCAGACATCTCAACAAACTCCCCCCTGCAGGGTCAGCGAATGACTCATGGCCGTACGGCTTTCCCTAACCCAGAAGCAAAAAAAACGGCACTGGCAGAAACACTCGGACACAGGAGACTCAATGCTGCTGGACTCAAAGACTCCAAGAAGAAAGAGCTACTTAGTTGGCGCCTCACAGCTAACTTAAGGACAAACAATGAACCAGAGCCGCAGGATGCCCACAGCGCCTGGTCCGCCTTAAAAGCCACCATAGTCAACACCTACAAGGAGACGCTCGGGCTCATGACCAGGGAAGACCAAGACTGGTTCAACGAGAACTATTTGGAGATCCAGGATCTCCTTGACCGCAAAAGCAAAGCGTTCCTAAACTGGCAGCTCCACCAAAATTTGAGTGAGAGGAAAAAAGCCTACAGGCAACTGAAGGCCGAGGTACAGCAAAGAACTCACAATCTAAAGAACAGATGGTGGGTGGAAAGAGTGCAGGAGGGTCACTTCCGGTGGCAGCCATGGTATGAGTGGCCACACGCAGGACAGCTCCTGCTTGAAGGCGTAGAAAAGAGCTAATTTTACCTGCAATTGGGTGCAACTTCGAAGAAAAAGTGTATAATTGAAGGTCGGAGGAGAAGCTCCCCCCGGGAGTGGGACGTCTGCTGGTTACCAAACCCGGCAGAAGAAGGTGAAAGACCTGGCCAAGGAGTTGGAAGAGACCTGTGGCGCAGCAGCCACTGGAAGGATGGCGGAGGGGGAAGGCTTGTGCAAGTAACAAAACCCCAGATGGAACAGTTGATGGCCTTCATCAAGGAAGAGTTCCGGCAGCAGAGGAAGGAGATGCAGGAGGATCGCTCAAAGGCAATTGAAGGGGTTGTGAGACCCCTAAAGGGCTCGATGGATAGGGTGGAGAAATACTTGGAGGCACAGGTGTCGTAGATCCGGGAGATTGAGAGGGTGAAGTTGCACTACAGCGATCAGGTGGTGGTATTGGAGGCGGAGGCGGAGGTGGGGCTCTTAGGAGACCTTTGCAAGATGTTGAGAGAAAAGATGGAGGAGCAGGAAAATAGACCGGGAAGGCAGAATCTGCGGATAGTGGGCCTGCCTGAATAAGTGGCAGGTGCGAGTGCCACAAGGTACATTTCGAGGATGCTGGCGGAGCTGGTGGCAGAGGGGGTTTTGCATAAGGGGGGTAGGGGGGGGGGGGGGGGGCAGGCGGTGATCGTGAGGTTCTAAGTTTGTGGAGAAAGAGAAGATCTTGCGGGGGAAGCACAACTGTGAATGGGAGAGGAACAAGGTCCAAATATAAAATATACTAGGACATTGGAGCTGAGCTGGCAAATCGACTTGCGGGGTTCAACAAAGAGAAGGCGGTTCTAAATCGATGGCAGATCAGGTTTGGGGTGTTCTACCCAGCAAAGCTTTAGGTGATATATGGGGACAGGAATACTATTTTGAGACCCAGAAGCGGCCAATGACTTTATCAAGGAGCATAAACTGGGGGAGAACTGAACTGAACAATTCTGGGAGACTGAGGTGCTGGCACTTTGAAGTATTTGGGAATACGGATAGAGTCGCCTTTGGAGGGAGTGGGGGGTTTTCTTTTCCTCCGATGTAGAGGGGTTTTTGCTTTTTTGTACTGTTGGATTGACAAAGGGTAGCAGGGGTGAAAAGTTTGTATGGGGACGGCTGTCCCCATCCCCCCCTCCTGTTGCCTGGGGCTGTGGGTTTTTTTTTTGTTCTTGGGAAAGGTGACCTGTGGTTCGAAATGAATCTTTGTTTAGATGGGGGAGGGGGAGATCAGCTGGAGCCTTCACAGAACAGAGAGGTGAGGATGCGGGGCCGTAGGAGGAGCCTTTGGGTAGGAGTTGCCACACTTGCAGGTAATGCTGGTGAACAGAAGTGAGGTGGGGGAGAAGGGAGGATGATGAGACGAGGCAAGGTTGGAGAAGAAACATGGTATGGGATGGAAAAGGGGACCATCTTGGATTGACCAGGTATAGGGTGAAATTAACGGGGGTAGAGCCAAAAGGGGAGAATGTCAGGCAGTAGAGGGAAATGGTGGAGTAAGCCTCCAGTAAGGCTGATTACGTGGAACGTGCAAGGGCTCAATGGACCGGTCAAAAGATCTCTGGTCTTTGCGCACCGTAGGGAGCTTGAAAGTGGAAGTGATCTTTCTGCAGGAGACGCACCTCTGCATGAAGGACCAGGTTTGGCTAAGAAAGGGGTGGGTGGGTCAGGTTTTCACTTGAGATTTGATTCAAAGTCGCGGTGAGTGGCAATTTTGTTGAGTGAGAAAACGGGGTTTGTGAGCACGACGGATGTGAGGGACCCGGGTGGGAGATATGTGGTTGTGAGTGGGATATTAGAAAGGACGCCGGTGGTGTTAGTAATGTGTATACACCGATTTGGGATGATGTAGGCTTTATGAGGGGGTTGCTGGCAGTGATCCCAGACTTGGACACGCACCAGTTGATTATGGGAGGAAATTTCAATTGTGTCCTAGAGCCGAGGGTCGATAGATCGAGCCCCAGGTCAATGGGTAGAATACGGATGGCAAAGGAGCTGGGTGGATTTAACGGAAAAGATGGGTATGGTGGACCCGTGGTGCTTCAAGAACTCAGGGGGAAGGGAGTATTCCTTTTTACCTCGTGTACAAGGTGTATTTCAGAATTGACTTTTTTGTGGTGAGCCAGAGGTTTTGGTTGGGGTGGAGGGGGCAGAGTAATCTCGGACCATGCCCATTGGCTGGAAATTCGGCTTAGATCGGGACGGGAGCAGAGGCTGGAGTGGAGACTTGATTTGGGGTTGTTGGCGGATGGAGGCTTTTGCGATAAAGTACGGGCAGCGATTAAGGAGTCTGTGGAGTTGAATCAGAATGGTGAGGTGTAGGCCGCCTTTTTTTGTGAAGCACTAAAAGCGGTGGTGCAAGGGGAGATTATCTCGTTCAAGGCACATGCGGAATGGGAAAGGAGGGAGGAACATGAATGGCTAATGAACAAGATAGTGGAGGTAGATAGGGAGTACTCAAGGGTGCCACCATGGAGGGATTGGCGTGGAGGAAATAATTACAGGAAGCAATTTGATAGGCTGACAACAGGGAGGGCGGTAGGACAGCTGCATAGGGCAAGAGACGTGCAGTACGAATACGGAGAGAAGGCAAGTCAAACGTTAGCGCACCAGCTATCTGGCTGAATCCAGGGAAATATTGAAGATACGGACTTGGGCAGGGGATGTGGTGTCGGAGCCGAGGAAGATAAATGAGTCGTTGAAGGATTATTATAAGGAGCTGTACAGGGCAGACCCGAGTGGGTGAAGAGGATGAAATAGGACAGTTCTTGGGCGAACTGGAGTTTCCACAATTGGAGGAAGAGAAGACGCAGGTGCTAGAGGAGCCCCTGGGGCTAGGGAGCTATTGGACAATATAAAGGGATATGAAGTTGGGAAGGCCCCGGGGCCCGATGGTTACCCGGTGGAATTTTATAAGGAGATTGCGACAGACCTGGCACAACATCTTTTGGGGCATTTAATCAGGCGTTGGAGAAGGGGGAGCTACCAGAGACGATGACGCAGTCAACAATTATGGTAATACCAAAAAAAGGAAAAGAACCGGTTGGGATGTGGGTTACAAACGGCCACGGGCGGGATTCTCCCGAATCCCCCGATGGCCCGACGCCGGCGTAAAAAAATGGCACGAACCACTCTGGCGGCGGGCCAACCGGAAGTTGCGGAATCCTCCACACTTCCGGGAGCTAAGCTGGCGGCGGAGGGGTTGGCGCCAAAGGGCCAGCGCGAGTTAGCGCATGCGTAGAACTGCCAGCGTGGTTCCGCGCATACCGGCCGGCGTATTCTTGCGCATGCGGAGGGGGAGTCTTCTCCACGCCGGCCATGGCGGAGCCCTACAGAGGCCGGCGCTGAAGGAAGGAGTGCCCCCACGTCACAGGCCCGCCCTAAAATCGGTGGGCCACCGATCGCGGGCCAGGTCACCGTGCCCCCCCCCCCCCCCCCCCCCCCCCCCCCCCCCCCCCCCCCCGCTGCACATCTTTGTTAAATGCAGACGTGAAAGTGCTGGCTAAGTTGGTGGCAGGAAGGATGGAAGGTTGTGCCCTGGTGGTGGTTGCCGAGGATCAAACAGGCTTCGTGAAGGGCAGGCAGCTTTCTAGCAATAGAAGGAGGCTGTTAAACGTAATCATGACCCCATCGGGAGCTCAGGCACCAGTGGTGTCCATGGATGCGGAGAAGGCATTCGACCGGGTGGAGTGGCGGTACCTGTTGGAGTGCTTGGGAAGGTTTGGGTTTGCTGAAGCTCGTGGCGTGGATGCGACTGTTAAATATGGCACCGAATGCGAGTGTGCGGACCAATGACATGGGTTTGGGAACTTTGAACTACACAGGGGAACAAGGCAGGGGTGCCCGCTGTCGCTGCTGCTGTTTGAGCTGGCTATAGATTTTCTGGCAATGGCTGTTAAAGGGGGGGCAGAGTGGCAGGGGATTACAAGGGGACTATGGGAGCACCAGGTGTCGTTCTGTGCGGATGACCTACTATTGTATGTTTCGGACCCACTGGAGAGCATGGAGAGATCATGCGATTGTTGGGGAAGTTTGGGGCGTTCTCGGAATATAAGTTAAATGTAGGGAAAAGCGAAGAGTTCCCGGTGAATGAGTTGGGTCGGTGAGCCAATTTAGAGGGAATGCCATTTAAGACGGCCGGAGACAAATTTAGACACCTGGGGATTCGGGTAGCGAGGGAATGGGAGATGCTTCGCAAATGGAATTTAACAAAACTGGTGGAGGAGGCTAGGGATGATCTCAAGATTTGACTTTGGCAGGGAGGGTCTAAGTGATGAAGAAGAACATTCTGTCGAGGTTCCTGTTCATATTCCAGACACTCCCGATCTTTATACCGAAGGCCTACTTCGAAAACTGGACACGATTATTTCAGACTTTGTATGAGCAGGGAAGGTGCCAAGGGTTAAGAGGACCTTGTTACAGAGGCAGCAGGGAGCTTTGGCATTGCCGAACCCGCTGCATTACTATTGGGCCGTGAACATGGAGAAGGTGAGATGATGGTGGGAAGGAGAGGGGGTAGAATGGATTAGGATGGAGGAGGAATCCTGTAGGGGTTTCCGCTTAAGCGCTATGGTGACAGCGGCATTGCCAATGGCACCAAGCAGATACTCGGAGAGCTCTGTGGTGCAGTCCACGGTGAAGATCTGGAACCAGCTGAGGAGGCACTTTAGGATAAAGGGGATGTCGGTGTTAACGCTGTTATGTGAAAACCACGACTTTGAGGCGGGGGGATAGATGGCATGTATAGGACGTGGAGAGAAGTGGGGCTGGTTAAGGTGAGGGATTTGTACCTCGAAGAAGGGTTTGCCAGTATAAATGAATTGAAGGAAACGGTAGAGCTCCCGAGATGTGGTGAAGTGAGTTTAGGCCTGCAGGTAAGGGACTTCGCATGGTAGGTTTGGAAAGAGTTCCCCGGGTTGCCGAGGTACACCCTGCTGGAACGACAGTTGCTTCCGGATGTGGAAGGGGAGGACATAGGGTACATATGACGCGGGCAAGAATGAGTGGGTTCTTTCAGGGGTGGCAGACGAGTGTGAGAAGTATGAGCGGGGACCAGCGAACCACCCACATATGTTCTGGGGCTGCAAAAAGTTGGAGAGATTCTGGGCGGAGTGTTCGCGAATCCAGCAACGATAGTGGGGGAGGATGTTGAGCCGGACCTTTTGGTGGCAATACACTGAAAGCTTAAAACGGAGAAGCGTTCATCAAAGACAGAGGCAGTTAATGTTCGCTGGAGAGAGCATTTTGAAGACCTCCTCAACCAAGACGCAACTTTCAACGCAGGTGCACTCGACACCATCCCGCAACACACTACCCGCCACCATCTTAGTGCAAACTCAGCTCATCGTGAGGTGAAAATGGCCATCCGTCAGCTGAAGAACAACAAGGTCTCTGGCACATAAGTATTAAAATACGGCAGAGAGGCACTTGACAAGAATCCGCAACCTCATCACCCTTGTCTGAAAGGAGGAGAGCATGCCAGTCGATATCCGTGACGCCTTAATTGAGACCATCTTCAAGAAAGGAGACAGGTCCATCTGTGGAAAGTAGAGGGTTTTCCCTACTCTCCACAACGGGAATGGTCATCGCGCGAACACTCCTCAATTGTCTCCTCCCAGTGGCTGAAGAGCCCTTCCCTGAGTCTCAGTGCGGCTTCCGCCCATGAAGAGGCTCAATGGACATGATCTTCAGGACGTGACAAGTCCAGGAAAAGTGCAGGGAGCAGCATCGACCTCTGTACATGGCCTTCTTCGATCTCACAAAGACCTTCGACTCAGGCAACTGTGAGGGATTTTGGAACATCCTCCTCAAATTCAGCAGCCCGCAGAAATTCGGCACCATTCTCCACCTGCTCCACAATGACATGCAAGCCGTGATCCTCACCAATGGAACCACCATAGACCCAATACATGTGCAAACTGGGCTCAAACAGGGCTGTATCATCGCACCAAAGCTCTTCTCCATTTTACTCACAGCAACATTCCACCCCATTACCCTGAAGCTCTCCGCTGGAGGGGAGCTAACCTACCGGACAAGCGGGAAACTGTTCAACCTCCAATGCTTCCAGGCCAGAACCAAAACTACCCCAACCTCTATCATCAAGCTGCAGTACGCAGATGACACCTGTGTACAGAGGCTGAGCTACAAACCATGGTCAACGCATTCACCGAGGCATATGAGAGAATGGGCCTCAGACTAAACATCTGGAAAACAAAGGTCCTCTACAAACATGCTCCTGCCAAACAAAACTCACCCCGACCATCAACATCCACAGTGAGCCCTTGGACAATGTGGATCATTTCACATACCTCGGGAGCCTCCTCTCGGTGCAAGCAGACATTGCCGACAGAATCCAACATCAACTCCAATGTGCCAGTGCAGTCTTCGGATGCCAGGAGAATGGAACATTCAAAGATCAAGACCTCAAACCCAACACCAAGCTCATGGTCTACAGAGCAGCTGTGATCCCCGCCTGTGATCCTGTATGCATTAGAAACATGTACAATGTACAGCAGACAACTCCAATCTCTGTAGAGAGATCACCAACGTTGCCTCCGCAAAATCCTGCAAATTCAGTGGCAGGATAGGCGTTCCAACGTGAGCGTCCTCTCCCAGGCCAATATTCCCAGGATTGAGGCACTGGTCACGCTCGACCAGCTGCAATGGGTGGGCCACATTTTCCACATGCCCAACACAAGACTCAAAACAAGTGATCTACTCTGAGCTCCGCAAGGGCAAATGATCACTAGGAGGGCAGAGGAACGCTACAAGGACACTCTGAGAGCCTCCCTAAATAAATGCAACATCCCCATCGACATATGGGAATCACTTGCCTTAGAACGCACAAACTGAAGAAAAAGCATCTGCGAGGGTGCCAATCACCTCAAGTGTCATAGGGCGGAGCACATGGCGGCTAAGCATAAACAGCAGAAGCAGAGCGCAAAATCCAGAACGGCCCATGCAGCAACCTCACCAAGCACCACCTGCCAAACCTGTGGCAGTGTCTGCGGATCCAGGACTGGACTATTCAACCATTGCAGAACCCGCCTCCCCGTAGTGGAAGCAAGTCATCCTCAACGCTGAGGGATTGCCCAAGAAGAAGAACTTAATTAGAGGAGAGCTTATTTTGTTGGGTTGAGAACAAACCTGTCCTGGGTAAATTGGAATCAAAGATGGGCAAGCAAAACCTTAATTGAACAATGGGCTGTCTTTAAATAGGAATTGGTTCAGGTACACTCAAGGGACATTCCCTTAAGGAGGAAAGATAGAGAAACCAAAGCCGGAGCTCTCTGAATGATTGAAGCGATAAGAGAGTAAAATGAAACCGAAAAAGGATGCCAATAAAAGACGCTAGATTCATAATATAAGTGCGAACCACATTGAATTTAGAACGCCGAAAGGGGAAATGAAGACGGTAATAAGAATGGCATGAAGAACTATGAGATGAGATTGGTAGTTAACATAATTTATGTTAACATAAAAGGGAATCCAAGAGTCTTGTATAGGTAAATAAATAGTAAGAGGGTAGTAAGAAGTCTGGTAGGGTTGATTTGGGCCAAAAAGGAGACCTATCCTTTGAGGCAGAACATTGTTGAGGTACAACTGAGTACTTTGCATCTGTCTTTAATAAGGAAAAAGATGCTGCCAAAGTCATGGTAAAAGAGGAGAAAGTTGATATGCTGGATGGGATGGATGAATAAATGCAAATGTTTACACTCTTGTTCAAAGAGAATGTAAAGATCAATCCAGCAATTATAATTATAGACCAAGAAACATTGCTGGTCATTTGGAGAAGATAGTCATATGAATTTGCAGATTAGTTAAGGAAAGCCAATGCAGATTTGTTAAAGGCAAAACATGTTTAACTGATCCCCTCCCCTCCTCCGCCCCCCGGCGCGCGCATGCACGACGAACAACTCCTCGAGCACGGTCACAAACCCCCCCCCCCCCCCCCCCCCCCCACCCCACCTTTTCTCAAACCCCTTTGCAGAGCCCCTTAACCCCTACTTTATCTTCTACAGCTGCAGGAAGTCGTACAGGTCACCCAACCAAGCCGCTACCCCCGTTGGAGAAGTCAACCGCCACTCCAGTAAAATTCGCCGCCGTACAATCAGAGAGACGAAGGCCACGACATCAGCCTTCCTCCTCTCCATGTCCTCTGGCTTCTCTGAAATACAAAATATTACCATCAAAGGGTAAAGGTCCCCCACTATCCTGGCTCGGACCGTGAACACTCCCGCCCAGAATCTCTCCAATTTTTCACAACTCCAGAACATGTGCACATGATTCGCTGGCCCCTGCCCACACTTCTCACACTCATCTGCTACCCCCTGGAAGAACCCACTCATTCTCGCCCGAGTCATATGCACCCTGTTTCATTTTACTCTCTTATCGCTTCAATCATTCAGAGAGCTCCGGCTTTGGTTTCTCTATCTTTCCTCCTTAAAAATGCATCGGGCTCATCATTGCACAGGAGGTAGTCCCATTTACCCTACGCTGTGCCCCACTTCATACTCCCCAATTGATCTCCCGTCTCAACTCTCCTCATTTCTCATTGATCTTCACCACCCGCCCACCTCCCTGCTCCCCCAGCCACTTGTATACATCCCCAATTCTTCCCTCCCTTTCCATATCCGGAAGCAGCAGCCGCTCCAGCAGGGTGTATCCTGGCAACCTAGGGAACCCCCTCCAGACCTTTTGCACAAAGTCCCTAACCTACAGATACCTGAACTCGCTCCCCCTCAGCAGCTCTACCCTCTCCCTTAGCTCCTCCAAACTGGCGAACCCTTCCACCAAATACAGGTCCCTCACCTTGATCAGGCCCACTTCCCTCCACCTCCTGTATACACTATCCATCCCCCCTGGTTCAAACACTTGATTCTTGCACAGCGGTGTTAACACCGACATCCCTTCCATCCTAAAATGTCGCCTCAACTGATACCATATATTCATCGCGGACTGCACCACCGGGCTCCCTGAATACTGACTCGGAGCCATTGGCAACGCTGCTGTCACCATAGCCCTCAAACTGGACCCCTGACAAGATTCCTCCTTCATCCTAAACCCACTCTACCCCTTCTCCTTCCCACCATCGCCGCACCCTAGCCACATTCGCCGCCCAATAATAGTGAAGCAGATTCGGCAACCCCCCCCCCCTGCTTTCAGGTTTTGTAGTGTTCATTTATTCATTTGCACTCTGTACTCTAATATGTACTCTGCCCGGAGGCTGATCCTTGGCTTTTCGTCTGCTGGTGCTTCACCGTGAGCCATTTCTTTAGCAGTTGTTTTTCAGTGATGGTTTGCAAATGGCTTCCACTCTCAGGGCAGGACGCGGACAAACATATGAATTGGGAAGAGGAGTAGTCCACTCTGCCCCTCGAACCTGCTTCACCATTCAATAAGATCATGGCTGATCTGCTTGTAACTTCAACCTCACATTCCTGCCTGCCGATAACCTTTCATACCCTCGTTAATCAAGAATCTAGCTAGCTCTGCCTTAAAAATATTCACAGACTCTGCTTCCCCTGCCTTTAGAGAAAGAGAGTTCCAGAGACACATCTCTGTCTTCAATAAGCGACCCCTTATTTTTTAAACAGTGACCCCTAGTTCTAGGGCCTGTTTTTATTCTGAACCACACACTAACCATCTGATGAACTGGGCCCATATCTCTGCAAATAAAAGCTTGTAAGATACGTTAAAATTAGGCTTCAGTTCTATCCTTCACTGTCTGAGCACGATTTCAAAATTTGAACATGGGTCAAAATCTTGGACCTATAATGATTTTCAGGTGAAGGAGAGAGTGCTGAGGTGGGCGAAGCAGAGGTGCAAGGTGGAGTGGGAAGGAAATGGTATACACATATACCAGAGCTTTACAACGGAGCTGGCAAGGAAGCAGGCAGCCTTCGCATGGTCCAAGGTGGTGTTGTACAAGTACGACGTGTGGTTTGGTGTGGTCTACCCAGTGAGGCTGAGGGTCACGCACACCGGCAGAGACTATTACTTTGAGGCGGAGTCATTTGTGATGGTAGAAGGCCTTGGGTTTGACTGAATTTGGACTTTTGATAGTTTTTGACTGTTTGTCTTTGTTTCTCTTGTGTTGGGTTCTTTTTCTTGTATGGGTGTTATGGATAACTCAGGGTTTTCTTTAGGTATTGGGAGTTGGAGGAGTGAGGGGGGAGTTAGGGGTGTTGTGGTTTTGTTTTTGATGTGGGTGAGGGGTCTCTGGCAGGGGCCACCGCCCTTACAAATGTATTGTTGGCTAGTGAATGGTAGCGAGGTGGGGGGACGGACCACCGGTCATATTGGTGGCGTGGAACATGCGAAGGTTAGGTGGCCCGGTGAAGAAAGCGTGGGTTTTCTTGCATCTAAAGAGCTTGAAAGTGGAGGTGATGCTGTTACAGGAGAGCCATCTGAGGGTAATGGACCAGATGACGCTGAGGAAGGGCCTGGTGAGTCAGGTGTTCCATTCTGGCTCCGATAGTAGGGCGCGGGGTTGGCAATACTGGTGGGTAAGCGGGTGAGGTGCCAGATGAGAAGGTGGTAGTGGACCAGGGGGGCAGGTACGTGATAGTGATGGGTGCGCTGGAGGGGAGGTTGGTGATGTTGATTTGTGTGTATGCTCCAACCTGGGACGACGCTGGGTCTGTGAGGAGGATGTTAGTAGCCATATTGGACCTGGATACTCGCCAGTTAATAATGGGGATGGGGGATTGGAATATGGTGCTGGACCTGAGGATGGATAGGTCTCGGCCGCGCTCTCTTGTTCTTTTGCGGAGGCAAAGGTGTTAGCTGAGTTTATGAAGGAGAGGGCGGGGTGGAGGGGGAGTGAAAAAGGGGACAAATCTGTACAGATTGTATAGTTGATTGTTGGGAAGTATGTTTCCCGGGGTGTTTATTTGCTGTAACCTGCTTTGATACATGTTTGTAAAAAAAATACGTTTTTTAAAAATGAAGGAGATGGGAGGGGCGGATCAGTGGAACTTTTTGCACCCACGGGACAGGGAGTATTCGTTCTTTTCCCTGGTACACAAGGTGTATTCGAGAATTAACTTTTTTGTGGTACGGTAGGCGCTGCTGACTCAGGTAACAAAGACAGAACACTCTGCAATCATGATACCAGTTCATGCGCTGCACTGGGTGGATGGCTAGATGTGGGCCTGTTGGCAGACCCAAATTTTTGCCTTAAGATGGGGGGATGATTGAGGAGTTCAACCGAAATGAGGAGGTCTCACCATCGATGGTTTGGGAGGCATTGTAGGTGGTAGTGAGGGGTGAGATCATCACATTTAAGGTAAAGGTGGGTAGGGAAGCGGCAGCGGCTGATAGAGGAGATTTTGGGAGTGGAAGGACGATACACCGAAGATCCAGATCTGGGGCAAGGGAGATTGTGCGGATTAGGGATTGAATGGGAGGGGTGGTGATGGCTCCGTAGCAGGTGAACAGGGTGTTTGAGGACTTTTATAGGGGGTTGTATAAATTGGAGCCGCTGGGGGATGAGTTGGAGATGAGGGAGTTTTTGGAGCGACTGGAGTGGCCGGAAGTGGGAGAAGAGGAGAGGACTGGATTAGAGGAGTCATTAGGGTTGGAGGAAGTTAAGGTAGTGATAGGGAAGGTGCGGTCAGGTATGGCGCGGGGGCTGGCTGGGTTCCTAGTGGAGTTTTATAAAATGTTTAAGGACAAGTTTGCGCCGCTGTTAGTGGAAATGTTTGAGAATGCGATGGGTAAGGGGGGCCTTCTGGAGACAATGCGCAAGCAACTGTTTCATTGTTACTGAAAAAGAAGGATCGGGTGGAGTGTGGGTCTTTTAGGCCCATTTCTCTATTGAATGTGGATGCAAGATATTGGCGAAGGGGCTGGCAGTGAGACTAGAGGGGTCTCCCAAAAATGATGGGACAGGATTAGACGGGGTTCGTTAAAAGCAGGCAGCTGTCGTCGAATGTGCAGCTACTGAATGTGGTGCTTTCTCTGTCAGAGGGCAGGGAGTCAGAGGTGGTGGTGGCATTGGATGCGGAGAAAGCATTTGACAGAGTGGAGTGGAGGTATCTTTGTTGTACAGGAAAAGTTTGGGATTGGGCTCAAGTTTGTGGCTTGGGTAAAATTGCTATTGAAGGATTGTACAGCTTGTGTGCAGACGAATGAGACGCAGTCGGGGTGGGGAGGAGGGTGTGGATGTTGGTGTTAAAATGTTGATTAAAAAAAAATATTTTTTAAATTGCAAAGGATGGACTCTCTCTCCACTTGTATTGTCATTGTGTGAAGTAGCACTTTGACGCTGATGTTAATTTCATTTTCTCTAACTTGCAAGATCCTGGTCACAAACCAGGGGGAGCAAAAGAGTCATCAGCAGCATAGAATGAGTTGAAAATAACACAAACAACAAACAGCCCAGATCTAGGGAGGGAGGGAGGGCAATACATAAAGATGCAGAAGCAGCACAATAGTACAACACTCTGTTGTGACACTGCAAAGATTAATGGAGAGGATCCATCATGGATGCATTGGATTGAATACAAAGTGCAAGGAAACAGAAACACAGCAAAGTTTGAAGAAGCCATTCATCTTCCTGGCATCATTCCAATTGGTCATGGACTGTTGCAGCACCGATTGGTTCAGGACTGTTGCAGCACTGATTGGTCCAGGACTGTTGCAGCACCGATTGGTCCAGTACTGTTGCAGCACCGATTGGTCCAGGACTGTTGCAGCACCGATTGGTCCAGTACTGTTGCAGCACCGATTGGTCCAGGACTGTTGCAGAACCTCAAGTGTCATGTCTGAGAATTTTAGGGCAAGCTGGAAAATAATTCTGTTTCCGGATTTTGGAGTTACATTTAAAAAGATTACAGTGTATATAAGGGGGTGACCTTTCTTCCAATACTTAAAATTTTTTGCCCCGTCTTTAATTTTTTGTAGGTTTTTTGTGAGGATTCGAAGATGAATTCACCTGCAGGCCCCTGTTGGAGGTGCTGCTGTCAGATGAGATGTTAAACTAAAGTTCGATTTGTTCTATTCTGGAAAGCCAGCTGGTGAAAGATGATACTGGAGCCAATCTTTATTCGGTCTTGCATTTTATTTACAGAGTAAAAATGACAAGCAAACACCTCCTGACTCAACCACACCACAGTTTCAGGCGGAATCTCTTCCTATGTGGACTATGTCCTCCATTTCCATTCAATTAAACAGAATTAACACCATCTGCCTTCTCAGGTGGACACAAAAGATCCCAAGGCACTATTTTGACAAAGAGCAGGGAAGTTATCCCTGGTGACCTGACCAATATATATCCCTCAGTGAACATCACAAGAAAAGATGATCTGGTCATGATCGCATTGCTGTTTGTGAGAGATGTGTACAAGCTGCTTGCCACATTTCCTACATTACAAGAGTAACTACACTTCAAAAGGACTTCATCGGTTGTAAAGCACTTTGGGATGTCATGTGATCACAAAAGGTGCAGTATAAATGCAAGTCTTTTTAATACATTTTGGACCTATTTTTGGCTGGGCAGCAATTATCTTGTACAAGGTAGGTACTGTTTGATATTAATCAGGGCCAGCGGGATATCTTGAACTAGTTTGGAACACCTATGGAGTTCAGAAGAGACATAGTCCTGATTTGTTTACCCCAGATGGACCTATGTTTTTTAAATCTAGGTTTTCACCTTCCCAAAGGATCATATGGTTTTTCAGGTAGGATGAGTAGTGTATATAGCGATGCAGAAGGCATTGCAGTTATGTAAAATAGATTTGATATATACAATTACCTTTTCCTGCCCATAATTATTCATATGCATGTAATTTGTGCTAACGCATTTCAATAGATGTTTTATCATATCTAAATTGTTTTGTGCCATAATCGCATGAGCAATACCAAAGCAAGGGTTGAATCCATAAAAGATCAGATTTGAGCATGTATTGCTTAGAACCAAGACATATGCATTGATTGCCAACACCACTTTTTTTTTATAGTTAGCTTTTGCAACCAATGTTCCCTCTGATTTAGTTTTTGGCATGTGGTAACTTAAAGGGAATAGGAGGTCTTTGGCACAGTGGCCAGAAACTCCTGGTTCAAATCCTAATTCAGGACGTGATGACAAGGATGTTTATAATGTGACTAAACAGGTTGAGGGTCAACTTGTGATTCCTTCCAACACACACCAATGGCACGTGGTAAGAGCAGGAGAGATTCCCTGTCAGCCATGTGATGACAAGAGATTAGAGCCTCGACCATCATTATCCGTAGCTCCAGGCTATAACAGACATGTAAAAGTGTATGTTTCCACAGCAACTCAGATTCCTTGGAGGCCTGGTTGGCTCTGTTAGCTCGATGGCTTATGTGGATCAGATAGGTGCCAGCAACACGCACCTGTTCACACACGTTCAATCCCTGTTCTAGCTGGATGAATTTGAGACCTTCTTCTTTGCACTACCTATGGTGGAGATTGCAGCACTGTGAATCAGACCTGCTTTCAGGCAGAGAACTCGAGAAGAAGAACAACTTATGGAGGCTGACTGATCCATGGGCTGTTTTGGGACTTTAGGGCATCTGTAAAGCTTACACAGGGAAGAACATTGCTTGTAACTTGATTTTCAATATATTGGTCAAGTAAGTGATATATGTATCCCACACACACACATGTGGTATAACAATGCCATATAGGGCTTTAGTACTGAATGGCCATTGTCAAAGAACATTTGATATTTGTTAGAAAATGTTACATAATCATCACAAGTAAGTCTTGTCCTCTTAGACTTTCCTTCATTAGAGAAAATTAACTATTGAAGTAGGTATTTTGTGAAAACATTATAGCCTACAGAAAATGTTAACAATCTTAAAACAGTTCATTATCGACAAAATCTTTAAAAAAAAAAAAGTGCTGTGCAAGCTTACGGTGTTACATCGAAATCTATAGGCTAACAAATGAGCTGTGTTAAAAATTGAAATGGGATATAGTTTTGTTGCACTATTTATACCTAGATTTGCTTCTTTTTAAAATGGCATTTATTTACTGAGCATCAAAGATCATTTGTTGACTTCCTGTCAATATTTTCCTGAACTAGAGAAATATGATTAATTTAAATGTTGCAGACATAAAAGATTGTAAAAGAAAATATGAAATGTCAATTACGTACATGGGATAAATAATTCCCGCCTGGTTTTGTTGGGCTGCATGTCTTAACATTTGACCAATTGATTAACCAAATTGTGTGTGCCATTTGATTCACACATTGAGACTACTTAATTTTGCAGTTTGCAAATGTATGTCCAAGTGCTGATGGTTTAAATCAAAATAGGCAACTGCAATATTATATTTTCTGGCTTGTAAGGAACATCGTCATAATACTTTACTCATAAGTCAATCCATCTTCCTCATTCATGGAATGAGAAAGATGTTCCAGGCATTTGTTCATTAGCATCTCTGAAATTTGCATAAATGAAATGTAATATTATTGTTAAACGCGGTAATCCTTTACCATTCTGAAATATGGAAAATTATTTCGAAAAATAGCCATTTAATAAGTATTTGTTTCTAAATTTTCTATCAACGGCAAGTGCACACCACATGGAAGTATTGTAAAAGTAAAATTTAAAACCTAATGTAAATCAAACAGTTTATTTAACTTATGGAAAATCAGGGCTCAGGAACAGAGTAGGCCAATCATCTCCTCGAGATTGCTGTAGCTTTCTCTCAATTATATTAGATTGCGACTGATCTGCATCTCAACTCTCATCAATCTCCTTTTGTTCCATATCCTTTTAATTAATCTTTATTAGTGTCACAAGTAGGCTTACATTACACTGTAATGACGTTACTGTGAAAATCTCCCAGTCGCCACACTACGGCACCTGTTCGGGTACCCTGAGGAGAATTCAGAATGTCCAATTCACCTAACAAACACGTCTTTCGGGACTTGTGGGAGGAAACCGGAGCACCCGGAGGAAACCCACGCAGACACGGGGAGAACGCGCAGACTCTGCACAGACAGTGACCCAAACCGGAATCGAACCTGGGACCTGGCGCTGTGAAGCAACAGTGCTAACCACTGTGCTACTCTGCCGCCCTATGGCCTTTGACACCCTAGCCAAGCGTTGCAAGAATTTAAAAATGATTTATTAAAATGAAGCACACAATTAAGGAGAATATGAGCCACAGGTGGAAGTGAGACTATGGACAGGATCTTCTGTCGGCCATGGGGTCAGGGTCAGAGGTGGCCGGACCTGCAGTCTTGCATCACCAGCTGTTGCGCTGGTTTGCAGCCATAATCCTGACATAGAGCAATTTTTAAAGAGGCTGCAAGTGGTGGGTAGGCCATTAAGGAGCTTGAAAGGCTCCTTATCCAATGCTGACTATGAATTCCAGTCAGCATGTGGAATTTGCACATTTGCCCAAATCACGGTCAATATATCAAGGTGGACTCACAGCAGGAAAGACGGGACTGAAATTAATCCAACAAGGGACCTTCCCATCGCACCCATGATAGCCACTGGGCCACAGCTTCCGCAGCTGACTATTCCCTGAAGGGGTTGTCTTCCACCACCACAGCCAGGCAGCTGTGACTGTTATAATTTTTTTATTAAACTGACTGTTGGAGGCTGCATCAATGTTGGGGGAAACAGCAGTTCTTGTTAAATGAGTAATTTGATACCCTAAAAGTACTTAAGGTAAGGAAATTAATGGATTTAAAACAAGTATGAAATGGTAGTGGGGTGAATAATGGGATTTAAGATAATCAAATCTCCTGAACTATTGGTTTTCACTCCAGGGTAATTAGGATGTAGAGATTGAGAGTATGGATAAAGGAAATGTTCTTTGGTTGAATGTCACATTGGTGTTCCTCATGAATCCCTATCAAGGCCACAACTTTGGATAAAGGATTAGAACATTATATATTGAAGTTTGCAGGTGACACTAAGTTAGAAGGCACAGGAACTTACAATAAGCCAGAGACTGACTAAGTGAGTGTCAAAAATCTGACAGATAGATTTCAATGGTTAGTGTTAGATTATCCAACTTGGATCTGAGAAAGACAAATAGTGAGGACTGTAGGGAACATATAGGGGTTTAGGTAACCATTTGTACAAATCACTAAAAGCGACTGAACAGGTACAAAATGTAATCAAAAAGGTGAACTGAATATTGAACTTTATTTCAAAGGAGTTTGGAATACAACAGGGAGAAAGCGATGTTTGTACAGAATCCATCTCAAGTACTGCATTCAGTTTTGAATATCACACCTCAGGAAGGATATATTGATTTCAGATGGGGTACAGTATAGATTCACCAGACTGACAATAGGGCTGAAGGGGTTAAATTGAGGATAGTTTGCATAAACTGGGTCTGTATTCCCTTGAGTTGCGAAGGTTGAGCAGCGACCTAATCGAGGTGCTTAAAATGATAAAGGCAATAATGGAAAAAGATTAAAATGGTAGTGATAGAATGGATAGAGAAAAGTCCTCGGGTGCAGGATTCCAGGCCTAGGAGCATAATTCTATGGAGTCTTCCTGTGTGCAAATTGGCTGCCGTATGTTCTACATTACAACAGTGCCGATATTTTTAAAATACTTAATTGGCTGTTAAGCTCTTTGGAACATCCTACGGTCATGAAAGGTACTATAAAAGTGAAACTATTTCATTAAAATTAGAGTTGAGATATTTAGGAGTGAAATCAGAAAGCATTTTCCGACACAAAAGATAATCAAAACTTGGAACAGTGGCCCCAGAAATCTGTGGACGCTTGGTCAATTGAATACTTTTTGTCACAGACACATTTGTTTGGGTGTCCTTGCTGAATGCATGATTTTGATGTAGTGTCTGGTTGCAACTATTAGCTTCTGGATGAGCAATCACATATACCCTGACAGAGGCACTGACAAAAACCATAGACCAAACAAACAGTCAGACTAGAAGGAACAAGGCTGACGCACACAATTCCCAGAGTCACCTTTTGGATTACGAGAAGATAAATTCCAAGTGGCAATGAACTGAAATAGAAGAAACCTAACAGCCACACGAGTATTCTTGGCACACGGTTACAAATTTTAGAGAACACATCTTGATCAATCCTGCTTTGGGATGTAACAGACATAGTGTCAAGACTGTGATCTGCATAGTAGTCAGAGGTGGTATGTATGCTTGGAGTCCTCGGGGAATTCCTTTGTACCTCCCTTATAGTAATAACTAAGCAGTTAGAAGAACCAAGAGTTGAACTGGAGGAAGTCAAGTTCTTTGGTGTTAAAACTATTTCTTTGCAACCTGAATTCCATGTTGTCCTGTCTCTTGCTATAAGTTTGCACATGATGTTGGTATCATCAGGGAGACTTGAAATTTCATCCTCATGGACCTCTGTTTCATGGCGACAGAAGGGACAGCTAATGCAGTGGGAACCATCACTGATATCTAGGATTTTGTTTAGACATTTTGCACATACTCTGTGTAAACAGTCCAGAATCTTAGGCTTTCGGCTGTGACCATTGTACTTTTGGTAACAGATTTTACATTCCAGATCAGCACTTGAAATGTTCTTGTCTCCTTCTGTGTGAGAGCAGCTCATCTTTAAATCAAACTCACTGGGAAAAGAAAAATGCCACGTAATTGAAAAAAATACATTCTAGAGAAACAGTACATAGATTTACATTCATTGGTTCATAATAGAGATTGATTCACATATAACCTTTAAAGTAAGCAATATATTCTGCCTATATATGTTAATTGGAAACTATGCCTTTGAACTTTGTCGAACTGAACTGTTGGTTCCTATTGCAGCATACTATTCTGTTCTTTTGATCAAAATGGTGGAAATAGTCAATATTTCCATTTTCCTAAAATAATATGATTACCATGGAGGCATAGCCTGTCAGGATGCTTGTGGCTAATCAAAAGATGGACCAATAACCCATATGGTTAGATTTGTGACTAGGGTGGGCAACAATTCCACTGTCTTGGATTTTGGGCGTTTGTCCTCAGTTGTTTGCTGCTGTGGTGCTGTTATGGCCCCTAGTTTTGATTCATGATTTGTACATCAGATGGCATCACATGCTCACTAGGGGCAGCACGGTAGCACAAGTGGATAGCACTGTGGCTTCACAGCGCCAGGGTCCCAGGTTTGATTCCCCGCTGGGTCACTGTCTGTGTGGAATCTGCACATTCTCCCCGTGTCTGCGTGGGTTTCCTCCGGGGGCTCCGGTTTCCTCCCACGGTCCAAAGACGTGCAGGTTAGGTGGATTGGCCATGCTAAATTGCCCTTAATATCCAAAAAGGTTAGGAGGGGTTATTGGGTTACTGGTATAGGGTGGAAGTGAGGGCTTAAGTGGATCGGTTCAAACTCGATGGGCCGAATGGCCTCCTTCTGCACTGTATGTTCTATGTTCTTTCCGTTCTCACAGCATTACCAGTACAATTGCCCCCGCCCCCTCAAACCTGGTCATATAGCCCACCATGCCGAAGTGTCCCTTAATTTCTCCCCGAGAACTGGTCATCCTGTTTGTGACACCATTCGTATTGTCTATTAACTGTTAAAATATATCCATCTATGACACTGATAAGCTATAGTAACAACATCATTTTCATTGCACCAGGCTACTGGCCTAGTTAGAATGGCAGTTTTATTATAATAGTCTGTCCTAACTTGAGGTAAACGTACTGCTAAACATGAAGCTGGCCTCACAAGCTATTTAGCTTACTCACATTAACTATCATTCATGTTTAGCTTGAATTTTTCTTAAAGAAATAATTTTCAGTATTTAAGAAATTTAACTTATTGGTCCTACAAGCGAGTCTGGGCTTTACTTGGATCGTACACTATGATATACAAAATTCTCTGATTTGTATCTGCGCTTGAATTTGGTGAAATATGTTTGCGCACTTAAATTGACTAAATCCAAACCGAAGCATGTTTTTCCAATTCTATTTGAACATTTTTGTTTGATTTTTCCTATTGTAAATGCTGGTTTCTCAAGCAAAAATCAATTTCTACTGTCCTTTTACCTGCAGGTATGTTTCTGACCATGTCAGCTGAATGTAATGACCTTTCTTTCAAATAACAACGAATGCATAGTTTATTATTAGATTATTTTCTATCTGTCCATAAATGAGGAATTGAAAAGGCTTTCAGAATATTCACGTTTCTCATAGTGTATCTCCAAAATGGTGTGCAGTTTTGATGTTTAAGTTACCTAGCATGCCCTTTAAGGCCACTGCTCAACTAGTTACTGTGGGGATACTGGTATTTTTAAATGCTTATAAATCCCACAGGTAAATTAGAAATCAGTAAATTGTTTGTAAATGTAAGGCTCTATAATCAACTGCCTAACAATATTTTTCTCAGTTTAAGATTGTTTTTCATTGTTAATGATTTAAAATAATTGATCTAGATGAACACATACTAGATGCAAGATATTATAATGTTTGGTTTTTGCCAGGGCGACTTGGCTCCAGGCAAGACTACAGTCTTGGTCCAACCGTAGACATGAGCTGAAATACAGAGATGGGATGAGAGAGACTGCCCTTAACATAGAATAGAGGCATATTCAAGCAAGTGTGGCACCAAGAAAGCTGAGTAAAGGATCAGAGGAAATTGCTCCAGTGCCTTGAATAAAGGAAGCTGGTTGATGGCGATGCCATTGAATGCCAAGCAGGGGTAGTTTAACTCTCCCTTGTTTGAGAATATGTTTGAGGATGCCGATCATCTCAGCCCTAGGATATCCTCAGGACAACGTTCTAGGCACAACTATTTGCAAATGGTTCATCATACTTTCCTTCTATCATAAAGTCAGAGGTGGGGCACTTCACAGATGATTGAAGTGTTTAGCTCCATTCACAATTCCTGAGGTAATGTAGCAGTACATACCTGACTGTTTCGAGATCTGGACAACATCCAGGCTTGGCCTGATAAGTGGCAATTAAAACGTGCACCACACAAGTATTAAGTGATGATCATCTCAAACAAGGGAGAGTTAAACTACCCCTGCTTGGCATTCAATGGCATCGCCATCAACTAACGGGAAGCTAGATAAATACGAAGAAGGAAAGAAGAAAAAATTATGGCAATAAGGTCAGGTGAGGTAGGGTGGGAGGAGGTTTATTTGGAAGATAAACACTGGCATAATCCATTTGGATTGTAAAGTGTACTGTTAGTTAACATACTGGATGGGGTGGTGGAGGTGACCAATGAGCAGAAACAAGTGGAATAGAAAAAGTCAGCAGCTGAGTATTCTCTGCCAAATGGCTTGCCTCACAATTCCCCAAAGCCTGTCTAACATCTACAAGACACAAGTCCGGAATGTAATGGAATACTTTCCAGTTGTTGGATAGGTGTAGCTGCAACAACACTCCAGAAGCTCAATGCATTCCAGGATAAAGCAATCTAATCAATCGGCACCCTTAAGTCCATTCTCTCCTAGGGCTATGAACAGAAGTCAGTTTCCACAGCTAGATGGTATTGATGATTAAACATGGCAAAGACATATAACTACCTTGGATGGAGTGAAGATTTGTAGTTCAGGACCAAGTTATCTGGAAATATAAAATTGTCAGTTGAGCTCATGTGCATTAAAAGCAAATGCTAATTTTCTTTAAAGACCTATGAAGGAGGTGCAAACTGTGTTAATTGCCTCAAAAGGCGAATACATAAAGGGTCATGTTTATTGTTATTGCACAGCACTTCCGCAAGACCGTTTAAAGGTCCAGTCTATACAAGTCTATTATATACTCATTTAATGTACAGCAGTTACATTATGGTGCAGGAAAATTATGTTTGGTACATTGGCTCAGCTTTGTATGTGGGCAATGCGATCTTGGTTTAATAGTCTGGCTGCAAGTATTCTTAGAATTTGGTTTTAATCCAGGTTCATTCCTAGGAGTAGAATAGATTAAAGCATCTGGTGAAAAGGTATATAAGTTTAATTTAAAATATTGATGTCTCAAAAATAATTGTAGGGTTAGATTTTTACAGTCACTCCTAGGATCAGTAGCAGCATAGACAATGAGAAAAGTTTGCATGAGAAACCGGGGCAATGCTTTATTTCATAACTAGATATATCTTGTTTTGTTTGTCTCCAAATTTAAATTAGAGAAAGACTGTAACCTTTGTAGCATTTGAGAAAGATGTTGATTTATTAAAAGGGTAACTATAGATCTGATGTCTTGAGTTTCACTCAGTTCCTCAGGACATTTGGAATATCCTGATTTTTAAACCCTTCCTATATTAAAAAAAATTGTATATGGGCACAAAGCTTCGACATGTTGTGATTTTTGAGTGACACTTTTATATCAACATTTATATTGAAAAAGAACTTAAGCCTGAATGTTGCACTCATCGAGCACACATGATTGGCAAGACCGGTAGCGGACATGATATGCGCTTCCCGGTGCAATCTGACCCCAACTGCCATTTCACGCTGGCTGGCCAATTAACTGGCAACCAGTGTGAAACACTCGCTGATAAAGGCTCAGTGCTGCCGGGGTGGGGGTGAGACAACGGTGGACCGAGGGAGGTGAGGGTGGGCCTTTCCAGTGAGCCTCCTGAAGGCTGACAGCTGGTGTGGAGCTGCCGCCAGGAGCTGCAGTACTGTATAAATGAAATCATCTCAAAGAAATGTTGCAAAACTGTGTCTACACAACAAATTGAAGCACCTGACAACAGACTTAATAGTAACTCAGCCCTCAAACGTCGTCTTTTATTTTATATCATCGTGGACATCTTATCCATCAACCGTAAAAGTGGACGGGTCAAGTAAGATTGCCATCAATTGCCTCCTTAATGGGCTTAATTGGCCACTTAATTGTTGCAAGCACATGAAAGACTCTCGCACGCACCCGACAACTGTAATGTTGCGTGCACTTGATCAATGTCAAATCCTGGCCTTAAAATTGATTCAGATAATCATCACCACAATCAAATAATTCAAAATTTGCCATCTTTTCTCAGTAATTGAAATTTTGAATCTTCGATTTCTAATGTCCAAAATACAGTTTTAAACAAAAATATTTTTTACCTTACAGTAGTAGTTTGGATCTTTCAATCAAATCTATGCATTCTGAGTGTGTAGTCTGCAGAACTTCCCAGAATGTAAACTGTGCATCAACATGACTTGAAAGGTAGAAAGTGCATCCTTCATCCTACAAGCATTTGAGAATTGCTTTGCTTTGGCAAAATCCTGTGAAAGAAACAGGATATTGAATTCTCAAGAGTTTTTTCAAAATACCTTGGAGTTAACAACAAATGCTATGTTCCAACAAGAACTACTTCAACAGACATCACCCGCACATCCAGCAGTTGTATCAGGATACTGCATGTGTTAAATACAGGTCATAACATCACCTAATCTGCCAGAATAGCATTTCTTATCAAAACTTCAAGTTTTTCTGTTCATTTTTTAACTTGAAAGCTTATCCATCTTTATGGCTTTTCTAACTGAAACCACAGGATAATTACAAATGAGGAAGTCTTTCTGGTCAATCTTGGTTCATCCATCCACAATGTTCCCTCTTATTGTAGCATCAGTTATTTTAAAATAATTTTGGAGTTCTCAATTTTACCTAGAATTCTGTTCTGTCCATAAATCTGTTCCAAGCATTGATCACTCTTTGGTCTACAATTAGATCACCATTTTGGGATCCCTGTGCCACCGACACACCTGCTTCTTTAATTATTTCATGGAATTGAGCATCACTGGCAAGGCCAGTACTTATTGCCTGTGATCATTGAGGCTCGATGTTTTCCAAACATTGGACCTCATTTTGGTATGCTGATGCAGCATGAAGAATCCGTTGATAACAAAGTGTCCCAAATGTTGGCCATTGTTGGGGTCACAGCGCCCCTCACATAACTGTTATCAGTGATTGGGCCTGACTCATGCTCTGGATGGAGAGAAAAAAAGGATATGTGGTGCAGTCTATGGTACCTTGCAGACAACCTAGTACTCTCATTCAGCTTTTTCTCTCCATAGGTAGTGAGATGCATGTATTCCCCTTGTGTAAAGAGCATCAGTAACCTCTTTAATACTGCAATCTGAGCATTGTTGCTGATGTCACCTGCTAAAGCCTGAAAGGAATCTGTAAAATAAAAGTTGAGGGCCATGGTGACCTTGACGGGCACAAACAGTGCTGTCCACGCTTTGGTTATAAAGTTCTGGCTTTAGAGCATCCTTGCAAAGCAAAGTCACCTCATGCATTGCTCTGAAGTAAAGTTAACGTAGGAAAGGTGCTCCCTGAATACCCACTGTGAGTAAGGTACCCTGCATAAAATGTCATTATCCTCCACCCTCTTGTGGCAGATACTACTCCTTCCTACTATCTACTTTGCTGCTCTCCTCTTTCAACTTCAAAGGCAGCTGTTAAAGTGTCCTTTCTGCCCGTTTGTGTCCCAGGTGATTTTAGCACATAGAAATTGAGTGCTGAGGCATACCAGAATCAGAAACAGATCCTAAATTCTATAAGGGTTTCAATGTTTTCCATAGCTCTGAAGTTAGGTTGCCTAAGGAAATGCTGATCAATATGGCAGGCAGAGCACTTCCTGCCCGCTATATTGGAATTTAAGAGGCCATTTAACACACAGAGAATTGGTGCAGCCCAATCACATTTCTAGGGCCACGTTTCACCAGTCTCTTAATTACTTGAATATCCAGCAGTAGGGGATCAATCTTGTGGCTATTCTTGGCATTAACTCACACATTTGACTTTCTCCTTTGTGCCTCGATCAACAATGCTGAAGACTTGTGCACTATTGAATTTGATTTTAACGTTCTCTGACTTGTGTTCTACAGTTTTGCCTGTTAGCTTTGTTGATTGCTGTTATCTATTGGTTGGATGCAGTGGTTATAGTAACTTTTGTGACTGGATGAGAAATGGGGTATGGCAAATCAACAGCTCACTTATACCTGCCCTAATTTTCTTTTCCATTCAGGTCAATGACGCTTAGAGTCATGAAGTGCTTATGCATTACATTTACCAGCTGTGACTCAAAACCACTTGGGATTTTCTAAATTATTGGAGGTTAATTAAAGTCGCCTAATAAAACAACTTTTCTGTATTTTTTTTTCAAGCACCCTTTCTGCCTCTTCATAGAACAGGAGAGTCACACTGCCTGTACTTTTATAATTTGGACCTGATCTGATATCCTGGCACTTTACATCAGCCGCATTAATCAAAAGTTATTAAAATATACGTAGATGAAATAGACTATATTGCTATTTATTTATGTTCAGAGATACTTCCATCAAACCCTATGTTTTTAAATGACTTTCTGCAACTTGATTCATATTCTGATGATTATTCCAAATTGATGTCGGCAGAGTAAAACATTCAGTTCATGCCCATGGCTAGTAAAAAAAGCTGAAGTTGTTCAATCATGGATAATTTTAAAAATGTAAATTTGACTCCTGCCTCGATGCCGAGGGCAGTCACTCTCACCACACCTCTTGAATCCAGCCCTTTTGTCCATGTTTGGACTAAAGCTATGATGTGGAGATGTCGGCGTTGGACTGGGGTGGGCACAGTAAGAAGCCTTACAACATCAGGTTAAAGTCCACCAAGTTTGTTTCGAATCACTAGCTTTCGGAGCGCAGCTCCTTCATCACCTGAGGAATCACATGGAGTGAATCGACAGGTACAGACAGTACCGATCCGGCAGAACAAATGGCCTCCTTCGTACTGTGATTCTAAATGGAAATGTAGACAAAGGTGTCAAAATTTGCTGATGACGCTAAAATGTGGAGGGTGAAACTCTAAACTATCATGCAAAGGCGGTTTAGGTGCAGAGGAATCTGAGTAGATTAGGAAATTGAGCTGAGAAATGACAAATGAAATTCAGTGTAGAATGAATATTGGAACTGTGAAGTAAATAATGTTAGTCAACAGCACCAAATAAGGAAGGTGTGGAAGCATTGAATAGATTGTTACAACTATCTGCATGATGCAGCAGCATTTGATAAGGTGAATAGGATTTTGGATTGTATATTACGCTGGATGAGAATATAAATTGCAGAATGTAATATTGAGTCCACCCAAGTCATTGGTTCATCCCTACGCTAAATGCTGCATGTAGTTGTGGTCATCATTACAGGACGGCGGCTTCCGGTTGCGGCTATGCCTAGGTAGGTCGCACGTTCGGCAGCTCCCGCCGGGAACGGACTTTTGGGCTCTACAGAGGGGCCGCAACGGCAATTGTTCGACGGCTTCCAGTGTGGAAGGTCACAGCAAGGTCCCCCCGACATTATATGGATTGAACCAGGAGTGGAGCAGTTAAAAAAGTGATCCTGGTGCAGCGGAAAGTGCGAGGGAGGAAAAGCAAGATGGTGGCGGGTGGAGACCAAGCAGCGTGGTGGCAGGAGCAGCAGGAGTTTCTTAAACGCTGCTTTGAGGAGCTAAGGACAGAAATGCTGGTGCCAATGAAGGCGGCGATTGAGAAGCTTGTGGAGACCCAGAAGGCCCAAGGGGCGGCGATCCGGGAGGTGCGGCAAAAAGCCTCGGAGAACGAGGATGAGATCTTGGGCCTGGCGGTGAAGGTGGAGGCGCACGAGGCGCTTCACAAGAGGTGGGCGGAAACATTTGAGGACCTGGAGAATAGGTTGAGGAGGAAGAATCTTCGGATTCTGGGTCTCCCTGAAGGAGTGGAGGGGCCCGATGCCGGGGCATATTTGAGCACGATGCTCAATTCGCTGATGGGCGCGGGAACTTTCCCGAGGCCCCTGGAGCTGGATGGGGCTCATCGGGTCCTGGCAAGGAGACCCAACGCCAAAAGAGAGCGGAGCAGCAGGTGAGAGAACACGGAGATCCAAATTTACCAGGACTGGTGGCTAAGGAGGTGGCTAAGAAGAGGGCTGGTTTTAACCGGGCTAAGGCGGTGCTCCATCGGAAGGGGGTGAAGTTCAGGATGCTGCAGCCAGCGCGATTGTGGGTCACGTTCCAAGATCGGCACCACTATTTTGAAACGCCTGATGAGGCATGGAACTTTATCCAGACTGAAAAGTTGGACTCAAACTGAGGGTTTGTCGTGGGGGGATGTTTACTGTGTTTACTGCGCTTGGGGAATGTTCTTTTTGTTTTGGTGCTGGGTGGGGATGGGTGAATGGATTTGATGTGGGGGCTGTGGGAGAGTGTGGGTGTCGGTGTTGGAGGGGCAGTGCCCCTGGGAGGAAGAGGGGGGGTGGAGGCCCGGGGATGGAGTTGGGGTAAGGCCGCAAAAAGGAGCTGCGCCAGAGGGGGTGGGACCGGCTCAGGAAAGCGTGGGCTTTTTCCCGTGTTAGGGCAGGATGGGGGTGGGGCCTGGGGGAAGGGCGGTGCTGGAGAGGAGCGCGCACTGACTGCCAAGGGGTGGAGGGATTCTCACACTGGGGGGTCGATGGAATGGCGGGAGAGGCAGGAGTCAGCTGACTTACGGGAGTGTCATGGGGGGAGCAAAATGGCTAGATGAGGATCTAGCGGGGGGGGGGGGGGGACGACTGGGTTGCTGCTGCATTGGCCACGGGGAGCTGGAAGTAGGAGAGGTAGTCGGGGCGGGAGTCCGCCGCCTGTGGGACTGGAGGGCGCGGGCACGTGGCTGGCCTAGAAAAGGAGATGGCTAGTCAGCAGGGAGGGGGAGGGGGGCGAGTAGCCCCCTGATCCAGCTGATAACTTGGAATATGAGGGGCCTGAACGGGCCGGTCAAGAGGGCCCGGGTGTTCGCGCTCTTAAAGGGACTGAAGGCAGACGTGGTTATGCGCCAGGAGACACATCTGAAGGTGGCAGATCAGATTAGGCTGAGAAAGGGACGGGTAGGGCAGGTCTTTCATACAGGGCTGGATGCGAAGAACAGAGGGGTTGCAATACTGGTGGGGAAGCGGGTGTCGTTCGAGGCACTGAATATTGTAGTGGATAATGGAGGTTGATATGTGATGGTGAGTGGGAGGTTGCAGGGGGTGCGGGTGGCACTGGTGAACGTATATGCCCCGAATTGAGATGGTGCCGGATTTGTGAAACGCATGCTGGGTCGGATTCCAGATCTTGATAATGGGGGGGGACTTCAACACAGTGCTGGACCCAGCACTGGATCGTTCTAGGTCCAGGACGGGTAAGAGGCCGGCTGCGGCCAAGGTGCTCGGGATTTATGGACCAGATGGGGGGAGTGGATCCATGGGGTTTTGCCAGGCCGCTGGCCAGGGAATTTTCCTCCTTTTCCCATGTCCATGGAGCCTACTCCCGGATAGATTTTTTCATTTTGAGTAGGGCGCTAATCCCAAAAGTGGAGGGAACGGTATATTCGGCCATAGCCAACTCTGACCACGCCCTGCATTGGGTGGAGCTGGAGTTGGGGGAGGAGAGGGACCAGCGCCTGCTGTGGCGCCTCGATGTGGGACTGTTGGCGGATGAGGGGGTGTGCAGGCGGGTGCGGGGGTGTATTGAAAGATACTTGGAGGCCAACGACAACGGGGAGGTGCAGGTGGGGGTAGTCTGGGAGGCGTTGAAGGCGGTGGTCAGGGGAGAGCTAATTTCCATTAGGGCCCACAGGGAGAAGAGGGAGAGGTTGGTGGGGGAGATTTTAAGGGTGGACAGGAGGTATGCAGAGGCCCCCGACGAGGGGCTACTTAGGGAGCAACGTAACCTCCAGACGGAATTCGACCTGTTGACCACGGGGAAAGCAGAGGCACAGTGGAGGAAAGCGCAGGGGGCGGCGAATGAGTATGGAGAGAAGGCGAGTCGGATGCTGGCACATCAGCTTCGTAAGAGGGAGGCAGCGAGGGAGATTGGTGGAGTTAAGGATAGAGTGGGGAATATGGTGCGGAGTGCGGTGAGAATAAACAAGGTATTTAGGGACTTCGATGGGGATCTTTACAGGTCTGAGCCCCCAGCGGGGGAGGAGGGGATCCGACGACTCCTAGATCAGCTGAGGTTCCCGAGGGTGGAGGATGAGGAGGTGGCTGGTTTGGGGGCACCGATTGGGCTGGGGGAGCTGGTTAAAGGATTGGGAAGCATGAAGGCGTGGTAGGCCCCGAGGCCGGATAGGTTCCGGGTTGAATTTTACAGGAAATATGTGGACCTGCTGGGCCCGTTGCTAGTGAGGACTTTTAATAAGGCGAGGGAGGGGAGGACCTTGCCCCCGACAATGTCCAGGGTGCTGATTTCTTTGATCTTGAAGCAGGACAAGGATCCATTGCAATGTGGGTCGTATAGACCGATCTCGTTCCTCAATGGTGACGCTAAGTTGCTGGCGAAGGTGCTGGCTACGAGAATTGAGGAGTGTCCCGGGGGTGATTCATGAGGACCAGACGGGATTTGTGAAGGGTAGGCAGCTAAACACAAATGTGCGGAGGCTCCTCAATGTGATTATGATGCCCTCGGTGGAGGGGAAAGCGGAGGTAGTGGCAGCTATGGACGTGGAGAAGGTCTTTGATCGGGTGGAGTGGGAGTATCTTTGGGAAGTGTTGCGGAGGTTTGGGTTCGGGGAGGGGTTCATCAGTTGGGTCAGGCTGCTATATAGAGCCCCGGTGGCGAGTGTGGCTATGAACCGGCGGAGGTCGGAGTACTTTCGGCTGTACCGGGGTCGAGGCAGGGGTGCCCCTTATCCCCCTTGTTGTTTGCACTGGCAATTGAGCAGCTGGCCATGGCATTGAGGGAGTCCAGGAAATGGAGGGGATTGGTCCAGGGAGGAGAGGAACACCGGGTGTCGTTGTATGCCGATGACCTGTTGTATGTTGCGGATCCAGTGGAGGGGATGGCGGAGGTCATGCGGATCCTAAGGGAGTTTGGGGACTTTCGGGGTATAAACTCAATGTAGGGAAGAGTGAGCTCTTTGTGGCGCATTCAGGGGACTAGGGAAGGGGGATAGACGAGCTACCGCTGAAGAGGGCGGAAAGGAGGCTTCGGTACCTAGGGATCCAAGTAGCTAGGAGTTGGGGGGGCCCTGCACAAGCTCAATTTGACGCGGTTGGTGGAGCAGATGGAGGAGGATTTCAAAATATGGGATATGCTGCCACTCTCACTAGCGGGTAGGGTGCAGTCGGTCAAAATGACGGTCCTCCCGAGGTTTCTCTTTGTGTTCCAGTGCCTTCCCATTTTGATCCCCAAGGCCTTTTTCAAACGGATAAGCAGGAGCATCATGGGATTTGTGTGGGCGAATAAGATCCCGAGGGTGAAGAGAGTGTTTTTGGAGCGTAGCAGAGACAGAGGGGGGCTGGCGCTGCCGAATTTGTGTGGCTACTATTGGGCAGCCAATGTGGCGATGATCCGTAAGTGGGTAATGGAGGGAGAGGGGGCGGCGTGGAAGAGGCTAGAGATGGCGTCCTGTGTGGGCACGAGCCTGAGGGTGCTGGTGACGGCACTGCTGCCGCTCCCGCTGACAAGGTACACCACGAGTCCGGTGGTGGCAGCGACGCTGAAGATCTGGGGGCAGTGGAGGCGACACGGGCGAGGTGGGAGCCTCGGTTTGGTCCCCGATTTGGGAGAATCATCGATTCTTCCCGGGAAGGATGGATGGGGGGTTTCGGTGCTGGCATCGGGCAGGTATTAGAAGTATGGGGGACCTGTTCATCGATGGGATGGTTGCGAGCCTAGGGGCATTGGAGGAGAAGTTTGGGCTACCCCTCGGAAATGCTTTCAGGTACATGCAAGTGAGGGCGTTTGTGAGGCGGCAAGTGAGGGAATTCCCGCTGCTTCCAGCACGTGGCTTTCAGGACAGGGTGATTTCGGGTGTATGGGTTGGAGAAGGCAAGCTTTCGGCGATTTACCAGGTGCTGAAGGAAGAGGAGGAGGCCTCGGTGGAGGAGTTAAAGGGCAAGTGGGAGGAGGAGCTTGGGGAGGAGATAGATGAGGGTCTGTGGGCTGATGCCCTGAGTAGGGTTAATTCTTCCTCTTCTTGCGCCAGGCTCAGCCTAATACAGTTCAAAGTTACTCACAGAGCGCATATGACAGGGGCGAGGTTGAGTATGCTCTTTGGGGTGGAGGACAGATGTGGGAGGTGCTCTGGGAGTCCAGCAAACCACGTCCATATGTTCTGGTCGTGCCCGGCGCTGGATGGGTTTTGGGGCTTTGCGAGGACAATGTCCAAGGTGGTGAACGCCCGGGTCAAGCCGAACTGGAGATTAGCATTACTTGTGGTATCGGACGAGCCGGGAGTGCAGGAGGCGAAAAAGGCCAGTATTCTGGCCTTTGCGTTCCTGGTAGCCCGGCGGAGGATTTTGCTCCTATGGAAAGATGCAAAGCCCCCTAGTGTGGAAGCTTGGATCAATGACATGGCAGGGTTCATCAAGCTGGAGAGGATAAAGTTTGCCTTGCGAGGGTCTGTGCAGGGGTTCCTCAGGTGGTGGCAACCATTCCTAGACTATCTCGCGGAGCGTTAGGAGGAGGTCAGCAGCAGCCCGAGGGAGTGGGGGGTTTCTTTTGGGGTGGCGTTTGGGTGAAGGTGTTTTTTTTTCCCTATTTGTGTTTTTAATGTTATAAGGTGGGTTATTGTATATGAGGGAAATCAAATGTATAATTTCTGATTATTGTGTTCTTGTTTCTTCGTGTGGTGGGGGGGAGGGTTTTGTTGAAAATTTGTTGAAAAATTTGAATAAATATATATATATTTTTTTTAAATCATTACAGGAAGGCATTTTGAAACAGGGGCATATTGTAGCATCAGGTACCCCTGAGCAATAGCAGATACTGAAGAAGTTGAATTTACTTCCACATTATAAGAGAAGATTGTAAAGGCATCTTATTGAAGCAATCAAGTTCCTTAAAGATATCGACATATTGACAATATTTACCCCATGACCACAGCAGGGCTTGGAGTGGCATAAAAAGGGAAAGATCTGGTGTAGCTAGTTCACAAATATTGAGGTTGAATTTTGGTGTAATCACTCCCATTGGGTGGGGGGCAGGCAGAGCAAATCTGCTGGCCCCACTCCATTTTCATGTTCCTGAATTTCGCTGCCGATTTGGTAATACTTTTGAGGTGGGATACTTGCAGCTCCATCATGGAACCCAGCTTCTCCAGGGAAGTAAAGTGGAAGGGCCCGAGAGATTGGGCATCTGAGGTGTCGGGAACTGATTTTGTGGGATCTGGAGAAGCATTAGAAAATTGTTTGGAATGGGCTGGCCAGCGAAATAATTACAGTTGATAGCAATTTTAAGAGATAGTTGGATGGGTATTTGGGGAGAAAATAATTTATGATATATAGTTAACAGTATAATATGAAACATAAGGATGCACAGAATGGCCAAAACGGTATTTTCTGAACCTGCAAATTTCTATGTTCCTATGACTCCATAGTAGCACACTCGCCTTTGAGCTGGAAATCTGTGGTTAGACCCCATTCCAGAGACTTGGAACTCAAAATCATGGCCGGCATTTCAGTGTAGTGTTGAGGCAGTGCTGTCCTTTTGGCTCATTATGACACCAGGTGCCCTCAATACCTGAATTTCCAACCTAGGTGAATCAGTTAAACTGGCAATATTTATCCCTCAATCAATACCACTAAAATATTATTTAATCACTTAGAGCTTTGCTGTTAATGGGACTCTGCTACATGTATATTGACTGCAGTGTTTCCCTGCATTACAACAACTGTGATCATGCTTGAAGAATATACTTCATCGATTGTGAAGTATTGAATTGTCTTGAAGACTGGAAATGATGCTTTATAAACTTTATCACTACTGAAAATGTATTTTTTTAATAGAAAGTCAACATTACTGTTTTTTTAAAACCATTTATCGGTCTTTGAGGTTTGCAATCATCCCTAGCTTAGAGCTATAAAATTATCTTTGTCTCTTTAGTTTTTTTCATTGATTGTGAGGAGGCAGCATTCAAGTAGTGTGACCTAAAGCAGGATCTTAATTTTGCTCCTTTGAAAGATCTCTTCCTTTTAAGTAGCGCTCCAACCAATATCTAAATTGAGAACAAGCTGACCTTACTCAAATGAGGCAAACCTGTTGAACATTGGCTCACAGCCTTTTGACCTTCTGTTTGATAGATTTCAGTTCAACTTGTTTACAGCTGTTTCTTTACCAAGGCCATCTAACGGTATAGGAGCCAAAATAGATCCAATCAAGTTAACATGGTATTTTCATGTTTCTAATTATTTTTATGTGGCTACCTTATTACATAACAATGTCTAATTGTTTGTTTGCAATCTGAGATAGTGCTTGGTGACTGTATCTGAACAGAGAGCAAATTTAATAGGATCAGCTCCATTTATGTGAATGCAGCTTTGGGGACAGATCTCAAGGACTATTAGTCTGATGCATTCATCATGAGTTTGAATACCGTACGATTTTAAGTGATAAATAAACATTCTATGTATTAGCATTTTATTACATCCCTGATAGGAGATTTGAATTCTGAAGAATATAGATTTAAGTGTTAGGCTATTATGGACTAAAACATTTTAATTTTTAATCTATAACCCTAATGGTTCTATTATCCTTTCATCAGTAATATTTAACCTGCAGAAAGGCAGCATTGCATTTTTTAAAATAACATTTTTGATGTATCTTTTCTATCTAATTTTACTTCTATTAACAAATCATACATGGTATTTCAGATACAGCAAAGCAAGCATGTCATCCCCATAAATGCCTCTATATAACAGTTTGTGGAAAAAAGAATGTTTAAACCCAAAAAGGTTAAAGAAAACAAGTTTAAAGAAAGATACCAGATTTAGTTATGTTTTGAAACCTTTGTTGGTTCAACCCTTCCATGTGAATATCCTCCATGTGAATATCCTATTTAAAATTTTTAAAAACATACCTGATCATCCCTTAATCATCTTCAAAAGCTTTCATTTCAGTCTGGAAAAATGTTTTTCTATGGGTAATCCACAGGCCAGTAGTTTATCATTGTATAAGCACTTGCTGTACAGCAGTGAAATGACTGTAACAGTATCATTCTATTAATTCACACAGATGTACAAAACAAAAGCTGCAGTGAAGCTAGGAGACATCAACAACCGTATGAAGGAACAAGAGGAGGATTTTGCCAGAAGGACTGCTCAGTACCAGCGGGAAATACGGCATCTCCAGCAGTTACTGAAGGACAAGCAGGAAACACTTGCTGGACTGCTTGAACAGCAAAGGTAAAGCAGTCATAGGCAGAGCAAGCCAATTAGAGCAAACTGGTAGATAGAAAGATGCACAGCTGCAGGTTCCTGTATTCTAGTGTTCCCATCTGGCACTTTTTTGAATGGCTTATCTTATACATGCTAAATTTGATATGAAAGCACATAAACAAATGTCAAAAGAAGTCAAAATTCAGTTCACTTGGTTTTAATAACATTTTCCCTTTTTGACGCCAGAATCCACAACAGAACCTGTTTCAAGATTTGTAGCTACTTGTTTCTTTCTGCTCCCTGCCAGCACTGAATAGATTGACTGTTAGAAATATAATTTATTTAATTTGTGAACGAGGAGCAGCACCAACATAATCCGACCGATTGGTTCTAGTTTTATACTGCTGCTTGAAATGGTAAATTTTCCTTTGAGTTAATAATACTGTGCTTCAGTAAAATTATCAGATTGTTCAATGTTGTCAGCTCTGTAATGTTGATTGAAGCACTGCAAGATGAAAATCTTCAGTTAATCCTCTCAGTTGGTATAGGATGAGGAGGAACAGAGACAAACACCAAACGTCATTCATAGAATACATGTTGGCAGTGTCTAGGATATTGAAGGGAAAGCTGAGACTAAGCTGAACTCGTCCTTGCAAAAGAGAGGTTATGATTGTGAGAAGAATGCAATCCTGTTTCCAGCAGTACTTGTCAACAGCGATGTGCATCCTATTGGCAGCTGTGCAGTGCAGTCCCATTATCTGCAGAGTGAGAGAGAGAGAGAGCAATGAAACAAACCTAATCACCATCTTCTTTCACAGCTCTTCATTGTTTTTATGGGATAATAGGTTCAAGCAGCCTGGTTGCTGTAGTTACTGAACCATTTAGCAGTTAAAGCAGCAACCACTGCTTGCAGAGCCATTTGTAAGAATTAAATGAAGTTAAAAACAGCACAATGGATAATAACCAATAATATTTTGATATATTTAGCACTTTGTGAGTTCCTGAAGATATTTTTGTATTTACGCCATTTTAATCTGTACAAATTTACTAGTACTCTTATTTTTGAAAAGAGCAATGTATAAAAATACTAAACAAAAATACTTAATTAGTAATGCAGAGTGAACAATATTTATATACTTTGAACAGTACTGTTCCTATGAAGCCCTATTATATCTTTGTACAATTAAGTAATAAAATATAATTGGCAGATTCCATTCCAAACTGTCTGTCAACTGTTGCTAAAATACATAATTCCCAGAAGTTTTGAGTACAAATAGAACACAGGAACAAGAATTGACCATTTATCCCCTTGAGCCAGTTATGCCATTTAATGCAATCATGGATGATCTATGACCTAATTCTATACACCCACCTTTGCCCCATATCCTTTAAAACCTTTGGTTCACAAGAGTCTTTCAATCTCAGTTTATAAATTAACAATTGATTTAGCATCAATTGCTGTTTGCAGAAAAGAGATCCAAATTTGTACCACCGTTTGTATGTAGAAATGTTTCTTTTGTTCATCCCTGAAAGGTCTCGCTCTAATTTACAGACTCTGCCCTTAGTCCTAAACTTCACACACAGGGTAAATGATTTCCTTATCTAATCTATCTGTTCCCCTAATATCTTAAACTTTGATCAAATCACTCCTTAATATTCCAAATTCCAGGAAATACAACCCTGCTTTTTGGAATTCCTCCTCCTAATTTAAGCCTTGGAGTCCAGGTATAACCTACACTGCGTACGTTTCAACAACAATACAGCCTCTGTAAGGTATGGGTCTCGGAGTTGCTCAAATTACTCCAGGTGTAGCCTAATCAAGACTCTGTATAGCTGTAGCATATTTCTACCTTCTTGTTTTCCACTCCTCTAGACATAAATACTAGCATTCCATTAACCAATATGATTATCTTCTGTACCTGTCCACGATCCTGGCTCACTAGGACCCAGTCCAAGTTGATGTACATGTGGGCCCATGCAAATACCACATCTATGACCTCTCTTATGCACTTGTGCGCTTTTGACTGGGATATACCACACAGGTCATCTGTGCAGCCCTGAAATGAGCCACTGGCATAGACATTCAGAGTATTCACAGACAACGGGTTACCTCTCAGACCATGTGGTGCCAACTCTTGCATCACCTGACACAGGTGGTCCACCGTCCCCCGGGACAGACGCGGTTTTCTCCGGCACTGGATCCCCGGCATCTGGAGGTAGGAAACTGTCAGAATACCTGTGACCAGTAGTGTCTCCTCCGAGGCTCTGCCATTTGTGGCCCTCCTCCCGGACGATCATCGGGCCCTGCCTCCCCCTCCACTGCAGAATACTGTTCCTAGCCAGGTTGCAGCGTGCTTTTCTCGTTACATTACTGGTGGTGGGCCTGGAAAATCGGGAAATGTGATTTTGCCGGTAGGAGTTGTGTTTTCTTATTCTTGCAGAATTCTGCCTGTGTTGTCGTTCTTGCTGATGGCTATTGTGGGCTCAAAATTGCACGCACCTTTTTTTCCTTTTTTAGAAAATATTTTTATTAAGAATTTAGATATCATTAAACACAACCAAATCCAGAGTAAGAGCAAACAGAAAACCTCATAACAACTAAATAACTCTACACAACTGCCCCAACCTCCCTGCTGTTCCCCTCCACCCATCCTTCCTTCCCCATTTTAACCCCTTTATATTTGGCAAGGTCAGCCCGAACTCCCCGGTCCCCGTTCCAACAGCACCTTCTTTACCCGTGAGGATTTCCCCATCCACACAAACCCAGAAATGAGAGCATTAATTTTCCTGAAAAATGATTTTGGAATGAAGATCGGAAGGTTTGGGAAAGCAAATAAGAGTCTCAGGAGTACCGTTATTTTCACTGTCTGCACCCACCCCGCCAGTGACAACGGGAGCACATCCCACCTCTTAAAACACCCCCTCATCTGTTGCACCAACCGTGCCAAATTCAATTTATGTAGTTGTTCCCATCCCTGCGCCACCTGGATGCCCAAGTACTTAAAGCTCGCACCCACCATCTTAAACGGCAGCTCGCCAAACCTCCTCTCCTGCCCCCTTGTCTCGATTAGGAAGACCTCACTCTTCCCCATGTTTAACTTATATCCAGAAAACCAGCCAAACTCCTCTGAAATGTTCATAATTCCCCCCAATATCTCCCAGTGGATCCGATATATAAAGCAGCAGATCGTCCGTATCTAGCAAGACCCTGTGCTCCATTCCCCCCCCCCCCCCCCCCCCCCCCCCTCCCCAGCTATCTCTCTCTAGCTCCTTGACGCTCTAAGCCCCACTGCCATTGGCTCTAGTGTCAAGGCTAAAAGCAACGGGGAGAGTGGGCATCCCTGCCTTGTCCCACGGTGTAGTCTGAAGTATCCCGAACTCGCCCGATTCATCCGTAAGCTCGCCCTCGGCCTCCCAAACCGCCATGGGTCTACCCTTCCTATGCACTCCATGAACCGTTGCTCCTTTGACACCGCCAACATCCTCTCCGACCGCAGACTCGACCGATCCAAAATTGACTCAGTGACCTTATTAAAGTGTGTGTGTCCGCACCCCCCATAATCAACCGGTGTGAGTCCAGGTCTGGGATCTTCCCCAGCACCCACCTCATGAATTCAGCATCATCCCATTTTGGGGCATAAACATTCACCAAGACAACTGGCATCCCCTCCAGTTTCCCACTCACCATCATAAACCTTACACCCGAATCTGCCAGTATAGTCCCCACCTCAAACCCTACCCGCTTCTTTATCAGCACCACTACCCTCCGTGTCTTCATATCTAATCCTGAATGGAAGATATTCCCTACCCACCCTTTCCTTAGCCTAGTCTGGTCCCTGATCTCCAAATGCGTTTCTTGCAGAAAGGCCACATCCGCCTTCAAGCTCCTCAAATGCGCGAACACGCGCGACCATTTGACAGGCCCATTCAGCCCTCTCGCATTCCATGTGACCAGCCTGGTCGGAGGGCAGCCCGCCCCCACCTCTGCCGATCAACTATATCCGTTCTTGGGCCAGCCCCCGGCCATGTCACGCGACCCCCCCCCCCCGGCCCACCCTTGTATGTCCACTATCATCAACTGCCTTCTTACTGTGCCACAACCGCCTCACCTTTGTCTGCAGCCCCTGCCCTTAAACAAAACAACACTCCCATTCCCTTCTATTACGCTAACCACCTGCTCACCCCCCACTGCGCTCCCATTAACCAGCCGCCCAGCTAGCCTGGCATCCCTGCACATGGCGCCAAACCTCCTACCCTCCAATGATTCCCCCCTTCGCTCGCATACCTCATAGCGCGAATAACATTGAAATAAGAAAAAATCCACTCATCCTCCATGTTCCCCAAGCATCTCGTCACAGCAGCCCTCAAAAAACATCTCAAAGAAGAGAGGTTCTCTCCTGACCAACAACCCAAAAACAATAAAGCAAAAAGGCAGAGAGAACCAACATCTTCTCTCACTTCCTCCAGAGTTCAATGTCCTCCCCCTCCTGCCAGTTCATTGGCTCTCAAAAACTCTATCGCATCCTCTGGTGTCCCAAAATAATGCTCACTACCGTCGTAAGTCACCCAGAGGCGGACCGAGTACAGCGTTCCGAACTTCACCCCCTTGAGGGCAGCCTTGACTCGGTAGAACCCGGCTCTCCTCTTGGCCAGTTCCGCACCCAGGTCTTGGTACATTCGGAGCTCATTACCTTCCCAGGTGCACCTCCTCGTCTGCCTGGCCCACCGTAAAATCTTCTTGTCAAGGAATCAGTCGAGCCTCAACACCTTCGGCGGCTCAATCGCCTGCGACTTCCTCATCAGCGCCTTCTGCGCCTGGTCGACCTCAGGGGGTGGTCAAAGGCTCTCCTCCCCCATCAGCTGCATGGTAGCACAGTGGTTAGCACTATTTCTTCACAGCACCAGGATCCCAGATTCGATTCTCAGTTTGGGTCACTGTCTGTGTGGTGTCTGTATGATCTCTTTGTGTCAACGTGGGTTTCCTCCAAGTGCACCGATTTCCTCCCACAAAGTCCCAAAGTGCTGTTAGGTAATTTGGACATTCTGAATTCTCCCTCAGTGTACCCGAACTAGGGGATTTTCACAGTAACATCATTGCAGTGTTAATGTAAGCCTACTTGTGACAATAATAAAGATTATTATTATTATTAGAGTTAGAGCTATTATTATTAGAGCTGCTGCAGCATTTTGGCTACACATGAGCCAGCATCCGCTCCCTCGATACACTCTTGCATCCCAACAATTCTTAAATTTTGTCTACGGGAGCGGTTCTCCAAATTTTCCACCTTCTACTTTAGCGCTTCTGGGTCTTCCACATCATCCTGATGTCGGCCGCCAACAAGGTAAACTCCTCGTGCTCCCCCACCACCTCCTCCACTTTCTGGATCACCTGGCTCTGGTTCTCCAGCCTCTGCTCCTCCCAATCGATCCCTGTTTTTAGCAGTTCTACCACCTTAGCCAGTTCCTCCTGAGCTTCCCTCCTCTGCTGGCTAAATGCCTCATTCAAGAAGTTCCCCAGCTGCTCTGTAAATTATTGGGCTGGTAGGGCCGACCCTATTCCCTCCACCATCTTCACCTGTGGTGCACGAAGAATGTCTTGCTCCAACAACTCCTTCTTTCTCGACCCTCTTCTGGTCTGCTGATCCATCCACCGACACCACCAGTGGAGCTTTATTTTCCTCTACTACCTCTACACCTTTTTGCACCAAAACGTCCACCCAGTAAACGTTGAAAAGGACTGGAAAAAAAAACACCTCGAGCGGGAGCTGCCAAATGTGCGACCACTTACTCAATGGCCGCCACCGGAAGTCCTGTTTTTCCCTTCTGTTAATTTTGCTGAGTTCCTGACCCAGATTCACTATTTTTATTTTATCATGACCACCCTTTCTGAATAAAATTGTGAAAGTGGTACATTGATTTTGATAACCCTTGCAAGTTTTTTCTCATTCTCTCTTTTTGCAGCTCTTGCTATTAGTTTTGATGGCCTTTGGCGTTCTTTGTATCTCTCCCATTTATCCAGGTCTGGGTTACTTCATGCAACTGTATGTTTTGTTTTTCTTTTAGTTTTTTCTCTCCTCTTTAGTCATCCATGTCTTATTTTTGGCAACTAAAACTCTTGCCCCTTAGGTTCATAAAATGGTTCTATATTTTTAAACACCTCTCGCTGAACTCCTGTCTTTATACCTATTAACAGATTTGCCCAATTTACTGTGGACAGTCTCTGTCTCATCACATTGCAGTCAGCTGTACCTAAATTTAAAGTCTTGAAAATTATCATTGAATCTGCTCATTAACCTTTTGTAACCGAAGGAGGATAATCCCACTTTTCTAATCTCACCACATAACTGAAGTACCTCATGTAGGATATAATTGAAGTTAAATGCCTTCTGCATGCTCTCCAAGACCTTGACATCTTTCCTGGTGTGGTGCCCAGATATTAATTTCTAAATGTTCAGCGTAACTTCCTTGCTTTTCTACCCTGTTTCAATAAAGTCATGGGGCGTCATTCTCCGACCCCCCGCCGGGTGGGAGAATGGCCGTTGGCCGCCGTGAATCCCGCCCCCGCCCCCGCCGAAGTCTCCGCTCCCGGAGATTGGGCGGGGGCGGGAATCCGGCCGCGCCGGTTGGCGGGACCCCCCGCTGGATTCTCCGGCCCGGATGGGCCGAAGTCCCGCCCAGGAATTGCCTGTCCCGCCGACGTAAATCAAACCTGGTATTTACCGGCGGGACCAGGCGGCGTGGGCGGGCTCCGGGGTCCTGGGGGGGGGGGGCGCGGGGCGATCTGACCCCGGGGGGTGCCCCCACGGTGGCCTGGCCCGCGATCGGGGCCCACCGATCCGCGGGCGGGCCTGTGCCGTGGGGGCACTCTTTCCCTTCCGCCTCCGCCACGGCCTCCACCATGGCGGAGGCGGAAGAGACTCTCCCCACTGCGCATGCGCGGGAAACTGACAGCGGCCGCTGACGCTCCCGCGCCTGCGCTGGGAAACTGACAGCGGCCGCTGACGCTCCCGCGCATGCGCCGCATTTCCGCGCCAGCTGGCGGGGAAACAAACGCCATTTCCACCAGCTGGCGGGGCGGAAATCCCTCCGGCGTCGGCCTAGCCCCTCAATATTGGGGCTAGGCCGCCAAAGATGAGGAGCCTTCCGCACCTTTGGGCCGGCGCGATGCCCGTCTGATTGGCGCCGGCTTTGGCGCCAGTCGGCGGACATCCCGCCGTTGGGGGAGAATTTCGCCCATGGATCCTATAAAATAAAATCTTACTACCAAAAAGTTTTTGGATCCTATAATTATGAATATGGAATACAAGAGTAAAGAAATATGTTTGAAGAAAACATTAGTTAGGCCACAGTTAGAATACTGTATGATGTTATTTTGTGTATACAAAAACAGAGACTGTGCAATATCGATTCATCGGCGTGATAACAAGGATGAGAAATTCTGGTTATGAAAGGAGACTTTAGTTACTAGCACCTGGAATTTCTGCTGTGACCTTCCTGATCTCCCATTGAAACTTTGAGACTACCTAGAGAAGTAACCTTCCATGGCCTTTGCTTTACTTCCTCCCTCAAGGCCTGCAATCCTAGTTGTCCAACACTAGTTTATTTTTCATTCACTACATGATGGTGGTCTCTTCTCCAGTCACTTTGCTCCTTCTCTCAACATCTCTATTTCTCTCCTAATATTCTCCTAGCAATACCTTTTCTTGGCTTCCATGCTAGTTGTGGTTTTCTACTGTTTCTATCCAATATTTAGTGCAAGTGTCAGTTAAGACAGAATTTGATGGGTACTTACACTTCTGTAACCAATCCTGACCCTATTTTCACCCAGCATAAGGATGCATGTACTTTCTAAGAGGGATCCCAGGATAATGAGAAGATATTGGAACTGCACCTGTTATTTTTTTTCTGCCTCCTTAAAATGAACTGGATCTTAGATCATAGAACAAACTAATATTCTTGCAAAAACCTGAGTGTTTAAATATATATACATTTTTTTGATTTATTCATCAAGCAATTTTTTTTCAGTGTACAGCAGCACATGCAGTGTTTCTAAATTCCACTTATTTAATCAATGTCATCAATAAAGCCTTATTTAAACCTATAGAACAATATAATATGGTGAATTATAAATAGTGTGGCATCACTATGAAAGACAATGCCACCCACTTGAAATATGGGTACTAATTTGTGCTTTCTTTGTCAGCATACTTTATAGTGTTTACAATGAATTATTATTACTAATGAAACCTGTAATTTTTATTTTCAGTTGAACTTTCACTCTAGTGACTTGTTCTCAACCTTGTTAATACTATGTATAGACATAACATGACAACATTTTGAGTAGTTTTGTTTAAAGTAATTCTCAAAAGGCCTTTTGTAGCATTTGTTAAATTCCTCTTTGTTTCTGGGCATTATGGGTCATTTGTCCAAAGCAGACTAATTGTAGAATTCTCCTAACAATATGAAGAATTTATATCAGGGAGACTGAAGGCCGAATACAAGATGAATCTTTACATTATTTAACTCCTAGTCGTGCAGATAAAATAAATGCTCAGTAAAGCTAAGAGATCTAACTGTCTGTTTCCTTTAGACAAGTAGAATCTGAACTTGAGACAGTTTGGGAATCAACAACACGAGAAAATCGGCGGATAAAAGATCTTTTGCATGGCACTCTACACAAAAGTCATCTCTTGGACACTGGCAAATTTGATGGATCGGCTTTAGAAGTATACCCTCACAGATATTTAGGCCATCAGTCGGATTTCAGAGCATTCAGCTACTGTGATGTGATGCTCTCCTCTGCTAGAAGGATAGAAGATAGAAGGACACATGAAAATTACCTACAGCCAAACATTGATGAACGTTTGTGTCATCATGTGGCTGAAAGTGGAGATTGTGCAATCACTCCACAAAAAAAGCAAAAGCCCAGAGAAGAAAGTGTCAAGAGCCCAATGTTTGAGTCTGACTCGGATCAACAACAAATTGCTTCCTCTGATGAAAGTGACAAAAATGAGCATGATTTCTACTCTTAATAAGACCACCAGTGATGTTTTCAAATGTGTCATTCCTGTAAATGTTGTTACAATCTTTGTTGACCGATAACAAAAAAAATTCAAACTTCAATTGATAGCTTAAAGAATGATATGACAAGATTTCACATTTCAAAACTTTTACTGTAATAACTGACTGAAAAGAACTCTTGATTAAACCCTATTTTCTTGTTGCAGGCAACGTATACTTTAAACTACACAATAGAATATTTTTTCATAGGCCAACCAAAAAAGACACTTTGCAAGTATATTTTACACTGCCCTTAACGTAGGCAGTCAATTTGACCTGAATCAATGTAAAGTGATTCTTGGCTCCTGAGGGTTTATTCCTGTTCTTTTATTTTTGCAGCCTCAGACAGGTAATTTGCAGTGTTAGAACTGTCTATCACAGTTTTCCTTTCTTGGAGACTCTTCCAGCCTTGTTTTAACTCCCGACGAATATGGGGCTTGGTTCTCCATTTCAGGGACTATGTCCCCACGCCGTCGTGAAAACTGTGGACTTTTACACCAGAAAAACTGGCGTCGAAAGGCCACAGATTCACAGCCCTGCAGGTGGCTGGCAGGGAGATGTCGTGGAGCTCGCAGCTCCAGCTGCCGATACGGCCTCCCGCACCTCCGGGTCAGAGACCACGCATGCGCACGGCGGTGGCCTCCAGCGGCCGTGCTGTGCTCCATGGTGGACTCAGATCGTGGAGCTGGACCGCAGAAATAGTGCCGCTGATCGGCCGTGCACCCGACCCCGACTCTCCGCACAATAAAAGCACAGTCCCATATGAGGACCCCCCTTCCCTCCGATCGGCCCGACCATGGCGGCCGCGGATTGAATCCGCAGCCACCTTGTGTGTTTCCCAAATGGCTGGGACCATGTTAGAAATACGCCATTGGTACTTTGGCTGATCAGGGACGGATAATAGCGGGGCGGGCCTCAGGCAATGGTCGCAAGTGGGGGATACGGGCAGAGTACCCCGCTTTTCGGGGGCTGGAGATCCAAGGAACCAGTGTTGGTCCCGATTCCATGAGTGAAACTGGATTCTCCGCCCCAGTGCCGGATGCGATTTTGACACTGGGGTGCGGAGAATCCAGCCGTGGTCTTTTCAATCTGAGCATAAACTTCCAACCACACTCCAGCCCAGTGAATCAAGGAAATCTTTTGATTTCTAGCTGCTCCCTCCCAGATACAGGGATACTAAAATCACTGATTGTGATAATCAATGATAGTCTAGGAAAAGCTGTAACCAGGGGCGGGATTCTCCGTCCCCCGCCGGGTTGGAAAATCGCCGGGGGTCGGCGTGAATCCCGCCCCCGCCGTCCTCCAAATTCTTCGGGCCCCCAAAAATCGGCCTGGCGTGACTCGCGCCGCCCGCCTCGGAGAATGGCAGGGTCCGGTGCGACTCGATGGGCCCCGGGGCTGCCCGAATTCTCCGGCCTGCGATCGGCCGAACTCCCGCCCGTGTTTTGCCGATCCCGCTGGCGCAAATTGGAGTAGGTCCCTTACCGGCGGGACCAGGCGGCGCGGGCGGCCTCCGGGGTTCTTGGGGGAGCGCGGGGGGATCTGGTCCCGGGAGGTGCCCCCACGGTGGTCTGGCCCACGATCGGGGCCCACCGATCCACTGGCGGGCCTGTGCCGTGGGGCACTCTATCCTTCCGCACCGGAGGCTGTACCGGTCTGCTATTCCCGGTGCAGAAGCGAAGCCCTCTGCGCATGCGCGGGGATGACGGCAGCACGTGCTGGCGCTCCCGTGGATGTGCTAACTCGCGCCGGCCGAAGGAGGCCCATCGGCGCCGGTTGGCGTGGCACCAAGCCCCTTTCCCGCCGACCAGCGGAGCGCGAACCACTCCAGGACAGGCCTAGCCCCTGAAGGTACGGAGGATTCCGCACCTTTGGGGCTGCCCGACGCCTGAGTGGTTCACGCCACTCCGTCCCGCCGGAGTTAATCTGTGAGAGGTTAACTTTGTCTAATTTTTAAGTAAATGAAAAGTTTCAAGTACAACCATTTACAGCCCACCATTCTCAGTATTTTTCTGGGACTTTCGAGATGTACAGTCTCCACTGTTAACATTGCTGCTCTCATTGTCTCCAAGCTTATAAACCTTGCAACTTCTTCCAGGTAAAACAATTTATCAGGCTTATTTTTGATCTCTAACAATCAAAGGACTCGGGCTTTATTATTTGTTCATGGGATTTGGGTGTCGCAGGCTGTGCGAGCATTTAGTGCCCATCCCTAATTGCCCTTGAGGGGGCAGTTAAGGGTCAACCACATTGGCAAGACGAAGGCCAGCAGTAACCCATTTCCTGATCTTGGTGGGTCACAATGTTTCTTTTCTTATTCGTTCCTGGGATGTGGGCATCGCTGGCTGGGCCAGCATTTATTGCCCATCCCTGAGGGAATTTAAGAATCACCCACATTGCTGTGGGTCTGGAGTCACATGTAGGCCAGACCAGGTAAGGATGGTAGATTTCCTTCCCGAAAGGACATTAGTGAACAAGGTGGGTTTTTACGACAATCGACAATGGTTTCATGGTCATCAGACTTTTAATTCCAGATATTTATTGAATACAAATTCCACCATCTGCAGTGGCGGGATTTGAACCTTACTGTCAGGCAGACTTAAGAACAGGTCACCCAACCCCCATTCAACTTACTTACAATTCAAAATATAACAATCTTCTAAATCTCAGAATTATTAGAATGTATGTTTTTCACTCGTGCTTGTTAAAGTAGAAATGGTGTATATGTGCTAAAAAATTATTTTTTAGTTGCTTCATGTGCCGATTTTTTTAATTGTCATTTAAAGATGCATGCTTTCCCTGCTTTATTTATGTCATAATGGTATTCATCCCTGAATATATCCTGCCACTTCGAGTTGAAATTATCCAGATTTTCACCAGGTTTAGCAGACGCTTGCACCCATTCGGAGACATGGACATGCAGCCCCACCTGCTGCTGGAATTGTCCAGTCCCACAGATAGTCAATGAACTTTTGGCTGAGCTGGCAAATCTCCTGCAGTATGTGCTGCCATTTTGAGACTGGAAAATCTTGTCCTTCATTTTCCTTTAAAATTTAGTTTAATCGGGTATCAGTGTTTCCTAGACACAGAATAAAATGAAATGGTAACTTTCTTTTTTAATGATAATTAGTCATTATATCCTTAATCTTTTCATACAGTGATTTGCAGACACAATTATGTATAGAATTGAGTTTTGTGCAGCTAAGGGGCATAGCACAATTTGGGGCTTTTGAACTTTGGAAGGATGGGGCTGGGGCGAATGCCTGAAAATTATACCATTGGGACTTTTGTATACAGGGTTCTGAGATTTATATATTGGAAACAAATTTATTAAAAACATTAATATTTTCACTGTCCTCTGGACAATGGGCAAATGAGTATGATGAGAAATGTCAGTGAATTGCAGAGTATTTCTATAAACATTTTGTACTTCAACTTGAATGTGACTCCTGATTGAAGTAAAATCAATAATTTAGACAAGAGAATGTTTATTAGCAATGATTGGTATCCTCCAATGCTAACCAAGGAGGAAATGTTTCATCTATGTATCTGCTCAAGTCCATAATCACTAATGAGTTTATTAAATGTTAAGAACACTTAGTTAAATTCCTTTTCATTGACTTTGAATTTACTGAAACATATGTGTGAATATTTCACTTAGATGGACCATCAAATTTATGGCATACCAATAAGGGATAAACACAACAGTAGGAAAAGCATTATTTAAAATATTTGCAAGTACTAAAACTTTTTGTGGTAAAATAACACTTCAGTTTACAATAACATTTGCCGACCTATGCAAAACGTTCTGATAATGTTAATTAACTTTTGCATTGTTTCCATTATGTCTTCTATCAATACCTTTGTGAGGGTGTTTTTGTGACAATTGTATACATTTCTAGTTCATCTTTGTTAGATGTAAGAATTAAAAGGAAGAGTTTTACCCAAAAGTTTGGTTCTAAATTGCTAATCCATTTAATTTAACAAGCTAGGGATGATTCAAAATTCTGGGCAGGATTCTCCGTTGCACAACGCTGATATCAAAATTGCGATCGGGCGGAGAATCCACTCTGATGGCCAAACCGGGGTCGGCGCTGGTTTGACACCAATCAGCCATGCTCTGCACCCCCAGAAGTGACGTAATCGTGCCACACACCATTGCAATGGCATTGGCACGTCATCGGCAGTCCCTCCCGCGGTGCTCCGCCCCGATGGGCCGAGTTCCCGACCACGTGGGTGACGTGTGGTCTGAGCGTTCGGGAACCCGCTGCGGACTGTATCCAGCGCCGCCACACTCGGCCAGGATCCGTGCCACTGGCCAGGGGGGCTGGTAGGGTGGCCTGTGGGGTCACAGATGGCGGGTCGGGTCCGTGCAAGGCCGGCGCCATGTTGTACGGTACGACCGCTGCAGGTCATTGGTGTGCGCATGCACGGCCATTTTTGGCGGGGGGCCGGGATTGTCTCCCGGCGCCGCTGCTAGCCCCTCACTGGTTGTAAAACGGCCTCGAATTCCCCGGTTGAGCTGGCACCTACCTGCTGAAACGGAGAATCCAACCCCCTGTCTTTAGATACATCCTCAAGGCAATTTTTTCCTCTCTCCACCCCCAGCACAGGTGATTTCACTGATATCACCATGCTCAGATGATTTACATTTTGTGCAGTGTGCAGTTTCCAACTAGGCACATGCTCATTAGGGTGAAGAACATTGTGTGCTTCCAATGGTCTTTGAGACATGCAACAGCTTATTGACTTGGTGTTCTTTTGTATTTTACCTGCTTGTATTTGACTGTTAGTTTTAAACAGCTTCCTATATTTGACAGTACTTTTTGTTTAGGAGTTTACCTGTCTAATCCAGTGTGGTAATGTAAAGCTAATATTCAAATATTGAAGTATAATTTGAGGCTACTAGAATAATAGACTAACACATGGAATGGGCTAGGTGCTAGAATGTAGTATTGCTCTTTTATTCCTTCCGGTTGCTGATGGAGCGCATGCTGTTCCTATTTAAACAGGTGGAACGTTAAGAGAGAAAGTAAAAGGCTTGAAAATAGACTGAAGCTTCAAACTCAATTTACATGGTGGGCCTGACCTTGGCGATGACCAAATTCAGCAAAAGTTATTCACCACACCGGGCAGAAATTGGATCCATTGTGTAAAATGGGTGCAATGTATTCCAATTTTTGGAGGTGAGATGCTGCAGCTCATCTGCTTGGCGGCAGATCAAATCTAATTTGGACAAAATATATTGGTCCTCACTATTTTGAGACATACCTTTGTTGCTGTCTGAAATCAGGGGCAACATTCTCCGGAAACGGCGCGATGTCCGCCGACTGGCGCCCAAAACGGCGCAAATCAGACGGCCATCGCGCCTCCCCAAAGGTGCGGAATGCTCCGCATCCTGGGGGGCCAAGCCCCAAACTTGAGGGGCTAGGTCAGTGCCGGACGAATTTCCGCCCCGCCAGCTGGCGGAAAAGGCCTTTGGTGCCCCGCCAGCTGGTACGGAAATGACATATCCAGGCGGCGCATGCGCGGGAGCATTAGCGGCCGCTGACAGCTTCCCACGCATGCGCAGTGGAGGGAGTCTCTTCCGCCTCCGCCATGGTGGAGACCGTGGCGAAGGCGGAAGGAAAAGAGTGCCCCCACGGCACAGGCCCGCCCACGGATCGGTGGGCCCCGATCGCGGACCAGGCCACCGTGGGGGCACCCCCCCCGGGGCCAGATCAGGGCTGGAGAATCGCGCCGGGGGGGGCGCCAACCGGCGCGGCGCAATTCCCGCCCCCGCCGAATCTCCGGTGCCGGAGACTTCGGCGGGGGCGGGATTCATGCCAGCCCCCGGCGATTCTCCGACCCGGCGGGGGGTCGGAGAATCTCGCCCCAGATTTGCTTCAACTTCTGCATGCAATTTACAGAAAGACCCTGTTTCAGTCCGTCATTCCTTTCCATCAAAGAAATGCTAAGGCAATTTTTTTTTCTCTACTACCCTCTACTATGGAGCCGGAGGAACAGATTTCTCCAAACCCACTCTCGGCCCCCCTGCAACTCCCATCATTTGAAGATTGTGATGTAAAATATCTGAGCAACTCCCCTTGCAAAGTGCTAATTTCCCTTATTCGCCATCTACCAACCAGTGGAAACAATCTTTCACTATTTATCGGAGTATCAACAGGCCCGAGAAACTCCAGAGTTCCTTGAGAGGTGCAGAAAATGGTTTTTTCTTGCATTATGTGTGGATGGGTTGTAGACTACTTGATTGTTGTGATTGGTTGACTACTCCATTATAGTTGTACCATACAACTACCAGGGTTATAGAAGATGAACCAAATTCATTTTATATTTAACAGTGTCTATTCTGCTATGTTTCCTACTTTCTCCTTAAAGCATTTTCTATGCTAAAGGAACGCACATGGTTGATTTTTTACATGAATCTTTAGTGAAAAAAGCATTCAGAGAACAAAAATACTTCAAGATTATGAAAATATTCCTTAGAGCAGCGCAGTAGTACAGTTGCTTCACCGCTCCAAGGTCCCAGGTTTGATTCCCGGCTTGGGTCACTGTGCGGAGTCTGCACATTCTCCCCGTGTCTGCTTGGGTTTCCTCCAGGTGCTCCAGTTTCCTCCCACAGTCCAAAGATGTGCAGGTTAGGTGGATTGGCCATAGTAAATTGTCCTTAGTGTCCAAAAAGAAAATTAGGTGGGGTTACTGGGTTATGGGGATGGAGTGGGTTAAAGTGGGGTTCTATTTCCAGGGGCCGGTGCAGACTCAATGGGCCCTAATGGCCTTCTTTCTGCACTGTAATTTCTATGAAAGTAAATGAATCTTGTAAAGCTTGTGGCTCCAGTTTCTGAGAGGTCAAAGAGTTAAAAAAAAAAATCCAACAGAAGCAAGTAGCGGCACTAATACGTTCATGGTTATTGAAGTGATTTTTGTGACATTTCAAGGCCAAAACCACTAAGACAAAATCACAGAAATACCCTAGGGGGGCATCAGAGAGCATGCTGGTACTTTAAAAGCATAAATCCTGGAATGCAGCACTTGCTGGTAATTTCTATGTCAGTAAAACATTTCTGAGTCAAATGACAGAAAAATAATTTATGATGGCTTTGATATACAATTTAAAAAGCTGTGCTGTAGTATACCCTGTTACAGCACTTCAAAAATAGTTAATTGTTTGTGAAACACATTGGGTTGTCCTGCGGTCATTCCAATCATTTTTCTTTACGTTACTTAGAATAATGGCATGACAAATAATTTGCTACCAAGGTTCTCAATTTTATAACTAATGTGCATTCAGAACCCATTGATAATTTGTGCCACTTTATGTTGCCAACTGTGAATATGTTTATCTTTGTTAATTATTTCTCCAGTCCTTTCACATATATCTTCATGCTGACTATTCTTTCGCTGTCTAAATGTGTTTTTGGTTGGGGGATTTTTAGTAACAGGAGTAGTCCATTTAGCCCTTCAAGCCTGTTCTGCAATTCATGGAGATCAAGGCTGATCTGTGACATAACTCCACATACCCACCTTCATCCCAATATCCCTTGAAACCTTTGGTTCACAAGAATCTGTCCATCTCAAATTTAAAATTAACATTTGATTTGCCATCAATTGCCATTTGCAGAAAAAAGTTCCAGTCTGCTACCAATATTTGTATGTAAAGAGTTCACTCCTGAAAAATCTGTTTTATTTGATTTTGCCCCTTGGTCCCAAACCCTCCTTAATATCTTATCAATCTTATCAAATTGCACCTTAACTTTCCAAATTCTATATACAACCCTAGAGTGTGTAATTTCCCCTCGATTTAATCCTTGTCCAGATACAATTCTGGTAGATCTACACTGCCCTTCTTTCAAGACCAATGTAGTCTTTTTAAGGTGTGATGTCCAGAAGTTCTCCGGAAGACTATACTCAGGTATAGTCTAATCAGGTCTTTGTATAACTGTAACATAGCTTTACCTTCTATTCTAATTCTCTAGAGGTAAAGCCAGAATTCCTTTTTGATTATATTTTATACTTGCCCATTGACATTTTAATGATCTACATACATGTATCCCTATATTTCCAGCTTTTAGCTTTTCACCATCTAGAAAATACCTTGTTTCATTCTTTTTGGGTCCAACATGGACAATCTTTTAAATGCATTGTGCAAAATTGTGGCAAGTGCATTTAAATCACTTAATCTATCAATATCTCTTAGTAATTTATACAACCTTCTATACTGCCATCAACACACCTATATTTGTGTCTTCATCAAACTTAGATATGTAACTTTTTTCCCCCAACATCTAAGTCGCTAATTAATGTGATGAATAGTTGAGATTCTAATTTAGCACTTTACAGGACAGCAACTCACCCAATTTCCCAACCAAATCAATAATTAACTTCAATTCCATGAGCTTCAATGTTAGCTAACAATTTCTTATAGTGGACTTTATCAAACACCTTCTGGAAGTCCACATAAACCCTATCCATAGACATTCCTGTGTCCACAGCCTTTGTCAATTCTTCATGATCAGATCTGACAGGCATGCTGGCTCTCCCCTGACCTATCCTTAATTATGGACTCTGATAACTTCCCAGAAACAGGTTCTATTGGATTAATAATCAAAGACCTGCACTAATGATCTAGAGACTTGCCTTGGAGATAGGAAGTTTGAATCAGAAAATCTCCCGACTTGGCAGACTTGTCTCCATGAAAATAACACCCCCACCTGTCCGCCCCCGGCATGATGTTCAGTCTGATGTGGTGCAGAGCAGGGGCACAATAGAATCATGCCTGCCGCCTCCAGAGGCAGTTCAGAAATGGCCATGGAATCGGGTGAGTGCCAAGTCTGGGCGACCTGATTCAGTTCTGGGAGACATTGAACGAGTTTTGTAGAAGACTGTTTAGGCCTTCCACCCACCTCCATGCCCTACCATACCATCCATGCCATCTCGTACTACCCTTTCCACCTCTCACTACCCTTTCCACCTCCATGCAACTTCCCCTCCATGCCACCCAAGCCACTGTTGTAGGAAAATCAACCACTTCGGGAGTCAGACTTGCTGTGTTCAATCAGTGCAGTTTATTGTTACACGAAGCTTCGGGAGAAAGCGTACGTACCCCATGGTACGGTAGCCAACCTTTCTCGTGGTATGAATGGCAGTCATTCATTTTATACTTTGGGTTCACAATGAGCCCAGATACAAAACAATTATCACCTTATCTTTAAACATTTTATAGATTGTACATCGCTATTTGTAAGCGTTTTGCCATTTACACATGGTTATAGTTAAAGAGGTTTTACAGGTTACAGGTAGCAGCAGGAAAGCAGTATCGATTGTCCCTTTGTTTTAGGAAATGGCCCAAGACATTCGTATTGGCATATCATTGTGTACACGGCTGAAGTCAGCTTTATTCAAATGGTGTCCCGCATTTATGTATTTCTTAATCTTCCTGGCTGGCTCCCTTTGTCCTGGATCTGTTCCTATCTGTCCCACTGGCACCCCGCTGGGCTCCAGGCATCAGTTATGTCTGCTTTTATTCTCTGTGTCTCCATCTTGTGTGTCAGGCAGCCATCTTCTGTGCCAAGTGCCCTTCTGAACCATTTCCCACTTCAATCCCTCCTTTTGGTCCGGGCTGTTGTCGCCCCAACAGCCCCGTAGACCAACACCACGGTACCTCTCATAGGTACAGGTCAGCAACTTCCTGTCTTTCTCCGCATCTCCTGGGGTCTTCGGGGAATATCGTGGTTTCGTTAAGGGTGACACTGGCTCCTGACACAACCTTTGTTACAGTACTACAGCAGATTTTTAGACACCCAAAGCTAAGGCAGCACACCAGTATGACCGATATGAACATGACCAGTCCGTGTATTAAATAGGGTCCCCAGGTATTTCCCACTAGGCACTCTCGCCAGCTACTTCCTTTTGTGGGTCCCTGTCTGAAGTTATCCAGTTGTTCCCTGATATTGTGAATGGCCTCTGTAATATTATAGGATTTGTCTATGACATGGGTTATACATTTATCTCCTATGATTGTACACACTCCCCCTTGTTGGGCTAACTAGTAGTCTACTGCATACCGTGTGTTGTGCATATAATCTGAGTTCAGCCATTTCTTGGTTGACAGCCTCTAGAGCTTTTGACGTACTGTTTCCCAAGATTGTTAATCCACAACCAATTACATTTCTGTTCTTAGCACTAATCACTCCTGTAGATAGCCCCCCAGAGATAGAGTCCCAAGGAACCCATACCCCAGGGATGATCCTAATGTGCCCGGGGTTTCCCAATCAGCACAGAATTCCTTGCTGATAGCCCGGGTCACTATTCTTCTCCGAATATGTCCCTTCTGAGGGCATGGTACGGTGAGTGATCCTATGGTTCCCACTGCAAAAAGGCCTGGGAGATCTAGTGTTTCTGTCGCATACGTTCCATTGAAGAGGAACACGTATCCCTCCAGGAGCTGTTTAGCACAGGGCTAAATCGCTGGCTTTGAAAGCAGACCAAGGCAGGCCAGCAGCACGGTTCAATTCCCGTAACAGCCTCCCCGAACAGGCGCCTGGTAAGTATCAAACGGGTATGTCCATGTGGCTGAGCTTATGTGAGTCCCATTGCACTGCCCGCACATGAGCTGTCTTCCTGCGGTTATGTTCATGCATTTTAGTTCATTGCAGGTGCAAGTAAACTGTCCTTTATTAACCCGACAATGCTGGTGGATGCACTGCGTCTGTATGCAGGAATTATTTGTGGGGACCAGGGCATAGGCACATCCCCATCCCTGCCCTGTGAAACAAAGCAGATAGCTTGCTGTATCTTGACCAGCTTTCCCTCCCTCCTTTTGGAGCTCCCCGCCCCCAGAGTTGGTGGGATTTACAAGTTTCACACTTGTGTCCTGTATCCCCTTTTTATACTTTCCGATTTTTCCCTTACAGGGTGCACCTGATGTATCAACTGTATATAAATTGCTCGGGATCCACCCAGGGGTGGCTACAAATAGGGCTTCTACCGACTTTGCTAATGGGTAGCATACAGTTCGATTCCCGTGTAAGTTTATGTGGGCTTTGTAAAATAGATTATCCTCTAGCCCAGTCAAATTTACAGTCGCGACAACACAAAGTATCATAATCACACCCGTGGTTACACACATTTTTACAACGAGCAAGTATCAATTCTAACACTATAGTTTATAATCTGTCTGTGTGCTTGGTTGCAGAACTGTTCTACACTTTCCGAGTACACTGGTCCTTCGCTCGCGGTCTCCTCCTGTGTTTGGGGGAAAGCAATCGGATTAGTTCATTCATGTTCAGGTTTATACAATTTTAGCTGGCTCCAGTGTTTCCATGTTCCCTTCCCTCTTCTGTCAATACAGGCACAGGTGTCTCCACTAATTATGACTTCAAATGTCCCATTCCATTTTGGGGCAAATCCTGGCTTAACAGGTAGTGTTTTTATTAGGATGCGACTCCCCGCTGCTGGGACATCAGGGAATATTTCAAGCTCCCTTTGTGCGTCTTTTTGTTCCTGATTGTCTTTTACGAATTTGCGCATCCCTTTTAGCTGGGTGCTCAGTTCCGAAACATATCTCCTGATTCTGTCTTTTAGTGGACCTACATCGCTCCCACCTGTTATGATGCTTTCTGGTAATTGCATCGCCCGTCCTGTCATTATCTCATAAGGGGTTAATCCGGTTGTCCGGTTTGTAGTAGCTCTTCGCCTCATTAGTATAGTGGGCAACACCTCTGTCCACATTTTTCCCGATGTTTGCATGGCTTTAACTAATGTATTCTTAAGTGTTCTATTCATACGTTCCACCATCCCAGAACTCTGTGGATGATAGGGGATATGGAATTTTTGTTTTATCCCCATCAGCTTACATACTGCTTTCATCACTTTCACAGTGAAGTGTGTCCCCTGGTCTGAATCAATTTGTAGGGGTACTCCCCATCTAGGGATTACTTCCTCTGCCAATATTCTGGCTACCGTGGTAGCAATACAATTTCTGGTAGGGAATGCTTCTACCCACCGGGTGAATTGGTCTATGATGACCAGACAATAAGTTTTTCCATTGGATTATGGTAGTGGCCCTGTAAAATCAATTTGCAGGTGTTCCCAGGGTCCCTTGGGTCTGGGTTGGTGTCCCATTTTAATTTTTATGGGTTCACCAGGGTTGTGTTGTGCACATATCATGCATCGGTGGCAGTGTCGGGCTACGTCTCTTCCCATCCCTTTCCACCACCATTCTCTTCCTAAGCTGGTTATCATGGCCTCTCTACCCACATGCGAGAGCCCATGGTGTAATTCCAATAGGGTGCTCTGTATGCATTCCGGTGCTATCACCTTATCCTCTCGTCTCCAAACATGATCAGCCCCTTGGGCTGCACCCTGCGCTTCCCATCTCTCTCTCTCCTCACTTGGGGTGTTCTCCTGTAATTCCCTAATATCTATATCTTCTACTGGTTCTGTAGCTGCTATTGGTAGCTCGCCAATTGTTTTTTGTTCTAGAGCCAGTTGTGCTGCTGCATCAGCTGCTTGGTTTCCTTTGAAATTCAACCAATCCGGGTTGTCTCTTCCTGGCTCCTTCTGGTGCGCTTTAATTTTGATTACTGCGGCTTCTCAGGGTTTCTCACTGGCTTTTAATAGCGCCTTAATTCTTTGCTGATGTTTGATAGGGGTTCCGCCAGTGGTTATGGGCTCCTTCCCCATGTTGTCATGTAATCATGTATAATTCCAAATGCATATCGGCTATCCGTGTATATGTTCACGGTTTTTCCCTCAGATAACTCTCGTGCCTGTGTGAGCACCACTAGTTCAGCTACTTGCGCGGATTGACCTCCGTCAATCCTTCCTGACCTTATGGTTTCTAACTTATCATTCACTACTGCCCACCCTGTCCGGGGTGATCCTTCCACATATTTTTGTGACCTATCTACAAAGAGGGTCTCCTCAGCTGTTGTTAATGGTGTGTCTTTTATTCTATCTTCTCCTTCATCTCTGTCTACATCTCCACAGGTGAGTGGCTCTCCTGTATCTAAAATCCCTTCTGCTGGATTCTCCCCTATATCTCTTACTATTACTACGGACTTGCTTGGGGATAGGAGGACAGCTTCCCACTTGGCCCTCCTTATGTTCGAGACTGACCTCAATTTCCCCATATTTAACATTTCCACCAAGGTGTGGAGGATTATGTTCCCTGCCATCACTACTGGTTCGCTAATTCTTACGGCCCAGGCGGCACAATCTAAAGCGGCTGTGCATCTTGGCAACCCGGTGACTGGCCACCTTAATGGTTTCCAAGTGTTTTGTAAGTTTCCCTATTTTAGTTTTCCGACCGTCCTGTCTTGGCCAAATCAATTCTCCCTTTCCACAATCTATTAAAACTTTATATTCCTTCATTAAATCATTTCCCGTACCAGCCTCCCCGAACAGGAGCCGGAATATGGTGACTAGGGGCTTTTCACAGTAACTTCATTGAACCTACTCGTGACAATAAGCGATTTTCATTTCATTTTCATTTTCATTCATTTCCCATTATTGTACCCTCGTTATTTTGGCATACATAGAATCTCATGGGTATGTACAAATTATTTATTTTTACTAACGTGGTTTCGCTCAGGTAGTCGGGTGTTTTGTTCCCTCCTATCCCGGTTAGGTGAATAATTTTGTTTGTATGGAGTAAGGATAGGTTGGTAACAGATATGGACGCTCCTGTGTCCACTAGCATCTCACATTGTCTGCCCCCTACTAGTGCAGACACATAAATTCTTCCCTCCTTTTTACCCTAATGAGTGGGGGCTACAGACAGTCAGCCCTGCTGACCTCGGAGGTTCCGTGATCCCTCCGGTTCTGTGGTGGTCCTGGATCAGGTCGGGGGTCTCCCATGCTTCTCCCAACACACTGCCTCTGAGTGTCCATACTTATTACAGTGGCTGCAATGCTTCCCACTGTCTCCTGGTCTGTCTCCTTTCTGTGGGGCCCCGCAATCCCTCGCATAGTGCCCTTGCCGGCCACAATTGTGGCAGGTCAGTTTCGGCTTGGCCCAGTTCCCGTTACTGGGGGTTGCTACTCTTTCTGGTCTAGCTCTGACCTGGGATGTCTCCCCTACCTGTACACCGCTCGCCCACTCTACCAACTCATCGTAATCCTGGGACATAATCACTCCCATTTTTAGGATAGTCTGGTGAGCACTAGAGAGTCCATCTTTAAAAGCTTGGATGAACGCCCGATCCCCACAGCATGGGTTCCCTTGCCCTGAGCACTCTTGGTACACATGGAACAATCGTTCCCCATATTCAGAAGCTCCTTCCCCTTTCTGCTGCCTTGTGGTAGTGATCTTGCTCCAGTTAGTGGGAGCGTTCCCTAACACTCTCTGGATTTCCATTTTAAATTGGGCGAAGGGCTCCTGCTGTGCATCTATCTCTGCTGTTAAAGCGATGGCATTTGTCCACCGTCCCCCATTATAATCCTGGGCTGCAGGAGTGGCGGGTCTGCCAGCTACCTGCCTCCACTTATCTGCTGGACAGGCTGCCCTGACCAGCTGGTGTACGTCTCTCAGGTGTAACTGGTGTCCTACCCAGATTGTGTCTAATTCTTCCCAGAATTTGGTGTTTGCGCTTCTCGGTTGTAATTTGCCCAGGGAAGCCATTATCTGCTGTCGCTCACCTGGGGAAAAGGGTTTATAATTCGCTTTTGGCTGCGCATCTGTTCCCCCTCGGGTTACTGGCGCTAAATTGTATTCTAACGCACCCCACCCTGCCGGAGGGGCAGTTGGCCCCTGCTGTGTGGGCTCGTAAGGGGTAGGGGATCGGTTTCCCCCCTCCCTTGTTGTTCTCTCAACACGTGGTTGTGTTTCTCCAGTTCCCTTACTCTAGATTCTAATTCCCTGATCTTCTCTTTGTCTTCCTTCCACTTTTCAGTAGAGGTGCCTACTTGTTCAATTAGTCCTGCTAACTGATGTACATTATCCCTATCATTATCCCTATCTTTTTAGTCTTGTTTCTCTTCTCTTTGTCTATCCAACCCCTCTGTTGTTCTAAGGTCTGGGAAGTGTCCCAGCCGTCCTTCTTCATCTTTTTTATCAACGCTTGTCTGTCTGTCATATATGTCTCGATAAGAGAACCTGCAGATCCCCTTTTTATATCATTGCCTGCCATCTTGCAGACTTCAATACCCCGGTTACTATGAGTAAAATGTGCTCTCTACTGGAGGGACTTCACTACCCCCCCCCCCCCCCCCCCCAGCCACTATTACTACCCTAGCACCGTCTGTACGGCTGCAGCTGCCTCCTAGCAAAGTGTGCTCTCTACTGAAGGGACTTCACTACCCCCCCAGCCACTATTACTATTCCAGCGCCGCGCTATCACTACCGTCTCTCAGGGTTTGACTTATGCTCACGGTGTCCCCTATTACCACCTCGGCAACGTGCTTCTCCACTGGAGTTCGGCTCTAGGTCAGAGTTGATCAGCTCCTTTCCGCACCGCTAGTAAGACATTTGACAGCCCAGTACCCAACTTATGCTCTACTTTTATACAAGAACTCTGCGTTTGTTCGCCACTACAGAGTTCGGGGTGAGCCGATTTCTGCCACTTGTGCTTCACAATCCTTAGTGCCTTTGGTGCCTCAATACTCACTTCAAATCCTGACCTTCGCGTGGGAGATTCCTCCTCTTGACACCCAGTCTAAGGCTGGGCGTTTGGGGCAGCACTACCTTGTCCGTTTGTTGATCAGCACAAGCCACAAATCCTTAATACTATCAGCAGTTAGTATCAAACCTGATCTATTATCATGTCACTATACAGTCAAAACTTATATCACTATGCTTATCACTATAGGTACCTTATTTTAAACTGCACCTTTTGACCTGTCTGACTCCTGCAGATTCAAAACGATCTTTACCCCGGCTTTCCGATCGAGGCCTTCGATCGGAACTCACCAGAAGTAAGACCCTGCCGGACTACGCCAATATGTTGTGGGAAAATCAACCACTTCGGGAGTCAGACTTGCTGTGTTCAATCAGTGCAGTTTATTGTTACACAAAGCTTCGGGAGAAATCGTACGTACCCCGCGGTACAGTAGCCAACCTTTCTCGTGGTATGAATGGCAGTCATTCATTTTATACTTCGGGTTCACAATGAGCCCAGATACAAAACAATTATCACCTTGTTATCTTTAAACATTTTATAGATTGTACATCGCTATTTGTAAGCGTTTTGCCATTTACACATGGTTATAGTTAAAGAGGTTTTACAGGTTACAGGCAGCAGCAGGAAAGTAGTAACGATTGTCCCTTTGTTTTAGGAAATGGCCCAAGACATTCGTATTGGCATATCATTGTGTACACGGCTGAAGTCAGCTTTATTCAAGTGGTGTCCCGCATTTATGTATTTCTTAATCTTCCTGGCTGGCTCCCTTTGTCCTGGATCTGTTCCTATCTGTCCCACTGGCATCCTGCTGGGCTCCAGGCATCAGTTATGTCTGCTTTTATTCTCTGTGTCTCCAACTTGTGTGTCAGGCAGCCATCTTCTGTGCCAAGTGCCCTTCTGAACCTTTTCCCACTTCACCACTCACCCAGTATCCACTATGAGTAGACCACTGGAGCCATGTGGATGTGAAAAAAGTGCTTCTAACCATCTGATCCAGATCTCATTCATACACACTTGATAAAGAAAAATCATTCATGAAACCCGTTGAAAGATTTCAAATCCCCTGATATAAATCTGAAATAAAAATAAATGTCTATTCAATAACTCCATGAAACAGCTGATCTTTTAATAGCCTTTTAAAACTGTCAATTGAAGAGCTCACTTAACCAGTTCTTCTAACCTTTGCAGTTGACTTTATTTAACTCAAGTCTTGGACCTATATTTCTCTCCTTCAAACTGAATCTGAAATTCAATAATCTTACGTTCACTGCTACCTTGGAGCTCCTTTTTCTTATTCCAGTGTCATTGCACATTACCAAATAGAATAGCCCGCTCTCTGGTTGGCTATAGAATACGCTGCTCTGAGAAATTGCCGCAAAAGCACTCTATGAACTGTTCTTCCAGGTTATCTTTGCCAATCCAAAATTCACTAGACTCTGGGGTTGTTCCGGCGGATTGGAAATTAGCAAACGTGACACCACTGTTTAAAAAAGGAGGTAGGCAGAAAGCGGGTAATTATAGGCCAGTGAGCTTAACTTTGGGAGTAGGGAAGATGCTGGAATCTATCATCAAGGAAGAAATAGCGAGGCATCTGGATGGAAATTGTCCCATTGGGCAGACGCAGCTTGGGTTCATAAAGGGCAGGTCGTGCCTAACTAATTTAGTGGAATTTTTTGAGGACATTACCAGAGCGGTAGATAACGGGGAGCCAATGGATGTGGTATATCTGGATTTCCAGAAAGCCTTTGACAAGGTGCCACACAAAAGGTTGCTGCATAAGATAAAGATGCATGGCATTAAGGGTACAGTAATAGCATGGATAGAGGATTGGTTAATTAATAGAAAGCAAAGAGTGGGGATTAATGGGTGTTTCTCTGGTTGGCAATCAGTAGCAAATGGTGTCCCTCAGGGATCTGTGTTGGGCCCACAATTGTTCACAATTTATATAGATGATTTGGAGTTGGGGACCAAGGGCAATGTGTCCCAAGTTTGCAGACGACACTAAGATGAGTGGTCAAGCAAAAAGTGCAGAGGATACCGAAAGTCTGCAGAGGGATTTGGATAGGTTAAGTGAATGGGCTAGGGTCTGGCAGATGGAATACAATGTTGACAAATGTGAGGTTATCCATTTTGGTAGGAATAACAGCAAAAGGGATTATTATTTAAATGATAAAATATTAAAACATGCTGCTGTGCAGAGAGACCTGGGTGTGCTCGTGCATGAGTCGCAAACCGTTGGTTTGCAGGTGCAACAGGTGATTAAGAAGACGAATGGAGTTTTGTCCTTCATTGCTAGAGGGATGGAGTTTCAGACTAGGGAGGTTATGCTGCAATTATATATGGTGTTAGTGAGGCCACACCTGAGAAAGGACATACTGGCGCTGGAGGGTGTGCAGAGGAGATCCACTAGGTTAATCCCAGAGTTGAAGTGATTGGATTACGAGGAGAGGTTGAGTAGACTGGGACTGTACTCATTGGAATTTAGAAGGATGAGGGGGGATCTTATAGAAAAATATAAAATTATGAAGGGAATTTCTGGTCGATGGTAACTCCCTGAATGTTGATAGTGGGAGATTCAGTGATGGTAATGCCATTGAATGTCATGGGGCGATGTTAGATTCTCGGTTGGAGATGATCATTGCCTGGCACTTGTGTGGCGTGAATTTCACATTCCACTAATTAGCCCAAGCCTGAATGTTGTCCACGTTTTATTGCATATGTACACAGGCTGCTTCAGTATCTAAGGAGTTGCAAATATTGCCCCAGGAGTACATATAGTACATAGAACATACAGTGCAGAAGGAGGCCATTGAGTCTGCACCGACCCACTTAAACCCTCAATTCCATCCTATCCCCGTAACCCAATAACCCCTCCTAACCTTTTTGGTCACTAAGGGCAATTTATCACGGCCAATCCACCTAACCTTCACGTCTTTGGACTGTGGGAGGAAACCAGAGCACCCGGAGGAAACCCACGCAGACATGGGGAGAATGTGCAGACTCCGCACAGACAGTGACCCAGTGGGGAATCAAACCTGCGACCCTGGCGCTGTGGAGCCACAGTGCTATCCACTTGTGCTACCGTGCTGCCCATAAGTTGGGGCAGCACGGTAGTATAGTGGTTAGCACAGTTGCTTCGCAGCTCCAGAGTCCCAGGTTCGATTTCTGGCCTTGGGTCATTGTCTGTACGGAGAGTGCACGGTCTCCCCGTGTGTGCATGAGTTTCCTCCGGGTGCTCCGGTTTCCTCCAAAGATGTGCGGGTTAGGTGGATTGGTCATGCTAAATTGCCCTTAGTGTCCAAAAAAGGTTAAGTGGGGTTACGGGGATAGGATGGAAGTGTGGGCTTGGGTAGGGTGCTCTTTCCAAGGGCCGGTGCAGACCCGATGGGCTGAATGGCCTCGTTCTGCAATGTAAATTCTATGATTCTATGAAATAGTGCTGACCTTATGATGAAAGGAAAGCCATTGATGAAGCCCTTATCATCTTGCAGTCACATCTATGTAATGCTATCGGTTCATGTGTAATTATTTGTATTTGAACTGGCAATTCATCTCTTGTTACAAATGCTACATGCATTCGTCTACAGAGCCTTTAGTCTTGTCCTTTTGCTTTTTTGCAACCTATACCCATATCTGCTGACATGCTCTTTAAGTTTGTACGCTCTGTCCCTTCCTGCCACATTCTTCTTGTCAATTCCCTTATTGCTACCTTGTTCTCTTCCCTGGTCCTTTCCCTTTAAATTATCACATCTTCTGTAATGTGACCCCTTGGACCCAGCATGGTTCAGAAGAAGACCATCCCAACAGTACAGCTCTCTCTTTCCCCAGTACTGATGCCAGTGCCCCATGAATCAAAATCCATTTCTCCCACACTAATCTTTAAGCCACGCATTCATCTCTCTAATCTTATTTATCTTGCAACCTGCTCACTTTTGAGATTCTATTTTCTGATTTAGCCACTAGCTGTTCTCCAGCAATGGAGCAAATGTCCCGACCTTGGCACTGGGCAGTCGCTATAGCCTTCTGGACGCCCATACACAGATACAGAGAACTGTGTCTATTTCTCTGCCTATACTACCCCCACTACCACTACATTCTTATTTACTCCCTTGCCTGAATGGCTTCCTGCACGGTGGTGCCATGGTCAGTTTGCTCATCCACCCTGCAACCCTGCTTTTATCTGTGCAGGCTGCAAGAACCTTGAATCTATTGAACAATTGCAAATGTTGGCGCTTTGCCTCTTGCTCCTTCCTGATCCCCATACCTGCCTCACTCACAGTCAACTATCCTGTCCATGACCATGGACCAAATCAGAAGATCTTATCCTCAGGGATTTGACTGACTTCTGGAACAAAGTGTCCAGGTAACTTGTCTCCTCGCCGATGCATCAAAGTATCCGATGCTCGGCCTCCACCTCATTGACCCGCGTTGGGGACACAGTGGCACAGTGGTTAGCACTGTTACTTCCCAAGGCCAGCGATCCATGTTTGATTCTGACCTTGGGTGACTGCGTGGAGTTTGCACATTCTCCCCTTCTCTGCGTGGATAGGTTTCCGTCGGATGCTCCGGTTTCCAAAGATGTGCAGGTTAGATGGATTGTTCATGCTAAATTGCCCCTTAGTGTGTAAAGATGTGTAGATTAGGTTACAGGATTGCGGGGATGGGTGGGGGAATGGGCCTGGGTGGAGCCCTCTTTCAGAGGGCCCGTGCAGACTTGATGGGCCAAATGACCTCTTTCTGCACTCTAGGAATTCTACGATTCTGAATTGAAGTTTCACAAGCTGCATAAACTTATTACAGATTTGTTTGCCTTGGATCACATTGCCACCCATCAATATACTCCTGCTCCACCCCTCTCTTATACCCCGCTCCTGTATACCCCACTCCTCTATACATCATGCCTGTAAAACCCTGCTCTTGTATACCCCAATCCTCTATATGCTTTGCCTAAATGCCCCCATGCCTGTATACCCCTGTTCCTGTATACCATACTGCCCTATATGCCATGCCTGTATAGCCCACATCTGTATACATCACTTTTCTATACACTGTGCCTATATAGCCCACACATTTTATACCCCTGCTCCTCTATGCCCCACTCCTGTATAGCCTGCGCCTGTATACCCCCACTCTTGTATAACCCCTGCTCCTCTATGCCCCACTCCTATATAGCCTGTGCCTGTATACCCCCACTCTTGTATAACCCTGCTCCTCTATGCCCCACTCCTGTATAGCCTGCGCCTGTATACCCCCACTCTTGTATAACCCTGCTCCTCTATGCCCCACTCCTGTATAGCCTGCGCCTGTATACCCCCACTCTTGTATAACCCTGCTCCTCTATGCCCCACTCCTGTATAGCCTGCGCCTGTATACCCCCACTCTTATATAACCCTGCTCCTCTATTCCCCACTCCTGTATAGCCTGCGCCTGTATACCCCCACTCTTGTATAACCCCTGCTCCTCTATTCCCCACTCCTGTATAGCCGGCACCTGTATACCCCCACTCTTGTATAACCCTGCTCCTCTATGCCCCACTCCTGTATAGCCTGCGCCTGTATACCCCCACTCTTGTATAACCCTGCTCCTCTATGCCCCACTCCTGTATAGCCTGCGCCTGTATACCCCCACTCTTGTATACCCCTGCTCCTCTATGCCCCACTCCTGTAAACTTACGGTTGCTGGTCGATGGTTCTTGCGAAGGTTGCGAGCAGGAGAAGAAGGGAGAGAAGGGTCGATCTGAACTTGGCCCCTATCTTTATAGGACCCAGGGGCTTCCCGCCTCTCGGGGCGGACCTTGACCCTGAGTCCCAAGTGATTGGACTTGTTCCCAATCACTGGGCTCGATATGCTCCATGGGGCGATTCCTTGATCGGGGGTGGTCGTTCACCTGTCTTTGTCTCGGCCACTGCTGGCGCAGTGGCTGTTGCAATTGTTCCCGGGGATAACCGATTAAACTGCAGATGTCTGGGTTGATGTGCTGCTAATGGTCGCAGGTATCGATCTGGGCCGACGTCCCCAGAGCCGAATACGCTATTCTGTCTGCAGCTGTCCGTTTGTGCCCTGTTGGCTGCTTTTCCCATCAGCCTTTTCGGTTAGCCATTTTATATCATGTTTTGGCCAAATTAATCGGAAATCAGCCATTTTAGGTGGCTACAATATGTTTCCCTGATGTCAAGGACAGCCACTTTCACCTCATCTCTGGAATTCAGCTCTTTTGTCCATGTTTGGGCCAAGGTAGTAATGAGATTAGGAGCTGGGTGGCTCTGGCCAAGCCGGAACTGAGGATTAGTGAGCAAGCTATTGGTAACCACTGTTTGAAGGCAGTGTTGTCAACGCCTTCCATTATTTTGTTGATTGAGAGCGATTATTGCCTCACTGCTGAAAATGAATGAATGAATGAAATGAAAATGAAAATCGCTAATTGTCACAAGTAGGCTTCAAATGAAGTTACTGTGAAAAGCCCCTAGTCGCCACATTCTGGCACCTGTTCGGGGAGGCTGGTATGGGAATTGAACCGTGCTGCTGGCCTGCCTTGGTCTGCTTTAAAAACCAGCTATTTAGCCCAGTGTGCTAAATCAGAACATATTGGTTTGGGAGCGAACATTGCTGTTGGACTGCTTTGCCACTGAATTTGAAGGACCTTACAAAGACACAGCTGGGCAGGACATGGTGACTGTATACCTGATACCAGACTCCCAAAGCAACTGTTCTACTTGGAACTCAGTTATAGAATCATAGAATCTCTACAGGGCAGAAGGAGGCCATTCAGCCCATCAAGTCTGCACCGATCCAGGGCAGCACAGTGGTGCAGTGGTTAGCACAGGTTTGATCCCGGCTCTGGGTCACTGTCTGGGTGGAGTTTGCACATTCTCCTCGTGTTTGCATGGGTTTTGCCCCTACAACCCAAAGACGTGCAGGCTAGGTGGATTGGCCATGCTAAATTGCCCCTTAATTGGAAAAATTAATTGGGCACTCTAAATTTATTTTTAAAATAAATAAATAAATAATTAAAAAGTCTGCACCGATCCTCTTAAAGAGCACTCTACCTAGGCCAACTCTCCTGCCCGTTCCCATAATCCCCACCTAACCGGCACATCTTTGACACTAAGGGGCAATTTAGCATGGCCAATCCACCTAACCTGCACCCTTTTGGACTGTGGAAGGAAACCGCGGAGGAAACCCACGCAGTCATTGGGAGAATGTGAAAACTCCACACAGACAGTCAAGGAAGGCTGGAATTGAACCCAGATCGCTGGTGTGAGGCAGCAGTGCTAACCACTGTGCCACCCTGCCATCCAGTCATGGCAGGAGACTCCCAGGATAGTGCCCTCAAAGCACACCTGAAGAAGTCAAACATACCCTCCAATTCATGGGAGTCCCGATCTTGTGACCGACTAAAATGACAGTTCATCCATGAAGACACCAAACAAATCAAGAGACCTCACTCGTGTCACATAGAGGTGAAGGCTTTTAAAAAAAATAGTTTTAATACATTTTCCAATGTAACATCTTTACATCCATATATGTGGAAAGGTTAACAATATTTCGACCCCCCCCCCCCCCCCCCCCCCCGCCAAATCTGACAGTGAACAACTCCCTGAAATAGGAAATAAACGGCTGCCACCTTTGGTAGAACCTTTCAGCCAAGCCTCTCCTTACATACTTGATTTCTTCCAAGTGCAAAAAATCCATTCAGTCACTTAACCACACTGCGGCCCTGGACAGTGATGCACTATCAATTACGACGAGACGAGAGCAGAATGTAATCGAGGCTTTATTACACAGAGATGTGTGGCCTCCTACAGCAGCTTACAAAATGGCTGCTGTTCGGAGAGCAGACACATTTATACTCTGCCTACTGGGCGGAGCCAGCAGGCAGGGATCTACCCCCGTACCTGTAGTACAGGGGCCTTACCGTAATACCCATATATACAATATAATACAACAGTGGTGACTACCACAGGCAGGGCTGAAGACTTCCAACTAAACCAAAGTCGCCTTTGGGCTATTAAGGAAGCGAATGCAAGAGCACCCTCCTTCACCCCAGTCTGCAACTCCATAGAACATTACAGCGCAGTACAGGCCCTTCGGCCCTTGATGTTGCGCCGACCTGTGAAACCACTCTAAAGCCCATCTACACTATTCCCTTATCATCCATATGTCTATCCAATGACCATTTGAATGCCCTTAGTGTTGGTGAGGTACCCTCAATAATGACGCTTAGAGATGAAACTGTAAAGAAGGCTTTATTAGACTAATAACTATGCTCGAGCTAGAGACGAGAGCTGACTTTTACACAGACCATGAGGCAGCCCTTTATGTATGGCTCCCAGATGGGCGGAGCCAGAGGCGGAGTCCCCAGGGTTCCAAGCCCGGTCTTAGAGGGGACATCACCTTACATGATGATAAGGCAGTAACCGTTCATCACAGTTGGCAAGCCCACTACTGTTGCAGGCAGGGCATTCCACACCCTTACTACTCTCTGAGTAAAGATCCTACGTCTGACATCTGTCTTATATCTATCTCCCCTCAATTTAAAGCTATGTCCCCGCGTGCTAGACATCACATCCAAGGAAGAAGGTTCTCACTGTCCACCCTATCCAATCCTCTGATCATCTTGTATGCCTCAATTAAGTCACCTCTTAACCTTCTTCTCTCGAACGAAAACAGCCTCAAGTCCCTCAGCCTTTCCTCATAAGATTTTCCCTCCATACCAGGCAACATTCTGGTAAATCTCCTCTGCACCCTTTCCAATGCTTCCACATCCTTCCTATAATGCGGCGACCAGAATTGCATGCAATACTCCAAATGCAGCCGCACCAGAGTTTTGTACAGCTGCAACATGACCTCATGGCTCCGAAACTCAATCCCTCTACCAATAAAAGCTAACACATCGTACGCCTTCGTAACAACCCTCTCAACCTAGGTGGCAACTTTCAGAGATCTATGTACATGGACACCAAGATCTCTCTGCTCATCCACACTGCCAAGAATCTTACCATTAGCCCAGTACTCTGTCTTCCTGTTATTCCTTCCAAAATGAATCACCTCACACTTTTCTGCATTAAACTCCATTTGCCACCTCTCAGCCCAGCGCTGCAGCTTATCTATGTCCCTCTGTAACTTGTAACATCCGTCCGCACTGTCCACAACTCCACCGACTTTCGTGTCATCTGCAAATTTACTCACCCATCATTCTACGCCCTCCTCCAGGTCATTTATAAAAATGACAAACAGCAGTGGCCCCAAAACAGATCATTGTGGTACACCACTAGTAACTGGACTCCAGTCTGAACATTTCCCATCAACCACCACCCTTTGTCTTCTTCCAGCTAGCCAATTTCTGATCCAAACTGCTAAATCACCCTGAATCCCATGCCTCCGTATTTTCTGCAGTAGCCTACCTTGGGGATCCTTATGAAACGCTTTACTGAAATCCATATACACCACATCAACTGCTTTACCCTCATCTACCTGTTTGGTCACCTTCTCAAAGAACACAATAAGGTTTGTGAGGCGCGACCTACCCTTCACAAAACCGTGTTGACTATCTCTAATCAAATTATAAGTTCACAAAGTTTTTGGAAAGACTCACAGGAGCTTGTCAGGTAGCCCGAGAGCATTTTAAAGATTTCTGTTGCAAGAATAATACTGTGGGCAGACAAACATGCCAGGTCCAGAACCTTCCAGGCTGGAGATGAGGTATTTGTTTGGAGCCATTACAGGGTGTACCTCTGAAAACAACATTCAGTGGCCCCTTTAAGGTAATTAGGAGAGTGAGTAAGGTGACTTATCTAATTCATACTCCAGACTGTAGGAAGAATGACCGATTGTGCCACATAAATTTGTTAAAGAAATGCCATCGTAGAGAAGAGAATAGGAAGGGACAAGCAGTGGAAGAGGATAGAAATGGGAAAAGTGAGGTAGGAGAAGAGGTTGACAGTTCACAGAATGACCGTCTGGTGGTACGACAAACAAATGCAGACATCCTAAGACAATTAGAGGCCCTGTTTGCCTGTTTAGAAGAAGAACAGCAGAAAGATCTAATAAGGATACTGGAAAAATGTAGGCAGATTTGTAGGGATACACTACGTTAACTAATCATGATAATCTTTATTATTGTCACAAGTAGGCTTACATTAACTTTGCAATGAAAATACTGTGAAAATCTCCTATGATATAGACATAGGAAACTCTGAACTAATAAAGCAACATCCGTATTGGCTGAACCCTCAAAAAGTGGCTGAGCTGGAAGCAGAAATCCAACATATGTTGGAGAATCATTTAATTGGGCCAAGTAAGAGTAGCTGGAGTTCGGCGATAGTGTTAGTGCCTAAGTTGGATGGAACAACCCGGATCTGCATCGATTACCAGGAAAGAAATGCCATCACCAAAACGGATTCACACCTGTTTCCAAGGTTGGCTGATTGCTTTGATAGAATAGGCAGTGCCTCATTCCTATTGAAGATCAATCTGTTAACAGGATATTCGCTTGATCCGTTAACAGCCAGGGCTAAGGAGATATCTGCCTTTGTAACGCCCGAGGGTTGTCCCAATGTAAGGTGATGCTGTTTGGATTCAAGAATGCATTGGCTACATTCCAACTGCTTATGTACCTAGAGGTGGCTGGAGTGCCTAACTGTGTGGTCCGTGTGGGACAATGTGGTAGTGTATGTGGACACGTGGGAAGAACATATAGAGCAATTGGAGGAGTTATTCAAACAACTGGAGTTGGCCAAGTTAGTAATTAATTTGGCCAAAAGAGAGTTTGCTATCTGGGCATGTTGTGGGATAGGGGTGAGTGGTGCCCAGAACAGCCAAGGTAAGGGCATTATTAGATTTCCCTGCTCCCAAAACCAAATGAGAGATTGAGGTTCCTGGGCATGTGCAGATTCCATAGGAAATTCGTACCTGATTTCAGTACGATAGCGGTACCTTTAACCAATGTACTGGGGAAACAAGTGAAAATGGTGTGGTCCGCAGACTATCAAACAGCATTTGAGAAGTTGAAGGGCATATTCCAGCTATTTAAAAAGTTCAATGATATCTGTTTTACTTCTCTCTGGTTGCTGAGTTCACAGATTCAGTAAGCAAGAGCCATTTGTGCAAACAGATCCCAGCAAATTCTGATGTTTGATCAAACCGTATCAACCTGCTAATGTTTTATAGCCTGTTAATTCTTCACACTTGTTCATCTCGCATCCTGTCTCTGTCTTTTTCCTAGACCGTGTTCTTCTGTTTCCTTGAGCTTACAATGATCTCTTTTGAGGTCAGGGGTCTCATGCTGTCTTGCAACCTGTTGTAAAAGCTGCGATCCCAGAAAGTCTGTAGAAAGCCTTTGTGATTTCTTTAGTATTTTTGCTACTTGGTCACATTTCCCATCAGGCTTAGGGCCAGGACTACAGTATGATGACAAGTCAATTTTTTCCTTCATGAATTGACAAATTGGTTGGAATGTGCCAATGTGGACCAACTTTGAACATGGGAAGACAGCACAGCACACACTAGAATTATAGAATTTACAGTGGAGAAGAAGGCCATTCAGCCCATCGAGTCTGCACCAGCCCTTGGAAAGAGCACCTTACCGCCATGCCTCCATCCTATCCCCATAACTCAGTAACCCCACCTAATCTTTTGGACACTATGGGGCAATTTAGCATGGCCAATCCACCTAACCTGTACATCTTTGGACTGTGGGAGGAAACCCATGCAGACATAGGGAGAAAGTGCAAACTCTGCACAGACAGTCACCCGAAGCCGGAATTGAACCCGGGGCACTGGAGCTGAGAGGCAGCAGTGTTAACCACTGTGCCACCGTGCAGCCCTAATCATCAAGCTACCAATAAAAGGAAAGAGAAACTGAAAGGTCAGTTAACCTGGAACTCAGCAAAAACAATAAAAAACAAAATAGCTGGCAATGCTATCCTGGCACAGAGGATTACTGCTGTTAGTAGTAAAAATAAATACAACAAAAAACTTACACTTTTGAGGCACTTTTAACAAATCAAGGAGATACCACAGTGCTTCACAACCAATTAAACATTCTTGGAATGTAGACACAGTTGCCACAGACAGATACTAGTCTATTTGTCCACAGCACAATCCCACAAACAGGAATGAGATAAATATCCAGTTAACCTATTGGTACTGGAGTGGAGGTTGAACTCCCCCAGTGCCACAGTTACATAATCTCACACGTTAATGCAAGGTCAGTTGATTTCAATAAATACACAGTTTATCTGGTGCACAGCACATAATGTACTCAGTGTGGACCAGTGTGAAAGGTGGGTTAACTGGTACTAGCCGCTCCTAACTGGCTGTCAGCCCTTAAAGCTGTCCTACTCTGGAACTGGTAAAGACATGACTGCGGAAAGTGCAGATGCCAGAAAACTTCAAAATAATTTAAAAACGTAATGTAGAAACATGTCGCCACACTTCATAATATATTAGCTGCAGTCCACCGCTCTCCATTTCCAAACTGGCTTCGCAATGCAGATTTTGAAGATAGTTACTTAAATCACTTGGCTAACAGGGTGTTCCACATTGAGTCATTTACACACTGCCAAATGTGATTGAAAATTTTTTAAATTATTCTGCACTGCTGCCAAAGATATTCATCAGCAATTAAGTTAGATTTTGTAGTAAGTCAGCAAATCACTCCCTGTTTTTATCTGATCAAATTAGATTTATTGAATGTAATGGTTTAATTGGGCAGTAGATGTTTAAAACCATGTTGGCAATAAAATAAGGTGTGGAGTCAGGAACCTTTACACTTTTACTCCCTACAGCTAACAGTGTTACAATGCAGTTTGATGATCACTTCTGACTTTCTGAGATTCCTCATGATCACCTGTTACCTTCTCATGATTCTTTGTAACTCTTCCGAACTTTCTTTCCATGCTAAAGAAAATCCTCAGAGGCTTTGTAAAAAAAAGCTCTGACTTCCTGGTAAGATTATCTTCATCATATATTTTACTAATGGCAAAAACAGATTTTTTTGATTTTTTTTTTAGTAGTCATGAGGGAGTCCGGGAGGAGAGTCAAAAAATTGTTTATTTCCAAAAGAAAAGTATTTACAAGTAATGGCCTCAGCCGGGACTACTCTACATCTCGGCTCCTACCTGGACCGGCTTTGATGACAATGAATTAACGGGCCCGCTGATGGGCCTCTCAGTGGGGGAGCTCCTACTCCACGAGGCTCATGGGCAGAATAATTGTGTCATTCCTGTGGGACTCGTGGGGGTTATAATATTTTTTTATTTTCAAAAGGAAATAGATGTGAGGCAAATGTGTTTTGACATTTTTAAAAATTTAGTAACGTCCAAGCTGAGGGGCCGGAAAATCTCAGGAGAAGCCACTAGCGGACCTCCTGAGAGTCTCCGCGCCTCGCGAGATTCACCGAAGTCCCGCACGATGTCGGTGTCAAACCTCCGCCCAAAATGGGCGAGACCGAATGACGCTCGCGAAAGTAGGTTGTAAACATACTTGCGACCTACCTGCCCGGAATCCACTGGTCTCCGTTGATTCTCCGGTCTTCCACGGGAGGCTGCAGCCAGGCGTCGATCAGTGCTGGTCGCACAAATATGTGTCATAATGTACACCAGTATATCATGGTGCAGACACACACTGATGGACACACAGTGGGACCAATCAACACACACAACACCGCAGCCAATCACCAGTTAGAGCACACGCACTATAAAGACAGGGGGCATCAGAATTCCCGCTCATTCGAGCTGCAGCTAGCTAGTAAGACAGAGCTCACAGCCTGCAGCACAGACATTCACCATGTGCTGAGTGCATCAACTGGTTAGGACAAGGCAAAGGTCTTTAGTTAAAGCTAGTATCGTGTTAACCCACAGTGAGAGTATGTTAAACAGTTAATGATTCAATGAAATAGTGTTGCACTATTTCAAGTGTTGGTGACCTGTATGTGTTCCACAGATCCAGAGCGCCTAACACAACATGATACCAGGAGTTGAGGGATATTAGCATTTCTTAGACCTACCCGCAAGTGATCTGCCTTCTGCCAACATTCTGTCATCCTGCAACATGGACAACATCTGCCCGCTGCCGCCGCTCCGCATCGCCGGCAACCTAGGGGCCAACTGGAAGATATTCAAACAGCGCTTCCAGCTCTTCCTTGAGGCCACAGACAGGGAGGACGCCTTGGATACCAGGAAGATTGCTCTCCTCCTCTCCACGGCCGGGGACCATGCCATCCACATTTTCAATTCTCTCACCTTTGAGGATGATGAAGATAAAACAAAGTTCAAGACGGTCCTCCTCAAGTTTGACACTCACTGCAGCGTAGAGGTGAATGAAAGTTTCGAGCGCTACGTTTTCCAACAGCATTTGCAGGGTAAGGATGAACCTTTCCAATCCTTTCTCACGCACCTCCGCATCCTTGCGCAGTCCTGTAGCTACGGGCCCACCTCCGACTCCATGATACACAACCAGATCGTTTTCGGTGTTCAGTCGGACCCCCTACGACAGCAGCTCCTCAAAGTAAAGCAGCTCACCCTAGCGACCGCCATTGAGATCTGTGTCCTACACAAAAACGCCACGAGTCGGTATTCCCACATCCAAGCGGCTGAATCGGCGCGGCAAGGTCCCCACGAGGCGGAACGGGTCCAAGCAATTGAGCAACTCCAGGGCCTCAGCCTGGATGAGGGCGGCCATTTCGCGCACTTTTCGCAGACTCCCGTGCTTGTGCGCACCAAACGAGGGGACGGCGACGTCGAAGAACGTAATGCGCAGGTGCGCACCACGCAAGACCGCACTGTGCATGCGCGGTGGCGCAGCGAACGTGCTGACGCTACGACGTGCGGCAACTGTGGCACCGCCCATTTAAAACGGCAATGCCCTACCAAATCCCGACAATGCCTAAGATGTAGAAGACTTGGCCACTATGCTGCCTTCTGCCGAGCAGCTCAGCCTGCCCATTCATATCGCTTCAGCCAGCCTAGCAGGAATGTCCGGGCAATTCAACCCACGGTCACCGAGTCCGATGCGGACCTCCCAGACAGCAGTGACACCGAGGACCCGAAGGCACCTTTTTGAGTTGGTATCGTGACAAAAAACAGGGTGTCCCCGAAGCAAAGACACCAGCCGCTGTCGGTATACAGCATCGATCCAGACGATGAGTGGTGTGCCACCCTGACGGTCAACCGGTCCCAAATACGATTCCGCCTGGACACTGGTGCCTCCGCCAATCTCATTGACTTCCAAAGCCTTCGTGTCAAACCAGCCATTCTTCCATCAGTCTGCCAGCAATTGGATTACAATGGCAATGCCATTGATGCCAGCGGCTCGTGCCAACTTGAAGTGACGCACAGGTCACGCAAAGCCATCCTTCCTTTTGAAATCGTGGGCTCCTCGAAAGACTCCCTGCTTGGCGCGCAGGCATGCAAGTTGTTGAACCTAGTTCAGAGAGTTCACTCTCTCTCTCCTGATGGCATGTCTGCCTTTCAGGACACCGACTTCAGGGCGCAACTCGATGCCATCATCAACCAACACCACGACATCTTCGAAGGCATGGGCACGCTCCCATATACCTACAAGATCGTATTGAACAGAATGCCACGCCTGTGGCGCACGCACCTCGCAGGGTCCCAGAACCCCTTAAGGACCGCCTCAAGCAGCAGCTGCAGGACCTCCAGGACCAAGGAGCGATCTCCAGAGTCACGGAACCAACCGACTGGTCAGTTCTATGGTATGTGTAAAAAAGCCTTCCGGCGAATTGAGAATTTGCATTGATCCCAAGGATCTAAATCGCAATATCATGAGGGAGCATTATCCAATTCCCAAGCGCGAAGAGATCACATGCGAGATGGCTCGCGCCAAGCTCTTCACCAAACTCGACGCCTCAAAAGGATTCTGGCAAATCCAGCTCGACAAATCCAGCAGGAAACTGTGTACATTTAACACCCACTTTGGCAGATATTGTTACAACAGGATGCCATTTAGGATCATATCTGCTTCAGAGGTGTTCCATAGGATCATGGAACAAATGATGGAAGGCATTGAAGGTGTTCGTGTCTATGTCGACGACATAATCATTTGGTCCACCACCCCGCAGGAGCATGTCAGTCGTCTCCAGCGCGTGTTCAAACGCATACGTGAGCAGGGCCTACGCCTCAACAGAGCCAAATGCTCCTTTGGTCAGACGGAACTCAAGTTCCTCGGGGACCACATCTCCCAGTTGGGTGTGCGGCCGGATGCGGACAAGGTGGCTGCTATCACAGCCATGAAAACACCAGAGGACAAGAAGGCGGTCCTCCGATTTCTGGGCAGGGTCAACTTTTTAGGGAAGTTCATCCCTAACCTCGCCTCTCATACCATGGCTCTCAGGAACCTGGTCAGGAAGACAACAGACTTCCAATGGCTTCCTGCCCACGAGCGCGAATGGAGAGAACTCAAAACCAAACTCACCGCGGCCCCGGTCTTAGCTTTCTTTGATCCAGCAAAAGAGACCAAAATTTTGACCGATGCCAGCCAATCTGGCATTGGGGCAGTGCCCTGCAACGCGATGAGGCCACATCATGGGCCCCCGTTGCATATGCGTCACGCGCCATGACCCCCTCGGAACAGCGCTACGCGCAGATAGAAAAGGAGTGCCTGGGCCTTCTGACCGGTGTGGTTAAGTTTCACGATTATGTGTACGGACTTCCTCAATTCACCATCAAGACCGACCATCGCCCGCTGGTCAATATAATACAGAAAGACTTGAACGACATGACGCCTCGCCTCCAGCGTATTCTTCTCAAGCTCCGGCAATATGACTTCCAGTTGGTATACACCCCAGGCAAAGACCTCATTGCTGACGCTCTCTCCAGGGCAGTCAACACTCCATGTGACCCAGCAGGATTCGTCTGCCAGGTTGACGCCCATGTGGCCTTCGTGGCTTCCAATCTACCTGCCACGGATGTACGCCTCGTCCAAATTCGCCGCGAGACGGCGACTGACCGTTTGCTACAGCGTGTCATGCGCCACCTAACAGACGGGTGGCTCAAGGGCCAATGCCCTCAGTTCTATAACGTCAGAGATGATCTGGCGGTAGTAGATGGGGTTCTTCTGAAACTGGACCGCATTGTCATCCCGCATAGCATGCGCCAGCTCGTCCTGGAACAGCTACACGAGGGCCATCTTGGCGTGGAAAAGTGCCGCCGACGGGCCCGAGAGGCAGTGTACTGGCCAGGCATTAATGAAGACATAGCCAACACAGTGCTCAACTGCCCCACTTGTCAGCGCTTCCAGCCGGCCCAACCACGTGAGACCCTACAGCCCCATGAGTTGGTCACGTCACCTTAGACCAAGGTGGGCATCGACCTGTTCCACGCGCTGGGCAGGGACTATGTCCTGATCGTGGACTACTTTTCAAATGACCCGGAGGTGATACGGTTGCACGACATCACATCGTCTGCAGTCATCCGTGCCTGTAAGGACACCTTTGCTCAACACGGCATCCCACTCACGGTTATGTCGGACAAGGGACCCTGCTTCGCAAGCCAGGAATAGTCCAACTTTGCCAGGCGGTACAATTTTGCACATGTGACATCCAGTCCCTTGTACACCCAATCAAGCGGCGAAGCGGAGAAGGGCGTCCACATAGTCAAACAGCTCCTCTGCAAGGCGCTGGACTGGGGTGAGCACAGTAAGAAGTCTAACAACACCAGGTTAAAGTCCAACAGGTTTGTTTCGAATCACTAGCTTTCGGAGCACTGCTCCTTCCTCAGGTGAATGAAGAGGTCGGTTCCAGAAACATATATATAGACAAAGTCAAAGATGTAATATGATACTTTGAATGTGAGCCTTTGCAGGTAATTAAGTCTTTACAGATCTAGAGATGGGGGTAATCCCAGGTTAAAGAGGTGTGAATTGTCTCAAACCAGGACAGTTGGTAGGATTTCACAAGCCCAGGCGTGGGGGGTGAATGTAATGTGACATGAATCCAAGATCTCGGTTGAGGCCGTACTCGTGTGTGCGGAACTTGGCTATTAGTTTCTGCTCAGCGATTCTGCGTTTTTGCGCGCCCTGAAGGCTGCCTTGGAGAACGCTTATCCGAAGATCAGAGGCTGAATGCCCTTGACTGCTGAAGTGTAACCTGATTGGAAGGGAACATTCCTGCCTGGTGATTGTCACGCGATGTCCGTTCATTCGTTGTCGCAGGGCCTGCATGGTCTCGCCAATGTACCAAGCTTCGGGACATCTTTTCCTGCAGCGTATGAGGTAGACAATGTTGGACGAGTCACACGAGCATGTACCGCGTACCTGGTGGGTGGTGTTCTCACGTGTAACAGTGGTAACCATGTTGATGATCTGGCACGTCTTGCAGAGATTGCCATGGCAGGGTTGTGTGGTGTCATGGTCGCTGTTCTGAAGGCTGGATAGTTTGCAGCAAACAATGGTTTGTTTGAGGTTGTTTGTGAGCCTGTGACCCCTTGTTCTCGATCCTCCAGACAGAGGAAACAACTTCTCTGTATAAAGTCTGTCCATCCCTGCCAGAATACGTGTCAGTGGGATCCCCTCTCATTCTTCTAAATTCCAGTGAATACAGGTCCAGTCGACCCAATCTCCCCTTATACAACAATACTGTCATCGCAGGAATCAGTTTCGTGACCCTTCACTGCACTCTCTATATGGAAAGTGTATTATGGCCAGAATTCTCTGTTTGGGACACTGTGGGCTGCATTCCCCGTTATTAGGACTATGTCCCCAAGCCGGCGTCAAAAATGTGGACTTTCACGCCAGAAAATCTGGAGTGAAAGGGCCACATATTCTTAGCCCTACCGCTAGACTCACAGGCTCATGATATCACATGTAAATAGCCTGTTGATAGTGTATTCATTTATTCCTTCAAAGGAAAGGGGATGCAGTGATATCATGGTTGTGTTTTAATTCACCGACTGACCACTAGGAGTCTCATTAGTATATAAGTGAATGTTAGAGTCAGATGACCTCAGACTGACTAGGGAGCTGGAAGAGTGAGGTTCTTGTGCATGTTAATACTATTATTCACCTGTTGTATATATTTGACCCACAGTTTTTTGTTTTTTAAAATATATTTATTCAAATTTTTCAACAAATTTTCAACAAACCCCCCCCCCTAAACAAAAAGAAAGAAACAAGAACACAACAATCAGAAATTATACATTTGATTTCCCCCATATACAATAACCTCCCCATATAACATTTAAAAACACAAATAGGGAAAAAGAAAACACCTTCACCCAAACGCCACCCCAAGAGAAACCCCCCCTCCCTCCCCGCACCCCCCCCCTCCCCGCCCTTGGGCTGCTGCTGACCTCCTCATAACGCTCTGAGAGATAGTCTAGGAACGGTTGCCACCGCCTGAGGGACCCCTGCACAGACCCTCGCAAGGCAAACTTTATTCTCTCCAGCATGATGAACCCTGCGATGTCATTGATCCAAGCTTCCACACTAGATGGCTTCGCATCTTTCCATAGTACCAAAATCCTCCTCCGGGCTACCAGGGACGCAAAGGCCAGAATACCGGCCTCTTTCGCCTCCTGCACTCCCGGCTCATCCGATACCCCAAATAATGCCAATTCCCAGCTCAGCTTGACCCGGGCGTTCACCACCTTGGACATTGTCCTCGCAAAACCCCTCCAAAACCCATCCAGCGCCGGGCACGACCAGAACATATGGACGTGATTTGCCGGGCTCTCCGAGCACCTCCAACATCTGTCCTCCACCCCAAAGAATCTACTCAACCTCGCCCCTGTCATATGCGCTCTGTGGGTAACTTTGAACTGTATTAGGCTGAGCCTGGCGCAAGAGGAGGAAGAATTAACCCTACTCAGGGCATCAGCCCACAGACCCTCATCTATCTCCTCCCCAAGCTCCTCCTCCCACTTGCCCTTTAACTCCTCCACCGAGGCCTCCTCCTCTTCCTTCAGCTCCTGGTAAATCGCCGAAACCTTGCCTTCTCCAACTCATACACCCAAAATCACCCGGTCCTGAATCCCACGTGAAGAGGCAGCGGGAATTCCCTCACCTGCCGCCACACAAACGCCCTCACTTGCATGTATCTGAAAGCGTTTCCCGGGGGTAGCCCAAACTTCTCCTCCAGCGCCCCTAGACTCGCAAACGTCCCATCGATGAACAGGTCCCCCATTCTTCTAATCCCTGCCCGATGCCAGCTCCAAAACCCCCCACAGGCCAGCAGCACGGTTCAATTCCCATACCAGCCTCCCCGAATAGGCGCCGGAATGTGGCGACTAGGGGCTTTTCACAGTAAATTTATTGAAGTCTACTTGTGACAATAAGCGATTTTCATTTCATTTCATTTCCATCCTTCCCGGGACGAACCGATGATTCTCCCGAATCGGGGACCAAACTGAGGCTCCCACCTCGCCCGTGTGTCACTCCACTGCCCCCAGATCTTCAGCTTTGCCGCCACCACCGGACTCGTGGTGTACCTTGTCGGCGAGAGCGGCAGCGGTGCCAGCGCCCTCAGGCTCATGCCCACACAGGACGCCATCTCTAGCCACTTCCACGCCGCCCCCTCTCCCACCATTACCCACTTACGGATCATCGCCACATTGGCTGCCCAATAATAGCCACACAAATTCGGCAGCCCTGTCCCTGCTACGCTCCAGAAACACTCTCTTCACCCTCGGGGTCTTATTCGCCCACACAAATCCCATGATGCTCCTGCTTACCCATTTGAAAAAGGCCTTGGGGATCATAATGGGAAGGCACTGGACCACAAAGAGAAACCTCAGGAGGACCGTCATTTTGACCGACTGCACCCTACCCGCTAGTGAGAGTGGCAACATATCCCATCTTTTACAATCCTTCTCCATCTGCTCCACCAGCTGCGTCAAATTGAGCTTGTGCAGGGCCCCCCCAACTCCTAGCTACTTCGATCCCCAGGTACCGAAAGCTCCTTTCCGCCCTCTTCAGCGGTAGCTCGTCTATCCCCCTTCCCTGGTCCCCTGAATGCACCACAAAGAGCTCACTCCTTCCTACGTTGAGTTTCTACCCCAACAATCCCCAAACTCCCTATGGATCCGCATGACCTCCGCCATCCCCTCCACTGGATCCGCAACATACAGCAACAGGTCATCAGCATACAATGACACCCAGTGTTCCTCTCCCCCCGGACCAATCCCCTCCATTTCCTGAACTCCCTCAGTGCCATGGCCAACGGCTCAATTGCCAGTGCAAACAACAAGGGGATAAGGGGCACACCTGCCTCGTCCCCCGGTACAGCTGAAAGTACTCCGACCTCCGCCGGTTCGTAGCCACACTCGCCACGGGCTATATATAGCAGCCTGACCCAACTGATGAACCCCTCCCCGAACCCAAATCTCCGCAACACTTCCCAAAGATACTCCCACTCCACCCGATCAAAGGCCTTCTCCGCGTCCATAGCTGCCACTACCTCCGCTTCCCCCTCCACCGAGGGCATCATAATCACATTGAGGAGTCTCCGCACATTTGTGTTTAGCTGCCGACCCTTCACAAATCCCATTTGGTCCTCATGAATCACCCCAGGGACACAGTCCTCAATTCTCGTAGCCAGCACCTTCGCCAGCAACTTAGCGTCAACATTGAGGAGCGAAATCGGTCTATACGACCCACATTGCAATGGATCCTTGTCCCGCTTCAAGATCAAAGAAATCAATGACCTGGACATTGTCGGGAGCAAGGTCCCCCCTCCCTCGCCTTATTAAAAGTCCTCACGAGCAACGGGCCCAGCAGGTCCACGTATTTCCTGTAGAATTCAACCGGGAACCCATCCGGCCCCGGGGCCTTCCCCGCCTGCATGCTCCCCAATCCTTTAACCAGCTCCTCCAGCCCAATCGGCGCCCCCAAACCAGCCACCTCCTCCTCCTCCACCCTCGGGAACCTCAGCTGATCTAGGAATCGTCGCATCCCCCCCTCCCCCGCTGGGGGCTCAGACCTGTACAGATCCCCATAGAAGTCCCTAAATACATCGTTTATTCTCACCGCACTCCGCACCGTATTTCCCCCCTCTATCCTTAACTCCACTAATCTCCCTCGCTGCCTCCCTCTTACGAAGCTGATGTGCCAGCATCCGACTCGCCTTCTCCCCATACTCGTACGTCGCCCCCTGCGCTTTCCTCCACTGTGCCTCTGCTTTCCCCGTGGTCAACAGGTCAAATTCCGTCTGGAGGTTCCGTCGCTCCCTAAGTAGCCCCTCCTCGGGGGCCTCTAATACTTCCTGTCTACCCTTAGAATCTCCCCCACCAACCTCACCCTCTCCCTCCCCTCTCTCTTCGCTCTGTGGGCCCTAATGGAGATTAGCTCTCCCCTGACCACCGCCTTCAACGCCTCCCAGACTCACCCACCTGCACCTCCCCGTTGTCGTTGGCCTCCAAATATCTTTCAATACACCCCCGCACCCGCCTGCACACCCCCTCATCTGGCAACAGTCCCATATCAAGGTTCCACAGCGGGCGCTGGTCCCTCTCCTCCCCCAACTCCAGCTCCACCCAATGTGAGGCGTGGTCCGAGATGGCTATGGCCGAATATTCCGTTCCCTCCACTTTCGGGATTAACGCCCTACTCAAAATAAAGCCATTTAACTGGGAGTAGGCTCTATGGACTTGGGAAAAGAAGGAAAATTCCCTGGCCAGCGGCCTGGAAAACCTCCATGGATCCACTCCCCCCATCTGGTCCATAAACCCCCTGAGCACCTTGGCCGCAGCCGGCCTCTTACCCGTCCTGGACCTAGAATGGTCCAGTGCTGGGTCCAGCACCGTGTTGAAGTCCCCCCCCATTATCAAGCTTCCTACCTCCAGATCCGGAATCCGACCCAGCATGCGTTTCATAAATCCAGCATCATCCCAATTCGGGGCATATACGTTCACCAGTACCACCCGCACCCCCTGCAACCTACCACTCACCATCACATATCGACCTCCATTATCCACTACAATATTCAGTGCCTCGAACGACACCCGCTTCCCCACTAGTATTGCAACCCCTCTGTTCTTCGCATCCAGCCCTGAATGAAAGACCTCATCTACCCATCCCTTTCTCAGCCTAACCTGATCTGCCACCTTCATCTGTGTCTCCTGGAGCATAACCATGTCTGCCTTCAGCCCCTTTAAGTGCGCGAACACCAGGGCCCTCTTGACCGGCCCGTTCAGGCCCCTCACATTCTAAGTTATTAGCCGGATCGGGGGGCTACTCGCACTCCGAAGCTTTTTGCCGCACCTCCCGGATCGGCGCCCTTTGGGCCTTCTGGGCCTCCACAAGCTTCTCAATCACCGCCTTCATTGGCGCCAGAATTTCTGTCTTCAGGTCCTCAAAGCAGCGTTTAAGAAACTCCTGCTGCTCCTGCGACCACTGCGCCCACGCTGCTTGGTCTCCACCCGCCGCCATCTTGCTTTTCCTCCCTCGCACGTTTTGCTGCACCAGGATCACTTTTTTAGACGCTCCACTCCTGGTCCAATCTATATAATGTCGGGGGAACCTTGCTGTCACCTTCCCACACTGGAAGCAGTCGAACAATTGCCGTTGGGGCCCCTCTGAAGAGCCCAAAAGTCCATTCCCGGCGGGAGCTGCCGACGACCTACCTAGGCATAGCCGCAACCGGAAGTCCCTATTTGACCCACAGTTAATGTTAATAAATAATTTATAGCTTTAACTAAAAGTGTTCATGAAATAGAAATCAGGCCATCTGACAAGAACATTACAGGCACCACCACTGAATGATGTATCTCCCCTGTTCTTCCTGCCTTTTCAACAAATTTGTCAAACAAAAAAGCCTTCTCACTCTCACCTGCCTGCCACTGCCCAGCATACTATGATAGTAGAAGTAGATTTGGGGCCTTAAGTGACCAATAGCTGGCCAATTAAGGGCCTCAATCGGTCTAAGATCAAGCGAGCTAGTGGGTGCCTTACCCACCCTATTACGTTGGCCGGATCAAGGGTGGGCAGGAAAGTGGTGGGCGAGCCACTTTCATAATTGTATCATAATTTGATCATAATTTTATGTGCCTCCACCCCCTGCTGAGAAAATGCCCAATGGGGACCTCACAATCCAACTTATTACCAGTCATTTCAGTTGAGTGGGTGGGATGGACGTGGCACTGTCACGATGAACAATTCCATTATCTACAAGAGCCCTCCCTTTTCCTTTGTTTCTGGCAGGCTGGCAGTGCTTAAAGTAGGTAAATTACCCAGTCTGGATGGGATGTATCCCAGGTTGCCGAGGGACGTACATTTGTGGATTGCAGAAGTGCTGACCACAATCTTCCAATCCTCCTTAGGTCGAAGGACGGTGCTAGAAAGCTGGAAAGTTGCAAAAGGGACAGCACTGTTCAAAAAAAATGAAAACATACACATGAACAGACAGATTAGGAACAGGAGTAGGCCATTCGGCCCTTCAAGCCTGCTCCGCCATTCACAAAGATCATGGCTGATCTGATTGTAAGCACAACCCTACATTCCTGCCTACCGCTGATAACCCCTTTGTAAATCTAGAATCTTTCTAGCTCTCCATCTGATTCCACAAAACAATAAAACTAAATCTTGAGATCTTCTCTAGGAAACTACCTCATACAGTTTGAGCCTTTTGCAGGGAAACGTATAAACTTACTGACACATTTTTCGTGTAATTCGAAAGTAGACACTCCCACGTGCTTTGTTCTACCATTACAAATTCAAGTGAATATTGACAACACCACCAGGCTAATATCATGCTTATGCAGGTGACATTTAGTCATTCAAGTCTGGCTTGAGTGCTGTGCTGTATTGAAGTATTTTTATTGTTCTGCATTAGCCATGTCTGTCGGGATTTCCCCCCAAAATATACTTTATTCATAAAAAGGGTAAAAGCACATTATAACATATTTCAAGAGTGCAATAAGATTCAACTTTTCTCCAAAAAGCACATTCCACTCTGAGGTGCTTCAGCACAATTGAAATACTCGAGATATTTACAATATACATTCCATGTCCAAAGATGTGCAGGTTAAGTGGAGTTACGGGGATACGGCGGGGGAAAGACAGGGTGCTCTTTCAGAGGGCCGGTGTCAACTCGATGGGCCGAATGGCCTCCTTCTGCACTGTAGGAATTTTATGTTTCTATGGATTCTATGTCAGGCATACAGCCGAGGGAAAAACATTTCAAATATTACAGGAAATGCAATAGAATTCAAACTTCAGAAGGGAATCTCAATACAGCACTCTCTCTTTACAACTCTGTCATTAAATGCAGCCTTGTTTTATTCCCATGGGGGGGGGGGGGGGGGGGGGATTCTCACCATCTCTCTTTAAATTGTGAATAAGAATTGGGATTGTGATTAACATCCCACAGAACTGTAATAGAAGAACCCTAACATTGCTTTTCTGGTACAGTCCCACTTAATAGTGTTGACTGCGTCAAATTACACAGTCCAGACAAAGTGTTGGGTTATTATTGTCCTCCCGTATCTTGGCAGTGCAGCTACAAATTGTGTTAATTGCAGTGAGTGGCGTCACTGAATGCAGCCTTAAGAATTAGCTGTCGAATAAACAAACCTTTGGCCGTGCACCTACAATGTTGCTGGGTTTTTGACTGGAGCATTAGAGAAAAAAGAAAATGAATTTTTCTCATCATGAAAAACAAATGATAATAAATTTAGGATTCTGTAATTATCACATGTATGTGCAGACTGATTCCGAGGGGGTGACCATAAGATTGCTTTTACTGTCAGGCCAGGGTTCATGAAAGAAAAGAGATATCCTTGAAAATAGAATCATGGAATCTCTGCAGTGCAGAATGAGGCCATTTGGCCAACGAGTCTGCACCGACCCTCCGAAAGAACACTCTACCTAGGTCCACTCCTCTGTCCACCCCACCCTATCTCCATAACTCTGTAACATAACCTGCACATCCATGGACACTAAGAGGCAATGTAGCATGGTTAATCCACTTAATCTGCACATTTGTGGACTGTGGGAGGAAACCGGAGCACCAGGAGGAAACCAACGCAGACACGGGGAGAACGTGCAAACACCATGCAGTCACCCAAGGCTGGGGTTGAACCCGGATCCCTGGTTTTGTGCAGAAGTGCTAACCACTGTACCACCATGCTGCCCATGGTTATATAGATAAAATCCATTATTTAATTTTCTGAAAATGCAGCTTATAAATTTGTCATTCTGTTTTGTTTCAGGAGTGGATAAGAGTAGGCTGTACAGTATCTCACAGTTAGAGGCACGCCTCGCACTCACAGCCACTGCCGTGCGTTTAATGGGTGTCTGAAGTCAGCTCTTCCAATTTAAAAATACTTTGTTCTCAGAAATATGGATGATTGATTCAATCAGACACAGTACACAGGAACGGACTGCAATAAACTGCACCTGAATCAAACTGACGTACATTAGCACTATAAAACTTGGTCATGGAAACAATTATTCCTGGTAAAATTTCAATTTGTTTTCCTACAGAATACCAGAGTATCATCACAAACAATATGGAATTTGCACCAGGTCAGGCATAGAAACACGAGCAATCTGATGCCTCTAGACTTTGCCAAGTCCATGCATTTTCCTTTTAGATAAAGCTCTCTACATGTGTCAATTTTCAAAACCATTGAATTAAATACTAAAACAGCACATGGTGTGGAGCAAACAAATTCAGCTGTTGCCAGGAATAATCTTAGATTTAATAGTATGAATGTTGATGCGTTGTGTACTCTGCTACACAGACGAACCAACACGGTTGCGGATGGTACAACTCAGTTTTATTACTATCATTTATTTACAGTGATAAACTGGTTACTGAGGTTCGATCATAACCCTAGAATCTGTGGACCTATTCCTAATACTATCTTGTAGTGGCACTCAGCACATGGTAGATGTCTGAGTGGCTTGCTATGAGCTCTGTGCCCTGAGCTGTCTCCTGCTGGAATGCTCAGGAAGTGTTGTGTTCCCTGTTTTGTACTGTGCATGCTCTTGCCTGTGATTGGCTGTGGTGTTATGTGTGTGTTGATTGGTCCATTGATCTGTCCATCAGGATGTATGTGCTATGATGTTTACGTGAATATCATGACATCCCCCCTTTTGTACAAGAACATGTGCCTATGTGGTTATAAATAGAGATGTGTACTGAGTGCAGCTGAATGTGTGTGTGTGAAATATCTACAGCATGTACATGGGGCTAAGCTATATACAAGGGGCGATGTCGGGTGCGACATAACAACGAGGTTGTACCATTAACAAAGAATGGGGAAATGTTGAACGACAAAAACGAACTCCTGTAACGACAAGGAAGAACAGAAACATATTAACACAGTAGTATTATGAGTTCAATGTACAAACAGGCTCATAAGTCCAGTATAGTAGGTGGGCGACGAATTCGGGTTGGCCGCCTCAAGAGTGTGTCTGGATCCACCAGCTGAGGAATGGGCCTGGCCGCGGGCGACGACTGAAAGGGCATGGTGGCAGGAAGCTCCACAAAGTCGATATCAGGAACAACAGGAGGGCATGGTGTCAGTGTAAGTTCCCGTAGCGAGCGTGGAAGTAGGCGAAGAGCCCGGCGATTGCGCCTGCGAATGGAGCCATCAGGCATGCGAACCAGGAATGAGCGGGGAGCCACACGTTGGAGAACTTCGGCAGGTGCTGACCAGCCACCTTCTGGTAGGTGGATGCGGATGTCGTCTCCAGGCGCCAGGGTGGGTAGATCAGTTGCCCGTGTGTCATATGCCATCTTCTGGCGAACGTGCTGCTGTTGCATTCTGTGTAGTACCGGAGCATGGTTGGTTGTGGGTTCCAGAATGGATGGCACAGTGGTCCTGAGGGCGCGACCCATCAACAGCTGGGCTGGTGAGAGGCCAGTGGCTAGTATGGCCGAGCGATAGGCAAGCAGGGCTAGGCAGAAATCCGATCCGGCAGCAGTAACCTTGCAGAGGAGCCGCTTGACGATGTGAACGCCCTTCTCCGCCTTTCCATTTGACTGGGGATGCAGAGGGCTGGACGTCACGTGTGTGAAGCCATACGAAGCAGCAAAGGACGACCATTCCTGGCTGGCAAAACAGGGCCCATTGTCCGACATGACAGTAATCGGAATGCCGTGGCGAGCGAAGGTGGCTTTGCAGGCCCTTATGACAGCGGACGATGTTAAATCATGCAGGCGTATGACCTCTGGATAGTTGGAAAAGTAATCAATGACGATTACATAGTCCCTGCCGTGCGTGTGAAAAAGGTCCACACCCACCTTCGCCCAGGGGGACGTCGCCAGCTCATGGGGCTGAAGCGTCTCAGGAGGTTGCGCTGGTTGAAATCTTTGGCAGGTGGGGCAGTTGAACACCATATTGGCAATGTCATCACTGATGCCCGGCCAGTATACCACCTCTCCTGCCCTCCGTCTGCACTTCTCGACCCCCAAATGGCCTTCGTGTAGTTGGTCGAGGACCAGCTTGTGCATGCTGTGCGGAATCACAATCTGGTCCAGCTTTAGAAGGACACCATCAATGACGGCCAAGTCGTCCCGGACATTGTGGAACTGCGGGCACTGTCCTTTGAGCCACCCTCCCGTCATGTGGCGCATCACCCGTTGTAGAAGGGGGTCAGCCGCAGTTTCCCGGCGAATACGGGCCAGACTGGAGTCGTCAGCTGGCAGATTTGCCGATGTGAAGGCCACCTGTGCTTCGACCTGACAGATGAACCTCTCCAAATCGGGTGGTGTGCTCACTGCTCTGGATAGGGCATCCGCAATGATAAGGTCCTTTCCCGGGGTGTAGACCAGTTGGAAGTCATACCTCCTGAGTTTAAGTAGGATGCGCTGGAGGCGAGGGGTCATCTCGTTCAGGTCCTTATGTATGATGCTGACCAGGGGGCGATGGTCAGTCTCAACGGTAAACTGGGGGAGACCATACACGTAGTCATGGAACTTGTCTATTCCGGTCAGCAAACCCAGGCACTCCTTTTCGATCTGCGCGTAGCGCTGTTCTGTGGGGGTCATGGCCCGCGAGGCATAGGCGACCGGGGCCCATGACGCAGTGTCATCCCGATGTAGGAGTACCGCCCCAATGCCGGACTGGCTGACATCAGTCGAAATTTTAGTGTCACGAGATGTGTCGAATAACGCCAATACCGGGGCTGTGGTGAGCTTAGTTTTGAGCTCCTCCCATTCCTGCTGGTGTGTGGGCAGCCACTGGAACTCCGTGGACTTCTTGACGAGGTGGCACAGAGCCGTCGTGTGCGAGGCAAGGTTGGGAATGAACTTCCCCAGGAAGTTGACCATGCCCAGGAAGCATAGCACTGCTTTCTTGTCTGCCGGCTGCGGCATGGCTGTAATGGCGCTCACCTTGTCTGCAACCGGACGGACCCCTGACCGGGAAATGTGGTCCCCCAGGAACTTCAGCTCGGTTTGGCCGAAAGAACACTTGGCACGGTTGAGGCGCAGGCCGTTTTCCCGTATGCGCGCAAAGTCGCACTGGGGACGATTGATGTGCTCCTGTGGTGTGGTGGACCAGATGATGACGTCGTCCACGTAGATGCGCACCCCTTCGATGCCCTCCATCATCTGCTCCATGATCCTGTGAAAGACCTCAGATGCCGAGATGATGCCAAATGGCCTTCTGTTATAGCAGAACCTGCCGAAAGGGGTGTTGAAGGTGCACAGCTTTCGGCTGGACTGATCCAGTTGGACCTGCCAAAAACCCTTCGAGGCATCCAGTTTTGTGAAGATTTTAGCCCGGGCCATTTCGCTCGTGATCGCTTCCCGTTTGGGTATTGGGTTGTGTTCCCTCATTATGTTGTTGTTGAGGTCTTTTGGATCAATGCAGATCCAGAGCTCGCCGGAGGGCTTCTTAACACACACCATGGAGCTGACCCATGGCGTGGGCTCCATGACCCGGGATAGCACCCCTTGGTCCTGGAGATCCTGCAGCTGCTGCTTGAGGCGGTCTTTGAGTGGCGCTGGGACCCTGCGAGGTGCGTGAATGACCGGGGTGGCATCCGGTTTGAGCCGAATTCTGTAGGTGTAGGGCAGTGTTCCCATGCCCTCGAATGCCTCCTGGTTGTGGGCGAGGAGCGATTGGAGCTGTGCCCTGAATTCTGCATCCGGGAAGTCAGATGTGCCTTCTGGAGACTGAGCGTGGACTCGCTGCACGAGGTGGAGAACCTTGCATGCCTGTGCGCCTATCAGGGAGTCCTTTGATGAACTGACTATCTCGAATGAGAGTGTGGCCGTGTGTGTGTTGTGTGTCACCTGGAGCTGGCAGGATCCCATAGCCGGGATAACGTTCCCAGTGTAGTCGACCATTCTGCAACAGGATGGCCGAATTGGTGGTCTGACCTTCATGGCGTAGAAGGCTGACCATGCTATGAGGTTGGCGGAGGCGCCAGTGTCCAGACGGAATGTTATCAGTGATCGGTTGACCGTTAAGGTGGCACACCATTCATCACCCGGATTGACAGTGTTCACTTACAATGGCTGGTGGGTCCTGGCTGGAGACATCCGGTTCCCATCAATGACCGCAACACGGAAGGCGTCCCGGTCGTCTGTGTCACTGGTCTGGATATCGTCTGGGCACGACTCGTAGTAAGGAGGCTAAATGGTCCGCACGTCCCTGCGAGGTTGTCGGAATTGGGGAACATTGGCAGGTTGAGCTGCTCGACAGCAGGCAGCGTAGTGGCCCACCTTGCCACAGCGGAGGCATTGTCGGTTTCTTGCGGGACATTGCCGCTTTAAATGTGCGGCTCCGCAGTTGCCGCACGTCGTGACGTCATGGCGTTCATTGCACCACCGCGCATGCGCAGTTCGGTCAGGCAGCGCGCCTGCGCATCACGTCCCTCTGTGTCAACGTCGTTTTTGGCGCGCACAAACGCGTGAGGCCGCAAAATGGCCGCCCTCGTCCGGGCCGCGGGCCGGGAGGAACTCGATCGCCTGGACCCGTTCGGCCTGCCTCTCCGATCCGGCCGCGTAGGACCCCTGCCACGCCGATTCGGCCGCCTGAAATTGTGAGTAGCGGCTAGTCGCGTTTTCATGCAGGACACAGGCTTCGATTGTGGAGGCTAGGGTGAGGCCTTTTATTTTTAAGAGCTGCTGGCGTAGGTTCCTGAGGTGACCCCAAAAATGATCTGGTCCCGAATCATGGAATCGGAGGTGGTGTCGTAACCGCAGGACTGCGCAGGATACGGAGATGCGTAAGGAAGGATTGAAAGGGCTCATCCTTACCCTGCAGGCGCTGCTGGAAGAGATACCTCTCGAAACTCTCGTTGCCTTCGACGTTGAAGTGTTGGTCGAGTTTGAGAAGGACCGTCTTGTACTTGGTCTTGTCCTCACCTTCCGCGAACACCAGGGAGTTGTAGACATGGATGGCGTGTTGACCTGCCGTGAAGAGGAGGATGGCGATCTTTCTGGTGTCCGAAGTGCTCTCCTTTTCGTTGGCTTCCAGGAAGAGCTGGAAGCGCTGTTTGAACAGCTTCCAATTGACGGGGAGGTTTCCAGCGACTTGTAGTGGCTGCGGTGTGCTGACGGTGTCCATGGCGCAGGATGGCAGATTCCGGAGGATTCGTAGGTAGGTCCCACAGTTACTCCTGGTACTATGATGTGTTGTGTACTCTGCTACACAGACGAACCAACATGGTTGTGAATGGTACAACTCAGTTTTATTACTATCATTTATTTACAGTGATAATCTGGTTACTGAGGTTCGATCATAACCCTAGAATCTGTGGACCTATTCCTAATACTATCTTGTAGTGGCACTCAGCACATGGTGGATGTCTGAGTGGCTTGCTATGAGCTCTGTGCCCTGAGCTGTCTCCTGCTGGAATGCTCAGGAAGTGTTGTGTTCCCTGTTTTGTACTGTGTATGCTCTTGCCTGTGATTGGCTGTGGTGTTGTGTGTGTGTTGATTGGTCCGTTGATCTGTCCATCAGTATGTATGTGCTATGATGTTTACCTGAATATCATGACAAATGTGACATTTGGTACCACAAACCCAGCTCACAACTGTAACACTCCACCAAGTCTCAGCAATCTTAACTAGAAAAGATCTGACCTCATCACACTTTCATGCAAATTCTATAATAGAATAGTTGCATGTGACAAATGTTGAGTAACTGCTTCCATTCCAAAAAATTCACCAGAATTCACAAGTTAATGAATAATGCTGATGAAGGATGTAGATTCTGTATCTTAACATGCTACAAAGGTCTTAATGGAAGCAAATTTATCAGCTATATTCTCACTCTACAAAAGTAACTTAAAAATGAACATACCTGGAATGTTGCAAGTTGGTGCAGTGATAGAATTTGTCTTAAAACTACGAATGGACACAACAAATTAGTGGCAAACCTGCTGGAGAAACAGGAGTGCATGAAAGTTTTGCTTCTTTTCTATCTCCAGAGCCCTTCAACAAAACAAAACTTGTTAATGACTGTGTGGAAATGTACCATTTTGATTAATCATTACTTTACAAGTAATCCTGCGCCTGCAAAGTACGTCCTGAGAACTGAGTCAGCAGCAATCAGTCTCTGCAGAAAATACATCAGTTCAGACATCTCTCACTGACAAATTAGTTGGTAAACAACAGCGACAGGTTTTGCAATTGTATGGTGTACTAATAAAACAGCTTTCCAAGCACAGTTTTTCTCCCATTTCCAAGGCAGTAGAATCGGTCACTCAATACCAAGGTAGGATTTGTGATTCAAAGTGGTGTTTATTATGAAAAAAATGTATTTTAAAGTATTAGGCAAATAAATGAAAAATTGTGCTTGAGAGATTTACCCCAGTGCCTGTTACTTCTCAGGAAAACATGTTCTAATTTATCTGTATTATGTGTGATTTTTAATGTTACCATGACGATAATATGTAGTGGAGGCTCAGTGAAGGAACTATGTTGTCGCTCAATTGTATGATAGAGTTGTGCATATCTCATACTCCTAACTTGAGCCAAATGGTTCAGTAACATCTGAAATGAAAGAGACTGCTTTCCTGAGAGGGTAGTATAATGCCATGTCACTTCAGAGTGCCTTATATGTGTGTTCAATGATTTTGAGAGGGGGAACAGGCGAGTTGAGGCTTCAGATTAAATTTACAAATATTTCTATTCAGTGGAAAAATAGGGGAAGACTCCTGTTTCTCCAACAGGTTTGCCACTTTCATTGTGGGTTGAATGATAGGATGGTAATAGTCATGTACTCACAGTGTGTTTTTCTGGGCAGTGGGATCAGTAATAACCGGCACAGTTGCAATATTATTTATATTTAAGTGAATTTTAATTTGTCAATTTACACCAAAGATGTTGGTGTATGAAAGTGCATGTCAGAAAGGCAAGGTCACAGTGATCATGGGGGACTTCAATATGCAGGTGGACTGGGTAAATAATGCTGCCAGTGGACCCAAGGAAAGGGAATTCATTGAATGTTTACAGGAGGGCTTTTTGGAACAGCTTGTGATGGAGCCCACGAGGGAACAGGCCATTCTGGACTTAGTGTTATGTAATGAGCCAGACTTGATTAAAGATCTTAAAGTAAGGGAGCACTTAGGAGGCAGTGATCATAATATGGTAGAATTCAATCTCCAATTTGAAAGAAAGAAGGTAGAATCAGATGTAAAGGTGTTACAGTTAAATATAGGTAACTACAGGGGCATGAGGGAGGAACTGACGAATATAGACTGGGAGCAGAGCCTAGTGGGAAAGACAGTAGAACAGCAATGGCAGGAGTTTCTGGGAGTAATTGAGGACACAGTACAGAGGTTCATCCCAAAGAAAAGAAAGATTATCAGAGGGGGGATTAGGCAGCCATGGCTGACAAAGGAAGTTAGGGAATGCATCAAAGCAAAAGAGAAAGCCTATAATGTGGCAAAGAGTAGTGGGAAGTCAGAAGATTGGGAAGGCTACAAAAACAAACAGAGGATAACAAAGAGAGAAATAAGGAAAGAGAGGATCAATTATGAAGGTAGGCTAGCCAGTAACATTAGGAATGATAGTAAAAGTTTCTTTAAATACAGTAAAAACAAACGGGAGGCAAAAGTAGACATTGGGTCGCTCCAAAATGACGCTGGTAATCTAGTGATGGGAGACAAGGAAATAGCTGAGGAACTAAATAAGTATTTTGCGTCAGTCTTCACAGTAGAAGACATGAGTACTATCCCAACAATTCAGGAGAGTCAGGGGGCAGAGTTGAATATGGTAGCCATCACAAAAGAGAAAGTGCTAGAGAAACTAAGAGGTCTAAAAATTGATAAATCTCCGGGCCTAGATGGGCTACATCCTAGAGTTCTAAAGGAGATAGCTGAAGAAATAGTGGGGGCGTTAGTTATGATCTTTCAAAAGTCACTGGAGTCAGGGAAAGTCCCAGAGGATTGGAAAATCGCTGTTGTAACCCCCCGTTCAAGAAGGGAACAAGGAAAAAGATGGAAAATTATAGGCCAATTAGTCTAACCTCGGTTGTTGGCAAGATTCTAGAATCCATGGTTAAGGATGAGATTTCTAAATTCTTGGAAGTGCAGGGTCGGATTAGGACAAGTCAGCATGGATTTAGTAAGGGGAGGTCGTGCCTGACAAACCTGTTCGAGTTCTTTGAAAAGATAACAAATAGGTTAGACCAAGGAGAGCCAATGGATGTTATCTATCTTGACTTCCAAAAGGCCTTTGATAAGGTGCCTCACGGGAGACTGCTGAGTAAAATAAGGGCCCATGGTATTCGAGGCAAGGTACTAACATGGATTGATGATTGGCTCTCAGGCAGTACTCCCCGCATTGGAGATCTCTACTGCCTCCCGAAAATACATAAGGCCAACACACCAGGCCGCCCTATCGTTTCAGGCAATGGGACCCTGTGTGAGAACCTCTATGGCTACATCGAGGGCATCTTGAAACCCATCGTACAAGGTACACCCAGCTTCTGTCGCGACACGACGGACTTCCTACAGAAACTCAGCACCCATGGACCAGTTGAACCAGGAACATTCCTCGTCACAATGGACATCTCGGCACTCTACACCAGCATCCCCCATGACGACGGCATTGCTGCAACAGCCTCAGTACTCAACACCGACAACTGCCAATCTCCAGACGCAATTCTGCAACTCATCCGCTTCATTCTGGATCACAACGTCTTCACCTTCGACAACAAGTTCTTCATCCAGACGCACGGAACAGCCATGGGGACCAAATTCGCACCCCAATATGCCAACATCTTCATGCACAAGTTTGAACAGGATCTACTCACCGCACAGGACCTTCAACCGACGTTATACACCAGATACATCGATGACATTTTTTTCCTTTGGACCCACGGCGAAGAATCACTGAAACGACTACACAATGACATTAATAAGTTCCATCCAACCATCAGACTCACCATGGACTACTCTCCAAAATCAGTTGCATTCTTGGACACACTCGTCTCCATCAAGGACGGTCACCTCAGCACTTCGCTTTACCGCAAACCCACGGATAACCTCATGATGCTCCACTTCTCCAGCTTCCACCCTAAACACATTAAAGAAGCCATCCCCTATGGACAAGCGCTCCGTATACACAGGATCTGCTCAGACGAGGAGGAGCGTAACAGACATCTACAGACGTTGAAAGATGCCCTCGTACGAACGGGATATGGCACTCGACTCATCGATCGACAGTTCCAACGCGCCACAGCGAAAAACCGGACCGACCTCCTCAGAAGACAAACATGGGACACAACCGACAGAATACCCTTCGTCGTCCAGTACTTCCCCGGAGCGGAGAAACTACGTCATCTTCTTCACAGCCTTCAACACGTCATTGATGACGATGAACATCTTGCCAAGGTCATCCCCACACCCCCACTACTTGCCTTCAAACAACCGCGCAACCTCAAACGAACCATTGTTTGCAGCAAACTACCCAGTCTTCAGAACAGTGACCACGACACCACAGAACCCTGCCATGGCAATCTCTGCAAGACGTGCCAGATCATCGACATGGATACCACTATTACACGTGAGAACACCACCCACCAGGTACGCGGTACATACTCGTGCGACTCGGCCAATGTTGTCTACCTCATACGCTGCAGGAAAGGATGTCCCGAAGCGTGGTACATTGGCGAGACCATGCAGACGCTGCGACAACGAATGAATGGACATCGCGCAACAATCACCAGGCAGGAATGTTCCCTTCCAGTCGGGGAACACTTCAGCAGTCAAGGGCATTCAGCCTCTGATCTCCGGGTAAGCGTTCTCCAAGGCGGCCTTCAGGACCCGCGACAACGCAGAATCGCCGAGCAGAAACTTATTTCTGCTCGGCACACATGAGTGCGGCCTCAACCGGGACCTGGGATTCATGTCGCATTACATTCATCCCCCACCATCTGGCCTGCGAAATCCTACCAACTGTCCTGGCTTGATACAATTCACACCTCTTTAACCTGGGGTTACCCCATCTCTGGATCTGTAAAGATTTAATCACCTGCTAATGCTCGCATTCCTAGCATTGTTTGGCATCTTTGAATTTGTCTATATATGTGTTTCTGGAGCAGACCTCTGCATTCACCTGAGGAAGGAGCAGCGCTCCGAAAGGTAGTGACATCGAAACAAACCTGTTGGACTTTAACCTGGTGTTGTAAGACTTCGTACTGTGCTCACCCCAATCCAACGCCGGCATCTCCACATCATGTCAGGCAGAAGGCAGAGAGTTGGGATAAAAGGTTCTTTTTCGGAATGGCAACCGGTGGCGAGTGGTGTCCCGCAGGGTTCAGTGTTGGGGCCACAGCTGTTCTCTTTATATATTAACGATCTAGATGACGGGACTGGGGGCATTCTGGCTAGGTTTGCCGATGATACAAAGATAGGTGGAGGGGCAGGTAGTATGGAGGAGGTGGGGAGGCTGCAGAAAGACTTAGACAGTTTAGGAGAGTGGTCCAAGAAATGGCTGATGAAATTCAACGTGGGCAAGTGCGAGGTCTTGCACTTTGGAAAAAAGAATAGAGGCATGGACTATTTTCTAAACGGTGACAAAATTCATAATGCTGAAGTGCAAAGGGACTTGGGAGTCCTAGTCCAGGATTCTCTAAAGATAAACTTGCAGGTTGAGTCCGTAATTAAGAAAGCAAATGCAATGTTGTCATTTATCTCAAGAGGCTTGGAATATAAAAGCAGGGATGTACTTCTGAAGCTTTATAAAGCATTAGTTAGGCCCCATTTAGAATACTGTGAGCAATTTTGGGCCCCACACCTCAGGAAGGACATACTGGCACTGGAGCGGGTCCAGCGGAGATTCACACGGATGATCCCAGGAATGGTAGGCCTAACATACGATGAACGTCTGAGGATCCTGGGATTATATTCATTGGAGTTTAGGAGGTTGAGGGGAGATCTAATAGAAACTTACAAGATAATGAATGGCTTAGGTAGGGTGGACATAGGGAAGTTGTTTCCATTAGCAGGGGAGACTAGGACCCGGGGGCACAGCCTTAAAATAAAAGGGAGTCACTTTAGAACAGAGATGAGGAGAAATTTCTTCAGCCAGAGAGTGGTGGGTCTGTGGAATTCATTGCCACAGAGGGCGGTGGAGGCCGGGACGTTGAGTGTCTTTAAGACAGAAGTTGATAAATTCTTGATTTCTCGAGGAATTAAGGGCTATGGAGAGAGAGCGGGTAAATGGAGTTGAAATCAGTCATGATTGAATGGTGGAGTGGACTCGATGGGCCGAATGGCCTTACTTCTGCTCCTATGTCTTATGGTCTTATGGTCTTATGTTTCATTGAAACACCCATGGAATCATTTTCTGTATGCTTGCAGCAAGTCACCTGCCCACTCTCAGCACTCTCAGACGTACAGGGACACACGCCGTCCGGGTTTCTAGCTCATCTTTTAAGTACAGCTTTTGTGGCAGTCGGTCAGAAATACGAAATTGAAGCATTGTTCCTTCAGTGTTTAAAAAGGGAAAGTGAAAATCAAAGAACGACTTAGGTCAGGCGGCTCTCTTGTGCGAACAAAATCAAAAGCAAGTCTGAAAATGAGTAATAAAACAGAAAATAAGGATGCTGATCTGTCGACCTCTTCTAGTTATCTTTTTGCTGTTGTGCTTCCTGGTGACTTGTTGAAAAGTGGTTCCACAGCTACATACAACAAGCAAACCACATTGATACTATTCTGCAATCCCCAAATCGTTTCATCAACACCAATTAGGTGTCAGGGTCAGAGCGAGCACCGTTCTTTTCCATGAGCTCCTACTCATATGGTGTGAGGGAGCGTTTCTAAGGTGGGAATGCCCAGTATGATAACCTGCTGCTTGTGGACATTTTTTCAGCAATACTATTGAACAATTAAGAGAAGGACTAGCAATTGAGGCGCATAAGAGAGCTGGAAGAAGATATGGAGAGACATTGGCAGGTTCAAGTGCAGCAAAGGGTTTTAGGGTTGTAAGTAATTGGAGTTTGGGTAGTTGGATGCCTATAATGCATGATCATGGGCTAGAGACCCACCTTAGTGAAGAGTTAGTTGTACATATGTGCCTTTCATGGGATTCATAGAATTTACAGTGCAGAAGAAGGAGGCTATTCGGCCCATCGAGTCTTCACTGGCTCTTTGAAAGAGCACCCTACCCTAGCCCACACCTCTACCCTATCCCCATTACCCAGCAACCCCACCCAACACTAAGGGCAATTTTGGACACTATGGGCAATTTATCATGGCCAATCCACCTAACCCGCACATCTTTGGACTGTGGGAGGAAACCGGAGCACCCGGAGGAAACCCACGCAAGCACGGGGAGAATGTGCAGACTCCGCACAGGCAGTGACCCAAGCCGGGAATCGAACCTGGGACCCTGGAGCTGTGAAGCAATTGTGCGAACCATCATGCTACCGTGCTGCCCTTTTTCAGAGGATGAAGTGTGTGGTGATGCTCAGGGCGGACCAGGAAAGACAAGGATGTCTATTGTGTAAATGTGCCTTCCCTACTGAAGTCATTTCAACTCTTACAAAATTGGTTTGTAGTAGGGAGTGACAGAGTTGCCTCTCAGTGACAAGATTACCTCCTTCCAAGTGGAGCCAGTGAGGTTCCTGCCATGTCTTCTGGCATTGGCACAGACATCCAACAGTCTGTCTTCCTCAACTCAATTTTCTCAAAGTTTGCAGATCTGAGTCTATGAAATTCTGGGTGGATATTTTGTGGTTGGTGCCCTGCCCTGTTGCCTTATTGCACTTTGTTCAAGTAGAACATGCCATTGACATACTTGCAAAAAAATCAGAAAAAAGATGGGGAGACATTCAGGCGAAGTTAGTTGCAGGTCAATTGAGTGAGTCAAGAACTATTTCTTCTTTACATTCTTGTTCCCCAGTCTGCCGGTTAAGTGTTCAGGTAGAACAATGTTTTTTCAAGTATGCACTCTAGTCCCATGCATTCCAGCAAATTATACCCATATTATATGGGATTTCAACAATCACTACCCAAATGGCTTGAGGTCCAAAAGATGCAGGCCAGAACCACAAGTGTGACCATGGACCGGTTGTGGCACACTTTCAGCACCCATGGCATCCCTGAAGTGTTAGTGTCAGACAATGGCACTGCTTTCACCAGCTGGGAATTTGAGACGTTCGTGGCCTTGAATAGCATCTGCCATTTGGGGACCGCTCTGTATCGCCCTGCCTCGATGGGTAGTTGTAATTGGAGATTAACTTCAGGGGCATTGGCACTATTGTCTGTGGCCAGGATCAAGAGTCCCGAAGGTTATGTTGCCTGCCTGGTGCTCGGTTTCGGGATATCTCATCTGAGCTGCAGAGGAACTTGGAGTGGGAGGGGAAAGATCTAGTTGTCGTGGTCCATATAGGTACCAACGACATAGGCAGAACAAGGACACAGGTTCTGCTAAGGGAGTATGAACAGCTAGGAGCTAAAATAAAAAGCAGAACCAAAAATTTAATAATCTCTTAATTACTACATGAGCCACGAACCACGGGTTGCATCTAAACTGGAGAGGCATAAATATGCTGGCCATGAGGTTTGCTTGTATCACACGGGAGGGTTTAAACTAGTATGGCAGGGGGGTGGGTACAGGAACAATAGGTCAGAAGGTGATAAAATTGAGGGAGAACTAGGGAATCGGGTCAGTAGGGCTCTGAGGAAGAGCAGACAGGGAGATGTTGCTGAAAACAGCGGGACTGGTGGCCTGAAGTGCATATGTTTTAATGCAAGAAGTATAACAGGTAAGGCAGATGAACTTAGAGCTTGGATTAGTACTTGGAACTGTGATGTTGTTGCCATTACAGAGACCTGGTTGAGGGGAGGACAGGATTGGCAGCTAAACGTTCCAGGATTTAGATGTTTCAGGCAGGATAGAAGGGGGTGTAAAAGGGGTGGAGGAGTTGCGCTACTGGTTAGGGAGAATATCACAGCTGTACTGCGGGAGCACACCTCAGAGGGCAGCGAGGCTATATGGGTAGAGATCAGGAATAAGAAGGGTATAGTCACAATGTTGGGGGTTTACTACAGACCACCCAACAGCCAGCAGGAGATAGAGGAGTAGATAGGTAGACAGATTTTGGAAAGGAGTAAAAGTGACAGGGTTGTTGTGATGGGAGACTTTAACTTCCCCAATATTGACTGGGACTCACTTTGTGCTCAGGGCTTGGATGGGGCAGCGTTTGTAAGTAGCATCCAGGAGGGCTTCTTAAAACAATATGTAGATAGTCCAACTAGGGAAGGGGCTGTACTGGACCTGGTATTGGGGAATGAGCCTGGCCAGGTGGTAGAAATTTCAGTAGGGGAGCATTTCGGGAATAGTGACCACAATTCAGTAAGTTTTAAAGTGCTGGTGGACAAGGATAAGAGTGGTCCTAGGGTGAATGTGCTAAATTAGGGGAAGGCTAATTATAACAATATTAGTCAGGAACTTAAGAACCTAGATTGGGGGTGGATGTTTGAGGGTAAATCAACATCTGACATGTGGGAGGCTTTCAAATGTCAGTTGAAAGGAATTCAGGACCGGCATGTTCCTGTGAGGAAGAAGGATAAATACGGCAAATTTCGGGTACCTTGGATAACGAGAGATATTGTCGGCCTCGTCAAAAAGAAAAAGGAGGCATTTGTCAGGGCTAAAAGGCTGGGAACAGACGAAGCCTGTGTGGAATATAAGGAAAGTAGGAAGGAACTTAAGCAAGGAGTCAGGAGGGCTAAAAGGGGTCACGAAAGGTCATTGGCAAATAGGGTTAAGGAAAATCACAAGGTTTTTTACACGTACATAAAAAGCAAGAGGGTAGCTAGGGAAAGGGTGGGCCCACTGAAGGACAGGCGAGGGTTTCCATGTGTGGAGCCAGAGGAAATGGGCGAGGTACTCAATGAATACTTTGCATCAGTATTCACCAAAGAGATGGAATTGATGGATGTTGAGTCTGGAGAAGGGTGTGTAGATAGCCTGGGTCACACTGAGATCCAACAAGACGAGGTGTTGGGCGTCTTGAAAAATATTAAGGTAGATAAGTCCCCAGGTCCTGATGGGATCTACCCCAGAATACTGAAGGAGGCTAGAGAGGAAATTGCTGAGACCTTGACAGAAATCTTTGGATCCTCATGGTCTTCAGGTGATGTCCTGGAGGAATGGAGAATAGCCAATGTTGTTCCTTTGTTTAAGAAGGGTAGCAAGGATAATCCAGGGAATTACAGGCCGGTGAGCCTTTCTTCAGTGGTAGGGAAATTACTGGAGAGAATTCTTCGAGACAGGATCTACTCCCATTTGGAAGCAAGTGGTCGTATTAGCGAGAGGCAGCATGGTTTTGTGAATGGGAGGTTGTGTCTCACTAACTTGATAGAGTTTTTCGAGGAGGTCACAAAGATGATTGATGCAGGTAGGACAGTGGATGTTGTCTATATGGACTTCAGTAAGGCCTTTGACAAGGTCCCTCATGGCAGACTGGTACAAAAGGTGAAGTCACACGAGATCAGGGGTGAGCTGGCAAGGTGGATACAGAACTGGCTAGGTCATAGAAGGCAGAGAGTAGCAATGGAAGGCTGCTTTTCTGATTGGAGGGCTGTGACTAGTGGTGTTCCCCAGGGATCAGTGCTGGGACCTTTGCTGCTCGTAGTATATATAAATGATTTGGAGGAAAATGTAACTGGTCTGGTTAGTAAGCTTGCAGACGACACAAAGGTTGGTGGAATTGCGGATAGCAATGAGGACTGTCAGAGGATACAGCAGGATTTAGATCGTTTGGAGACTTGGGCGGAGAGATGGCAGATGGAGTTTAATCCGGACAAATGTGAGGTAATGCATTTTGGAAGGTCTAATGCAGGTAGGGAATATACAGTGAATGGTAGAACCCTCAAGAGTATTGACAGTCAGAGAGATCTAGATGTACAGGTCCACAGGTCACAGAAAGGGGCAACACAGGTGGAGAAGGTAGTCAAGAAGGCATACAGCATGCTTGCCTTCATTGGCCGGGGCATTGAGTATAAAAATTGGCAAGTCATGTTGCAACTGTATAGAACCTTAGTTAGGCCACACTTGGAGTATAGTGTTCAATTCTGGTCGCCACACTACCAGAAGGATGTGAAGGCTTTAGAGAGGGTGCAGAAGAGATTTATCAAGCTGTTGCCTGGTATGGAGGGCATTAGCTATGAGGAGAGGTTGAATAAACTCGGTTTGTTCTCACTGGAACGACGGAGGTTGAGGGGCGATCTGATAGAGGTCTACAAAATTATGAGGGGCATAGACAGAGTGGATAGTCAGAGGCTCTTACCCAGGGTAGAGGGGTCAATTACTAGGGGGCATAGGTTTAAGGTGCGAGGGGCAAGGTTTAGAGGAGATGTACGAGACAAATTTTTTACACAGAGGGTAGTGGGTACCTGGAACTCGCTGCCGGAGGAGGTGGTGGAAGCAGGGACGATAGTGACATTTAAGGGGCATCTTGACAAATACAAGATTAGGATGGGAATGGAGGGATACGGACCCAGGAAGTGTAGAAGATTTCAGTTTAGACGGGCAGCATGGTCGGCACAGGCTTGGAGGGCCGAAGGGCCTGTTCCTGTACTTAACTTTTCTTTGTTCTAATTGACACAGGGTCAATAAGATTAAGGAGGTTAATGCTTCGCTCAAAGATTGGTGTGGCAGGGGGGGAATGAACACAATATATGGAACAAGGTAAATGAGCTGTTGCGCACATTGAAATTGGCTGGTACGATGTTATGAGCATCAGAGGCGTGGCTGCAAGGGGATCAGGGCCAGGATCTAAATATACAAGGATTTGTGTCCTATCAAAAGGACAGACAGATGGGCAAAGGGGGCGGGTTGCATTGTTAATAAGGAATGAAGTTAAATTGATAGCAAGGAGCGATATAGGATTGGAAGGTATAGAATCTGTGGGTAGAGTTGAGGAATCGCAAAGGAAAACAAACCCTGATGGGAGTTATGTACAGGCCCCCCAGCAGAAATTAGGATATGGGGCAGAAAATAAATCAGAAGATAGATAAGGCATGTAAAGAAAGGCAATATTACAGTCATCATGGAGGACTTCAATATGCAGATGGACTAGGAAAATCAGGTTGGTAGCAGATGCCAAGAAAAGGAATTTGTGGATTGTTTAAGAGATATTTTTTGCGGCAGCTTGTGGTAGAGCCCACTAGGGAACAGACAATGGTGATGACATTTGGTGATGTGTAATGAGGCAGACTTGATTAGGGATCTTAAGGTGAAGGAACACTTCGGGGTCAGTGACCACAATATGATAGAATTTATCCTGCAGTTTGAGAGGGAGAAGGTGGAATCAGATGTCACGGTTTTACAATTGAATAAGGATAAGTACAATGACATGAGGGAGGAGCTGGCCAGAGTTGATTGGAAGGGGAACCTAGCAGGGAAGACAGTGGAACAGCAAGGGCAGGAGGTTTCAAGGGTTTTGTGAGGGCCACGAAGAATCCAGCACGAGTTTTAAGGATACAAAGTAATAACATTTATTTACAATACCATATATATATAACAGCAGCAGCAACTTCCCTTGCTGCACACTCCTTCCTGCTGGTTCCTAAACTGGCCAGCTTTATTTATACTTGGAGTTTACTAATGGTTTCTCCGCCCCCCTCATTGGGGAAGCTCATACTCCCACAGGATTGTGGGATTGTCATTAGTCCCTAGCCAATGGTAAGTAGGCAGGTTATAACATCCCTCCCCCCCCAAAGTCCAGGGAATCCACCGATGACCCTGGCGAAGGAGGGCGTCGGACTCGTTTTGCCGCAGGCCGGACACCATTTGCACGCGGCGCTGGATCAGGCGGCGTGTAACGAGACGGAGACCGGCACTTCCGTGATGAACGGCGCAATGGTTGTACATCCACGGCCCATGGACCCGAGGATTCACCCTCTGATGCATCCTGTGTCTCCATCTCGGAGTCAGAGTCTGCTGCCTCCGTCATGTCAGCGTCTCTATCTCCATTCGGTTCTGTAACGACCTGCGCAGGCTTCGAGTGAGGCACCAGTGGAAGATTGTGAGGACTACCTTCCCTTGTCTCTGGTCTCTGCGGCTGTAGAAATGAGCTCCGGGGGCGGGGTATCTTTTGAGGGGAGTCTTCTGGACCGAACGTGGTCTACATGTTTGCGCTGGATACGACCCTGGGCTTGCACCTGGTAAGATATAGGGCCCATTTGGCGAAAGATTACACTAGGAACCCACTGGGCACCACCAGCAAAATTCCGAACGAACACTGGGTCACCGGGCGCAAACTGCCGAATCGGCCGATGCCGAGAAAATCCCTGTCCCTGCCGTTCTTGTGTGCGGCATACTTTTGCGCCAATGTCCGGGAAAACCATACTAAGGCGGGTGCGAAGTCTCCGGCCCATTAGGAGTTCTGCGGGAGCTACCCCAGTCATCGCATCGGGGGTGGTCCTGTACGTAAACAAAAAGTGAGCCTGTCTCGTGTCCATTGATCCAGAAGACTGCTTCTTTAGGCCTCTTTTGAATGTCTGCACTACCAACCCATTTGAAGCCGGATGGTAAGGGGCAGTGCGGATATGGCTTATGCCGTTCATCTTCGTGAACCTCGCAAACTCCTCACTCGTGAATGGAGTGCCGTTATCCGTGACCAGCACCTCGGGGAGGCCATGCGTACTAAACGACAAACGCATCTTTTCAATTGTTGCGCAGGACGTTGTCCCCTGAATCTTATGCACCTCTAGCCATTTAGACTGGGCGTCAATTAATAGAAGGAACATGGATCCTTGAAAAGGGCCTGCGAAATCTGCATGTAAGCGTGCCCAAGGCCGCCCTGGCCATTCCCAGTGATGTAGAGGTGCGGCCGACGGAAGCTTCTGATGCTCCTGGCAAATGGCGCAGTTTTGGGCCACCTTCTCAATGTCGGTGTCGAGGCCTGTTCACCAGACATAACTCCGGGCCAACATTTTCATTTTGGTCACACCTGGATGCCCATTGTGCAAGTCTGTTAGTATCAGCTCCTGGCCTTTTTCCGGGACAATCACATGCATCCCCCACAAGAGGATGCCATCTTCCACGCTGAATTCTGACAGCTTGGAGGAAAATGCCCGCAACTCGCCTGGGAGCTGTCTATGCTGCCCACCATACAGGACTATGTGCCGAACCTTTGACAGGATTGGCTCTGTCTGGGTCCACTCACGGATCTGTGATGCCGTGACAGGCAAGGTGTCCATAAAATTTAGGGTTGCAACCACCTCACCGGTCGTGGGGGTCGACATGGGGCTGGTCGATAAAGGCAATCGGCTCACTGCGTCGGCATTTGCTATCTGCGTACCTGGCTTGTGCTCCAGAGAATACCCGTATGCAGCAAACAGCAAAGCCCAGCGCTGGATCCGTGCAGAAGCAATGGGCGGTATTGGCTTATCCTCTCTGAAAAGTCCCAGCAGAGGCTTATGATCAGTCACGATAGTGAAATGGTGGCCATACACGTACTGGTGGAAGCGTTTCACCACAAAAACAACTGCCAGGCCCTCCTTCTCAATCTGCGTGTACTTTTTCTCCGCTGCAGTCAATGTGCGGGAGGCGAAAGCTATCGGTCGCTCGGCCCTGTTCTCCATCTTGTGGGACAGGACGGCCCCAATACCATACGGGGATGCATCACATGTGACGAGCAAAGGCTTTCCAGGATCATAGTGGGTTAGTAACCCAGACAACGACAATTGTTGCTTTACCCGCCGGAAAGCGGTTTCTTGCGGCTGACCCCAAACCCAGGTGTGATTTTTCTTTTGCAGAAGGTGCAAAGGGGCCAGCGTAGTTGCCAGATTGGGGAGGAACTTCCCGTAATAGTTGACGAGACCGAGAAAAGAACAAAGATGCGAAGTGTCAGTCGGGGCGGGGGCCTGTTGAATTGCACGCACCTTCTCTGCGATGGGGCGCAAACCTTCGAGGTCCACCCGATAACCTAGGTAGACTACTTCCTTTGCCTGAAATACGCACTTTGTGCGACGTAAACGGACTCCAGCCTCCGAAAAGCGTCTGAGGACAGCCTTCAGATTTTCCAAATGTTCCTGCTCCGACATCCCTGTAATCAAAACGTCATCTAAGTAGACAGCAACACGTGGTAAACCTCTCAAAATGCCCTCCATAACACGTTGAAAAATAGCGCATGCAGAGGATACTCCAAAGGGCAACCGTGTATATTCATACAGGCCCCGGTGTGTATTAATCATTACATATGGTCGGGAGGCAGGGTCCAGCTCCAACTGCAGGTAGGTGTGACTCATATCTAATTTTGTGAACGAGAGTCCACCTGCAAGCTTCGCGTAGAGATCCTCTATGCGAGGCATTGGATATCGGTCGAGTCGGGAAGCCGTATTCACTGTAAGTTTATAGTCGCCACACAAGCGAACTGTGGCATCTGGCTTCATTACAGGTACAATTGGTGCTGCCCAGTCAGCAAAACGGACGGCCCTGATAATACCCAAACTCTCCAAACGAGTGAGCTCCCCTTCTACCTTCTCGAGCAAGGCGTAAGGCACCGGGTGCGCCCGGAAATAGCGCGGCGTGGCTCCTGGTTCGACTTGGATATGGGCTACGGCCCCTTTTATTTTCCCCAAACCAGGCTGGAATACATCTGGGTATCGTCCTAGCACCTCAGTCAACCCTTCAGAAACTGTTTGGAGGATGTGCTGCCATTGCAACCGCAAATGGCGCAACCAGTCCCGACCCAACAGGCTGGGCCCATGGCCGCGCACCACGATAAGTGGGAAACGCCCCTCCTGGCGTCCATAAACAACAGGGGTCATTGTAGTTCCTGCAATGTCCAGTGGTTCCCCCGTGTAGGTGGCCAACCTGGCCTGTGAGTCGGTTAAGGTAAGGGTCTGTATACCCTGCTTGATGCGGTCAAATGTCCTCTGGGTGATCACGGAGACCGCTGTGCCAGTGTCCAACTCCATCTCAAGCGGGTGGCCATTGACCCGTACTGTCACCTTAATGGGGGCCACATGGGGAGCTGCCACACAATGCAGCTGCAGGCAGTCGTCCTCCGTCTCCACGTCCTCAGGAGTAATCGCCGCAGGTTCATCCACATGGAAGGTACGGTCCCTGGGCTGGCCCCAGTTACGGCCCCTGGGCTGGTCCCAGTTTCGGTCGGAACGACGGCGCCTCTGATGCTCCTAGGACCGCCGTCCGCGACGGGGTTGGCGCCTACAAGTCTGACACTGACATGGTTCCTCATCCATTGGTTCTGGAGAAGGCTCCCTTCGGGGAGGAATGTCCGACGGCCACTGGCGTTGGTCCGGACGTTGCCTCGCCCAAGGTGCCGCAGGAGTGCGGGGGGACGTTTTCGGACGGAAGGGGTTGCGCCCCAAGGCATGCACTTCCATTCCCTGTAGCTCCTGCACTCCTCATTCTGCGCTCTCTCGGGACAATACTATTTGAATGGCCTATTGAAAAGTCAATGTTGGCTCAGCTAACAACTTTCTCTGGGTGGCCGCATTGTTAATATCGCAAACCAAACGGTCATGTAACATTTCTGACAAGGTCTCACCATAGTCACAGTCCTCCGCAATCCTGTGTAGCCTGGATAGAAAATCGGCAAGGGATTCTCCAGGGGTCCTCTCAGCGGTATTAAACCGGTAACGCTGGACTATCGTGCAAGGGGTTGGGTTAAAATGTTGCCCCACTATATTCACAAGTTCATCAAACTTTTGGTGTCCGGCACAGCTGGGTACGTAAGGCTCCTAATCACCCCAAACGTATGCGGGCTGCAGGCGGTGAGCAATATGACCACCTGGCGCTCGTTTTCGGTGATATTGTTTGCCCGGAAATAGTAACGCATCCGTTGTGTGTACTGGTTCCAGCTTTCCAGCGCAGCATCAAAAACATCCAAACGTCCGTACAGAGGCATGGTATAATAGAAAACAACTTCCAACCTGTATCCAACAAAAATGCAGGGAGGTGGCTTCAGCAGTGTAGACAGCTATTCACTTTAACCCTCGTCGCCAGTTTTGTGAGGGCCACAAAGAATCCAGCACGAGTTTTAAGGATACAAAGTAACAACATTTATGTACAATAACATATATATATAACAGCAGCAGCAACTTCCCTTGCTGCACACACCTTCCTGCTGGTTCCTAAGCTGGCCAGCTTTATTTATACTTGGAGTTTACTAATGGTTTCTCCGCCCCCTCATTGGGGAAGCTCATACTCCCACAGGATTGTGGGATTGTCATTAGTCCCTAGCCAATGGTAAGTAGGCAGGTTATAACAAAGGGTTATTCGCGGGGCACAACATAAATTCATCCCAAGGAGGAGGAAACATGTTAAGGGGAGGATAAGGCATCCATGGCTGATGAGGGACGTCAAGGACAGCATAAAAGCAAATGAAAAAGCATACAAGGTGGCGAGGATTAGTGGGAAGTCAGAGGATTGGCAAGCCTTTGAAACTGAGCAGAGGGCAACTAAGAAAGCAATACGGGGGGAGAAGATGAAGTATGAGTGTAAGGTAGCTAGTAATATAAAAGAAGATTGCAAGAGTTTGCTTCAATATATAAAAGGTAAGAGAAAGGCAGGAATAAACATTGAACCACTGGAAAATGAGGCTGGAGAAGTAATAATAGGAAACAAAGAAATGGCAGAGGAACTGAATAGTTACTTTGCATCAGTCTTTACGGTGGAAGACACAAGTGGGATATCAGAACTCCAGGAGAATCAGGGGGCAGAGGTGAGTGTAGTGGCCATCACTAAGGAGAAGGTTCTGGGGAAACTTAAAGGTCTGAAGGTGGATAAGTCAGTTGAGCACATGGACTACACCCCAGGGTTCTGAAGGAGATAGCTGAGGAGATTGTGGAGGCATTAGTGATGATCTTTCAGGAATCACTGGAGCCAGGGAAGGTCCTATAGGACTGGAAAATGGCTAATGCAACAACCCTATTTAAGAAGAGAGGGAAGCAGAAGATGGGAAATTATAGGCCCGTTAGTCTGAGTTCGGTCATTGGTAAGATTTTGGAGTCCATTATTAAAGATAAGATTGCGGAGTACTTGAAAGTGCATGATGAATTAGGACTGACTCAGCACGACTTTGTCAAGGGGAGATTATGTCTGACAAATCTATTAGAGTTCTTTGAGGAGGTAACAAGGAGGTTAGACCAAGGAGAAACAGTGGACGTGATCTATTTAGGTTTCCAGGAGGCCTTTGACAAGAGGCTGCATTGGAGGCTGTTAAATATGTTAATAGCACATGGTGTTAAGGGTACTGGCATGGATAGAGGATTGGCTGATTGGCAGAAGACAGAGAGTGGGGATAAAGGATAAAGATTTTTCTGGATGGCAGCCGGTGACTAGAGGTGTGCCTCAGGGATCTGCGTTGGGACCACAAGTTTTCACAATACACATTAACGATCTGGAAAAAGGGACTTAGGGCATTGTTGCTGAGTTTGCAGATGATACAAAGACATGCAGAGGGACAGGTAGTATTGAAGAAGCAGGGGGGCTGCAGAAGGACTTGGACTTGTTAGGAGAGTGAGCAAAGAAGTGGCAGATGGAATACAATATGGAAAAGTGTGAGTTGATGCACTTTGGGAGGGATAATGGAGGCATAGACTATTTTCTAAATGGGGAAAGGCGTGGGAAATCGGAAGCACAAAGGGACCTGGGAGTACAAGTTCAAGATTCTCTTAAGGTTAACGTACAGATTCAGTCAGCAGTTAGGAAGGCAAATGCTATGTTAGCATTCATTTCGAGAGGGCTCAAATACAAAAGCCGGGACTTCTGAGGCTGTATAAACTCTGGTCAGACCCCATTTGGAGTACTGTGAGCAGTTTTGGGCCCCGTATCGAAGGAAGGATATGCTGGCCTTGGAAAGGGTCCGGAGGAGGTTCATAATAATGATCCCTGTAATGAAGAGTTTGTCATATGAGGAGCGGTTGAGGACTCTGGGTTTGTACTCGTTGGAGTTTAGAAGGGTGAGAGGGGATCTTATTGAAACTTGCAGGATAATTACAGGATACTGCGAGGCCTAGGTTGAGGGGCGTGGAGAGGGTTTTCCCACTGGTAGGAAAATCTAGAAGCCAAGGGCACAGCTTCAGACTGGAGGGCTGATCCTTTAAAACAGAGGAATTTCTTCAGCCAGAGGGTGGTGAATCTGTGGAACTCTTTGTCGCAGAAGGCAGTAGAGGCCAGGTAACTGAGTGTCTTTAAGACCTAGATAAATGGGTTCTTGATTAATAAGGGGATCAGGGGTTATGGGGAGAAGGCAGAAGAATGGGGATGAGAAAATATCAGCTATGATTGAATGGTGGAGCAGACTTGATGGGCTGAATAGCCTAACTTCTGCTCCTATGCGTATGGACTTATGGATTGGCCAAGTAGGCGATCCAGACATTCAAACAAGCCATGAAGAAGCTGACCATTGGATCCTGGGAGACTGGCCCGATTCCTACTCAGCCACCACACTGCTCCCGCCTCGAGCTCTGCACGCAAACAGTGGTTGCAGTTGTGATATAGGGCCCCCCCCCCCTCCGTCCTGCTCCGTCAATGCCAGAACATTGTCTGTTTTCCAAATGGACAAGAGGGCCTCTGCCTCAGCCAATGGACATGGACAGCTCTCCGGACTTCTGGGGTGGGCGAAAGGTGCTCCAACCCACTTTGTGACTGTGCTAAGCTCTGGAGTGCCGCAGTAATGTCCATCTGTGTCCAGGATATGTCTGTCTGTGACTGGTCCTCCTGTCCTATGCCTCGGCCTTGGACAGCACAGTGTGACCCAAGCCTTGTATGTCCTTATACATGGCTCTGACTTCTTACCCAGGCCTTCCACTGCGGGCGCCATCCTTTCAGTACTGGCCTGGGTCCACACATTGTCGTCACCATATCCTGTGCCTGAAGGCAATTGAACTCCTTTAGTTGTTCTTGCTTATGCTGGAAAGTAGCTGACACCCCCTCCTGTAAATTCTGTCCCTGAATCTACATCTGCACCAGTGATGGGATCATATTTTCCAGGGGTGCAACATCTGTTTTGCGGGCAGCTTTTTCCTGAGTGTCATAATATCCACTTCTGTATATAATGAGAAGCAGGCAGGCAGTGATTGACACATAGGATGACCAGGAAGCACACAACACAGTGCAGCCAATCACCAGACAGGACACCACCACTATAAAGCCAGAGGGCCCTAGGTTTCCCGCTCTCTCAGGTCCCAGCTACTGAGACAGTCAGAGTCCACGAGCTAGCAAGCACAAACACCATGGGGTAGCTAGTAAGTGGTCACTGGTCATATCAGTATAGTGTCGACGCACAGCTGAATATGTACAACAGTTCATCTAGTTGAATAAAACAGTGTTGGACCTTCTCCTGTGTTAGACATCTGTTTCTAACTTCCCTGCATTGAGTGCAGTCCACATCAAACCGACCTGCCTAACACATCACTGCGATCGTGCAGCACTCTGACCGTCTGCTCCCTGGGAGTCCCTACCTCCACCTGATGTGCTGCAGCATGTGTGTGGTACTCACTAGAGGGTGAATTAGGAGCCTAATCATAACATTGCCGACCGAGGTGAGCGATAGTCTGCGCTGGTAGATAGTGCTGGTGAAAGCAGTGCCGAGAAGTCAGTGGCTTCCCTGGAGGTCTGCTTCATGGTTTTTTGAGGGTCTAGAGGTGGGGTGGCTATGACCCTGACAGCCCGGTTTTGTCTGGTGGGGATCCTTGAAGAGAAGTGACAAGGGGTCAGCTGTTGGGAAGGACAGGGCTGTGGGAGATAAAAGACTCACTTGAGATAGAACATCTGGATAAAGTTGCATTGGACTCGCTTCTTTGGTGAAGGGCGAACTCCATGCCAGCCACTGCCCTCTCCTTGGTGTACCTGCGAGTTTCATGGCCGTTTCTTCAAAGCAGTTGTGGACAGTATGCCAGGCATGGCCCTGCCCGTCTCCTGTCTGTTATGGCCTGCTTTATCCCTGGGAACACAGGAAGGACATTGTGAGATTCTGAGACGCCAGTTTGTTCCTGCCTGATGCTTCCGAGAGAGATAAGCAGAAGTGATTAGCCCCTGAAAGGAGAAGGAACTCTCTCTTTTGCTGCTGAAATAAAGAGCTGCTTTATTGTCATAAAACCAGTGAGTGCCTGGCACATCTTTATATAAAGTTGAAATGATCTTAAATCTACAAAAACTTCAGATTCAAAAACTTGAGCTCCTGAAAGACACTAACTGGAAGCTATCCTCATGCATCAAATATCTTTTTATTTTTATTGATATTTTTTATACCTCTCAACCACCCTATTCCCTGTGTTGTTCATTGTGTCTGTGTGTACAGAGTGGGGGTAGTTAGAAAGGGGGGTTGGGAAAGGGATATTAGATAGTCATTTACATTTTTGTCAGTTTAATTATATAACTGTTAAATAATAATTATATATGTTAAATTTACAAACCTGGCGTCTGCAGTTTACTGGGCTCAGCCTAGGTCCTCAGGTATTTTAAAATAACATTTCAATTGTGTTGCGACTCTGGGTCAAGTGGGGTTGGAATTGACCGTGCACTAGCCCAGGGGATTGCGACAATGTGTTGGGGGTTCCCTGTGGGTGGGTTCTGAGGGACATGCTGGTAGGTGGAGTGTAAGGGTGTGGGGCAGATGTCAAGGGTCAAGGCCAGAATGATGTCAGGGTCACACAGGTGGTTACACATACCAGCAGCTCAAAGGAGGTTGTTCATCTTCCTCCTGCATTGCATGCTGGTCCTCCTGATGAGGCTGCCAGCACTCACTGCATCCACCACCTCATCCCAGGCTTTATTCACGATAACTGGCTGTTGTCCCCTGATGCACCGTCAATTACCACAAGAGAATGGTGGAACACTCGAGACTTTATTGAACAAGATGTTGTGCCTCCTGTAGCTGGAATCAGAATGGGAGCAGCACAGAAGAGCACACACATTTATACGCCGCCTGCTGGGCGGAGCCAGCAGGCAGGGATTTACCCTTGTACCTCTAATATACGGGCAGTGCCGTAATACATATAATATACCACTCGTGGTGACTACCACATACCCGCCCCACCCTGGGGAAGAGGATGTACATTTCTCCTCACTGGAGTCCAACATCTTGTGGATGTCCGCTTCGAGGAATCGGGGTACAGGTCTTTTAGCAGCCATCCTCATGGCTGGAATCAGAGTCTGGGGTGACTGGAGCTCTAAAGCTACCCCAGCTTGTCAGCCTCTCTGTATGTGGCACAGTAGCACAGTGGTTAGCATCGTTGCTTCACAGTGCCAGAGACCTGGCTTGGGTCACTGTCTATGTGGAGTCTGCACGTTCTCCCTGTGTCTGCATGGGTTTCCTCCGGGTGCTCCGGTTTCCTCCCACAGGTCACGAAAGACATGCTGTTAGCTGAATTGGTCATTCTGAATTCCCCCTCTGTGTACCCAAACAGGCACCAGAATGTGGCGACTAGGGGATTTTCACAGTAACTTCACTGCGGTGTTAATTATTATTTATTGTTGTGACAATAATAAAAATAAAAGAATGTTATTCATGCGATTCCTAACCCTAGCGAATCACATGCCTGGGGAATTGGGATCCGGGCGGGATGCACGTGCCAGCGTGCTGACCCATTTGCATTGATAGAATCGTCCTTCCCTGGCGCTGCTAGCAACAGCGTGAACATGTTGCGATTCTATATAGGCGGGAGCACCTAGACTCTGGAACAGAGAATCCGGTCCCATTTATGTGGCCACAACTGAAGACATCTGTGACTGTATTGACTAAATCCCCAGGTCCAAACTATCAGGTTTTAACCAAAGAAGCAATAAAATAAGGGTAATCCTGAAGGAGTATTGTAGACTCCTCAAACACAACATCCTGGATTTAATCTTTAGGTATAACATTTTGTGTGCATAAGACAGGGTGGGGTTTTTTTTTATTTTAATAAAGTGGACAAGTTAAAGTTTTGTTTGCTAAAATAGAATTGTGTTACATTAAATTCATGGAAATATCAAGTTAACAATAATGATAATATAACCAATCAACTAATATTTTTTGTTTTTTTAAATCAGAATTCAATTCCTAAAGATGCAAACCTTTTAGGTCTGTACATTGACAATTATATCATTACATAGTGTGCTGGTGATATTGTTACATAAAGTAGCAGTGTTAGAAATTGCAAAAACCGTTGCACGTTTACTGGCAGCGTTTGGAAATTGGACCTATGTATTTTATATATATAATTTCCTATCCAAGAAGTTAGTTGTGGCTGATTGGGTAACGTTCGTGCCCCGGAGTCAGAAGAACTGCCAGAGATTTGTAGCACAAAACTGAGACAAACACCTCGGAGCAGTGTTGAAGAAATGAAAAAAAAAAGAAAATCGCTTATTGTCACATGTAGGCTTCAATGAAGTTACTGCGAAAAGCCCCTAGTCGCCACATTCCGGCGCCTGTTCGGGGAGGCTGTTACGGGAATTGAACCGTGCTGCTGGCCTGCCTTGGTCTGCTTTAAAAGCCAGCTATTTAGCCCAGTGTGCTGTTGCAACATCCGAGGTGCCAGCTTTCAAATAAGGTACATAACCTGGACCTCACCTGCCCTGTCAGATGGATGTAAAAGACGCTGTGGCACCATTTTGAAGAAGAGCAGACGAGTTCACCACAGTCTCCTGGACAATATTTATTCCTCAACCATTATGACTTTAAGTAGATTAACCGGTCATTTATCACATACAGATCTTCTACTGTCGAGATGCTTATCTTTACCAATTGGCTTTGCTCTTTCATAGAACATAGAACATACAGTGCAGAAGGAGGCCATTCGGCCCATCGAGTCTGCACCGACCCACTTTAGCCCTCACTTCCACCCTATCCCTGTAACCCAATAACCTTTTTGGTCACTAAGGGCAATTTATCATGGCCAACCCACCTAACCTGCGCGTCTTTGGACTGTGGGAGGAAACCCACGCAGACACGTGGAGAACGTGCAGACTCCGCACAGACAGTGACCAAGAAGGAATCGAACCTGGGACCCTGGCGCTGTGAAGCCACAGTGCTATCTACTTGTGCCACCGTGCTGCCCTTCACAATTTCAATCACAATTTCCCATGCAATCTGCACCATTTTTCTGCTGGAGATTGCCCTTTGGTGTCAAAGAAGACATCTGTGCTTGAAGGGAAAGCTCATGGTTGTGTCACCATTCTTCAATAGTACCCACTGGGCATTCACCACAGAATTGCCAAGTAATTGCACTTCGAAGCTCAACATCCACAAAAGGCAATCAATAATTTAAGCTGCATCAGAGTAAATAAAGAATTAATGTTGAGTATAATTAGGATAACAAGAGTTGCTATGTTAAGTACAGAACATTTATATGGTTTAGTTAAGGAAACCTAAGTAGAATTCATGAAATGAATGGAGTCCACCATGTGCCTCAAATCCTGGGATTTAAGACAGTCGGTCTCATTCATTTTAGTCTTATTTTTACAATAGTTAATTCAGCCATGCTGCCAACCCTCCAGGATCGGCCTGGAGTTCCAGAAATTCAAGATCATTCTCCAAGACACTGCTGTGAAACCCTGGAGTAAAATCATTGGGACATTATAAAAAATGTTTTTTTTTGTATTTTCTTTGAATATTTCTCTTTACCAGGTGTGAAAATGTTGAAAATGGGAGGAAAGGACTGTTTTGCTGATAGTCGATTCCTACCACCTATTGTCTCCTTGCAGAAATAATTTAATTTATAACCGCAGCTCAAGGGGAATCCCACTAAGTCCATGCCTCATGGAAGGCCTTATTCAATTTGGATTAAGAATGAAAAAGATTTGGTGAAGTCGCCAATCCTAAAATGTAAAAATACAAAACACCAATCACAAAGTCCATGAATGAAGAATAAACACAAAGTGTGGTCAGACAAATAAGAACTTAGCAGGAGATTATGAATGAATGAATGAAATCGCTGATTGTCACAAGTAGGCTTCAAATGAAGTTACTGTGAAAAGCTCCTAGTCGCCACATTCCGGCGCCTGTTCGGGGAGGCTGGTACGGGAGAAATATGCTATTCGGGATTTATATGCTATTCACTTCGAGCTGTGTGTTAACTATATTGACATGTGATGGTTATCGCTTAATAACTGGACAAAGTTTAATCCTATAGGTACTCTCGCAATTATTCTTAAGCCAAGAAACTAGAAAAAATGGATGAGGAGAATCTGAGAAAGAGGAAAATCAATACAGAGGCGAAGAATGGGAATCTAGCACTTGACAAAATGGAGTCGCGGGGCATCAAAGACAAGGAACCAGAACATATGGCTCTACAGCAACAGGCAAGTATAGTATTCCCAACAACATATGGTGAAGGATGCAAGCTCCTGTTATAAATTGCTGTGCAATGAGTGCTGATTTGATTTTTTTTTTACCTGTCAAACTTCTTCTTTGCAATTATCTTTATTGTAGACAACATTCATTCACCGAGGGAGCACAAAATAAAACACAATATTACAGTACTTCTTCCAGAATTATAATCTTCATAGTTCTTTTTTTTAAATAAATATTTTATTGAAAATTTTTTGGTCAACCAACACAGTACATTGTGCATTCTTTACACAACATTATAACAACACAAATAACAATGACCTATTTTATAAACAAAAAATGAATAAATAATAAATAACAAAAATGAAAACTAGCCCTAATTGGCAACTGCCTTATCACAAGTAACACTCTCCAAAAATATAATTTAACAGTCCAATATATAATTATCTGTCGCAACGACCTATACATATTATACAGTATATATTAACAACCCTGAGAGTCCTTCTGGTTCCTCCTTCCCCCCCCCCCTCCCCCCCCGGATCCTGGGCTGCTGCTGCTGCCTTCTTTTTTCCATTCCATCTATCTTTCTGCGAGATATTCGACGAACGGTTGCCACCGCCTGGTGAACCTTTGAGCCGACCCCCTTAGAACAAACTTAATCCGCTCTAGCTTTATAAACCCTGCCATGTCATTTATCCAGGTCTCCACCCCCGGGGGCTTGGCTTCTTTCCACATTAACAATATCCTGCGCCAGGCTACTAGGGACGCAAAGGCCAAAACATCGGCCTCTCTCGCCTCCTGCACTCCCGGCTCTTGTGCAACCCCAAATATAGCCAACCCCCAGCTTGGTTCGACCCGGACCCCCACTACTTTTGAAAGCACCTTTGTCACCCCCATCCAAAACCCCTGTAGTGCCGGGCATGACCAAAACATATGGGTATGATTCGCTGGGCTTCTCGAGCACCTCGCACACCTATCCTCCACCCCAAAAAATTTACTGAGCCGTGCTCCAGTCATATGCGCCCTGTGTAATACCTTAAACTGAATCAGGCTTAGCCTGGCACACGAGGACGATGAGTTTACCCTGCTTAGGGCATCTGCCCACAGCCCCTCCTCGATCTCCTCCCCCAGCTCTTCTTCCCATTTCCCTTTTAGTTCATCTACCACAGTCTCCCCTTCGTCCCTCATTTCCCTATATATATCTGACACCTTACCATCCCCCACCCATGTCTTTGAGATCACTCTGTCCTGCACCTCTTGTGTCGGGAGCTGCGGGAATTCCTCACCTGCTGCCTCGCAAAAGCCCTCAGTTGCATATACCTGAATGCATTCCCTTGGGGCAACCCATATTTCTCGGTCAGCGCTTCCAGACTCGCGAACTTCCCATCCACAAACAGATCTTTCAGTTGCGTTATTCCTGCTCTTTGCCACATTCCATATCCCCCATCCATTCCCCCCGGGGCAAACCTATGGTTGTTTCTTATCGGGGACCCCCCCAAGGCTCCAGTCTTTCCCCTATGCCGTCTCCACTGTCCCCAAATCTTCAGTGTAGCCACCACCACCGGGCTTGTGGTGTAGTTCCTCGGTGAGAACGGCAATGGGGCTGTCACCATAGCCTGTAGGCTAGTCCCCCTACAGGACGCCCTCTCTAATCTCTTCCACGCCGCTCCCTCCTCCTCTCCCATCCACTTACTCACCATTGAAATATTAGCGGCCCAATAATACTCACTTAGGCTCGGTAGTGCCAGCCCCCCCCCATCCCTGCTACGCTGTAAGAATCCCTTCCTCACTCTCGGGGTCTTCCCGGCCCACACAAAACCCATGATGCTCTTTTCAATCCTTTTTAAAAAAGCCTTCGTGATCACCACCGGGAGGCACTGAAACACAAAGAGGAATCTCGGGAGGACCACCATCTTAACCGCCTGCACCCTCCCTGCCAGTGACAGGGATACCATATCCCATCTCTTAAAATCCTCCTCCATTTGTTCCACCAACCGCGTTAAATTTAACCTATGCAATGTGCCCCAATTCTTGGCTATCTGGATCCCCAGGTAACGAAAGTCCCCTGTTACCTTCCTCAACGGTAGGTCCTCTATTTCTCTACTCTGCTCCCCTGGATGCACCACGAACAACTCACTTTTCCCCATGTTCAATTTATACCCTGAAAAATCCCCAAACTCCCCAAGTATCCGCATTATTTCTGGCATCCCCTCCGCCGGGTCTGCCACGTATAGTAGCAAATCGTCCGCATACAAAGATACCCGGTGTTCTTCTCCTCCTCTAAGTACTCCCCTCCACTTCTTGGAACCCCTCAACGCTATCGCCAGGGGCTCAATCGCCAGTGCAAACAATAATGGGGACAGAGGGCATCCCTGCCTTGTCCCTCTATGGAGCCGAAAATATGCAGATCCCCGTCCATTCGTGACCACGCTCGCCATCGGGGCCCTATACAACAGCTGCACCCATCTAACATACCCCTCTCCAAAACCAAATCTCCTCAACACCTCCCACAGATAATCCCACTCCACTCTATCAAATGCTTTCTCGGCATCCATCGCCACTACTATCTCCGTTTCCCCCTCTGGTGGGGCCATCATCATTACCCCTAACAGCCTCCGTATATTCGTGTTCAGCTGTCTCCCCTTCACAAACCCAGTTTCGTCCTCGTGGACCACCCCCGGGACACTTTCCTCTATTCTCATTGCCATTACCTTGGCCAGGATCTTGGCATCTACATTTAGGAGGGAAATAGGTCTATAGGACCCGCATTGTAGCGGGTCCTTTTCCTTCTTTAAGAGAAGCGATATCGTTGCTTCAGACATAGTCGGGGGCAGTTGTCCCCTTTCCTTTGCCTCATTAAAGGTCCTCGTCAATACCGGGGCGAGCAAGTCCACATATTTTCTATAGAATTCGACTGGGAATCCATCCGGTCCCGGGGCCTTTCCCGCCTGCATGCTCCTAATTCCTTTCACCACTTCTTCTACCTTGATCTGTGCTCCCAGTCCCACCCTTTCCTGCTCTTCCACCTTGGGAAATTCCAGCCGATCCAAGAAGCCCATCATTCTCTCCCTCCCATCCGGGGGTTGAGCTTCATATAATTTTTTATAAAATGTCTTGAACACTCCATTCACTCTCTCCGCTCCCCGCTCCATCTCTCCTTCCTCATCCCTCACTCCCCCTATTTCCCTCGCTGCTCCCCTTTTCCTCAATTGGTGTGCCAGCAACCTGCTCGCCTTCTCCCCATATTCGTACTGTACACCCTGTGCCTTCCTCCATTGTGCCTCTGCAGTGCCCGTAGTCAGCAAGACAAATTCTACATGTAGCCTTTGCCTTTCCCTGTACAGTCCCTCCTCCGGTGCTTCCGCATATTGTCTGTCCACCCTCAAAAGTTCTTGCAACAACCGCTCCCGTTCCTTACTCTCCTGCGTCCCTTTATGTGCCCTTATTGATATCAGCTCCCCTCTAACCACCGCCTTCAACGCCTCCCAGACCACTCCCACCTGGACCTCCCCATTATCATTGAGTTCCAAGTACTTTTCAATGCACCCCCTCACCCTTAGACACACCCCCTCATCTGCCATTAGTCCCATGTCCATTCTCCAGGGTGGGCGCCCTCCTGTTTCCTCCCCTATCTCCAAGTCTACCCAGTGTGGAACGTGATCCGAAATGGCTATAGCCGTATACTCCGTTCCCCTCACCTTCGGGATCAACGCCCTTCCCAGCACAAAAAAGTCTATTCGCGAGTAGACTTTATGGACATAGGAGAAAAACGAGAACTCCTTACTCCTAGGCCTGCTAAATCTCCACGGGTCTACACCTCCCATCTGCTCCATAAAATCTTTAAGTACCTTGGCTGCTGCCGGCCTCCTTCCAGTCCTGGACTTCGACCTATCCAGCCCTGGTTCCAACACCGTATTAAAATCTCCCCCCATTATCAGCTTTCCCATCTCTAGGTCCGGAATGCGTCCTAGCATCCGCCTCATAAAATTGGCATCATCCCAGTTCGGGGCATATACGTTTACCAAAACCACCGTCTCCCCCTGTAGTTTGCCACTCACCATCACGTCTCTGCCCCCGTTATCTGCCACTATAGTCTTTGCCTCGAACATTACCCGCTTCCCCACTAATATAGCCACCCCCCTGTTTTTCGCATCCAGCCCCGAATGGAACACCTGCCCCACCCATCCTTTGCGTAGCCTAACCTGGTCTATCAGTTTCAGGTGCGTTTCCTGTAACATAACCACATCTGCCTTAAGTTTCTTAAGGTGTGCGAGTACCCGTGCCCTCTTTATCGGCCCGTTCAGCCCTCTCACGTTCCACGTGATCAGCCGGGTTGGGGGGCTTCCTCCCCCCCCCCCCCCCCCCCCCCCCCCCCCCCCCCCCCCTTGTCGATTAGTCATCACCTTTTTCCAGCTCCTCACCCGGTTCCCACGCAGCTGTATCTCCCCCAGGCGGTGCCCCCCCGCCCATCCCCTCCCATACCAGCTCCCCCCTCTCCCCAGCAGCAGCAACCCAGTAATTCCCCCCTCCCACACCCCCCGCTAGATCCCCCGCTAGCGTAATTACTCCCCCCATGTTGCTCCCAGAAGTCAGCAAACTCTGGCCGACCTCGGCTTCCCCCCGTGACCTCGGCTCGCACCGTGCGATGCCCCCTCCTTCCTGCTTCTCTATTCCCGCCATGATTATCATAGCGCGGGAACCAAGCCCGCGCTTCTCCCTTGGCCCCGCCCCCAATGGCCAACGCCCCATCTCCTCCACCTCCCCTCCTCCCCCCATCACCACCGGTGGAAGAGAGAAAAGTTACCACATCGCAGGATTAGTACATAAAACTCCTCTTTCCCCCCTTTTTGACCCCCCTCTTTGCCCCCCACATTCGCCCCACCACTTTGTTCAAACGTTCTCTTTAATAACCCGCTCATTCCAGTTTTTCTTCCACAATAAAAGTCCACGCTTCATCCGCCGTCTCAAAGTAGTGGTGCCTCCCTCGATATGTGACCCACAGTCTTGCCGGTTGCAGCATTCCAAATTTTATCTTCTTTTTATGAAGCACCGCCTTGGCCCGATTAAAGCTCGCCCTCCTTCTCGCCACCTCCGCACTCCAGTCTTGATAAACGCGGATCACCGCGTTCTCCCATTTACTGCTCCGAGTTTTCTTTGCCCATCTAAGGACCATTTCTCTATCCTTAAAACGGAGGAATCTCACCACTATGGCTCTGGGAATTTCTCCTGCTCTCGGTCCTCGCGCCATCACTCGGTATGCTCCCTCCACCTCCAACGGACCCGCCGGGGCCTTCGCTCCCATTAACGAGTGCAGCATCGTGCTCACATATGCCCCGACGTCCGCTCCCTCCGCACCTTCAGGAAGACCAAGAATCCTCAGGTTGTTCCTCCTTGCGTTGTTCTCCAGTGCCTCCAACCTTTCCACACATCGTTTCTGATGTGCCTCATGCGTCTCCGTCTTCACCACCAGGCCCTGTATGTCGTCCTCATTCTCGGCTGCCTTTGCCTTCACGACCCGAAGCTCCCGCTCCTGGGTCTTTTGTTCCTCCTTTAGCCCTTCGATCGCCTGTAGTATCGGGGCCAACAGCTCTTTCTTCATTTCCTTTTTGAGCTCTTCCACACAGCATTTCAAGAACTCTTGTTGTTCAGGGCCCCATGTTAAACTGCCACCTTCCGACGCCATCTTGGTTTTTGCTTGCCTTCCTTGCCGCTGTTCTAAAGGATCCACTGCAATCCGGCCACTTTCTCCTCCTTTTTTCATCCGTATCCAGGGGGGATTCCCTTCTGGTTTACCGCACAGTGTTTTTAGCCGTCAAAATTGCCGTTGGGGCTCCTATCAAGAGCCCAAAAGTCCATTTCACCGGGAGCTGCCGAAACGTGCGACTCAGCTGGTCATCGCCGCACCCGGAAGTCATAATCTTCATAGTTCAACATCCATTTCATAATTTGAATCTCAGTAAGAGAGGTAAGATTTTCCATCTAACTTCATCATTGCTGAAAACAAACCTCACGTGAACAACTACAAGTTCTTCACGCCTTATTATCTGACTGGATTTTCAATGAATCTAAAGTTTCTATCTCCACTTAGCATTGAAATTCAGCATTCTCTATTCACTTTGTTCGTTGCTATTCTATAGTGATTTCACATTAAGTGTCACGTCATTACCCCTTTCAATTTCATCTTAATTTATTTCCACACAATTATCATCTATAATGTTCACTTAGCACCAAATTTTTCTTCCAAGGTGCAATATTTGGAACTTATCGGTATTGATTGCTATTTGCGGTTGTTCTGTCCATTCCCAGATTTTATTTAACTTATTTTGTAGGTAAAAGACTAGGGGCTGGATTCTCCGGCTAAGTGTGGTCTGAAATGGAGAATTCCCGGGCGTTTTATGACGCAGAAATCGGCGCCGAACCATAGAATCTACAGTGCAGGAGGAGGCCATTTGGCCCATCGAGTCTGCACCGGCCCTTGGAAAGAGCACCCCACTTAAGGCGACACCTCCACCCTATCCCCGTAACCCAGTTACCCCACCTAAACATTTTGGACACTAAGGGCAATTTATCATGGCCAATCCACCTAACCTGTACGTCTTTGGACTTGGGAGGAAACCGGAGCACCCGGAGAAAACCCAGAGAGACACGGGGAGGACATGCAGACTCCACACAGACAGTGACCCAGCCGGGAATCGAACTTGGGACCCTGGAGCTGCGAAGCAACTGTGCTACCGTGCTAACCACAATAATCTTTTATTGTCACAAGTAGGCTTACTGCAATTTAGTTACTGTGAAAAGCCCCAAGTCACCACATTCCGGTGCCTGTTCGGGTGGGAGGGAGAATTCAGAATGTTCAATTCACCTCACAGCACGTCTTTCGGGACCTGTGGGAGGAAACCGGACACATGGGAAGAACGTGCGTCTCCCACAGACAGAGACCCAAGTGGGAATCGAACCATGGACCCTGGTGCTGTGAAGCCACAGTGTTAACCATTGTGCTTCTGTAGCACACTCTCACTGATTCCGGGACCAGTGAGGGCCTAGCAGCGGCGCCGGGTAAAACCCCTGGCTCCCGCGCTAAAGGTGGCCGGAAAATGGCCGGACCACAGTGCGCGGACCCGACCTGCTAAATACAGTCCCATAGGACAACCCCTGCCCACCCCCTGGCCACCTCCCACCAGTCCCCCTAGCCCTCGCAGAAGCCCCCCTGCCAGTGGCACGGCTCCTGTCTGACTGTGACGGCGCTGACCGAGTCCGCGGCCGCCATGCCAGGCTCCTGACCGCTCAGACCACACGTCAACCACGCGGTCGGGAACTTGGCCCATCGGGGACGGAGCATCGGGGGAGGGCCATTTTGGAGGGGCGGAGTCTCAAAACCGGCATCAAACCGCCGCTCCCCCTGATTTGGGCGTTGGAAGGGATTCTCTGCCTGATCGCCGATTACGATCTCACCGCGGGCAACGGAGAATCCCGCCTTACTTCTTTTAATTCTACTCCATGAGCACAATCCTTCCCCCCACAACCCATTTCACCAGCCTGGTATTCTTAACACATTTTATTAGTTTTGAGTTTCTGCCCAAATAAGTGGCATCATAGGACACTGGCCTTTCACACTTCTACATTCTTGCAGAAGCATAGTCGACAAATGTTTATGGGCCCTTGACTTGCCAACTCTCCTGAGGCTTCTGAGCGGTCGTCACACATGCTACAGGGGCAGCACGGTAGCACAGTGGTTCGCACTATTGCTTCACGGCACCAGGATCCTGTCGTGTTGGGTGTTCTAGTGTACAAACGATCCAACACGGCTGGAGATGGTGTAACTCAATTTTATTTACTACTTAACTATAACAGCACACTGCTAACTTGGGTACGTGCATTATCAGCTAATCTGTGGACCCTGTCCTATTACTATCTGGGTGAGGCACTCAGCACATGGTGAATGTCTGAGTGGCAGGCTCTGAGCTCGGTGCTCTGAGCTGGCTGCTGCTGGAATGAGCGGGAACTGTAGTGTCACCTGTTTTTATAGTGCATGTGCTCTCACTGGTGATTGGCTGCGATGTTGTGTGTGTGTTGGTTGGTCCTACTGCATGTCCATCTGTGTGTGTGTGTGATTGCACCATGATATGCTGATCTAAATATCATGACATCCCCCCTTTTCACAAAGAATATGTGCCTACATGATAATAAATAAAGAAGTGTGGTGAGTGCATCTAATCGTGTGTGTGCAATATTTACAACAATATGTACATGTGGCTATACTATATACGCAGGAAGGTGCCAGGTGCAGAAACTAACTATGTTACACCAAGAACGAAACCAATGTAATTAACAAACAATAACAAAATTTTAAACAGTGTGGCAAAAAGCCTGAAACAGTATGCCAGAACAAGTCAGTGAGTCCAATATGAAAAGGTTCATAAATTATGTCTCTCAGGTGGGCGACAAATTCGGGTTGACCGTCAGGGTGGCACACCACTCGTCATCCGGATCAATGCTGTGCACTGACAGCGGCTGGTGCATTCGACTCGGGGACAGCTTGTTCTTGTTGATGACAGCAACGCGGAAGGGCGCCCTGTCCTCCGTGTCATTGGTCTGTGTGACGTCGGGATCGGACTCGGTGAACGTGGGTTGAATTGCCGAACGATTCTGCGAGGCTGGTTAAATGGGTACGAGTTGGCAGGGTGAGCTGCTCGACAGCAGGCAGCGTAGTGGCCCAACCTGCCACAGTGTAGGCATTGTCGTGCTTTGGCAGGACATTGCCGCTTTAAATGGGCGGAGCCACAGTTGCCGCACGTCGTGACGTCAGTGCGTTCGTTGCGCCACCGTGTGCTCTCACTGGTGATTGGCTACGATGTTGTGTGTGTGTTGGTTGGTCCTACTGCATGTCCATCAGTGTGTGTGTGATTGCACCATGATATGCTGATCTAAATATCATGACAGATCCCAGGTTTGATTCCCGGCTTGGGTCACTATCTGTGTGGAGTCTGCACATTCTCCCTGTGTCTGCGTGGTTTTTCTTCAGGTGCTCCGGTTTCCTCCCACAGTCCCAAAAGACGTGCTGTTAGGTGAATTGGGCATTCTGGATTCTCCCTCTGTGTACCTGAACAGGTGCCGGAATGTGGCGACTGGGTCTTTTCACAGTAACTTCACTGCAATGTTAATGTAAGCCTACTTGTGACAATAAAGATTATTATTATTACAGCGCATCAGGTGGAGATAGGAACCCCGAAGGGGTGGACGGTTGGAGGGCTGACTGGTCCCAGGAACCAGTTGTAGTCCGGAAAGGTATCGCACTCCTGGAAAGAGTGATCCCATCACTGGTGGAGATGCAGTGCCAGGAGGGGCTTCAGCAACCTTCCAGCGTTTGCAGCTGCAGCTGGAGGAATCCAAGCGCCTTCAGGTGCAGGAGATGGTGTCGCCAATGCGTGGTACCCAGGCCAACACTGAGCGGGTGGCATCCACAGTGGAAACCTTGGGTAAAAAGTCATAGCCATGACTCAAGATGTCCAAGGCTGGGGCGCACTGTGTGGTCAATGGCTGAGGCTCAGGAGAGGGGAGCCCGTTCACAGGCCGCCATGTACCGAGCCTACATGGTCATTGCTGTGACGCTCCAGAGCTTGGCCCAATCACAAAGGATGACTGTGTTGAGAGCATTTGCTGGGCGTTGACTGACCTGAGCTAGGTGCTGAGGAACCTGGGTACAGTGCCAGAGAGACATGACCAAGGCAGTGAGGGATATATCTCACTCGCTGAGTGGCATGGCCCAGTCTCAGTGCTCCATGGCTGAGGGCATCGAGACCATGGCTCAGGCAAGTGCGGGCCTCCGGGGCTGGCATGGCCAGGTGATGGCGCAGCCTCTGGAGCTCAATCCGGCCTCACCCACTATCCCATGGAGGAGCCCGGAGGCCATCGAGCACCCTGTGGAAGGAGGGCCTGTGCCGGTGACTTCTGCATGGGGAACACATCTGAATCCCCCCCACCTGACACTGGCGCATCTGACTGGCAGTGGGCAGAACAGGGTGGCACCTCATCACCTTTGGCACCTGAAAGACGGCCGGGCCCAACCAGGTCCAGATCTTCCAAAGGACAGCTGCCAAAAGCACCTCAGATCGGGGGGGGGGGGGGATACGCATCAGGCTGCTTCCACGTCTGTTGTGCTGTCTTGGGTCACACCTAAAAGGAGTGATAGGCCACATAAGGTAAGAACGTTAGACACCAGTTAAGTTGGTTCGGGAGCAGCACATAGGTGGTAAGGGTCAGGGTTCAATATTAAACACCTTTGTACCAAAACTGCGACCTGGCTCAAACCTCTGTGTGAAGGGTGTGAGGGCTGGGCTGGGCTGGGCTGGGCTGGGTGTGCCAGTTTGGGGGGGGGTGGGGGGGTGGGGGTGATGTGGTGGGAGGTTGGTGGTGTGGATATTCCACCTGAGGTCACCCTCCGAGGTGTCAGGGAACGGGGCCAGAATTGTGAGGCCGTCTTGAAGGACAGCTTACCCAGTAAGTGACCCATCACCATTCACCATTTCCATAATTCACCCCCCCCCACCCCCACTCCCCCCCCCCCCCCCACCCCCACTCCCCCCCCCCCCCCCCACTCCTCCCCCCCCCCACCCCCACTCCCCCCCCCCCCACTCCCCCCCCCCCCACCCCCACCCCCACTCCCCCCCCCCCCCACCCCCACTCCCCCCCCCCCCCCCACTCCCCCCCCCACCCCCCCCCCCCCCAGGAGTTTTGGGCCCATGAGATGGAACGGCCGTCATCCATGCAGGGATCACCCAAGCAGACAGTGGAATGTGATCCCGAAGGATGGAATCCGACTTTGTCAAGTGATGAGGATCACCAGAGCTCATCTCAGAACGATTCGTCATCATCTTCCATCCTGTGGACAAGACCCGCTGACACTGCCAACCCGGGACCAACACCCTATTGTGATGCTGGTAGGACTCTCAGTGGGAGGGGGTGGGAAGCTGGGGTGTTGGAATTGAGTGAAGGGAGGAGGGACAGGGGAGGATGTGAGTGGCTATGGAGGGCAGGCACCACTTGGAAGGAAGTGGGGTGGTGGTTGGGGAGAGTAGGGAGAGGTGGGACAGGGTGACGGAGGTGCTGGTGGCCAGGCCTCTTCGCTGGAAAATCTGGAGGTGATGGGGATGCCCTGTGTGCGGGCAGCCCTGGGACACACGTTGGCTGGCCTGCCATGCCAGCCAGGACTCCATGCCCGCATCGTCCTGGGCAACCTCCTCATCTGATGAGGCCTGGTGCTCTTCCTCCTCCTCAAGAATGTCCCACCTCTGCTGCACGATGTTGTGCAGGATGCAGTAGACCACCACAATGTTCGAGACCCCACTGGGGTTATATTGGAGCACCCCACCGGATCGGTCCAGATTTCGGAACCACACCTTTAGCACGCCAATGCATCACTCGATGATGCTCCTGGTCGCTGCATGGGGGTCATTGTAGCGGTTTCTGTCTCGGTCTGGGGCCTCCTGACAGGCATCATTAGCCACAGAATCAGCAGGTAACCCTTGTCACCCAATAGCCAATTCCTCAACCGGGGGAACGACTCGAAGGTGCCAGGAACCGACGAGTGCGCCAGGATGTAAAGGTCGTGCACGCTGCCCGGGTATCGAGCGCAGACGTGCAAGATGTGCAGCTGGTGGTCGCACACCGACTGCACATTCAGGGAGTGGAAAAGCTTCCTGTTGATAAAGGGCTCTCCTTGTTGAATTGGTTCTCATTAGGGGACATGTATCCCATGTATCACCCCCTGGATTTGGGGCATGCAAGTGTGTTGTCCTGCCAGCAGGGTGACAGCTGGTTGTACGGTGGGGAGGGTTACAGTGTGCCACCAATCGCCTCCACACTTAGAGCCTTGTGTGCGGCCAGGTCCTCCAGATGGGGGTGAGGCAAAGAAGTGCGCATCTGTTGGGAGCGGAACTGCAGTGTGATGTGGGTCTTGGGTGTGCCACACAGGTTGTGCCAACCTGACTGGGGCAGGATGGATGGAAGCAGGGGTGAGGTGGGCAGACAGGGCTTGGGGACAGCTGGTGATCCTGCAGAATGGGCTGGCTGATCGTGTCACTGGTGAGGCCTCTGTCCTGAGAGGGGCAGTGTGCCACGGAGGGTGCCAAAGGCCATGGTTGCAGGTGTCCTTTGTTTGGGGTGAGCTCTGCTATTTCCCTGCTTGCCCTGCAGTGGGGCTAAGCTTCTGATGAGGGAACTGAGGGGTGCCAACACCTGGTAGGCTACTGGTTGAACTTTGCCACGCCCATCCCATTGATGGGTCAGCTGGGGTTTGAGGGATTTGGGAGGGGCGGCCTGTGTGGCCTTCCAAATATCCAGAAGCTCTGTGAACATTTGCAGGACATAGTGAACAGTCAGAGTGTGAACAGCCAGGGGCCTGTAACTTGTACCAAATGGGCACCTTTAAAACAAATTCTGCAGTAATGGCAGTCTGAGCCAGGTCACCCCGATCCTGAGGGGGTCACCCTGAATCCACGGAGCTGTCACCAAGTCACTCCCCAAAACTCCCCTCGACCCTGGCAGCAACATCCCAGAAATCACTACAATGTCTGAGAGTTTTTAAGACTTTACTTACCTTCTCTCTCTCCCTCAGCAGGCAAGGCGTCCAATCCCCGCTTGTAAATACCTGTAGTAAACCATGCCTGCGTGCCTTAGAACATGGAACATAGAACATACAGTACAGAAGGAGGCCATTCGGCCCATCGAGTCTGCACCGACCCACTTAAGCCCTCACTTCCACCCTAGCCCAATAACCCCTCCTAACCTTTTTGGACACTAAGGGCAATTTATCATGGCCAATCCACCTAACCTGCACGTCTTTGGACTGTGGGAGGAAACTGGAGCACCCGGAGGAAACCCACGCACACACGGGGAGAACATGCAGATTCCGCACAGATTTCCATCTGAGAGGGTCGGAGAATTGCAGAGGCCTGGAGCATACTAGGTTCAACCTGCTAATAACATGTAAATGAATGTAAATGCCGGTTTTGCATGCCTCCACTAGCACGGGGAGCAAGCCTCATTATCACCACCAGTGAGGGACTGGAGCATGGCGTTTGATTCGCTGGCGGATGTTAACCTCGATTTTGGCCGGACGCCCGATTCTCCGTCCAATCAGGGAGGGAGGATTTAGCCAATGTGTCACAAGGATGGATCTGTTGGCTGACTGATGGCTGGAGCATGGGGGAAAGTCATGTGATGAAACTTCCAGGAATACATTTAAGCACGGTTGACTACTCTAATAGGACTGAATTTAAAACACTCAAAACCATTCACTAACGCGGAGTTAAACTTGGGTCTGTGGTCGGTGAGCTGTACTGTTTTCACTCTGATTGAAAAGACCTGCAGGTTGTGTAATGGGATTTACACAAGTTTCCTGGGTCAGCTCGAATGTATATATGTCAGTGTGCTGATTAATGTCAATCTGTGGAAAATGGGGGTAGTTTGCTGGAGTAAATTAGAATCCAGGCTGATATGCTCCATTCTTCGACCCCTGTACCCCCATACCACTTGGTATACAATTGCTAACCTATCATTTACTCAATCCCTCTTCAGGTAAAATGGCCAACAATGTTTGCATGCCAGGTCACTGGGAAGGCTACCTTTCTTTAGGAACCCGATGAGAAAAATGCGATGAAACTAATAGCTACCATTTGAACAGACAGCCTGTTGATCAGTGGGTTCAGCGGAATGGCTGGAGTGAACCTAGTTATGGGCCAGGGCTTAGAGAACCCCAAAGTGTATCATGGAGTTCACCTGACCCACAACCTTTAATAGCGTGTGGTTATGGTGTAGCTCTTATTAGCCTTAGTTTTATTAGCTCTAATTATGTCACCTTTGCTCACGAGTCGCCAGGTATCTTTCTGATACCGCCACGTGGTTCAAGCTGTAGTTATGATTAATAAGACAGCACACCGCTTAGTAAGATTAATATCAACGGTCATTTATTATGTACAGCAATAAATACTTACACAATAATCCTACTTTCTAGACTACTACCTACCACTACTGGCCAATACTTAACTTTTGGGAATGACCCACCAGGTCAGGGAAACGAATGGCTTATCGAATTGGGTCTGGCCTGCGGGATTCAAAGGCTGATACAGGTCGATGGCTAGGCGTCTCTATCGGGTAGCGATCGCTGGAGTCAAACTTACGGTTGCTGGTCGATGGTTCTTGCGAAGGTTGCGAGCAGGAGAAGAAGGGAGAGAAGGGGTCGATCTGAACTTGGCCCCTCACTTTATAGGTCCCAGGGGCCTCCCGCCTCTCGGGGCGGATCTTGACCCTGAGTCCCAAGTGATTGGACTTGTTCCCAATCACTGGGTTCGATATGCTCCAATAAAGGGGCGATTCCTTGATCGGGGGCTGGTCGTTCACCTGTCTTTGTCTCGGCCACAGCTGGCGCCGAGAGGTCTGGATCGGCATTCAATTGCTAATATGTTGCAATTGTTCCCGGGGATAGCCGATTAAACTCCAGATGTCTGTGTTGATGTGCTGCTAATGGTCGCAGGTATCGATCTGGGCCGACTTCCCCAGAGCCGAATACGCTGTTCTGTCTGCAGCTGTCCGTTTGTGCCCTGTTGGCTGCTTCTTCCATCAGCCTTTTCGGTTAGCCATTTTATATCAGGTTTTGGCCAAATTAATCATGAATCAGCCATTTTAGGTGGCTACATTGGAGAGCACAAGGGCCTACTTTCCAGGTGTGGTGCAACAGAGAGCTAAAATACTTTTAAATTAAACAATGTTTATTTATGAAACCAGTTAACGCTTTATAAACCCACAGTAAACATCTTAACAACTATCAACACCAATCATCCCCACAGATACAATATTCTATAAGTAACCCTTAATCTTTACTTGCAACATCCAAAAGACAAAGACCCTTTTAAACACAGAGATCAAGTTTAAATTCACTACTGAGAGCAGTTATCACTTTGAAATCACTCAAATGATCTGGACACAGTCTTTAGATTGCTGAGAGAGATCCTTATACAGCTGTTTGCTTTTCCTGCAGCTATCCAGCTCTCAAAACAAAACTAGCTGCTAGCCCAAAGCGAAAGTGAAAGACAGACAGCCCAGCTCCACCCACATTCTGACATCACTGCAGCTATGTGACAAACACCCATTTCTTAAAGGTACTCTCACATGACAATTTACCCAATATTGTCACCTCTTGGGGCAGCAACACTTGGCAGGCCTCCGGCCCCACCCTCGGTACAGCACTAGAACAGGGAAGGTAACATCAGGCTGCCAATGAACAAGCTCCAAACATTTATCCGGCAATGGATCTTTGTCAGGCCCAAACTGCCATGCGAGAAGGCAGTGTCAGATTTGTGACCCTTTGGGGAGCATGAGCAACCAACCAATACGTGAAGCTGACTACTTAAGTTACACAGAAAAGAAGTCTGAGAATAGTTGAAACAAAAGCACATGGATCCACTCAGGCAAAACCTGGTGCTAGGAAAGAATAGGTGGACTTGTATTAACCTTGTACTTCATTGCAATAAAATAAATTAAGTACCGATCTTATGCTTTATCATTCATGGGGGTCAGAGTTATACAGAAAAAAAAAACATTTTTTTGTTACTGACTTATATATTCACACGATGATTATTATAAACTCATGTAAGGGGGCCAAGAAACAGATGTATTTTCATGTAATATAGTTTGAAGAATGTCCCTTTATTTTCCTGAAGCTGAAGGATGAAGGAGGTCAGCCTCGGTCTTCAAAGATACGTTGTGTGCACAAGAGTAGATTTCAGCATTGAGATGTATTCCGATGGCAGTCATGGAGAAATCCTCTTTGATCAACTCCATCATGATGTTTTGCTGCTGTAAGTTGTAGCTCCATATGAGCCTGATGTTCCTTGCCAGCAATATCAAAGTCCAGACTTTTTTATAAAGTAGCAAAGGGCACAGCAGGCTATAACTATTTCTGACATACAATCTAGGACATTTTGCAGAACTCCTCTTGCACGACTCAGATAGAATATGCTGGTCCTCAGCGGTAGACTCATGGGCTGCTACACAGGCCCTCTCAGTGGAATCATCATACAAGGGAGAATGGAGGAATGTACATCTATGGTTGGCATGTAGGATCCTTTGCATGTTGTCACAAAGTCTGTACATTAAGGCAGTGGAGGTAATTGAGGGAGTAAATTAGGGAACTGCAAAGGAATATGTGTGCCTTTGATTACACCTTTACCTTGGGGAATCCAGCAACCCTATCAAATTCTATTGTCCTTTATTTCTGTTACTTTACTGTGCGGAATATGTTGATGCATTATCCAGTTCCCCTGCAAAGTATGTCAGTTATCTGATGAATTCATACACACACTGCAGCCTACTTAATATTACAGGCACAAAGGTAGTCTGTGCAATTTAAACATTCATCACCTCAGGAAGAACTGTTGGTCAGACCTTTCTGAATCCATGCTGACTGCTATTAACTAGTTTAACTGTCTTGTACAAATGAAACCAGGTTTACTCTTGATAATCAATTCCACAGGAAGGCGTCGAGCGAGGGAACCGTGGTTTACCAAAGAAGTGGAATCTCTTGTTAAGAGGAAGAAGGAGGCCTATGTGAAGATGAGGTGTGAAGTTTCAGTTGGGGCGATGGATAGTTACAAGGTAGCGAGGAAGGATCTAAAGAGAGAGCTAAGACGAGCAAGGAGGGGACATGAGAAATATTTGGCAGGTAGGATCAAGGAAAACCCAAAAGCTTTCTATAGGTATGTCAGGAATAAGCGAATGACTAGGGAAAGAGTAGGACCAGTCAAGGACAGGGATGGGAAGTTGTGTGTGGAGTCTGAAGAGATAGGCGAGATACTAAATGAATATTTTTCGTCAGTATTCACTCAGGAAAAAGATAATGTTGTGGAGGAGAATGCTGAGACCCAGGCTAATAGAATAGATGGCATTGAGGTACGTAGGGAAGAGGTGTTGGCAATTCTGGACAGGCTGAAAATAGATAAGTCCCCGGGTCCTGATGGGATTTATCCTAGGATTCTCTGGGAGGCCAGGGAAGAGATTGCTGGACCTTTGGCTTTGATTTTTATGTCATCATTGGCTACAGGAATAGTGCCAGAGGACTGGAGGATAGCAAATGTGGTCCCTTTGTTCAAAAAGGGGAGCAGAGACAACCCCGGCAACTATAGACCGGTGAGCCTCACGTCTGTAGTGGGTAAAGTCTTGGAGGGGATTATAAGAGACAAGATTTATAATCATCTAGATAGGAATAATATGATCAGGGATAGTCAGCATGGCTTTGTAAAGGGTAGGTCATGCCTCACAAACCTTATCGAGTTCTTTGAGAAGGTGACTGAACAGGTAGACGAGGGTAGAGCAGTTGATGTGGTGTATATGGATTTCAGCAAAGCGTTTGATAAGGATCCCCACGGTAGGCTATTGCAGAAAATACGGAGGCTGGGGATTGAGGGTAATTTAGAGATGTGGATCAGAAATTGGCTAGCTGAAAGAAGACAGAGGGTGGTGGTTGATGGTAAATGTTCAGAATGGAGTTCAGTTACAAGTGGAGTACCACAAGGATCTGTTCTGGGGCCGTTGCTGTTTGTCATTTTTATCAATGACCTAGAGGAAGGCGCAGAAGGGTGGGTGAGTAAATTTGCAGACGATACTAAAGTCGGTGGTGTTGTCGATAGTGTGGAAGGATGTAGCAGGTTACAGAGGGATATAGATAAGCTGCAGAGCTGGGCTGAGAGGTGACAAATGGAGTTTAATGTAGAGAAGTGTGAGGTCATTCACTTTGGAAGGAATAACAGGAATGCGGAATATTTGGCTAATGGTAAAGTTCTTGGAAGTGTGGATGAGCAGAGGGATCTAGGTGTCCATGTACATAGATCCCTGAAAGTTGCCACCCAGGTTGATAAGGTTGTGAAGAAGGCCTATGGAGTGTTGGCCTTTATTGGTAGAGGGATTGAGTCCCGGAGTCAGGAGGTCATGTTGCAGCTGTCCAGAACTCTGGTACGGCCGCATTTGGAGTATTGCGTACAGTTCTGGTCACCGCATTATAGGAAGGACGTGGAGGCTTTGGAGCGGGTGCAGAGGAGATTTACCAGGATGTTGCCTGGTATGGAGGGAAAATCTTATGAGGAAAGGCTGATGGACTTGAGGTTGTTTTCGTTGGAGAGAAGAAGGTTAAGAGGAGACTTAATAGAGGCATACAAAATGATCAGGGGGTTAGATAGGGTGGACAGTGAGAGCCTTCTCCCGCGGATGGAAATGGCTGGCACGAGGGGACATAGCTTTAAACTGAGGGGTAATAGATATAGGACAGAGGTCAGAGGTGGGTTCTTTACGCAAAGAGTAGTGAGGCCGTGGAATGCCCTACCTGCTACAGTAGTGAACTCGCCAACATTGAGGGCATTTAAAAGTTTATTGGATAAACATATGGATGATAATGGCATAGTGTAGGTAAGATGGCTTTTGTTTCGGTGCAACATCGTGGGCCGAAGGGCCTGTACTGCGCTGTATCATTCTATGTTCTATGTTCTATGTTCTATTACATGCAGCAGAGCGAAGACTAATGTGTCTGTAGTTGTCCGTGCGTTTTGTCACTTGTTTTGAAAATGTACCCCACTTTTTCTGGCTTCCATTCTACTCGATAACTCTCAAGTCCCAAGGCGGGATGGTCAAGGCTGATGGAGGAAAGGTCAAAGGTGCTGGTTTCCAGTTCAGTATCAGTGCAGGAGTGTACTGGGGCATAGCTGCAATGACACAAAGAGGTCTCCAGAGTACAGGTTGAGGACGGAAGTGCCCACGGTGGGGTGGGTAGAGATTAGGATGTGGCCAATGCAAAGTATAGGGCTCCCCATTAGCCAAATGTTGTCAGGTCATGAGTGTGGATCAGACCTTTGCCTGCTTTGTGTCCGCAGTCTACCTCAGCCAGAGAAGTTGGGTCAGGTGCATCTCATGTTGCTGCCAGCTTTGGCATATTTGGACAGAAACCAGTAGAGGGTGCCCTATGGCCAGGCACAACAGTGGTCAGAATGCCAACAAGGTGTGCCAGCAGAGAGACAGGCAGTTCAGGGTGATGGCAACCAGGGGCCAGTGAGACAAGGAGCAGTGGCATGAAATTGAATAACTATTTGCAAATGTCAGAGAGCAACATCCGAGATGACTAAGGATGTCAAGGGATTCTGTTACTCACCAGCTGCTTCAGGGATGACCTCGGTTCCCATGTACTGGAAGGCAATCCAACATCAGTAGCTTTAAAAGTTACCGTGACGCTGAATTTCCATGTCACAGATTGCTCCAGGGCTGAGGATATGTAACATCTCGCTGTCAGACAGTCACAAATCAATCAGGGAGGTCACCAATGCCTGTTAAAAAGAACCAATGATTTGGACAATTCACCATGGACTTGAAGAGCCAGGCAGCCAGTGCTATGCGATTTGGTGCTATTGTTGGATTTCCATAGCTACAAGGGACAATTGATTACATACATGATGGGCTATGAGCTCCCAGGGATCTCCCGCGGATGGAAATGGCTAGCACGAGGGGACATAGCCTTAAACTGAGGGGTAATAGATATAGGACAGAGGTCAGAGGTAGGTTCTTTACTCAAAGAGTGGTGAGGCCGTGGAATGCCCTACCTGCAACAGTAGTGAACTCGCCAACATTGAGGGCATTTAAAAGTTTATTGGATAAGCATAGGGATGATAATGGCATACTGTAGGTAGATGGCTTTTGTTTTTTGACTTCCCATGTCGGTGCAACATCGTGGGCCGAAGGGCCTGTACTGCGCTGTATCGTTCTATGTTCTATGTTCTATGTTCTATCTCGGGATCTTCACTCCCTCATGTGCAGCTGGTTTGTGACCACTGAAATTGGATCCTGCAGGTGTGTGCTCACTTCCCAGGGAGCTCTCATGATTCTGACCTCCTCTTTCAGCTTCCACCACTGTTTGCTTCCCTTCAGCAACTGCAGTGATGGCTCCTAAAGGGACGTTCTCTGAATACTTGGCTCATGACATGTGTCCACGTAACCCAGTGGAGGAATGGCACAATGTCTCCCATTCTTCACCAAGGGGCGCAGTATAACAGGCCATTGCACTGCTGACAATGAGATTCTGCTGCCTGGAATGCTCAGGCAGAGAACTGCAGACGCAACCTCAGATAGTCCCCAGGATCATTGTGGCCTGCGGCCCCTACACAACTTCATATAGAAAAGGGGTGAGTAATTTCCAAATGGAGCTGGAGGCCTCCTCAATAAAGGAAGAAGGGGAAGCGCCTGATGATCCTGAGGGGCTGCAGGGTGGGGAGCTGGAGATGTCAGGACGATGGAGTAACAAGGCAGACAGGCTCATGACAGCATCATTGAAACTTGATTCCAATAACAGTGAGACCCCTGCAAGATACCTTGATCTCCTCAATAACATTGCAGCGTAAGTGCCAGCAGACCCAACACACGGCTTCCAGCTCACCCTACATACCTGCGACCTCTGACACCGAGATGCAAAGGTGCTGCAGGCTCTTGTCACATGCAAGCCCATATGCACGGTTTCATCAAATGCACACATACTTGTCAGCTAGGTTCCAAACCTCTGGATTTACCAAGATTGACGAAAATAGAAACCTTCAAGTGTGAAAAGACGCAGAGATGTCACTACCTCTGAGCCACACAATTAGTGGTGTTTCCATGTCACCCATCATTGATCAGCAGTGAAGTGCCTTGCTCTAAATGCAACTGATTAACACTACACCTTAATCCAACCCCAACATGAAAATGAAATGAAATGAAAATCGCTTATTGTCACAAGTCGGCTTCAATGAAGTTACTGTGAAAAGCCCCTAGTCGCCACATTCCAGCGCCTGTTCGGGGAGGCTGGTACGGGAATTGAACCGTGCTGCTGACCTGCCTTGGTCTGCTTTCAAAGCCAGTTCTTTAGCCCTGTGCTAAACCAGCCCCTCATGTGTTTTATTGAGCCAGGGCTAGGCAAGAGAGGGCGGCACCTGGATCTCCTCCTTGGTCCCGGAATCCTGGAATCAGGGGGATGCCATCGTGCACCAACAGGGGGAAGAAGTGCCAGCAAGCTGCCCTAGGAGCAACATCTTTGGGCATTGAAAGGGTGCTCGCCACTCCTCTCATCTGCCAGAACTGAGGTGGACGCATGGCCCATTGCCTGAGATAACCTTGGCTGCAATCCTCTGGTGGTCTGAAGCCTAGAGGGCTCCAGCATGATGAGGATTTCCTGAACAGATCGCACTCTCTTCAATCTCACCTGCTGGAGGCGGCCGGGTCACTGGCAGATGAGAGGAGTGGCAGAGCACCCTTTCAATGCCCAGAGATGTTGCTCCTGGGGCAGCTTGCTGGCACTTCTTCCCCCCCGTTGGTGCACGATGGCATCCCCCTGATTCCAGGATTACGGGACCGAGGAGGAGATCCAGGTGCCTCCCTCTCTTGCCTAGCCATGGCTCAATAAAACACATGATCAGAGTGAGGGAATGAACGACAGAGTGATGGGTGAGTGGAGCCGAGGTGATAAAAGAACACAAGAAAGAGTGAGATTAAGAGCAGAGGGTTAGTTTGGAGTTTGAAGTTTCTGTGGTGACATCAGGATTGAAAAGTGATGCAGGGCAAGTGGAAGTAGTTGATAGGGTGAATATGGTCATGTAAGTATTTATGACTTTTATCATTTATAGTTTGTAGGGTCTATATTTTGTGGTCTATAGTTTGTAAGAGCTAGAGTCTGCAGTAATGAGGACCAAGGAAGAAGGACCTGAGAGAAATTGATATTATTTCATATTAAGTATCTTCCAAAAGATATGTCATGGCAGGTGAGCTCAAAGCCTGCTCCTCCAGCCTTATGTGGGAAGCTGGGAACATTTCCAATGCCTTGGAGCCAACATGTGTGCAGGAGATATCTCCAGCTGTAGCTTCTGGAAACCCAAGTTTTGGAGCTGGAGCAGCAGCCTGGAGCGACAGTGATGGAACAGCGATGTATTTCCAAGTCAGGTTAGTGAATGACTTGGAGGGGAACCTTCAGCTGGTGGGGTTCCCAGGTATCTGCTTCTCTTGTCCTTCTAGATAGTAGTGATCGTGGGTTTGGAAGGTGGTGTCTAAGAAGGTGCTGTCCTTGGTGAGTGACACAGTGCAAATTATAGATAGTACACACGGCTTCCACCGTTCATTGGTGCTGGAGGTTTGAATGTTTATGCAAGAGGGAGCAATAAAGTAGGCTGCTTTGTCCTGGATGATGTTGAGCTCCTTGAGTGTTGTTGGAGCTGTACTCATCCCGGCAAATGGAGAATATTCCATTCCACTCCTGACTTGTGCCTTATAGATGGTGGACAGACTCTGGGAGGTCAGAAGGTGAGTTGCTCACCGTAGGATTCCTAGCCTCTGGCCTGCCCTGGTAGCCAATGTGGCTAGTCCAGTTCAGGTTCTGATCAATGGTAACCCCCAGGATGTTGATTGTGGAGGATTCAGCGATGGTAATGCCATTGAAGTCAAGGAGCAATGGTTAGATCCTTTCTTGTGAGAGATGGTCATTGCCTGGCACTTGTGTGGCAATGTAACTTGCCACTTATCAGCCCAAGCCTGGATATTGTCCAGGTCTTGTTGCATTTGGACATGGATTTCTTCAGTGTCTGAGGAGTCGCGAATGGTACTGAACATTGTGCAGTCAACCGCAAACATCCCCACTTCTGACCTTATGATGGAAGGGCGGTCATTGATGAAGCAACTGAAGATAGTTGGGCCTGGGACACTACCCCAAGGAAGTCCTACAGTGATGTCCTGGAGCTGAGACGATTGACCTCCAACCACCACAAACATCTTCCTTTGTGCCAGGTATGGCTCCAACCAGCGGAGAGTTTCCCCCCTGATTCCCACTGACTCCAGTTTATGTAGGGCTCCTTGATGCCATACTCGGGCAAATGCTTGATCTCACCTCACCTCTGGCATTCAGCTCTTTTGTCCATGTTTGAATCAAGGCTGTAATGAAGTCAGGCACTGAGTAACCCTGGCAGAACTCAAACTGAGCAGGTTATTGCTGAGTCACTACCACTTGATAGCAGTGTTGATGATTCCTTCCATCACTTTGCTGATAATGGGAAAGTAGACTGATAGGCTATAATTGGCTGGGTTGCATTTGTCCTGTTTCATGTGTACAGGACATACCTGGGCAATTTTCCCCATTGCTGGATAGATGCCAATGTTGTAGCAGTACTGGAACAGCTTGGCTAGAGGTGAGGCACGTTCTGGAGTACAAGTCTTCAGTACTTTTGCTGGAATATTGGCAGAACCCATAGACTTTGCAGTATCCAGTACCTTCAGCTGTTTCTTGATGTCACATAGAGTGAATTGTATTGGCTGAAGACTGACACTGTGATGCTGGGGACCTCCAGAGGAGACTAAGATGGATCATCCACTCGGCACTTCTGGCTGAAGATTGTTGCGAATGCCTCAGCCTTGTCTTTTTCACAAATGTGCTGGGCTCCTCCATCATTGAGGATGGGAATATTTGTGGAACCTCCTCCAGTGAGTTGTTTAATTGTCCACCACAATTCACGGCTGAATGTGGCAGGACTGCAGAGCTTAGATCTGATGCGTTCATTGTGGAATTGCTTAACTCTGTCTATTACTTGCTGCTTATGCTGTTGGGCACACAAGTAGCCCTGTGTTGGAGCTTCAACAGGTTAACACCTCATTTTTCGGAATGCCTGATGTTGCTCCTGACATGCTCTCCTGCACTTTTAATTGAACCAGAGTTGATCCCCTGGCTTGGTGGTAATGGTAGAGTGGGGGGATATGCTGGGCCGTGAGGTTGCAGATTGTGGGTAAATACAATTCTGATGACCCATAGCGCCTCATGGATGCCAGTCTTGAGTTGCTAGATCTGTTCGAAGTCTATCCCATTTAGCACGGTGATAGTGTCTCCACAAGGATTGTGTGATGGTCACTTTTAACGATACTGTCATGGACAGATGCATCTTCAGCAGGCAGGATGGTAACGATGTGGTCAAGTATATTTTTCCCTCTTGTTGGTTCCTGCATATAGTATCTCATAGAAACTTATACAATTCTAACGGGGGTGGCATGGTGGCGCAGTGGTTTGCACTGCTGCCTCACAGTCAGCACTGCTGCCGAGAATCTGGGTTCGATCCCGGCCCAGGGTCACTGTCCATGTGAAGTTTGCACACTCTCCCCAGGTCTGCGTGAGTCTCACCCCCACAATCCCAGAAATGTGCAGCTGAGGTAGATTGGCCACGCTAAATTGCCCCTTAATTGGAAAAAAATTAATTGGGTACTCTGAATTTAAAAAAATAAGTAAATAAAATTCTCACAGGGCTAGACAGGGTGGATGCAGGAAGAATGTTCCTGATGTCTGGGGAGTCCAGAACCAGGAGTTGCGGTCTTAGGATACGGGATAGACCACTTAGGACTGGGGTGAGGAGAAGTTTCTTCACCCAGAGAGTGGTGAGCCTGTGCAATTTGTTACCACTGAAAGCAGTTGAGGCCAAAACATTGTATGTTTTCAAGAAGTAGTTAGGTATAGCCCTTGGAGCTAAAGGGATCAAAGAATATGGGGGGGAAAGCAGGAAAGGTTACTGAGGTGGATAATCAACCATGATCATAATGAATGGCGGAGTAGGTTCGAAGGAACACATGGCCTACTCCTGCTCTTATTTTCTATGTATCTATGAAGGTTTGAATGCAGCCACTGAGTATTCTGCTGGATCTGACTCTCCCGGGCAGTCAGCAACCTCTCCATGTAGGAAGTGTTGAAATGTTGGGGCCGCGCCTTGTTTGGACTCCTCCACATTTCACTGAGAGCTGCACATAGCCTCTGATATCACTACCAGTTGTTCCTTGCTAGTCTCTGCATCTCCATCAAGTTTCTTCAGGCCATTCCCGGAGACATGTCATCTATAATGTCCTGGTCTCCAACAGTCCTCTGTCTGGCAGGGACCTCAGTTGTCACATCTGCCATCAGCTGTGAGGACATGTCCATGATTTTCTCACTAGAGTGTGAGCCAACCGTAATCAGGAGAGTCGAACAGCTCAGGTGAATACCTCTGTGCTGGCAGTGAGTGTGGAGCAATGATGAGACAGTGCATTCTCTAACTGGACCGTTTCATCATCCTCAGAGGTGGGGATTGGGCTTGCTGCAGGCTCCTGTTACTGTCTGCCTGACAGTGAGTATCGAGAGATCAGAAAGAATTAACACATTCCCTTTTCCCGTCAATACGTCACATCGATATTCTGGATATCTAGTTGTGATCACCACACTGGAGACACAAATAACATGCCAGTGACTGATGGAAATGAGGCTATGACAGGTGAGGACCTTGAGAGGATTGTTATCACCAAGGAGGTAGTGATGGGCAAGCTAATGGGGCTAAAGGTAGACAAGTCTCCTGGACCTGATGGAATGCATCCCAGAGTGCTAAAAGAGATGGCTAGGGAAATTGCAAATGCACTAGTGATAATTTACCAAAATTCACTAGACTCTGGGGTGGTCCCGGCGGATTGGAAATTAGCAAACGTGACACCACTGTTTAAAAAAGGAGGTAGGCAGAAAGCGGGTAATTATAGGCCAGTGAGCTTAACTTCGGTAGTAGGGAAGATGCTGGAATCTATCATCAAGGAAGAAATAGCGAGGCATCTGGATGGAAATTGTCCCATTGGACAGACGCAGCATGGGTTCATAAAGGGCAGGTCGTGCCTAACTAATTTAGTGGAATTTTTTGAGGACATTAACAGTGCGGTAGATAACGGGGAGCCAATGAATGTGGTATATCTGGATTTCCAGAAAGCCTTTGACAAGGTGCCACACAAAAGGTTGTTGCATAAGATAAAGATGCATGGCATTAAGGGAAAGTAGTAGCATGGATAGAGGATTGGTTAATTAATAGAAAGCAAAGAGTGGGGATTAATGGGTGTTTCTCTGGTTGGCAATCAGTAGCTAGTGGTGTCCCTCAGGGATCAGTGTTGGGCCCACAACTGTTCACAATTTGCATAGATGATTTGGAGTTGGGGACCAAGGGTAATGTTTCCAAGTTTGCAGACGACACTAAGATAAGTGTAAAGCAAAAAGTGCAGAGGATACTGAAAGTCTGCAGAGGGATTTGGATAGGCTAAGTGAATGGGCTAGGGTCTGGCAGATGGAATACAATGTTGACAAATGTGAGGTTATCCATTTTGGTAGGAATAACAGCAAAAGGGATTATTATTTAAATGATAAAATATTAAAACATGCTACTGTGCAGAGAGACCTGGGTGTGCTAGTGCATGAGTCGCAAAACGTTGGTTTTCAGGTGCAACAGGTGATTAAAGAACAAAGAACAAAGAAATGTACAGCACAGGAACAGGCCCTTCGGCCCTCCAAGCCCGTGCCGACCATGCTGCCCGACTAAACTACAATCTTCTACACTTCCTGGGTCCGAAGGCAAATGGAATTTTGTCCTTCATTGCTAGAGGGATGGAGTTTAAGACTAGGGAGGTTCTGCTGCAATTGTATAAGGTGTTAGTGAGGCCACACCTGGAGTATTGTGTTCAGTTTTGGTCTCCTTACTTGAGAAAGGACGTACTGGCACTGAAGGGTGTGCAGAGGAGATTCACTAGGTTAATCTCAGAGCTGAAGGGGTTGGATTACGAGGAGAGGTTGAGTAGACTGGGACTGTACTCGTTGGAATTTAGAAGGATGAGGGGGGATCTTATAGAAACATATAAGATTATGAAGGGAATAGATAGGATAGATGCGGGCAGGTTGTTTCCACTGGTAGGTGAAAGCAGAATTAGGGGGCAGATAGTTTTTTGAAGAAGAAAGGGATTAAGGGTTATGGTGTTCGGGCCGGAAAGTGGAGCTGAGTCCACAAAAGATCAGCCATGATCTCATTGAATGGCGGAGCAGGCTCGAGGGGCCAGATGGCCTACTCCTGCTCCGAGTTCTTATGTTCTTATGGAGACATCCTCACTCAGATGCTTTGATGGCCACTCCAGCAGCACAGGATTGTCCACCATCCTCCCCAGCCAGTTCTCCAGCTGACTGGCTGTGGGAGCCATGAAGGGTTTGACCAAGTCAATGAAGAAAAAATGTTTCCAGTGGCAGAAGGATTGATAGCTGAATATACGGATTGAAAGGAATTGGCAAAGAAAAATAGAGACAACAAGGAAACTTATTTTTATTTTTACCCCACTTACAAGGGCTGTGGAAGCAGGTTCAATAGTCACATACTAAGGGGATTGGAGAGATATTTGAAGGAAAATTGTTGCAGGGTGGTGGAAAAATGGTAGGCGCATGGGACTAATCAGAAGGCTATACCAAACAGCAATGGGCAAATGGCCTCCTTCTGCGCTGTATTCTATGAAAGATTGGATGGAATAATGGTTTTTACTCTGCAGTGAAGTACTCTGAGTGGTGATCTTGTAAATGTGTACAAGATAATAAAAACAGAAATGCTAGATATACTCAGCAGGTCTAGCAGACTTTGTGGAGAGGCAGAGAGCTTGCGGACTGAATTTTCAATTGCTGGCGGAGTCGGGACAGGTGCTGGATCCCAACACTTGCAAGACGTGCTCTGATTTTCCAAGTGGGAGTGTTGGGGGAAGGAGTTAGGAACACAGTCGCCTTCAATTAACAGCCCACTGAGCTCCTCAAGGAACTTTCAGTGAACCCTTCTTTCAGTTGCAAAACCAGCGAACTTGTACGCTCTGGTGCACGGTAGTGCACGCTGTCAGATTCAATACGGGGAGAAGGGGAAGTTTTTTTTAATGCAACATTTTAATGTACCAGGCCCTGGTAAATCTTGCGCTGGAACATGTGCATTACTTCTCATTCGGACAAATTTATGAGTTTTTATGCTGCTGGTCCTCCAAGGTGCTGCTCTCCCTGATAAGGCATTGGCAGGCCCCATCATGGCCTTTACCGCTCAAACTCTGCAGGCAGGTCCCACCTCCTGGAAATGCTTGGGGGCACTAACTGGACACTAAACCCAACTACAGCTCAGGACTTAAGGTTAATCAGAAGCAAATAGTGATAGGGGACACAAGCTAGTAAGAGGTATTGATATCAGGTGGTACTTCTTCACACAAAGCACAATTGACATTTTGAATGGACTTGTGGACAAAAGAATTGGTTGAAAATCCAGCAATTATGTAAGAGAATTAGATGGTGCAATGTAGAGGGTAGAGGATTTTTCTGGATAGGTATATTAAAATGGCAGATCTTTATGCAACAGGAGATGGTCGGTTAAGTGGCTTTGAACTGTTTATATTTCATAGCTTAATATGATGATGAACTTAAGTTATAGAATCTAGTGATTAATCTCATTTTCTCAATGTCCTCACTGTGCTGTATTAGCTTTTACTGCAACATTGATTTTTTTTGTTGCTGGCATTAAATCAAGATGGGCTGTTAATAGCAATAATTCACACACAACAATTTAAGTTAATAGGAAGCATTAGACATTGCTACTCAGAAAAATAAACAGCAATTTAACAAATAATTAATGGGTGGAATAAACTAAATTAAGCTTAGTTAAATATTAACATATATCTCAGTCATTGACACGTATCTGATGAAGGCCCAGTTGAAGTAAAGTTAAATAATATTTTGAGGAAGTCATTAATTGACTTCATACTGCATTATTTATATTAGAGATTAGGTTTGTAATTGTTAGTATCCACTCCACAACTCTACAGGGCAACCTATGATCGTTACTGGGTTACAGAATTCAATGCAAATGGAAAGGTGATGAAATTAGAATACATATCAGCCGGACCAGGTAAGGATGACAGATTTCTTTCCCTAAAGGACATGAGTGAACCAGATGGGGTTTTCCGATAATTAAAACCATTGTCGATTGTTGTAAAAACCTGGTTCACTAATGTCCTTTAGGGAAATAAATTTGCCATCCTTACCTGGTCTACTATATGTGACTCCAGATCCACAGTAATGTGGTTGACTCTTAAATTCCCTCAGGGATGGGCAATAAATGCTGGCCCAGCCAGCGATGCCCACGTCCCAGGAACAAATAAGAAATGAAACATTATAACCCACCAGGAGATGGGTTACTGCTGGTCTTCGTCTCGGCTCAGTCATAGCACGGCTGTTTGTGACTCAGGAAGTTGTGGAGTCAGGTCCCACTCCACAGACCTAAACACATGGGGGCGATTCTGAATCTGTGTTAGCCGTTGGTGACGTGGGCGCAAAATCCAAAGAGAATCGGAAAACACGATTCTCTCCGGCAGGATCGCGGCTTCTGATTTTCAATTACTCTTGCCAGTGGAGTAAAGTGAAACACTGCACAGGAGCCCGGAACCTCATTTTAATACATTAGCATGTTATTGGTGAGACCACACCCCAGAACTTCCCCCTTCACTGAATATTCAGCAGGCGCCAGCCACTTCCAGGAAATTTATATAAACGTGAACCTGGTGACCTCACCTCCAAAGGGGATTTTGGAGGGGAGCTCTCAGGCAGCCATCACCCTCCAGGGTGTTAAATACTCAGGGTGCACTGGAGAGGATGAGGAGGACCCAGATGAGTTCAACGTGGGCCGTGGGTGGAGTTCAGTCACGAAATCGCAAGGTAAGGGTCGCTCACAGGCCTTACCTTCCCTTCATGTCGGAGTGCCCCTTGTTTTAAGGGGGTCTGGAGCCTGACATGCATGCATTGCTTCCCATGTCCTCCTTGCTAGGCTTGTGTCCAAATCACTGCTGAGGGAGTGTCCTTACTTAGTGGGAGCTGGAAAGTGGGTGGCAGGAGGTGAATACAGAGGGTCAGCACAGGGGGACACTGTGACATACTTGGGTGGGGGTCCGCAAGATGTCAGGCTGTAAGGGCAGATTGGGCGGCTCAGGAATGGATTGTATCCCTGCCTTATGGAGGCCTGAAGACCCTCTCACTGGGGGGAGGATGCAGTATGATTAGAACCCCACAGGCAGGCAGCAGTGTGAGGGCTAAGGGGGAAAAGCTGGCTGGAAGTTCAAATCCATGTCAGGGAGTTTTGAGTGTCAGGAATTAGTGTGTAAGGTGAATGGCTGTGGCTGATGGAAAGTCGGTTAACTCATCAGCATTTTTGTATATATATATTTTTTAAAGCCATTATGGTAGCATAATTTAAATAAATTGGCACAGTCAGTGAAGCTTCACAATGATCTGCAGCACTATAACCGGGGAGAATGAAGGGATGTGCTTGACATGCTAATTGCAGTCTTCACATGATTCAGCTGTGTATCATCTGCTACAAGAGGTGGCCAATTTCCTGATCAGCTCCCTCACCCTTTCTTGACTAGCCAATTGTGCCAATTAAATCAGGCGAGATAAACATGATGCCATAGATTGGAGCCAAGTTCCGAACCCTTTGGCCCCATGCATTGAACGCTGAAGCTCATGCAAGTGTTAACATAACACAAGTAGCAGTGATGTGTATCCCTATGCTGGATGGTGATGTCTATTATCACTCATCCTCTTCAAGATCATGACTTGGGCGCATTTTTGAGGCTCCCCATGAGGATGCTGATCTCCATCCCCATGAGGATCTAGGTGCTGGTGCTATGCATCCACCCAACTGCCCTTTCACCTCATGCCAGGTTTGGGGGTGGGGGGGCATGGTGGGGGAATGGTTGGGAGTTAGGTGTCACTGAGACTCTCAAGGGTCTATGCGCTTCATCCAGGTGGAATTGAGAGGGATAACTGCGGGGAAGTGGCATATTGTGAGAGGGGAGGGTATGAGGCTCAGTGGAGAGGGACTCACTAAGGGGGAAGTGCACGGGTGGATGTCCCAGAGGTGTGGAGGGCTGAGGATCAGCAGTCTGTCAGGAAACCTCATCGCTCACTCTGGCATTCTCTTCAGTGTATGTATGATTCTGGCGAATTATAGAGCCAGTTTAGTTGGCTATTCTACTCATAGCGATTGAGCAGCAGCAGAGACTTTAACGTGCCGCTGAACATGGCCAGGACCAGCGTCCAATAGAAGAGGGGGAGGCTCGGCCCTTAGCTGTTCTGGGAGCAGCACCACAGATGGTGGAGCCTCATAGGAAACACTACCAACAAAGGGTATTCCAACATAAGACATCCGACCTGCAGATGTCGTAGCTTCAGTCCTGGCACCACATGGAATGGGAGGACACCCACTGCCCATGAGCCTTAAAGTTACCGCTGCTCTGAATATCTTTGCAAGCGGCTCATTTCAAGGCAGCACAGGTGACCTGTGTGGCATTTCCCATTCACCTACACAAAAATGCATAAGGGAGGTTCCAAATGTCCTTCTTGTGAGGACCACATGTGTATATAAGCCTGAACTGGGACCAGCCGAGCCAGGACGCAGGCCAAGGGCTTCACCTGCTTAGCAGGCATGCCCAAGGTGCGGCGTGCGATAGAGTGCACCAACATGGCTCTGCGGTCTCCATGGCGAAAGACACATGGGCAAAGAGCTCGGGATGCCCTCACAGCCTCTCGGTTCGGGGCTGACCAGGACTAGGGAGTGAAGAACTATCCCACCATGGGGTCTTACATGAAACTAATGTGGTGCCTAAGGTAGGTTCCCATGATAGTGCCTACATTCATGGGCAAGGCACTAAAGACATTGGCCGGACGCGGCAGGAGAATTATGATGACTTGCATTGAGGACCGAGCAATGCTCCTCTCACCCTCAGTGATGTGTCTGATTCCTGCCTGACAGAGAGTTGAACGTATCTGCCAATGGATGAGCTTATCATTGGGTTCAGAGACACTGGATGTCTTTTCTCAGCTACTGTAGCTCCCTCTGGGGTCAGGTGTCCTGGTATTTTTCTCCAACTTACATCAGTGGTGGGCAACCTCGAAACACTTTGTCAGCCCTTAGCCTCCTCATCACTGGAGAAGAATGGCAGACATGAGGGGTGGTGATTGGGGGGGGGGGCGGGGGGCAGTGGGTCAACTTCCATGGGTGAGGGGCTGGGAGAGGGGCTGGGGGTGGGGATGGCAGGGGGCTGTCTGTGGCAGCAATGTGTCTTTACTGAGTCATCAGTGTGGGACTAAGGAGACAAAGCGCTGTCATTCTCTCACTGCACAGGGATGACGCGCTGAATGTCAGCAGGGCTTTGCGGATCATGGTGCCATGAAAAGACAGTGTGGAGGATCTGCAGGTGAAGGAAGTGATGTTTAGTACAAGAGCTATATTACAACAGTGAACTATCTCTACTAGTGCCCATTAGGTGCCTACAGTTTCTTACTCTTCCTTGCCCTCCTGCTGTGCCTGGGTGCATCCCCAGGATCTACAGCTGAAGTTGAGGTGGCCTGCTTCCACATTCTATTGCCTGATAGGACCTTGGCAGGTGTACCCTGGGAAGCTTGGACCTTGAGGGCCCGGACCTACTTTCAGGCACACAGGTGTTGCAGTGCTACCCTCCTCAGTGGGTGGGGCTGGGGGAGTATCGCTCATCGGGAACGGGTGTCAGATGAGCTGGACACCCCCAGGGTCTCCTGGGTGGAAGGTCCCGATACTGTGTCTCTGCTGATCCTCTTCCCTTTGGATGAATCCCAACGCTTCGGGTACCTCGGGAAGCTGCACATTAAAGTGAGACTAGCTGTCTCGCTTTACTATGCAGATTTGTCTAAAAGTGATCCCACCCACAATAGGTGGGATTTACATTGCAACGTCTCAGAGATTGCGTTAGGTCTCACGAGGCATTGAGAGCCAGGTAGATCCGGAGAGCGGGGTCTCCCGATTTCTATCGACCATGCCACGCTGCGGCGAGTTGCTTTTCGGGCGCTGCAGGGTCGTTAAATCGCGCCCGTTGTCTATCATAGAGTAAATTCTGCATGAACTGTGAACAAGGTGGGCTATACAGGCCAAAGGCCTTTTGCATACGGTTCTCTTGTTGAAGATTTTTTTCTCCTTTCTTCCTCTCCTTATAAAGGTTGGCTTGTTGAGTGGTATCAGTCTCATTGTGGGGACAATGATTGGCTCTGGAATCTTTATCTCGCCTAAAGCTGTTTTATCCAACACTGGAGCAGTGGGACCTTGTTTGATTATCTGGGCAGCTTGTGGAGTTCTGGCAACATTAGGTAAGCAACAAATGACATCTCATTCAATTTGTCCTGGACATTGGTTTTTTAACCATCTTCAAAATGAGGAAGAATAAGAGCGAGAGTAACTATATTCTTTGGAACTATAATATCTTTCCATTTTACCAAGTCAAAAATAATTGCCCATATCTCACAACAGCTGAAAGAAAGAAGATAATTAGGTTAGGAGAGAATTAATCATCCATAGAATTAAAAGGTTTGCAACCACCACAGGTCCATAAAGTGTGAAAAGTGTCTATTTTCTTAAGGCGTGAATCATACTGCTTAATTAAAATTTCTCAGCCATTAAAAGTGAGCCACCGTTTATTAACAATAATCACCATGTGCAAGGTAGAAAAAATTGGTTTAAAATAAAAATTCCATGGATCACCATTAAAGTCTCCATCAAAATTTTGAAGCACCTTTCACCTTTTCTGGGAAGATGATGATGTTGTGGTAATATCACTGCACTCGTAATCCAGCAACCGCAGGCCAAAGCACTGGGGACATTGGTCAAATCCCACCATGGCAGCTGGTGGAATTTAAATTCAATGAATAAATCTGGAATTGAAAGCTGGTCCCATGAATGACCATGACAGCCATCATTGTTGTAAAAACTCATGTCACTAAGGTCTGAAAATTAATTGTAGCTAGCAGTGTGTGTAGCTGCATGGACTGCATGGAGAGACAATGACATGCGTGGTAATGTCACTGAACTAGAAATCTAGAGGACCAGGCTAATATTTTAGGGACATGGGTTCAAATCCCACTATTGCATTGAGTTTTAATTAATAAATCTGGAATTATAAAGATCGTTTCATTGTCACTGTTACTAAGACTATCAACAATTGTTGTAAAAACCTGACTGGTTCATTGACGTCCTTTAGAGAAGGAAATCTGTCGCTATTACCTGGTTTGGACTGCATGTGACTCCAGACCCACAACAATGTGTTTAACTGTCCTCTGAAATGACCGAGCAAGCCACTCAGTTCAGGGGCAATTAGGGATGGAGAATAAATGCTGGCCCAGCCAACAAGGCCCACACCATTCCCTCATTTTCAAAGCTAAATATAGCTGGCTTGTAATACGGAACAATGCCAGCAGCGCGAGTTCAATTCCCGTACCGGCCTCCCCAACAGGCGCCGGAATGTGGCGACTCGGGGCTTTTCACAGTAACTTCATTGAAGCCTACTTGTGACAATAAGCAATTATTATTATTATACAATGTAAATAGGCACACAAATATCGTAAAGGAATTCAGAAAATAGCATAAATTTACCCAGTCTATCTTCTAACTGGTTCAAAACCCACCATACATGAACTAATGCAATGCCTATTGTTGTTTGTACACAACCCACTTTTTAGCATCAGTTCTATTCCCACAAAGGTTTGCTCCCCTACTCAATGTAGTTTCTAGAGATGCATCTAAGAATTCCAGCCTAATACAGCACACCCAGAATCAATTGGATTATATATAATATTTGGTATTGAAGAATTTTGACACGATAGTTTACCAAGGGAACGAGTAGTGTCATTTGACATTAAAGGAACTTTAAATAGCACTATATACTGCCCATGGTTTCCAAATCAAGAACCTGGGGATTTATCCTGTTTAAATCTTTACAGCTTTGAACAAGGTGTGATGTGCAACTTAGATACTAATCCACATCAATACTGCTTTAACCTGTTGTTTCACAAAACAACAAAAAATTCTCAGTTAAGACAAAATTCCCACATAGTCACTATCCAGGTCTGCAATCCATCACTGCTGCGTTAACAATAAACTACAGCATTGAAGTACTAGGGATGGGTATGCAAATAACATTTACATATTGCACCATTCTCACTTGGAATGGATTTGAAGAGTTGAATTCATCGGCAGTTGTGTGGGTTCACATAGGATAACTATGACTTCAGTGTGAACTTAGAGAACATTGTTTGATGACTAATAAAAATCTAAGTGGAATTAGTTTAGGCAAATCTCAACTTTATTCTCCGCAAATTTTAAATAATTAGCATTTAATGACAGGCAGAGTAAAGACTATACTCAACCAATCTGCACTGGTAAAACATAAAACAAATTGTCGATGGTTAAATGCAAATCCAGGATTGGGCAGCAATTGCTGAACAATCCTGAGTGCGCTAATTGTGACACAAATAACCAATTTAATGTAATCAGTCGAGCTTGTAACATGGCTCATTTACATTTGCTAGAAGTGACCTAATTCATACCCAGAGACTTGTGATGTGGTTTTGCTGGCTAGACCAGCATTCATTCCTTGAGAAGGTGGTGGTGAGCTGCTTTCTTCAACCACTGCAGTCCCCTCAGTGTGGGTACACTCACAGTGCTATTAGGGAGGGAGTTCCATGATTTTGACCCAGCAACAAAGAAGGAATGGTGATTTATTTCCAAAAGGATAGTGAGTGATTGGAGTGGAATTTCTGGGTGCTGGTGCTGCCCTTGTCATTCTAGGTAGTAGTGGTTGTGGGTTTGAAAGGTGCTGTCTAAAACCTTGGTGAGTTCCTGCACTGCATCTTGTAGATGGTACACTGCTACCGCTGTATGTCGCTGGTGGAGGTGGTGAATGTTTGTGGATGGGATGCCAACCATGTGGGCTGCTTTGATCTGGATGGTGTCAAGCTTCTTGAGCACTGTTGGAGCTTCACCCATCCAGACTTCAATGTTGGGAGTGCGTTTTGTGCTGTGCCCTGTCAGGTTGGGAGCTTCCTCCGGGCTAGAATGGGAAGGGTATCTTAGGGATGCGTTTAAGCGAGTTGGGGCCACATTTGGAAGATGGTCCTTAAGTTTACATTTCTGACCTTGCAAGGACTGTCCTTGTCCTAGAAAATGGTAAGGCATAAAAGTGAACTATCATTCAAACCATGCGCAGGGCATGGTCGTTGTACGGGCCGTCTCAGTTCTGTGCGTTTCTGACTCATTAATGCGCCATGCTTGGCACAGTTAGAGTTGGGGTAGGCTGTCGATGGTTACAATTAGGAATTGTTGGGCCATTCAAAGGTTTCATGGGAGGGGGAAGGGAGTGGGCTTAGAAGCTCACTATGCAATAGGGTTGAAGAAGGGGTGGGCTAATCTGCAAATGGGGCATAGGTACATCTGCCTCAATGTATTCAGGGGTTACAGGGATATTTCCCACAATCAAAATGGCATAAAGCTTTGGAGGGAAAGGCTTGAGAATCCTTGGAGGGAGGGAAACCTGGTCATAATGCATCCCCCAGACAATGGCAGGGATGACCACACTCGCACCAAGGGAGGGACAAAATTGGTCTGGTGGTGTGGCCTTAACACCACCACCTTGCAACCTGAAGGGATGGTATAGCCCAAAATTAATCTGAGGAATAGCTCAGATGGTCAGGGCTCTGAGGGCCATTTGGAGGGGGTGGAGGCAGTGGTAATGTGCTGGACTAGTATTCCTGACAACCAGGATAATGCTCTGGGGGCTCAGGTTTGAATCCCACCACACAGGTGGTGGAATTGGAATTCAATAAAAATATCTGGAATTAAAGTATACTGGTGACCATAAACTATTGTCGATTGTCGTAAAAAGCCAACTGGTTCACTAACGTTTAGTCATCAGAAAAGTGCTGGAATCTATCATTAAGGAAGCCTTAACAATGCACTTAGAAAATCATAGTATTATTAGAACAAGACAACATGGTTTTATGAAAGGGAAATCCTGTTTGAGGATATAACTAATGGCATAAATAAAGGGGAACCAATAGATACAGTGTACTTGGATTTCCAAAAGGCATTTGATAAAGTGCCACACAAAAGGTTAATACAGAAGATAAGGACTCATAGAGTTAGGGATGATATATTAGCATGAATAGAGGGTTAGTTCATGGACAAGAAGTAGACATTGAGGATAAATGAGACACTTCAAGTTGGCAGGCTGTGATTCATGGATTTCCACAAGTATCACTGCTGGGGCCTCAACTATTTATAATCTATATTGAGATGGCAAGGTGGTGCAGTGGTAAGCACTGCTGCCTATGGCGCTGAGTACCCGAGTTTGATCCCGGCCCCAGGTCACTGTCTGTGTGGAGTGTGCACATTCTCCCCGTGTTTGCGTGGGTTTCACCCCCACAAAAGAGACAATCTATATTAATGACTTAAACAAAGAAACAGTGATGGCACGTAACTTCTGGCTAGCAGCGGGAAGCCATGGGCCACTGATTCTAAAATGGAAAATATGCGCACTTACTTGCGCTTGAATAGTGCGCCCAGCCTTCCTCTCAGTGCAGCAGCCTTGGGCCCCGGAATGCGCAGGCTCCAGCGCGGTGCAGGAGGCGAGCAGCTCGCCCCCTTATGACACAGCCAGCTTGGGAACGTCCATTGAGGGCAGGAATTTAAACTGCAGATTTAGATTGAACACATCAGGCAATATATTTAACAAGTGTTTTAAAGGTATGTCAAAGTGTTAAAAAGTTTTTTTCCCTCTTTCTTTTTATACAGGTATTACTGTTGTTATTGGTCCTTTTCAAGTAATTTTAATTTTTTTATGATTAAAGGTGATTATTTATAAGTGAACATAGGTTTGGTTATTTGTTTTAAATCTGTGAAACTACTTAAATCTGCATTATTTCATTATATAACTTTACGTGTGGAATGCTTAAAAGTGTTTGTATGTTTTTATTTAGATTATGGTCATAATATTTTAAAAGCACCCCAAGGATTTTGCTGTCACTGTCCTTATAACATCTGATCTTTTTTTGATTTGTATTTGTAGAATCATTGCAGTGTAGAAGAAAGTCATTCGGCCCATCATGGGTTTCCTCTGGGAGCTCTGTTTTCCTCCCACAGTCCAAAGATGTCCAGGTTAGATGGATTGGCCATGCTAAGTTGCCCCTTAGTGTCCAGGGATGTATCGGTTAGGTTCCAGGGATAGGGTGGGAGAGTGAGCCTAGGTAGGGTACTCTTTCAGAGGACCAGTGCTGACACAATGGGCCAAATAGTCTCCTTTTGCACTGTCAAAATTCTATGCTTTTATTCCACGGTTCTAGAAACCCATGCAGACATGGGGAGAATGTGCAAACACCACACAGTCACCCAAGATCCGAATTGAACACGGATTCCTGGTGTTTTGAGGCAGCAGTGGTAACAGTGTTGCCTGTGTTATGCTTCTGCCTTGTTTACATCAATTGTCTTATTCATTTTTAATAACCTCATAATTTAATGTTGTGTTTTGATGTTTCAGTAAGACATTTGTAGATGCTGGTAAAGTTTAATGTAAAACATTTATTAACAAAATTAATTTTATAAATGAAAAACTTTCAAACCAGCTAACATTTAACTTTATCAGCTGGACAATGACATAAAACTGCCTCAACTTTTACAAATTTTGTGCAATAATAAATATTTTTACAGTTCTGTCTATTTGTAAAGAGGAGGGAGGGAAGAGGGGGGAGGGAGGGGTGAGGGAGGGAAGAGGGAAGGGGGAAGGGGAGGGTTTTGACATATCAATTGTTAGTGTTACAAGCTCAAAGACCGAAAGCAGCAGGTGTTGAAGCTTAGTGTCCTGGCGCACATCTCCTCTGACATCATTTCAGGATGTCCTTGGGCAGTACACTCTCAGGGCTGGGTAATTGATTCACCGCAATGGCTGTCAGAGAGATAAGGCAAACTTTGCCAAAGCGCTTGATGTGATCACTGAGGCTTGTAAGGATGAACATTACATCGGGAGACTCTTAAATAATACAACTTAATAGTACACTTGCAAAATCCAAGTGTACTTTAGCTCTAAATTAGCTGCGAGAACAGGCGTGCTAACATTAATGTCCTTGAAGTAGTCAATAGCACCAGTATCGAGGCATGATCATCCAAAACCAACTCCACTGGGCCGTTCAAATGCTTAGGATGTCAGAGTCCTGACTGCCAAAGCAAATCTTCTTCACTCAGCTCAAGGAAGGATCTTGAACAAGAGGAGGACAAAGCAAGCTCTTCAAAGACACCTTGAAGGCTTACCTCAAGAAATGGAACATAAATGTCAAAGCCTGGGAGGCCATTGCTCAGGAGAGACCTACTTGGAGGAACCTCCTGATTGAATGGTGACAATTCTTCGCGAACACCCAAGGGCAAGAGAAAGCCCGGAAAAGGAGCCTGAGAAAGGAATACCCACAACCGAGCATCCAAGGATCGAACCCACCATTTGGAAACTCCTGCCAAGTGAGTGATTGAAGTTGTGGCTCGTTGTTCTGGCTGATCAGCCACGTAAGGACCCACTGAACTCGTGGCCAGTAACACGGAATATCTTAGGTGGAAATCATGCTCATCAGTGAGTGATCACCACATATCCATTTTAGTTCCTTTAATGGAACACATCCTAACACCAAAGCAAAGTTTAAAAAAAATGTCTTTCACTTTCTGTGGCTCCAAACTCACTTTATACAGTAAAGTACCCTTTTAATGGAATTAACAACCTTGTGACAAACCAAAGTTTGAAAAAATAAAAAATAGAGCTTTATGTCACTTTATTGGTATTTTAAACATATTTATAAATGCTAAACACTAATAATATCAAACATTAACCTACCAAACATATCTCCTGGTGTTTCCAGCCTCTGCTCGATAATCCTTGACTGAGAAATAAAAGTGCAAATAAAAAGGTGTAAAAGCTTACCTTACCTCAGGGCAAGTCAGCCAAGTTAGCGCCGTACTTGCCTTTTTCATTGAGCAACTCTGACACAGTGCATGGCTTCAAGCAGGGAATAAAAGACAGGCCGGGAGTTTGAACACTGTGTGCTTCCAGCGTGCATGCCCGTGCACCCGCCACTTTCCGGTTATCATGCAACACATGTATGGCAGACCAGTGACATAAGCCGCTGACCCAAGAGGAAGTTGCGTGCATTGTATCTAAGATTGCTAATTACATTAAGCTAGGTGGGAATGCAAGCTGTGAGGTGGACGCAAAGAGACTTCATTAAGAGAGAGGAAACAAGATGACGGAGTATAATGAGGGGAAATGTGAGTTTTCACTTTGATGTAAGAATTGAAAAGCAGACTATTTAAAATATTGATGTTCAGAGAGACCTGGGTATATTGTACAAGGAACACAAAAAATTAGCAAGCAGTTAGAAAGGCAAATGACATGTGGGCATTTATTGCACAGAGTTTGTAGGAATAAAGTGCAAGAATAAAGACGTCTTACTATAATTATAAGGACTTTGGTGAGACCACACCTGAAATACCTGTGCAATTTTGGTCTCCACATTTAAGAAAGAGTATACTTTCTTGGAGACAGGCCTGCGAAGGCTTACTAGATTAGTTACTGGGATGAAAGAATGTCTTATGATGAATAAATTGGATGTACATTCTCTGGAGTCTAGAAAGATAGAGGTGATCTCATTGAAACATTCAGGGTTATGAAGGGTCTCCTATGGAATCAAGGGGAGCAGGCAGAGCTGAAGTCCCAAATCAACCATCATTGCATTGAATCACAGAGCAGGCTCGACAGGCCACACTATCCTCTCCTGGTCCTATTTCTGATTTTCTTACTACAAACTAAATAAACTTTCAAACTTGAATTCATCTGGAATATATCCCAAGACAGCTTGGGAATTTATTTTGCAGGTATAAATTATAAAAAGCCGATTTCTGATGGGACTATTTTTATTTTGCCAGGTGCCCTTTGTTATGCCGACTTGGGAACGATGATCACAAAATCAGGAGGGGAATATGCATATCTCCTGGAAGCATTTGGCCCAATTCCTGCATTCCTATACTCGTGGATGTGCATACTTGTTTCAAAACCCTCTTCCTTTGCGATAATCTGTTTGAGTTTTGCAGAGTATGCAGCAGCTCCCTTCTATCCTGGCTGTGTGCCCCCACAAATAGTCATCAAATGCCTTGCTGCAGTTGCTATTAGTAAGTATTATTTATTCATTCACAGGACTCTTTATAAACAATATAATGCTATTTTTATGATAAAACATCACAGGAGCATTATAAAATAAAATTTATCACCGAGTCACAGAAAGATATTATGACAAAAGACCTAAAGCTTGATCAAAGAGGTGGGTTTAAAACATCCACCTAAAAGAGGAGACAGGTGTGGTGGGCGAATAAAGACCAGATAGAGTACAGAGGATGCACTGAAAGAGGTATTCCCATGGGAATGAAGATAAAGGTGTGCTGAATCACTTGCGAGGTAGAAAGATGATAGCAGCAATGGGATCAATGTAACAATCTGAATTGGCACAGAAATGCTCTTTGGCTCAGGAGAGTAGACCTCTAGCCAGGAGAAGAGCACCTGAAAGTGAAAAACCAGCAGACCCAGTAGACTCAGACTCAGCAGGAAACAGCAGCAGTATTTTATACAATTGCCAATGCATTGTACAAAGAAATTTGGATGCCAAATTTGAGAATAGATGCAGAGTTCACAGAGAAAAGCAGAATGCAGACATGGTTGCACGATAAGCAACAATGGTTTAAAATAGCAATTAACTTCCAGATCAAGCTAAAATGCACTCCTTATTAGAGCCAGGGAATTTAAACAGTGGGAGAGAGGAGATTAGGAAGAAAAGGGTGGCAGTGGATGGGCCATGGTAAGTTGCACAATGATGAACTCCCCAGTGGGCTGACTGCCTGGGAATTTTCTCCTATGCAGGAGATTTATTAAGGCTGGAAAATAGCAGCTATATTGTGAGCTGTCTTCTATAAAACAAAGTTCTGAGCACAGAACAACTAAGCCGAAGTAATTTCACATATTTAAAATATACCAGGATTTAAATTGAGTTTTATGCTTAAAAAAAACATTAAAGCTTAAATTGTGACTGCCCAATGATTTATATGTTTTTGTAATTCACAGAGGATTCAAGATGAAAGAACTGGTCACTGTTGTTTAGCTCTTTAACGTGGAATTATGTAGCAAAGATCGGATCAGTAGGATTAAAGACTTGTTTTAAGATTTAAAAAGATCATGGGGCGATTCTCCAAAATGAAGACCAAGTGTTCGCGCCGTCGTGAACGCCGTCGCGTTTCACGATGGCGCGAAACGGGCACGGGGACGACCGATTCTGTCCCCCACAGGGGGCCAGCACGGCGCTGGAGTGGTTCACGCCGCTCCAGCCTCCCTTCCCGGCGCATGCGCAGTTGGGCCGCGCCAACCTGCGCATGCGCGGAGGACTTCTTCAGGGGTTCAGGGGCCGGCCGCGCAACAAAGTAGGCCTGGGGGGGGGGGGACCAGGCCGGTCCGCCGATCGGTGGGCCCCGATCATGGGCCAGACCCCATCGGAGGCCCTCCCGGGGACGGAGCCCCCCCTCTCCCCCCCCACAGGCCGCCCCCGACCCTTCGCGCAGAGTTCCAGCCGGCAGCGACCAGGGGTGAACGGCGCCGGCGGGACTCGGCCCATCCGGGCCGGAGAATCGGCGGCCTCGCCTATTCCAGCGGCCTGCGGCGCATCAAACGCGCCGGTGCAAATGGCGCCGATTCTCCGCACCTTGGAAAATCGCGCGACGACGTTGTGGCGCTGTTGCGGCGATTCTCCGGCCAGGCGCGGGGCTCGGAGAATCGCACCCTAGATTTTCGTTACTACTTTGAGAATGCTAAAGGTTAATTCAATCTTTTTGTTTTGATTATTGAAACTTTTTTTTTCCTTTTGCAGTTTTAATCACATCGTTGAACTCGGTCAGCGTCAAATTGGCGTACTATGTTCAGAATTTCTTAACTGTTGCCAAACTGCTAATTGTTGCTGTCATCATTGTGGCTGGAATTGTTCTAATTGCACAAGGTGGGATGTTACTGATATATGGTAATTAATATAAATAGAGAGTTACATGAAGTGCACATTCCTATATTAAACTGAATGTTGTTCTAGTCATCTACACCCGCATCTGGATCTTTTAAAAAGTTTGTTCAACTCTATAACTAACAGTTTAACCAACTATTTAAAAAGCTTTTAAAAAGAAACATTGGTGCAGCTGACCTGAATTGGATCCTATAACAATCAATACCTCATACACAGAATCATTCACTCACTCATGCAATCATTCATTCAGGATTCACTCGAAGATTTGAAAGCAATCAGCACATTTTTCTGTACATCAGAGAAATATCTGCTATAATTAGCTGGAGTTTGAAGGCACTGACTAGTATTGCAGTACATCAGGTTGTCAATAAGAAACAACAAAGACAATATTTAGAAATTTCCAGTAATTTGACCGAAGCAATTGCTCTTCCAAAAGTACTTGTGGTGATCCAAATTGTGCCACATTATATGTATCAAACGATATAGCCATATTGGACATTAATAGACAAAACATAGTCAAATTGTTCTCAGTTATATCTGTTCCAGTCTTTAATGATTGGCTTGTTGATCTGTTTAAGGTACTCGGATTCTACTCCTAGTTAAGGAGATCTGGATAAGTGAATCTGCTATTAACAGAGATTAAGATTTAACATCGAGAGATGAAAAATAAATACTTGAATTTATATAGCACCATATCGAAACACTTCAAAGAAGGTTACGTTTGGAGTGCAGTGACAGTTGTCATGTTGGAGGCGTTGTAGCCATTCTGCAACAACAATGAGATGAATGAATCGATTTTTATTGACGGTATTTGTTAGGCGACATGGTGGCGCAGTGGTTAGCTTGTGTGGGGTTTGCACATTCTCCCCATGTCTGTGTGGGTTGCACCCCACAACCCAAAAATGTGCAGGGTAGGTGGATTGGCCACACTAAATTGCCCCTTAATTAGAAAAAGAAGAGAATTGGATACTCTAAATTTATTTTTTAAAAGACAGTGGGGGGGGATGCTCCGTTTTGCCGGCACCCGGGGTCTCCCGACGGCGTGGGGCTGCCCCACAACGGGAAACCCCATTGACCGGCCGGCGTAACGGAGCATCCCGCCGGCGTGGTGAGGCTGAAATGTGGCGCGGCGGGACGGAGCATCCCACCCTGTATTTGTTGATTGACAAATGCTCATTCTTATTCGGCGGGAATTCAGCTGTTGGAATGGGTGGAGCTACAGAGTTGAGCGGTGATTATTTAAACGAGCTGCTTCGCGGATTCGAGTCTTTTCTGCGGGAATTCAGCTGTTGGAATGGGCGGAGCTACAGAGTCGAGCGGTGAATATTTAAACTAGCTGCTTAAACAGCAGCCACAGGGTCTTTGGGGATAAATTTGAAGAGTGACATCACAGCAAAGCAGTGACCTAATTGGCTGGTAAGGAAAGTGCTCCAATTAGCAGTAGCTGGGAGAAATTTAACTCTTTGTGTGTTGGTAAGTATTGTGATTGGTAAGTAAAATCTTTATTCCTTTCACTTATTCATTATTTGACATTATATTTGTAATCAGTTAAGGTAAAGTGTAAAAATGGAGATCCCAGACCCGTGTTATGCTCCTCGTGCTCAATGTGGGAGTTCAGGGACGCGGCCGATGCCCCTGACTCCTTCATGTGTGTCCAGCTGCAGCTCCTATTAGACCACATGACGGCTCTGGAGCTGCGGATGGACTCACTTTGGAGCATCCGCGATGCTGAGGAGGTCGTGGATAGCACGAGTCAATATGGGTAGAGCTAAGAAATAGGAAGGGTGCAATGACATTGTTGGGACTTTACTACAGGCCTCCCAAAAGCGGGCGTGAAGTAGAGGTACAAATATGTAGACAGATTATAGAAAAATGTAGGAACAATAGGGTGGTCGTGATGGGAGATTTTAACTTCCCCAACATTGAATGGGACTCATGTCGTGTTGGAGGCGTAGATGGAGCAGAATTTGTAAAGAGCTTTTTTAGAGCAGTATGTAAATAGTCCAACTCGGGAAGGGGCCATACTGGACCTGATATTGGGGAATGATCCCGGCCAGGTGGTTGAAGTTTCAGTCGGTGATTACTTTGGGAATAGCGATCACAATTCCGTAAGTTTTAGAATATTCATGGACAAAGCCGAGAGTGGTCCTAAAGGAAGAGTGCTAAATTGGGGAAAGGCCAAGTATAACAAAATTCGGCAGGAGCTAGGGAATGTGGATTGGGAGCAGCTGTTTAAGGGTAAATCCACATTTGAAATGTGGGAGTCTTTTAAGGAAAGGTTAATTAGAGTGCAGGACAGACATGTCCCTGTGAAAATGAGGGATAGAAATGGCAAGATTAGGGAACCATGGATGACGGGTGGAATTGTGAGACTAGCTAAGATGAAAATGGATGCATACATAAGATCTAGGCGACTTAAAACTGATGAAGCTTTGGAGGAATATCGGGAAAGTAGGACAAATCTCAAACGTGCAACAAAGAGGGCTAAAAGGGGTCATGAAATATCTTTGGCTAACAGGGTTAAGGAAAATCTTAAAGCCTTTTATTCGTATATAAGGAGCAAGAGGGTAACTAGAGAAAGGATTGGCCCACTCAAAGACAAAAGAGGGAATTTATGCGTGGAGTCAGAGGAAATGGGTGAGATTTTTAATGAGTACTTTGCATCGGTATTCACCAAGGAGAGGGACATGACGGATGTTGAGGTTAGGGATGGATGTTTAAATACTCTAGGTCAAGTCGGCATAAGGAAGGGGGAGGTTTTGGGTATTCTAAAAGGCATTAAGGTGGACAAGTCCCCAGGCCCGGATGGGATCTATCCCAGGTTACTGAGGGAAGCGAGGGACGAAATAGCTGGGGCCTTAACAGATATCTTTGCAGCATCCTTGAGCACGGGTGAGGTCCCGGAGGACTGGAGAATTGCTAATGTTGTCCCTTTGTTTAAGAAGGGTAGCAGGGATAATCCAGGGAATTATAGACCTGTGAGCTTGACGTCAGTGGTAGGCAAACTGTTGGAGAAGATACTGAGGGATAGGATGTATTCACATTTGGAAGAAAATAGACTTATCAGTGATAGGCAGCATGGTTTTGTGCAGGGAAGGTCATGTCTTACAAACCTAATAGAATTCTTTGAGGAAGTGACAAAGTTAATTGATGAGGGAAGGGCTGTAGATGTCATATACATGGACTTCATTCAGTCAGGCATTTGATAAAGTTTCCCATGGCAGGTTGATGGAAAAAGTGAAGTCGCATGGCGTTCAGGGTGTACTAGCTAGATGGATAAAGAACTGACTGGGCAACAGGAGACAGAGAGTAGTGGTGAAAGGGAGTGTCTCAAAATGGAGAAAGGTGACTCGTGGTGTTCCACAGGGATCCGTGCTCGGACCACTGTTGTTTATTTACATAAATGTGATATACATAAATGATCTGGACGAAGGTATAGGTGGTCTGATTAGCAAGTTTGCAGATGATACTAAGATTGGTGGAGTTGCAGATAGCGAGGGGGACTGTCAGAGAATACAGCAAAATATAGCTAGATTGGAGAGTTGGGCAGAGAAATGGCAGATGGAGTTCAATCCAGGCAAATGTGAGGTGATGCATTTTGGAAGATCCAATTCAAGGGCGGACTATACGATCAATGGAAGAGTCCTGGGGAAAATTGATGCACAGAGAGATCTGGGAGTTCAGGTTATTGTACCCTGAAGGTGGCAACGCAGATCGATAGAGTGGTCAAGAAGGCATATAGCATGCTTGCCTTCATCGGATGGGGTATTGAGTACAAGAGTCGGCAGGTCATGTTACAATTGTATAGGACTTTGGTTAGGCCACATTTGGAATACTGCATGCAGTTCTGGTCGCCACATTACCAGAAGGATGTGGATGCTTTAGAGAGGGTGCAGAGGAGGTTCACCAGGATGTTGCCTGGTATGGAGGGTGCTAGCTATGAAGAAAGGTTGAGTAGATTAGGATTGTTTTCATTGGAAAGACGGAGGTTGAGGGGGGACCTGATTGAGGTCGACAAAATTATGAGAGGTATGGACAGGGTGGATAGCAACAAGCTTTTTCCAAGAGTGGGGGTGTCAATTACAAGGGGTCACGATTTCAAGGTGAGAGGGGGAAAGTTTAAGGGAGATGTGCGTGGAAATTTTTTTACGCAGAGGGTGGTGGGTGCCTGGAACGCTTTGCCAGCGGAGGTGGTAGAGGCGGGCACGATAGCATCATTTAAGATGCCTCTGGACAGATATATGCTCCACTGTTCGAAAAGATCGGGGAACAGAGGGAAGTAGATCCTTGGAAAATAGGTGACAGGTTTAGATAAAGGACCTGGATCGGCGCAGGCTGGGAGGGCCGAAGGGCCTGTTCCTGTGCTGTAATTTTCTTTGTTCTTTATTCTACTTCAAATAATAGTATTGGCTTTTTAACTTAAACAAGCAAACAGAACATTTTTAAAACATGGACTTAGGCAATACTGATAATGCTGCATCATTACCCAGCATCTGTTTCCCTGTGATGGACATTGTAGTTACAGTCATTTCTGAAATACTTTAAAAAGTGACATTCATTGTGATTCTTAGTGAGATGTAAATAATGCATCATCAATCATAAAAAATAACAATGCTTCAATATGATGCACATTCATCTTTGCAGGAAATACACAGAATTTTGAAAATTCCTTTAATGGAGCCAAAATCTCCTTTGGTTCTATTGGTTTGGCGTTTTATAATGGACTTTGGTCATATGATGGATGGTAAGGGACTTTTTCTAAATTGTTATATGATTAAATGGACAATGTGTATTTATGAGTGAGATGATGTGGGGGATGACTTGACAGAAATATATAAGATCCCGAACGGTATTGAAAGGTGGGCGTGGAAACGATGTCCCTACTCTTGTGGATGAGTTCAGAACTAGGGGGCACTGTTTTAAAATTAGGGGTCGCCCTTTTAGGGCAGAGATGAGGAGAATTTCTTTCTTTCAGAGGCTTGTGAGACTTTGGAACTCTCTGCTTCAGAAGGTGGTGGAGGCAGGGCCATTGAATATTTTTAAGGCTGAGGGAGATAGATTCTTATTAGGCAACAGAATCAAAGGTTATCAGGAGTAGATGGGACTATGGAATTTGAAACACACACAAATCAGCCAGGATCTTTTCAAACAGTGGAGCAAATGGCTGAACTATAGAATTGCCTACTTTTGTTCCTATTTTGTTTTTTAAAGAACTAATTCATGGGATATGGGCTTTGCTGGCTAAGGCAGCATTTATTGACCATTCCTAATTACCCTTGAGACGGTCAGTGATCTGCCTCCTTGAACTGCTGCAGTCCATATACTGTAGGTACATCAACAGTGCTGTTAGGGAGGGTGGTGTGGTGAGAGGCAACATGGTAGCATGGCCCATTTAAGGGGGGGTGGGCTCGACTGATCATGTGACCAGCATCAATTGCTTTGGAACATGCGAACCCCAGTGAACAGGAAGTTTGTGTGGTGCCCTGGGAGCAGGAACCCGGGCAGTGTGGACTCCTGAGCTGAAGGGATTACACCTGTTATATTGAGTTCTGTGCCTGTTACTTATCTGCCTTTGCCTTACATCAACAAACACCTTGTTAACTGCTGGAAGCCTCCAGTGTCTGCCTCGAGCCACCACATTGGCAACGAGGTAAAAGGTTTGATCGCAGCCTGCAGTGTATTGTGAATTGAGGGAGGAGTTGAGGGTGTAGTTGAGAAAGGAAAGAAGCTTCAACAAGAGTCGGGGGTCATTAAACCGTGAGTGAAAATGCAAATCGTCAGTAAACTAGACCCGTTTGACCAAGAGGCGGAGGATTGGAGTCAGTACATCGAAGAACTCCACTATTTATTTACCGCGAATGAGATCACAGGTGAGGACAAGCAGAAGGTGATACTTCTGACAGTTTGTGGGCCCCAACGTATAATCTAATTAGGAACCTCATGTCCCCGAAGGCACCCGACTTGAAGACCTTTGGTCAGATAGTGAAATTGGCCAAAGAACACTTCAACCCAAGATCCTCGAATACCCTCCAACATTATAAATTTAATTCTGCTGTGAGGGACCACAAAGAGTTCATCTCAGCTTTCATAGCCAGGTTTCGCCAGCACGATAGCACAAGTGGATAGCACAGTGGCTTCACAGTGCCAGGGTCCCAGGTTCGATTCCCCGCTGAGTCACTGTCTATGAGGAGTCTGCACGTTCTCCCCGTGTCTGCGTGGGTTTCCTCCGGGTGCTCCGGTTTCCTCCCACAGTCCAAAGACGTGCAGGTTAGGTGGATTGGCCATGATAAATTTCCCTTAGTGACCAAAAAGGTTAGGAGGGGTTATTGGGTTACGGGGATGGGGTGGAAGTGAGGGCTTAAGTGGGTTGGTGCAGACTCGATGGGCCGAATGGCCTCCTTCTGCACTGTATGTTCTATGTTCTATCTCACTGAGCGCTGTGAGTTCGGGACCAGCTGGCTTGTGGGACCCATAACCTTAATATCCAGAAGAAGCTTCTGGCAAAAAACAATATAACGTTGGAAAAAGCGATCGAGATAGCTCAGGTGATGGAGTGTGCGGAGAAAGGCGCCACTGAGCTCAAAACATTGCTGAAGGGAGGTCAACCAAGTGTAGGGCGGTATGGCCTTGAGTTGCGCGGCAGGATCAAGAGGCACAGCAGAGAACCAGACACGGTCCTCGGGACCGGAGCAGAGTCAAAGGGCCGGCAAAAAGAAAGGGCGCCAACCCAAGTCAGAGGTGGACTGCTCTCATTGTGGTTGGGGGGGGGGGGGGGGGGGGGGGGGGGGCCATCCCCAAGTGACCTGCCATGTTCTGGTGTTTCCGGTGCAACCACAGGGGGCACATTCAAGCACGTACCGTGCTGGACAAAACGCACCAATGCAAAAAAAACATCAGCAGCAGCAGTCCACAGCGCCACTGAACATAGTGGAGAAGAGCTCTGAAGAAGAGTATGCAATGTATCATTTGAATGTAGTCCAGTTGAATAAGATGGCTCCAAGTGAAATGGTCTAAGAACGAACGGCAACCCCCTCAAAATGGAATTAGACACCAGGGGCGGGATTCTCCCCTACCCAGCGGGCAGGCGGTCCTGGCGCCGAAGAGTGGCGTGAACAACTCCGGCGTTGGGCCGCCCGGAAGGTGCGGAATCTTCTGCACCTTCACGGGCTAGGCCAGCGGCGGCGGGGTTGGCGCCGCGCCAACCGGTGCCGAAGGGCCTCCGCCGGCCGGCTCGAGTTGGCGCATGCGTGGGAATGCCAGTGTGTGCTGGCGTCACCCCAGCGCATGCGCGGGGGGGGGGGTTCATCTTCGCGCCGGCCATCGCGGACTGTTACACCGGCCGGTGCGGAGGAATAGAGTGCCCCCACGGCACAGGCCCGCCAGCGGGTCGGTGGGCTCCGATCGTGGGCCAGGTCGCCATGGGGGCACCCCCCGGGGCCAAATCCCCGCGCGCCCACCCGAGGACCCCAGAGGCCGCCCGCAGAGCTAGGTCCCGCCGGTAAGTACTTGTTGTAACCGGCGCGGCGCAATTCCCGCCCCTGCCAAATCCCCAGCACCGGAGAATCGGCAGCCAGTGGGGGCGGGATTCACGCCGCCCCCCCGGCGATTCCCCGATCCAGCGGGGGGTTGGAGAATCCCGCCCCTGGGCTTCAGTGATCATTGTGGGACAGCAGACTTTCTGATACATCTGTGTTGGAACTCAGCCTTTACGTTTGAACAGTACTAAAACTTTCCACGTACACTGGGGAAACCTTGAATATCTTTGGAACCACCAACACACCAATGGCCTATAAAGGGCAGGAGGTCTATCTACCCTAGGTTGTCATGGAAGGGCACAGACCTAGGCTGATGGGAAGAGATTAGTTACAGAAGGTTAAGTTCAATTAGCTGGAAATTTTCAAAATATCCAACAGCATCCTCCAAGATGTCCGAAGGAGGTATGAAGATGTTTTTCCCAAGGAACTGGGCTTGATCAAAGGCATCAAAGCCAAAATCTATGCCAATCCAGACCATCCAGAGCCAGACCAGTGCCATGTGCATTACATCAGAAGGTTGAAGCTGAGTTTAAGAGATTAGACAAGCTGGGCATAATCAAACCGGTCCAGTTCTCTGAGTGGGCAGCGCCAATAGTCCCTGTTCTCAAACTGGATCATTTGATAAGAATTTGAGAGGACTGCTGTTAGAGTCCTTCCTTTTGATTTCCCTCTGTTGCCATTTCTTTAATTTTATTATTTTTGTTCCGTGGACCCATAAAGGGAATGTGCCTTTAAGCAGTGGACTCAAGCTGAAGCAGCCTGCCAGTCAGGACAGTATGTTCCAGGATTTGTTTTTGGAGAGGAAAAGACAGACTCATCAGTGCCGGGTGAATCTTAAGAACCAGCTTTGGATAAAGTCTATTGATTGGCTGGCTGGCAACATACGAGTTAGCCAGGGATAGTGTTCTGGCTGACAACAGTTAGTGATTGATTTCCGCGTGATGCTTCTGAGAAAACTGGGCAGAAGTGATCAGACATCGAAAGAAGAAGGAGCTCGCTCTCATTGCTGATGTAAAAGACTGCTTTATTGGTCTAAAACCTGTGAACCTATCAAGAAAGTAGACCGCCTTTCCAGAGAAAACCATCTCAAGCCGAGAAGGAAGAAGTATCGAAACAAAAGCTCGAATTTAACTGGAAGCTGTCCTGGTGCATCAGGGATCCTTTATCCTTTTATTTTAATCTTATGTTCTTCCCTATCCCTCTATTTTAATATTAAAGATGTATGTTATGCTTAAATCTGTCCTTTTCAGGAATCAGCTCAACTTTATAACAGAGGAACTGAAAAATCCCTACAGGTAGGATATTTCTACAGCTTTAGCATTTAAGTTGTATAAAACAGAGCAATCTTGTTCAAAAAAACACACATTACTCAAATCAATCAAAATTAATAGCTTTTCAGGATATGAGAGTGTGATCTAAACTGACAGTACTGAAGGGGTGTCAAAAAACATGAGATGTTAAACTAAGCCCTCCTGCTTGCTTGTAGACTGGTTTAGTGGTAGACTATGCATTCCACACCATCATCTGTAGAGCAGGACTTTTCTCCCCAAATCCTCAATGGTGATTGTGAGCTGCTTTCTTAAACCATCTCAGTCTATCTGGTGTTGGTATACCCACATTGCTGTGTAAGGAGGGAGTTCCAGGATTTTGACTGAGCCAGAGTGAAGAGATGGAAAAATAATTCAAAGTCAGGATGGTGAGTGGCTTGGAGGGTAACTTGCAGATAGTGTATCTGCTGCCCTTGTACCTTTAGATGGTAGAGGGCATGATGTGGAAGATGCTGTAGAAGGAGCCTTGGTGAGTTTCTACAGTGTATTTTGGAAATGCTACACACTTAGATTTAGATTTGTTGTCATGTGTAGCGAGGTACAGTGAAAAATATTGTTCTGTGTACAGTCCAGGCAGATCGCTCCATGCATGAAAAACATAAAACGTACGATAAATACACAATGTAAATACATAAACATAGACATCGGGTGAAGAGTTATAAGATTTAGCTTTAGATTTATTGTCACATGTACCAAGGTACAGTGAAAAGTACAGTCGAGGCAGATCGTTCAAACATGAAAATCACAGGACGTATGATAAATACACAATATAAATACGTAGACACTGAGTGAAGCGTACAGAGTATAGTGCTACAATAGTAGAGAAGATGCATAGAGAGATCAGTTCAGTCCATAAGAGGGCCATTCAGGAGTCTGGTAACAGCGGGGAAGAAATTGTTTTTGAATCTGTTGGTGTGTGTTCTCAGACTTTTGACACTGCGCTAATTGAGGGATTGAATGCTTAAGGTGATGAATGAGGTAGCAATTAATGAATGGTTTTGTCTTCAATGATGTCAAGCTTCTTGATTGCTGTTGGAATTGTGTTCATCCAGGAAAGTGGAGAATATTCTGTCACACTCCAGACTTGTGCCTTGTAGCTGGTCAACAGGCTTTGGGGAGTCGGGAGCTGATTTACTCACCACAAGAGTTACCAACCTCTGATCTGCCCTTATGGCCACAATATGCATGTTGCTAATCCAGTTCAATTTCTGATAATGGTAACCCCCAGGATGTTTATAATGGGGAATTTAGTTGCGCAGTTGAAGGTCATGGGGAGATTGTTAGATTATCCAGCAGTCATTACCCAGCAGTCATTTGGCATGGATATTATTTCCCTTTATTAGCCCAAGCCTGGATGTTGTCCAGGTCTTGCTGCAAATGGACATGGACTGCTTCTGTATCTGAGGAATCGTGAATGGTACTGACTGCTGTGTAATCATCAGCAAACATCCCAGTTTCTTTGATGAAGGTGCTGAAGATGGTTTATCCTGGGACACCACCCTGAGAAACACCTGCAGAAATGTCCTGGAGCTGCAATGATTGGCCTCCAACAACCACAACCATCCTCTTTTGTGCCTGGTATGATTCCAGCCGGTGGCAAATATACCCCCATCCAGGATTCTCATTTAGTTTAATTTTGTTAGGGCTCCCTGATATCAGACTTGGTTAAATGCTGCCATAATACCAAGGGTAGTAATGGTCAACTCACCTGAGAGGATTTTGTAGCCTGTCTAATACAAAGAAAACTATTCACAATGGTTGTTTCATCCTTGGTTTATGCTATAGTATTAGACATTAAGCAGTACAGGAACACTCCTGGAGCAAGACACAGACCACTTATAACAACGTGTGACTTTTGAGCAGTACAATAAGGAATCTGTGATTATTTTAAGGATGTTTGTACATGGCTTTTAGGAGTTTGCATCAATTGTAAAGGATAATGCCATCCATGTATTAAGATGTGGATGCTGTTTGGCTGGCAGACACAAAGGGGATTTATAGATACAAATGAAAGCTATATGCAGAGGAGCTATGTACAGATGCAGATACTAAGAAAAAGAAGGCAGAGAAAGAAAGAAGAACACAGAGAATTGTTGTGAGCAGAAGAAATCACTCTCAGGAAGAGATTAGTTTTTCTGTTTGCCAGGAAAAGAGACTGTGTGAGCTGGCTAAAAAGGTTTAAAACTTGAAAAGCTGTGTGAATAACTCAGTGAAGATCAAGAGCTGAGCTCTTTCCCAGAAGAGGCCAGATTGTGAACTGGGGTGTTGCAGGTAAATACTTTGAAAAGTTATGCCATTTGGACTGTTGTGACCCATGGGAAAGTGGGTTTGATTAAGTGTGCCTTTCTGATAATCTATCTGTGAAACCCGAAGGTGAAAGTTATTGTTGGTTAAGACTCTTGATCTACCCTTCATGAATGAAGAACAAGTGGAAATGTTACATATACTTCAGATAAAAAGACAAATTTTGCTTTCAATAATTCATAAAGCAAAGATGCATTTCACATCACAAGCATTCACGTCACTCCCCACAGACATGTATCTTTGCTTTATAGATTATTGAAAGCAAAATTTGTCTTTTTATCTGAAGTATAATTTGTTTGTTATTCATGTTTAATTTTCATTGCTTCAGATTTGTGTTAAATTGAAAGTTACAAAAGTGGAATCTTGTTTGTAATTTCTTCATGTGGAGATTATTTTGTAAATTTGGTTATTTTGGTTCACGGATCCCCACATGGATTGTAACAGAGTGGCAGTGGCACTCTTTCCAAGAAAACACTTATCCAGACCCAAAACACACAACATAATATGATGTCGAAATTAAAATGGGGATAATTGTACAGTGGCTACATGCATGCATATAATTGAAGCAGTTTCCAGCTTGGAATACATAAATTGCTATATGGGAGTTGGAAATGAGAAGAATGGCCTGTCAATTAGTTACTGTAGCTGTGGTGTTGCAGCAGGTACCTGCAGCAGGGCACATATTGTTATTGATGCTGAGGAATTCCAGAAAAGCTGATTTAATCTATGTTCGGCAATTAAAAATACTATGAAAAACTAGAAAAATATTTTATTGTTGATTAAAATGTGCAAGAGAACTCTCTTGGCAATATTGTTTTGAATTGTGTAAGGGAATAATTTGCAAGGTTTGAAGTTTTTAATTATTGATCATCTTTGTTTGGCAGAAATTTACCACTCGCCATCATCATTGGTATTCCTTTAGTCACTGTTTGTTACATCCTGGTTAATGTTGCATATTTCACCATAATGACTCCCGCAGAACTTCTGCAGTCCTCTGCTGTTGCAGTGGTGAGTATTTCTTTAACTGTTAATCGGTCCTCAAATTGTATAAATAAAAGAGGTGCTGAACTAGATTGTGAAATTCTTTCCAAACATATTATTTCAAATGTACAGTCAACTGTAAGGTTTCAACGGTTTGTAAGTATAGGCGGCTGGAATTTCATGGAGTACTAGAGACCACGTCGACTTAAAATAATGGGTGGGACCCAGATCTGGAAATCCTGCTCTCATTTCTGACACATCCCATTTTTACCAGTAAGAGAAAAGAGGAGAGGTGTTACGCCACATGCAGTAAACTCCGACTCTGCAAGGGCCATGTGTGTTAAGTTCATGGAGCGTATCCCACAGTGTGGGAGTTAAAAAGCTTTAGATTGGTCATAAATACTCTCGAAGGGGATCATAAATACTCTTGAAGGGCCGATGCAGTCTGTACAACTGTCAAGCTGTCAAGTTGTTTAAATGGCCAGCCCTTTAAAAATATGTAGAGAAAATACTGCCAGCCATTTGCGAGTCAAAAAAAATCTATTCTGACAGTTGCAAAACTGTTCCTTGACATAACGATAAGTGTTATCATCAAAGCATTATTAATGCTTAGCTGTTTCTCACAAGCTATCATTAACACAGATGTAAGTTCACTGTTTGATGGACAGCTTCAAAGAAGCTATTCAAATATAAGCTGTCTTTGATGTGTGATTATAAATACAAATTGTGATGAATGTTATATTTTATATTTTATATTTTGTGACAGTAATGTTATTAAAACTCTTTTTCAAAATACGTACAGGCAGTATGTCTGTTAAAGCTGTAATAAAAGAGTTGTAAAAGATGAGGTGATCATTCATTCCAACCACTTACTTTGTTACAGATAAAGGGCTAATGGAACATTGTTTATATTTTGTTTCCCTGGAGTGTAGATAATTTATGAGGGATTGTGTCTAGTCCTAGCTAAGCAGGTCATTGAACTTAGTGGGATACTATTAGGAGGAGCCAGGTCTGTCTGTAGTTTTTCAGTCTGTTATAAGATTTTAAATTGAAGAGCAGTTTGCCATATGACTTAAGTCTGAGAAGTCAGAAGTGTACTGAATCCGCTCTTGAAAGGATCTCTCTCCAAAGGTCTCTACACAGATAAGCAAGTAACCTGTCTTGTTAACTTTATTTATAAGTGCCATTTAAACTGTATTGATTTGCTTAATTGGAATTAATGGAAGATGCAGATAGTAACTCCAACAAAAAGTTGTTTGGGATGCTTGTTCGGTATTCTAACAGATTGTTTGGTCTTGTCTGGTATCCTAACAAATTTTTTTTTAATAAGTCATTAGGTACTTGAGGATATTTATATGTATTGAGTGGACTTTCATGAATATGGGACTTTTGAATGTAGTGAAATCTGTAATAGATATTTATAACTTGATTTTATTTATTCTCAGCATGGCTCCTGAGAACTGCCTATGGTGGCTACTGAATGAGCTGACATGGAGTGTATAAGAGCAAAGTGTGGTGGGTGGTGGCTTGTGTGTTCATATTATTTGGCATGAGTTGGCTATAAGGGCCTATGGAGATGGGTGAGGTGTCAGGAGATGTGGCTATAAGGGACAATGGAGTGGGTGACATGGAAGGTATATAGCCATTGGGGGTAGTTGGGGACATGGGTTGGCACATTGGCATGCAAGCGCAGGGGAGCGGGTAGGAAGTGAGTGCTTATGTTTAAGACAACTGGGCTGAAACCCCAGAGCATGAGGGGAGACTCATTGCAGCCTATTTTGGCACCTGGCAGTTCATAGAATCCTGGCAGTTCATAGAATCCCGACAGTGCAGAAGGAGGCCATTCAGCCCATCGAGTCTGCACAGACCCTTCAAAAGACCACCTACCTGGGCCCAATTCCCCAACCTATTCCAACGACCCCACCCTAAGGGGCAATTTAGCATGGCCAATCCACCTAACCTGCACATCCTTGGACTGTGGGAGGAAACCGGAGAACCCAGAGGAAACCCACGCACACACACTCCACAAAGACAGTTATCTGAGGTCAGAATCGAACCTAGGTCCCTGGCGCTGTGAGGCAGCAGTGCTAACCAGTGTGCCTCCGTGCCTCCACCGTTCTTGTGGCTGCCTCTGATCTGTGTCTTGTGGTAGTAGGCCTAACTCCATCCTTCACCTGTCGTCCCTCCCGGAAAAGACAAATTATCCCATTTTGGGCACTTAGTCTCATCCAAAAGACAGCAACACAAACAGTGGAGTTTTCCATCAGAACTGCACAGTAATGTCAACCTGGGTTTTATGGTCAAGTCTGAGTGGGAATTAAACTAGAATCTTCTGACTCATAGGCGGGAATGCTACCAACTGATCCATGCAAACATGATTTAGTTCTCTCCTCACAAACAAACAAACTATAATAGAGTACACTGTCCCTCTGCTTCCCAATCTTGTGTGTATAAACCTGGTCAAAAATCCTGAAGCATCCCGGGCTGAATTCTCCATCGGCAGGATCCTCTGTTTCGCCAGCAGCGCTCTCACGCCCACCGATTTCCCGACGGCATGGGGATGCCCACAATGGGGCACCCCATTGGCTCGCTGCCGGGACGGAGAATGCCACTGTTGGCGGGGGCGCGCCGCACCCGCAGAGAACCCCACCCCTCATTTTTAAAGAATTAAGACAGAAGTGGCTCACTGTGGGTTACTTGAGAAAAGTGATCTGTTTTGAAGGTGTTTCAATCATTGCAGTAATCAGATGGTACAGTTCCACCTCAGTGAGCCTCGCCATCTCATTCTATTTGATAGCATTGCTGCTTTTCAAAGGAATGCCTCCGTCACAGAGAAAAACACGACATGCCATCATACTTAGGTGAGGAATGTGTTTGTCTGGGAATTTGTGTCTCTAAACTGTGTCTTGGTTTAATACACGGAGTACGGTGTAGAAACAAATGGTTGGCTGTGAAACAGTCATCAGCTGCTGTAAATTTATGAATAATCCCATTGTGTCTTTGATAATGTTTAAAAACCATCTGTTTTCCTACTTCAAACCAATTACGTGCTACTCCAAAGAAATTAAGCAAATAGAAGGCATGGTCTGCGGTTATTTAATTCTTGATTTATTTTGGAAGCTGGTCTCATCTAAAAACTGTGATCCTTTAACATAAATATTTTACATGGAATTGTATAAAAGGTACAACTGGAGTTACCATTCTGTTGCCAAGCCTCACGATAAAGCATGTTATTAGTATTCATCACACAAAACCTCGTTTTAACTGTTGTTGAGTTGTCTGTTTTCGACTCAAGTGAGACTTGTTTTCTTTTTTACATAACCTTATCTGATCTGGTAATTTAGCTGTTTTGGCCAGCTAAATTATTGGGCTGTGCATAACTTGCCTGGCAGATGTGAACAGTGTTTAATCCAACAGTAGTACTGTAAATAGAATGATTATTAGTTCCTGCACGAGGTACCCTCAATAATGACACTTTGAGATTAAACTGTAAAGAAGGCTTTATTAGACTAATAACTATGCTAGAGCTAGAGACGAGAGCTGACTGCTGCACAGACCATGAGGCAGCCCTTTATGTATGACTCCCAGATGGGCGGAGCCAGAGGCGGAGTCCCCAGCGTTCCAAGCCCGGTCTTAAAGGGGACATCACCTTACATGATGATAAGGCAGTAAGCGTTCATCACATTCACCCCCTGTTTAGAAAAAGAGTCCGGCGGGGGTGAAGTGCCATCATAGGTCCATCCGTCTCGGTGGCCAGATCGTCCTCCTCGACCTCCTCAATTCGGGCGGTGGTGCGGCGGGCACGGACGTTCCGGTTGAGGGCACATCCGGGAGCACAGCGGTCGGAGCTTCGGTCCGGGACGGGGCAGGTAAACTAGGCAGGGCCGGGGTAGCGGTGCCGGCATCGGCGGGGTGTGTAAAGGGGGGGCGCAAGGGGGGGCACACGGTAGGGGCTCACCAACGGGTGGTAGGGCCGGAAGGGGGTGTGTTGTAGGGGGCGACGGGTCCTGCAGGGGAGCGGCGCGGGAAGGGGCGTCTGTGGTGGAGGATCCATTGGGTGCCAGATCCCGGAGGGAAACCGTATCTTGCCTGCCGTCGGGGTACTCCATGTAGGCGTAACGGGGGTTGGCATGGAGCAGTCGGACCTTTTCAACTAGGGGGTCCGTTTTATGGCTCCTCGCGTTCCTCCGGAGAAGAACAGATCCCGGAGCCATCAGCCAAGGTGGAAGTGAGACCCCGGAGGTAGACTTCCTGGGGAAGAGAAACAATCGGTCGTGAGGGGTCTCATTCGTCGCCATGCAGAGGAGTGACCTAATGGAGTGTAGGGTATCGGGTAGGACCTCCTGCCAGCGGGTGGTTGGGAGATTTCTCGACCGCAGGGCCAGAAGGACAGCCTTCCACACGGTCGAGTTCTCCCTCTCCACCTGACCGTTTCCCTGTGGGTTATAACTGGTCGTTCTGCTCGAGGCGATGCCTTTGCTGAGCAGATACTGACGCAGTTCATTGCTCATGAACGATGTACCCCGGTCGCTGTGGATATAAGCAGGGAAACCGAACAGGGTGAAGATGCTGTGCAGTGCCTTAATCACCGTGGCTGAGGTCATGTCGGTGCAGGGAATGGCGAATGGGAAACGGGAGAACTCATCGATCACGGTGAGGAAATAGGCATAACGGTTGGTGGACGGGAGGGGCCCCTTGAAGTCCACGCTCAGTCGCTCAAAGGGGCCCGAGGCCTTCACGAGCCGAACCTTGTCTGGCTGATAGAAGTGCGGTTTGCACTCCGCACAGACTTGGCAGGTCCTGACCATGGCCTTGACCTCCTTGGTTGAGTAAGGTAGGTTGCGGGACTTGATGAAATGGACGAGCCGGGTAACCCCCGGGTGGCAGAGGTCATTGTGGATGGCTTGCAGGCGGTCCTCCTGCGCGTTGGCGCATGTGCCGCGGGACAGGGCATCTGGGGGCTCGTTGAGCTCCCCTAGACGATACTTGATATCATACGAGTAGGTGGAGAGTTCGATCCTCCACCTCAAAATGTTATCGTTTTTTATTTTGCCCCGTTGTGCGTTATCGAACATAAAGGCGACCGACCGTTGGTCGGTGAGGAGGGTAAACCTCCTACCGGCTAGGTAGTGTCTCCAGCGCCGTACAGCCTCCACAATGGCTTGTGCCTCCTTTTCGACTGCAGAGTGTCGAACATCGGAGGCGGTGAGGGTTCGGGAGAAGAACGCTACTGGTCTGCCTCCTTGATTGAGGGTAGCAGCCAGGGCGATGTCTGATGCATCGCTCTCTACCTGGAAAGGGATGGTTTCGGCCTTGATGATGTCGGCCTTGATGCGGCTGAAGGCCAATTGAGCCTCAGCCAAGAGGGGAAAAGTAGTGGTCTTTAGCAGTGGGCGGGCTTTGTCCGCATACTTGGGGACCTACTGGGCGTAATAGGAGAAAAGCCCCAAGCACCGTTTGAGGGCCTTGAGGCTGCGGGGGAGAGGGAGTTCCTTAAGGGGGCGCATGCGGTCGGGGTCGGGACCTAGGACCCTGTCTTCCACGACATAGTTGAGGATGGCCAGCCGGGAGGTGTGGAAAACGCATTTGCCCTCGTTATAGGTCAGGTTAAGGGCTCGGGCGGTCTGGAGGAACTTTTTGAGGTTAGCGTCATGGTCCTGCTGATCATGGCCGCAGATGGTGACATTGTCCAAGTACGGGTATGTAGCCCGCAAACCGTACTGGTCCACCATTTGGTCCATTGCCCTTTGAAAGACAGAGACCCCATTTGTGACACCAAAGGGGACCCTGAGGAAGTGGAAGAGCCGGCCGGCTGCTTCGAAGGCAGTATAGGGGCGGTCTTTTGGTCGGATGGGGAGCTGGTGGCAGGCGGATTTGAGGTCGACCGTGAAAAAGACTCGGTATTGGGCGATCCGATTTACCATTTCCGCGATGCGAGGAAGGGGGTACGCACCAAGCTGCGTGAATCGGCTTATGGTCTGGCTATAATCCACGACCATCCATTTCTTCTCCCCGGACCGGACTACCACCACTTGCGCTCTCCAAGGGCTGTTGCTAGCCTCGATGACCCCCTCTCCCAGTAAACGCTGGACCGCTGACTTGATAAAAGCCAAATCTTGGGCACTGTAGCGTCGGCTCCTGGTGGCGACGGGCTTACAGTCAGAAGTGAGGTTTGTGAATAGCGAGGGGGGTGTGACTTTCTGTGTCGCAAGGCAGCACACTGTGAGGGGGGGCAAGGGTCCGCCGAACTTCAGTGTCAGGCTTCGGTGGCTGCACTGGAAATCCAGTCCGAGCAGCAGGGGGGCACAGAGGTGAGGGAGGATATAAAATTTGAAACGGGTGTATTTGGCGCCTTGGATCGAGAGATCCACAATACAGTACCCCGTGATTTGTACCGAGTGGGACCCAGATGCGAGGGCTATGGTTTGGGATGCGGGATGGGTGCGTAGGGAGCAGCGCCTTACCATTTCAGGGTGGATAAAGCTCTACGTGCTCCCGGAGTCGAAGAGGCATGCAGTGTCGTGCCCGTTGACCTGGACCTGCATCATGGAGTTCTGCAGGTGTTTTGGCCGAGTTTGATCGAGGGTGATCGCACCCAGTCGCGGGTAGTCGGAGTCCTCAGCCGAGTCGGACTCGTAAAATGGCCGCCGTTGCCGGCTGCGCGTGTCGGGTCGAGAAGATGTCCGCCGACAAGATGGCCGCTCCCATGATTCGCACAAGGCTGATGACGCGTCAGAAGAGGGCGTGTCGGGTCGGTGCGCAGCAGCATTGCGAGGCCTGCGGGCCCGAGAGCCTGATTTTCGGGCCGGCTGTTCTTTGTTTTTCTGGCCCCTGGGTCTGGCCAGGCAGACCCTCGCAAAGTGCCCTTTCTTCCCGCAGTTGCTGCATATCGCGGAGTGGGCTGGGCAGCGTGGGCAGCGTGGGCGTGAGTGCTGGCCCTGTCCGTGGAAGTAGCACGGTGTGCCCCCATGGTGAGCAGGTCGCCGCGTGGCGCAGGCCTGTAATACGGTTGAGTCTGAGGAAGTCCGGGGGGGTGCTGGCAGAGTCCGCGGGGTACGTACCCCAGTTATGTCGGGCCACCGCCAGCGAGGAGGCGAGCGTTAGCGTCTCTTGGAGGTCGTTTGCCCCGTTTTCGAGCAGACGCTGCCGGATGTAGGTCGAGCGGATGCTGGACACGAAAGCATCTCTGATGTGCAGGTCATATGGACTTCCCCTGTCACATCCTGATGGTCACAGTCCCTGGCAAGCGCGGTGAGTTTCTCAACAAACCCGTCGAGCGATTTCCCCCGAGAGCTGCCGGCAGGTAGAGAGCAGATGCCGGGCGTGCACCTCATTGATGGGTTTGACAAACCGCTTGCGGAGCAACTCGATCGCCGCATCATAAGTCGTCGCCTTTTCGAGCGTGACGGAGATTCTGTGACTCACCCGGGCGTGGAGTAGACGCAGCTTGCGTGGCCCCAGGATGGGAGTCTGTGCGGAGTCCAGGTAGGCCTCGAAGCACCGCAGCCAGTATTTTAAAATTTCCTTTGCCTCCGCCGTTCGTGCTTCCAGATTGAGCTTCTCTGGTTTTAGGCCTGCGTCCATCCTGAATCTAGTTTAGTCTAATAAATTGAGGTACCCTCAATAATGACACTTCGAGATTAAACTGTAAAGAAAGCTTTATTAGACTAATAACTATGCTAGAGCTAGAGACGAGAGCTGACTGCTGCACAGCCCATGAGGCAGCCCTTTATGTATGGCTCCCAGATGGGCGGAGCCAGAGGCGGAGTCCCCAGGGTTCCAAGCCCGGTCTTAAAGGGGACATCACCTTACATGATGATAAGGCAGTAACTGTTCATCACACTGCATCATACATTCTGCTAGAGCAGAAATACTTCAGATAATAAGGCGCATGTCTGCCTACAGCAAGTATTGTTGGCCATTGAATGAGACCGTTATCAAAAGAGATAAAAGCAATACCATCTATTGGGATGTTATTTGTAATTATCCAAGTACTTATCTATAAAAAGTTAATAACTTGGCCTAAGTGATTGGGTTCTGGTGGATGGGCAATATTTAATGAAACAATATTGAAAAATGAAAGGTCATGTTCTCAGGAACAAAATTACTATTACCATCACCTGACTGTAGTCGAGGGCCCAAGCACTTACTGTGAAGAAAGTACATGGAGTGTTCAATAGATTTGGAAATACCAAGTGATGAACGAAAACAATGTTTGATTATTATATTACTTTGGGGAAGGTATGGGGGGGCGGGATTCTCCCTTTCTCAGACTAAGGGCTGGATTCTCCGTTTCAGCGGCTAAGTGCCGGCTCAAATGGAGAATTTGCGGGCCTTTTATGACGCCAAAATCGGCGCCGAGCCCTCACCAATTCCGGGACCGGTGAGGGACTAGCAATGGCGCCGGGTAAAACCCCCGCCTCCCGCACCAAAAGTGGCCGAAGAATAACCTGCGCGGTACAACATGGTGCCGGCCCCGAGCGTACCTGGCCTGCCAAAAAATGCCCCCGTAACGCCCCTCGCCACCCCAGACCATCCCCCATCAGACCCCCCCCCCCAGCCACCGCCGAAGCCCACCTGTCAGCGGAACAGCTCCCCCACCCCCCGACTGTGGCAGCGCTGGACAGTCCGCAGCCACCACGCCAGGTTTACGAGGGGACACGCGACCAACACCATCAGGAAGTTGGCCCATCGGGGGCGGAGCATCGGGGAAGGGCCTCAGGTGATATCCTGAGGCCATCCCGACGGCATGCGTATGCCGTTTTTGAGGGGGCGGAGCATCGTAAAAACGGCGCCGCCCCCGATTTTGGTGTAAAAATGGATTCTCTGGCCGATCACTGAATGCAATTTCAGCGTCGGCGATCGGAGAATCCCGCCCTAAGTGCTGACGCAGGGGCATAATTCATGGACTTTCACGGCTGCAAAACTGGTGCCGTATCTGGAACAATTCAGCGACTGTGGAGGGGCTAACACCCGCTCCTTGTGGAACACAATCGATTCCAATGAAAAACTGCAGCATTCGCCGGGTCCGTGATCGACACTCCGGAGGCTGACAAACCGCAGCAGCACATACACATTATAATCACCACACACATTCATTCCAGCCAACAAGATGACACTGGATGTGCCGGAGTGTGCCCATACAGCTGATGGGTCGGCTGGGGCCAGAGGGCACCTGGGGGGGATGGCCTGCGGGGACACCCATGCAACCCGTGGTCTTAAGTTCACAGTGGGCTGTCCGCAGCGTGCCCAGCTGCATGGCTGCCTTGCAGGCTGCGGCAATGGTGTTCCGTGCACATCCACCACAACCCCACAGCCCACCTCCTGGCTACCCCCTGCTACTCCCTCTGACTCTGGTAGAAGCCCCCCGGCCAGCGGCACAACTGTCAGCAAACTATGGCGATGTTAGACACTCTCAGTACCCCCTCTCCCTCAGCAGCCACAACACCAGTTTCACGATTTTTAAAGCACAAGTGAACCGCGCTGTCAGAAACTCGGCCCATCGGAGGCAGAGAATCGCGGCGGCCCGGAGAATACTGGGTCAGGCCCTCTAATGATATGTAAAGGGTGTTTACTCTACGTGTGTTCCGGATCGCATTGACGCCATTGTTGAGGAGACGGGAATTGCGATTTGGCGTCAGAAACTATTCTCCACCCAATCGTGTTTCCTGATTTTGGCAACATAGAACATTACAGCGCAGTACAGGCCCTTCGGCCCTCGATGTTGCGCCAACCTGTGAAACCACTCTAAAGCCCATCTACACTATTCCCTTATCGTCCATATGTCTATCCAATGACCATTTGAATGCCCTTAGTGATGGTGAGTCCACTACTGTTGCAGGCAGGGCATTCCACGCCCTTACTACTCTCTGAGTAAAGAACCTACCTCTGACATCTGTCTTATATCTATCTCCCCTCAATTTAAAGCTATATCCCCTCGTGCTAGACATCACCATCCGAGGAAAAAGGCTCTCACTGTCCACCCTATCCAATCCTCTGATCATCTTGTATGCCTCAATTAAGTCACCTCTTAACCTTCTTCTCTCTTAACGAAAACAGCCTCAAGTCCCTCAGCCTTTCCTCATAAGATCTTCCCTCCATACCAGGCAACATTCTGGTAAATCTCCTCTGCACCCTTTCCAATGCTTCCACATCCTTCCTATAATGCGGCGACCAGAATTGCACACAATACTCCAAATGCGGCCGCACCAGAGTGTTGTATAGCTGCAACATGACCTCATGGCTCCGAAACTCAATCCCTCTACCAATAAAAGCTAACACACCGTACGCCTTCTTAACAACCCCCTCAACCTGGGTGGCAACTTTCAGCCAGCGGAGAATCCCACCCATGGTAAGGGGGCTACAGAAGTTTTTTAAAAATGTCCCCAAAATTAATTTAAAGATGATATAAAAGAAGAAGGGCACTCAAATGATTGTGTCTTTGCTGGCTCTTCGGTAGATGAATCTAATTAATCCCATTCCCCTGCACTTTAGCGACCCCCTAAATAAGGAACCCCACTCAGAGCCCCCTAAATAAAGAGACCTCACAGAAACCCCCTCAATAAGGACCCCCCTCATAAACCCCCTAAATAAAGAGATCCTCAGACACCGTTAAATAGGAAACCCCCTCTCAGAGACTGCCTAAATGAAGAGACCCCCCCCCCTCATTTGGACCCCCTAAATAAGGACACCCCTCCCACAGACCCCAAGAAAAGTGACCCCTGTCAGGACGCCCCCCCAGAAGGGCTCCACGAGCAATCCAGACAGAAGCAGTGAAACAAATTATTGCTTTAACACTGACCTGGGCAATACGTAGGTCAGAAACAGGAAGCAACACCTGTCAATTCCTGGAAAGAGAATTCCGCACAGCTGTGTTTAAACCCCCTCAGATCTTTGATCTGCAAGCCATTCATTGATTTCTCTTTGATAGCGATTTAACTAGGCCATGTTTGGCAGCTTCCACACACCACAGCAGTCACCATTACTCCAATCACCTTCCTTTGCGGTTTAGTAACTGAAGTGCTCTAACCGCAATATTTAGACACATCAATCTTTGATTAACAGCTCCTGGACCACTTCAAACAGAATTAAGTTCTGTCCAATCACCTCCATTCACAGTTGAGTGATTTTAAATTGGTCAGCTAGAAATTGACAGCACGTAACTCTGTTTGAACTGGTCCCTTTATTTAAAGGGACTCTGTGGGAGGTCTCTTTATTTAGGGGGTCTCTGGGTGGGGTTCCTTATTTAGGGGGTCTCTGTGGCAGTTCTTTATTTAGGAGGTTTCTGGGGATTCTCTTTATTTGGGGGGTCTCTGGTGCGGGTAATCTGGTGGGTGTGGGGTGGACAGGGGTCTTGCATTGTGGGGGGCAGGGGGTCCTTGGGTGGAATTTGGGTGAAACTCCCTTAACAAGTTACCCCCTTGGCCACGTTTATCAGGACCAGTAGTAATTCTTGCCCATGTGATTCCCGACCCAGAGGACTGGAGAATCATAGGGGCCCAGAGAATATGGTGCCCGGCCTGCTGAGTGGGTGCAAATGGGTCTTAATGAACCATTTGCATCCTCCGGCTGGCACGGGGAGCAAATCTCAATCCCGACACCAGCAGGGAGCCTAGAGCATCGGAAATGGGTCGGCGTCTGGAGCCAATCCCATTTTCTTCACAATGCAGGATTCTCCGCCTCATCGGTAACTTTGCTACCGTTGGTGCAAGACAGGGAATTTAGCCCAATGTTTTCCCTTTCATCAAAAATATCATTTGACAACTGGCTGGTTTATTTATTGTTGGTTAGTAGTACAATCAACTCACATGATCTGTTTACCTGTGAGCATGTGTACACCAAATCACTACCCCAAATCTTCACCCAGCCGCAATTTAGACTCCATGTTAAACAGTTAGGCTGTTAAATCCCACTGTTCCCACGTAGAAAGCATGCATTGCAGATGCACCATCTCTGTGCATGCGTGTGTTCACTGTTCGCAATTGCACCATTTACAAGATTTCGCAGGAATGGATCCCCGTGAACAATGGTGGTTGACTATATAGAACTTGAGTATTGCTGGGCAAAGAGTCATGTTGTCAAAACTTTTTATCTTGTACTCATCAGGATAGGAACAAGAATGCTAGTTTCAAAGGGAGCAATAACCTACACTATGAGAAAAGGGTTCCAATTGCTTGGTAAATCGACTCTGACTGGTTGAGGTGCTGCCATGGAGAATGCAACGGGAAACTATCACCCCCACATTTTTGTTTAGATATAAAAAGGCACTATGCCTGAACATACTCCTCTTGCCTGTAGAGGACAGATTGATGGATATGAATATATGTAGCTTGACCAATCAGAGTCAACTTGCCAATATATCAGTACCCTTTTATATTTAGATCTATACTTTCATATGTACAAATAGTAGGGCTACTTCTCTCCCCAGTATAAAATCTATGGTAAAGACGTGATGAACATATCAAACATGGGTCTGACAGGTGGCACGGTGGTGCAATGGTTAGCACTGCTGCCTCACAGCACTGAGGACCCGGGCTCGATCCCGGCCCTGGGTCACTGTCCGTGTGGAGTTTGCACATTCTTCCTGTGTTTGTGTGGGTCTCACTCCCACAACATAAAGATGTGCAGGGTAGGTGAATTGACCATACCAAATTGCTCCTTAATAGAAAAAAAAGAATTGGGAACTTTAAATTTATTTAAAAAAACATGGGCCTCACGGTCATAGCTGAATTAAATTAAACCAGAAACAATCATGCATAATTGTACCCATGTTTCTTGATCAGGATTCCCCAAGTCACAAAGCACAATGCACAAGTTCCTCATGTGCAGGTACTCAAACTTATTCTAAAATTGATTGGCTGAAATCCATGTAAAGTGTTGAAATTCACAATGAAAAGTTACATTCTACATGGGCAGCACGGTAGCACAAGTGGATAGCACTGGCTTCACAGCGACAGGGTCCCAGGTTCGATTCCCTGCTGGGTCACTGTCTGTGTGGTGTCTGCATGTTCTCCCCGTGTCTGCGTGGGTTTCCTCCAGGTGCTCCGGTTTCCTCCCATACTCCAAAGACGTGCAGGTTAGGTGGATTGGCCATGATAAATTGCCCTTAGTGACCAAAAAAAAGGTTAGGAGGGGTTATTGGGTTATGGGGATAGGGTGGAAGTGAGGGCTTAAGTGAGTCGGTGCAGCCTCTTTTTGCACTGTATGCTCTATGTTCTACTTGAATGTAATAGTTCAGAAAAATTCTGGAGTTCAAAGCATATGTGAGTAAGAAGTAAAGGGGGAGACATTAGAAGATTAAACTAAAAATGTAGAACATTTTTCTAATTTTCTGATTTTGTTAGCCTTGTAAAAAAATGTGAAACCTTAATATTCCAATAACTTTATATTGTAATAGGCACGTAGAGATTTGTATCATAGCCACTATGCCACAACGGGATAAGTTATCTCCTAACTGGAGTCCAGCTAACCGCTTTGGCTCGGTTGGCTGGACAGCTGGTTCATGATACAGAGTGAGACCAACAGCACGGGTTCAGATTCCCATACTGGCTGAGGTTATTCATGAAGGCCTCCCTTGTCAACCTGAGGTGTGATGATCATCAGCTTCTCCTCCCTCAAAGGGGAAAGCAGCCTATGGTCATGTGGGACTATGGCAACTTTACTTACTTGGTAACCTCCAAAACATTGTCCAGCTTTCTTGATTTAAAAAAAATCTTCTTTTCTTTCTTGTATAAAAAGTCATGGAAGTGTTCAATAGGATTGAGCATAGGGACCTATTATCCTCCAAAGAAACATACCAGAATTATGTTTCCTTCTATGATGTGAAGATTCTGTATGACAAGCTTTCTGAATAAAAGAAAGTCCAATAAAAGTTTCTCCCATAAGCAGGTCAAATAGTTCCTCCAGAGAGTCCGTACGGATAACCAGGATCTAAATATATATTATCCAGTAATGACCTTCATTTATTTTTGGATCCTCCCAATTACAACTGGATTTGAGAACATGCGCAGAAGATGTGGCAAAAGTTGTCAGATTCGCTAATATTTTTCCAACACTATTGTGGCTGCCACTGCCAACATTCCAATTTATGAAGTTCAACTTAAGTTCAATAGTTTAAAATCAAGGATATGGCTGGTTTAACTCAGTAGGCTAGACAGTTGGTTTGTAATGCAGAACAAGGCCAGCAGCGCGGGTTCAATTCCCGAACCAGCTTACCCGAACAGGTGCCAGAATGTGGCAACTAGGGACTTTTCACAGTAACTTCATACTTGTGACAATAAAAGATTATTATTATTATTATATTGACTGTCTCGTAGCAATTTGCATGTAGTCACATTAAAACTGTAGTCACAGTGGGCTAAGCAGCTGGCTTGTAATGCAGAACAAGGCCAGAACAGGGCACTGGCTTTTTAAAAATCCTTCCCTTTCAATGGGGACGTGCTAACATTTGCAGGGTAGAGGTGCTGGTGGGTGTGCTGGGGGGAGGCTTTTTAAGACCATCATGCAGTTCAATTCCCGTACCAGCCTCCCCGAACAGTCGCCGGAATGTGGTGACTAGGGGCTTTTCACAGTAACTTAATTGAAGCCTACTTGTGACAATAAGTAATTATTATTTTTATTATTAAAACCTGTAATATAAATAGACAACTTTTTTTATCAGAACAGTCTCCAGTCTCGTCCCCAAGTATATTTAATGATGTTTCAGCTAACTGTGCATTAAGGTTCCAATGATTTAATAGGGAAATTATTCAAAGTATGTTTCATAAATTGATAATGAGTTGTTTGAACTATAATTTTTTAAGCACTGTTTTAATATTGTACTTAAAGCTGCAAACTGTACTGTACATTCCACTAACCATAATTACATATGAAAATAAATCTCATTCTAAATTCTATGCCATTGCAACAGGAAAATTTGTGACATTGTACTTGATTAATTTATTGCAATAGACTTTTGGTGATCGGGTCCTCACACCGGCCTCTTGGGTAGTTCCACTCTTTGTTGTATTTTCTACTTTTGGAGCTGCAAATGGTTCCTGTTTCACTGCCGGCAGGTAAAATAAACTTTTTTTTTATTAAAACAAAGAACAAAGATGCATTTTCCACTTCGGTTCCACTGTACCACATTATTCTCTGTCTGAGAGTCTGAATAGGCAGTCCACTTTGAAGCTACCGCAAATGCTATTCACGAGCTAGCTCTCAAAAAGACAAGACAGTAATCTAAAATACAGGCCTCCGGCGTTTTTAAAAATCCTTCCCTTTCAATGGGGACGTGCTAACATTTGCAGGGTAGAGGTGTTAGTGGGTGTGTTGGGGTAAGGCTTTTTAAGACCATTGTGCTGTGTTGGAAAGGGATTTAATCAGTAATATTGCAAAAACCAACACTAACACATGAACAAACCTGCTTTCATTTTAACTGTGTAGATTTACTGGAGTCCAAGTAACTGGAGGTGGGTCTGTAATTCTGATGGGCAAACAAATATCTGTTCCTCTGAGGGTAGACTGGAGAGACTGTTCTCCTTAAAGAGGAGTTTGACAGGTGACTTGATAGAGGTGTTCAAAGTCATGAGAGCTCTTGACAGAGTAGATGGGTAGAAAATGTTCCCATTGATGGAACCGTGAGGAGCAAGAGGGCATCAGTGTTAGGTGAATGGCACAAGAACCAAGGGCGACATGAGAGAAACATTTTTTCACAGTTAGGACCAGGAATGCACAGCCTGAGTTTGTGGTGGAGCTGATTCAATCGTGGCTTTTAAAAACGAATAGGACAAATTTCTGAAGAGGAATGATTTATAGCCGTGTGGGATTTGCAGAGAGCCAGCATGAACGTGACAGGCCTTGTTCCGTGCTGTAACAATTTTATGGTTCTATTCTGTGATATTTTCCTGGTAATTCTAATTTTAATTGTTGTGGTCAGAGGGCACTCTTCTCCCCAGGGCAATTCTCCAATGACTCACAGCAGGAGGCAAATGTTCGCTGACACATCCAATCACAATCTGCAATCAAACTCAGCATGAAGACCGTGAATAGATGAGTAGCACTGGGATAGATTCCTTCCTGTTTACACAATTCAGAAAGATAAGGGAGAGAGTACTTTCGTAATATATTTTATTCAATTTACCAACTTAAAAAAAAACAGCTCAGTCACTTTATGCTACATTAGGTGCATTTATTCAGCCAGAAATAAAGGGAATTTCATTTTGTCAAAAGATCAGGTAAAGATCTTAGGTCACCAAACAACTGTATCCTTCACCTTTCCCAGTTATCAACTCCAATATATTTCTACACATTTTTTTGTTGAAACCCTTTTCTCTGTTACACTATCCATTTCAATCATATCCAAAGGCTCGACCAGACATCTGCTTCTGGCTCAGGAACATCTGTTGTGTGGGAAAAGCAGGTGAAATAGTTTAACATAGCGCTTTTTAAAAAAAAATGAAACATTCCCCTTCTCTGCGAATATTGCACAGGAACACAGACAGAGACTCACCGTCTCCCACACCCTGATACACAAATGTATTATGTTCCTCATCAGCCAATACACACTGTTCTCTTTAAAGCTTTCTTTGGATTGTTAAAATTAATTAAAAGCTGAAAATTAAATATTTTGCACATCTGGAGAGCTGTTTTGATTTCATCTTTTCTTAACAGACTTACGTTTGCCACAGCCCGTGAGGGCCACATGGTTAAGATTTTGTCATACATCAACGTTAGACGTTTAACGCCTTCGCCGGCTCTCATATTCAATGTAAGTGATTCATGCTTTCATTTGCAACTTTAAAAATTAGGATAGCATGGTGCTATGTGCTAATATGATAATAGAATGATAGTAAGTAAGATGTGTTGGTGTATCCATAGTAGTGGCAGTAATGGAAGATCAACATCATTAAAAAAAATTATAAACAATCTAGATAGGCCTCTGAAATTGTTGAAAATGTAGTAATTGTGTGAAAATTAGACGTTTGTACATTCTACACATGAAAGCTAGCTGGAGCATTACTACTGAAAACTGACTATAACTGCCATCTGTTTGTATTTTATGGTCGTGTTCTGAAATGCAATACACTTCGTGGGCAAGTTAGGCAGGATTCCTCCTCCTGTATAGTGAGGTTTTCTGGTGCCATTCTGTTCATAATAGTTGTGCATAAAAGCTGTTGTTTATAGGCAGGAAATCAGTGACCTGTTGCACCTTGTAAATGTTACATCACCAAATGCAGGCAAGATTCCAAATCCTGAATCCAGTTCAAGGTCTACTTAACAAGAGAAAGAAAATAATGAAGCACTTCACCACATAACTAGATGAGATATCAGAGCACGAAGGCCAATGAAATAATTCAGTGTTTTTCAAACTTTTTCTTCCGGTGACCAACGTTTACAAAATGGCCGTCTCTCACGACCCACGCTACGTTCACAATAGATTCTCCGCAGTAACTTTTTAAAACACGTTCATTGTTGCCTCTTCTGTGTTATTAAATGTAAAATTGTAAATGAAAATATATTTTATATTTTTTGTTGTTATTTGGAGATCTAAATAATAAAAGTCTCTGCAGAGGTCAGTGCGCATGACCTTTGACCGCAGACACCTGAGGTGTTTGAAGGGGCAATGAGGAAATTCTTGGAAACATACTTGGATTTTGGGCTGATAGGGAAGGAAGGAGACTCACCAATGATCGCAAAGTCAGTCTCACTGAGAGAGCGACTGATCTCCGAAAGTGAGCGGAGAGTGGCTCCCTCATTTTAAATATACATCAAACCCATTATGCACACACAGCACAACTGTAAACATAGATCTGATTGACAAGATTAATAGTAACTGAAAGTCAACAACATCAACAAGATTTACTGTCGCTGAAATTGAACAAACACTGACAACTTTAATGGTAGCAGATATTCAAGATTAACTGACAATTGGAACAGTGGCAGACATTAAACATGCATCCGATTCAGAAGTTTAACCCTGAAGTCAGTCTCTTTGTGTGATCATTCACTGTGCTTCTTGTGAGCTGTACTTGAACAGGTGCATTTCCCCCTGACTGGGATGGATGGAGTTCCTGATGCACAATCAATAACCTCAGAAACGAGATTGAAGACAAATGAAGGCTTTAATACGCTAGATGTTTCCCCCAGCAGCGCAGGTACAGAAGAAGGCTGCTGGGGCGGCATGGGCTCTTATACCCCGCCTTGCAAGGCGGAGCTAACATGCAAGCTTATCCAGTGGGAACAAGTACATTCTAAACCAATGGTATTCCAGCATTACTAGGTACCGTAATCCTCCTAACACATTCACCACCTGTTAAAAAGGAGTCCGGTGGGGGTGGTGGCTTCGTATTACGAAGTGGCAGAAGTTATAGTTATGAAGGTACTGTAATGCCTCCATACAGCGTTTGCCTCATTACCACTTTTAACTATTTACAACAGTAATGTACATTTCAAAAGGAAGCAATTAGTCGATCGGGAGCCCTGGTCGTCCTCTGTGATCGTCGTAGCTTTGGTGGTGATGTCGGTGGAGGTTCGGGCATCTGTGACTCCGGGAGCGTGGTTTCGGCTTCTGCGGCGGCTTCATCACCCCTAGACGTGGCTGGTGGAATGGCCGACTGGCCTGGGAAGGGGGCAGCTGTGGGGTGCGCCGGTGGGCAGGGCCTAGACAGGGCCAGTGGAAGAACCGATCCACCTGGGAGGGAGGGTGTGGCTGGTAGCGGGGGTGTGTGTGGGGATCCAGCGGGCGCCAGATCCCATGGAGAGACCGTATCCTGTCGGCCGTCGGGGTACGCCCGTACTGAGGGTTAGCGTGGAGGAGGTGGACCCTCTCGACCAATGGGTCCGATTTGTGCGCCCGCACGTGTTTTCGGAGGAGGACGGGTCCGGGAGCTGCCAGCCAGGTCGGGAGCGAGGTCCCAGAGGAGGACTTCCTGGGGAAGACAAGGAGATGTTCGTGAGGTGTTTGTTTGGTCGTGGTACACAGCAGTGACCGGATGGAGTGGAGGGCATCCGGGAGGACTTCCTACCAGCGGGAGACTGGGAGATTCCTGGACCGCAGAGCCAGTAGGACGATCTTCCAGACCGTTCCGTTCTCCCTCTCTACCTGTCCGTTTCCCCGGGGGTTTAACTGGTCGTCCTGCTCGAGGTGATGCCCTTGCTGAGCAGGAATTGACCCAGTTCATCGCTCATAAAGGAGGACCCCCTATCGCTGTGTATGTAGGCGGGGAAACCGAACAGCGTAAAGATACTATGGAGGGCGTTTATGACGGTGGTTGCGGTCATGTCGGGGCAGGGGATGGCGAAAGGGAACCGGGAGTATTCGTCAATCACGTTCAGGAAGAACGTGTTGCGGTCGGTGGAGGGGAGGGGGCCTTTGAAATCCATACTGAGGCGTTCAAAGGGATGGGAAGCCTTTATCAGGTGCACTTTCTCTGACCTGTAGAAGTGCGGCTTGCACTCCGCGCAGATTTGCCAATTCCTGGTGGCTATCCTGACCTCCTCGATGGAGTAGGGCAGGTTGCGGGTCTTGATGAAGAGGAAAAATCGAGTGACCCCTGTCATGATATCCATATTAACATATCATGGTGCAATCACACACACACACTGATGGACAGGTAGTTGGACCAACCAACACACACACAACATCGCAGCCAATCACCAGTGAGAGCACACGCACTATAAAATAGGGAACATCACAGTTCCCGCTGATTCTACCAGGAGATAGCTCCGAGCACAGAGCTCACAGCGTGCCACTCAGACATACACCATGTGCTGAGTGCCTCACTAAGATAGTGCAAGGGCTGGGTCCACAGGTTAGCTGGTGAAGTACGAACCACAGCCAGAAGTTAATAGTTATTATTGTACAGAACAATAAAACAGAGTTGTACCATCTACACCCGTGTTGGTTAGTTTGTGTATCAGAACACCCAACACAACATGGTACCAGGACTGGAAACTCGCCAGCGACTGTGAGACCTACCTGCACCTCTTCAGAGACCCGCCATACTGCGCCATCAGCCCGCCTCAGCCGCTCCGGATCGCTGGAAATCTTGGCGTCAACTGGAAGCTGTTTAAACAGCACTTCCAACTCTTCCTAGAAGCCACAGACAGGGAGAATGCATCGGACACCAGGAAGATCGCCCTCCTCCTCTCCACGGCGGGGCAACACGCCATCCACATCTACAACTCCCTGGCATTCGTGGAAGGCGAGTACAAGACGATCCTTCTAAAATTTGAGGAACACTTCAGTGTGGAAGTTAATGAGAGCTTCGATAGGTACCTCTTCCAGCAGCGCCTGCAGGGTAAGGATGAGCCTTTTCAATCTTATTTGACACACCTCCGTATCCTCGCGCAGTCCTGCAGCTATGAGGCCACCTCCGACTCCATGATCAGATAGTTTTTGGGGTCACCTCGGACACCCTACGCCAGCAGCTCCTCAAAATAAAGCGCCTCACCCTAGCCACCGCCATTGAGACCTGCTTCCTCCACGCCGGTACTCCCAATTCCAGGCGGCCGAATCGGCACGGCAGGGGTCCTACAAGGCCGAGCAGGTCGTCGATCGAGTTCCTCCCTGCCCGCGGCCTGGACGAGGGCGGCCATTTCGCGCGCTTTCCAAGGCCTCCCGCGCTTGTACGTGCCAAAAGAGGGGACGTCGACGCAGAGGGACAGGATGCGCAGGCGCGCTCTATGCAGGACCACACCGCACATGTGCGGTGGCGCAACAAACGCCATGACGTCACGACGTGCGGCAACTGTGGATCCGCACACTTCAAGCGTCAATGTCCGGCCAAAGCGTAACAATGCCTCCGCTGTGGCAGGATGGGCCACTACGCTGCCTGCTGTTGAGCAGCTCAACCTACCAACTCTCCGCAATTCCGCCAGCCTCGCAGGGACGTGCGGGCCATTCAGTCTCCATACACCGAGTTATACCCTGACGACATGCAGACCGGTGATACCGACGACCGGGAACCCTTCCGCGTTGCGGTAATAAACAACAACTGGATGTCCCCAAGTCGGACCCACCAGCCGATGCCAGTGCACAACATTGATCCGGACGATGAATGGTGTGCCACCCTAACGGCTAACCGATCACCAATCACATTCCGCTTAGACACTGGTGCCTCCGCCAATCTCATTGCATGGTCAGCCTTCCACACCTTGAAGGTTAACCCACCGATTCTGCCATCCCACTGTCAGCTGGTTGATTATAATGGAAGCGTTATCCCGGCCATGGGGTCCTGCCAGCTCGAGGTTGCACACAATTCACATACAGCCACACTGTCTTTTGAGATAGTTGGATCCTCTGTTGGGCGCACAGGCGTGCAAGATCCTCCACCTCGTTCAGCGGGTACACACTCTGTCTCCAGAAGGCACGTCCGATTTCCCGGATGCAGACTTTAGGGCGCAGCTCCACTCGCTCCTCGCCCACAACCAGGAGGTTTTCGAGGGCATGGGCACACTGCCCTACACTTACAGAATACGGCTCAAACCGGACGCCACCCCGGTCATTCACGCACCTCGTAGAGTCCCAGCACCACTTAAAGACCGCCTCAAGCAGCAGGACCTGCAGGACCAAGGAGTGCTTTCTCGGGTCACGGAGTCAACGCCATGGGTCAGCTCCATGGTGTGCGTAAAAAAGCCCTCCGGCGAGCTCCGGATCTGCATCGACCCGAAAGATCTGAACAACAACATCATGAGGGAACACTACCCCATACCCAAATGGGAAGAAATCGCGAGCGAAATGGCCCAGGCTAAAATTTTCATCAAGCTTGATGCCTCAAAGGGTTTTTGGCAGATTCAACTGGATCAATCCAGCAGGAAGCTGTGCACCTTCAACACTCCTTTCGGCAGGTTCTGCTACAACAGAATGCCGTTTGGCATCACCTCGGCATCTGAGGTGTTTCATCGCATCATGGAACAGATGATGGAGGGCATCGAAGGGGTACGAGTCTATGTTGACGACGTCATCATCTGGTCCACCACACCACAGGAGCACATCAGTCGTCTCCAGCGTGTCTTTGCTCGGATACGAGATCGGGGCCTGCGCCTCAACCGAGCCAAGTGCTCTTTTGGCCAAACTGAGCTAAAGTTTCTGGGGGACCACATATCCCGGTCAGGGGTGCGGCCGGATGCCGACAAAGTGGCAGCTATCGCAGCCATGCAGCAGCCGTCAGACAAGAAGGCAGTGTTACGCTTCCTCGCGATGGTCAACTTCCTGGGAGGTTTATTCCCAACCTTGCCTCACACACAACGGCTCTTCGCCACCTGGTCAAGAAGACAACGGAATTCCAGTGGCTGCCCGCACACCAGAAGGAATGGGAGGAGCTCAAGATCAAGCTCCCCACCGCCCCGGTATTGGCGTTCTTCGACACCACTCAGGACACAAAGATCTCGACTGATGCCAGCCAGTCCGGCATTGGGGCGGTACTCCTGCAACGGGACGACGCTGCATCATGGGCCCCGGTCGCCTATGCCTTGCAGGCCATGACCCCCACAGAACAGCGCTATGCGCAGATTGAAAAGGAGTGCCTGGGTTTGTTGACCGGCGTCGACAAATTCCACGATTATGTGTATGGTCTATGGTCTTCCGCAGTTCACTGTGGAGACCGACCATCGCCCCCTGGTCGGCATCATTCAGAAGGACCTCAACGATATGACCCCTCACCTCCAGCGCATTCTGCTCAAGCTCCGGAGGTACGACTTCCAACTTGTCTACACCCCGGGAAAGGATCTCATCATCACGGATGCCCTGTCCAGAGCAGTGAACACACCGCCCGAATCGGAGGGGTTCGTTTGTCAGGTCGACGCACAAGTAGCCTTCACATCGGCCAGTTTGCCGGCTACTGATGCACATCTGGCCCACATGAAAGCAACCACCGTTGGTCAGTGAGGAGAGTGAATCTCCTACCGGCTAGGTAATGCCTCCAATGTCGCACAGCTTCTACTATGGCCTGGGCCTCCTTTTCGGCTGAGGAGTGGCGGATTTCGGAGGCGCGGAGGGTGCGTGAGAAGAAGGCCACGGGTCTGCCCGCTTCGTTGAAGGTGGCCGCCAAAGCTACGTCGGACACGTCGCTCTCGACCTGGAAGGGGAGGGACTCGTCGATAACGTGCATCGTGGTGTAACCACCTAAAATGGCTGATTCCCTATTAATTTGGCCAAAACCCGATTTAAAATGGCTAACCGAAAAGGCTGATGGGAAAAGCAACCAACAGGACACAAACGGACAGCTGCAGACAGAATAGCGTATTCGGCTCTGGGGAAGTCGGCCCAGATCGATACTTGTAGCGCACAAAGACTCCGAGAGACGAATAGAGTGAAGTCGATGAGGCTTTATTAAGCGTGACTGTTCCCCCGCAGTTCAGTAGTAGACTGCCTGCGGGGGAGGACTCCTGGTTCTTATACTCCGCCTTCAGGGCAGAGCTAGAGGTCAATGGCCAACCAGGACCCGGGATCTGTCAGCCAATGACATCACGGCTTCACAGTCCCACATGACCCCTAATGCATACTACCACATTCACCCCTTGTTAAAAATGAACCCGGCGGGGTGATGCTTCGCATGGTGGTAAGGGTTTACAAGGCTGGTCCTGGGAGGAAAGCTTTCGCATGTTATTACAGTATGTACAAGGTTTTTTATTCGAACTATTTACAGTAATCGTCAGGAGAAAAAGACAAAATGTTCTCGTTAAAAGTCCACACATTGTAGTGTTAGATCGACGCCACGAGTCGGTCGGGCGGTCTGGTTGTCCGTGTCGATCGCCTCGGCCCCGGTGGTGGTGGTGGTGCTTGTTCCGGTGTTGTCGTCTCCGGGAGCCTTACGGTTTCAGCTTGGGCTTCACTCCTGGTCGGGCCTGGGAGGAGGACCGATCCTCCTGGGAAGGGGGCGGTCGCGGGGTGCGGCGGTGGCAGGAAGGGGGTGATTGGTGTCGGGGGTGTGTGTGTGTTGCCGGCGGGCGCCAGGTCTCGCAGGGAGACCGTGTCCTGTCGGCCGTCGGGGTACTCCACGTAAGCGTACTGCGGGTTTGCGTGAAGGAGGTGAACCCTTTCGACCAATGGGTCTGACTTGTGCGCCCGCACATGTTTTCGGAGCAAGATGGGTCCTGGGGCCGCCAGCCAGGTCAGCAGCGACGTTCCAGAGGAGGACTTCCTGGGGAAGACAAGGAGGTGCTCATAAGGCGTTTGGTTAGTGCTAGTACACAGTAGTTACCGGATGGAGTGGAGGGCGTCCGGGAGGACCTCCTGCCACCGTGAAACCGGAGGTCCCTGGACCGTAGGGCCAGTAGGACGGTCTTCCAGACCATGCCGTTCTCCCTCTCTACTTGCCCGTTCCCCCGGGGGTTGTAGCTGGTCGACCTGCTCGAGGCTATACCGTTGCTGAGCAGGAACTGGCGCAGCTCGTCACTCATGAAGGAGGACCCCCTGTCGCTGTGGACGTATGCGGGGCAACCGAACAGTGTGAATATGGTGTTCAGGGCTTTAATGACTGCGGCCGCGGTCATGTCAGAGCAGGGGATGGCGAATGGGAAGCGGGAGTACTCGTCCACCACATTAAGGAAGTATGTGTTGCGGTCGGTGGAAGGGAGGGGTCCTTTGAAATCCAGACTAAGGCGTTCAAAGGGGCGGGAAGCCTTAATCAGGTGCGCACCATCCGGCCTGAAAAAATGCGGCTTGCACTCTGCGCAGATGTGGCGGTTCCTTGTGACTGTACGGACCTCCTCCAAAGAGTATGGGAGGTTGCGGGACTTAATAAAGTGGTTGAACCGAGTGACCCCCGGGTGGCAGAGGTCCTCGTGGAGGGTTTGGAGGCGGTTAATTTGTGCGTTGGCACTTGTGCCGCGGGACAGGGCATCGGACGGCTCGTTCAGCTTTCCGGGACGATACAAGATCTCGTAGTTGAAGGTGGAGAGCTCGATCCTCCACCTTAAGATCTTGTCGTTTTTGATTTTGCCCCGCTGTGCATTATCGAACATGAAGGCTACCGACCGTTGGTCCGTGGGGAGAGTGAATCTCCTGCCGGCCAGGTAAAGCCTCCAATGTCGCACCGTTTCCACTATGGCTTGGGCCTCCTTTTCCATTGAGGAGTGGCGGATTTCTGAAGCGTGGAGGGTTCGGGAGAAAAAGGCCACGGGTCTGCCCGCTTGGTTAAGGGTGGCCGCTAGAGCTACGTCGGAGGCGTCGCTCTCGACCTGGAAGGGGAGAGACTCGTTGATGGCGCGCATCGTGGCCTTTGCGATATCCGCTTTGATGCGGCTGAAGGCCTGGCAAGCCTCTGTCGACAGAGGGAAGGTCGTGGTCTGTATTAGGGGGCGGGCCTTGTCTGCATACTGGGGGACCCACTGGGCGTAGTATGAAAAGAACCCCAGGCAGCGTTTTAGGGCTTTTGAGCAGTGTGGGAGGGGAAATTCCATGAGGGAGCGCATACGTTCGGGGTCTGGGCCTATTATCCCATTGCGCACTACATAGCCCAGGATGGCTAGCCGGTTGGTGCTAAAAACGCACTTGTCCTCGTTGTACGTGAGGATCAAGGCTTTAGCGGTCTGGAGGAATTTTTGGAGGTTGGCGTCGTGGTCCTGCTGATCGTGGCCGCAGATGGTTACATTGTCGAGATACGGGAACGTGGCCCACAACCCGTGTTGATCAACCATTCGGTCCATCTCTCGTTGGAAGACCGAGACCCCGTTTGTGACGCCAAATGGGACCCTTAGGAAATGGTATAATCGCCCGTCTGCCTCGAAGGCTGTGTACTTGCGGTCACTTGGGCGGATGGGGAGCTGATGGTAGGCGGACTTGAGGTCCACGGTGGAGAAGACCTTATATTGGGCAATCCGATTGACCATGTCGGATATGCGGGGGAGAGGGTACGTGTCTAGTTGCGTGTACCTGTTGATGGTCTGGCTATAGTCTATGACCATCCTTTGTTTCTCCCCTGTCTTTACTACTACCACCTGTGCTCTCCAGGGACTATTGCTGGCCTGGATTATGCCTTCCTTCAGTAGCCGCTGGACTTCGGACCGAATGAAGGTCCGGTCCTGGGCGCTGTACCGTCTGCTCCTAGTGGCGACGGGTTTGCAATCCGGGGTGAGGTTTGCAAACAAGGATGGGGGCTGAACCTTGAGGGTTGCGAGGCCGCAGATAGTGAGTGGGGGTATTGGGCCGCCGAATTTGAAGGTTAGGCTCTGTAGATTGCACTGGAAGTCTAATCCCAGTAATGTGGGGGCGCAGAGTTGGGGAAGGACGTAGAGCCTGTAGTTTTTGAACTCCCTCCCTTGCACCGTTAGGGTAACTATGCAGAAGCCTTTGATCTGTACGGAGTGGGATCCTGCAGCTAGGGAAATCTTTTGTGCGCTGGGACGGATGGTCAAAGAACAGCATCTTACCATGTCGGGGTGGATAAAGCTCTCCGTGCTCCCGGAGTCGACCAGGCATGGTGTCTCGTGCCCTTTTATCAGCACCGTTGTCATCGTCGTCTGGAGCGTCCGGGGCCGTGCTTGGTCCAGCGTCATTGAAGCCAGCCGTGGTTGTAATGGTTGAGCATCTTCTTTGAACCCCATGGAGCCGTCGACGCTGGGGTCCGTTGTTGCCGTCCAAGATGGCGTCGGGGGTGAACAAAATGGCTGCCCCCATGCATCGCACATGGCTGGGGGGTCACAAGATGGCGGCGGGGGTGGACAAAATGGCCACCCCCATGCGTCGTACAGGTCTGGGGTGGTCCAAGATGGCGGCGCCCCTCCTCCCCTCGTGGTGGCCGGGACCCAAAATGGCGGCGCCTGCGGGTCGCACATGGGGCGCTGGGGGGGTTGGGGAGCGTTAGGAACACGCAGGACTCCCTCTTCTCTGGGGACAGCGGTGGCCGGGACCCAAAGAGGTAGCGCCGGCGGGTCATACATGGGGCGCGGGGGGGGGGGCGGGGTTGGGGAGCGTAAAAGGCGTGCAGGGCTCCCTGTTCTCCGAGGAGAGCGGTGGTCGGGACCCAAGGTGGTTACGCCTGCGGGTCGTACATGGGGCGCTGGGGGGGTTGGGGAGCGTAAAAGGCGTGCAGGGCTCCCTGTTCTCCTGGGACCGTGGCGACCTCCCGGGACCGGCACACAGCCGCGAAATGGGCCTTTCTCCCGCAGCTCTTACAGATCGCTGCGCGGGCCGGGCAGTGCTACCGGGGGTGTTTCGCCTGGCCACAGAAATAGCAGCGGGCTCCCCCGGTGCGACTTGGGCGTTTGAACCGCGCAAGCCTGTGGGGTGTCCGGTGGGGGGGGTGGGTTTGTCGCGACGGGTGCGTACGGAGCCCAATGGGCTGCCGCGCGGTCGGGGCCGTAGGCGCGGGTGTTTCGCGCGGCCACGTCTAGGGAGGCTGCTAGGGCCCGTGCCTCTGAGAGTCCTAGCGACTCTTTTCATAAAAGTCTTTGGCGGATTTGGGAGGAGTTCATACCTGTCACAAAAGCATCACGCATTAACATGTCCGTGTGTTCATTTGCGTTCACCGGCGGGCAGCTGCAGGCCCGTCCCAAAATTAGTAGCGCGGCGTAGAATTCATCTATCGATTCTCCGGGACTTTGCCGTCTCGTTGCGAGTTGATAGCGAGCGTAGATCTGGTTTACTGGGCGAACATAGAGACTTTTTAGTGCTGCGAACGCCGTCTGGAAATCCTCTGCGTCTTCGATGAGAGAGAAAATCTCCGTGCTTAACCTCGAGTGCAGGACCTGTAGTTTTTGGTCTTCTGTGACGCGGCCGGGGGCCGTTCTGAGGTAGGCCTCGAAACAAGTCTGCCAGTGCTTGAAAGCTGCTGCTGCGTTCACTGCGTGGGGGCTGATCCTCAGGCATTCCGGGATGATCCTGAGCTCCATAGTCCTTTAGTCACGCTTAATAAATTGTAGCGCACAAAGACTCCGAGAGACGAATAGAGTGAAGTCGATGAGGCTTTATTAAGCGTGACTGTTCCCCCGCAGTTCAGTAGTAGACTGCCTGCGGGGGAGGACTCCTGGTTCTTATACTCCGCCTTCAGGGCGGAGCTAGAGGTCAACGGCCAACCAGGACCCGGGATCTGTCAGCCAATGACATCACGGCTTCACAGTCCCACATGACCCCTAATGCATACTACCACAATACTCAAGACTATTAGCAGCACATCAACCCAGACATCTGCAGTTTAATCGGCTATCCCCGGGAACAATTGCAATATATTAGCAATTGAATGCCGGGCCAGACCTGTCGGCACCTGCAGTGGCCGAAACAAAGACAGGAGAACGACCACCCCCCGATCGAGGAATCGCCCCGTTATTGGACGTATCGAACCCAGTGATTGGGAACAAGTCCAATCACTTGGGACTCAGGGTCAAGGGCCGCCCCGAGAGGTGCGAAGCCCCTGTGCCCTATAAAGTGAGGGGCCAAGTTCAGATCTCTCTCTCTCCCCCTTCTTCTCCTGCTCGAGACCTTCGCAAGAACATCGACCAGAAACTGTAAGTTTGACTCCAGCGATCGCTACCCAATAAAGACTCCTCGCCATCGACCTGTATCAGCCTTTTTGAATCCCGCGGGCCAGATCCGATTCGATAAGCCATTCGTTTCCCTGACCTGGTGGGCCCTTCCTAAAGTTCAGTATTGGCCAGTAGTGGTAGGTTTCGATATAGATAGTAGGATTATTGTGTAAGCATTAATTGTAGTACATAATAAATGACCGTTGATTTCAATCTTACTAAGCGGTGTGCTGACTTATTAATCATAACTCGAGCTTGAACCACGTGGCGGTATCAGAAAGATACCTGGCGACTCGTGAGCAAAGGTGACATAATCAGAGCTAATAAAACTAAGGGTAAAAAGAGCAACAGCGGCCTTTGCAATGCCTGCTTTGATGCGGCTGAAGGCCTGGCGGGCCTCTATCGACAGGGGAAAAGCTGTGGATCAGATCAGTGGATGGGCCTTGTCCGCATAGTTGGGGACCCACTGGGCATAGTAAGAAAAATAGCCCAGGCAGCGCTTCAGGGCCTTGGAGCAGTGAGGGAGGGGGAACTCCATAAGGGGGCGCATGCGTTCAGGGTCCGGGCCTATCACTTCATTACGCACTACGTAGCCGAGGATGGCTAGGCGATCGGTGCTAAACACGCATTTATCCTTGTTATACGTTAGGTTAAGGATGTTTGCGGTTTGGAGGAATTTTCGGAGGTTGGTGTCGGGGTCCTGCTGGTTGTTGTCGCAGATGGTGACGTTTTCGAGGTGCGGGAATGTGGCCCGTAAACCGTACCGGTCAGCCATTCGGTCAATCTCTCGCTGGAAGACCGAAACCCCGTTAGTGACACCGAAGGGAACCCTTAAGAAGTGGTAGAGCCGCCCATCTGCTTCGAAGGCAGTGTATTTGCGGTCACTAGTGTGGATGGGGAGTTGGTGGTAGGCGGACTTAAGATCCACCGTGGAGAAGACCTTGTAATGTGCAATCCTGTTGACCAGGTCGGATATGCGGGGGAGAGGGTACGCGTTGAGCTGTGTTGATGGTCTGACTGTAGTCGATGACCATCTTATGCTTCTCCCCGGTCTTTACCACCACTACTTGAGCTCTCCAGGGGCGGTTACTGGCTTCGATAACTCCTTCCCTCAGTAGCCTTTGGACCTCTGACCTAATAAAGATCCGGTCCTGGGCACTTTACCATCTGCTCCTGGTGGCGATGGGTTTGCAATCCGGGGTGAGGTTCGCAAACAGGGAAGGCGGAACGACCTTGAGGGTCGCGAGGCTGCAGACAGTGAGGGGGGGTATAGGGCCACCGAATTTGAATGTTAGACTTTGGAGGTTGCACTGAAAATCCAACCCTAGGAGTGTGGCCGCGCAGAGGTGGGGAAGGACGTAGAGTCGGTAGTTTTTGAACTCCCTTCCTTGGACTGTGAGGTTAGCTACACAAAACTCCTTATTCTCTACTGAGTGAGATCCGGATGCCAGGGAGATATTTTGATTAACGGGGTGGACGGGGAGAGAACAGCGTCTTACCCTGTCAGGGTGTATGAAGCTCTCCGTGCTCTCAGAGTCGATTAGGCAGGATGTTTCATGCCCGTTGATAAGCACCGTCATCGTAGCAGTCGATAGTGTTCAAGGCCGAGACTGGTCCAGGGTCACCGAGGCTACTCATGGCAGCAGTTGAATGTTCTCTTCGGGCGGTGTGTGGTCAGCCGAGCTGGGAGTCCATCCAAGATGGTGGCGCCCATTGGTCGCACATGGCTGGGGGTGCACAAAATGGCGGGGCCCATCCATCGCACGTTGCGTCCGCGGGACAAGATGGCGGCGCCCGGATGCCGCACGTGGCCCTGGTGGAGGAAGGTGGCGGCACCCGCTGGCCACACGGGGACCGTGGAACGGTTTGTGGTGGCGGTCCGCATTCGCCACCGGAGACCACAGCGACCGCCCGGGCCTGGCATACCGCCACAAAGTGGCCCTTTTTACCACATCCCACTCCCAGGTGGATGCGCGGGCCAGACAGCGCTGTCGGGGGTGCTTGGCCTGCCCGCAAAAATAGCAGCGGGGCCCCCCGGGGTTGCCAGGCCATCTTGCAGCACAAGCTTGTGGGGGGATGGGAGATGTCTCGGGGTCGGCCGCAGAGGGGTTCCACGCTGTCCAGAGGGCTGCCGCGCTGTCGGGGACGTAAGCGTGGGCGTTTCGGGAGGCCACATCCAGGGAGCCGGCAAGGGCCCGTGCCTCCTTGAGGCCACGGTGTCTTTCTCCTGCTATCGCTGGCGGATTTGGGAGGACAGCATACCTGCAACAAAAGCGTCCCGGATCAAAAGTTCTGTGTGGTCGCTCGCCGAAACTTGCGGGCAGCTGCAGTTTCTCCCCAACACCAGGAGCGCATGGTAGAATTCTTCCAGCGATTCCCCAGGGATTTGTCGCCTCGTCGCTAGCATATGTCGGGCGTAGAATGGGGCAAACATGAATCAGCTTTGTGACAATGGACCAATTGAAAGGATACACAGGAATTTCCTGCTCGAGCTAGGTCCTGTATAAGGGAGTACATCGGCTATGAGTTACTGACTGGGGTACTTGTGAATACATATTGCAGTCGGCAGTGACTTGGTTTTGGGTGAGAGATCCAGGCCTGGAACAAAAAAGAACGCAAAACACTGCTGGAAACTAACTCTCTGCAGAGGAGTATCTGCGGGAAATAAATTTAAAGATAATTGACTTTTTTTCTGTCAAACTCTTCAGTTTAGTAGGTGCAGGTGCTGACTAACCTCGCTGATCAGCTGCTGCAGAAACGGAGGCTGTGTTGGTGGCGGTGACTGTAACAGTGGCCCAGGGAGGCAGAAAGTCCACAGCACCAGTCTCTGCATCAGCCTCCTGTGGTCATACACTGTACTGCAGCGAGCATTTACCCAGTGAAAAAATAGGGGGGAAAGGGTCAAGCGATCCTTGGGGATCATTTTTGGGGACTTTTTGGCGACCCATTTGACATAATCCCGCGACCCACCCTCGGGTCATGACCTCCACTTTGAAAAACACTGAGATAATGTAACATTGTACAATCATTTATCACAAAGCTCCAAGTTGCAGCAGATCAGAAAGATCAGTGGAGAGCTTTGTAATTGAAGACTCATGAATGTGGAAAAGGAGGAAGACAGGAGCAGGAGTAGGCCATTCAGCCCCTTGTGCATGTTCTGTACTTTAATTAGATCATGGCTGGACCTGTACCTCAATGCGTCTTCCCTCACTATTCCCATTATCCCTTAATGTCAGTGGTATCCAGAAAGCCTCAGGTGACTGTCTGTGCGGAGTTTGCACATTCTCCCTGTATCCGAGTAGATTTCCGCCGGGTGCTCCGGTTTCTTCCCGAAGATGTGCAGGTTAAGTGGGGTTTTGGGGATAGGGTGGGGGAGTGGGCTAGGTAGGGGGCTCTTTCCAAGTGCCAGTGCAGACTTGTTGGGCCGAATGGCCTCCTTCTGCACTTTAGGGTTTCTATGGGTTCTATGGAGCAGCTTTGAACATTGTTGTGAGCCCAGGTGATGTTATAACTGAAAGAGAAAATCCCAGAATTGAACCCTGGCTCAAAAGATTGTGGGCTGGATTCTCCGTCCCGCCACATTCTGCCCCGACCCGCCGGCGGGATTCTCCGTTACACCGGCCGGTCAATGGGGTTTCCCATTGTGGGGCAGCCCCACGCCGTCGGGAAACCCCCGGGCGCCGGCAAAATGGAGAATCCCGCCCGTAATTTTACTTTTTTTAAAAATGTGGATGAACATAGTCACATGAATGCCAATTAACTTTTAACAACAAATGTTTAAAATTAAAACTTTGACTGTAATACAATACTCCTTCGCTCCCACTGTGCTGTATTGCTGAATTTTCAAATTGCTCCCAATTGTCAGGCTTACTGCTAATGTTTTTAAAGTATTTTTAAATTTTACAGAGTAAAACTTTGCGTCCTATATTTACAGTTTATACAGTCCTTTATGCACTTACAATCTTTCTTGCTATATCCTCTCACCCCCTTCCCCTTTCCTTGCCCCTTTTACCTTTCCCTGCCCACCCCCTCCCTGGCTTTCCCCTCTTCCGCTCTGAGTGTTCTGCCCTGAGCTCCTGTTCTCCCCTTTCCCCCCTTCCTTCTGTGTTTTCTGTTGCAGGTCTTGTGGGTTCGGGGGACGAACGGACGGAGGTTGGGCTTCCTGCCCCCTCCCCCTCTCTCCTTCCCCCTCTCCCTCCCCCTCCTCCATGCTTCTTCCTGTTGTTACCCTGAGGTACCTCCTTATTTCCTCCTCCCTTCCCTTTGTACCTCTTAGTGTTGTGTATTTCTGTCTGCCCTTCCCCTGACTCTCACTCTTTCCTGAGTCGCTATTGGCCTCGTACAGGTCTTGGAACAGGCTGATAAATTGCCCCCATGCTTTGAGGAAGCCCTCCTCCGACCCTCTGATGGTGTACTTGATCTTCTCCAGATGGAGAAATTCCACCAGGTCTACCAGGCGATCAGCAGCTGTGGGTGGTGGTGCTGCTGATCGGCCCTTTTCCCCACGTGCAGCTTTGGCTGTTCTGATAGCCCAAAGATTGCCACACTCTGACATGGCTTCACCCTCTTTCCCCCACAACCTTGGATATTGCCTCGAAGAAGGCTGTCCAGGACCCTACAAGTCTGGGGCAAGCCCAGAGCATGTGGGTGTGGTTGGCTGGGCCTCCCTACCACCGTTCGCATTTATCCTCCACCTCCGGGAAGAACCTGTTAATTTGGGCTCTGGTTAGGTGCGCTCCATGCACCACTTCAAACTGCATGAGGCTGAGCCTTGCGCAGGAGGAGGTGGCGTTGGCCCAGCTCTGTGCTTCACTCCAGAGTCCCCAACTCACTTCTGTCCCCAGTTCGTCACCCCACTTTTGTCTGGCTTCGTCCACTGGTAGTCTCGCCCTGTCCAGTAGCTGTCTTTAGATTTTCCCGCAGTTGCCCCCTTCCTTACTGTCCATGTTTATCAGGTCCTCTAATAATGTGGTTCTCGGGGCCCTGGGGTATCTTACCGTCTCCTTGTGTAGAAAGTGCTTCACCTGAAGGTGCCTAAGTTCCTGCACTGTGGGTAGTTCCAGGTCTTCCATCAGTTCGATCAGTGTCGCTAGTCTGTCTCCCATGTAAAAATCCCTAACTGTTAGCATTCCCCAGTCCTGTCTCCAATTTTTTGAAAGTGGTATCGAGCATGGCTAGTGGTAGTTCGTGGTTTCCTCAGATGGATGGCATCTCGGTCAAACCAACATATTGCTCATCTGGTTCCATGTCTTTAGCGTAGTTAAAGACAGGATGTGTATTTGATCTGGGGGTTGGGAGCACTGCCGTGGCGAGGCCGCAGAGGGTCGTTCCCTTGCAGGAAGACTCCTTCATACTTGCACATTCCGTGGTGGATTCATGTATCCATCCCATCACTCTCTCTGCCATTGCTGCCCAGTGGTAGTATTGTAGGATTACCAGATTGCCCATGACTTTTCTCCTCTGCAGTGTTGATTTGGAGATTCTTGGATTCTTATCTCCCACACACAAACACCATGATCATTTTATCAATGCTGTGGGAGAGGCCTTGGGGATGAAGATCGGTATAGATCCGAACAGGAAGAGGAATCTCAGCAGTCCGTTAATTTTGAACGTCTGCACCCTCCCTGCCAGGGAGAGCGGGAGAGTGTCCCATCTCTGTAGGTCCTTTTTAACTTCCTCCGCCAGGCTGGTCAGATTCCACTTGTGGATCTGTGTCCAGTCTCAGGCTATCTGAAGCCCCAGGTAGCGGAATTTGTTTTGGGCTAGTATGAATGGGAGTCCCTCCAGCTCTGACCCTCCCCCCTTTGGGTTCTTGCCCAGGTTAAGTTTATAACACGAGAGTGGCATGGTGGTGCAGTAGTTAGCACAGATGCCTCATGGCGCTGAGGACCTGGGTTCGAATCCCAGCCCTGGGTCACTGTCCGTGTGGAGTTTGCACATTCTCCCCGTGTCTGCGTGGGTTTCACCCCCACAACCCAAAGATATGCAGGGCAGGTGGACTGACCACACTAATTTGCCCCTTAATTGGAAAAAAATAATTGGGTACTCTAAATTTTTTTTTTTTAAGTTTATAACCCGAGAAGGTTCCAAACTCTTTCAGGAGCTGCATGATTTCTCTCAAGCCTCCATGTGGCTCTGGGACATCGAGGAGCAGCTCATCCGCATAGAGTGAGACTCTGCCTCCCCTTTGGAAGGAGCTACGCTCTGAAAGCTAGTGGATACATGTGAGATTGTCTGCTTCGGTAGCAAAAATAGAAAGGCAGATTATTATTTGAATAGGTGTAAATTGAGAGAGGTGGATACTCAGCGAGACCTTGGTGTCCTCATGCATCAGTCACTGAAAGTAAGCACGCAGGTACAGCAAGCAGTAAAGAAGGCAAAATGTTGGCCTTCAGAGCGAGAGGATTTGAGTATAAGAAAGGTATGTTTTAATAATAATAATCGCTTATTGTCACAAGTAGGCTTCAATGAAGTTACTGTGAAAAGCCCCTGGTCGCCACGTTCCGGCGCCTGTTCGGGGAGGTTGGTACGGGAATTGAACCCGCGCTGCTGGCCTTGTTTTGCTTTACAAGCCAGCTGTTTAGCCCACTGTGCTAAACCAGCCCCTGCAATTGAATAGGGCATTGGTGAGGCCACACTTGGAGTATTCTGTGTGGTCTTGCTGTCCTTATCTGAGGAAGGATGTTCTTGCTATGGAGGGTGAGCAGCGAAGGTTTACCAGGTTGATTCCTGGGGTGGCGGGACCGTCATATGAAGAGAGACTAAGTCGGTTAGGATTATATTCATTGGAGTTTAGAAGAGTGAGAGGGGATCTCATAGAAACTTATAAAATTCCAACAGGATTAAACGGTAAATTCAGAAAGAATGTTCCTGATGGTGGGGAGTCCAGAACCAGGGGTCATAGCTTGAGGATAAGGGGTAAACCTTTTCAGACTGAGGTGAGGAGAAATTTCTTCAGCCAGAGAGTGGTGAATCTGTGGAATTCAGAACCACAGAAAGTAGTTGAGGCCAAAACACTGTGTAATTTCAAGGAGGAATTGGATATAGCTCTTGGGGATAAAGGAATCAAGGGATATGGAGGAAGGCTGGATCAGCCATGATTATAGAATGGTGGAGCAGGCTCGAAGGGCCAAATGGCCTCCTCCTGCTTCAATTCTCAATGCATGTTTCTATGATTACTGTGCGATCCTTGTTCCATGCACCTCTAAAGTTTCTGATTTGTACCATGGCCTACATTACCACTACTGTTTGGGGACCTAGAAACAATTCCTACCAAGGTTCTCTGCCCCTTGCTGTTTCTTACTCCACCCAAACTGTTTCTACATCTTGAATGTCTGATGTAAGATCCTATATCACCCATCCTTTATTAACATTACACTCCATTTCATTTTCCTTTTGCTTATCCTTCCTGAATGCTGAATACCCTTGAACTTTCAGTTCCCAGCCTTGGTCACCCTGCAACCACATCTCTGTAATTCCTGTTCACTTCTATTTGTGCCGTCAATTAATCTACCTTGTTGCAAATGCTGCGTGAATTCAGGTAGAGTGCCTTCAATTCTGACTTATTATTTTTGCAATCTCGAGCCTGAACTGCTGACACAGTCTTATGTGTGTCTGCTCTGAGCTGTAATGAAACACTTTGATAACCATTTCCCTTATTACTATCCTGCTCTTCTCTCTCTTTAGTTTAGCATATCTTCCCACTATTTTGTTTAAATTCCCCTCTACTGCCCTGGTTGTACAACTCACCTGGACACTGGTCCCAGCATGATTGAGGTGAAGACCATCCCAATGGTATCGCTCCCACTTTGCCTAATACTGATGCCTGTCCCCCAAGAATCAAAACCCATTTATTTCCCACCAATCTTTTTTTTAAATATATTTCTGTTAAAACTTTTAACATTTTCTATCCAAAAATTACAAAACAACTGCACCAACACATGTATCAAAAGTGACAAGCAGCAACACTAACAGGAACTCCAATATCAGAAATGCACCTCAAACAATCCCCCCCGTCACCCACCGTCCCCCTCCACTCCTCCCACTAACAGCTAACAATGACCAGATCTTTAAAGTGCAAGGCTACCATTACGATAGAACCCATCAACCGGCCCCTTACCATGAACTTGACCTTCTTGAGGGACAAGAATTCCATCAAATCCGATATTGTGCTGAAAAAGGAAAAACCCACTAGCTTGGGACAGGACCAGAACATGTGCATATGATGAGCAGGCCCTCTCAAGCGCCGCTCACACTTATCCTCGACCTCATCAAAAAACGCACTCATCCTGGCCCTGGTGAGGTGCGCCCTAAACACTACCTTTAGCTGTATCAAGCTAAATGGTGCACGATCAATTGTACAAAGACTCAGGTTGGATACAAATGTGGCTTTATTGCAGTAAGATGTGTGGCCTCCCACAGCAGCTGGCGAAATGGCTGCTGAATAGAGGACATGCATATTTATACTCCTCCTACTGGGCGGAGCCAGCAGGCAGGGGCTACCGGCGAACCTGTAGTACAGGTCCTACCTTACATCACCTAATACAGGTGTAACAGTGGTTTACCACATTCACCCCCTTTTAAAAATGAGTCCGGCGGGGGTGGTGGAGAACTGTATACAGTAGTGAATTTATGTACAGTGTTTTATTAGGAGAGAAAAAAAATGTCTTTTGAAAGTCAGTTAGAGATTCAACCGGTCTGGTGCGTTGACGTTCCGCTGGGAGCGACGTAACGGTGGCGGCGATGTCGATGCTGGCGACGTCGGTGCTGGCCTGATGTCGGGTGACCCTGGGAGCGTGCCAAAATCCTCTTCATTCTCTTGCGTGGGCAGGGGAAGGAGGGACCTGGGGGAGTTAATGTTGGGAGTGCCGGGGGAGGGGAGGGTGGCGCCGGGCCGGGGAAGTGTGTACGAGTGGAACCTGCTGGTGCCAGGTCCCTGAGGGAGACAGTATCTTGCCGGTCGTCGGGGTACGCCACATAGTCATACTGGGGGTTGGCATGGGGCAAGTGTACCCTATCCACCAACGGGTCTGCCTTGTGGAGTTGGACGTGCCTACGGAGCAGGACCGGTCCTGGAGCTGCGAGCCAAGTCGGGAGCGACACCCCAGATATGGACTTTCTGGGGAAGGTAAAAAGACGTTCATGGGGTATATTATTCGTAGCGGTGCACAGTAGTGACCGGATGGAGTGTAGTGCATCAGGGAGGACCTCCTGCCAGCGAGAGGCTGGGAGGTTCCTGGACCGTAGGGCCTGTTGGACAGCCCTCCAAACGGTCCCGTTCTCTCTCTCTATCTGCCTGTTTCCCCGGGGGTTATAGTTGGTCGTCCTGCTGGAGGCGATACCCCTGCTGAGCAGGAACTGACGCAGCTCATCACTCATGAATGAGGATCCCCTATCACTGTGGATGTAGGCGGGGAAGCCGAACAGAGCGAAGATGGTGCTGAGGACCTTGATGACGGTGGCAGACGTCATATCAGGGCAGGGGATGGCGAAGGGGAACCTGGAGTACTCATCGACCACACTGAGAATATACGTGTTACGGTCGGTGGAGGGGAGGGGCCCTTTGAAATCCACGCTGAGTAGTTCAAAGGGGTGGTAGGCTTTCACCAGGCACGCACGGTCCGGCCGGTAGAAGTGCGGCTTGCACTCCGCACAGATTTGGCAGTCCCTGGTGACTGTCCATACTTCCTCGACAGAGTAGAGCAGATTGCGAGCTTTGACAAAATGGTACAACCGTGTGACTCCCGGGTGACAAAAGCTGTCGTGTAGGGTCCAGAGTCGATCTACTTGTGCGCTGGCACATGTACCTCGGGATAGGGCGTCTGGGGGCTCGTTGAGTTTACCGGGGCGATACAGAATCTCGTAATTATAGGTGAAGAGCTCGATTCTCCACCGCAAGATTTTATCATTTTTGATCTTGCCCCGCTACGTGTTGTTGAACATGAAGGCTACCGACCATTGGTCAGTGAGGAGAGTGAATCTCCTGCTGGCCAGGAGATTCAACGCCGCACAGCTTCAACGATAGCTTGGGCCTCTTTTTCGACAGACGAGTGCCGAATTTCTGAGGCATGAAGGATGCGGGAAAAGAATGCCACGAGTCTGCCTGCCTGGTTGAGGGTGGCGGCAAGTGCGATGTCTGATGCGTCACTTTCTACTTGGAAGGGCAGTGTCTCGTCTACTGCGTGCATCCCGGCCTTGGCTATATCAGCTCTGATACGGGCAAAGGCCTGTTGTGTCTCAGCCGTAAGGGGAAAGTGGGTGGACTGAATGAGTGGGCAGGCCTTGTCCACGTAGTTTGGGACCCACTGGGCATAATAGGTGAAGAACCCCAGGCAGCATTTGAGGGCCTTGGGGCAGTAGGGGAAGGGAAGCTCCATGCGGTCGGATCGTGCCCCAGAACTCTATTCTGGACCACATGGCCGAAGATGGCTAAGCGGGTTGTGCTGAACACGCACTTCTCCTTATTGTAGGTGAGGTTGAGGAGAGTGGCGGTGCGGAGGAATTTAGAGAGGTTGGCGTCGTGGTCCTGCTGATCATGGCCGCAGATGGTGACGTTGTCTAGGTACGGAAAGGTGGCCCGCAAACCGTACCGTCGACCATTAGGTCCATCTCCCTCTGGAAGACCGAGACCCCGTTAGTGACGCCGAAGGGAACGCTGAGGAAGTGATAGAGACGACCGTCCGCCTCGAAAGCAGTTTATGAACGGTCAGATTTACGAATGGGGAGCTGGTGGTAGGCGGATTTTAGGTCTATCGTTGAAAAGGCCCGGTACTGCGTGATCTGATTGACGATATCAGATATGCGTGGGAGGGGGTACGCGTCGAGCTGCGTGTACTGATTGATAGTCTGGCTGTAGTCCACGACCATTCTGTGCTTCTCCCCAGTTTTAACGACTACCACGTGAGCTCTCCAGGGGCTGTTGCTGGCGCCCCCCCCGAAGCAGCCGCTGGACCTCGGACCTGATGAAGGTCTTGTCCTGGGTGCTGTACCATCTGCTCCTGGTGGCAACGGGTTTGCAATCCAAAGTTAGATTGACAAAGAGGGAGGGTGGGTCGACCTTTAGGGTCGCGAGGCCGCACATAGGGAGGGGTGGTAGGGGCCCGCCGAATTTGAGGGTGAGGCTCTGGAGATTGCACTGGAAGTCCAGGCCTAGTAATAGTGCAGCGCAGAGATTAGGAAGGACGTAGAGGCAGAAGCCACTGAATTCTACGCCCTGGACCGTGAGAGTGACCGTGCAGAACCCCCGGATCGGGAAGGAATGGGATCCGGAGGCCAGGGAGATTCTTTGATTGGTGGGGTGGACCGCGAGGGAGCAGCGCCTTACTGTATCCGGGTGGATGAAGCTTTCGGTGCTCCCGGAGTCCAGCAGGCAAGAGGTCGCGTGGCCGTTGATTTTCACAGTAGTCGAGGCGGTGGCCAGGTTGTGTGGACGAGACTGGTCGAGCGTCATTGAGGCGAGCTGCGGTTGGTCGTCGCTGGCGTCCGAAGATGGAGAGCGTGGGGGGCCCAGGTCGTGGAATGTTGTCGGCGTCCATGCGCCGTGGAGAAGACAAGATGGCAGCGCCTGAAGATCCTGCGGGGGACAAAATGGCAGCGCCATGGGCTGCATGTTGCGGGGGCTGGACAAGATGGCGCCGCCCATGGGCCACACTTGCGGGGGCTGGACAAGATGGCGGCATCCATGGGCCGCCTGTGGACTGCGGGGGGGAAGATGGCGGCGCCCACTGGCCACTCACGGCCCCAGGAGGTGAAGATGGCAGCACCCACTGGCCGCGCGTGGCCCCGGGAGGTGAAGATGGCGGCGTCCATTGTGTGTGGGTCGGGGGGAGGGGGCGATAGCGGCGACTGCACGGGCCTGGCACACTGCGGCGAAGTGGCCCTTTTTGCTGCAAGCTTTGCAAATGGCAGCGCGGGCCGGGCAGCGTTAGTGAGGGTGCTTCTGCTGGCCGCAGAAGTAACATCCGGGACCCCCGGGGTGCGCAGATTGGCGTGTGGCGCAAGCGTATTGGCTGGGTGTGGTAGTATGTATTGGGGGTCATGTGGGACTGGAAGCCCTAATGTCATTGGCTGACAGATCCCGGGTCCTGGTTGGCCGTTGACCTCAAGCTCCGCCCTGAAGCCGGAGTCTTCCCCCGCAGGCCAGTTTACTATCGAGCTGCGGGGGAACAGACACGCTTAATAAAGCCTCATCGACTTCACTCTATTCGTCTCACGGAGTCTTTGTGCGCTACAATTTATTAAGCGTGCCTAAAAAGGACTATGGAGCTCAGGATCATTCCGGAATGCCTGAGGATCAGCCCCCACGCAGTGAACGCGGCAGCAGCCTTCAGGCACTGGCAGACTTGCTTCGAGGCCTACCTCAGAACGACCACCGGCCGAGTCTCAAAAGACCAAAAACTGCAGGTCCTGCACTCGAGGGTGAGCACGGAGATTTTCTCCCTCATCGAAGACTCGGACGATTTCCAGACGGCCTTCGCATCACTGAAAAGTCTCTACGTTCGCCCAGTTAACCAAATCTACGCTCGCTACCAGCTCGCGACGAGACGGCAAGCTCCCGGAGAATCGATGGACGAGTTCTACGCCGCGCTGCTGATTTTGGGACGAGCCTGCAGCTGCCCGTCTGTAAACGCAAACGAACACACGGACATGTTAATGCGCAACGCTTTTGTGGCAGGTATGCAATCCTCCCAAATCCGCCAAAGACTTCTAGAAAAAGAGTCGCTAGGACTCTCAGAGGCACGGGCCCTAGCAGCCTCCCTAGACGTGGCCGCGCGTAATACCCGCGCCTACGGCCCCGACCGCGCGGCAACCCATTGGGCCCCGTACGTACCCGTCGCGCCAAACCCCCTACCCCCCCCCCCACAGGCTTGCGCGGTCCAAACGCCGAGTCGCACCGGGGGCGCCCGCTGTTATTTCTGCGGCCAGGCGAAACACCCCCGGCAGCGCTGCCCGGTCCGCGCAGCAATCTGCAAAAGCTGCGGGAAAAAGGGCCATTATGCGGTTGTGTGCCGGTCCCGCGAGGTCGCCGCTGTCCCGGGAGAACAGGGAGCCCTGCAAGCAGTCAACGCGCCCCAACCCCCCCAGCACGCCATGTGCGACCCGCAGGCGCAGCCGCTCTGGGTCCCGACCACCGCGGTCCCGGGAGAACTGGGAGCCCTGCACGCCGCCTACGCCCCCCAACCCCCCTCCCCGCAGCCCATGTATGACCCGCCGCCGGCGCTACCGCTTTGGGTCCCGGCCAACACTCTCCACGGAGAGGAGGGAGTTTTCCGCGTCCCTAACGCCACCCTAACCCCCACCGCGCGCCCCATGCCTGACCCGCCGGCGCCACCTACTTGGGCCCCGACCACCGCTGTCCCCGGTGAGGGAGCTCCGCGCGGTCCCAGCGCTCGCGGCCCCATGCCTGACCCGCCGGCGCCGCCAACTTGGGCCCCGACCACCGCTGTCCCCGGTAAGGGAGCTCCGCGCGGTCCTAGCGCTCGCGGTCCTAGCGCTCCCCAGCCCCCCCCAGCACACCATGTGCGACCCGCAGACGCCGCCATTTTGGGTCCCGGCCACCACGAGGGGAGGAAGGGCGCCGATGTGCGACCCGCAGACGCCGCCATTTTGCGTCCCGGCCACCACAAGGGGAGGAGGGGCGCCGCCATCTTGGACCGCCCCAGACCTGTACGACGCGTGGGGGCGGCCATTTTGTCCACCCCCGCCGCCATCTTGTGACCCCCCAGCCATGTGCGATGTATGGGGGCGGCCATTTTGTTCATCCCCGACGCCATCTTGGACGGCAACAACGGACCCCACTCCACTACTACAACCACGGCTCGCTTCGATTACGCTCGATCAAGCTCGGCCCCGGACACTCCAGACGACGACGACAACGGTACTAATAAACGGCCACGAGACACCATGCCGAGTCGACTCCGGGAGCACGGAAAGCTTTATACACCCCGACACGGTAAGACGCTGTTCCTTAACCACCTATCCCAGCGCACAAAAGATTTGCCTAGCTGCAGGATCCCACTCCGTACAGATCCAGGGATTCTGCATAGTTACCCTAACGGTGCAGGGGAGGGAGTTCAAAAACTACAAACTAAACGTCCTTCCCCAACTCTGTGCCCCCACCTTGCTGGGATTAGATTTCCAATGCAATCTACAGAGCCTTACGTTCAAATTTGGCGGCCCCATACCCCCACTCACTATCTGCGGCCTCGCTACCCTCAAGGTGCCACCCCCGTCCTTGTTTGCGAACCTCACCCCGGATTGCAAACCCGTCGCCACTAGGAGCAGACGGTACAGCGCCCAGGACCGGACCTTCAGTCGGTCCGAAGTCCAGCGGCTACTGAAGGAAGGCATAATCCAGGCCAGCAATAGTCCCTGGAGAGCGCAGGTGATAGTAGTGAAGACAGGGGAGAAACAAAGGATGGTCATTGACTATAGCCAGACCATCAACAGGTACACACAACTAGACGTGTACCCTCTCCCCCGGATATCCGACATGGTCAATCGGATTGCCCAATATAAAGTCTTCTCCACCGTGGACCTCAAGTCCGCCTACCATCAGCTCCCCATCCGCCCAAGTGACCGCAAGTACACAGCCTTCGAGGCAGACGGGCGATTATACCATTTCCTACGGGTCCCTTTTGGCGTCACAAACGGGGTCTCAGTCTTCCAACGGGAGATGGACCGAATGGTTGACCAACATGGGTTGCGGGCCACGTTCCCGTATCTCGACAATGTAACCATATGCGGCCACGATCAGCAGGACCACGACGCCAACCTCCAAAAATTCCTCCAGACCGCCAAAGCCTTGAACCTCACGTACAACGAGGACAAGTGCGTTTTTAGCACCGACCGGCTAGTCATTCTGGGCTACGTAGTGCGCAATGGGATAATAGGCCCCGACCCCGAACGTATGCGCGCACTCATGGAATTTCCCCTCCCGCACTGCCCAAAAGCCCTGAAACGCTGCTTGGGCTTCTTTTCGTACTACGCCCAGTGGGTCCCCCAGTGCGCAGACAAGGCCCACCCCCTAATACAGACCACGACCTTCCCTCTGTCGACAGAGGCTTGCCAGGCCTTCAGCCGCATCAAAGCGGATATCGCAAAGGCCACGATGCGCGCCATCGACGAGTCCCTCCCCTTCCAGGTAGAGAGCGACGCCTCCGACGTAGCTCTAGCGGCCACCCTTAACCAAGCGGGCAGACCCGTGGCCTTTTTCTCCCGGACCCTCCACGCCTCAGAAATCCACCACTCTTCAGTAGAAAAGGAAGCCCAAGCCATAGTGGAAGCTGTGCGACATTGGAGGCATTACCTGGCCGGCAGGAGATTCACTCTCCTCACTGACCAACGGTCGGTAGCCTTCATGTTCGATAGTGCACAGCGGGGCAAAATAAAAAACGACAAAATCTTAAGGTGGAGGATCGAGCTCTCCACCTTCAACTATGAGATTTTGTATCGTCCCGGAAAGCTGAACGAGCCGTCCGATGCCCTATCCCGCGCGCGGCACATGTGCCAACGCACAAATTAACCGCCTCCAAACCCTCCACGAGGACCTCTGCCACCCGGGGGTCACTCGGTTTTACCACTTCATCAAGTCCCGCAATCTCCCATACTCTTTAGAGGAGGTCCGTACAGTCACAAGGGACTGCCACATCTGCGCGGAATGCAAGCCGCATTTTTTCAGGCCAGATGGAGCGCACCTGATTAAGGCTTCCCGCCCCTTTGAACGCCTCAGTCTCGATTTCAAAGGGCCCCTCCCCTCCACCGACCGCAACGCATATTTCCTTAATGTAGTGGACGAATACTCCCGCTTCCCTTTTGCCATTCCCTGTTCTGACATGACCGCGGCCACAGTCATTAAAGCCCTGAACAGCATCTTCACACTGTTCGGTTACCCCGCATACGTCCACAGCGACAGGGGGTCCTCTTTCATGAGTGACGAGCTGCGCCAGTTCCTGCTCAGCAAGGGCATAGCCTCAAGCAGGACGACCAGCTACAACCCCCGGGGGAACGGGCAAGTAGAAAGGGAGAACGGCACGGTCTGGAAGGCCGTCCTACTGGCCCTACGGTCCAGGGACCTCCCAGTTTCACGGTGGCAGGAGGTCCTCCCGGACGCTCACCATTCCATCCGGTCGTTATTATGTACGAGCACTAATCAAACGCCTCATGAGCGTCTCCTTGTCTTCCCTAGGAGGTCCTCCTCTGGAACGTCGCTGCCGACCTGGCTGGCGGCCCCAGGACCCATCCTGCTCTGAAAGCATGTGCGGGCACATAAGGCGGACCCGTTGGTCGAAAGGGTTCACCTCCTCCACGCGAACCCCCAGTACGCCTACGTGGAGTACCCCGACGGCCGACAGGACATGGTCTCCCTACGGGATCTGGCGCCCGCCGGCAACACGCACCCCCCCCGACACCATCACCCCAACCCCCCCCCTTCCTACCACCGCCGCACCACGCGACCGCCCCCTTCCCAGGAGGATCGGTCCCCCTCCCCTCAGCACCGACCAAGAATGAAGCCCGAGCTGAAACCGTAAGGCTCCCGGAGGCGACAACACTGGTACAAGCACCACCACCACCGCCGGGGCCGAGGCGATCGACACGGACGACCAGACCGCCCGACCGACTCGTGGCGTCTATGTAAAACAAATATGGACTGTTCACAAGAACATTTTGCTTTTCTTCCTATACCCTCTGTATATAGTTGCAACAGGACGAAATTGTCCAATACTGTATTGCCATGTGAATGTTTTGTCCTCCCAGGACCAGCCCTGTAAACCCTTACCACCATACGAAGCATCACCCCGCCGGGTTCATTTTTGACAAGGGGTGAATGTGGTAGTATGTATTGGGGGTCATGTGGGACTGGAAGCCCTAATGTCATTGGCTGACAGATCCCGGGTCCTGGTTGGCCGTTGACCTCAAGCTCCGCCCTGAAGGCGGAGTATAAGAAGCCGGAGTCTTCCCCCGCAGGCCAGTTTACTATCGAGCTGCGGGGGAACAGACACGCTTAATAAAGCCTCATCGACTTCACTCTATTCGTCTCACGGAGTCTTTGTGCGCTACACTGGGTAAAGCACCGCCTGGGGCGGCCGTTTGTGGGGTCCACGAGGGATAGGAGGGGTGGGCCACGCGGCCGGAGCTTTAAGCCTGAGCATTGCGTGAGGCGACCGTCATGGAGAGTGCTAGCTTCTTAGTCCCCGCTAGGTCGCGCGTGGCCCATTCAAGCAGCCTTTGGCGAATGAGGTCTGACCCAATCCCCGTAACAAAAGCATCGCTCATAAGAAGGTTAGAATGTTCGGTGGCCCTAACGGCCTGGCAGTCACAGTCCCGGACGAGTGGGATTAGGGCCCGCCAGAAGTCTTCTATGGACTGACCAGGGAGTTGAGTGCGAGTGGCGAGTACGTGCCTGGCGAAGAGTGTGTTCGCTTTCTGTGCGTAGTTTTCTTTGAGGAGCGCCATGGCGTCCGCGTAGTTCGGGGCATCCTGGATCAGCGGAAACACGCTGGAGCTCAACCTTGAGTACAGGATCTGTATCTTCGGAGCCTCCGTCAGAAGGGTGGTCGCTGAGTTGATATAGGCCCCGAAGTAGGCTAGCCAGTGATTAAAGTCCTTTCTGGCGTCGCTCGATTGCGGATCCAGCTGCAGGCGATCTGGTGTGATTCGGAGGTCCATCTTCTAGAAAATCTTACTGCAATAAATTGATGCACGATCAATTGTACAAAGACTCAGGTTTTGTGTGGCCTCCCACAGCAGCTGGTGAAATAGCTGCTGAATAGAGGACATGCATATTTATACTCCTCCTCCTGGGCGGAGCAGGCAGGGGCTACTAGCGAACCTGTAGTACAGGTCCTACCTTACATCACCTAATACAGGTGTAACAGTGGTTTACCACACTAAACCTTGCGCAGGATGACGTGGCATTTACCCTATGGAGGGACTTACTCCACACCTCCTCCTAAATGGGTCCTGGCTCCTCCTCCTTGGCCTTCACCTCATCCACCAAAACCTGCTCTTCCCTCATGATCCGCCTATATATCCCAGGCATTCTGCCCACCTCCTACCCTGCACATGAGAGTGTCCTTTCCAGCAAGGTAGGCGGTGGTGCTTCCGGGAAAGTTGGAAATGCTGGCCGAACAAAGTCCCTCACCTGGAAAAATCTGAACATGTCCGATCCCCCTGGCCCTGCTTTCTCCTTCAACTCCTGCCAACTCGCAAAGCATCCTTCAAAAAGCAGATCCCTCACCCTCTCCAGCCCCTCAACCTTCCACCTCCCGAGTTTAACATACAATATCGACTCATACAAATGGTTCCTACAGATTGGGGCCCAACTTGACACCGCCCTCATCTTCAAATCTGACGGAGTTGCCGCCATGTGTTCAACGTAGTTACCATCACCGGATTCACAGAATGCTTCGTTGGAGAAAATGGCAAAGATGATAACACCAGCGCCTCCAGGCCTGTCCCTTTACATGACTCCGACTCCATCCATACCCAGCTAACCGGCTGCTCCCCAAACCACCCCAACACCTTAGCCACATTGACTGCCCAATAATAATACATCAAATTTGGCAGCGCCCCCACCTGCCTTTCCTTCTGTAGCACCCCTCTCCGAATCCAAGAAGTTCTCCCTGCCCAGAGGAAGCCTGTTATGAGCCGCTCCATCTCCCGAAAAAAAAAAAGACTTTGGCAAAACAAATGGGAGGCATTGAAATAAGAACACAAATCGCGGAAAAATATTCATCTTAATAGATTAACTCGGCTCACCAGCGACAGCGGAAGGCTGTACCACCTCTACAAATCCACTCGGACTCTGCTTGGCAAGCTTGTAAAATTCAATTTACGAAGTCCCACCCCGTCCCGGGCCACTTGAGCCCCCAAATAGCGAAAAATAGCAAACACCCGCCAGACGGATTGACCACCCCCCAAACCCGCACCCCTTTCAGAGGGCTAACGACAAAACATTCGCTCTTTCCAACATTCACTTTATATCCTGAAAGGGAACTGAGCCTCTTCAATATCCCCATTATCACTCCCATGACTGGCCATGGATACATATGCCAAAATGTCATCTGCGTATAGGGACACTTTATGGTCTACGCCACCCTTCATAATTCCTCTCCACTCATCCATGGCCCTCAAAGCAATTGCCAATGGTTCGATCGCCAACACGAACGACAGAGGAGACATAGAATATCGTAGCCTCATCGCCTTGTGCAGCTTGAACGACCCCGAATTCATGGTGTTCGTTCAAACACTCACAGCCGGCGCGTCACATAACAGCCAAACCCATGATGAAAACTTCTCCAGAAGTCTGAACAAATAGCTCCATTCGACCCTATTTAATGTCATTTTGATGTCTAGAGACACAGTAATCTCCTATTCTGACCCACTGCCATTGTAAGGACTGGATTAAGTAAACACCTCACATTGGACGACGGCTTTCTGCCCTTTACAAACCTCGTCTGGTCTTCCCCCACTACCTCCGAGAGACAGGCCCCAGCCTCAATGACAGGATTTTAGCCAAACGTTTCACATCCACAATAAGCAGACAAATTGGGAGGTATGACCCATACGCTATCGCATCCTTGTCCTTCTTCAGAAGGAGGGAGATGGACGCCTGCTTCAATGTTTCTGGGAGGGACCCCCGCGCCAATGAGTTGTTAAACATCCCCAGCACCACTGAGACCAGTTAGTCAGCGAACATCTTGTAAAATTCTACTGGGAATCTATCAGGCGCCTTCCTAGTCTGCATCTTACTCAGAGACTCAGAGCCCTCCGGACCTCCTCCAACCCCACTGGCGCTTTCAATGCCTTCCGCAACTCATTCCTCACCTGAGGAAACTCCAAACCTTCCAAGAACTCAACCACCCCCCGCTCGACCTGTAAAGCCTCTCATAGTAGAAACTAAACACATCATTAACTTTCTGTGGGGTAGAGACCAACCCACCCCCCGGCTCCCCCACCTGCACAATCTCCCTGGCAGCTTTTTGCCAACTTAATTGATGAGTGGCCTTTTCCCCGTATGCATATACCACCCCCATTAAGCGCCGCCACTGTCGCACCACATCATTGTGGTAGACAGAAGGTCAAATTGCATTTTCAGTTTCATCCTGTATGCCAAGAGCTCCGGTGTTGGGTCACTCACATACTCCCTATCCACACCCATCCACACTCCCGCCTGTCCTCCTTATCCATACATGACTTGTACGAGATGATCTCCCCTCTAATCACCGCCTTTAATGCCTCCCACACCATAGATGGAGAGACCATCCCAGTCTCATTCCATTCAACATAGTTCTTCATGGTCCCTGAAATTTTCAAACTATCACATACCAACCGATCCGCCATCACCTCACCCACCTGGAAATGAACCCTCCTGCTCACCAGAATTGCCCAACCCCATGCCCGGCTGTCAACACCCGAGTGAAAAACCTGACTCACCCAGGCTTTCCTCAACCTGATCTGGCCCTGCATCTATGGGTGAGTCTCTTGTATGAACATCACATTGGCCCCCAGCCCTTTTAAATGGGGAAAAAAACCTTGCCCTCTTCACAGACCATCCCCCCTCCCCGCAAGTTCCAGGTGATCAACCTCATTGGGGGTCTCTCACCGCCCCCGCCCTTCCCCCAGAGTCATCCATTTGTACCACAGTGCAATATCCGTACCCACATTCTTGGGTTCCCGGCCCATCTAAGATGGCCATCAGCCTCAAGCCCAGGGTGAGACAAAGAAAAGCCCCTAGTCACTGTTAGTTCACCCCCCCCCCCCCATTCTTCCCCCATACCCCGGCCCACAGACTGCCAGGTGCCACATCCTCCCCCATCTGCTCACCGCAAACACGTACCTACAGCTGGACCTATTGCGCCCCTCGCTGCCTGGCTCAACAGGCCACAGCCTCTTTCCCCACTCCACTCCCATTTGCTAGCCTCCCCTCTCCCCATCGCTAGCAAAGTGGCTCCCAAATAGGGCACCCTTACCATATTCCCTCAACCTTGCCCAACACTAACAAAATCAACAAACCTCTCACCCCTCTAAGCGAAACAGAGAAAAAAGAGCACATAGCAATCTCCTTTTTTAAACTGAACCCCTCCCCCAAAAGAGCAGAAGTGTAACAGTGGTAAACGCAGCAGCAGAAATATATCATACAAACTCCCTCCTTCATACATAGAGGCTGAAATAGCCCACTTCACAACAGCCCAAACTTTCTTCTCTGATAAAGGCCTCGGCTTGCTCCGGCGTGTCAACAAAGTGATCATCTAAATTCATTGTAACCCGTAGTCACGATGGGTGCACCAGTCCAAACCTCAGGCCCTTATTATAAAATACTGCCTTCGCCCTCTTCGCCAACTCAGTTCCAATATCTTGATATATTTGGACAGTATACCTGTCCCAGTTAATATTCCGAATCCTTTTCACTCACTCCAAGACCCTCTCATTGCCCGTGGTGGCTCATTCGGTCTTGGCTTTTGCCTGAGCGCCCAATGCACCCCATCTAATTCCGGAAGTGCAAACACTTCATCCCCTCCCACCAGCTGAGAAAACATTTGGGAGAAACACTGGGTCGACTTTGGAACCTCCGCTCCCCATGGCAGCCCCACTAGCCTGAGGTTTATTTTCGTGGTCCGTCACTTTAAGTCTGAGGCCTTTATTGGTCTCCGCCACCAGCAGCAACTCTGCCTCCACCGTTCCTGGTGCCTCGACCAGGCCTCCTCCACCCCCTTCAGCGTCGCGCCTTGTGCCTTCACCACATTCAAAGTTCACACCAACTGTTCACGGACCGCTGTTCCTTCATTGTCTCTGAGTCGAAATCGTGGAAATGCCTCCCTAGCAGCACTGTGGGTGTACCTACACCACGTGGACTGCAGCGGTTCAACGAGGCAGCTCACCACCACCTTCTCTCAAGGGCAATTAGGGATGGACAATAAATGCTGGCTGAGCCAAGTAAATGAATATTAAAAATACATTTTTCAACAGTTCTAATTTATTTGCAGTGGCTTTGCTCAAAAATTTAGATTCAATAGAAATTGAGTTAATTTAGCATTCGGAATACACAGAACAAAAGACAACTATGTCACAGTCCTGTTCATTGGGAGAAACACGTAGAGTAGATAGAATATTCCCTCTGATTCACTTGTGAAAAATATTTTTTTCTGTTCTTGTTTAGAATCATCTAACATCTTCTGATAAATGTCCTGGTAATATATTATGTGTAAATCCAATTGTAACTATTCTTCAGCCACCTAATAGCTAATGCTGCATTGTATTTTTCAGGGCATCCTAGCTATTATCTACATAATTCCAGCGGATATTAACACCCTGATAAGCTTCTTCAGTTTTGCTTCCTGGATTTTTTATGGGCTGACTACTCTCTCTCTGATTGTCATGAGATTCACAAGAAAAGAACTGAAAAGACCAGTAAAGGTTAGATTTATGTGGCATTTCCTTGCTTTGGGAACATAACTATGTGTGCCTCCATTAATTTTAACAATTGAATATTCATTTATTTCTCAGGAACCCAAGTTAATCTTGACAGGTTTTTTTCTCAGGGTTTTATTCAGAAAATAATATTGGAATAAAAACAGAACATTCTGGAAATATTCAGGCTAGGCAGCTTCTGCGAATAAAGAGAATTAATGTTTCAGGTGATTTACCTTTCATTCAAATTGGCAGAAGTTAGAGATGTACTAAACTTAATTAAGTTCAGAAGCAGAGAAAGGGAGATGGAGAACAGAAGAAAAGGAAAGTCAGAAATTATTAAATACCAAAAAGGATAATGGTGCAAATAAAATGGGTTGGTAATGGGTCAAATAAAGCTGGGTCTAAACCTTGTCATACAGTGCAGAAGAGGTCATTCAGCACATCAAGTCTACACAGACAAAACTGCACTAAATCTACACTAATCCCGCTTTCCAGCACTTGGCCATAGCCTTGGATGTTATGACATTTCAAGTGCTTCACCACATACGTTTTAAATGTTATGAGGTTTTCCGTCCCTGTTATCAACCCTTCAGCTAAGGGGAACAGCTGTTTCCTATCCACCTTGTCCATACCCCTCACAATCTTATTCAGCTCAGTCAGGCACCCCCCCCCCCCCCCCCCCCTCAACCTTCTCTGTTCCAAAGAAAACAACCCAAATCTATCCAGCTTCTCTTCATTGATCAGATGCTCCATCCCAGGCAACATCTGTATGCCTTCTTAACTACCCAATTAACCTGCCTGACGCCTTCAGGGATCTGTGGACAAGCAACCCTCTGAGCTTCCAAGTGTGCTGCCATTTATTGAATACCCTCTTGTCTTGTTACTCCTTCCAAAATGCATTAACTCGCAATTTTCAGGGTTAAATTCCACCTGCCACTGATCTGACCAACCTGTCTAAACGTTTCTGCAACCTAAGAACTTCTTCCGCACTAGTAACCAACCTGCCAATCTTTGTGTCATCCGCAAACTTACTTATCACCCCCTCCACAATCTATATTGTTTATATATATCATGAACAATCATGATGAATACAATCAAGGGACCTAGCGCTGACCCCTGTGGTACGCCAGTGGACGCTGACCCTCAGTCACATAAACAGCCTTCTACCACCACCCTCTGTCTCCTCCAACTTAGTTGGTTTTGAATCAAACTTGCCAAATTACCCTGAAATCCATATAAACTACATCGCCTGCACTATCCTCGTCTCCAAACCTGATCACCTCCTCAGAAAATGCAATCAAACTTGTTAGGCAAGACCTCCCTCTGACAAAGCCGTGCTGACTATCCCTGATCAACCCTTGCCTCTCTAAGTGGAGATTAATTCTCTCCTTCAGAATTTTCTCCAATAGTTTCCCTTCCACTGACGTGAGACTCACTGGTCTGTAGTTCCCTGGTTTGTCTCTACCACCCTTTTTGAAAAGTGGAACCACATTAACTGTCCTCCAATCTGCTGGCACATCCCCTGTGGCCAGAGAGGAATTAAAAATTTGGGTCAGAGCCCCTGTAATTTCCTCCCTTGCCTCCCACAGCATCCTGGGAAAAACTCATCCAGACCTGGGGATTTATTTACTTTTAAGCCCACCAAAACTTTCAATACATCCTCACTTCCTACGTAAATCTGTTCAGGAACCTCACAGTCCCTCTCCCCAAATTATGTAACTCCATCCTCCTCCTTCCTCCTGAGTGAAAACAGATGAGAAGTACTTATTTAACACCCTACCAATGTCCTCTGGGTCCATGCAAGATTACCCCTTGGTTCCTAATAGGCCCCACTCTTTCCCTGGTTATCCTCTTCCCATTAATATAATTATAGAATATCTTGGGATTCTCCCTAATCCTACCCAGTGCTTTTTCATGCCCCCTTTTTGCTCTCCTAATTGCTTTCTCAAGTTCCCCGTCAATTTTCTATACTCCACGAAGGCCTCTGCTGATTTACTCCTTTTGTACCTGTTAAAAGCCTCTCTTTTCTTTCTTATCCAGTCCTGAATATTCCTAGACATCCAGGATGCTCTGGGCTTGTTATTCCTACATTTCGCCCTAAAGGGAACATGTTGGGCCTGTACTCTCGCCATTTCTTTTTGAACACCCTCCACTGCTCTATTGAATATTTTCCCACAAGAATCTGTTCCCAGTCTACTTTGGCCAGATCCTGTCTTATTCTAATAAATACTGTCTTCCTCCAATCCAAAACCGTTTTTGCAGACCATCTTTTTCTTTTTCCATAACAAACTTAAATCGTACTGTGTTATGGTCGCTATCACTAAAATGCTACCCCACTGCCACCTCGTACACCAGTCTGACTTTGTTCCCCAGAATTAGATTCAGCACTGCGCTGTCCTTGTTGGACCGTCCACATATTGGCATAAAAAGCTCTCCCGAATTCATTTCAAGAAACCCACCCCCTCTAAAGCCTTTACACTATGATTATCCCAATTAATGTTAGGGAGGTTGAAATCCCCTCATATAATTACCGTATTATTATTTTTACACACCTCAGTGAATTGTCTGCATATCTGCTCCTCTATTGCCTGCTGACTGTTTGGGGGCCTAGAACACACTCCCAGCAATGTGACTGCTCATTTTTATTCCGAAGATTTTATTCCATAACTTGTTGAAAGGCGACGAAAGTGACCTGAAACAGTAACTATTACACTCTGCACAAATGCTGAGTATTTGCAGCATTTTCTATTTTTTCCCCAGATTTTTACTATTTTTCTTTTGTACATTTACCGATTGTTGGGCTGAATGTTGCACACAAAAGCATAATTAAAGCTGAATTTCCAAAATCGGGAGAGGGGGGTGGGGGGCAGCACCCACAGTGGATGTTGGATCTGGGACTGTTGACAGATGAGGAGGTTTGTGAGCGGGTGAGGGCTGCTATTCGGGGATATGTGGAGCTGAACGACACAGGTGAGGTTTTGGCTGCCTCGCTATGGGAGGCACTGAAGGCAGTAGTGAGGGGGGAGTTCATGTCGATACGGCCACACTGGGATAAGACGGAGCAGTCGAAGATGGCAAGATTAGTGGAGGAGATTTTGCAGTTGGGCAGGAGGTATGCGGAGGCCCCGGAGACGGGGCTGTTGAGGGAGCGGCAGAAACTGCAGATGGAGTTTGGGTTATTATCTACGTGGAAGGCGGTGGTGGGGCAGTTGAGGAGCGCAAAGGGAACGGCCTATGAATATGGGGAAAAGTCTCAGAACAAAGTCTCTCAACCTGCAAATACCGGAACCCATTCCCGACAGGCAGCTCAAATTCCTCCTCCAAACCCGGAAAGCTGCTGTCAATGAACAGATCCCCAACCTGCTCAATCCCCGCCCAATGCCACTTCCGAAACCCCCCATCCTGCCCCCCCCCCCAGAACAAACCGGTGATTCCCACAAATAGGTGCCCAAACGGAGGCTCCCTGTTCACCCGCAGTGCTTTACCCATCCAAGCAAACCCTGAAATCATCGCAAGATCCTCGGGAGGACTGTCATCTTTACCGACTGCACTCATCCCGCCAATGACAGCGGGAGCACATCCCACCTCCTAAAATCCCCCTTCATCTGTTCCACCAACTGAGCTAAATTCAGCTTGTGCAGCTGCTCCCACCCCTGCACCATCTGAATACCGAGTACCGAAAGTTCCCCCCACCACCCTAAACGGCACCTCCCGCAGCCTCTTCTGCCCCCTCGCCTGGATCGGAAAGACCTCGCTCTACCCCATATTCAATTTATATCCCAAGAACCGAAAGAATTCCTCCAAAATCCTCATAATCCCCCCCGAACCTTCCAAGTGGTCCAAAATATACAGCAGCAAGTCATCCGCATATAGCCAGACCTTATGCTCCACCCCCTGCCAATCCCTTAATGCTCTCAGCACAATTGCTAATGGCTCTATAGCCAAGGCAAAGAGCAATGGGGAGAGTGGACATCCCTGCCTCATCCCCCAGTGCAGCCTGAAGTATTCCGAGCTCACCTGGTTTGTCCGCACACTCGCCACCGGTGCCGGATACAATAACCGGACCCAGTCCACAGACCCCTGACCGAACCCAAACTGCCTCTGCACCTCCCACAAATATTCCCACTCCACCCGATCGAAGGCCTTCTCCGCATCCATGGCGAGCACCACCTCCACACTTCGTCCCTCCGGAGGCATCATTACAACATTCAATAACCTTCTGATGTTGGCTGACAGATGCCTCCTCTTCACGAACCCGGTCTGGTCCTCCCCTATCACCCCCCAGCACACAATCCTCGATCCTTGAATTGGAGACCCTGGAACATGCTGATGGGTTTCTGCATTTCAGTAACCTGGTTGATCAAAAGTAAAACCCTTGAACCTTTCTTCAGTTTGTATTGTTAAAATCTCAATGTATTTTTATTTCAGGTCCCCATAGTTTTTCCGATTCTGGTGACTCTTGTTGCTATCTACTTGGTTCTCGCTCCAATCATCGATGCACCAGATATGGCATACTTATATTGTTCACTATTTATTGCTGGAGGAATTATATTTTACGTCCTGTTCATTTACTATCACTTTAGCTGGACTCGCAAACTAATGAGTAAGTAGTAAATATTTGTTGCTTCATTTATTTATTATCACCTTGTTTGAGTAACAGTTTGAGTGATATCCAGATAACAAACTCCAAAAGCTAACAAAATGTGAAGTGATTCAATGTTTGGATCGATTCATATCAGAAAATAGCGCATTCTGTATGTTTTGGTGTTATTACTTAAACCTAATTGATACAATGTTCTCCTCAATAAACTGGTGTTGTAATATACTGGAAGATGAGAACAGGTTAAATTCTCATTGTTCAGTTCCTTATCTGAGCCATATTTCTATGAACAAAGGCCAGTCATTTCCTTGTTCAGGGCACAAATCTAAATAAAAACAAGCAATTTGAGGGAAGGTACAGATGAGTGAGAGAGGTTTTTGTTGAGGGAGGAATGATCCATAAATATATCAAAACCTGGATCCCTGACAAACCTGTTTCTTATGACATTGAGAAGATATGGTATGAAACTCAGAAGAGAAGTGATCAATCAGACAATATAATTACTCCTTACCACATTGATGAATGCCTGCAATGTGTTGCCAGAGATGTGATTAAGGCTAATAATATCAATAATTTCAGAACAAGTCAGATAGGCATTTGAAATTACATGACATAAATAATGAACTGAATGTTGTTTTTGAACTCGAGGCTGACCAGAAGGTTCCTACAAAATACAAGGAACATTATCATTATGCTGTTTGTGCTCCTTACCCAGCAGGCGGGTCAGATGCAGCAGCCTAAATACCCAGGAGTATCAAATGGCTCACATAGATATAAATAACTATTTAGTTCTTTTTTGTCGTGTCCTTCAGCTGCTGGCATTTAGCCTGCTAAGAGATATAGTGTGCGTTTTTCTCACTGCATTGCGACCGGTGTCGATCTGGGTGTGCCAGGTGCATCATGGGCAAGGCCTAAATCGGGCTTTGCGTCAGGTGTAAAAACCACGCATGGGTCACCCAACATCACGGTGTCTGCCGCGACCTGGATCAGGCCCTCACTGGGCGTGATCTAGATAATCATATTTAAATGAGTCATTAGGCCCATTTAAATATGCGCGGCCTATTTAAGGCCGCATTCTCCCCACGCCCAGGAGTCACCAGTCTCACCAGCGAGGCCTCAACCGGATGCTGATTAGTACCGGTCACCACAATGGGATGCCCACTCCAGGAGCCTCGGGGTCATTGGAGCCCCCCCACGGGTGGTCGGGGACAGGAGCAGGGTAGTATCCTGACACCAAAGGCAGTGCCAACCTGGCACCTTAGCAATGCCAACCTGACACTGCCAGGTTCAGGTTAGCACTGCCAGGGTGCCAGTGGCACTGCCCATGTGCCAGGCTGGGGGGTATGAAAGAGGGTGTGAAGGGTGAAGAATTGAAGGGGGAATATGAAGGGGCTTCATAAAGGTGGGGGGGGGGTTGAAGCGGTGGTCCTGAATGAGGAGTGAGGGGGCCTGAAAGAAGGGGAGGAGAATCGCACCTTTAGTCATTTTTTGGGAGAATTGCGCCCATAGTTTTATTGGACAGATGATTTTCAATTTAGAAGACTTCGGAGACATTTGGTTTTGTCAAATTATACAAAATAGGTACTCCCATCAGACCTCCCCACCAGAGACCCCCCCCCATATCAGAGACCCCCTCTCCTGTATCGGTCACTCTAGCCTGGAAACTAAAGAGCAGCCCAGGCAGAAACAGTGAAAACCACTGCTTTTTCACTCACCTGCCCCTTACACCTATTACCTCAGAGAGGTGTAGAAAGCAGCAGCTGTTACTTCATAGAAAGCCAAAACCGCATCACATCCTTTGATATGCAAGGCGTTCATTCACTTTCAAAGAAAAAAAGCTTTTAGTAGGCTTTAATTGACAGGGTAATAGCTTCCTGACAGCCAGGTGTCTGGATTGTTTATTTTCATTTCCCTTCACGCTTGAATGTATCTCAAGTACCCTGTTCTGAACCTAGCCTCAATGTTTATAAACATGCAGTTATGATTGACCGCTCCTGATCACATCAAAAGCAATTAAGTGCTTTCAGCAAAGAAAAAGAAGAAGTAAAAGCACTTAACTCCTAGATGTCTTTGGTGGATGGCGAGCTGAGGGTGGAGTGGGCAGAATTTGCATTGTGTGGGGTGGGGGGGGATGGAGGCCCTCTGATGGACTTTGGGGGCACCTACATTAACTACTTACCTCCTTGACTCATCACAAGGTCCATCGCATCAGGGCTACGCTGACAAATACTTGCACCAATCCACACCTGTGTGAATCCTGGCCAAGAGGGCTGGAGTAACACGGAAGCATGGCGGATCTGGGGTCCAGCCCGTTAATAGAATACAAATGGGTTCAAACTTCGATGCCACCGCTAACGGGGCACTGGAGCATCTCTGGGTTTACCTTATTTAAACCTCTCGCCTCTATCGGTGGTGGTGGGAGGGGGTTCTCTACCACATCAGGAACTCCACTACTGGCGGAGGAGAACCCCCCCCCCCCCCCCCCAATAGAGGCAAGGGGTTTAAGTAGGGTAGAAAAAGAAAAGCTGTTCTGGTTTGCTGATTTTAGAAGGACTTGGGGACACAGATTTAAAGTTTGGGGAAAGAGATATAAAGGGGTCATCAATAAAATAAATTCACACAGGAAGTGGTATTCACTCAGAACCAGGATGGTGGAAGCAGAGACAATCCATGATTTCAAAAGAAAATTGTTTGGGCACTTAAGGGAAATAAACCTGCAGGGCTACAGGGATAGAGCAGAGGAATGGTATGGACTGGATTACTCTATAAAGAGCTGGCAAGAATCCAATGGGCCGCCTTCTGTGCCATAATGACTTCATAATATGTCACTGACACATTTCCTGATCTGTGGAGTCTCTCTCACAAACTTCATCTTTCTTCTGGCCTTGCTTTAGGACCTTATATTATGGTCAGGTACAACTCTAAAAAGCCAAGTAACATCTGTGTTAACAAAAGTAATATTTTAATGAACAACAGATTGTCCAAGTGAAATCTTGGACTAAATAAAAGCGGAAAATATAATTTGACCAATTTACCAGATTTAAAAATGATGGATACAGCCTTGGCTAAATTAATCCGAGGAAAACTATATTTACACAGATATATTCAGTGCCACAAAATGCCTTTCATTTTTGTTGGGTATGCATTTCACACAGCCTACATTTGACATCTTTACCATCGGTGAAAACAGCTTTTAATTTTATTACATGAGTAACTATGAACTTATAAAATATCTTTACATGATGGGCTGGTTCAATGTGGGCGACTGTTTTGACAAAAAGGTAACCTTTTATATTGTGTTTCCAGAGCCCATTACTAAGCACCTGCAGCTGTTCTTGGAAGTCGCACCAGCAGAGACTGGACAGTAAAAGTACTCATTACCTCACTTTTAATTCTTTTAATATTTTATGGTACTGGAGCTGAAAATGGGTGCAGTCGGTTGTAATATACTACTTTACATTTTTGAAAACACAATTCTGCTGTATTTCTGTAATATTTCTGTAAACTAATAGTAATATGCAATTAAATGCTATTGTTTGCAACCATCTTAAATACTTACCATTTATTAACTTAGTGAGATATTTTTAAATATGAAGGTTGTACAAAATCAGTTTTGATACGATCCACATCTTATTAAAATTCATATTCAAGATATAACCTTATTGGTTGGTGTACCAATGTCAAACGATACAGCCACATCTATCAGGAAGGTGCAGTGTGACATAATTCACCAAGTAGAAATCAAGTATTTCTGGAGAGGGAATAGATTACACTCACACACCACCAAAACATCACATTAATTGTGGTGGAAATGAAGAAGTATTTTCTTTGTTTTGATAAATTATAACAACTATTTAGCCACACCATTAAAGGCATTTTAGATGTCTGGAAAACCGAAAATGAGAAAGGAAAAGTTAGAAAGGGAGAGCAAAATTAAAAATCTGTTTATTTCAAACATAAGGTGCAAAGGATATAAAGATTACTGGTGACTGGGCAGAATGGTGGTGCTGTAGTTTGCACTGCTGCCTATGGCGTTGAAGACCGGGTTTGATCCCGGCCCTGGGTCATTGTCTGTGTGGAGTTTGCACATTCTCCCCGTGCCTGCGTGGATTTCACACCCACAACTCAAAAATGTGCAGTTTAGGTGGATTGGCCACGCTAAATTGTACCTTAATTGGAAAAAGATAATTGGGCACTCTAAATTAAAAAGAAAAGATTATTGGTGACTGAACTATGTTTCAAGTATGCATTTGAATAAGTTAGATTCAACATAATTGGATGAAATGCACTGGGTTTGAAAAGTTGAGGAAGAGCATGTAGCACCTGCATATTTAGGAACTTAGAAGGAAGGAAGGAAACGGAGGGTGGCACAGTGGTTAACACCGCTGCCTCACAGCGCAAGGGACCAGGATTCGATTCCAGCCTTGGGTGACTGTCTATGTGGAGTTTGCATGCTCTCGCCGTGACTGCGTGGGTTTCCTCCAGGTGCTCTGGTTTACTCCCACAGTCCAAGGATGTGCAGGTGAGGTGGATTGGGCATGATCAATTGCCCCTTAGTGACTAAAGGTTAGGTTAGGTGGGGTTACAACGTTACAGGGACCTAGGTATTGTGTTTTTGGGAGGGTTGGTGCAGACTCATGGGCCAAATGGACTGTACTGTAGGAATTCTACAAGTCCATGGAAGTGCTGGAATTGTATTCATAATGATAATTTGGTGATAAGAGCTTAGAGATCATCACCTATCAGATATCAAGCATCTTCTTGAATTCTATCTTGGAGCAATTTAAGAAAATGCCCCCATTTCCTGCATATGGAAGCTATATTCAAATCATTAATGGATTGAGTCTTGGAGAATCGAAAAGCAACATGCACCATAAAACAAGTAAGTTTATTTTAGATAGCCTTGGTAATGGAGGAAATGTGGGTGTTCTATTCACAACCAGAGAAGACAGTAATGCTTGAATGCGAAGATGAAGAATCAAAGGTAAGGTAAATATGCAAGTTAACAGGCAGTATCCATTAGTTTGACTTGCATAAGGATTCATGCAATGATTATCATAAGGACACTCAGCAAGAAAAGTGAATATGATCCTGGGTCTCCCTGAAGGAGTGGAGGGGGCCGATGCCGGGGCATACGCGAGCACGATGCTCGGGGCGATGATGGGCGCAGAGGCCCCTTCGAGGTCGCTGGAGCTGGACGGGGCACACCGGGTGCTGGCGAGGAAACCCAAGGCAAAAGAGCCGCCAAGGGCGATGGTTATGAGATTTCACCGGTTCACGGACAGAGAGAGGGTCCTGAAATGGGCCAAGAAGGAGCGGAGCAGTAAGTGGGACAATGCAGAGATCCGAATGTACCCGGACTGGAGCACGGAGGTTGCAAAGCGAAGAGCGGGTTTCAACCGGGCCAAAGCGGTGTTGCACCGGAAAGGAGTGAAATTCGGAATGCTGCAGCCGGCGTGACTGTGGGTCACATACAAGGACCAACACTATTACTTTGAAACGCCTGAAGAGGCGTGGACCTTCATACAAACCGAAATGTTGGACTCTAACTGAGGGTTTGTGAGGGTGGGGGGGATGTTTGAGGTTTGATGTGTGATGGTTGTTGTATATAGGGGGTCAATCACGCGCAGGAAATGTTACATGGGCTGGGGGAGAGAGACAAGGCCGCGACAGGAGCTGCGGCAGAGGGGGCGGGGCGGGCTTTGGAAAGCGCGGGGTTTTTCCCGCGTGCGGGAAGAAAGGCGGGAAGGGGAACAAAGGAATGCATATGGTTTGGGAGACTCCCACACGGGGAGGTCAATGGGACGGCGGGGGAAGCCGGGGTCAGCAGGTGTCAGCTGACTTACGGGAGTGATATGGGGGGAGCAAAAAAGCTAGACAGGGGTCTAGCGAGGGGAGGGGGGGGGAAGGGGAGGAATGGAAGGGGGGGGGGGGGAAGGGTTGCTGCTGCACTGGCCGAAAGGGAATAGGACACAGAAGAGGTGGTCGGGACGGGGGTCCCCCATTTGGTGAGGGAGGCGCGGACACAGGACTGGCCCAGAAAAGGAGATGGCTAGTCGGGGGGGGGGGGGGGGGGGGGGGGGTGGGGTGAGAGCCCCTCCAATCCGGCTGATAACGTGGAATGTGAGGGGCCTGAATGGGCCGGTGAAGAGGGCTCGAGTGTTCGCGCACTTAAAGGGACTGAATGCAGACGTGGTCATGCTCCAAGAGACACACCTGAAGGTGGCGGACCAGGTCAGGTTAAGAAAGGGATGGGTAGGACAGGTATTCCACTGGGGACTGGACGCGAAGAATAGAGGGGTGGCAATATTGGTGGGAAAGCGGGTGTCATTTGAGGCCAAGACTATCGTAGTGTGTAATGGAGGGCGATATGTGATGGTGACCGGTAGGTTGCAAGGGACGTGGGTGGTGTTGGTAAACGTATACGCCCCGAACTGGGATGATGCAGGATTCATGAAGCGCATGTTGGGGCGCATTCCGGACCTGGAGAAAGGAGGCCTGATAATGGGAGGGGACTTCAATACAGTGTTGGATCCAGCACTGGACCGCTCCAAATCAAGGACTGGAAAGAGGCCGGCGGCGGCCAAGGTGCTTAGGGGGTTTATGGATCAGATGGGGGGAGTGGACCCATGGCGGTTTGCAAGGCCGCAGGCCAGGGAATTTTCTTTTTTCTCCCATGTGCACAAAGCCTACTCCCGGATAGATTTTATTGTTCTGGGCAGGGCGCTCATCCCGAGGGTGGAGGGGACGGAGTATTCGGCCATCGCCATTTCGGACCACGCCCCGCACTGGGTGGAACTGGAGCTGGGAGAGGAGAGGGACCAATGCCCGCTGTGGCGGCTGGATGTGGGACTGCTGGCAGATGAGGTGGTGTGTGGGAAGGCGAGGGGGTGTATCGAAAGGTACTTGGAGGCCAACGACAACGGGGGAGATGCGGGTGGGGTTGGTATGGGAGGCGGTGATCAGGGGAGAGCTAATCTCCATCAGGGCTCATAGGGAGAAGATAGAGGGCATGGAAAGGGAGAGGTTAGTGGGGGAGATTTTGAGAGTGGACAGGAGATACGCAGAGGCCCCGGAGGAAAGATTACTTGGGGAAAGACGACGGCTCCAGACGGAGTTTGACCTGTTGACCACAGGGAAGGCGGAGGCACAGTGGAGGAAGGCGCAGGGGGCAACCTACGAGTATGGGGAAAAGGCTAGTCGGATGCTGGCACACCAGCTCCGTAAGAGGATGGCAGCGAGGGAAATAGGGGGAATCAAAGATGGAAGGGGAGCCACGGTTCGGAGTGCGACAAAAATAAACAAGGTATTTAAGGCCTTCTATGAAGAGCTGTACAGATCCCAGCCCCCAGCGGGGGAATAGGGGATGAGACGATTCCTAGACCAACTGAGATTCCCGAGGGTGGAGGAGCAAGAGGTGGCTGGTTTGGGGGCACCAATTGGGTTGGAGGAGCTGAGCAAGGGTTTGGGGAGTATGCAGGCGGGGAAGGCCCCGGGACCGGACGGGTTCCCGGTGGAGTTCTACAGGAAGTACGTAGACCTGTTGGCCCCGCTACTAGTGAGGACCTTTAATAAGGCAAGAGAGGAGGGGACCCTGCCCCCGACAATGTCGGAAGCGACAATTTCTTTGATCCTAAAGCGGGACAAGGACCCACTGCAATGTGGATCGTACAGGCCGATCTCGCTCCTCAACGTGGATGCTAAGTTGCTGGCAAAAGTGCTGGCCACGAGGATCGAGGACTGTGTCCCAGGGGTGATTCACGAGGACCAGACAGGATTCGTAAAGAGCAGGCAATTAAACACTAATGAGCGGCGGCTCTTAAACGTGATAATGATGCCATCGGAGGAGGGAGAGGCAGTTATGGACGCGGAGAAGGCCTTTTACCGAGTAGAGTGGGAGTACCTCTGGGAGGTGCTGCGTAGGTTTGGGTTCAGGGAGGGTTTATCAGTTGGGTTAAGCTCCTTTACAGAACCCCGGTGGCGAGTGTAGTGACGAACCGGCGGAGGTCGGAGTACTTTCGGCTGTAACGAGGAACGAGGCAGGGGTGCCCCCTGGCCCCCCTGTTGTTTGCATTGGCGATCGAACCCTTGGCCATATCACTGAGGGAGTCTACTAAATGGAGGGGGGGTGGTCCGAGGGGGAGAAGAGCATCGGGTGTCGCTATATGCGGATGACCTGTTGCTGTACGTGGCGGATCCAATGGAGGGGATGGTGGAGGTCATGCAGACTCTAAGGGAGTTTGGGGAGTTTTCGGGCTATAAGCTCAATGTAGGGAAGAGTGAGCTCTTTGTATTACAGGCAGGGGACCAAGAAAGAGGGATAGGGGACCTACCGCTGAGGCGGGCGGAGGGGAGCTTTCGGTCTCTGGGGATCCAGATAGCCAGGAGTTGGGGGGCCCTACATAAACTGAATCTGACGAGGTTAATGGAGCAAATGGAGGAGGACTTCAAAAGATGGGACATGTTACCGCTCTCGCTGGCGGGTAGAGTGCAGTCGGTCAAAATGGTGGTCCTTCAGAGGTTTCTGTTTGTGTTTCAGTGCCTTCCCATCGTGATCACCAAGGCCTTTTTTAAGAGAGTAGATAGAAATATTATGGGGTTTGTGTGGGCGAATAGGACCCCGAGGGTAAGGAGAGGGTTCCTGGAACGCAGTAGGGACCGAGGAGGGTTGGCACTGCCAAACCTAGGGAGCTACTACTGGGCAGCAAATGTGGCGATGATCCGCAAGTGGGTGATGGAGGGAGAGGGGGCGGCATGGAAGAGGATGGAGATAGCGTCCTGTAAAGGAACGAGCCTGGGGGCGTTGGTGACGGCACCGCTGCCGCTCTCGCCGTCAAAATATACCACGAGCCCGGTGGTGACGGCAACGCTAAGGATCTGGGGCCAGTGGAGACGGCACAGGGGTGCAATGGGCGCCTCGGTGTGGTCCCCGATCAGGGGTAACCACCGGTTTGTCCCGGGGAAGATGGACGGGGGGTTCCATAGCTGGCATCGGGCGGGGATTAGAAGAATGGGGGACCTGTTCATTGACGGGACGTTTGCGAGCTTAGGGGCACTGGAGGAGAAGTTCGAGTTACCCCCGGGAAATGTCTTTAGATATATCCAGTTGAGGGCGTTTGTGAGGCGACAGGTGAGGGAATTCCCGTTGCTCCCGGCACAAGAAATTCAAGACAGGGTGATCTCGGGTGTATGGGTCGGGGAGGGCAAGGTGTCGACAATACACCAGGAGATGAAAGAAGAGGGGGAAGCGCTGGTAGAAGAGCTGAAAGGTAAATGGGAGGAGGAGCTGGGGGAGGAGATCGAGGAAGGTCTGTGGGCTGATGCCCTAGGTAGGGTTAATTCCTCCTCCTCGTGTGCCAGGTTCAGCCTGATACAATTTAAGGTGGTTCACAGAGCTCACTTGACGGGGGCGACGTTGAGTAGGTTCTTTGGGGTAGAGGACAGATGTGGAAGGTGCTCAGGGAGCCTGGCGAACCATGTCCATATGTTTTGGTCATGCCCGGCACTGGAGGGGTTCTGGAGAGGAGTGGCGGGAGCAATATCTCAGGTGGTGAAAGTCCGGGTCAAGCCAAGCTGGGGGCTAGCAATATTTGGAGCAGTGGATGAGCCGGGAGTGCAGGAGGCGAAAGTGGCCGGCATTCTGGCCTTTGCGTCCCTAGTAGCCCGGCGAAGGATCTTGCTAATGTGGAAGAAGGTGAAGCCCCCCAGCGTGGAGGCCTGGATAAACGACATGGCTGGGTTCATAAAGCTGGAGAGGATTAAGTTTGCCTTGAGAGGGTCTGCGCAGGGGTTCTACAGGCGGTGGCAACCGTTCCTAGACTATCTCGCGGAACGTTAGAGGAAGGTCGGTCAGCAGCAGCAGCAACCGGGGGGGGGGGAAGAGGAGAGAAGATTGCAGATGTCATTAACAAGTGAAAGGTCTATGTAATCTATCAATCAAGATGATTGATGCAGGTAGGGCAGTAGATGTTGTCTATATGGACTTCAGTAAGGCCTTTGACAAGGTCCCTCATGGTAGACTAGTACAAAAGGTGAAGTCACACGGGATCAGGGGTGAACTGGCAAGGTGGATACAGAACTGGCTAGGCCATAGAAGGCAGAGGGTAGCAATGGAGGGATGCTTTTCTAATTGGAGGGCTGTGACCAGTGGTGTTCCACAGGGATCAGTGCTGGGACCTTTGCTCTTTGTAGTATATATAAATGATTTGGAGGAAAATGTAACTGGTCTGATTAGTAAGTTTGCAGACGACACAAAGGTTGGTGGAATTGCGGATAGCGATGAGGACTGTCTGAGGATACAGCAGGATTTAGATTGTCTGGAGACTTGGGCGGAGAGATGGCAGATGGAGTTTAACCTGGACAAATGTGAGGTAATGCATTTTGGAAGGGCTAATGCAGGTAGGGAATATACAGTGAATGGTAGAACCCTCAAGAGTATTGAAAGTCAAAGAGATCTAGGAGTACAGGTCCACAGGTCATTGAAAGGGGCAACACAGGTGGAGAAGGTAGTCAAGAAGGCATACGGCATGCTTGCCTTCATTGGCCGGGGCATTGAGTATAAGAATTGGCAAGTCATGTTGCAGCTGTATAGAACCTTAGTTAGGCCACACTTGGAGTATAGTGTTCAATTCTGGTCGCCACACTACCAGAAGGATGTGGAGGCTTTAGAGAGGGTGCAGAAGAGATTTACCAGAATGTTGCCTGGAATGGAGGGCATAAGCTATGAGGAGCGATTGAATAAACTCGGTTTGTTCTCACTGGAACGAAGGAGGTTGAGGGGCGACCTGATAGAGGTCTACAAAATTATGAGGGGCATAGACAGAGTGGATAGTCAGAGGCTTTTCCCCAGGGTAGAGGGGTCAATTACTAGGGGGCATAGGTTTAAGGTGAGAGGGGCAAGGTTTAGAGTAGATGTACGAGGCAAGTTTTTTACGCAGAGGGTAGTGGGTGCCTGGAACTCACTACCGGAGGAGGTAGTGGAAGCAGGGACGATAGGGACATTTAAGGGGCATCTTGACAAATATATGAATAGGATGGGAATAGAAGGATACGGACCCAGGAAGTGTGGAAGATTGTAATTTAGTCGGGCAGTATGGTCGGCACGGGCTTGGAGGGCCGAAGGGCCTGTTCCTGTGCTGTACATTTCTTTGTTCTTTCTCTTTTGTAATTTTTAAAAATGTACCTTTTAAAAACTTACTGAAACAAAACATTAATTGGTCTCATAAGGATTTCTCCTGGTGACGGAAGGGCATTAAGGAAATACTGATGTCACAATTCAGCCATTTTTCTTCAAGAGAACGGAAGCAAAATGGGAGAGAATTCTGCGAAATTCCCAAGTTTATGGTGGGTGAGGAGGAAGGGCGAGAGAAAGCCGCTGGCTAAACGGAGGATATTTTGTGAAACAAACACGAGGCAGACATGAGATGGGAACTATTTGAACATTTCTGTAGATGAACATGATTTTAGACACTCTCAATGGCCTTTGGGATGTCCAAGGTTGTCAACTGTGATTAAGTGTATCCCATGGTCCAGCCATTAATCAGCCAACACGTCCATCCTTATAATATACTGCTTCCTGTGCCAATTGGAAAGCTCATGACCTGATTGGATGATGCTTGACTGACAGCTAAACAGCTTTTCTCCCACGATATTCAACACTTTCAAATCTGGTAAAGCACTGCAGAGATTGTATGAAAGACACATGGTCAAAGAAAATGGCAAAAAATATTTTTTAATGTCCTGGTGATTTTTCTCCCGAGCTGCACTCGGCAGTGTCCTGGTGATTGATTTTTAATTCCTGGAGGCTCGAGGCCAATCTTAGAGGGTTCACAATCCGAGAATGACACATGATTCAATGTGATTGACTACCGACGTGGAAAGTAATAACACAAGAATATGTCACAAGAATACAAGCGCAATGGTCTTTCAACAACCACACTACCGAGGTTTGGACGGCCAAGAGCGAAGGAGTTTTCTTTTTTCCCCCACATACACAAAGTGTACTCCTGGATTGACTTTTTCGTTTTGGATAGGACTTTACTTGCGGGGGTGGTAAACGGCAAGTGCTCGGCGATTGTTGTGTCGGACCATGCCCCACATTGGGTGGATTTACGGGTGAGCAAGGAGGGGGGGGCCAGCGCCCGCACTGGAGATTAGATGTAGGACTGTTAGCAGATGAGGAGGTATGTGGGCGGGTGAGGGAGGCCATCCAGAACTACGTGGAGATGAATGGCACAGGGGAGGTTTTGGCAGCAACAGTATGGGAGGCGTTGAAGGCAGTAGTTAGGGGAAGTTTATTTTGATACGGGCTAATAGGGAGAAGGTGTAGCGGGCGGAAATGGACAGGCTGGTTAGGGAGATTCTCCAGGTGGACTGGAGGTAGTCGGAGGCTGGGCTGTTGAAGGAGCGGCAGAAGCTACAGACGGAGTTTGGTTTGTTACCTACAGGGAAGGCGGTGGGGCAGTTGAGGAAGGCGAGAGGGGAGGTGTATGAGTATGGGGAGAAGGCCAGCAGAATGTTAGCACACCAACTCAGGAAATGGGAGGCAGCAAGGGAGAGAGGAAAAGTGAAGGCTAGAGGGGGGGGTACACGATCTTGGACTCAGTGGGGTGAATGGGCTGTTCAAGGAATTTGAGAGTAGGATGTATGAGTCGGAGCCCCCAGCTGGATGAGGCGGTGTTTGGGGGGTCTGGAGTTTCCGAGGGTGGAGGGAGGGTTGATGGAGCCCCGATCGGGCTCTTTGAAGTCGTGGAGGGATTGGAGGCCATGCAGTCCCATGGCCCCGGGGTTGGATGGATACTCAGTGGAATTCTATAAGACATTTTCTGGGGTACTGGGGCCTCTGCTGGTCAGGGCATTTAATGAGGCTAGGGAGCGAGGTGTCCCTCCCCTAAAAATATCACAGGCTTCAATCTCCCTGATTTTGAAATGGGAGAAGGACCCAGAACAATGTGGGTCATACAGACCAATCTCCCTACTGAATGTCAATGCCAAATTGCTGGCCAAGATTTTGGCCTTGAGAATAGAGGATTGTGTCCCAGGGGTGAAGACACAGACGGGATTTTTAAAAGGAAGGCAGTTAACGGCCAACGTTAGAAGGCTCTTGAATGTTATCATGATGCCCTCAGAGGGTAGGGAGGGGGACGTAGTGGTCGCTATAAACACGGAAAAGGCCTTCGACCAAGTAGAGTGGAATTATTTGTCGGAGGTCTTGGGGTGGTTTGGGTTTGGGCAGGGCTTTGTAGACCGGATCCAGTTGCTGTACCAGGCACCAGTGGCATGTGTGCAGACGAACCGAGTGAGCTCGGAGTATTTTAGATTATACCGGGAGACAATGCAGGGGTGTCCACTCTCTCCATTGCAGTTTGCCTTGGCTGTAGAGCCGTTGGCTTTAGCGCTGAGAGCATCAAAGGACTGGAAGGGGTTAGTCCGGGGGGGGGGGGGGGGAGCACAGGGTCTTGTTATATGTGGACGACCTACTCCTGTATATTTCTGACCCGTTAGGGGGGATGGGAGAGATTATGCGCATCCTAGGGGTATTTGGCTGGTTCTCGGGGTATAAATTGAATATGGGTAAAAGTGAGGTTTTTGTGATCCAGGTGAGGGGGCAGGAGAGGAGGCTGGGGGTGTTGCCATTTAAAGTGGTGGGAAGGCATTTTCAATACTTGGGAATTCAGGTGGCACGGGGATGGGAGCAGTTACACAAATTAAATGTGGCCCGGTTGATTGAGCAAATGAAGGAGGACTTTCGGAGGTGGGACATGCTCCCGTTGTCATTGGCGGGGAGGGTACAGGCCGTAACGATGACGGTTCTCCTGAGATTTTTGTTTATTTTCCAGTGTCTCCCTGTTTTATTCCAAAAGCTTTTTTTAAGCAGGTCAATGCGGCGATCTCTGGGTTTGTGTGGGCGGGTATAACCCCGCGAGTAAGGAAGGTGCTGTTGGAGCAGATCTGTGGAGGGAGGGGAGTGAGGGAGGGGAGTGAGGTGGGGGTGGGGGGGTTGGGGGGGGGGGGGGGGGTGGTCTGGCCGTACCAAACTTTAGGAATTACTACTGGGTGTAAATATAGCAGCTCGGAGGGTCTGGGGGCAGTGGCGGAAGTATATGGGAGTGGAGGGAGCATCGGTGTGGGCTCCAATTTGTGGTAATCACTGGTTTGTGCCGGGGAGGCTGGATGGAGGGTTTTGGAGGTGGCAGAGAGCAGGGATTGAGAAGCTGGGGGATCTATTTATTAATGGGAGCTTTCCGTGTTTGGAGGATTTGGAGGAGGAGTTTGAATTGCCGGGAGAGAATGGGTTTCGATATCTGCAGGTGAGGGACTTTGTGCGAAGGCAGGTTTCGGCCTTTCCGCCTCTACCGCCCCAGGGGATACAGGACAAGGTAGTGTCAAAAACGGGAGTGGGGGAGGGGAGGTCTCAGAAATTTATAAAGAGCTCATGGAGTGGGAAGGAATGCAGATAGGGGAGGTAAAGCGCAAGTGGGAAGAGGAATTGGGTAAGGAGCTGGAGGTGGGTCTGTGGGAGGATGCCTTGAGTAGAGTCAACACGTCCTCATCATGTGCCAGGCTCAGCCTGATACAATTTAAAGTGGTCCACCGTGCACATGTAATGGTGGCCTGGATAAGCAGGTTCTTTGAAGGGGTGGAGGACAGGTGTGGATGGTGTGCGGGAGGGAGGGCCCGTAAATCATCTCCACATGTTTTGGGCATGTCTGAAGCTTAGGGGATTCTGGCAGGGTTTGCCGATGTCATGCCCACGGTATTAAAGACAAGGGTGGCCCCGAGTCCTGAGGTGGCAATTTTTGGAGTGTCGGAAGACCCGGGAGCCCAGGGGGCGAGAGAGAGGTTGACGTTTTGTACTTTGCCTCCTTGGTAGCCTAGAGACGGATCCTATTGGCGTGGAGGGACTCGGAGCCCCCGAAATCGGGGCGATGGGTTAGCGACATGGCTGGATTTCCCAGGCTTGAGAAAATTAAGTTCGCCCTAAGAAGATCCACATTAGGGTTCGTCCGGATGTGGCAGCCGTTTAGCGACTTCTTTGGGGAAAATTAAATTGTTAACAGATATAATAAGGGCGGGTGGGTTAGGGAATGAGGGGGGTAGGGGGAGATAGTTTAGTTTAGTTTAGGCGAGACCAGCGAGAGGAGGGACTGGGGAACTGTGTGTGTAAGCAATGTTGGCTGGGTATGATTGTTGGCTTGGGGGGGGGGGGGGGGTTATTTACTGAGTTGTTTACATTTGTAATTACTGTTATAAAATCTAAATGCCTTAATAAAATGTTGTTTAAAAAAACATGAATATTTGAGGGTTAATCGAAAATTCTTTAATTTTCGACAGTTTCAATGTAAAGTCAGTCAGGTCTGATGAGATTATAGAGCAGCAAGAATCTCTTTGTACTTGTGCAGACTTTCTCTCAACTGTCAGTGACAGGGCTGATTAAATGGGTTTTAGGACAAGTGACCCATATTCTTTAGATTTTTAAAGCTGGATTATTCTGCCATATGTTGAGTTTAATCTTATACTTGCAACTGTCAAAATTCAGCATTTTGTACTTTTATTTCATACTTTTTATTTTGTACATTTATTTCAAATTCAGATCATTCATGTTAAAATAAAGTGACAAAATCATATTTGTCAATATACATAAATTTTATTTAAATACATCCAGATTCAGTCAAAAGTTGACCTCCATTTGGTTATTCACCTGTTTTTTTGATGTAAATGGGTGGATTGCAGTTATACTTTACTGCCACCTGCTGTTACGTTGCCAACAACCAAAATAATAACAATGAGAAACTTTGATGCTTGGTCATCGGGCTTCATAAACGTTTTAGGCTTTACAATGTGAATGGATTCAAAATACATCAAATACACGGCTGCGTTTATGAAAAGTGGGTCTCATTGACCCGTCAGCTTTAATTGGATAGTGTACAGGTGAATAAGATACTGCTTTCTAATAGGTTAAAAATAAAGTATGGGTAGGTGTTAGGAAAATAAAGATAGATTTTAAGGGATTTGTATTGTTAAACATTAGAAATAAGGTATAGTTTTAAGTGTGTTTAATTGAATGTTTTTGTGCCTGGAAGGGTAAAACCTATAGTTACAGATTCAAGCTGGACAAAGGTGTTTGTTTATGTGACGTCATTGACTGGCACATCATAGAATCATAGAACTTACAGTGCAGAAGGAGGCCATTCGGCCCATCGAGTCTGCACCGGCTCTTGGAAAGAGCACCCTACCCAAGGTCAACACCTCAACCCTATCCCCGTAACCCAGTAACCCCACCCAACACTAAGGGCAATTTTGGACACTGAGTGCAATTTATCATGGCCAATCCACCTAACCTGCACATCTTTGGACTGTGGGAGGAAACCGGAGCACCCGGAGGAAACCCACGCACACACGGGGAGGATGTGCAGACTCCGCACAGACAGTGACCCAAGCCGGAATCGAACCTGGGATCCTGGAGCTGTGATGGATGATGAGTAGATAGTCCCACATTGACATCGCCGCCTTGAGCGAGACATGACTGGCAGGAGAAGGCCAGCTTAAAAAAAAGGTGGTGGATACACCCTCCTCTGGAAAGGCAAACCAGAAGAATGTTGTCTCTACGGGGTTGGCTTCGCCATAAAAAACAAATTGGTTGGACGTCGCAACGAACACCACTGCGGGGTGAGCGAACGTCTCATGACCCTATGGATCACCCTGCCCCAGAAGCAGCACATCACAACTGTCAGTGCCGACTACGCCCCAACCCTAGATGCACTGGACAGGACAAAAGAGGCATTCTACTTCAGCCTTGACCAATCGCTGTCCTGCATCCCAAAGGTAGACCAGCTGGTTCTCCTTGGCGACTTCAATGCTAATGTCAGCAGGGATGCATTTATAAAGCATTTTTCAAGTCCCAAACCAAACAAACAGCCAATAAATAAACTTTGAAGTGGCGGGAATGTTGTCTTGCAAACAAATGCAGAAACCAATGTGGGCATTGCAGTGCCCACAATAGTAATAAGGATAACCAGGTCTGTTTCTGTGGTGTTAGCTGAGAACCAATATTCATTCACTAAAATCTTGCCACTTTGCAAAATGCACTACAACTTATTCTATAACTATCCAAATATCAGTAGGCAGACAAGGCTTTACTTTAATACTTTAATGAAGCAGAACGGCAGAGGAAGGAGAGGGATGCAAATTCCACTCCCCTGCGCAACAACATACCCCCACTGTGGAAGAACTTGTGGATCCAGAATTGGGCTCCTCAGTTATCTGAAGACTCATCAAGCCTGATGGACATCATTCTCTATTTCGAAGGACCACCGCCGACTTTAGTGTGTAATTTGAAAGACATCCCATGCAAAATCTGCAGAACTACCTCAACAGCGCACTTGGGTATCAGCCTGAATTATGTACTGAATACTGGTTGAGGACCTTGAATTTATGGGAATATATTATATTGACATTAGGTCAGATTGCTCCTACACAAGAAAGAATTTGGATGCTTTGCACTCTCACCCACAGTTCTCCCAGTTAGGATTTGTAGGACAATATCATTTTCTTTATGAAAGTGATCCAATATTCTATTAAAATGTGCTTGATACAGAACAGCAAAATTAAAAAGAAAGTTCATTTCACTCCACACAAGGGTGACATTATTTTTATTTCTGAACTTGCAACAAATTGCAATGAAAATGCAACATACAATAAATGCTAACACGCCAGTAATTTTCAAACTGCTCTGCAAAGAAACCCTTTGCCAAATAGTGAGTCCACCTTAACTTCCCAGAAATACCATGCTAAGTAAACAACATAAAATTATGCATAGAAATCTGATGGCCTTGCAAATCATAGAATTTACAGTGTAGAAGGTGGCCATTCGGCCCATTGAGTCTGCACCGGCCCTTGGAAAGAGCATCCCACCAAAGGCCACACCTCCATCCTACCCCGTAACCGAGTACCCCCACCTAACCTTTTGGACATTAAGGGGCAATATATCATGGCCAATCCACCTAACCAGCACATCTTTGGACTGTGGGAGGAAACCGGAGCACCCGGAGGAAACCCACGCAGACACGGGGAGGATGTGCAGACTCCGCACAGACAGTGACCCAAGCCGGGAATCGAACCTGGGACCCTGGAGCTGTGGAGCACAGAGCTAACCACTGTGGAGAGATCTCCATTTGAAAACAGAAATCCATAAGAATGCAGAAAACAAAATAATGTCTGTGCCTATTTTTTAAAATAAAGCCTGCACATTACTTCTTGTGGTCTTTTATGAATTTTCAGAATAGTTGTTTTGATGTATTTGTTGTGATTAGGCAATGGACAGTGCAAGTTGAGAAAATGGGGTACCCTGTTTTTAAATTTTTGATCTAGAATGTCCTTTTGTTCTCCTTTCTCCTCTTTCATCATTTTAATATACTTGGTTCAGACTAGTTGTCATTCACTATTTCTATGTAAACTATTTTCCTTTTTCATTAACATTTATTTTCTTCTGATGTGTTACTTCTTAAAACACCAGGTTAAAGTCCAACAGGTTTGTTTCGATGTCACTAGCTTTCAGAGCGCTGCTCCTTCCTCAGCGCTCCGAAAGCTCGTGACATCGAAACAAACCTGTTGGACTTTAACCTGGTGTTGTAAGACTTCTTACTATGCCCACCCCAGTCCAACGCCGGCATCTCCACATCATTACTTCTTAAAAACATTAATTGAGGGGCAGCACGGTGGCGCAGTGGGTTAGCCCTGTTGCCTCACGGCGCCGAGATCCCAGGTTCGATCCCGGCTCTGGGTCACTGTCCGTGTGGAGTTTGCACATTCTCCCCGTGTTTGCGTGGGTTTCGCCCCCACAACCCAAAGATGTGCAGGCTAGGTGGATTGGCCACGCTAAATTGCCCCTTAATTGGAAAAAATGAATTGGGTACTCGAAATTTATTTTTAAAAACATTAATTGAATTGCATTATAACTTAATTTTCCAGAATACTCCCTTTAAATTGATTGATTTGAATGCACCAAATCAAATAACCAATAGAAAAGTAAATATTCCAACCAAATTAGTGTTACTTCAGTTTATGTGTACATGCATGTTGTCATTTTCTTGCAATAGTAAAAGACAAATTTGTTGCATCCATTTGGAATGGGCAATGTAAAGTGGTCGACACAATCTGAGTCTTTAAACAAATATTTTGCCTTTCAACTTTGATGAAGGCAAACTAATTTGCCTTAGTTTCAATTCAAAATTGTAGAACATAAGGCTGCATAGGTCATTTCTGAATGGCTGGAGAGTGGAGGGGACTCCATCAGCTATATTGCTGGATATGAAAACAGACCCTGACTTCGACAAATACAGGGGGCGATTCTCCCAAATGGAGCCCAAGTGTTCGCGCCGTTGCGTTTCACGACGGCGCGAAACGAGCACGTGGACGACTGATTGGGGGCCAGCACGGCGCTGGAGCAGTTCACGCCGCTCCAGCCTCCCTTCCCAGCGCCAAATGGGCGCCGCACCAACCTGCACATGCGCGGGGGACGTCTTCCACCCGCCGGCCCCGACTCAACATGGCATCGGTGTTCAGGGGCCGGCCGCGCAGGAAAGTAGGCCGGGGGGGGGGGGGGCGAAGAGGCTGGCCCGCTGATCGGTGGGTCCCGATCGCGGGCCAGACCCTATTGGAGGGCCCCCCCTCCCCTCCGGTGTAGGATCGCTTTTCTCCGCCCCACAGCCCTTCGCGCAGAGTTCCCGCCGGCAGCGACCAGGGGTGAAAGGCGCCGGCGGGACTGTGTCATATCCGCTCGGCCCATCCGGGCTGGAGAATCGGCACTGCAAGAATTGCAGCGAGAGGGAAGATAAACTGGAGGAAGGAAAGGCCACGGTACCACAGAGCAGAAATGATAGTCAGCTTTACTTTACTGCTGCTGAGAACTGATCCGAGAGAGCCAGCAGAGATAGGTAGAGGGTAAGTCATGCTCATCGAACTTAGTCAATTCTTTTGAGGAGGTCATGCTGTTACAGTTTTATCTTTATCTTTGTTTTTTGTAGCCACGGTTTTTTCTGAGGTTTGTATGTTTACACAGCATATGTTGAGTTGAGGGGGGTATGTTTTTTCTGGTTGTTTTCCTGGGACTGAGGGGGGGGGGGAGGGGGGCCTGGGCACGGGGCCCCACACTAGCAATCTTAAATTAGCTAGTGAATGAAGGTGTGATGTGGGGAGAGGGGCTGCAGAAATTGGAGCCTGGTGAGCATGTTTTGATGGGCCTAGGGGGTGTGAAAGAAAGGGGGGGTGGGGGATCGATACTGGGTGAGGTGTGTTTGAGTTGAAGTGGATTGGGGGGGGGGGAACGATTCAATGCTAACAATGGCTGAGGAACTAAATAAGTACTTTGCGTCAGTCTTCACAGTAGAAGACATGAGTAATATCCCAACAATTCAGGAGAGTCAGGGGGCAGAGTTAAATATGGTAGCCATCACAAAGGAGAAAGTGCTAGAGAAACTATGAGGTCCAAAAATTGATAACTCTCCAGGCCCAGATGGGCTTCATCCTAGAGTTCTAAAGGAGATAGCTGAAGAAATAGTGGAGGCGTTAGTTATGATCTTTCAAAAGTCACTGGAGTCAGGGAAAGTCCCAGAGGATTGGAAAATCGCCATTGTAACCCCAATGTTCAAGAAGGGAACAAGGAAAAAGATGGAAAATTATAGGCCAATTAGCCTAACCTCGGTTATTGGCAAGATTCTAGAATCCATCGTTAAGGATGAGATTTCTAAATTCTTGGAAGTGCAGGGTCGGATTAGAACAAGTCAGCATGGATTTAGTAAGGGGAGGTCGTGCCTGACAAACCTGTTAGAGTTCTTTGAAGAGATAACAAATAGGTTAGACCAAGGAGAGCCAATGGATGTTATCTATCTTGACTGCCAAAAGGCCTTTGATAAGGTGCCTCATGGGAGACTGCTGAGTAAAATAAGGGTCCATGGTATTCGAGGCAAGGTACTAACATGGATTGACGATTGGCTGTCAGGCAGAAGGCAGAGAGTTGGGATAAAAGGTTCTTTTTCGGAATGGCAACCAGTGACGAGTGGTGTCCCGCAGGGTTCAGTATTGGGGCCACAGCTCGTTTATATATTAAAGGTCTAGATGACGGGACTGGGGGCATTCTGGCTAAGTTTGCCGATGATACAAAGATAGGTGGAGGGGCAGGTAGTATTGAGGAGGTGGGGAGGCTGCAGAAAGATTTAGACAGTTTAGGAGAGTGGTCCAAGAAATGGCTGATGAAATTCAACATGGCAAGTGCGAGGTCTTGCACTTTGGAAAAAAGAATAGAGGCATGGACTATTTTCTAAACGGTGACAAAATTCATAATGCTGAAGTGCAAAAGGACTTGGGAGTCCCAGTCCAGGATTCTCTAAAGGTAAACTTGCAGGTTGAGTCCGTAATTAAGAAAGCAAATGCAATGTTGTCATTTATCTCAAGTGGCTTGGAATATAAAAGCAGGGATGTACTTCTGAAGCTTTATAAAGCATTAGTTAGGCCCCATTTAGAATACTGTGAGCAATTTTGGGCCCCACACCTCAGGAAGGACATACTGGCACTGGAGCGGGTCCAGCGGAGATTCACACGGATGATCCCAGGAATGGTAGGCCTAACATACGATGAACGTCTGAGGATCCTGGGATTATATTCATTGGAGTTTAGGAGGTTGAGGGGATATCTAATAGAAACTTACAAGATAATGAATGGCTTAGATAGGGTGGATGTAGGGAAGTTGTTTACATTAGCAGGGCAGACTAGGACCCGGGGGCACAGTCTTAGAATAAAAGGGAGTCACTTTAGAACAGAGATGAGGAGAAATTTCTTCAGCCAGAGAGTGGTGGGTCTGTGGAATTCATTGCCACAGAGGGCGATGGAGGCCGGGACGTTGAGTGTCTTTAAGACAGAAGTTGATAAATTCTTGATTTCTCGAGGAATTAAGGGCTATGGAGAGAGAGCGGGTAAATGGAGTTGAAATCAGCCATGATTGAATGGTGGAGTGGACTCGATGTGGCCGAATGGCCTTTCTTCCGCTCCTATGTCTTATGGTTGGGGGCGGGTCAGGTCCAGTAGGCAGGGCCCGGAGTTATGATCATGGTGGATAGGAATGGGGGGATGGACCCCTGGCTAGGTTAATTATGTGGAACATGAAGGGGTTGGGAGGACCAGTGAAGTGGTTGAGGGTGCCCAACCACTCAGGGATCAGCTGAGGCTTAGGAAGGGCTGCGTTCGCCAAGTGTTTCATTCGGGGTTTGATAGCAGGGTGCTGGGGGTAGTGGTTCTGGTTAGTAAGAGAGTGAGGTTGCAGATGGAGAAAGCGATGGCAGTCCAGGGGCATTGGAGGGGAGGTTGCGGTGTTGGCAAGTATGTATGGTCCTAACTGAGACAATGTAGGGTTCGTGAGGAAGGTATGTGGGGCCATCCCGGACTTGGATTCGCATGAGCTGATAGTAGGCAGGGAAGATTGGTCAGGTAGCAGCCACGCCCGCTTGCCCAGTCCAGGGGAGGGGGGGGGGGGGGGGGAGGCGCTGTCTGGACTTAGAGGACATGGGAGGAATGGACCCTTGGAGGTTTTGTGAACCTGGGGGAGCAGGAGTATTCATTTTTCTCCTGGGTCCATAAGTTCTATTCAACGATAGTTTTTTTTGTGGTAGGGAAGGTGCTGTTGGCTGGGGTTAAGGGATCGGAGTAACTCGGCAATAACAATTTTGGATCATGCACTGCATTGGGTGGACATGGTTTTGGAGAAGGGGGCAGTGCAGAGGTCGGGGTGGGGATTGGATGTGGAGTTGTTGGGGGACCGAGGTTTTTGTGAAAAGATTGGGAGGGTAATTGATGGGTGAGGTTTAATTGTAGGGGGAGGTCTCGCAGGCGGTAGTGTGGGAAGCTCTGAATGCGGTGGTGAGGGGGGAGGTGATAATGTTTATGGCGAAGGTAGATAAGGAGGAGCAAGGTTGATAGATGAGATGTTGGAGAGGGACAGGAGGTATGGAGAGGACGTGGATCTAGTGCTTTTGGAGAGAAGGAGGGAGCTATAGGCGAGCATTAATCGGTTGTCCACAAGAACAATTGAGGCGGGTGAAGGGAGCAGTTCATCAGTATGGGGAGGTCATGTTGGCAGGTCAACTTTGGAGGGAGGTGGCAACGAGGGTAATTGTGCAGGTGCGGGATAGGATGGGGAAATTGTTGGTGGCCCTGGATCAAATCAATTGGGTGTTCGACGAGTTTTACCAGAAGTTGTATAGGTCGGAGCCACCGGGGGAGGATCGGGAGATGCAGGAATTCCTAGGCGGTTTGGAATACCCGAGGTTGGGAGAGAAGCATAGGGCTATATTGGAGGGGGCGATAGGGGAACAGGAGATTAAGGACGCAATTGGGAAGGTCGGCCGGCGTGGGTCGCGAAGGTCGGCCGGCGTGGGTCGCGAAGGTCGGCCGGCGTGGGTCGCGAAGGTCGGCCGGCGTGGGTCGCGAAGGTCGGCTGGCGTGGGTCGCGAAGGTCGGCCGGCGTGGGTCGCGAAGGTCGGCCGGCGTGGGTCGCGAAGGTCGGCCGGCGTGGGTCGCGAAGGTCGGCCGGCGTGGGTCGCGAAGGTCGGCCGGCGTGGGTCGCGAAGGTCGGCCGGCGTGGGTCGCGAAGGTCGGCCGGCGTGGGTCGCGAAGGTCGGCCGGCGTGGGTCGCGAAGGTCGGCCGGCGTGGGTCGCGAAGGTCGGCCGGCGTGGGTCGCGAAGGTCGGCCGGCGTGGGTCGCGAAGGTCGGCCGGCGTGGGTCGCGAAGGTCGGCCGGCGTGGGTCGCGAAGGTCGGCCGGCGTGGGTCGCGAAGGTCGGCCGGCGTGGGTCGCGAAGGTCGGCCGGCGTGGGTCGCGAAGGTCGGCCGGCGTGGGTCGCGAAGGTCGGCAGGCGTGAGTCGCAAAGGTCGGCCGGCATGGGTCGCGAAGGTCGACAGGCGTGGGTCCAGAAGGATGGCTGGTTGGTAAAAATGGGTCCCGGGCAAAACAGTTTGAAAAACACTGGTCTACAAGGACACAGGGCAACGGGCACATGGGAACATCATTGCTTTAAAGTCCCCCCTCTCCCCTGGAACTATCACCATTCCATCACTGTCACTGGATCAAAAACTCCCTCCGAACAATATATTTTTTTAAAGCGGCATTTTCAAGGGCAATTAAGGATGGGCAATAACTCGCGAGTGACGCATACGTCCCGCAAACCAATTAAAAGGATTCTCTATAAGATTACCAAGTCCCACCAAAGTTATAATTTACGCTCTGGGCATGGAGAGCGGTAACAAGGTCGCAGCTCTTTGCGCCGCCTGGAGAACATGCCTTCCCACTGGTTCCTGGACGCCGAAGCGGGCCGCTGCTATTGCAAGTTAGTCCTGACCGGGGTGGGCTGCTCATTGCTGGCTGGAAGGGCAGCACGGTAGCACAGTGGTTAGCACTGTGGCTTCACAGCGTTAGGGTTCCAGGTTAGCTTCCCTGCTGGGTCACTGTCTGTGTAGAGTCTGCACGTTCTCCCCGTGTCTGCATGGGTTTCCTCCGGGTGCTCCGGTTTCCTCCCACAGTCCAAAGACGTACAGGTTAGGTGGATTGGCCAAGCTAAATTGCCCTTAGTGTCCAAAAAGGTTAGGAGGGGTTATTGGGTTAAGGTGTAGCCATCTGGAATGGCCACCCGGGAAATATGGCCAACTAGAAAGGACTACGGGAAATATGGTCAACCCAGGACTCAGACGCTCAGAGCTTATGTATATTGGCAACTCAGATAACTAGACGCTATCGAAACCCCCAGCTATTTTGCATTCTAATGGCCCATTTCCCCAGAACAAAAGACCTGTAGTCAGGTAACAGATACAGAAACAGACTCATCGGCGCCACTCCCTTTGCTCAGGGAGCCCAAAAAGCCAAAGTCAATGACCGCTCAGGACACGCCCTGCCATCAAGGCACCCGCCCCTTTATTGGTCAAAATCGAAGGCAGTAATCGAAGCCTGCCGAATTATTGGGTCCAAAGCTAAGGGCCGCTGATGCACTATCAATTACGACGAGATGACAGTGGAGTGTAATCGAGGCTTTATTACGCAGAGATGTGTAGCCTCCCGCAGCTGCTGCCGAATTGGCTGCAGCTCTGAGAGCCCACACATTTATACTCTGCCTACTGGGCGGAGCCAGCAGGCAGGGATCTACCCCCGTACCTGCAGTACAGGCGCTTTACCGTAATACCCCTCGTATGCGGTATATACAATAAAACAGTGGTGACTACCACATTCACCCCCTGTTAAAAAAAGAGTCCAGCGGGGGTGGTGGAAAACTATTTGCATTCAGGTGTTTAACATTTTAAGGAAAAGTTTACAAATTCAGACAATCGGGCGCCTTTATCTGTCGTTGCGAGCGTCGCAGTTCTGGTGGCGATTTCGTCGTCGGTTCGGTCGCCAGTGATTCCGGGAGCGTGTCAATCTCATCTTCATCCCCGGGTGGGACCAAGGGGAGGATGGATCGTCCTGGAGCGGGAGCTGTGGTGGGGTGCACTGGGGGAGGGAGCGTGGCACCGGGGCAGAGGGGGGCGGGCAGCTGGTGCCAGGTCCCTGAGGGAGACTGTGTCTTGGCGGCCGTCGGGGTACGCTACGTAGGCGTTCTGCGGGTTCGCGTGAAGTAGCTGTACCCTCTCAGCCAACAGGTCTGCCTTGTGTAGCCGCACGTGCTTGCGGAGGAGGATGGGTCCTGGAGCTGCCAGCCACGTTGGGAGCGAACCCCGGAGGTGGACTTCCTGAGCAAAGGGGGTGCATGCGATCGAGGCGTTCATGGGGAGTTTCGTTAGTCGCAGTGCAAAGGAGCGACCGAATGGAGTGAAGGGCGTCGGGGAGGACTTCCGGCCAGCGGGAGGCCGGGAGATGTCTGGACCGTTGGGCCAGCTGGATGTCCTTCCAGATCGTCCCATTCTCCTGCTCCACCTGCCCGTTTTCCCGGGGGTTGTAGCTGGTCGTCCTGCTCGAGGCAATGCCCCTGTTGAGCAGGTACTGGCGCAACGCATCGCTCATAAATGAGGATCCCCGGTCGCTGTGGATGTAGGCGGGGATACCGAACAGAGCGAAGATGGTGTTGAGGGCTTTGATGACGGTGGCTGACGTCATATCGGGCATGGGATGGCGAAGGGGAATCTGGAATATTCGTCGACCACATTAAGAAAGTACGTGTTTCGGTCGGTGGAGGGGAGGGGCCCTTTGAAGTCCATGCTGAGGCGTTCAAAGGGGCGGGAGGCCTTCACCAGGTGCGCTCGAAGTCCGGTAGAAGTGCGGTTTACACTCCGCGCAGACCTGGCAGTTTCTGGTGATAGCCCTGACTTCCTCGATAGAGTAGGGCAGATTGCGGGCCTTTATGAAGTGATAAAAGTGGGTGACCCCTGGGTGACAGAGATCGTCGTGCAGGGTCTGGAGTCGGTCCACTTGTTCGCTGGCACAAGTACCTCGGGATAGGGCATTGGGGGGCTCGTTGAGCTTACTGGGGCAATACAAAATCTCGTAATTGTAGGTGGAGAGCTCGATCCTCCACCTCAAGATCTTATCATTTTTCATCTTACCCCGCTGTGTGTTGTTAAACATGAAGGCAACCGACCGTTGGTCAGTGAGGAGAGTGAATCTCCTGCCGGCCAGGTAATGCCTCCAATGCCGCACAGCTTCAACGATAGCTTGGGCCTCCTTTTCGACAGAGGAGTGCCGAATTTCGGAGGCATGGAGGGTGCGGGAAAAGAATGCCACGGGCCTGCCTGCCTGGTTGAGGGTGACGGGTTGAGCGACGTCTGATGCATCGCTCTCGACTTGGAAGGGGAGCGTCTCGTCGACCGCGTGCATCACGACCTTGGCAATGTCGGCCTTGATATGGTTGAAGGCCTGGTGAGCCTCGGCCATCAGAGGGAAAACGGTGGGGTGAATGAGTGGACGGGCCTTGTCCGCATAGTTAGGGAGCCACTGGGTGCAGTACGAGAAGACGCCCAGGCATCATTTGAGGGCCTTGGGGCAGTGGGGACCATCAATCCCCCAAGCTGTTTACCTACCCCCCCGCCCACGAGCTCACCCGTCGAACCTAATCAAACCAATGCCCAATCAACCCCTGAAAAACAAAGAACCCCCCCTCAAAACACAACACAACAATCCCCAACCATCCCTCCACCGCGACCCCTCATCCCCGACCCTTTGTCCGAGTCCAGTTTTTCGGCCTGAACAAAGGCACACGCCTCCTCCGGGGACTCAAAATAATGGTGTCGGTCCTTATAGGTGAACCACAGACGCGCCAGCTGCAGCATACCGAACTTCACCCCCTTCCTGTGCAGCACTGCCTTCGCACGGTTATAACCGGCCCTCTTCTTCACCACCTCCGCGCTCCAATCCTGGTAGATCCGGACCTCCGCGTTCTCCCACTTGCTGCTCCGCTCTTTCTTGGCCCACATTAACACACACTCTCGATTAGCAAACCAGTGGAACCGCATCAGCACCGCCCGCGGCGGCTCACTGGGCTTGGGCCTCCTCCCCAGCACTCGGTGGGCCCCCTCCAGCTCCAAGGGCCCCTGAAAGGCCCCCGCTCCCATCAGCGAGTTCAGCATGGTGACCACGTAGGCCCCCACGTCCGATCCCTCCAGCCCCTCCGGGAGACCCAAGATCCGCACGTTCTTCCGCCTCGACCAGTTCTCCATCTCCTCGAGCCTCGTCTGTTATTTTTTGTGGAGCGCCTCGTGCGCCTCCACCTCCAGGCCCAGGATCTCGTCCTTGTTCTCCGAGACCTTCTGCCGGACCTCCCGGATCGCCGCCCCTTGGGCCGTCTGGATCTCCAGCAGCTTATCAATTGAAGTCTTCATCGGCTCCAGCAGCTCTGCTTTCAGTTCCTTAAAACAGCGCTGGAGAAGCTCCTGCTGCTCTTGCGCCCACTGCCTCCACGCTGCCCGTCTCCGCCCGCCGCCATCTTGGTCCTCCTCCCTCGCACCTTCTTTTGCTTCAATGCCACTTTTTTTTTTTTTTTTTTTTATAATCGCCCCACTCCTGGTCCAATCCATACACTAATCGGGGGAATGTTGCTGTCCCCTTCCCACACATCAAGACGTCGAACAAGCGCCGTTATGGGCCCTAAAAAGAGCCCAAAAGTCCGTTTATAGCGGGAGCTGCCGAACGTGCGACTTAGCTCCGCATAGCCGCAACCGGAAGTCAAAATCATCATTATTAACAGTCATATCAGTATCCAGTTAAAAAGAGCAACATCATTGGCGACTCTGGGGGGATTCGACCTAGAAGTGATTTTGTCACTCCGAGAGAACCCACAAAACTTTGCATTAGAAACCCAATTGAGAAAAGTGAAAGAAACCATAAGTGTAAGGCCTGTATCGATCAAATCGCCAAGATTCGGAAGTGTGTATTAACTTGCATGCGTACTAACAGGGATATACGGTAAACTCGTTAGAATTTGTTGCGTAAAACTATCGGGAGTATTGTGAACCGGAAAATAGCCTCGGCCGTACCCGCTGTTCGAATCGCCGCCTTATTCCCCCTGTCCCAAATTAACGGTAAGAAAAGAGATAATAGAAGCAATGGCAGCAAAGGCAATGAAACGCCTAATGAACCCGCAGCAACCCAAGGTCGCAGCAACCTGTAGAGCAGTGCCCCATATGGGAAGAGGAATTGAGAAAGTATTTGAAGGGGAAAGGACCCTTTGGTCCGAGTTTTGTTCAAATGAAGAGTCAGGTCCAGAAGCATAGGACAAACCTGGTGGGACAACCTAACCGAGGTACATAAAAAGAATGCAGTGAAAGTTTGTAAGCCGATGGCAATCGTGTCCTGTTTGGCACAATTGCGAGGCACAGAGGAGGTCGTGAGGACGCTCCGCAGACAGCTAGTTGAGAAAGGGGAGAAGAATGAGGGAAACTTTAGTGAATATGAGAAAATTAATGAGCAACTCCGGGAACAGTTGGCAGCGAAAGATAAAGAGATGGCTGATGTCAAACGGGCACACCAATCTTGTATAGTTCACCTTAGCAGCTTTCAGACCCAGTACGATAAGGCCTACCAAGATACACAGCACGCAGTCTTGGTACGAGAAGAGACGGAACAGCAGGTAGAACAGCTAAAGAAACAATGCGCAGATTTGAAGGCAGCTTTACGAGCACTCAATAGTTCCACAACAGAACAAAGACAGGGCACAGTAGATCACGCCAAATGTAGGCAACAAATAGCAAAGTTACAGTCACTGCTTTCAGTGCAAAATGGCTTCAGAGATACCTTTGGACCGAATTTAGATCAGAATGGCCCCAGTTGGCAAGAACTAAATGAAACCGCCCATAGATATGTGGAGGATACCGAAAATCAGAATAGAGCCCCCCATGCCCCGAAAAGGAAAGCACCCGCACCACCGACTGCACAGGCAGCACACACCCCCATGAATCTGGTCACCACACAGCGCAAGTCATCGGATCGGGAGGAGCCCGATTGTGTTTACACCACCCCATTATCCATCACCCAATTGAGAGATGCCTGCGTTAAATTGAACCATTTGAACCAACAGCAGACCCGTATAATTTCTTTGAGAGAGTACGACAGCAAACAGCGATGTACGGTCTGGACGAACCGGAGGAAGCTAAGCTTATAGTCATGAGCCTTCACCCGTCCGCGAGCTCAGCTTTACCAGAACCCCAGAATGTAGGAGGAAGCTTCCAGGAGATGAAGGCAACAGAGGAGATCCCGTGGAAGGTTTGAACCGATGTAGACAAAAGAAGAGAGAGCATCCAACTCCATACGCAGGTCGCCTTTGGATCCATTTTAAAGAGATATTTGGGGAATTGAACCGCACACTTAGATAACGACAACACAACTAAATGGGCTCGTACTTTAGTCTCCCACGCCACAGAAGCAGGCCAAAAAGCCTGTGTAAATTACGACCCCGCAGACGTCACACATAATAAGGTTTGGGTTTTAAAGAGACTCTCCAGAGCTTGGGAACGATCCCTACATAGACAGGCAGATCAGGAGAAGGCAGAAGCGAATATGAACTCAGTGAGGACTACTCAGGACCCCGCATGGGTAAATGAGGGCAGAAATGAAGGTTAGCACCCCAGAGCACAGGCACCATGAGGTTGCTTTAATTGTGGACAAAAGGGACATTATGCCCGCGAATGCAATGCCCCCCCGAACCAGCAATGGAACCAGTAATCGAACGCCCCACCTAGGAATAATGTTAGGCCCATAGCGCCCGATCAGATAATGCAGTGATTAATGGCACAGATTGACGGTGTTTGGACTCCCCAACTTGGGTCTGCGACACACTCTTGGACAAATCAGGCAGACCAGTAGTCACAGGCACAGTGCGGGGAGACCCAGTAGAGTTCCTTTGGGACACAGGAGGGTCCCGCACCAGTTTAAACTCCTCCACATTGTTTCAGCGCGACAAATGGCCCACCACAGACACCATCACTCTTAGTGGATTTACAGGACATGTACAGCAGGGATACATTACGGCCCCCGTAGATATTCAAACGGGCAACATAAACACCAAGCACCCCATTGTTTTAGTGGACTTGCCCCAAACAGCAGAGCACATTTTAGGAATCGACTTCATGAGCTCACACAACCTTTCCTTTGACCCCGTGAATAAGTGTGTATGGAAAATGGCCAGAACAGCAAGAGCCCCTGCCACGCTCACAGTAGGAGACTACGAACATAGAATCTGCTCAGTAGGCGACTATTGGTTTGATCCGCAAGCCATTAGTGCAGATAAGACGATTAGACAGATCCTAAGAAAACACAAAGCATCCTTCGCCCAGCACAAACACGATTGTGGAAAAATTCCGGAAACAGTCACAATTACAGGTCCCAATCCCAAGCCCGAGAAGCAATACGGTTTCCACAGCAAGCCGAGGGTGAGATTGCAAAAGTTATCAATAGCTTACTAGATCAAGGAGTAATTTGGCCCGTAGCCTCAACAAACAATGACCCAATTTGGCCCGTAAAGAAACCCGACGGTTCATAGAGATTGACCATCGACCACCGAGAGCTCAACAAGGTCACCCCATTAGCAGCCCCCACCGTTGCCATGAGTCCCGAAACCATGCTGAAGCAGTGAGTACATGCTAAGTACTTTACTGTGCTAGACATTAGCAATGGCTTTTGGTCCATTCCCTGAGATAAGGCCTGTCAATACAAGTTTGCGTTCACATTTCAAGGACAGCAGTATACGTGGACATACCTCCCGCAAGGTTTCCACAACTCCCCCCTCATCTTTCACCGACAATTGACCAACGGACTTTCCAAATTTTGCCGACCCAAATGCCTAATTCAGTATGTGGATGACATACTCCTACAGACGGACACAAAGGAAGAGCATGTTAAGCTTCTTTCCGAATTGCTAGGTCTCTTACAATCAATTGAAATGAAATGAAATCAATTGGATGCAAAGTCAACCCGAAAAAATCCCAGATCCTGAAAGAAAAGGCCCTTTACTTAGGTACCATTATTACATACGGGAAAAGAGAGATCGAACAGAAATGGAGTGAATCAATAGTTAAATTGCCCCTGCCCCACAATGTCACTGCACTCTGATCATTCTTAGGATTAGTTGGGTATTGTAGGAAGCATATAGATGGTTTTGCCACAAAAGCAGCCCCACTTTCAGAACTCCTTAAAAAGAACGCCCCATGGGGCTGGCTTCCTCAGCACACGGACGCTATCGATGAATTAAAATGTGCCCTAGGCACAGCCCCCGCTTTGCACGTACCAGACCCACACTCTCCCTACGCCATAGAAGTAGTGACCACTGATCGAACCCTCTCTGCAGTACTACTACAGGAAAGACATGACCGTTTAGGACCCGTAGCCTATGCCTCACGAGTTTTGGATCCCGTGGAGTAAGGATTTTCAGCCTGCGAACGGCACTTGCTTGCAGTCTTTTGGGCAGTTCAATATTTTGTACATATCACAGGACTCAACCCCGTAACGATTTTAACCGAGTACACCCCAACGCAGCTACTGTTATATGGTAGGTTAAAGGACGGTTCAATTAGCCAGATCAGAGCAGCTCGCTGGGCACTGTTATTAAAAGGGACATCACAGTTAAACGGACAAAGACCCACATATTTTTAGTGGACAACCTGCAGTGTGAAGGAACCCCACATGAGTGCCAGATCATTGCAGCCAAACACCACACAGTACCCTTTATTCCGAAATCAATACCCACACGAGCAGGCATAAGAACACAGAATCCTCCGACCACGGATAACTCTTAAAAAATTTTATGTAGATGGTTCCTCCATCATTGACAATAGAAAAAGAATAACAGGATGCGGTATTTATGTGGAAGACGCGCAAGGATGCGCATTAGGGGAAATATCTTTTAAATTGCCAGACCACTTAGGATCACAAGTAGCCGAATTAGCAGCAATAGCATATGTAGTGCAGCACCCAGATTCTTTCCCGACCACCGCAGATATATATTCGGACAGTTTATATGTCTGTAAAAGTTTGACAGAATTCCTGCCCCTGTGGAATCTAGAGGATTCATATCCGCTGATGGTAAACCCCTACCCTCAGCCCCATTATTGAAGCATATTCTTGAGACAGCAAAAGACCGCACATATGGCATAATCAAAGTCAGAAGCCATCATCGTTCCTCCCCACCCGGTAACATAAAGGCAGACGCCTTAGCTAAGTCAGGATCACGACACAGTCACTTTTGGAAACCCCACCCCCCTCCCCGAGAGTGAACCGATACATGCAGTCCAGGTTTCACAGACCAATGTCGAAGATTTAGCCCAGGCCCAAAAGGCAGATGACACTCTTAAGCAAGTTTTAGATGGAAACTACCCAGCCCCTTACGACAAATTCAAGGACTCACTGACGGTACAGGACAATATAATTTTAAAGAATTGAATTTATGTGGTCCCCACCCAGGACAGAAACCAGATAATTTGCCAGTTTCATGACGGACACGGACATCAGGGGATAGAAACCACCATTGCCCACTTAAGACCTTTGTGCTGGTGGCCCGATTTAAAAGCAGGCATCACGCATTATGTTGAGAACGGTTTAATCTGAGCACAGAATAATCCTGAAAGGTACTCCAGGAAAGGACAATTAAGACACACCCGACCTGTTAATGGCCCATGGACAAATTTACAGCTTGATGACATTGGTCCCCTCCCCCCTGCAGAAATGGTTTCAAATATGTGTTGGTAGTAATCGACACCTTCACAAAATGGGTGGTAGCATTTCCCTCCAGGACAAACATGGCTAAGGCAACAGCCAAGATCTTAACACAGCAGATATTTACACGCTGGGGGCTCCCCCGCAGCATTGCATCAGACCAAGGTTCCCATTTCACCGGCAGAAGTAATGCAGAATGTCCTAACGATTTTTGGAATAAAACAAAAATTCCACATTGCTTATCACCCCCAATCCAGGGGTTTTGTGGAACATATGAATCGGACCCTGAAAGCGACTATTAGGAAAATGGTGCAACAGCATCACACCACAAAGGACACAGTTCTCCCATTCGCCCTTACGTTTATTAGGAACACAGTATCACCTTCCACAGGATTCACCCCCCACACCCTCATGACCGGACGACCCATGAAAGGAACTGAATATTTATTAGGATTTGATTTGGTCAGCCCCACAGTCACCGCCCTCATCCACAAAAAAGCAGTCCAACAACTCAAGGGAAATATTAAAGCAGCCCAGCTCACTGCAGCTGTCCGACTAGGCGCTAGGAAAAAGCAGTGTAAGCCCTGCTTTGATAAAACAGTCCACCCAGTAGAGTATACAATTGGTCAGCAAGTGATGGTTTCCCTGTATAATCCCAGTTCGTTCCTCACCGCTAAATTTGCAGGACCCTACTCCATTTCAGATAAAGTGAGCCCCTCTGTGTACAAAATAACGTACCCCAATGGAAAAACAGGTTGGTTCCATATCAACCAGCTTAAAGTTTATGGAACCCAATGTAGCCACTCCCACCATGTCTTCCTAGCAATGGCAGACGATTCCGCCCCGCCCATCGACAACTTAGACCAGCCCCCCCCCCCCCAGCCAGGACAGAACGTCCACACCCACAGACCCGACCTTATCTCCACCCACAGGTACGCCTTCCCACCTTGAGCTTGATTCGGACGACAGCGACAGCCCCGGGAACCACGACCAGGACATGTTTGGCCCCCCGTACCCCCTTTCACTGCCACAGCTAGAGCCACTGCCCGACAACGGAAATTTGCCCTTTGCAGCTACCGCCCCTCATGACAAACGAACTCCCCATTGGCACCGCGACAACTCTTGTCGATTAGTAAGGAATGACGATTCAGATCCCACGACGGCCCACGCGGCCACGGCACAGAAACGACAGACACGAGCTTGGCAATCGGGAGATGGTGATGATTCAGAATCTGACTCCCGTTATGGTAACCCTTTCGTGACGCTTTTTGATACGGAACCCTGAGGTGTCCAGATGATGAGAAAAAGGAACCGCATGTGAATTACGGTGTCCTATTTCCTGATGGAACCTGCCTGCTTTCTTTCTTTCTTATTGTTACGTGGTTTTAATTAACGTCGGCTCGACATGAAATTTCTTGATACAGTTTATTCTTCCGATCTCACATGGTTTTAATTAATGTCGGCCAGTTACAAAATTTCTTGATATAGTCATGGTTAGTCTTCTGACACCATTTACTGCCCAATGACCGTTAAAGAAACAAATTGTTGGATCCCATATGTTACAAATTCTTCCCACTCATTCGGTTACCCAGTAGGGAGTAACGGCACTAATCCCCGTCCTGCCTGAGGACCCCCAATGCATCCGGTCAGCCAAGCTCGGGTAGTGGAGCAACGGCACTGATCACCGCCCTACCCGGGGAATCCCACCCATTCTTGCCCTGCCCACACGCACCTCATGCTTCGATCACTTCAAGTAATCTGGAATGGTTTTTTACACTCCTTACTGTCCTTGGCAGGTCTTTGTTTCCCCTTATCTGCTCTTTAGTGTGGTTTAAAGAATGCCTTTTGCCACAGCCTGTACACTCAACTCTTTACCTTCCGCAACTCTTTGGTCGCTACCCCAACTGCTATTTACATGTTGGACACACTTGGTTGTTACACATTTGCTGCTATACGTGAACTACCTCTGGACCCTGGATGGAGAAATTGTCCGCCCACTCACCCATCGACCACAAGCTGCGGGTTTCCTTGCAACAGAATTTAAACAGAATTTTTTTCCCCGGATGTCTTGTCTCTAAAATGGTTATTTAAAAAAAAAAAAGGGAGTCACACATGGTGATGATTCTAATGGGTAATTGAAGTTGAAGAGAGAAAGACAAACAAAACGAGACATTAACCAACGAGAATAACATATTATGCTTGCACCCTCAAGAATATACGAAGAACAAAGAACAAAAAGACAGGAATGATGACCTCCATTGTGATCATCGCTGAACTCCTACAACTGCGCGCGTTAACAGCCTTTAACACGACCAGAAGACAAGTTCAAGACCAACGATCGCTACCAGACAGATGAGCCCAGCAGAAACGAATCACTTCTCCAGACCCAGCCACGCAAGATCCAAACAAAGACCTTGTTCCTCTGCATAAAGCCGGCTGCCTGAAGTTAAGTACAGGTTGTTGTAGTATTTGGTGTAATATAGCTTGTAGTGTTTTATGTTGCATGTCGAAGTAATTTTTGTGTGTCAATAAACTATCATTGAACTTGAACTAACTTACTGGTTGTTTGGTCCGGTAAAACCTTGTGGTGGTATCATTTGATACCTGGCGACTCTGAAAAGCAATATCATTAATAACAGTCATATCAGTATCCAGTTAAAAAGAGCAACATTATTGGCGTCTCCAGTGCGAATTGGCAACAAAGTGGATAGGCTTGAAATGAGGGCTGAAGTGGGCGGTGCAGACTGGATGGGCCGAATGGCCTCCTTCTGCACTGTATGTTCAATGAAATGTTACCCACCGTTTACAGTCGCGTAATATCTCCCGCACGCATAAATCAACAAGATGAGAATGTAAAAGCTAGAGAATAATAACAGGGAATGAAAGTTTCACAGTTTCTTTCCAGCGAGGTAGAGATTGCAGGAAGGTGAAGGAGTGTTTTTTTGCAGGTACCCCAACTACGGCTTTCGTTATAAACGCTGCATTTCTGAAGTGGAGTCTTTATAACAACTGGCTCAGTTGTAACGTTTCTGCTGTCTGCCAGCGGGAGGCGGGAAGCGCGCTCATTTCCCACACGGCCAACGCAGTTGTTTGTGGTTTGGGGAAGTTTTGGTTGTCAGGAACGAGTTTCGGTCAGGTGGTGAGGTGTCAGATTTCCAAACATTTGGCGCGGCCATCATTTCGCCGAAAACTATCGGTGGTGGCCGGAGCAGATTTACACCCGCCTCGACCCCCCGACCTCCGGAACATCGGCCTGGGAAGAACTGGCTCAACAATGTGAGGGCGCAGGGCGCGAACTGCAAACAAAGGTCAATAACTTCTTAAAAATCGTTTTCTTCGTACAATACAGATAGAAAATCATGACTTTCTTCTCGTTGGTGGTTCCTTGTAAGGAGGAGGTTACGAACAGCCTTTTAGCATTCGTTAACGTTACAATTGATACTTTTGGCATGAACTAAATCCATATTTAACAGCCAAAAAGTAATTAAATCTCATTTAATTTTGGAAATGCACGGATTTTTAACACCTCAATCTGATGGAGAATGTCAGATCTATAAATAGCACAAACCTTGGGCGAGATTCTCCGACCCCCGCCGGGTCGGAGAATCGCCGGGGGCCGGCATGAATCCCGCCCCCGACGGTTGCCGAAGTCTCCGGCACCAGAGATTCGGCGGGGGCGGGAATCGTGCCGTGCCGGTTGGCGGGCCCCCCCGCTCGATTCTCCAGCCCGGATGGGCCGAAGTCCCGCTGCTAAAATGCCTGTCCCGCCGGCGTAAATTAAACCACCTACCTTACTGGCGGGACAAGGCGGCGCGGGCAGGCTCCGGGATCCTGGGGGGGGGGGGGGGGGGGCGCGGGGCGATCTGGCCACGGGGGGATGCCCCCACGGTGGCCTGGCCCGCGATCGGGGCCCACCGATCCGCGGGCGGGCCTGTGCCGTGGGGGCACTCTTTCCCTTCCGCCTCCGCCACGGTCTCCACGGCATGGGGTGGGGGGGGGGGGGGGGGCTCAATGGGAAATCCCATTGACAAGTGACAATAAGACAGAATCCCGTCACCAGCGAACGGCGCGCCGCCGATCAACATGCGTCTGGGGAACCGGAGAATCACGCCCTTGTGTTTCAAAGAATCGAGGGATATGGAGAGCAGCAGGAAAGTGGAGTTGAGGCCATAGATGAGCCATGATTCAGGATGATAGAGCAGGCTGGAGGGGCGGTCCGGTCTGCTCCCTATTTCCTCTGTAACCATGAAGCAAATCTTCTGAGCAGCCTGTAACACTGTCAATATGAATATGTCATGTGCAGATTTAAACACTAGTTGCTGGAGCAGGCATAACGCAAACTACGCTTCTGTGTCACCCTTGGCTCAGCAGGTAACATTCTTGCCTTTGATTTGGAGGATTGTATGCTGAGTCTCATTCCAGAGACATGAGCACAATAATCTAAGCTGACATTCCTGTGCAGCACCAAAGGAGGGGCTGCTACATTCTTGGAGGTGCCTATTTTCAGATAGGGCATCAGGACCGGATGAGATACATCCAAGGATACCGAGGGAAGAGAGAGTAGAAATTACAGAGGCAATCCCCATAAAGTTTCAATCTTCCTTGGACTCGGGTGGTGCCAGAGGACTGGAGAATTGCAAGTATTACATCCTTGTTCAAAAAAGGGTGTAAAGATAGCTCAGCAACTACAGACCTAGTTTAACTGTGGTGGTGGGAAACCTAGAAACAATAATTAGAGTCAAAATTAATAGTCATGTGGACAAATGTGGGTTAATGCAGGAAAGCCAGCATGGATTTCATCAGAGAAAATAGTGTTTGCTAACTTGGAGATTTTTGAAGAGGTAACAGCGAGGGTTAATGTTGATATGGTGTACATGGGCTTCCAAAAGGCATTTGATACATTGCTGCACAACAGACTTGTAAGAAAATTTACTGCACAAGGAATAAAGAGGAAAATAGCAACATGGGGATATGAAATTGGCTGAGTGACAGGAAACAGAGCGGAGTGGTTTGGATGGACGGGTGACAGATGAAATTCAGATGAAATTCAATGTGGAAAACTAAAGTGATTCATTTTGCATGATGTGAAGCGACAATGGGCAGAATTCGAAACTGCAGGAACAGAAGGACTTGAGTGTATTTGTGCACAAGTCATTGAGGGTTGTAGGACCGATTGAGAGCGATAACATACGCTTTATTATTAGGGGCATAAAGTATAACACAAGGAAATTATGTTGAGCCGGTGGCACAGGGGTTAGCACTGTTGCTTCACAGCGCCAGGGACCCGGTTCGATTACCGGTTCGGGTCACTGTCTGTGCAGTGCCTGCGTGGGTTTCCTCCGAGTGCTCCGGTTTCCCCCCACAAGTCCCGAAAGACGTGCTTGTTCGATGAATTGGACATTCTGAATTCTTCCTCTGTAGACCCGAACAGGTAGTGTGGCAACTAGGGGATTTTCACAGTAACTTCATTTCAGCTTTAGTGAGCCTACCTGTGACACTAATAAAGATTACTATTAATATTGGACTTGTATAAGACACAATTTCAGCCTCTGTTGGAGTATTGTGTCCAGTTCTGGATGCCTCACTTTAGGAAGAAGGTGAAGGCATTGGAGAGAGCTCAGAAAGGATTCACATCAATGGAGGTATTCAAAATCATGAGGGATCTGGACAGAGCTGATTTAAAAAAAAATGCTGCCACAGTCCCATAGGCTGTTCTTCCTTTGAGAGAGCGCTGACTGGTGGTGATTTAACCCGAGGGTCACCATACCTCAGGCGAGTGGCAAGATTGAGAATGAATAGCCTTTTATCCATTTGAATGAATAACCTCAGCTGGTACAAGAATTGAACCAGCGTTGTTGGAGTCACTCTGCACCACGAATCAGCCGCCCAGCCAACTGAGCTAACCAGCCCCTGACAGAGTAGATAGGGAGAAACTGTTCCCGTTTGTGACGGGATCAAGAACGAGTGGGAACAAATTTAAAGTAATTTGCAAAAAAAACTTTTTCACACACTGAGTGGTTAAGGTCTGGAATGCACTGCCTGAGAGAGTGTGTTGGGGGCAGTTCAATCGAGGCATTCAAAAGTCAATCTGAAGAGGAAGATGGTGCAACATTATGGGGCGAAGGTGTTAGAGAGCCAGTGCAGACGCGGAGGGCCAAATGGCCTCCTTTTGCACTGTGACAACTAAATCGCTGGCTTTGAAAGCAGACCAAGGCAGGCCAGCAGCACGGTTCAATTCCCGTAACAGCCTCCCCGAACAGGCGCCGGAATGTGGCAACTAGTGGCTTTTCACAGTAACTTAATTTGAAGCCCCCTTGTGACAATAAGCGATTTTCATTTCATATGAAATGGACGTCCTGCCTGCCCCCTCAGGTGGCTGCAGAAGATCCCTTGGCGTGATTTCAAATTCCTGGTGACCTGGCCAATATTTTTGCTTCCATCAACATCTCAAGGCCAGACTCTTATCATTATCACTTTGCTATTGGATCTTGTTTTGTGAAAATTCACTGCTACACTTCCAACATTGCAGCAGTGATGACACATCAAAAAATACTTAATCAAAGCACTGTACAGACAATTGTTGTAACGTCATGAAAGATGCTGAAAGCTCTTTTTTATGGCGTAGGTATTGGGAGCCAAAAGAGGCAAAGGAAATTGGTCCGTTGTCCTCATTTAGTCATGACTGACTAATTACAGTCACTCGTCAATTAGGAGCAATAGGCTCCAAAATTGCCCTGGAATGTCCTGGAGTTAATGATTTAACCTCCCAGATACTGCGATGAGCAATACAAGAGAAAAATCATATGGACATTTTACAAAACATTTTCTCAATTTCTTTAAATACTCCTTGGCCTTTTATCCATCGGTCATATTTTAACTATTTTACTGAGTGGGGAAGCTGGAGGCAGGAGGGTATTTGGTGAAACCTCCTGGAATATGCCCAACCAGAGTTGTTAATTATAATAAACAATCATGGAACTGAAAGATGACAGCAAGAACTTGTGAATTTAATGTGAAACCACGAGGAGCAGGTGCATTTGTGTACCACAATTAGGCAAGCAAAAAATATTAAACTCTTTGCTGGTAGCCGCTAGTATTCCCTTTTAAGGACTGCTGTTTTGGATTTCCTTTAAGGAATTGCTGCTGTCAATCGTAAACAAATTTTCCAGGGGCCACTAACAGGCATTAAAGTCCCTGCTTGCCGACCTCTCTAGGCAGAGATTTTTATCAATAAGGTGGGCAGCATACTTTCAGTGATGAATGGGTGTGCATGTTGCCCCCCCATATAGAACCATTAAGTGCCCATTTTGCATGTAAAACTATACAGCATGATCCAATTTATAAGCCAGCATACCTGTAACAGGTCACTACTCAAGCAATACAGCTTCTCCATCTTTGTGTTTGTAGCTATTAGATATATAGATGAAACATTGCTCTGTTTTACCGTGGTGGTGTCCCCGGGCTACACAATTGTCAGGACACTTAACAAACAAAGTAAATTTTGTATGTTTAATCATTTTAAATTGACAAGAACATATCAATTGAAATCCTTGGCAAAGCTGATATCATGATCAATTATTGATGGTACAGCCATTGAGAGCTAACTGGATGCCAGAAGATGCTGATGCCAGATTTGTTTTTATCCTGCTATATTTAGAGCCTCATATTAATCTCTCAACTATACTGTTGGGCTAACAGTTTAAAATAATACACGAGGATATTCTGAGGCACGCGTATATACAGTAGAGACTGTTCAGAACCTAAAACTTGTGAACTTGTTAATTGTGACATAATGATTAACTCGCTTTAAGAATCTAACCAGGTTTTGAATTTTATTTTCTTTCAAACATTCTTCCAGATATTTTGCATGAAGCTGACCTCCAGTGGGATTCCTGTTGCCGTTACTTACAATCAGTTGCTCTTCGATTACAATCCCTCGACTTTGGCGTAGTAAATGGCATGCCCATGTCTTAAGTTTTAAAACAAATTGCAGAATATTTTCTGTTTCTAAAAGAAGATGCCCCAGCCATCAAGCTACCCAGAAAATAGGGCTGAGAAAAATTTGCCAAGAAGTGAGAGAGATCACCCCGACAGGAAGCGCCACCGTGATCACCGTCATTACAATGATCGTACCTATCCTAGCAAGGAACAGGATGGTGACAGCAGAAACCACAGAGAAAGGGATTACTCTAAACAGGATCAAGACAGGGACAGGAGGAAGGAAAGATCAGAAGAGAAAAGATCTCATGCTAGAGGTGGCCACAGTAATGGGCAACACACAACAGAGGACCGAGATAGGAAAGAGAGGGAATACCATAAAAGGGAGAATCGAGACCATCACTACAACCGAGAAAGGAAACATCGCCCTCGCACTGATGAAAATTCACCACCCTCTAATCAGCAGAATTACAGAAACGAAAAAGAAGTTTCTTTACCATATGATGAGATAATTTCCCACAGATATAACAAGTAAGATGGGAATGTAAATTATGGAGAAAATAATGAGTAATGAAAAGTGCGTTCTATTAGTATTCAGCAAAGTGCGTATTTCATAATGTCGAACTCACAAGTGGAGTTAATTGTATTTTTAGTTGGCACTCATGCACACAGCTATTCCCTGTAGGAGTAGCTGTTCAGCATTGCAGTGGCCAAATGTAGCTCATCTCAGTAAAATCTAAGAATCAAACCATAGTCCTTTCTGATCCATCTGGCTGAGGCATAAGTCCTTGTAAGAGACAGCATTAAATTAGTATTTTCCCTCAAATATTGTGGTTGGGAAACAAAAATACACTGGGATGGAGTTGTTCTGAGCTTGTGTTGAGCTGATTGTTGGGAGTCGAGTGGTTGTCCTGAAAAAAGGTGAGGCCAAAAGTATACTATTTAAAAAGATTTGGCTCTCTTGCTAATTAAATGGAAACATTTTAAACTGTAAGGACAAAACTAAATTCTAGATTTTTTAAACTAATTCATTTCAAAATCTAAATCAAACCTCAGCGTAATTTATCTGGAAGAGAGAGTTTTTCAGGCTACAATATGACCAAAACATTTATTTCTATTTTTAAATAGTTACGCTGAAACTGCACCACCAGAGTATGTAATAACTGAAGATAAACCTTCTGAAATGCAATACTTGGAGCCAGAAGATTCAGGAGGGATCCTAAATTGCTACAGCTGTCGCTACCTATGTACAAATCGAGGTAAGGTGGCATGATCAGATTTAATATAATAAAAATAAAATTTTGTACCTAAACAAAAAATTGCAGATGCTGGCAAGCAAACCTAAAAAGAAAATGCTGGAAATACTTTGCAGGTCAGGCAACACACAAAATAGTCCACTCAGTCCCTCAAGCCCAGCTCTGCCATTCAATAAAATGTTTGTATGTCAAATTTCCATCCATCACCAATAACCTTCTCAACACTAATCTATATACCTCCGCCTAGAAAATATTAAATCCCCCCCAACCCCCACCTCTACTACATTCTGAGGCAAGAGTTTCAAAGTCGCACAATCCTCTGAAAAAAAGAATTCTCCGCATCTCTTGTCCTAAAAGGGCGTCCCTAACTTTACACCCCCCCCCCCCCCATCCGCAAACTTGTGTGGAGAGAGAAACAGTTAACATTTCAGGTGGATGATCCTTCATTAGAAGATCTGTAGACAGAGATGCACACAAGAACGTTTCCTCATGGTGTGGGTCCCATCTGGGGTCCCAAACCCAAGTGGGTGGCTAATGTAATCATGGAGGTAGATAACTAAGAGGCCAGGTCCACAGTCCAATTAAGGACGGAAGCTGACTCTACCCCCCCCCCCCCCCCCCCACATGGGAAGCCACTGGGAGCCCTGTCCATGTAGCTGGCTGCCTTCCCGTGCACAAGGAACTGCCCTGCTGCCAGCAAAATGCTAGTGGGCCTGGAGAATGGCCATCAGCTGACCATTAAGGATGTAAATTGGCTTCCGGTGAGCAGTTGCTGAACTGCTACCATTCCCAGAACAAAATTACATTTAAATAGCATCTTTCATAACCGTGGGGTGCCCCAAAGTGCATAAAGACTTTAGAAGTTCTGTTGTAATGTGGAAAAATGGTTTAGTTGAATACAGAAACAGCATACAAAAATGACATTGTTGAACTAAATAATAAAAGTTTTATGAAATGAAACGAAAATCGCTTATTGTCACAAGTAGGCTTCAATGAAGTTACTGTGAAAAGCCCCTAGTCGCCACATTCCGGCACCTGTTCGGGGAGGCTGTTACAGGAATTGAACCGTGCTGCTGGCCTGCCTTGGTCTGCTTTAAAAGCCAGCGATTTAGCCCAGTGTGCTAAACCAGCCCCTAGGAGGTGCAGTCTTGCTTAACTTCATTCCTCTTTCTGCCAATCCTCATTTCTCAGCTTGTATGGTATGAGCAGCTGACCTTTCCATGACTAGCATCACTTTTTATACCAGTTGGACCAGCCTTTAACCCTTTTCGTTCACTCATGATGTAGCTGAATAACCATTTTATGATAATGATTATTAAGGAATGAAATGTCTGACAAAAGCAAATTACTGCAGATGCTGGAATCTGAAACAAAGTACTGGACAATGTCAGCAGGTCTGACAGCATCTGTGGAGAGAAACTGGAGCTAATGTTTTGAGTCTGGATGAATCTTTGTCAAAATTAGAGAGACCTGGAAATGGGGTCAGATTTATACTGTAGTGGTGGGGGAGGGGGCATGGAGCGATAGGGTTGGATAGGGGGCCAGCGATAGGTGGAGATTGACAAAGCTATTGAGGACAGAAGACAAAAGGAATGTAAATAGGGGTGATTTAAGGCCAAGAAGGATGGTGATAGTGGCACATAGAGATTAGAATGTGTGAATGGCAGAACAAGGATGAGCAGTAAGTCATAGAATCACAGAGTCAAAGGGCAACTAGTAACAGTTGGCCCAAGTGGAGTAGGAGGAGGGAGAACAATGATGAGGAAATAATAGATCAATAGAAGAATGATTTAAATTGATAGAAATAAAAATGGGGTGAAGGTGGAGGAGAGAGTTCACAGTCTGAAGTTGTTAAACTCAGTGTTAAGTCCAGAAGGCTGTAATGTGCAATCGGAAGATCAGGGGCGGGATTCTCCGACCCCCCGCCGGGTCGGAGAATCGCCGGGGGCTGGAGTGAATCCCACCCCCGCCGGTTGCCGAGTTCTCTGGCACCAGATATTCGGCGGGGGTGGGAATCGCGCTGCGCCGGTTGGCGGGCCCCCCCGGCGATTCTCCGGCCCGCGATGGGCCGAAGTCCCGCTGCTGGAATGCCTGTCCCGCCGGCGAGAATCAAACCACCTCTCTTACCGGCGGGACAAGGCGGCGCGGGCGGGCTCCGGGGTCCTGGGGGGGGTGCGGGGCGATCTGGCACCCTTTTCCTTCCGCCTTCGCCATGGTCTCCACTATGGCGGAGGCGGAAGAGACCCCCCTCCACTGCACATGCGCGGGGATGCCGTGAGCGGCCGCTGATGCTCCCGCGCATGCGCCGCACGGCAAAGTCATTTCCGCGCAAGCTGGCGGGGCACCAAAGGCCTTTCCCGCCAGCTGGCGGGGCGGAAATCAGTCCGGCGCATGCCTAGCCCTTCAAGGTGAGGGCTCGGCCCCTCAAGATGCGGAGAATTCCGCACCTTTGGGGCGGTGCGATGCCGGACTGATTCGCGCCGGTCGGCGGACATCGCGCCGATTGCGGAGAATCCTGCCCGAGATTCTGTTCCTCCAGTTTGCTCTGAGCTTCACTTGGAACATTGCAGCAGGCCAACGACAGACATGTGGAAATGTGAGCAAGACGGTGAATTGAAATGCCAAACGACAGAAAAGTGTGGGTCCTGCTTGCGGACGGACCGGAGGTGCTCTGCAAAGCAGTCACCCTGTCTGCGTTTAGTCTCTTCAATGTAAAGTAGACCTCATTGGGAGCAGCAAATGCGATAGACCAGATTGAAGGAGGTGCACGTGAAGCCCTGCCTCACTTGGAAAGAGTGTTTAGGGCCTGAGATGGTGAGCAGGGAGGAGGTAAATGGGCAGGTGATACACCATCTGCAATTGTTTGGGAAGAGGGTGAGTTGTTGGGGGTTGATCCCGGAGGGAACCGTCCCTGCGAAATGCTGACAAGGGGAGTGAGGGGAAGATATGTTTTGTCGAAGGCATTTGACTAAAACTCCTCTGCTGTTCTTTAATAATGATGTGGAGATGCCGGCGTTGGACTGGGGTGAGCACAGTACGAAGTCTTACAACACCAGGTTAAAGTCCAACAGGTTTGTTTCGATGTCACTAGCTTTCGGAGCGCTGCTCCTTCCTCAGGTGAACCTGAGGAAGGAGCAGCGCTCCGAAAGCTAGTGACATCGAAACAAACCTGTTGGACTTTAACCTGGTGTTGTAAGACTTCGTACTGTTCTTTAATAAATATACAAGAATGACATTTTATTTTTCTACTTAAATTTGTCTGTTCATCTTTTTAACCACCTCAACAGGAACCATTGGTGCAATAGGTCATAGATCTTAATTGAAGCTGTTAAACAATACTGGGGAAAAAATTAGGAGGCAGGCAGACACTCAATCTTGCAAAACCTGTCAACACGAGCAATGAAATTAAAAAATGAAATGAAAAATGAAAATGAAAAATGAAATGAATGAAAAGAAATTAAAATCGCTAATTGTCACAAGTAGGCTTCAAATGAAATTACTGTGAAAAGCCCCTAGTCGCCACATTCCGGCGCCTGTTCGGGGGAGGCTGGTACGTGAATTGAACCGTGCTGCTGGCCTGCCTTGGTCTGCTTTAAAAGCCAGCTATTTAGCCCAGTGTGCTAAACCAGCCCCAGGTTGCATTCCCATGATGCATCCCCCTCATGCATTCCCATGAACACAAGAAGATGCATTCTAAATTCCAAATTCCTATTGCATAATCATGACAAGAGTGAATCACAATTTCTCCTTTCAGAATTTGTGTTATGATATTTACGTATCATAGAATTTACAGTGCAGAAGGAGGTCATTCGGCCCATCGAGTCTGCACCGGTCCTTGGGAAGAGCACCCTACCTGTAGTGAATGTATAATTACTGATAATTCACCAGTGCACTGTGTTATGTTATTAACCCTGTGGGCTCTACCTATGGGCCATTGTGTGGCTTCACCCACAGGGGATATGTTGGGGCATGTACGGGCTCTGCCCATGGCTCCACCCCCTTTACAGGAAGTATAAGAGCTGCTGACCTGCGGGGCCGCCTTCAGTGTTGTACCGGTCACAGGCAGGCTCAGTTCTAAGCTGATTAAACCCACGGTTTACTTCTCCACGTGTCTTCGAGTGAATTGATGGTCACATCACTACCTAAGCCCATACCTCCACCCTATCCCCACATCTCCACCCTATCCCCGTAAACCCACCTAACCTTTTTTGGACACCGAGGGCAATTTAGCATAACCAATCAACCTAACCTGCACAGCTTTGGACTCTGGGAGGAAACCGGAGCACCCGGAGGAAACCCACGCAGACACGAGGAGAATGTGCAGACTCCGGACACACAGTGACCCAAGCCGGGAATCGAACCTGGGACCCTGGAGCTGTGAAGCAACTGAGCTAACCACTGTGCTACCGTGCTCCCCACTTTTTATTATTCACCATTTGGGTTTCAAATTACAGAGAGATGCATTCTAAATACAAAAGGCTTGCTTTGCTTGAAGATGAATCTGCTCAAATGACAGTAAACATTGAATTGGAATGTATAATGCTATGGTTTTGAACCCCCGAGATATGCGAAACTCGGAGTCTGCTTTTGTAGCTGCATTGAGTCAGAGCAAATCAGCAGGGCAAGAAAGAATGCAGCATTTCCAGTTTAACTGGTTCTGTGTAGCAGTCATGAGATCCTCTTGCATTACAGAACAAGCACGTTAGCTATTGTTTCCTTCCTGTTATGCAGAACCCGCTAAAGGTGAGAAATGGTGAGGCAGTGTTATGCACAGTGAACACACTTGGACTTCAGAGAAGGGTACACTGGTCTGGAGAGTGTGTTGCCCACCTTCTTTTCCTTTCATTGCCTGCACCTCAAGCACTCCGATTCTTTGCAAAGGGATTGACAAAATTGAAAATGCCGGAAAAACTGAGCTGCCAGTCATAAACCCGGTGACCACTTGTTCCAGCTTTTATGGCACTTTCCCATAATTGGGCGAGTTGTTCCAAACCGCAGGTTGCTTGTCCCAATGTTGGAACTGTGCAGTCTCTCGATGTTCCCACTGCTGGCTTGAAACACTCATTGAATCCACACCCACTCTCATAGCTCCGGCAGCACCCCACCCCGACACCTGTCTCACTCTCTCAGCTCCCGCAGCACAGCCCTACACCTGCCCCACTCTCATAGCTCTGGCAGCACCCCACCACTACACCTGTCCCACTCTCACAGCTCCGACAGCACCCCATCCCTACACCTGTCCCACTCTCATAGCTCTAGCAGCACCCCATCCCTACACCTGTCCCACTCTCATAGCTCTGGCAGCACCCCACCCCGACACCTGCCCCACTCTCACTGCTCTGGCAGCACCCCACCCCTACACCTGTCCCGCTCTCACAGCTCGGACAGCACCCGACCCCTACACCTGTCCGACTCTCACAGCTCTGGCAGCACCCCACCCCTACACCTGTCCGACTCTCACAGCTCTGACAGCATCCCACCCCTACACCTGTCCGACTCTCACAGCTCTGGCAGCACCCCACCCCTACACCTGTCCCACTCTCACAGCTCGGACAGCACCCGACCCCTACACCTGTCCGACTCTCACAGCTCGGACAGCACCCGACCCCTACACCTGTCCGACTCTCACAGCTCTGGCAGCACCCCACTCCTACACCTGTCCGACTCTCACAGCTCTGACAGCATCCCACCCCTACACCTGTCCGACTCTCACAGCTCTGGCAGCACCCCACCCCTACACCTGTCCGGCTCTGACAGCACCCACCCCTACACCTGTCCGACTCTCACAGCTCCGGCAGCACCCCACCCCTACACCTGTCCCACTCTCACAGTTCTGGCAGCACCCCACCACTACACCTGTCCCACTCTCACAGCTCCGGCAGCACCCCACCCCTACACCTGTCCCACTCTCACAGTTCTGGTAGCACCCCACCCCTACACCTTTCCCACTCTCACAGCTCGGGCAGCACCCCACCCCTACACCTGTCCCACTCTCACAGCTCTGGCAGCACCCCACCCCTACACCTTTCCCACTCTCACAGCTCTGGCAGCACCCCACCCCTACACCTGTCCCACTCTCAAAGCTCCGGCAGCACCCCACCCCTACACCTGTCCCACTCTCACAGTTCTGGTAGCACCCCACCCCTACACCTGTCCCACTCTCATAGCTCTGACAGCACCCCACCCCTACACCTGTCCCACTCTCACAGCTCCGGCAGCACCCCACCCCTACACCTGTCCCACTCTCACAGTTCTGGTAGCACCCCACCCCAACACCTGTCCCACTCTCATAGCTCTGACAGCACCCCACCCCTACACCTGTCCCACTCTCACAGCTCTGGCAGCACCCCACCCCTACACCTGTCCCACTCTCACAGCTCTGGCAGCACCCCACCCCTACACCTGTCCGACTCTCTCAGCTCCGGCAGCACCCCACCCCTACACCTGTCCCACTCTCACAGCTCTGACAGCACCCCACCCCTACACCTGTCCCACTCTCTCAGCTCCCGCAGCACAGCCCTACACCTGCCCCACTCTCACAGCTCTGGCAGCACCCCACCCCTACACCTGTCCGACTCTCACAGCTCTGGCAGCACCCCACCCCTACACCTGTCCCACTCTCACAGCTCTGATAGCACCCGACCCCTACACCTGTCCCACTCTCACAGCTCTGAGAGCACCCCACCCCTACACCTGTCCCACTCTCTCAGCTCCCGCAGCACAGCCCTACACCTGTCCCACTCTCACAGCTCTGAGAGCACCCCACCCCTACACCTGTCCCACTCTCACAGCTCTGACAGCACCCCACCCCTACACCTGTCCCACTCTCACAGCTCCGGCAGCACCCCACCCCTACACCTGTCCCACTCCCACAGCTCTGACAGCACCCCACCCCTACACCTGCCCCACTCTCATAGCTCTGGCAGCACCCCATCCCTACACCTGTCCCACTCCCACAGCTCTGACAGCACCCCACCCCTACACCTGTCCCACTCACAGCTCTGGCAGCATCCCACCCCTACACCTGTCCCACTCCCACAGCTCTGACAGCATCCCACCCCTACACCTGTCCCACTCTCACAGCTCTGGCAGCACCCCACCCCTACACCTGTCCCACTCTCACAGCTCCGGCAGCATCCCACCCCTACACCTGTCCCACTCTCACAGCTCCGGCAGCATCCCACTCCTACACCTGTCCCACTCCCACAGCTCTGACAGCACCCCACCCCTACACCTGTCCCACTCTCACAGCTCCGGCAGCACCCCACCCCTACACCTGTCCCACTCCCACAGCTCTGACAGCACCCCACCCCTACACCTGCCCCACTCTCATAGCTCTGGCAGCACCCCACCCCTACACCTGTCCCACTCTCACAGCTCTGACAGCACCCCACCCCTACACCTGTCCCACTCTCATAGCTCTAGCAGCACCCCACCCCTACATCTGTCCCACTCTCACAGCTCTGACAGCACCCCACCCCTACACCTGTCCCACTCTCACAGCTCCGGCAGCGTCCCACCCCTACACCTGTCCCACTCTCACAGCTCTGACAGCACCCCACCCCTACACCTGTCCCACTCCCACAGCTCTGACAGCACCCCACCCCTACACCTGTCCCACTCTCATAGCTCTAGCAGCACCCCACTCCTACACCTGTCCCACTCCCACAGCTCTGATAGCACCCCACCCCTACACCTGTCCCACTCTCATAGCTCTAGCAGCACCCCACTCCTACACCTGTCCCACTCCCACAGCTCTGATAGCACCCCACCCCTACACCTGTCCCACTCTCATAGCTCTAGCAGCACCCCACTCCTACACCTGTCCCACTCCCACAGCTCTGATAGCACCCCACCCCTACACCTGTCCCACTCCCACAGCTCTGGCAGCACCCCACCCCTACACCTGTCCCACTCTCATAGCTCTGGCAGCACCCCACTCCTACACCTGTCCCACTCCCACAGCTCTGGCAGCACCCCACTCCTACCCCTGTCCCACTCCCACAGCTCTGACAGCACCCCACCCCTACATCTGTCCCACTCTCACAGCTCTGACAGCGTCCCACCCCTACACCTGCCCGACTCTCACAGCTCTGACAGCACCCCACCCCTACACCTGTCCCACTCTCACAGCTCTGACAGCACCCCACCCCTACATCTGTCCCACTCTCACAGCTCTGACAGCACCCCACTCCTACACCTGTCCCACTCCCACAGCTCTGGCAGCACCCCACCCCTACACCTGTCCCACTCTCACAGCTCCGGCAGCACCCTACCCCTACACCTGTCCCACTCTCACAGCTCTGGCAGCACACCACCCCTACACCTGTCCCACTCTCACAGCTCTGACAGCACCCCACCCCTACATCTGTCCCACTCTCACAGCTCTGACAGCGTCCCACCCCTACACCTGTCCCACTCTCACAGCTCTGGCAGCAACCCACCCCTACACCTGTCCGACTCTCACAGCTCCGGCAGCACCCCACCCCTACACCTGTCCCACTCTCACAGCTCTGGCAGCACCCTACCCCTACACCTGTCCCACTCTCACAGCTCTGGCAGCACCCTACCCCTACACCTGTCCCACTCTCACAGCTCCGGCAGCACCCCACCCCTACACCTGTCCCACTCTCACAGCTCTGGCAGCACCCTACCCCTACACCTGTCCCACTCTCACAGCTCCGGCAGCACCCCACCCCTACACCTGTCCCACTCTCACAGCTCTGGCAGCACCCTACCCCTACACCTGTCCCACTCTCACAGCTCCGGCAGCACCCCACCCCTACACCTGTCCCACTCTCACAGCTCTAGCAGCACCCCACCCCTACACCTGCCCGATTCTCTCAGCTCCGGCAGCACCCCACCCCTACACCTGTCCCACTCTCACAGCTCCGGCAGCACCCCACTCCTACACCTGTCCCACTCACAGCTCCGGCAGCACCCCACCCCTACACCTGTCCCACTCACAGCTCCGGCAGCACCCCACCCCTACACCTGTCCCACTCTCACAGCTCCGGCAGCACCCCACTCCTACACCTGTCCCGCTCACAGCTCCGGCAGCACCCCACCCCTACACCTGTCCCACTCTCACAGCTCGGGCAGCACCCCACCCCTAAACCTGTCCCAACCTCACAGCTCCGGCAGCACCCCACCCCTACACCTGTCCGACTCTCACAGCTCCGGCAGCACCCCACCCCTACACCTGCCCCACTCTCATAGCTCTGGCAGCACCCCTGCACGACACCTGTCCCACTCCCACAGCTCTGGCAGCACCCCACCCCTACACCTGTCCCACTCTCACAGCTCTGGCAGCACCCCACCCCTACACCTGTCCCACTCTCACAGCTCGGGCAGCACCCCACCCCTACACCTGTCCCACTCTCACAGCTCTGGCAGCACCCCACCCCTACACCTGTCCCACTCTCTCAGCTCCCGCAGCGCAGCCCTACACCTGCCCCACTCTCATAGCTCTGACAGCACCCCACTCCTACACCTGTCCCACTCCCACAGCTCTGACAGCACCCCACCCCTACACCTGTCCCACTCTCACAGCTCTGGCAGCACCCTACCCCTACACCTGTCCCACTCTCACAGCTCCGGCAGCGTCCCACCCCTACACCTGTCCCACTCTCACAGCTCCGGCAGCACCCCACCCCTACACCTGTCCCACTCTCACAGCTCGGGCAGCACCCCAACCCTACACCTGTCCCACTCTCACAGCTCTGACAGCACCCCACCCCTACACCTGTCCCACTCACAGCTCCGGCAGCACCCCACCCCTACCACTGTCCCACTCTCACAGCTCTGGCAGCACCCCACCCCTACACCTGTCCCACTCTCACAGCTCTGGCAGCACCCCACCCCTACACCTGTCACACTCCCAGAGCTCTGGCAGCACCCCACCCCTACACCTGCCCGACTCTCTCAGCTCTGGCAGCACCCCACCCCTACACCTGTCCCACTCTCACAGCTCCGGCAGCACCCCACCCCTAAACCTGTCCCAACCTCACAGCTCTGGCAGCACCCCACCCCTACACCTGTCCGACTCTCACAGCTCTGGCAGCACCCCACCCCTACACCTGTCCGACTCTCACAGCTCTGACAGCACCCCACCCCTACACCTGTCCCACTCTCACAGCTCTGACAGCACCCCATCCCTACACCTGTCCGACTCTCTCAGCTCTGGCAGCACCCCATCCCTACATCTGTCCCACTCTCACAGCTCTGACAGCACCCCATCCCTACATCTGTCCCACTCTCACAGCTCTGACAGCACCCCACCCCTACACCTGCCCCACTCTCATAGCTCTGGCAGCACCCCACCACTTCACCTGTCCGACTCTCACAGCTCTGACAGCACCCCATCTCTACACCTGTCCCACTCTCATAGCTCTAGCAGCACCCCATCCCTACACCTGTCCGACTCTCACAGCTCCGGCAGCACCCCACCCCTACACCTGTCCCACTCTCACAGCTCCGGCAGCACCCCACCCCTACACCTGTCCGACTCTCTCAGCTCTGGCAGCACCCCACCCCTACACCTGTCCCACTCTCACAGCTCCGGCAGCACCCCACACCTACACCTGTCCCACTCTCACAGCTCCGTCAGCACCCCACCCCTACATCTGTCCCACTCTCACAGCTCTGACAGCACCCCACCCCTACACCTGTCCGACTCTCACAGCTCCGGCAGCAACCCACTCCTACACCTGTCCCACTCTCACAGCTCTGACAGCACCCCACCCCTACACCTGTCACACTCTCACAGCTCTGAAAGCACCCCACCCCTACACCTGTCCCACACTCACAGCTCCGGCAGCATCCCACCCCTACACCTGTCACACTCTCACAGCTCTGAAAGCACCCCACCCCTACACCTGTCCCACTTTCAAAGCTCTGACAGCACCCCACCCCTACACCTGTCCCACTCTCACAGCTCTGGCAGCACCCCACCCCTACACCTGTCCCACTCTCACAGCTCTGGCAGCACCCCACCCCTACACCTGTCCGACTCTCACAGCTCTGAGAGCACCCCACCCCTACACCTGTCCCACTCTCTCAGCTCCCGCAGCACAGCCCTACACCTGCCCCACTCTCACAGCTCTGGCAGCACCACACCCCTACACCTGTCCCACTCTCACAGCTCTGATAGCACCCCACCCCTACACCTACACCTACACCCGTCCCACTCTCACAGCTCTGACAGCACCCCACCCCTACACCTGTCCCACTCACAGCTCTGGCAGCACCCCACCCCTACACCTGTCCCACTCTCACAGCTCTGGCAGCACCCCACCCCTACACCTGTCCCACTCTCACAGCTCTGACAGCACCCTACCCCTACACCTGTCCCACTCTCACAGCTCTGGCAGCACCCCACCCCTACACCTTTCCCACTCTCACAGCTCTGGCAGCACACCACCTCTACACCTGCCCCACTCTCACAGCTCTGGCAGCACCCCACCCCTACACCTGCCCCACTCTCAAAGCAGGCCATCACCTCCTCAAAGCGCCCTTCCCCCAACCCCCTGAGGTTCATGTTTATGCCAAGGTGTCATTTAAACCTTTCGCTGGGTGTTGGTCACCCTAGTCAGAAACTGCCAGGTGATGAAACAAGTTGCTGGATCTCTTGTTAGTAGGTAGATAACAGCCCCACCTCTGAACATCCTCTTAGAGTCCAAAATTAAAGTCAGAGGTCCAGTGGAAGAATAAACTTGAAGAATAGGGTGGTGTCAGCCACCTCAGAATCGTATTCAAATCTTATTCATTACAAAGATGGCCTACGTACACATCCATAGTACTACCTGCCTCCACCCAAACTCTGCTACAACCTTCAGCTATGCCTCTACCCCCTCCACACGGATCTATTCTAATAATCTGCTTTCTGGTTTTCCAACTCCAAACTCTATCATGGCAGTAGTAGTCGGCACCTCGGGAGACGACAAACTGAACTTGAGGTATATGTTACTTCTGGATTGAACATTGTCTATTGTGGCAGTCGAGGCTGATTTTATGAGTGTCCCCCCTGCCCCGCCCACACACACTCCAATTAGCGCTGAGGATTTCCCATGCATTGACTTCAATCCCATCTCACATGCAGATGGATAGGTGCGTGATTTGTTGGTCTCATGCTAATAGCAAGCTTGCCGCAGAGCATATTTTTGAAAATTTGTCTGTCATCCATTCAGCACACAGAACCCAGCCAACAGAGTCGCCACTGACTCAAGAGGACAGATATGCTGCAGATTCCTGCACATTGGTGCACTTTTGTATTTGGCACTTGACCTGCCAGGAGATGCCCAATATTCATCCGAGGCAGTGGAGGTGGAAACTGTTCAGCTGCTCTTCTCAGCTTGCACAAGTTGTCCATGCCTCACTATTGTAAACGAGGATGCTGAGAATACAAGTCTGGTACTTGTGGGGCTTTGTATTTTTAGTTAGTTTACAGTTTGTCCATACTTGCCTTTTCAGCTTTGCCAAGTGTTTAATCTCCATTCTCTCCAAGTTCCACTTAAAACTCTGCTGCCTGGATCCTGTCCTGCATCAAGTCCAACTTGCCTACTATCTCTGTTCTCCCTGACTGATTGGTTAGGGTTATCACTGCTTCAAATTTAAATTCTCATCCATGTCTTTCATTTTTTAAATTCCATCCTTAATGCGCAGAGTGGACAGGGCAAACCCTTAATCCATCCCATTGCTCGCTCCAAAAACCACTTCAAATTGAATCCAATTCATGTTCTCCACAAGAGAGACATACAAGATCCAAGCTGACATGAAAAGACATTGCACCTCAAATTGGGCTTCACCTGACACTTGATCTTAGCCAAAAGGCCAAGAGGCAAATTCCTTTAGGATTGTATTCTTATCTCAGTGATCACTTTAGGTGCACCAAATCCCCTTCCCAGGGTCTTTCTCCATCTCCAACCCCTTCTGCATCCACCCCTTCCTTTGCCTCACCATCGACAGCACTGCCTTCCAACACCTAGAGACCACTGCCCCCGCCCCTCTTGTAACCTACTTAAAACCTACCTTTTTAACTAATTTTTTGATCATCTTTGGTCCAGTGTCCCAAATTGTTTTCTTCAACCAGGAGCATTTTTCTATGTTAATTGGAAGTTTGTGTGCTTAGTTAGAACTTGTGTATAATAAATGAAATGGATAACTGAAAGATGTATGAGAGAATATACTAATGCACAGATGATGGAAACTGCACTGATTTAGTTTTGTTCTGTTTTCTTTATGCTATTATCAGAACTAGAGAATTTTGAAGACCATGAGTACTGAATTGCAATTTTTAACTAATATGACCTAAATTTATATCACAATCTTCTATTAGTCTGACAACTTTAAAGTAATAGATTAATCGGACTTGCGATTTAAAATTTCTCTGTGCCCCCCCCAAAAAAACTAGAAGTTAAAGTTTCTAAAACCTTTCGTCATAACTTATAAAAGTGTCCCTTTACAATTGATATAATCCTTGTTACTCTTCTCTGTACCTTTTTGAATGTACACACATCCTTTTTGAAGTGGAGCAAAGATATTATGCTGCGTGGATTTTGCAGTAGCCGTGTTTGGACACACTGCAACATGGTACTGGTTTCACTGCATATCACATTCCAATAACCAAAAGATTAGTGCCTTAGCTTTGGGGTTAGGATGTATGCCATCTGGCCCAGGGAGTTTGTTAATGTTCAGTATTGATCCGTAACTCATTTTGTAACTTTGATTTCAAATAATTCTGATATTTGTCAGCACCAACAACAACTTATATTTATATAACACCTAGTTATATTGCTTTTAATGTAATAAAGCATCACAAGCAATGTTCCCACCAATTTCACTGTTTGGGACCCATTTTTTGCACTGCACGGTCACTTTTAAGATTGCTGCACTTGCGCACGTCTTAATGTGACCACCTAGTATGTGGCCTTTTTGTCCAGTGTGCGGTAAGATCTGGACTGCTACCCAACCTGGAGGTAATATTGATTCTATGGTGCTTCATAGGAGATTTATGAAACAAAGTTTGACATGTAGTGCAATATCAGGTCAGGTGACCAAACATTGGGTCAAAATCAGTAGGTTTTAAGGTGCGTCTTAAAGGAAGAAAGAAAGGTAGAATGGTTTAGGGAGGGAATTCCAGAGCTTGGGGCCTTGGCAGCTGAAGACAAGGCCACTAGTGGTGAAGCAATGAAAACCAGGGATGTTAAAGTGACCAGAATTGGAAGAACATAGATATCCTGCAGAATGATAGGACTGGAGGAGATTACAGAGTTAGGGAAAGGAGAGTCCACAACGGAGCTTGAACACATGGCGAAATTTCAAATCAAAGAGCTGTTTAACCAGGGGCCAATGCAAGTCAGCAGCACAGATGTGTTGGTTAAATGGGATTTGATACAAGTTAGGACAGAGGATGGAATGTCGGAGACTGAAGAGGAATGCATTTGAATAGAGGGAATAAGGTCGAGGGTTTCAGCTGCAGATTAACTCAGACATGGCAGAACTGGATGATATTATATAGGTGGAAAAGGCTGTTACGGTGGTGATGTGGATATGTGGTCAGAAGCTCATCTCCAGATCGAATACAAACCAAGATTTCAAACAGTCTGGTTTGACCTCAGATAGTTGCCAGGGAGAAAGACGCAGTCATTGGCCAGGAAACAAGAGTTTGTGGCAAGAATCAAAGACAGTGGCTCCAATATTTCCACGACTGAATGTTGAACAAAAAGTCTGATAATTTAGAGATAGTGGAGTGGTCAAGAAAGATGGTGTTGAGGCAGAACTGGGTCTGTCAGTGTAAACTGCATCTGTCTTTTCAGATGATTTCATCAAGGCGCAATATGTAGATGGGAAATAGATAGAAGGGGGCCAAAGGTAGATCCTTGCTCCATAATTGCATAGGAAATCAGTACTTTGTTTTTAATATTTCTGGAATATAACCAGTAAATATATACTTTTATCTTTTAAAGATCTACTTTTACTGTTGTACTGTGGAGGAAAACCTTAAATGTGTTTTGTTTTAATTTCAAGAACCCAATTTTGTTTTTCAATTAAGGGGCAATTTAGCGTAGCCAATCCACCTAGCATTTTGTGTTGTGGGGGTGAGATCCACGCAGACATGGGGAGAATGTGCAAACTCCACACGGACAGTGACCCGGGGTCAGGATCAAACCCGGGTCCTTGATGCTGCGAGGCAGCAGTGCTAACCACTGCACCACCGTGCTACCCATAATCTTAATGCTTTTTATTCTAATCTTTTCTAATGTCTTTTTTGTACACTCTTCATGCATGATGATTTCAGCTGTATTAAATTTAAATGTTCAAATTGAAACCAAGACTGCCAATTAGAATTATTAAATGCACTTGCACAGAAAACTGGCCTCGATCTTCCTTGATATCCTGGACATAGAGGCTGGTGCCAAGTGACATAAAATAAACTGGGAGAGGGCCAGCAAGAGAGGTTATAGCAGCCTCCAGAAACACTGTTTTTATTGATGAAAGATAAAAGCACCTTAAAATTACCAGTCCCGAATCCTCAATACTAGCAAATACACTTCACAGATTTCTCTGGTAATGTCGGTGTTTTTCAATTATTGATTGCTGAGCCTGAATTATCAGAGCTTTATAGAACTGAGACGGCCCTCATTTGCTGGTCAAGCCTGCCCATTTTCTCTCCCAAATAATAGTGTGCTCAGCATTTGAAATTCAAGAGATAGCTGCCTCCATATGAAGATTATTTAACCACTCAACATGGTAAGATTATTTCATTCTGCTCCACATGTCCATTATGCACTTTACGTGGAAGATGCACGTTTGGTCTTGAAGCAGAAGTGAATTTACAAACCGATCCCTCAGCATTGGAAACTTTGATAGTAATTTTGTCAAGCTGGCCAAAGTTATTTGTACCGATGAAAGAGTTTAAGGGCTTACATCTTGGTGATTGGTTGTTAATAGTTGGCTGTGTTTTGGTTGTTTTGTTGCAGGTCTCTGTCAGTTGGTGGAGGTGATTCTGAATCTATTAATTCTGATATGTGGGGCAATCTCCTACAGTGGCACTGGGGGCTACACAGATCTCTCCAGCCTGGGAAGTCTCTACTACTACACATTTGGATCAGCCTATAGTGGATTTCAAGGAGCAGAGGCTGAAAAAGTAAATGAGTTGGATGTTACATTTTACCAGCTAAAGCTGCCTACAGTCGTTGCTGTAATGGCGTATAGTGGGGCTTTGATGTCCTTTGCATGCCTTATGCTGGTTTTAGGCCTGGCTCGAATACCGTATCGATTTCCCCTCTTATTGATTATTGAATGTGTTCTGGATGTAGCAATAGGGCTTGCCTATATTCCTGCTGTGTATTTTTATTTTCATTACCTGATTAAGAGCTACAATTCAGAAGTGTGTAAAGAGAGGGAGGGAATGTATAAAAGTAAGGGGTACGAAGGGTTTAATTGTAGTCTGCATGGTGCTGACATTGCTGGTGGTCTATGTGGCTGCCTTGCTATCATAGTGTACTTGCTCAATGCAGCTGCAGCAATTCTGGCATTTCGAAAGGTTAGAAGACTAAAAGGTAAGAGAGAGGAAGTCTATATCGAAACTACAATTGTTTAATTTGTCTCTATATTCATCTACAATTCTCTGACAGAAGGAATCAGCTGTTTGCTCTATTCTGTTCTATCTAATAGATGATACTTTGCATGTTTGCTACAGACAATTGTGAGCTACAGTGAATAGAACTGAGATAATCATTTCACAAAAGCAACAGGAAAACGTCTTAAAAGAATAGTGCAGTCGTCGACTTGCTGTTGTTTCTTAGGGGTTTGGCTTTTGTAGGTTTTCAGGAGGGCCGAGAAGCATCAAACGCATTACTCAACAAGTAGCAAACTTGATAAATGTTACTAAGATTCTTAAGGCTGTAGCATTCAAACATAGATGGCTGTAAATTGTTACATGTAACAAGATGCTTTTACCTTAAGAGAGGCATCATAAAAGTCACTTCACTCAGTCACTTCTACTTTTGAGTTATCTATCTTGCTCTCAAATGGCCCAAAGACACTGCGCATAAACTGGTATTATGGTTAGATGTAGTGAGGAGTTCAATAGTGACAGTGCTTGCCTATATACCTGCTGTTCAATTTTTATTTTCATCACCTGACTGAGACGTAACTGACTTACATTTTATTTTTCTTTCTTGAGACAATTAACAGGCCATTCGCACTCAAAACATAGGTGGTTAAGTAACAGTCTGAAGAGGTATGTTAAAGTTACACATTGGTGCACAGGGAAATATTAATCATATCCCTCCTTCCACAGTTTGCTTCACCCAATGCCGGTGCTTATGTAGTTACATTGTGTACCTTGTGTTGCCCTTTTATGTATTTTCTTTTATTTCCTTTTCTTTTCATGGACTTAATGATCTGTTGAGCGGCTCGCAGAAAAATACTTCACTGTACCTCGGTACACGTGACAATAAACAAATCCATCCAGTTAATTCAGCTGAGCAGGCTTTGAACATTAATTTGCAGATTAATGTTTTTAAAAAGTACATTTGAATCAAACCCAATATCAAATGGGTAATTTCAGCAGTTTCCTCTTAACAATAGCAGACCGATTTTGTGCAGTTTTTCACCTTAAACTAATCCTGTTGATCTGAGCCATGTTCTCAGTTAACAAACTAAAAACGAGGTAACCCTTTTTGAAAGAAAAGGAACAAAGTGGCTCAATGGATCTAGCAGAAGTTAGTGGGGTGTTCTGAAAGTGAGTTTAATGATCTTGGTTGGAGTGAGCATAGTGATCCATTCATCTCCGCACACACAGCACTGTTTTTTAAAAAATCCTCAGTTGTTAGATAAATGCAGGAGTTGAGACAAATGCAGTAAGTATGATTAAGATTCTGAACAAATCATATTTGAGTCAAAAATTGTAAATGTGTTGGAATTATCCCACCTACTCTCTCTATAACTAGTGAAGAATTCCATTTTGAGCTTGTAATGTAAATTCAGCTTTTCTGTGCTATTTTATTTTTAAGCTTCAAATACTTTATACATTTATGTCATGTATTTGTGAAGAGTATTTTTATATCCATTTGGTTGATTACTAATATTAAAAGCAATGTCTTATTTAAACGATGTACAATGTAAAATTTGTTTTGTTCAAGTTACTAGAGACGATAGCAGAAAAGAACCAAATTGCATGGAACTAATAGCGGTGTCAAAAGTAAAGCACAATTGTAGCAGCTTCAGGTATATGCTAATAAACTATTCTGAAATCTCATTTTTAAAATTGATAGCTTTCTTAAATTTCAGATTTTCACATTCCATGCAAAATGCAAACACTAAACCCCAGGCAGCTGGTATCCCTTTGCATAACAGAAAACTCGTTGTGAGTGGCTCAGGATAACTTGCCCTCTAATTGTTTATTCTTTTCCAGTTGGGGGAAGTGACTGGTATCAGACTGGTATCCAGAGGATCAACACATTTTCAGATTGTTAAGAATTGGGGAAAATTAAGATTTAAAAAATGAAATTGGGATAAAATAAAAAGTGAAATTGGTAAGGGCAGCTATCTGAATAATATGCAAATTAGCATGCCAATGGGAAAAGCAGGTGTTTACCTTTGTGACTAGGGGAATACAATGTGGTAGAAGCGGTTACTTCAAAGTGGAGAGATAAGGGAATTGGCACTTGTGTGCTAAAAGCTGGCCCACAGAGTGGGGACATCAAAGGGAAAGAATGGTATATCCATAGTACAATAATTGGAGAAAAGGACACAGTAGCAATGGCTACCATCACAGCAAACTCAGCAGCAGAAAACAATCGCTAAGAGTTCAGGAAACTTAGGTAGTTGGGAACAAGAGGTTAACTTCATGTAATGCTATGTGTGTATAGCCATCATTGAATTAAGTATACTGTTGTTTTGTATTACAGTCTTTCTTGTATGTTCTTCATAATAAATATTTTTATTAATTGATCACAAACTGACTAGACTAGTCCTCCCTGGTTTGCATATCTTTTCTAGCTGTATACCAAATGGAAATATAAACTAAGAACGGGTGCTCCAAGTGACCCTTCTGGTTTTTGGGATACGCTCGCATTTTACACCAACGGTGTCCTCATAATGAGATCTCCACAAACATTCAAACCTTTCACCGCCGTGGCAGCCGTGTGTACCATCTACAAGATTACAAGATGCACTGCAGTAACTCACCAAGGTTCCTTAGACAGCACCTTCCAAACTCACAGCCATTACCATCTAGAAGGACAAGAGCAGCAGGTACCTGGGAACCCCACCACCTGGAGGTTCCCCTCCAAGTCACTCACCATCCTGACTTGGAAATATATCGCCGCTCCTTCACTGTCACTGGGGCAAAATCCTAGAACTCCCTCATTAACGGCACAGTGGGTGTACCTACACTTCGGGGACTGCAGCGATTCAAGAAGGCTGCTCACCACCACCTTCTGAAGGGCAACTAGGGATGGGCAATAAATGCTGGCCTAACCAGCGACGCACATAGCCCGTAAATTAATTTTTAAAAAATCTTTATATTCCAGTCTGCTGTATATTAAAGGCCTGTAACCAGCAAAGGATGGGTTGCTGTTTGATGCTTTACTGATGTGGGCGCTTGTAATATTGTGTTATTTGCTAGCAGCCTTAAAAGGGCAAGCAAGTCTGAATTTATTGCAATAACACTTTGGGAGTCATTCAGACACAGTATGAACACAGCCCTATTGGCACATTCAAACGCTGCAGGATCTTTTGCCATATTGTTTAAAAGGGAAAGAGTATATTCTATTGAAAAAAAAATCTCCATAATCCTAGGCATAATGAAGAGTGATGTAGACTCGCCAGTGCCTCCAGCCCCTGCTTGTTGTTACGTTTCATTATTCTGAAATACTGGTTTTATCCAGCTTGAATGCAGACATTTTGTGTTAAAATTTATCGTGTGTATAAATAGATTGTTATTAAAATTCTCCCGTTGTAACACAGGAGTGGAATTTGGCAATCTCAAGAGCAAAAAAATCGACATCCAATGTCTACTTTCTCTGATGTTTTACAAACCTGTGCAGAGGCTGCAAATCTAGTGGACGGGATTCTCCGTTGGCTAACACCGAAATCGCAAAAGGTGATTGGACGGAGAATCAGTTCCGACGCCAAATCGCGGCGGGTGCCGATTTGACGCCAAATCGCAATTATGTCACCTCGACAGCAGCATCAATTTGCTCTGGAACTCGCCAGCCAGATTTGTTACTTAGAGGTCGGTCTGTCATTTTGAAAGGGTATCCCAATCTCTAAGTGAGACTGAGGGTCCCCCACACCTCCCACATACAGGTGAGGACACCCACTTTGGGGGTCGCTGAGTGCCCCACCCACCTTTCCAGGCCACCCCACCCTCCTTTCATGACCCCACCCTTTATGAGACCCGTTCATACCCACCCTTCATACCCCCCTTTCATATCCTCCTTCCATGAGCATGGACCCCCGCTCAGGCCCCGGCTATTGGCAGTGCCACACTGCCACTTGAGCACCCTGGCAGTGCCACCTGGGCACCTTGGCAGGTGGCTGTGCCAAGGTGTCAGAAATAGAGCCTGGGGGCCACCCTGCCTTGTACCCGATTACCCAGGGGTTTCCAATGGCCTGGGAAACCCCCCAGTTCCATGTTTATGTGGACCAGTACTAAACAGGGCCTGGTCTAGGCCTCGCTGCGGTGCATTTAGTTCCCGAGCACCAGGAGAATCCGGCGCAGACATATTTAAATGAGCTGTACGGCTCAATTAAATGTGCTGATCTGGATCTCCCCCCACAAGGGCGAGGTCTAGATCGCGACGTCTCGGAGGTTCGGATGAATCTCGCAAGGCGTCTCAAGCGTCGCGAATCTCGTGAGAGGCCTCTCGTGAGATTCAACAGCCTCGTGTTACCAATTCGGGTTTAGTGAGGCCAGTAAATCGGGTGCATGGTTTAATCTCCAGGACCTATAGAGGTGGATGTAAAGTGAGGCCAAATGATATCCCACTTCCTCTGATCTACATGGTAAACAGGAGTTTGGATGAGTGCAGATATGGGTGAATCATCTGAGACCAAGTATCTTTCAGTTGTACCATTGTAGTGGCATGCATGCTTCTTCCGAGCAATCATTGGAGACAATCGGAAAGCAGGCATTTTGTGTGGATCTGCCTCTCCTGAGATAGGGGAGACCTGAAATGAAATTTGCTCGCTTCTGGCTAACCTGAGTCCTGGGATCAGTTTAGAATCAGCAAGCACTTGCCCAGTTTGCAGTTTAATCCGGTTTCCCATTTCTCAGCAACATCCCTTTGGAGCTGAACATGAAAATTAAGTAGCTTTGGATTTTAAATACCGATTGTATTTACTTTAAAGCTGTTGAACACTGAATCTTTTAGTTAAAGTGGGTACACAGTCCTTGTAGTATAATTGGTTAATGGAATAGTTATGGTAGTGAGTGGAGTAGACTGAGGTAACAGTGACATCAGTCAATCATGTGTTAGATCGGTGCTAGGCAACCTGCAGTTACAGGGCCACATGCAGCCCATCAGGGTTTGGAGTGCGGCCCACAAGACTATTTGTTGCCCAAGCGCAGGGTAGCCACATTCTGCTGGTTTACGTCCGCATAACGTTTTCCCCACCGGTATGACTAAAATTATATGCACATAAATCAAGGGCACTTGAAGTTAGGTGCGTGCTGATTGGACACAACACTGACTGGGAGCCGTGCGCTTTTCATCCAATCAAAGCACAAACATTTATTTTGTTTTCACCATTTGAAGTTGATAGTTCTATTAATATCTGAATAATTAAGCATTTTCTATACCTCATTATGAAATATTAAGCCCTGTATTAAATGTACTCTATCCTATTCATGGAGTCATGGTTAGTGAACATGCCAGATTTGAATCTTGCGGCCCACTGAGATAAAGGAGCGCTACTCATGTATCTTTATTAATGTCACAAATTGGCTTACATCATCACTGCAATGAAGTTACTGTGAAAATCCCCTGGTGCCCACACTCAGACGCCTGTTTGGGTATACGGAGGAGAATTCAGAATGTCCAATTCACCCAACAGCACTTCTTTCGGGACTGTGGGAGGAAACCTTTTAATAACTCCAATGTTTCGTAGGGGACCTCACAGATGTATAATGAGACTGGGTGGAATAGAAAGTACTAATCCTTTGCATTGTTTTGAGTTAAACCACAACTGCAGGATAAGGAGAAATAAGATATAAATTGGTAAAAGGTGAGTTCAGGACTAAAGTCAGGCAACACATCCTTCACACACACACACACACACACACAAAGGAGAGTGAATAATATCTGGTTTGGACTTCCTGGTAGGGAAATTAATCAAACGTTTGGAGCCATTCAGAGAGACATTGCTGGGCCGATTGCAACTTTCCATGGATCAGTGGTATAAACGGGTTTAATGCCATCCTTTCTCCAGAGTGATCTGAAGCACAAACATATCCAATACTATTTTGTTTATTGGAAAAGACCAAAGGCCAAAAGAGGCACAATCAGTTAACTTATTTTCTGAAAGGGCAGCACGGTGGCACAGTGGTTAGTGCTGCTGCCTCACGGTGCTGAGGTCCCAGGTTCAATTCCGGCTCTGGGCCACTGTCAGTGTGGTGTTTGCACATTCTCCCCGTGTTTGCGTGGGTTTCGCCCCCACAACCCAAAGATGTGCAGGGTAGGTGAATTGGCCACGCTAAATGGCCCCTTAATTGGAAAAAATGAATTGGATACTCTAAAAAAAAGTTTTTTTTTTTTTTTTTTTTAAAACTTATTTTCTGAAAAATGAAAGTGACCTATATTAAATACTAGTAAAACGTTTACAGGCATTCTTTATTTATAGAAAATGGAAAGAAATCTTCAATTGTCATAGTTCATGTAATATAATAGCTCTCAAATACAGTGAAAGGATTGGTACAAATTGCATGAACAAATTATATAAAGGCAATGAGAATCACATGGGCCCTAGTAACCAAGATATCTGAAGCCACTCTTTTCCTTGGTGTGTTAAAATGAATTGAATAAATATGTTTAATGTAGGTACATAATCAAATATTCTGGAATACAACAGCCTCCACCCTACGTGGTCTCTATGTGAAATACAACTGGAGTGTTTTCCTGGAGTGTTAAAGTGTGTTAATATTTCGGGTTTTGCTCAACTATTTCTAGAGTTCGATAAAATCAACATTCATTAAGTTTACTCTGTGGCAGGTCACACTTTTAGGAAAAACTGTTTTTAGCAGTTAACAAACATTCAAGTTTCAAAGGACATTTGGTACTCAAAAAGGTCTATCTGCTCTGTTTGATTTCACTGGTATGGGCTGACAGTAAAACACAAACTGGTGAGATGAGTCAAATTTGTAGTAGATGATAAATGGAAGACATTAAGGAACATAGCCATTTTTAAAGAGACAACACCTAGCTGCCCAAGAGACATATGCTTTTGTTTCTCAAATCAGTTTTTAAAATAATCAATATTCATTTATGACTGGAGAAAATATGCTTTTCTGCCTATTTAGTTCTGTTCATGTATATTCTTCGATCACCTTTAACAGCATTGCCTAAACCAGCTGAGACACGGGCAGACCAATCTAATTAAAGTAACTAGTGCTGCATGCAGAGGCGGATTTACAGTTTGTGGCCCCCCCCCCCCAAACCTTACATCCCTCCTGACCCCATTCACCCTCGCCCTATAGAACACACACTCCCATTCTCACAATTTCACTCACCTTCCTCACCTGGGGTCTTCAAGGCAGCCTCCTACCTCACTCGACGTCTCCTCATGTCTCAGGCTTGCTGACTTACCCACAGCCCTGGGTCGAGTTGCCTGCTAGCCTTGCCTGCTGCTCCCGCTGGCGGTCGACCTCACATCATGGTGGCCTGTCCCTTCATTCAATAATGGGTTAGAAAAAAGGAAGATTATAAGAAAGTAGGAATTGAAAGAAAATTAACTATAATGTACTCAAATTGATCACTTACCAATTATTCCTTTCTTGTCAGGTATAGTTCAGATGCTGGAGGCCATGTTAAATTTGCTGGTGTTGGTGTGTGTAGTGGCATCATACATTATTCTCTCTGGATACAGCAGTAATGGTGGACTGGCAACAAGTTTCTTCAGTATCAACAGCAACTATTCTCCACTAGAAGGGGAGCAACTGAAGCAAGTACAGAAGCTTGATCGGGAGTTTATTATAATGCGGGCACCGGAACTCTACACTGGCCTTGGAGTGACAATCGCTATGTTTGCCATCACTCTGGGTATTTTGATTCAGAATGCTCAACTTTTACATAAAATGTCTGTGAAGTGGTTGATATTTGAAGTCATATTCAATGTATTGGCATCCTTGGGTTATGCAGCAGCAGTTGGTCTTTACTTGTATTTTGTCCTCCAGGTTAATAGCACAGATGTTTGTAAGGAGAGGGAACTTCTTTATGCAAGGTATGGTCTCAACTGGATGAATTGCGATTTATCTGGGTCTGATGGAGCAGCAGCCTGCTTTGGGATACTCCTTGCCATATTTTATTGTGCCAGTGCAGTACTGACAGTACAATTTTATCGAAAGCTGGGGCAACAAAACAGAAATAATTAAGGGTCTTAAAACAATTTACTCTTATGCACAAATGTAAAAGAAGCTTCAGAGAAAGTTTAGTAGATAAAGGCACTGCATGGTGTGGTTCTAAGCTGTACAGAGCAGAAAGAGCCCATATTTGATCTTAAGTTATTGCTGAATTGCTAGAAAGCAGGAGGCATTACTTGTAACTTCAGTGTTACTTAGGAGGGGAACAGGAAACCACTCTTATTCTTGGAATATTCTTGGGGGGACGAGGGTTGGGATGGGTGTTAATGATCGAAATGAAAAATGACAACAAAGGGTGACTTTAAGAGAAAAATAAATATTTCCTTAATAGAAATTCTAAACATTTTGGGGTGAAGGGAAATTTTAAGTATGTAAACATAGGTAAGCTGGCATCTTCAGTATCATACAAACACAAGGACGTTTCTTTAACATCCTTAAAACTAATACTGAAGTTAAGAGCAATACAGATTAAAACAAGGAAAATCAACCAATCACGTTTACTGCAGCAGATATGATCAGAGTTTAGCCTACATAACAACATATAAACTAGGAGTAGACCACCATATGGCCCTTCGAGCCAGCTCCACCATTCATTACATTCACGGCCGATCTTCAGCCTCAACTCCACTTTTCTATATCCCTTAATTCTCCAGAGACCAAAAATCTATCAATCTCTTCCTTGAATATACTCACCAATGGAGCTTCTGGGATCAAGAGATCCAAAGATTCACACCCTTCTGACTGAAGAAATTTCTCCACGTCTTGCATCAGTCCTCAATGATCGACCTCTTATCTTGAGACTGTGTCCCTGTGTTCTAGATTCCTCAGCCATGGGAAACAACTTCTCAGAATCTACCGTGTCTAACCCCTTCAAAATCTTCTATCTGTTAAGGAGATCGCCTTTCATTATAGCCCCAATGTACTGAGCTTTTGATCATAGGACAACCCTCTGATCCCAGGAACCATTCTAGCGAACCTTTGCTGTATTGCCTCTAATGCAAGTTTATCCTTCCTTAAATATGGAGACCAAAACTGGAATAGTACTTTCATCAAAGTCCTGTGCAACTGAAGAAAGGCTTTTATGGGCCGCACGGTGGCAAGCACTGCTATCTCACAGCGCCAGGGACCCGAGTTCAATTCCGGCCTTGTGTCACTGTCCATGTGGAGTTTGCACATTCTCCCCATCCGTGGCTGCGTGGGTTTCCTCCGGGTGCTTTGGTTTCCTCCCACAGTCTAAAAATGTGCAGATTAGGTGGATTGGCCATGCTAAATTGTCCCTTAGTGTCCAAGGGTTTGGTGGGGTTACGGGGGAGTGGGCCTGGGTGGAGTGTTCTTTCAGAGGGTCGGTGCAGACTTGATGAGCTGAATGGCCTCCTTCTGCACTGTAGGGATTCTGTGATATTCTTGTACTCCAATCACCTTGTAATAAAGATCAACATGGTGTTGCCAATCGCCACCATAGTCGCCAATAATGTTGCCAATTAATAATGATGCTCTTTAGAGTTGCCAGGTATCAAATGATACCACCACAAGGCTTTACTGGATATCAATCAAAGGACCACACAACCAGTTAGACAGTTCAAGTTCAAAGATGGTTTATTTACACACAAGGATGACTTCGACATGCAACACAAAACACTACAAGTTAAACTACACCTAACAACTATAATAACCTATACTTAACATCAGGGCAACCGGCTCTATGCAGATGGACAAGGCCTTTGTCCGGATATTGCGTGGCTGGGTGGAAGAAGTGGCTCTGTTTCTGCTGGGCTCATCTGTCTGGTAGTGATCGTTGGTCTTGAACTTGTCTGTCTGGTCGTTATGCTGCACTTGGGTTGGCATAGGCCGGATCTAAGAGAGACCGAGCACATGGCTGTGTCTCTTCTTATCCCTCTGGGATTTTGTTCTCTTTGGGGCGGTCCTTAACTTGGACCCAATAATTCGACAGGCTTCGATCACTGCCTTCAATTTTGGCCAATAAAGGGGTGGGTGCCTTGATGGCTGGGCGTGTCCTTAGAGGTCATTGACCTTGGCTGTTTGGGCTCCCTGAGTAAAGGGAGTGGCGCCGATTAGTCTGTATCTGTTACCTGAGTACAGTTCTTTTGTTCTGGGGAAATGGGCCATTAGAATGCAAACGAGCGGGGGTTTCGATCGCATCTAGCTATCTGGGTTGCAAATACACGCACAAGCTCAGAGTCTGGCTGAGTCCTAGGTTGGCCATTATTCCCATGGTCCTTTGCAGGTGGCCATCTGAGATGGCTACATCGGTATTTGCCTTCCTCATTTCTTGCTGCACTATTGGCTCAAGATAATTCGATAAGGCACAAGGCTTGAACATATTCCGTTTGTTTGCAGTGAATGGGTCCTTGTGCATGAGTCCAAGTCACTTTTAGCAAGTGTAAATGAGCCACTTTACGAGCTCAACTGATTATCTTAAATTGGTTATTAGTGTAGCGCACTCTAGATTGTTCAGCCAGTGCTGTCATCTAACAGTAGATATATTGTTGTCGTTCAAATTGCGTGACTGTGACTCTGACTATCCTGATGAGATCATTGTTCAGTTTATACTGAAAATGGGCCAAAAGCTATTACCATTGGAGCTGAAAAGTGCCCTGTCTACTTCAAATGATCCTGGAAAGGCAAAATATCTCGAAAATCTGAACAAAGCCGTTTCATGCTGTTACTATGCAATGGCTAAACAAGTGGTATTTTCCACTAACAGGATGCGGCTGACAAAGTTAACTGGAAGTTTGAGGGGTCTGTAGTTAACAAGCAATTAGGAAGGCAGTTTCTACTTTTATTGCGAGGTGATTGGAGTACAAGAATGTAGAAGTCTTGCTACAATTGCACAGGACTTTGGTGAGACTACTAGAGTACCGTGCACAGTTCTGGTCTCCATAAAAGTATCAGCCCAAAAAGATATCCTACCAACCACACAATTGAGTGACTTATGTATGAATTTCAGTGCCACTGTACCATCAGGTATATATGCGGTACATCCCAAAGATTTACTGAACAAACCAAACAGCATGTTCCTTCTTGTATACAATAGGCAAAATACAGATCAAACTCTTTTTAAAATAAATTTAGTGTACCCAATTCAATTTTTCCAATTAAGGGGCAATTTAGCATGGCCAATCCACCTAGCCTGCACATCTTTGGGTTGTGGGGGCGAAACCCACGCAAACACGGGGAGAATGTGCAAATGCCACACGGACAGTGACCCAGAGCCGGGATCGAACTTGGGACCTCGGCGCCGTGAGGCTGCAGGGCCACCGTGCGGTCTACACAGATCAAACTCAACCAGCCCTTGCTGCTAAAACGCATAACAAGAGGTCTGCCACTAGATGTGATTGGGCAGCTGAATAATCTTTTAAAAAATAAATTTAGAGTACCATATTTATTTTTTCCCTATTAAGGGGCTATTTAGCGTGGTCAATCCACCGATCCTGCTCATCTTTGGGTTGTGGGGGTGAGACACAGGGAAAATGTGCAAACACCACATGGACAGTCGGGAATGAACCCGGTCCTCAGCGCCGTGAGTCAGCAGTGCTACCCCACTGTGTAACCATGCTGTCCCCTTGCTGAATAAGCTCAAGTGCACTGAAAGCTATACTAACAACACATTTAAGGTATGAGTCAAGCTCAAACATGGCTCATTTATGCTTGCTAGAAGTGACATACATTTACATACAGAGACACGTTCTCTGCAAACAGAAATATGTTCAAGTCCCCCCCCCCCCCACCAACAGCTTGGGCATCCAATAGTTCTCAATGGCAATACTTCAGCCATTCTGAGCTGACTTGCTAACCAATCAGCACTCTTTTCTTCTGTAGTATAAAATGTGATTGTTGAAATTTGGCATTTTTGCATTTGTTCTGATGTACAAGTTACCTCCATTTAACTTATAAAATGATCATAAATCCTCTGCTACAGTTATACTTTATGCTGTCCCTTTAAGTAGGCATTTCATTCTCATGCAACGAGTCCAAAGCTATTTTCTACCCCCCGATGACCTGCTTCCTATTTCCTTTCCCAGTTTGGTAACTTCCAATCCCAGGAATGACTTTCATGGTGAGGGTTACCCTGGAGAGTCCGCCCCTACCAAAGCCAGGTGAATCTTCCAATTTCATTTAAATCCTCATAAATATGGTCTCTTCAATCTGAACATGAGCTACTTCTGCATGCTGAACAATAAGGCTATTTTTGTAAGGTCCAATGATATCTTAGAAAACCCTATAAGCCAATAATACATTGGCTTATCGGGTTTTCTAAGATATCATTGAACCATACAAAAATAGCTTTATTGTGGATGCTTCCCTTCTCAAAACCCATTATGGCAACATAAATCACACAAACCTTGTATCCAGGTAGAAATGCTAATGAACTATCCGCTAGGCCAGAGTTTTTCAAAGTGCAGATTGCAACCCGCAGGTGGGACGCGGAGCGATCGGCTGCTCAATTCCCCTGGTGGCCCCAGTTGCAGACTGAAGTGGCAAACAACCACTACCGACTTTAATATCGCGAATGGCAGCCGCTGTCACCTTTTAAATGGAAATAAATGAGGCTGTGTGGAGTCTTCTGGCCAGAAGTGGCAGCAAGGAGCAGGTCATGCACCCTGAATGCATACTTGACGTCAAGCGTCCTCCAGGTAAGTGCTTTTGGTGCCAAATCACAAAGCAGTGTTGCTTCCATTTTTCAGCTGCTGGCAAGCAAGGCAAGTGAACTGTAAAGATGAACTTTTTTTCAAAGTAAGAGATGGGCCAGAGACTGAAATAGACAGTGTACCTATTGGACAGGATCTCACAACAGAATCTGCTGGAGAGCTACATCTGCTCCTATTTTATGTTTGTTCGCATGTTCATTAGGATATGAATGCATTGGAGTCCAGAAAAGGTCTACAGGAATGGTTCCAGGGATGAGAAATTTCAGTTATGAAGTGAGATTGAAGTTGGGGCTGTTCTCCTGGGAGAGAAGGGAGGACTCGGAGGAGCTGTCCGGGTGGAGGCAGAGTGTGAGGGGGGCAAGCCTGGGGTCGTTGGCAGTGTCTCCGCTCCTGTTGGCGCTGAAGAAACACTCGACTAACCCAGTGGTAGTAGCTACTTAAAAAATTTGGTGGGAGTTCTGTCAACATTTCAATTTGAAGGTTGCTGCAAGGCCAGCTCCCATTTGCGCAAACCAATTATTCGAGCCAGCTAGGCTGGATGCAAGGTTGAGGGAGTGGAAGGAGAAGGGGTTAGAGAAGGTGGGACATTTATTTCTAGAAGGTTCTTTTAGGGAGTTGAAGGAGAATTACAGCGCTGACGGGGTCAGCTGTCTCCAGCTGCGTAGCTGGGTCAAAAAGTACTTCCCTGCCTTCCCAGTGAAGTAGCCTTCTAACCTTGCTTGAGCAGATTGTGTCCTGCTCGGGGTCAGAGGTGGTCAGTATGTCAAGCAAATAACAGCGGATAGTGGGGAAGGAGATGGGCTTGGTTGAGAGAGTGGGTAGAAAAGCTAGGGCCAATTGTGGAGGAAGAGGTTTGGAGCAAGGCACGGAAGAGGACGAAAGCAACCTCGTCCTGTGCGAGGCAGATCCTCTTGGGCTGGAGGTCGACTACACCGCCAAGTGCTTCAGCGTGGCTGACTGACCTGATGGAACTTTTGCACCTCGAAGGTCAGGTTCACTGTGGAGGGTCAATGGAAGGATTTCACTGTAGGTGGCAGACGTTTATAGTGCACTTTAAAGAGTTGGTTGCTGTTGGCTGGTTGGTTGAGTTTAGTTTATATTGTTATGGGGAGGGGAGGGATGGGGGGTTTATTACTTGATATTGTTTGGTTTCGTGTAAACTTTGTATAAAAATTGTTAGAATTTCAATTTAAAAAATCTCCTTGGAGAGAAGTGAGGAGGCGATTTGATAGAAATGTTTAAAATCATGAGGATTGGACAGATTAGGTCTGGAGAAACTGTTTCCGCTCGTAAAGGGATCAAGAACAAAGGGGCACAGATTTTAACAAATTTGCTTCTTTTGCAAATCAGTGCGAGAAAAAGCTTCTCCACAAAGAAAGTGATCTGGATCTGGAATATGCAATGGGTCTGCAATGCTCTGCCTGGAAGTGTGGTAGAGGCAGGGTTCAATCAAAACATTCAAGAGGGCATTCGATGATGATTTGAATAGAAACAACATGCAGAAGTATGGAGTAAAGGCAGGAGAATGACACTCTAGTCATAATGCTCATTTGGAGAGCCACTGCAGGCATGGGCTGAATGGTCACCTTCTGCACTGCAACAATTCTATAATTCTTCCTGCACTCTTGTTGAATACTATTTAAAATGTTTTCCATTCTTGCTCTACATCATTGTTTTTCAACATCGTCACCTATTCTCTTTTTCCCCAAGTTCTGTTCTCAGCTTCTCAAAATCAACTTTTCAAACAATACAGCACAGGAACAGGCCCTCCGGCCCTCCAAGCCTGTACTGGTCATGATACCAACCTTGGACAAAGCCCTCAGCACTTCCTTGTGCCGTATCCCTCTATACCCATTCTATCCATGTATTTGTCAAGATGCCTTTTGAATGCCGTTAATGTATCTGCTTCCACAACCTCTCCTGGCAACGTGTCCCAGGCACTCACCACCCTCTGTGTAAAGAAAACCTGCCTCGCACATCTCTAAACTTTGCCCCACAGACCTTAAACCTATGCCCCCTGGTGACTGACCCCTCCACCCTGAGAAAGAGTGCCTGCCCACCCACTCTATCCATGCCCCTCATAATCTTGTAATCTTCCCGAATCTGTTAACCAGATTTTCATAATACTCAAGTCCTTCTCTATCATCTTAAAACATATTATAATTTGGTCACTATTTCCTAAATGTCCCCTACTTTTATTTCATCTGCTCCCATGACAAGATGCAACAGCGATCCTTCCCTTATTGGGTAAGAAAAGCCTTGAACACATTATAGGAACTTCATTTCCTTGTCCACATTGTAGGAACTTCATTTTCTTATCCACATTGTAGGAACTTCATTTCCTTATCCACATTGTAGGAACTTCATTTCCTTATCCACATTGTAGGAACTTCATTTCCTTATCCCCTTTACCTACCTCTGCTGTCCAATTGTAGGAACTTCATTTCCTTATCCCCTTTACCTACCTCTGCTGTCCAATTAATATCTCACACATATATGTGGTAATTTGCCACCTAACCACCCAATCTGCAAGATTCTTGTGCCTTCTTGAACTGTGCTTCATTTTATGTGTTAGCTATATCCCCCCGTTAGGTATCATCTGCAAGTTTTGATACCAAACTTACTTAAAGAACAAAGAACTTTACAGCACAGAAACAGGTCCTTCGGCCCACCAAGCCTGCGCCAATCCAAATTCCTTATTTAGACATACTACTTATTGCCTAAACAATCTGCATCCCTCCATTCCCCAAGATACATCTTAAGCGTTGCTACGCCTTGTAGTTTGACGTCCATGTAGACAACATCAACAACCTTTCCCTCAATTAATTTTGTCACATCAACTATCAAGTTGAAAAGAGATGACCTTCCCGGCACAAAACCATGTTGCCTATCACTATCAAGTCCATTCACTTCTAAATGTAAATAAATCCTGTCCCTCAGAATCTTCTCCAACAGCTTCCCCACCACGGATGTCAGGTTCACCGGCCTATAATTACCTGGATTATCCTGCTTTCCTTAATCAAAGGAACATCATTGTGTATTTTCCAGTCCTCTGGAACATCGCCTGTGGTCAAAGATGATGCAAAGATATCTGTTAAGGCCCCAGCTGTTTCCTCTCTTGCATCCCACAGTAACCTGGGATATATCCCATCTGGTCCAGGGAACTTGTGTCTGCTTTAATGCATATTAAGATATCCAACACTTCCTGCTTTATTATGCTGACATGTCCTAGAGTATTATTCACACACCCATCCCCAACATCCGTCATATCCCTCTCCTTGGCGAATACTGATGCAAAGTACTCATTAAAGATCTCACCCACTTCCTCTGACTCCACGCATAACTTCCCTCCTTCGTCCTCAAGTGGGCCCACTCTTTCCATAGCTAAAGTCTTGTTCCTTATACATGTACAAAAGGCCTTGGGATTCTCCTTGACCCTGCTTGCCAATGACATTTCATGGCCTCCTTTAGTCCTCCTCACCGTTTTGAGTTTGTTCCTACTTTCCATATATTCTTCAAAAGCTGTGTCTGTTTTTAGTTGCCTAGTCCTAATGTATGCTTCAGTTGTCTTTTTGACTCGTCTCTCAATTTCCCCCGTCATCCATGGTTCCCTAATCCTGTCAATTCCTGTCCTTCATTTTGCAGGGACATGCCTATCCTGCACTCTAATCAACTGATCGTTAAAAGACTCCCTCATATCAAATGTGGATTTACCCACAAACAGCCGCTCCCAATCCATATTCTCCAGTTCTTGCTGAATTCCGTTGTAGCTAGCTTTCCCCCAATTTAGCACCCTCACCAGAGGACCACTCTTGTTCCCAAATCTAACTTATCAGTGGTCCAGGTCTAGTCAGTGACAAAGCTTGGGTACTTATCATGGACCTGAAAGAAAGCTCTGATGAGAGACATAGCAACATCTTTAGCGAGAATTTGAATTTAGCCAGCTAGCGAGGAAGTGAAAAGTGAGATCATATTATTCTTCAAATTTAAAGTGAAATCAAGCTTGGAACATTCAAATGGGTGAAACTTTTAAGGGAGAAACTTTGTTTGAGGGCGTAGACAGAGCTTAGAGAGAGAGAATGTGGTTCTGCAGTTAAGGAGAAGGCAGTGGAAATCTACCAGAGAGATCATGAAAGTTGCCACTGATGCAAGCTTTTGAACAGGCTTCTGAACAAGCGCTCCAACAGAAGAAAAGTTATCTCATAAAAGCAAGTGTTGCTTTTGTCTGCCTGTAAAAGTGGCATGAGAATTGCATATTCTGTCAGTGTTATTTAATGGGAACTAGCATGTTAGGGTTATGAAACTGCACGTAATTTGTTAGCGTTAGAACTGAAGTAAAAGTTTAAATGTGGTTTTTTTTGTTGTAATAAAGTTTGTTTATTAAATAACCATGCCATATTTCTTATATTATAATTCCTGGAACAAATTGATCTTTCTGCACCATCTTAAAACTTTAAAAAGGTATGACATCTGGTCCAGTGAGGAGGAAGGGGGGGGGGGGGAGATGAGACCTCTTAAAACCAGATCGCCTGGATAACAGTAGAATAGCTCTAATTAAGTTACTTTATTGAGGATTGAAACTAATCATGGAATGTATACCCAGTAATCATTAAACAGGTATTCTTAGAACAAAACAGTAACAAGCATTTAAACTCTTGCTGCACTAGTGCTGCAATGTATGTTGGGATTTAAGCTAGCTAGCTTGACCACATTCCGAAGACAGACAGAATTAATGTGTCAGCAATAACACAGCCAGCTCAATTAGCAGTTCTGAGCAGCAGCTCCAGCATCCTGCGCTCAGAGACAATGGTATAGGCAGGAGCCAAGATAAGAGAAATGGGAGTAGGGGAGAGCAAAAACAGCGGATGCAAGGGTCTTAAAAACAACAGATGGTCAGGGAACAGGATGGACTAAATTCATGAGTTGATCATGCAGCCACCAAGCTGCTTAAAGTAAAATTCATTGGTCAAGGTAAAATCGACAGCTACAAGGATCGAGTCCAACTGAAGTGGGCTACTGATTTTTGGAAATTGTATAACTGTATAACATAAAGCAATGTAAAGCAGAGAGGTTCTGGTGTTTATCCAAATCACTCTCCCTCGTACGTTAACCAAGCTTGGAAAATAAAGCTGTCTTAACCAGAGTTGCTGTCTCAATGGGTCTTTGTGTTTAGCTAAACCATAACTAAGGGGGAAGATCCCCACGTAAAAACCAGCTCAATACTAAGTCTCTGAAAACGCTCCTACATCAGGTCTCTTACTTGTTGAGAGCTGTGGCAACACAGTGGCATAGTGGTTAGCATTGCTGCCCACGGTGCCGAGGTCCCAGGTTTGATCCCGGCTCTGGGTCACTGTCCGTGTGATGTTTGCACATTCTCCCCGTGTTTGCAGGGTAGGAGGGTTTACCACGCTAAATAGCCCCTTAATTGGAAAAACGCATTGAGAGCTAACCAGGTGTCCATAACAGATCCACAAGTATAAAATTCTCTTCAGCGTCAAATCAATTGTTCAGTGGTAGTTATTAAGAGATCACCATTAAAAACTGGGCAACACCTAACAGAACAGGGTTCAATATTTTTGTGTATTTAATAGTGACAGAAGAGTGGAAAAGGGGAATTTCTCACCATATAAATTGATTTAATGGATTTATGACTTAAGATGAGTGGGGGAGTCCACAGCACAGCCTGTGGCGAAGCAATACAGAACAGACTGCAACTTCTGAATTTGTGCTAATCTGCTCTTACACTAAATCCTGAAGCTGACACTAAATCCTTAAACTGCAGTTAGATTTAGAGGGCAATGATGGCAAACACTGACAGTTTGTCACCAAAACCCCCCAAAATACCAGTCTATGTAAACTATGAATAACAGTACTATACTTGATGCTGCTCTTATTTCCTCTCATCTACCCTCCGTTTTCCATCCTCCTGGCAAATTTGCATCAATTTAGCTATTTATTGGCTGACCCCACATTCCTTAATCTTTGTCATGAGCCTACCAAGTGGTACTATTTCAAAAGCCTTTGACGATCCAGGCATATAAATGTATATATCCTTGTCTGTTCTATAACCTCCTTAATGAATTTTCATTAGGTTAATCAAGCATCTCTTGCACTTTCAGAATCCTTTCTGTCTTTTAAATTTTCTTTGTTTCTACATGCTCGATTCCAGGTTTTGTTCCATCTCTCCTTTTGTATGGAGGATCAACATTGGTTGTCCTTTCACAGTAGCTTCTCAGGTCTGGAATTGTGGTAGTATCCCTGCAATCTCCTTCCCAGTTTGCTTGAGTATGCTGCATTTGGGATCATATCCTGTTTTAGTTTTGCCAGTTTTATCAATTATCAGTGAAGCAGTTGAGGCTACCTCGTTGAATTTTTTTTACGGCAAAGATAGATTTTTGAACAGTAAATGAATTAAGGGTTATGGTGAGCGGGCGATAAGTGGAGCTGAGTCCATATAAAAATCAGTCATGATCTTATTGAATGGTGGAGCAGACTTGAAGGGCCAGATGGTCTACTCCTAGTCTCTTATTTTCTCCCTTTCTCTGCCAATTGTACTAATATTAAAGTTCATACCCTAGTAGAGTGTTTATTTTGTTGTGAGCAGGCTATCTATTCTTAGCTAAATGAGGATGTACACTTGGGAGAAAAACAGCAAGTTTTATGTTTTGGAGAGCATAGTAAGAAATTAGTTGAATGTAATTCAATTTCGGATGGCAACCTGTACAAGTCTGGCACCACTCGACATCCAACTCCTAAATTAAGTTTGAATAAAATTTCATGGACATGTTATATGCGGTATAAATCTTTATTGCTACTTTGGCTTGACAGATAATCAAAAATACAGATGGATCCTCCAGAATCTATAGCAGCATCTTTAAGAAACATATTCTGGTAATGAAGGGAATTATTAATCCTCATAAACCCAATCTTCAGTTCTCCAAAGTGCCTCAGACTTGTACAACGATATGCACAGAGAAACAAAGTACACTAAGTAATAACAGAACAGAATTTCATTACATTTTATGCACAATTTTGCATGCTAAAATATATCTATGTATATATATATATATATATATATATATATATACACACACACATTAAAATATTTTCTATACTTTCAGTCCTGATTTAATCATGTGCAACATGAACACTGCATGAATTAAAGTGACATAAATTATAAGTTCACAATAACATTAAATGCATACGCCACTTGTGTAAGTTTCCTGGATAATAATTACATCAAGGCAGGTTGTACTGAGAGAAGGAAGATGTTTTTGTTGTTGAATGTAGTATTAGATGTCTCCGAACAAAGGAAATCCTTAAAATGTATCTGGTACATTTTGCAATATACAAATAAATACAAACAATGTGAAAAGTGAAATCACCTCAACTTATGCTGCACTCAACCTGCAAAAATAAATGTATGAGAACTGCTATATCCCTTTGATTTTCTTGTAAGAGTCTATGTATTTAAACTGTTGTTCCAAAGGTGGATTTTAACAGAGGCGTTGTTGCAGTGCAACAAAGTGATAAATGGCATTCAATTTAATGTCATATTGAAATCAATTTAGCGGTAAGTTTTAATGCTCAGCAGGATATATTAAAAATGAAGAACTTCACAACTTAATAATGGAAACGTAACTTAATGTAGACGTTTATAATTTTGGAAACTGAAGAGAACTTGAAATCAAAAAGGTTTTTGTACTCCAGGTTTAAAAAAACAGTGGTCGATGATGAATCAAACATTTTAAATTCCCCAACAGCTATTTACACAGTTGAATATGCTTGGCTTTAACTGAGGAGAAACCTTTTGTTTTTTGCATTGTTAGTTATTTACGGTTCTTTGAATCTTCTGCAGTTTATTTTAACACTCAACACAACATTTCCTAATGTTGCACCATGAGAAACAGCAGTTTTGGGCTAATTTGTTTAATGTTAATTTCCCCTCCTGAAGGCAGTATAATTGCATGAGCATCAACAGGTCGTCCAAATGGCATCCTTTTCACGGTAGGTTACTCCATTGGGGGGGGGGGGGGGGCAGGTGGAGAGCTAGATTTAAAGTTAAATACCAAAAATAAGACTGTCCTGTCAATGGAGGACTCCTCATGTGCAAGTTCCACCCAGGTGCAGTGGCTAATGCTCAGAAATTAGGAGTCCTGGCCAATTATTTTCCCTCTCCCTATTCCAGGTGCACAGGTCTCTAGCAGGGCATAGTCAAGCAGTCCAAAGATGTGCAGGTTAGGAGGACTGGCCATTTAAATTGCCCTAGAAGTGCAGGTTAGGCTAGGGCGGGGGAGTGTAAATAGGTAGCTCATTCAAAAGGGTCAGTGCAGTCTCAATGGGCCGAATGGCTTCCTTCTGCACTGTAGGGATTCTATGATTCTAAGCAGCATAAATTAGGGACTGAACTTAGTACTTTACTGATCTTTACCAGCTCAGTAGCAAATGAAGATGATGCAATTACACACTGCATAAATTTGTATATTTATGTGCAAAGTATTTTTGGTCACTCAAGTCAGAGGACTGACATGTTTTCAATTATATTAAAACTTCTGAGTACTTCAGTTTAGCACAATGCATTTATAACAATAACACTGAAAGATAATTCATTTCCTAAACACTCTTGGCTACTCTCTCCATCACCATCTCTATTGGACCTCATGACTCTCCTTTGACAACCAAGATTGAACCAGATATTCAGCTGTCTCTGCTGGTTCCCTTACCTCCTTCAGTCCAGTCAAACCTCCCCCTACCCTACCTCAGAATCCAGGTTTTCCCTCTACTTTTTCTCCCGTATCCCCTAATGCTCTGCCCATACTTATCTTGTTCATGATCCAGTTCCTGCTTCTTGGAGTCCACTCCAGCTAAACTTAAAAGTCTCTCCCTGGCCACACATGATATTGTTAATAATTCCCTCTTTACAGGCACTATTCTTCATCACTCTCACTTTCAAAACCATCTTAATCAAAGCCTTTTCATAAAAACCTTCCTCTCTCCTTGAAAGCCACTGACCCTCTTTTTTTCCATCAAAATTTGTAAATATGTTGTCACCTCATGTTTATCCTCCTCAACCCCCCAGATGTCTCTATCAAACTCTGGCCTTATGTACACATCTTTACCACCGACACTGGCAGCTAATACTTAATCCAGGTTTTTGTCAACGCCTTGGAATGTTTTTCTATGTTAAAAGCAATATGTAAATGATACGCTGTACTGTTAAATCATTAACTCGATTTAATAAAAATGTTCATTATCACCCACTAACATAAATGAACAAAAACAATTTACTGTGCTGTCTGCAATTGCCAAGTCTAAGACGTATTAATGATACTAGTTGGCTTGCTTGATTACAGTCATCAAGGAAAAATAAATAAATTGGCACAGTCTCAGCATCAAACTGCCTGGAAAACAATACTAGGATTCATGGTTGCTGTATTATTGCCAGATAATGTAAATAAAGATCAAAACCAACAGTAGTTTCTAAATTAAATTTCTATTCTTTAATAATTAAAAATTAAAATTTGAACCGTCAGGATAGTCTGCAAGAGCTAAAGTTGCAGATAATGCTTTAATTTGTTTAACTGATTGCCTTTCAAGCTAAAGGAGGGATATATACACACAGTAGTGGGAAGAAATACAAAGAAGAAAATGACCTAAAAAAAAGGAATATTTAAATGATTATGTATATTAAGAGGCAATGCTAAATAAGTGCAGTTTTCAATCAAAACATTTCCTGCAACTTTGCAAGATACTTTGAAATTTATTTATGAAGCATATTTTATTTATTTATTGTTCAAAAAAATGATGCTCCTGAAAGTTATTCTACAAACATCTTATCCCAAGTTACCCTGTAGATTTATATAAAACTGAGGAAAAAACAAGGAGTGAAACCTATTGCCAAACATGTAGATAATCTGTAGCTCTATCAGCCTAAAGTTGATGAGAATCGTGACTGTGGTGACATCCCCATTACCACAAAATCGTACAACAGAAAATCCTTGCACAACAATGTTAGACTAAACATCGCATATTTAATGCCACTGGCAGGATCCAAAGGCACTTTTGAGCCAGATATATTCAACTTTGGCTGCTCGGAGATACTTCGAGATCCTGATTTCCAATTTGAAGTTCCAGTGAGCATAGTATGTGTTTAATGTACATTTTTGATGATTGTATCAGCAACAACTTCCTTATGTGCCACCTGTAACGGACTAGTTAATAAAATTAATCCACAGATTCAAGAATCACATATGTGCAGCAAAATCAGGTGGGTGAATTAGAGGCGCCAATGACAGAATGAAGTAATTAAAAAATGAAGTTAATGTGACAAAAACATTCAGTCACAGCTATTTCACTGACATAAAAACAATTGATATGTTGTTCTGTAGCTGCAAAAAAGTTAATTTACAAAACTTGCGTCAATATTTTTGTTGCTTCAATATTTTTGTTGTTCCAACAAAAATCTGTCAATTACAAGCGCTTTAAGTTACCTCCTTACATGAATGCTTGTTTGAAATACTTTACCTGGAGCCTTCAGTTTTTTGTTTAGATTAACTTCATAATTGGACTCAAATTGTATTGAAATGCACTTGGTGTGAAAAGAAAAGTTCAGAATAAAAGACATTTTTCTCAAAGAGTTAGTTTAATTAAAAAAAACTCACTTGCTAGATCCTTCAGATACTACATTTTTTTCTCTGTACACATTTTCAGCATTCTTGGTGGGATACATTTTAATTAAGAAATAGAAATTGCAGACTTCAGTTTCACTTTGTAAAATATGGAAGTATGCATTGTTGTAAGAGCTTGATGTGATAGCAGTCAATTTTGAGAAGACTAAATCAGTTACATAAAAACCCATTAAACTACTGAGTATTTGCAAGGAATTATTTATATAAGTCATCATTTTTAAAGTCATTATTTTCTGGAATATTGAATTTCCAACCCAAATTGTTTGGATTGATGTCTACAACATGATGGAATTTCCACTCACCAACCTTTGGTCTGTGGCATTTCAAGGTTAGTTATTGATGATGTCAATGTCTATGCTCCACCTCTCTGATATACAGTTCCTCTAATATTTCCTTTGGAATTAGTAGCATTTCTATCCTCCAGATTTCTTTACCCTCAAGGAGCTAGATTAAGTCAGCAAACTTCCATCAGAACATAAAATGTCATTAAAAACTGAGCTTACCAAGTACACCATCCTCTGGTTAAATATTTGAAATACTTTAACTTTACATATCAGTAAAGTATGTTTTGAAGAACGTGTAATCTTATCAGAAATTATCTTGAAAAGTCTTTCTTGCAAAGGGAGAACATACTCCCACCCAATTTGATTGTCTTATTTGGAAAAGTTCAACAACTGCAAGTTTTTTTTAAACCAGAAATATACAGCTCAACAAAAAGAAGCAATTTTCAATTAACATCTTTTAACAGTTAAGACCAAGGAAAGTGCTGTATTTACAATAAAAAGCTTTTGAATTGGCTACATTCTCTCAGAGAAGATTAGTAAATTGGTGTGACTAAGTCACAATTAATTTCACCACTCCTAGGAGTTATTTGTTTTTCCTTTAGCAGATGTACAGAAAATTTGATCAAGCAAAATGGTGCAATTTTCATCACAGTAAAAAATAGGGCTGGACGAAGGCTATTTCTCAACTTTTGTTCCTTCTCTGCAAAATAAAACTTACACAATTTTCAACCAATTTTTACATGCACAATACTCTGGAGGCAAAAGTCTCCAAATCAATATCCAAGCAAAACAGGGCTAAATTCCTGATTAGCAAGAAGAACCTGATCAAAATTTTGCCTGTCCTGGAGATGGGAGAAACAATGAGAACATTCAGGTAAAGTAATTATGAAGGAACAAAGGTTAAAATAATTGCCTTTGGAGCCAACATTGTTGAATAAAGCCTCAAAAGCTTCTTTCAACCCAGGAGTTCTTTGAAGGTCAAAAGTATACATTATGAAATCATTAGTCCTTTACTGAATTCCAGTGCCACTGTACCATTCAACTTTAGAGTACGATAAAGGAATATATACTTATTTTAAAACTTTGAATGACAAAATTAATCTGTGCTGCCTTCCTGCTGTTTGTGCAGGAGAACATTCGCATGTAAGACACACTATTTAATACTGTACCGTATTAATCAATAATCAATATATAATTATGTGGACATATTCAGTGTCATTTATATGAATATGGCACACTATGTACAAATTAGTCTTCTCTGATATAATAGGATTTTGGTGCATAAAAAATTAGAAATTTCATTAAGCTTTTTATTTACAGTGATTTTGGGATATGCTGTTTCATTATACGCTATTAAAATTAATCTAGTTTGTTTTATAACCCAGTGCTAAAAGTTTTGTTTCTACCTGAATACTATAATGGGACATTTCTTGAAAATAAGCTTCTGATATTTTGATGTCATCAGTATCTATGGCACTGTGAAATACTTTAGGCTGCAGTTTCTCAAATGTGATCAGATCTATTCTTTAAGATTCAACAAAAAAATGAAACTTACATCACCGCACAGGTGAAAGTATTTGTACGTGTAAAGAATGATCGCATTACCTGTCATTTTTGTCCATATACGGACGAGTAAACTATAGCTAAAAAAAAATTACAACTAAACGGTCCAGATGGAGTTGTGGGTTTTTTCCCCCCAGCAAAATTCAATTCTGTGCAGTTCCTTAAAATCATGTCTACCTAACCCATTAAATAAAATATTTAACCTATGTATATATATTTTTAAAATTAAATTAGTCCATACCCATAGTACCCAGAAAATTCACCACATTCTAGACAGCCGATCCTGTACAGGTCAACGGGACATGCTAGATACATCATTCAATGCGAGCAGTCCTTGAACATTATATCTAGATAAGAAAAATCTCAGTGCTCGCAACCAATAATGTAGAAGAACAAAAGCTTAATTCATTATCAAGAAAGATTTGGCATTAACTTGTTCGTTTAGAAGATCTTGAATTAACATCTATGCCCCTATCTGCAAAGTCACATCATTGCCAGCCTATGTTCAATTCCAAATTGCAAATATTTTATACTGCAAGGTCATTTGTAAGTTTTTTAAAGTCAAATACAACTACATTCATGTGAATTGGCCCAATTGCCCCATATCTGCTCTAGATAGGCTCATGGACTCATGGAATTAGACACATGTGCAATTTTAAATAATAAAAGATCGATAAAAAAAGTCAGAACTAAACAAACAATTTCAAGCTTTTCTCCCCCTTTCGATTTATTTGTCTCATTATTTTTCTTCTGCATTTGCTTGCAGTCTTCCAATATCTTGTTTAAATGATTACTCCTCACGCAAGAGTTTGTGTGATTCAAGGGCATTCTGTAAGGAATTATTGTAAGCAAACCATATTCAGTTGCCACATGACAGCAAGGATGGTTTTGACAGTGATCAGAAGTGAAAAGTCCAGGACAATTTTTCTTTCTCAGCTTAGGACACAGAGCTCTATTGTAGCATACTCCATTACCAGCCTAACCAAGATCCTGTTTTCCCCAACATAGATCTCTGATCAAATCTGGAACCTTAATAGTTTTGTTCACAGTCATTTATTTTCTTCCCAGTTCATTACAATTCCATTAGAGCTTCTTTTAACATTGTGTCTTGAGGTTGTTACCTTGATTTGGGGAGGGAGAGAAGAGAGGAGAAAAAGAGATGCAACATTGAATCTATAATCTCTGCGTGCTGGGGTCAGTTAACTCAGTTGGTTGGACCCCAACAGCACAAGTTCAATTCCCATACCGCCTTCTCAACCTTGTCCCTCGCCTGGAGTGTGATGACCCTCAGGTTAAATCACCACCCGTCAGTTCTCAAAAAAGGGGGAGAGCAACCTTTGGTCCTCTGGGACTGTGGCAATGAAAAAAAATAATGTAACTGCTGGGTGAAATCATTCAAGAGTTCTTCAGTCTCCATTCTAATATATACAGAGTTCCAAGTCCAACACGTGCATCCCCAAAAAAAATTCAATACAATAACTTCCATTATTGCAAAGCATCCCAAAACACTTTATAAGAATGTTAACAAAATGTGACATCAAACTATTTGGAGATATTAGGATAGGTGTCGAAAAGCTTGTTCAAAGTAGAAATGTCTTCAAGCAGGATAGTGTAGAGCAATGGGTACAGTAAAGAAACAAAAGGTCATGTCCAGATGAGGCATGAATAATAATACAGCAGACGCAGAGAGGTTATGGAATGTATTCTAGAGGTTAAGATACTTGGCAGCTGGAGGCACAGTTGCCACCAGTGGTGCAAAATTGGCGATGCACAAGAAGCCAGAATGGAAAGGAGCAGAGATAAGGGTAAATGTCTTAGTGCTCAAAGAAGTTACAGAGATAAGGGTGAGGCCATGGATGAATTGAAAATGAGGATAAGAGTTTTAAAACTGAGGTCTTAACAGACTGGAAGTCAATGTAGGTCAATGAGCACAAGAATTTCCATTGACCAGAACCTCAACTGACTAGTCATGTAATTACTGCGGCTACAAGAGCAGGTCAGAGGCTAGAAATCTTGTGACGAGTAACTTACCTCCCGACTCTCCAAAGCCTGCCTACCATCTACAAGGCACAAATCAGGAGTGTGATGGAATACTCACCACTTGCCTGAATGTATGCAGCTCCAACAACACAAGGCTCGACACCATCCATGACAAAGCAACCCGCTTGGTTGGCACCATATCCACAAACATTCACTCTCTCCACCACCGATGCAGAACAGCATCGACAAGATGCACTTCAGGAACTCACTGTGGCTTCTTAGACAGCACATTCCAAACCACAACTGGACAAGGGCAACATAGGAACACGACCACATGGAGGTTCCCTTCCAAGACACATACCAACCAGACTTGGAAATTCCTTCACTGTCGCTGGAACAAATTCCTGGGACTCTCTCTCTCTAACAGCACTGCGGGTGTACCTATACCACATGCAGCGGCTCTAGAGGACAGTACAGCACCACCCTCTCAAGAGTGTATTGGACTTGTAAGTCTAGATGTGACAAAACAGTATGGATGAAAGTTTCAGCAGCCAATGTGTTGAGGTGGTGGGGTGACAGGTGATGTTATGAAAGTGTCTCCTTTATATTGGAGACACCAAATGCAGACTGGGTGACAACTTGGTGGAACACCTTTCAGACAACAAGCATGACCCGGAGTGTCCTTTCATTTGTCATTTTAATTCTCCATCTTGCTCCCACTCTGACCTTTCTGGCCATGGCCTACAACGCAAACTCAAGGAAGTGCACCTGATCTTTCGTCTCAGCACTCTACAGCCTTCTGGGCTCAATATCAAATTAATCAGCTGCAAATCATACCCTCTGCCTCCATCTTCTATGTGCTTTTCCTGTTTTCTTGCTAGATTATTTATTTCTTTATCCTTCATTCAGATGGCGGCTGTTTAACCATTCACATATCGACAAATCATTGTTTGTTTACGATACGCATTACCACTATTTTTTTAGCTTTTGCCTTGTGAAATCATTTGTTCGTTAATCTCATCTGCCCTCCACCCTATCACTGACCTTTCCTTTTGTTCTTCCCATTCCTTCTCCCTTTCTATTGGTTTAGAAACCTCTTACATTTCTATATTCCTTCTGTTCTGTTAAAACAGAGTTGAAATGTTAACTTTCTCTCCACAGATGTTGCCTGACCCAAGAAGTTCCAGCATTTTGCTTTTATTTCAGATTTCTAGCAACTGCAGTATTTTGCTTTTGTGTTACAGAGGTGGAAGTAGGCGACCTAGGTGAAAGAAAGGATCAGAAGCTCAGCTGAAGATCAAATGGGAAGCGAAGGTTGTGAGCAGTCTACTTCAGCCAAAGACATTGGCCAGGAAGAGGGACAGAGCCAGTGGCTGGGGAACCAAAGACATCGGCTTTGGTTTTCTCAATACTTGATGGTAACCCAACCCAGATGGCAGACAAGCAGTGGAATAAGTCAGTGGTAGTACAGAGATAGAGAGAGCCGATGATGAGGTGAGCTGAGTATCGAAAGTGTACATGTAGAGTCTAAAATGTATTTGGATGATGTTGAAGGGGGCAGTTTGTGGATGCACAATAGGAGAGGGCAATGATAGATCGCTGGGGGACTCCAGAGGTAAGGGTGAGAGAGCGGGAAGAGAAGCCATTGCAGGTGATCATAGAATCATAGATTTTACAGTGCAGAAGGAGGCCATTCGGCCCATCGAGTCTGCATCGGACCTTACAAAGAGCACCCTACTCAAGTCCGTGTCTCTACCCTATCCCTGTAACCCAGTGACCTCCACTTAACCTTTTTGGACACTAAGGGCAATTTGGCAAGGCTAATCCATCTAACCCGCACATCTTTGGACTATTGGAGGAAACCGGAGCACCCGGAGGAAACCCACGCAGACACGGGAAGAATGTGCAGACTCCGCACAGACAATGACCCAAGCCGGGAATCAAACCTGTGACACTGGAGCTGTGAAGCAACTGTGCTAACCACTATGCTACCATGCTGCCCTCGGTAGCATATGCTTTGGATAATACTGATACAGATAATAATGATGCTTTGGATAATACTCAATAGAGGCTATGGAACAAGACGAGGGCAGTCCCACCCAGCAGCACAATGGAGATGCTTGGAATAGAATGGTGCAATCAAACCATGTCAAAGGTAGCAAACAGGTCAAATAGATTGAGGAAGGATAATGTGGAGCACAGTCACCAAGGCTACATTTGTGATTTTAATCAGGGCTGTTTACTTGCTGCGGCAAGAGTGAAAAACGCACTGTGACTCTAAGTGCATAGATGGAGTTTTGGGAAAGATGTGGCACAGATTTGGGAGTCGCCATCATATTCAAGGAGTTTGGAGAGAAAAGGGAAGTTGGAAATGGGATAATAGTTTGCAAGGACAGAGGGGTTAAGGTGAGTTTCTCAACGGAGGAGTTGATAGTGTTAGATTTGAAGGGAAGGTGGGTGGTCAGCAATTTGTTGGGAATAGCATCAGAGGAGGAGCAGGAGGTTCTCATGGTGAATGAGCTTGGAGAGGGCATATGGGGAAATAGGAAAGTAAAGAAAGATTTAAGTCAGGGCTAGGAAAGGAGGGAAACAGGACGGGAAGACTAGCATGGTGCATTAGGAGGGAAGCAGCATAGGCAGGTGAATGAATGGTTTAAATTTTAATGACAAAGAAATCCAGGAACTCCATGCACTCGTTTTTGGAAAGGATCGAGGAGACATGGTGAGGGGTTTAATAAGATGGTTGATAGTGCAGAAAATGAGCCGTGGGTAATCGGTGTATTCCAGGATGATCCTGGAATAGAGTAGTGCAGGCCATCAGCTCTTTGTGGTCCAGTTAGATCTGGCGATGAACAGCTAGACTAGTGACTCTCCATAAATGTTCAAGTATACATACCTTCAACTTAATGGAGCACAGACGGGCACAGATGTGGGTGGCATCAGGTGGAATGACCAGGGTGAGAATGCACAATGATTTCAATGGGGACAATGACATCAAAGGTTGAAGTGAAGGTGTGAACGAGTAACTTCATGTTGTAATAAATGGAGGATCAATGGTCAGACAGTTACTTCAAGAATTTAGAACTACAAATAAAACCAAGCAGCAGCCAGAACAATAGCAAGCATGCCATTCAGTTAGCCTGGTTTCCTGCTATGATTATATTGCAATTATTAGCAATGATGTAGGAGCTGCAAAACTGCCCACCCCATCATATTTCTGGCAAGGTAAGATGTTGGCTAGCCACCCAAAAGATGACCGAGTGGTACTCTGGCCAAACCTTTGTACATGAATAATATTGCATCAGTGCAGTAAGGCTGACAGTACTTAGCTAACCACACGAAAATCCAACTCTGAATCAAGGTTGGAGCTGACAATGATATTAAAAATTTTTTTTTTTAAGCCGTTGAAATTTTCTGGGTTTTTAAAAGTGAGCATATTGACAAATTTTCTTCCAGCTGAGAGATTTCTACCTTTAACCAACCTGATTTTGAAAATTAAGCACTCACAAATCTGTGAATTTTGGCCAACACTATCATTCAATTCCTAGTAAAGCCTCCTGCAACTTTTTCAATCTGACCTGATGATCCTTCTTTATTCTAATCTTGTTGAGTCTGGCCCATCTCTTTTCTCTACAGATTAGCTCATCAGACATTGTAATGTCTGAGCACCATAGGCTACAAATTTCAGATTGATTTTGTTAGCAAGTTGCTTCTCACCATTTAGAGTGACCTCTGCAGGTTCCCTGCACCAGCCCCAGTCATGTTAGCTGTAGCCTAAAGCAACTCTATCTTCCCAACTCACTCATGGCTCTCTGTCATTTCATTAACTGGAACCTAAATGCAGGAGACCCTGAAGACTCTAAAAACCTGCCAGATTACAACTCAACTAAATTAAATTAAAACTAGAATTTGGGTTCTATTAGTCATTTAGTAAGGTTATCACATTGTGCCAGTTTAATTGTTTTGAAATCATTTCATGCAGGCAAAACCTACAAGAGAGCATTTCTTTTTTTGCAAGTATCAATGTTCATTGTTTTTTTCCTTCCACAAACTAATGAAATATATTTCAAGTCATTAAAGGTAAAATAGACAAAGCACATGTGTCTAATCCTCTGAGCAGTCCTACAGATTTCCTGACATATAACCACAGAAAATAATTTTTTATAAACATGCAGATTAAGTATGAACTCTCATCTTCAACTACAATTTAGGGTGTACTTAACCAGGAAATTTGTGAACACAAGTAAAAGCCAGATGGACTCATTGCAACATAAAGATATAGACACCTGCAACAGTTTTCATAAAGCACAACACTGTCTGAAGGCAACCTTCACTGGAATCTTCTTTCCATTTGCATCAAGTTTGCAGTTTTTCAATTTAAAGCTGCAGTATTACTGTGCTTTAACATAAAATCTAATTTTATAAACCTCTAAGGCCATCTTCCTTAAACAAGGATGCCTGAAAAGGTTGCATTGCTCAAATCGGGCGCAAGCCTTATTGGACACCCAACTATTTGGAGTGCTTAGCAGCAATTATAAATAGAGCAGACAGAACCATGCAATCGTGACTGACATTACAACCAAATGTCTCAAAAAGACTTTAGGACATTTTGTGGTCACATTGTTTTTTGAATTACTGCTTTAAAAATCAAGAGATTTTAGGTTGCTTAATTTTTAGCTCAAAAGAAAATTTGGTCAGTGCAAAAAAACTTGAAACCACTGAACTTGTATTCATCTACTTAGAAATGCTGCTATTACTTTTAAACTGTCAAAATGTATTTAGATGCGGTCCATGTACTTGAAAAAGCTTTGTAAACATTTTACACAGGCGTTAGTATGTAAAATTGGATGCCATAGAGCTTTTGCCATTTTTAAATACAATTTGTTCATGTCACAAGATAACAGAGCTTTAATTTAATAATGAAAACATAAAACCATCACGTGATAACTTAAAAATCTTATGAGTTCAATTCCAATACCACAGTCAATTTTGGTTTGACATATGCTGAAGCATCTTGAAATATATTTTGATTTATGTACAATTTAAATAATATTCTTTAGAGTTGGCATGATTATCTTCTGTACAAGAGATATCTAACATAGTATTATCCTAACCCTCATTTTGACAATGTCTGAATAGCAGGGATTCCATCACCAGGAGACTGTGCTACAGAGCTGTATCATAGACCTCCTGTTGGATAAGTCTATTGTCTCTCTCGGATTGAGCTTCTGAAACAGGATCCTGATGCTGTTTCATTTGCTCTTTCACTTCCTCTTCCAGGTCTGGTGGCACAATTAATTGGTCCTCTGGGTCTGGCTGTGCAGGTGCTGCAAAATATCCACATTTTTTCTTTGGTGCCTCTGTAGCCACTTCAATAATATTGTGGCTTTTTTCAAGAGGGACCACAGATCCATTTGAAAATTTCTTACCCTGTAAGTTTGATGCAGACGAGGACTTCTTCAGATCAGTTCCTTCCTTGTTAATTGTTGACAATGACCCACTGTTCATACCATTTTGTCTCTGTACTTTTAAATAGGTTCCTGTACTGTCATCCTCAGACATGCTAACAAACAATCCCTCATCACAAACTTGTGAAACAGCGGAGCTCCCTGGAACTTTGAACTGGAAACAATGAATGTCTACCTCTACTTCCAGTTTGCTGCCATTAGAGATTACTCCTTCTACTGGTTGGTCATCATCACTATCAAGGCCATTATCTGAGTGGTTGCTGGAGAATGTTGCACTGGAAAGTTGCCGCTGGAAAACACTAGTGGAAGAGCTTGGATGGAGGCTGCAGCGGCGTTCGGAGCGAGGGACTGTACCAGCCTCTAGGCTTGTGGCTGGCTGCTCATCTGATGCTGTAGATCCCACTTCACTGCTCACTTCAGAAGCAGACATCTCACTGTTAAATTCAGATGCTATACCACTACTAGATGATGGGGTGGCAGAATAGTGAGCACTATCTTTTACTATCATGCTAACAGGGGCAAATACACCTGGACTAGGTAAGGGAACACCATTTACCTCACATGTACAGTTGTCTTCCCCAATATTTAAATACACTACAACAACCCCAACATTGTCATGGCAACCATAGCTCTGGGTAAGCGTGCACAGTTTCTTAGCAGCAGCCAAAGGATCAGGAATATTCCGAACAGCTTCAATTGCCTCAGCATAGGACAAATTTTCCCAGAGTGTCTTGTTGCCCAAGATAAGGAATTCGTCCTGAGCAGTAAGTGATATAGTGTGAACATGGGGTCTTGGAAGGACCCATGGGAAGAGGTAAGTGCAGCCCAACAGACGTGTACAACAGGTAACACCATTTACTTTATTATCCTAAGGAAAATAAACAAATATACCCATGTTACTGAATTTTTACTGGTACTAAAATAAGATAACAAAATATACCACACAATTCATCAGATATTAAGAACTGGAAGACTGTTTTGGCATTATATAATACAACAGTTGGATAGAAGCATTAAGTTATGCTGTACAGATTCTAAGATTAACAAATGCATATTTGCATCAGTTGTCACAGGCAAAAATAAATAAACTAAATTCTGGAGCCTACCTCAGTTATAATGGCTTTTTGTTGTTTCACTCTTTCCAGTTCTTCAACACATTGTTCAAGACTAAACACTTTTGAAAGTGTCAGTGGCTGCCCATCTCTGCATAACACCACTTGGCTATTGCCCACATTAGCCACCGTGAGAGTGAAATAACTGCTATGGTCACTGGGATCACGGCGAATGTGACACAATACAGCTGAAGAACCCAACTTCTGCCCCACCATTCCAAGTTTTCTTAAAAAGAAAGTAAAGTGAATAAAACTGTTACTAAGAGAATAGCACTAATGTCTGTATTCGTACTTCCATCTTAAAATGAAATGATTTGAATGTATCTTTGGGTTCAATAATGTATTGTTTATTGAATACGAGATACAATATCATAATTAGGAAAATGTATTTTTAAACAAAGGGTGGCATGGTGGCACAGTGGTTAGCACTGCTGCCTCATGCTGCTGAGGGCCCGAGTTCAATCCCGGCCACTGGTCACTGTGTGGAGTTTGCACATTTATCTAGCGTTTGCGTGGGTCTCACCCCCACAACCCAAAGATTTACAGAGTTGTTGGATTGGCCACACTAAATTGCCCCTTAATTGGAAAAAAAGAATTGGGTATTTTAAATTTAAAAAAAGTTTTCTAAACACAAATCAATTTGGAATCATCTTTAAATTAGATCAATAAAGAAATAATGAGACATGGGGCAAAATTCTCCGGTATCGGCGCGATGTCCGCTGACTGGCGTCCAAAACGGCGCAAATCAGTCGGGCATCGCGCCGCCCCAAAGGTGCGGAATGCTCCGCATCTTTGGGGGCCAAGCCCCAATCTTAAGGGGCTAGACCGGCGCCGGACGAATTTCCGCCCCGCCAGCTGGCGGAAAAGGCCTTTGGTGCCCCGCCAGCTGGCGCGGAAATGACATCTCCAGGCGGCGCATGCGTGGAAGCGTTAGCGGCCGCTGACGGCATTCCCGCGCATGCGCAGTGGAGGGAGTCTCTTCCGCCTCCGCCATGGTGGAGACCGTGGCGAAGGCGGAAGGGAAAGAGTGCCCCCACGGCACAGGCCCGCCCGCGGATCGGTGGGCCCCGATTGCGGGCCAGGCCACCGTGGGGGCACCCCCGGGGCCAGATCGCCCCGCGCCCCCCCCCCAGGACCCCGGAGCCTTGTCCCGCCGATAAGGTAGGTGGTTTAATCTACGCCAGCGGGGCAGGCATTTTAGCGGCGGGACTTCGGCCCATTCGGGCCGGAGAATCGCCGAGGGGGGGGGGGCGCCAACCGGCGCGGCACGATTCCCGCCCCCGCCGAATATCCGGTGCCGGAGAATTCGGCAACCGGCAGGGGCGGGATTCACGACAGCCCACAGAGATTCTCCGACCCGGCGGGGGGGTCGGAGAATCTCGCTCCAGATCTCTGAAAGGTTGATAAACAGCAATAATATTTGACAGCATCTTTCAAATAGCTAAACTGATTTAAAGTTAGTGTCAATTTTAAGTACACCAGTAAGGTATACCGGAGTATCAAAAGAGGTAGGGGACATTAACAAGAGATGCATAATAATTGAAAGATCAATACACCCTTTTGCTGATTTCTATTGCCAGTTTTACTCACCCTGAAAGCTCTCGACATCCATTTATTACCTCCACACAGAAAAAAAGAGGAAGGGTCATTGCCAGGATATAGCTTCCCAGTGATAAGTTCCAGAATAGCATAATCACAGCCTGCATCAAGGAGCAAGTTTCTTGCCTACCACCGTCACCTGGTAAAATGGTGCTCAGAGTGAAGGAAGAGGAATCTGCTATCTGGTTTCAAATTATGCTTCAAAAAATATATCAAGTGGATTTTCATCTTCGAGGTGAGTAGCAGGAGTTGGGTAAATTCTCGGTTTTGCCCACCTCAGCGTAAGTGCTTGCAAAGATGGGATCTTCATTGTTTTGGGGGGTAAGCTGTAGTCAGGCCAGCCAGTTCTAGAAAGAGGTCTGAGGCAGCCAGAGGGTGCCCAGGTAGACTATTTAAAAGGCCCATCTCAGTCCTGTGGGATTTCTTCCCAGTTAAAATGAAAAGGCCCCCTAGTCCTCACATCTGCCCCATGCCTCATTACGCATTCATGGCCTGAGAGCCCAGTGAAAATATTGCATGACTAACAGCTCTGGGTCTTGGTTGTCAATTGCAATGTGTACTTACACAAGGTTTAAGTGGTCTCAAATGTTTGCAGTTTCTGCTGTTGATATTTTAAAGGATCTGGATGATTTACACTTTTAATTCCCTTAGTAAAAGGATGTGTTTTGACAGTGTAAAATTATGAATGAACTACTTTTTTAAAAGTATTTTTTAAACATCCTATTGTCATTGGTTGTGTACAATTTATAATGAGTCAACGAGCAAGGAAGTACCACAGCTTGGCATATGGGGCATCAGGTTGGGTGGAGGAGCATTGGTGGCTTGGGGACACTTAACTTTCAAAAGGTTTCCTTATGCAGACTACAATTCACAACACCTCTTCAGATCCATGAACCACAATTTGTTAAATAGCTGGCACACTCCATGAAAATTGTGGAGGAGTAGGACATACATGACTATCTCCGCAAAGGAGTGAGCCAGATCGGCATTGCAGAGTGCAGACTCCCGGCCTGAACCAGCCCACACCCTTAAAGGCCCTGGTGAAAATCAGAAAATCTAGGCATGCAGTTGTTTGTGAAGACTATGTGTGCCTTTCGCATCTTGAAACTTCGCCATTTAGATATATAGAACAGTTGGAAACTGGTTTCGTAAACTGCAACTGCAGCTTTCTCACCTGTGAGAGACAAGGAATGTGTGGGTCATGTAGACATTGTCCACATTGGATTGCTGTAATTCTTCTGCCAACACGTCACCCACAGTGCACTGCAGCAAACGAGGGATTTCCATATTTCTGTCTCCATCAAACACTCCATACAACGCTTCCAAATTATCTCCAAAGCTATCTAGGGCAAGAACTGAAAGACAGAGTCTGGGAAATACAAAATATATGTTTATGAGTGAACAGGAATTTAGTACCAATCCAGGAAGAGACAGTGAAAAGCCAGCACTTTTTACATGCTGAGAAATTGCAACATTATATGCTACACATTGCAACATAACTGTGGTTTGATATTATCTTGAAATGGTCATTTCTCTCAAAGATACTCTGACTTTGATTTGATTTAACCAAGCTCTACTCAATTAAAATAACAAAGCACATTTACAAAGAATCTCAGAATATGCAGCACAGAGATGGACCAACAGGCCCAAATAGTCGGTGGTGTTTATACTCATATGGGTGTTCTACTAATCCATTTACTTCAACTATCCATCATCAACCCTTTCTGTACTTCAAATAACTCAAATCAATTTAGTCAAATATGATATGGCTTTATCAAATCCAAGCTAGCTACTGTTATTAGTCCTTGCTTCGCCAAGTGAGATTTAATTTAGTTCCTAACAATGATATTTTTAAAATAGGAGTGTAACATTTGTAATTGTTCTTTTCAAGAAGTGGAACATTTGATTTACCAAGTCCCACAGATAGGTAAAACAGTAGCAGGGTAGAGTAATATTTTCTGTCTGTAAAGAATGGAAGATAAAGACTCTGTTGAGTCAGAGTTTCTTTTTTAAAAGTTCCGCTGCTGAGAACTATATACAGCAAAAATTGAATTTGAATACATCATAAAAAAACAAAGTTAATTTAGCAGTGCATTTTTAAAAGTTTCAACAAAAACTGTTTAAACTCTTTTTGATTTAGTGACAAAATAGATTCTGTTTTGACTTCACTTGCGCAAGGGTTGGATGCAAAACAAATCTTAAACAATGCCATTTCAAAATCTGACCCTAAAGAAGAGTAACCTATTCAAAATTTATAACTATAGGGGAAAAGTGCTTTAGAATCCATAGAAACCCTACAATGTAGAAAGAGGCCATTCGGCCCAGAGTCTGCACCTACCTTCTGAAAGAGCACCCTGCCTGGGCCCACCCCCCACCCTATCCTTGTAAACCTGCGATTGATCATGGCTACTCCACCTACCCTGCACATCTTTGGGTAGTGGGGGGTGAAACCCACACAAATACGGGGAGAATGTGCAAAGCCCACACAAACAGTGAACCCCGCGGGGCCAGGATGGAACCCGGTCCTCAGCGCTGTGATGCAGCAGTGCTAACCACTGCACCACCGTGCCGCCCCCGATATTTGTGTTAGCATGACTTTATTACTAGATATAACTATGCTTTTTTTTCCCTTTTAATGTTTGATGTACCCAGAAAAGAGCTGCATTTAGATTGCAGAGGACCAGTTACATTCTGCAATATGGTATACCTGACATGGTATAATAGATGCCTGTTTTTACCATCATTTAAAAGTTTTTACTGAGGGTGGCATGGTGGCACAGTGGTTAGCACTGCTGCCTCACAGCACCGACGACCCGAGTCCGATCCTGACCCCAGGTCACTGTCCGTGTGGAGTTTGCACATTTTCCCCGTGTCTGCGTGGGTCTCACCCCCACAAGTCAAAGATGTGCAGGGTAGGTGGATTGGCCGCGATAAAATTGTGCCCTAATTGGAAATTTTAAAAAAAAGTTTATACTGATAAAATTAGCTTCACCAAATGAATACGAACAAAAAAATGGCACAATTAATGTTACAAGAAAGAGGAGGCCTTAGGTAAAATGTCTTCAAATGTTGACTGTTGGGAGCATGGAATGCTTTTCCACATGGAATGGTTAATGCAGAGGCCATTGTAATTTTTAGATGAAAAATTAATATGCACGGTAGCATAGTGGATAGCACAATTGCTTCACAGCTCCAGGGTCCCAGGTTCGATTCCCGGCTTGGGTCACTGTCTGTGCGGAGTCTGCACGTCCTCCCCGTGTGTGCGTGGGTTTCCTCCGGGTGCTCCGGTTTCCTCCCACAGTCCAAAGATGTGCAGGTTAGGTGGATTGGCCATGTTAAATTGTCCTTAGTGTCCAAAATTGCCCTTAGTGTTGGGTGGGGTTACTGGGTTATGGGGATAGAGTGGAGGTGTGGGCTTGGGTAGGGTGCTCTTTCCAAGAGCCGGTGCAGACTCGATGGGCCGAATGGCCTCCTTCTGCACTGTAAATTCTATGAAATCTATGAAAAATGGGAAAAGTGAGAGACAGTAGGATCAATTTTCGATTACTGTAGCAAAATGAGGCACAGATATTTTGGGACAAAGTTTATTTGTAATGTAAACTTCAGTGGCTCTGAAGTCATTACTTTTTAAATTAACATGTGTTTGCTTTTAGATCATAGTTCAGGGGCGAAATTCTCCCGAAACGGCGCGATGTCCGCCGACTGGCGCCCAAAACGGCGTCAATCAGACGGGCATCGCGCCACCCCAAAGGTGCGGAATGCTCCGCATCTTTGGGGGCTGAGCCCCAACATTGAGGGGCTAGGCCGGCGCCGGAGGAATTTCCGCCCCGCCAGCTGGCGGAAACGGCCTTTCTTGCCCCGCCAGCTGGCGTGGAAATGAGATCTCGGGGCGGCGCATGCGCGGGAGCGTCAGCGGCCGCTGACAGTTTCCCACGCATGCGCAGTGGAGGGAGTCTCTTCCACCTCCGCCATGGTGGAGACCGTGGCGGAGGCGGAAGGGAAAGAGTGCCCCCACGGCACAGGCCCGCTCGCGGATCGGTGGGCCCCGATCGCGGGCCAGGCCACCTTGGGGGCACCCCACGGGGCCAGACCGCCCCGCGCCCCCCCCAGGACCCCGGAGCCCGCCCGCGCCGCCTTTTCCCGCCGTTCAAAAGGTGCTTTAATCATCGCCGGCGGGACAGGCAATTTATCGGTGGGACTTCGGCCCATCCGGGCCGGAGAATCGAGCCAACCGGCGCGGCCCGATTCCCGCCCCCGCCAAATATCCGGTGCCGGAGACTTCGGCAACCGGCGGGGGCGGGATTCACAGCAGCCCCCAGCGATTCTCCAACCCGGCGGGGTGGTCGGAGAATGACGCCCCAGATGTCAAAGAGTTCTTGATTTTGCTGCTGTCAGAACCAATGCACCATGCAGTAAACAACCAGGCCACGGAGTCTTGAAGGGATTGCACAGTGCAACAAAGAGAAAGTAGAGGGAACATTAGTTAGAACATTTTAATGTATTCTGACAGTAGCCCCAGTGACATGTTTTTCCCCACAATTCAGAGTCCCCATTCCCCAATCTGTCACAATAGGAGTATTATAAATAATTTATAGTCTTGTTGCAAAATCTACAGCTAGCAATTCTCAATGCACAATGAGTTAACAAGGTGACCGTGACACACTGGCATGTGATACAAGTGCCTCACCATTGTAACCTTTGCGATTCAGTAAACAAGTACTAGTTACAACTTGCATGTGCATTGTACCTTTAATGTAATTAGAAGTTGCAAAGCACTCTGCAAAGCAGAGAACAGTTAGAGCAATGGCATAATTAGGGTGGGTGAATGTGCAGTCAAAATTGTACATTTTAAAGAGGGTTTGAAAGAGACAGATGGAAGTAGCACGATTAAGGGGTTTAGGCAGGGATTTATGACTAACGGTTCCGTCACCAAGCAAAGCATCTCGGAGTTTGTAGAGGCTTGATGATCTGACAATACAAAATTGGTGAAGTAGAGCCAACTGGGTGTCATCAATACACATACAGAAACTGACCCTATACCACAGATAACGTCTCCAGGAGCCTGCACATAAACAAATGAAAGACAAAGGATAAGGGAATTGGAGAACTTCAGAGCTTATCAATGCAAATGGTTAGCTCCATAGTTATATATAACATTGGAAACAAGTAGAAGCAGTTCCTTGTATGGGGAGAAGATGGAAAATTTAACCAAATCAAATGTCATGTAAATTTGATGATAAAGAGGGATTAAAATTTGCTGTGTGTCATTGGGAAAATGAACAAATTAACCCACAATATTTAGCTCACCAATGCAAATAGTAACCAGGCTCAATGCTACTTTACTTGTTTCTGTGTCCTGCCATTTCAGAATAGCCATGACTCCAGAATGTCGGAGCTCCTGTTGGATCACTAGTCGGTGCAGTAGACTTCTGATCAATTTTCAGGGTAGTGATATGGCTGTAATGAAAGAAAACAAACAGAATACATAATTTTATTTTGATTTTCAACATTTTCCCTTGTAATATCAGATTCATGCAATGTTTTTGTATCTGGGAGAGCAGTTCAGTACAACTTTTATTTCCCCAATTTGCAGTGCTGGTGCGACCTATGATATAGCCAAAGGCATGGTATGTTTCATTCCAAATTAATAAACTGGCCACCAAGCACATACATGACAATGACGTTTCTCAACAAAAATCTTCTCACTTCAAGAATGAAAAGGAAAATTCTTCAGTGCTACTCTATTTTAATGCACAAGTCTTCTGGTACTTCTATTTTAACTCGAAAAAGAAATCTCAATTTGTCTTTAAACAGATTTAAGGAACATAACTTCCAAGAGAACAGAGAAAGGTAATAAAAGTTGTGACCAAAGCAATTAAAAATATACAGGCAAGAGAAGACAACGAATAAAAGCAAGGTCGACATCTTTAGTCAGATGCCCATTAAGGATTGTGCAGTTATCGAAGGATCCATCAAGCCCATTCTGGGTGGACTCAAGTGTGGCAGGAGTTTTAGAATCCATAGAATCCCTACAATGCAGAAAGAGGCCATTCGGCCCATCGAGTCTGCACTGACCCTCTGAAAGAACACCCTGCCTAGGCCCACTCCCCCACCCAATCCCTGTAAACCTGCACATTTATCATGGCTAATCCACCTAACCTGTACATCTTTGGACACTAAGGGGCAATTTAGCATGGTCATCCTTGGACTGTGCAGAAGAAATCCACGCAGACGTGGGGAGGATATGCAAACTCTACACCGACAGTCACCCAAGGTCGGAATCGAAACCCAGGTCCCCTTTTATATCTACTTTGTATCAATGTTCACTACTGAAGAACATGAATAATACAACATTGGACTCTTGGTTATTTAATTAATCCTGCCTTTTCCTCTATCACGATCTCTCCCTTTTGTTTTCCCTCTGTGCCCTTTCTCTGGTTCTGTCCTTGATTTAAAGCTTTTAATCTCTAGCATGTTCCAATGCTGTTGTAAAGTCATCAGCCTGAAATATTGGGCAGAACTTATGTTTTCAGATTGGAACTCCAACGACAGATCAAGTCCTGACCCCACAATCTGTCAGAAATAATAACCCAACAGCTTTCAAAGGAATCACAAAATTGGAAAAAAAAAAATTCTACCTGCCAGACTGCCATTGTGTAGGGGGAACCGCTCCACAGGGCAGCACAGTGGTTATCACTGTTGCCTCACAACGCCAAGGACCCAGGTTCAATTGCAACCTTGGGCAAGTGTCTGCCTGAATTTTGCACATTCTCCCCGTGTCTATGCGTTTCCTCTGCGTGCTCCGGTTTCCTCCCATAGTCCAAAGATGTGCAGGTTAGGTGAATTGGCTAGGCTAAAATTGCCCCTTAGTGTGTCCAAAGATGTGGTTAAGTGGGGTTACAGGGAAAGGGCAGGGGAGTGAGCCTAGGTAGGGTGCTCTTTCGGAGGATCGATGCACACTCGATGGGACAAATGGCCTCCTTCTGCACTGGTTCTAATTAATGGCGAAAGTGCAGCTCACGTTTTAATTAAGCATGGCCTCCATCATTTGGGGAGCAGAAGCTTGTCAATGCAGACAAAGGAAAAGGAGGTCATGTTGTCATGATGGTATTCTCAGGACTTACAAACTTTTAAAAAACAAATATTTTCCCAGCTTCCAGACTTCCATTGTATAGGGAGAACCCTTCCAGAGTGTGGGCTGTAGTCACTGCTCTGCTGGAGGACGGGATTAAAATGAGCGGCTAGTTTCATTTTTGGCCAGTGCACGATGGATTGAATGGCGTCTTTCTACACAGTATCCTTTTTATGGTTCTAGTTGACTGCATAATTGCCTTGATTGGCTACCCAATGCTTGCAGGCGAGTAGTCGCTTTGCTCTGGACCAAGCCTGTTTGAAAATGGTTCAAAAGCGGAACAGCGCCAGCAAACCACTACTTCGGTCAGTGACAGGAAATTTCAGGTCTGCCTGACTCTGAAAGTTCAGCCCATTAAGTCAGTTTCACTCTTTACAGATGCTATCTGGCCTGTTGCAGGTTTTTCAGCATTTTTAAACAATTATTGTAACTTGTATTGACACTATTTTTGAACAGGTGGATATCTACCTGAATATCTCCAGAATCTTGTGGTCCAGGACCAGGTTTGTGTTGCCAGCCAAGTCCAGCTCCTGCAGGGTGGCTGGTAGGGTCTCAGGCATCAAGATCTCTGCAAGTTCATTACAGCTAAGGTCGACTAGCTAAAACAGAACAAGGACAATGAGTGATAACACTGGTACCAGCTGTGAGTGAATAATAATGTTTGTTTAATCACTTATCAACTGAGCAAGAGATTGAACGACCAATAGATAAGCTGCACGGTTATTCCTTGCAATTTTAAGTCAAAGTATCCACAGATAAAGCAAAGATAACCAAATCCAACTAGATAAGGAACATTGACTGTTTGTGAGTGAATAATGTTTGTTTAATCACTTAGCAACTGAGCAAGAGATTGACTGACCCCAATAGATAAGTTCCATGGTTATTCCATACAGTTTTAAGTCAATCTATCCACATAAAAAAACGATAACAAAATCCAATTAAATAAGGAATATTGACTGGGAACCCAGTATATACTTTTGAGCTCCAGGTTTCACTGCAGTCGCTGCTTGCTGCAATCTAACTACTTCAAAACTCAAAAATGAGATGTGCAATGTTTGGTTTAAAATTTTCATTATGAGCCAAATTAGATGACAATGTAGATGCAAAGTGTATAGTATGAGATTAAAAGCACAGGCGTATTATGATTTACAGTGATCCATTGGCCACAGAGTTCTCTGCTTAAGATCCACAGTGTGCCAGGCCGGCGTTCAATTTTGATTAATGACCAGATTTTACAGCCCTGCAACCAAATGAAAATCTACATATCTGAAGTTATTTAAAATTGCAATTCCCAATTCAATTCTACTTGCATCACATGTTGCATAAGGAAACATGGCAACTTAGATGAATTACACACAAGGAACAATAGCTAGAATGAGGAAATCAAAAGTGTTTTAGGATACATTAGCAGCAATTTATTAAAGGCATTTGCTACGGTACCATGTGCAAATCATACCAGATCTACCATTAGACAGCATTATATGCGTGAAGAAATGGGAGCTGAAATTCTCCAGCCTGTTCCCGCCGGCAACGTACTCCGCCCGCAGGTTTCCCAGCAGCGAGGGGTGGCTTCAATGGGAAATTCCATTGACAAGCGGTGGGAGTAGAAAATCCCGCTGCTAGCGAAGGGCATGCCGCCAAGAAACACGTGACTGGGGGGCTGGAGAATTCAGCCCGTGATAAAGATTATGCAGCGCAAGCATAAACGGTAAATAGGAGATATTATTGGTGGCTTCGAATTAAAATATATTCTTTTGTTTGGGAAAATAAGCAGTGCTGGGGGAATACAACAAACATAAAATAAAGACCACATTTTGCACCTTAATTTCAGGTAAGTGAAGAATCTCTGGAAAGACGGAAATACTGTTGGAGTGAACGATGAGCGTGTGCAATCGTTTGCAGTTGGTGATGGTGGTAGGAACAGTCTTTAGTTTGTTTCCACTTAGATTAAGCTCCTCTAGTAGCTCTAGCTTTGACAGCTTACTGAAGGAAAAGAGTAAAACAATGAGCATACCAGAGAGATAGAATTCAATAACACCACTGAAGCAAATATGCGAAATCCGAACATTACTTTGTACAGGAAATTAGAAAATTGTCCTTTCACATCTGATACCTTACTCTGAATCCAACACAGACCAATGAATGAACATCTCCTCTCTCTGAAGGTCCATGTGTGAAACTATGTGGATGTCTTTAAGTGATGACTTTGGATAGTCTTGCCCAATTGTTAGTTAGATCCAGTCCTTGTCAAATTTTGTTGAATTATAGGTAGTTTCTGCTAAGTCAGCAAACTCTATCACAAAGAATGTAGAGTATTGATGCAGCATTGAAAGTGCTGTACTCTGTACCTGAACACATAATTACTAATCTCAGATTTTCCATTACAATAATATGTATCCGGATATATGAAACAACATTTACAGATACAATACAGGTGGTACAGTGGCGCAGTGGTTAAGCACTGCTGCCTCACAGTGCCAGGGACCGGGTTCGATTCCCACCTTTGGTAACTGTCAGCGTGGAGTTTGCATTTGCACACCGTATCTGTGCGGGTCCCCCCCCCCCCCCCCCCCCCCCCCCCCCCCCCCCCCCCCCAGTCAAAAGATGTTCAGGTTAGGTGGATTGGACATGCTAAATTGCCCTTGGGGTGAGGTTACAGGGTGGGGAATAGGGCCCGGGTAGGGTGGTATTTCACAGGGTCGGTACAGACTTGATGGGCCGAATGGCCACTTTCTGTACTGTAGGGATTCTATGTTCTTGTTCTAATGAAAATAATTTAACGTAGTTCTAGTTTTAACTAAACCAAGGAAAAAAGTTAATTTTATTTGCCAAAGGAAAAGTAATTCCCCATTGTGTTTAAGAGTCCAATAAACTTCCCGGTGGGGGTGGGGGGTGTTGTTGATTATATTATTGTATTTGTGTTGAAATTTGATGTTTAAAATTGTTAAAATTTTAAATGCCTCAGTAAAATATTTTCTTTTAAAAAAAAAAAAGAGTCCAATAAACAGAGGGTAAGACAGCTAAGCCAGAAACTGGCTTCAATATTAGATAAAATTACACAGAATTTACACGTCAAAAACAGGCCTTTCAGCTCAACCATTCTCTACCAAATTTATGCTCCACTCAAGCCTCCTCCGAACCCCTCATATCTGCATATTCTCCTATCCTTTTTTCTCATTAAAAACATTAATTCACGGGACACGGGCGGTGTTGGCTAGGCCAGCATTTATTGCCCATTGCTAACTGACCTTGAGAAGGTGGTGGCGAGTTGCCTTCTTGATCCACTGTAGTCCTTATGTGCTCATCTAGCTTCCCCTTAATATCCACAGTTTCTGGGAGGAATCGCTTGACAGCAAAATAGCTTTCTTAAATAGACTTACAACAGCCAGTTTTGAATAATTAATCATTGAGCTACAACACTTTTAATTTTAAATGACTGCTCAACTCCCCCAAATTATCCTTTATTGTTGGCTAACTTTCAAAACATAGGTAATTTTAGTTGAATTGTTACTGATTTGCTAGACAAAAAGAAATGGTGTTTTACCTGGCTGGAAATGACTGAAGCTGGTTGTAAGCCATATGAAGGACCCGAAGACGTGGGTGTCCAGTCAGCACTGGAACACACTTATCAGTCAGGTTATTCCCTGTTAAATAAAGCTCTTGCAAAACACTGAGGCTGTCTTCAGTATCACTGTTGGGAGGCAGTGATTCCAGATTGTTTGCAGATACATTTAGACATCGCAAGCTAAAAATAAACAAAAATAACATTTTCAATAAACTGGAGCGTTGCTTAACTTTGCCTTCTCAAAAAAGCTTTATTCCTGGTTGTGGGCATTACTGGCAAGGCCTGCATTTATTGCCCATTCCTAGTAGTCCTCAAGGAAGTGGCAGTGACCTTCTTTATGACCACTGCAGACCACAATGTTGTTAGATCAGGATTTCCAAAAATTTGATCCAGCGGGAATTGAGGAATGGCAGCATAAGCCCAGGTGAGGATTGAGGGAGACTTGGAGGTGAATTTGGAAGTGATGGTGTTCCCATATACCTGCTGCCTTTTTCCTTCTGGGGGTGGAGTACATGGATTTGGGAGGTGTTCTTAAGAAACCTTAATAAGTCTCTGCAGAATAGAACACACTATGTTAATGGGTAGAGGAAGTGGATTTTTAGGTAGTAGATGAAGCACCAATCAAACTGACTGCTTTGTCCTGTTTGATGTAAAGCTTCTTGCAGATTGTTGCAGTTGCACCTATTCAGGAAATTGGAGAGTATTCTATTACATTTCTGTTTTATGCCTTGGAGGAGCCAGGTGATGAGCCACTAGCTGTAGAAGTATCCAGTTTCTGATCTGCTACGTGTAGCCACTACATTTACTCGACTGGTCCAGTTGAGTTTCTGATCAATGGCGTCTCTCAAGTTGTTGACGATGATGGGGAACTTAGCCGTTTAGTGCCTTTGAATGTGACCGTTTCTTACTGGAGATGGTTGGTGCCCGTCACTTAAAGTATGATGAATGCTAACAGTCCAAGTCTCAGTGTTGTTCAAGTATGCTTCATGATGAGAAATTGTGCATCATGCTAAACACTGAAATGGTGGAAGGATGATCATGAAGGTCCTGGGACACTGCTTTGAGGAATTCCTGCAGCGGTGCCCTAGACACAAGATGATTGGCCTTCAACAACCACCTTACATTTCATGTTTATTTCAAATTAGTTAAAAATCAGAAGAACATACCTATAATATTTGGTCAGTTTGCACCAATTTATCACAAAATTCAGTGAAAATTTGTTACAATATTAAATAATGTTTGGCATAATATGTTGAGGGTAGGGATAAGTGATCATCGTTAAAATAATACAAGTAGCATAGAGGTTTTATAATCAAACTGCTGAAAAAACAGGGAGTGTGCATTAGAATGTTTTACAAATCAAATTTTAGATACATCGATCATGTACTTATTAAACATACAGCATTTTCATTAGCTTCCAGTGTAACAGAAATTGATCTTCCTGCCCAGAAAATTTCAGTTCACTATTACTTTTTGTCAAATCAAAGAATTGGAAAAGAGTCTGCCTGTCACTGCATGATGATACACACAGCACCAAAATAATTGGCTGAACAAAGGGCAGCACGGTGGCGCTGTGGGTTAGCCCTGCTGCCTCACGGCGCCGAGGACCCAGGTTCGATCCCGGTTCTGGGTCACTGTCCGTGTGGAGTTTGCACATTCTCCCTGTGCTTGCGTGGGTTTCGCCCCCACAATCCAAAGATGTGCAGGCTAGGTGGATTGCCATGCTAAATTACCCCTGAATTGGAAAAAATGAATTGGGTATTCTAAAATAAAAAATATATATAATTGGCTGAACACAGTAAAAAAAAAATTTTTTAATCATTCTACGGTACAAATGTTGATATTAAGACATGAAACTTCTAAACATTCACTTCTATGACTTACGCTATTATCTGCCTGGGAGAACACTGCAGAACGTACATAAAACAGTAAGCTTTCGATTTACGGTGAGATTTATTTACATTTGATTACCTTCCCAGTCTTAGTAAGCAATATGTCTCCTCTGATAAAGAGAACAGATAGGTGACCTGCTTATAGCAAACTACAGGAAGGATTGAGAATGATCCAACAACATCATCTCCCTTCAAAATTCCCCTCTAATCCTTGATGAAGGATTCCAGAAGTGGTGAAACATGTAGAACAGTTTTGAGTCACTGGAGACAGCTTTAGGGGTGGAGAAATATTGATATAATACTGTTTATGTTTCCATTTGCGCAAGCAACACAAGTCTGTTTCAGCCCATCAGCCACTGAAATTACCTCTGGACTTGACTATTCCTTAAAACCTACCTCTGACCAAGCTCTGAGCTTGCAGCACTGTTCTCAGATCCAACCCTAACATTGCCATGCCATCATTCTTTCTTCTCCCAGGTCCACAGGGTCTACTTGAGGATCGATTTCTTTGCAGGGGGGGAAATTGGTGCTTCCAGTGTAGTGAGAGCGAAATATTCTGCAATCGTAATGTCCGACCACGTTCCCCATCATGTGGATGTGAGGTTAGTGGCGTGCGAGGCCCCCATGGAGGTTGGACTAGGCCCCCCTTGCCAATAAGGTTTTTTGCGATCAGTAATCACAGGCCATAGGCAGGTATGTAACCAACAACCAGAATGGGGTGGTCTCATGAATGCAGTGATAAGAGGAGAAATTATCACATTCAAGGCGTGCAAAAACAGGGAGGAGAGGGCGGCCAGGCAACAGCTGGTCAACTCCATACTGGAGATGGACCGGTGGTACTCCACGACCCCAACCGTGGAACTGCTAGCGGAGAAGAAAACATTGCAAATGGATTTCAACCTGCTATCCACCGGGAAAGGAGCCAACCAGCTCCGCCCAGACATGGGGGACCTTTAATGAGCACGCCTGCTAGCTCACCAGTTGAGAAAGTTAATTGCTGCACCAGAAAAGATCAACAAAACCTTTGCAACCTTCAACTGAGGGCTGTAGACTTCCGGGTGCGGCGATGACCAGCTGAGTCGCACGTTTCGGCAGCTCCCGGTGTAACGGACTTTTGGCCTCTTAATAAGAGCCCCAACGGCAATTTTAACGGCTAAAAGTACTGTGCAGTGAACCAGAAGGGAATCCACCCTGGATACGGATGGAAAAAGGAGAGGAAGGTGGCCGGATTGCGGTGGATCCTTTAGGGCAGCGGCAAGGAAGGCAAGCAAAAACCAAGATGGCGTCGGAAGGTGGCAGTTTAATATGGGGCCCTGAACAACAAGAGTTTTTGAAACGCTGCGTGGAAGAACTCAAAAAGGAAATGAAGAAGGAGCTGTTGGCCCCGATATTACAGGCGATCGAAGGGCTAAAGGAGGAGCAAAAGACCCAGGGGCGGGAGCTTCGGGTCGTGAAGGCAAAGGCTGCCGAGAATGAGGACGACATACAGGGCCTGGTGGTGAAGACGGAGATGCACGAGGCACACCATAAACGATGTGTGGAAAGGCTGGAGGCGCTGGAGAACAACGCGAGGAGGAACAACCTAAGGATTCTTGGCCTTCCTGAAGGTGCAGAGGGAGCGGACGTCGGGGCATATGTGAGCACGATGCTGCACTCGTTAATGGGAGCGGAGGCCCCGGCGGGTCCGCTGGAGGTGGAGGGAGCATATCGAGTGATGGCGCGAGGTCCGAGAGCAGGAGAAATTCGTAGAGCCATAGTGGTGAGATTCCTCCGTTTTAAGGACAGAGAGATGGTCCTTAGATGGGCAAAGAAAACTCGGAGCAGTAAGTGGGAGAATGCGGTGATCCGCGTATACCAAGACTGGAGTGCGGAGGTGGCGAGAAGGAGGGCGAGCTTTAATCGGGCCAAGGCGGTGCTTCACAAAAAGAAGATAACATTCGGAATGCTGCAACCGGCAAGACTGTGGGTCACATATCAAGGGAGGCACCACTACTTTGAGACGGCGGATGAGGCGTGGACTTTTATCGTGGAAGAAAAATTGGAATGAGCGGGTTATTAAAAAAAAGAACGTTTGAAACAAAGTGGTGGGGCGAGTATGGGGAGCGAAGAAGGGGGGAAAGAGGAGTTTTATGTTATTAATCCTGCGATGTGGTAACTTTTCTCTCTTCCACAGGAGGTGGTGGGGGGAGGAAAGGAGGTGGCGGGGCCAAGGGGGAAGCGCGGGCTCGGTTCCCGCGCTATGATAATCATGGCGGGAATAGGGAAGCAGGAAGGAGGGGGCATCGCACGGAGCGAGCCGAGGTCACGGGGGGGGGGAAGCCGAGGTCGGCCAGAGTTTGCTGACTTCTGGGAGCAACATGGGGGGTGTAACTACGCTAGTGGGGGATCTAGCGGGGGGGGTGGGAGGGGGGAATTATTGGGCTGCTGCTGCTGGGGAGAGGGGGGAGCTGGTATGGGGTGGGATGGGCGGGGGGGCACCGCCTGGGGGGGGGGACACAGCTGCGTGGGAACCGGGTGAGGAGCTGGAAAAGGGGGATGGCTAATCAACAAGGGGGGGGTTAAAAAGCCCCCCAACCCGGCTGATCACGTGGAACGTGAGAGGGCTGAACGGGCCGATAAAGAGGGCACGGGTACTCGCACACCTTAAGAAACTTAAGGCAGACGTGGTTATGTTACAGGAAACGCACTTGAAACTGATAGACCAGGTGAGACTACGCAAAGGTTGGGTGGGGCAGGTGTTCCATTCGGGGCTAGATGCGAAAAACAGGGGGGTGGCTATATTAGTGGGGAAGTGGGTAATGTTTGAGGCAAAGACTATAGTGGCGGATAGCAGGGGTAGATACGTGATGGTGAGTGGCAAACTACAGGGGGAGACGGTGGTTTTGGTAAACGTATATGCCCTGAACTGGGATGATGCCAATTTTATGAGGCGTATGCTAGGACGCATCCCGGACCTAGAGGTGGGAAAGTTGGTAACGGGGGGAGATTTCAATACGGTGTTGGAACCAGGGCTGGACAGGTCGAGGTCCAGGACTGGAAGGAGGCCGGCAGCAGCCAAGGTGCTTAAAGATTTTATGGAGCAGATGGGAGGAGTAGATCCGTGGAGATTTAGCAGACCTAGGAGTAAGGAGTTTTTGTTTTTCTCCTATGTCCACAAAGTCTATTCGCGAATAGACTTTTTTGTTTTGGGAAGGGCGTTGATCCCGAAGGTGAGGGGAACGGAGTATACGGCTATAGCCATTTCGGATCACGCTCCACATTGGGTGGACTTAGAGATAGGGGAGGAAACAGAAGGGCGCCCACCCTGGAGAATGGACATGGGACTAATGGCAGATGAGGGGGTGTGTCTAAGGGTGAGGGGTTGCATTGAAAAGTACTTGGAACTCAATGACAATGGGGAGGTCCAGGTGGGAGTGGTCTGGGAGGCGCTGAAGGCAGTGGTTAGAGGGGAGCTGATATCAATAAGGGCACATAAAGGAAAGCAGGAGAGTAGGGAACGGGAGCGGTTGCTGCAAGACCTTCTGAGGGTGGACAGGCAATATGCGGAGGCACCGGAGGAGGGACTGTACAGGGAAAGCCAAAGGCTACACGTAGAATTTGACTTGTTGACAACGGGTACTGCAGAGGCACAGTGGAGGAAGGCACAGGGTGTACAGTACGAATATGGGGAGAAGGCGAGCAGGTTGCTGGCCCACCAATTGAGGAAAAGGGGAGCAGCGAGGGAAATAGGGGGAGTGAAGGATGAGGAAGGAGAGATGGAGTGGGGAGCGGAGAGAGTGAATGGAGTGTTCAAGGCATTTTATAAAAAATTATACGAAGCTCAACCCCCGGATGGGAGGGAGAGAATGATGGGCTTTCTGGACTGGCTGGAATTTCCCAAGGTGGAGGAGCAGGAAAGGGTGGGACTGGGAGCACAGATTGAAATAGAGGAAGTAGTGAAAGGAATTAGGAGCATGCAGGCGGGGAAGGCTCCGGGACCGGATGGATTCCCAGTTGAATTTTACAGGAAATATGTGGACTTGCTCGCCCCGCTACTGATGAGGACCTTTAATGAGGCAAAGGAAAGGGGACAGCTGCCCCCGACTATGTCTGAGGCAACGATATCGCTTCTCCTAAAGAAGGAAAAGGACCAGCTGCAATGCGGGTCCTATAGACTTATTTCCCTCCTAAATGTAGACGCTAAGATTCTGGCCAAGGTAATGGCAATGAGGATAGAGGATTGTGTCCAGAGGGTGGTCCATGAGGACCAAGCTGGGTTTGTGAAGGGGAGACAGCTGAATACGAATATACGGAGGCTGCTAGGGGTAATGATGATGCCCCCACCAGAGGGGGAAGCGGAGATAGTGGTGGCGATGGATGCCGAGAAAGCATTTGACAGAGTGGAGTGGGATTATTTGTGGGAGGTGCTGAGGAGATTTGGTTTTGGAGATGAGTATGTTGGATGGGTGCAGCTGTTGTATAGGGCCCCAGTGGCGAGTGTGGTCACGAATGGACGGGGATCTGCATACTTTCGGCTCCATAGAGGGACAAGGCAGGGATGCCCTCTGTCCCCATTACTGTTTGCACTGGCGATTGAGCCCCTGGCAATAGCATTGAGGGGTGCCAAGAAGTGGAGGGGAGTACTTAGAGGAGGAGAAGAACACCGGGTATCTCTGTATGCGGATGATTTGTTGTTATATGTAGCGGACCCGGCGGAGGGGATGCCAGAGATAATGCGGACACTTCGGGAGTTTGGAGAATTCTCAGGATATAAACTGAACATGGGGAAAAGTGAGTTGTTTGTGGTGCATCCAGGGGAGCAGAGCAGAGAAATAGAGGACTTTCCGCTGAGGAAGGTAACAAGAGACTTTCGTTACTTGGGGATCCAGATAGCCAAGAATTGGGGTACATTGCATAGGTTAAATTTAACGCGATTGGTGGAACAAATGGAGGAGGACTTCAAGAGATGGGACATGGTATCCCTGTCACTGGCAGGGAGGGTGCAGGCAGTTAAAATGGTAGTCCTCCTGAGATTCCTCTTTGTGTTTCAGTGCCTCCCGGTGGTGATCACGATGGCTTTTTTCAAAAGGATCGAAAAGAGTATCATGAGTTTTGTGTGGGCCGGGAAGACCCCGAGAGTGAGGAAGGGATTCTTACAGCGTAGTAGGGATAGGGGGGGCTGGCACTACCGAGCCTAAGTGAGTATTATTGGGCCGCCAAAATCTCAATGGTGAGTAAGTGGATGGGGGAAGAGGAGGGAGCGGCGTGGAAGAGATTGGAGAGGGCGTCCCGTAGGGGGACTAGCCTACAAGCTATGGTGACGGCCCCATTGCCGTTCTCACCGAAGAAATACACCACAAGCCCGGTGGTGGTGGCGACTTTGAAAATTTGGGGACAGTGGAGACGGCATAGGGGAAAGACGGGAGCCTTGGTGGGGTCCCCGATAAGAAACAACCATAGGTTTGCCCCGGGGAGAATGGATGGGGGATTTGGAATATGGCAAAGAGCAGGAGTAACGCAACTGAAAGATCTGTTTGTGGATGGGAAGTTCGCAAGTCTGGGAGCGCTGACCGAGAAATATGGGTTGCCCCAAGGGAATGCATTCCGGTATATGCAACTGAGGGCTTTTGCGAGGCAGCAGGTGAGGGAATTCCCGCAGCTCCCGACGCATGAGGTGCAGGACAGAGTAATCTCAAAGACATGGGTGGGGGACGGTAAGGTGTCAGATATATATAGGGAAATGAGGGACGAGGGGGAGATTATGGTAGATGAGCTGAAAGGGAAATGGGAAGAAGAGCTGGGGGAGGAGATTGAGGAGGGGCTGTGGGCGGATGCCCTAAGTAGGGTAAACTCATCGTCCTCGTGTGCCAGGCTAAGCCTGATTCAATTTAAGGTGTTACACAGGGCGCATATGACTGGAGCACGGCTCAGTAAATTCTTTTGGGTAGAGGATAGGTGTGCGAGATGCTCGAGAAGCCCAGCGAATCACACCCACATGTTCTGGTCATGTCCGGCACTACAGGGGTTCTGGGTGGGGGTGACAAAGGTGCTTTTGAAAGTAGTGGGGGTCCAGGTCGAACCAAGCTGGGGGTTGGCTATATTTGGGGTTGCACAAGAGCCGGGAGTGCAGGAGGCGAGAGAGGCCGATGTTTTGGCCTTTGCGTCCCTAGTAGCCCGGCGCAGGATACTGTTGATGTGAAAGGAAGCCAAGCCCCCAGGGGTGGAGACCTGAATAAATGACATGGCAGGGTTTATAAAGCTGGAACGGATTAAGTTCGTCCTAAGGGGATCGGCTCAAGGGTTCACCAGGCGGTGGCAATCGTTCGTCGAATACCTCACAGAAAGATAGAGGGAATGGAAAAGAAGAAGGCAGCAGCAGCAGCAGCCCAGGGGGGAGGGGGGAGGAACCAGAAGGAGTCTCAGGGTTATTAATATATATGTATAATATGTATAGGTCGTTGCTATAAATAATTGTATATTGGATTGTTAAACCATATTTTTGGAGAGTGTTTATCTGAGACAAGGCAGTTGCCATTTAGTTTTAGTTTTTGTTATATATTATTTATTCTTTGTTTATAAAACAGGTCATTGTTATTTATACTGTTATATTATTGTGTAAAGGATACACAATGTACTGTGATGGTTGACCAAAAATTTTCAATAAAATATTCTTTAAAAAAAAACTGAGGGCTGTACACCTCCAAATGCGGAGGTGAAGCAATTCCTCGACAGACTGGACATGCCGGTCGTGGGAGAATACAAGAGACAGGGCCCAGAAGCACTACTGGAACTGGAGGAAGTCATGGAGGTATCAACTCCATGACGATGGGGAAGGTGCCACGACCAGATGGATTTTCGGCAAACCTCTACAAAACATTTGCATCAGTACTGGCTTCACACCTGCAGTAGATGCTCGCAGACTCACTAGTAAGGGACACTCTGCCAACAACACTAGCCCAAGCCTCAATATTGCTCGTACCCAAAAGAAGAAAAAGACCCAACAGAGTGCAGGTTGCACGTTGAATAACTCCTCATTAAAATCCATTCACACCCTCCAAATAAAAGGTGTTGCTATGGGCACCCATATGGGTTCTAGCTCTGCCTACTGTGGAACATTTTGTTTCAGTCTGACTCAGGTCCCTCCCTCACCTCTTTTTCTGGACACTGATATCGGTATCAGTGTTGTTTCCTGCTCTCGCTCCAAACTGAAAATTTCATCGACTCTGCTTCCAATCTCCACCTTTCTCATGTCTTCAAATGTTTGATGACCAACTCTTTCTTTCTTTGACTTGTGTGTCTCAAGATATCAACCAATATTCACAATAAGCCCAGGAGTTCCCAAAGCTACCTTGACTACACTTCCTCACACCTTGCCTCCCATAAGGACTCTATTCCATTCTCCCAGTTACTCTGTCTTCATTGCATCTGCTCTGACGATTCAACCTTCCATAATATCACTTTTCATACGTCTTTCTTTTTCCTCAACCATGGATTTCAATCCCCTCACCATGGTTAACAGGGCCTTCACAACAGGTTCCCTTTCATTTAACACACTCTGCTCTCACCCACTCTTCCCTGAACTTATCGCATTTCCCTTGCCCTCACTTTCCTCCCCACCAGCCCCTAAATTCAAAGGATCATCTTCTGACATTTCTGCAAAGCTATACTACCAACAAACACATATTCCTCTCGCCTTTCTGCATTTCAAAGGGACCATTCCCTCGGCAATACTCTAATCCACAGTTCCGATTCCACCAGTAGCCCCTTCCCACGGTACCTTTTCATGCAAGCACAGATGACGGTTTATCTCCTCCCTACACACCATTCAAGGCCTCAAACATTACTTCCAGGCGAAAGTGATTTACATGTCAGTATCCTGTTTTAATGTTTGTGATAATTCTGAAGACCAAAAGTAGGCTGGTTGACTGCTTTGAATATCTCTGTTCAGTCTGCAAACTTTATTCTGAGCTTCCTGTCACCTGTCTTTTTAATTGTTCACTTCTTCCCACTCTGGCCTTTCTATCCCCGAGAGTGGAAAAACAGATGCATTAACATTGGCAAATATAAAATGGTCAGCATTATTTAAAAAAAACATATATTGAAAAGTCTTGCGCTTAGAGCATATCCATCATACTATGCCTTTTAACGCGTTACACTTGAAAGTGTCACATCAAGAGGGTAAAATTAGTTTTTGATTCAAATGACAACCTCCCTTTTAAATAATCAAATATTTGATTAATTAAACGTGAATCAATCAAAGGCAGCTGAATAAAGTCAATAACTACTAATTTGGATTGAGAAAGCAGCAGAAAATGTATTTTTACAGCTCTTAATCTCAAACTGGCAAGCAGCGGATCTGACCAATGAAATTGCTCTAAACCATTTCTAAAGATGTTTACAGTCACCATGTGGAATTGATGTCCCAGCTGAAACTATTCATTGTACATGTATATAAAATTTAAGAAAATGAAAATCGAACAACTGTGAATAAAATTGTGAATACAGCTGCTGGAAAATATTCTCTTGGAGACTCCTCCAACTCACTCTTCCAACTTCTTCCATCGGGCAGGAATTACAGAAGTCTGAGAACATGCACGAACAGACTCAAAAACAGCTTCTTCCCCACTGTCACCAGACTCCTAAATGACCCTCTTATGGACTGACTTCATTAACACTACACCCTGTATGCTTCATCCGATGCCAGTGCTTATGTAGTTACATTGTATATGTTGCATTGCCCTATTATGTATTTTCTTTTATTCCCTTTTCTTCTCATGTACTTAATGGTCTGTTGAGCTGCTCGCAGAAAAATACTTTTCACTGTACCTCGGTACACGTGACAATAAACAAATCCAATCCAATCCAATCCACCTTGTGTCACAAGCAAAGTTTGCAGTACACAGATTTACTGAATTGGGTTTTGCTGCAATGACTTTACTTCTTGCCAAATGAGGCATGCCTTCTTCGGAGTTTAGTTAACACTGTTGGCAAGACTAGGTGTTCACAGTGCTTGTCAGCATTTGCTATCTATGAGCTGCCTTGTTCAGGACAGGTCAGTAAATATTTTTATGGATAAAAAATTCAAGACAAAATAAAGCATGAAATAAAGCATAAACACAAAGAATCATAAAGTAGGAGCGGTTTCCTGGTGTTCAAGCGGTTCCTTTTTCCCCCCCCAGACATCAATTTATCCTTTTCACCCACTCTCAGATACATGAATTTGTTTTTACTTTGGATTTACAGACCCTGATTTAGGTTTAGAAATTTCATGGTTAGCAAACCTGATCAATAATTAAACAGATTACCACTTTGTCTCCAACTCCTAACTGCTTTGCTAACTGTGCAGCCATAATGAGGAGAAAATTAAGCAGAGGCGGAAGAAGGTGAAACAAAAGAAAAGCAAAGTGGATCAGGATAGACTGAACTTACTCAGGGTGCTGTTTTTGCCAGCCATTTGTCTTCCAAGGACTTGCTCATGTAGCCTAAGTACCTCTTGGCCTATTTGTTTTACCAGCTTAAGAGTACAGTCCCTAACCCACTGGACCAAGTAGGTTCTCAGCCAATTCCCAGATGGCTAGGTGCTCCTTGCCTTCTTCACAATGGAGGAAGGGGATGAAAGAGTGAACATAAGTAGTAACAGGGTAACAAGGAACAGGAATAAAGGATTGAATAGAAATTACGTCTGTACACAAATACTGTATCTACACAAATGTATACTTGGTGCAAATGCAAACAGTGAACAAAAGAAAAAGAAAGCCAGTCACTAACCTGAAGCCTAAAATTTATAAGCAGTTACAACTATCTTCTGACTGAGTTCAGCAGTTTGTAGATAGCTAGAGCCTACTCAAAGCAATGATTTTAAAAGGCATGAATCAGGTTAGCAGCTATGCTTCAGGCCAAAAATGCCCAACAGAAATGCCACGAGATCTAATAGTTACAGAATATACGGTTAAACTGTGGAGAACTGAGCTGTATTATGTTTTTGCACAAAAGTCACTCTTTTAATAAAAGTACAATTGCGTTTTCATTATTCATGCACTTCCTGGTGCTGTATATTATCCAAGACAAAAAACAAACTGTACAAAGAAAGGTGAAATATATGAAAAAAGACCTGCCAATGTAATTTAATGAGACAAGATTAGACCCAAGAACATATTTATGCAGATGATTAGAAACATAGAAAGGGAAGCTGAATTTATTAATCTATTTAAAATGTATTAATTTATTTTATTAAAATCAGGGTTATATTTTAAAATACAAGGACAGAAATGATGATAGCAGTAGGGTAGCCCTCTAGAGCCCTAATACATTGCATCAGGGTGTGACAGGATATGGGACATGGACCTGCCTGCAATCTTCACATGAACTTTTGATCTCCCTCAAACCGTTATTGCTCATTTATAACTTTTCAAAGGGAGTTATTGGAGGATTAGTCCATGATCCGTGGTACTAAATTAACCAATGAATCATTGACTTCAAAAAAGTATAAGGAGAGAAAAACAATTATCTTCCAGTTTCTTCAATTTGTGAAGTTTTGGGTCTCTCCATGGTGGCACACATAAGTTGGAAGTTTTACAATCATGACAATCAAACCATTGGTACATATATTATTCTTAAAACAGTTTGTAAACAAATGTTTCCATGCTTTATGGTTGATAAATCAGTTTGTCGAAGGTGTTTCAATGTGTACATTGTTTGTACTACACTAAACCTCATCAATTACTTCAAATTAAGTGACTAAGTAGTCGTTAAGCTTTACATGTGATTGCGAATGTTAGTTTATGATTCATATTTTCTAGATTTGAGAAGCAAAGACGTCCAATGAATATGCTGTTTGATATTACGGCATTCATGCAACTGTTGTGACAATATTGAGAGAACTAAATTGCCATCACATAGTCTAAACTTTACACAGCTAGCTCTGGAAAAACAAATCAATCAAATAGTAAAAGTAAAATTGCCATAGTCCCAGGTGACCATAGGCTGCTTTCCCCTTTGAGGAGGAGAGCTGACTGGTGGGGATTTAACCCGAGGATCGCCACACCTCAGGCAAGGTGTAAGGTTGAGAAGGCGAACCTTCATGAGTAACCTCAACCGGTGCGGGAATTGAAACCACGCTGCTAGCCTTGCTCTGCAACACGAACCAGCTGACCAGCCAACTGAGCTAACAAGGCAGATATAGCACCGCTTCCATTATTTAAAACATCCATTCCAAGCCACTAACGAATATGCCGCACTTGAATGAAGGGAAATAAATAAGCCCCCAAAATTTCTACTTGATACACTTTCTTTCAAATTCTTCTTTATGACAGCAAATCAGTTAAAATAGTACGAAACAATTTGATACACATTATAGTACTAATTAATACAGTTCCCTTCATTGTTTCTTGACTTCAGTCACAAATCCCTTAACCAAATTCACATTTTTTTTTTTTTTATAAAAACTTACTTCAAAGCCTTGAGGAAAAGAAACTCTGGAAGTTCATTAAGTTGGTTATGTTGTATATCGAAAATCTCTAGAGGTGTGTGTTCCAGGTGACTAGGGAGACTTTGAAGATGGTTGTGTCCAACAAATAGCTTCTGTAGGCTCAAGCTGCACAGTAATCTGAGGTAAACAATAGACAAAAACATTTTGCCGATATAATATACAAGATGCACACAACTATATTTTACATGAGATTGTCTTACCACATCCGTTTTCTCTCCCTCTACCCAGAAACATTAATTTGGTGATGGTTACATGGGTAGTGGCGTCACTCTCATAACCCATACAAAGGGATATCATTCATATGTGAACTCAAATAATTATTAACCCTTAGTAAAGTACAAGTTTAATCCTGTCATCGTCTCAGGTCCAGCAGAGATGATCATTAGCTAGTATGGAGGAACAGGAACGTTGGCTGATTTTTCCTTCGAATAATCCAGATGCATAGAAGCCAATTGCAGTAACCCAATTACTGTCTCAGCTGAGATCAGCTCACTCAGCATACAAACTGGGAATTGAGCAACAGGTTTGGGTTTGCATGGCTAAGTAACAGTCCATTCAAATGTGTCTGGGCAACCAAGGTAAAAATGGAATTTTAAAATTTCTAAAAGGCTCTACATGGCAACAACTGGAGAGTTTGGCCCAAGACAGTTTTAGATGGAGAGAATTTATCTATGGCCTATGCTCCGTCAAGGAGTGGAGAGGTTAAGAAAAAGAAGAAAGTATCAACGATTAATCAACAACAACATTTGGCTCTGTGCAATAGATAAAATAAAACAAATGAAGTCTCAACTGCAAAGTGAAAGTCAAGCAAATTCACTAACCTCTTTGCTGACTGGTGTTATATATTAGTTGGAGAGTTAAAAACAAATCTCCAGGATCCAGTCACCTTGTTATAGTGTGTTCTTGAAATACATTTTACTGCATAATTCACATAAATTCATTATTTCATCCTCAAAGAATCCAAAATTTACCCGAAACCATTTTCATTCTATCTTCCAATCATATGCAGAATCAGAAGATTTAATCCTCCCTTCCCCTCTAGAAGACAGCAGCACACACCTTGGTATTCCAGGGCAAGGTCTAATGCTGGACTGAGGTGAAGCAGTGCAAAAACATGCATAAGCAAATAACTCCATACCTCCCCGTCTTCTGTTATCAGTTCCAGCTGTTTCATAAGCTAAATGGAAAGGAATTTGGGTTTTAAGAACTTAAGAAATAGGAGTCGATTAAACGGCCACTTGAGCCTACTCCTTCCTTCAATAAGATTACGGCTGAACTTCTACAACAGCTTAATTCCCCACCCTATCCCAGATTACTTTAGTCCCCAAAACTTTATTGACCTCAGCCCTGAAGGTACTCTGATACAACGGAACATCCACAGCCCTCGAGGATAGAGATTTCCAAAGGTGTCAAACCTAGCACAAATGATAACAACCTCATCTCTGTGGCTTCAAGTTCTACACCAGATTTGAGCATGTAATTTTGGCTGGAAATATTGTGCAAAACGGAATGAGTGTAGCGATATCATCTATCGGTTGAGACTTTCAACTGATATCCTGCCTATCCCCTCGGGGAGCATAAAATATAGCATGGCACTATTCAATAAAGAGCTGCAGAAGTCTCCTAATGTCCTAGGCAATATTTATGCCGCAACCAAAAAGCATTGATGATTAGTCATTTGGGAGATCTTGCTTGTTGTGTTTGGTCCCTTGTACTTTATGATGAATTCACCAAACACTTTGATCTGTCCAAACCAAGATCCCTTTATTGAATCTCGCATGGTAGGATGGCAATCTGATACAGAGTTGGCTATCATGAAGTCCTCTGGAACTTACAAATTCTACTGACCTGTTACATGTATGTTTTATTACCCTCTATCTCATGTTCTGCAGATGGCCGGATGAACCTCTCTTTTATACCAGTTCCAGGTCACATGACCTTGGTCTTGAGACCACATGGTGTGCCCGTACCGCCACCTGCTGGTTGGAGGTCTCATACTATCCAACTATGATATGGTCCCTAGGCATATCACCACATTGCTGACTGCAAATTGGCTGCCTCAATCATATATTAGGAACAGCAAATACATTTCAAAAGTATTTAATTGGGTATTAAACACTTCGGGGTGTCTTGAGGTCATGAAAGGGATCACTTAAATACAAGTGCACTGGCTTCTCTGATTTCCCCAGCAGTCTGAAATAAAGATGTCAGCATTGTCAAAAATGCTAAACTAATGCAAAGCACTCCTCCACAAGCAGCATCAGTGAAGCCAGTCAGGGGTTCTCAACTTTTATCTCCCCCTCCCCCCCCACACAAAAAAAACCCACTTGGCCTCCTTGCCTACTTCAACTGATAAATGAAGTGCATAAAATAATTATAGAATCCGAGGGGAAAAAGTAGTATTACAAGTTCTATGCCATAAACTGTCCAGAAATATCATGAGATCTACAGTCCTTTCCCACCTCATAGGTAATTCTGTAATCAGATTATGACTAACATCCAGCAGTTCAAGTTTCTTGGCATCACAGACCCAATCAGGTACGGATTCCAGCCTGTTCCTGTGGAGGCAAAATAAAATAATTTGATTACAATCTAATAAACTTCTGATATTTACTTTAAAAATCATATTTTGCAAAAGCAAAAATAGCTCATCCAACATGTTTGTGACTATTTTAAATTTACTGGTGTAGCATATGAAATCTCAATTATATTAACTGTATAATATATGCAGACAGATATACGCCTACCTTGAGAGATCAAGATGAACCAGTTGACCAGGAAGTGGATAGATGCTCAGTGTTGTCAACTCTAAACAAATGTCCAAAATAAGTTATTAAAACAGGTTATTTTCAAATAAATTAGAATCAACCTCAATGAACATAAAATATATAATTCATTGCTTACTGCACCACAGTTCACTGGAAAAGCTGCCGAATGCAACATGACTATCATGTCGTATGCCCTAAACCAACAATTCCACTTTGAGGTTTAGCTCTCTGCCCAAATATATATCACGTTATAAATTCTCAGTTGCTGTACTGAACTCAACTCCTCTATATTTCCACTTGTTTTCCTTAGTCATCTTCAAGACCTGAAATGCTCTCTTCGCTTTGGCCATGTCCCCTTTCAGCCTTCTTCCAGCATGATGCCTACATTGATCCTTGCTGTCACTCAGCACTATTTTTCAGCTGATCTTTGCTCCTAATGTCATCATACTTAAGAATCCAAAGAACCAGATTTTTAAACCGAAATGAAAGGGGGATGTTTTTGTTTGTTAAGTTATCACAATGTGGGGAATTAAGTTCCAACAAATCTGTAGTTCAATTGGGACACAAACTCTGACTCAGAGGTCCACACTGCAATAATTCAGAACTAGAGTAAGTCCAGGCTTTAGAGGAAAATGGCAATTAGAAAATAATCAGTTAAAATATTATTGACTTACGGTTGGAACCAACATACAACGTCCTCAAAGCGAAACCACTTAATGTGAGAATTGTCAGGTTGTTGTGCTCACAATGCAGATGTTCAATACTTGCAATTACACTTAAGTCAAGTTCAGTCAGGAGATTGTCCCGTAGATCCAGGAAAGTTATATGATTAATAGCTTCTAGGCTGTCCATCACGACTGACCGAATGGAGTTCAATCTAATAAGCAGAAAGAACAAAATGTAAATGAGAGCCCAAAGTAACTAACAACATGCTTAAAGGGGTAGGTAAAACTAGAATCATGAAATTTAAATTATACATACACCAACAATCAGGCCATAAGACGTAGGAGCAGAAGTAGGCCATTCGGCCTATTGAGTCAGCTCCGCCATTCAATGAAATTATGACTGATCTGTAATGATAATCCTCAATTCCGCTTTCCCGCCTTACCCCCATAACCCTCAATTCCTTTACTGATGGAAAATGTCTATCTCAGCCTTGAACATACATAATGACCCAGCCTCCACAGCGCTCTACAGTAAAGAATTCCACAGATTCACAACACTCAGAAGAAATTCCTCCTCATCGGCCTTAAATGGGCAACCCCTTACTGAGATTATGCCCTCTGGTCCTAGACTCTCCCACAAGGGGGAAACAACCTCTCAGGATCTATTCTGTCAAGCCCCCTGAGAATCCTATATGTCTCAAAAAGATTGCCTCTCATTCTTCTAAACACCAATGAGTAAAAGCCTAATCTATTCAACCTCCTTGTAACAAAATCCCTCCATCGCCGGGATCAATCTAATGAATCTTCTCTGGACCGTTCCAATGCCAGTCTATCTTTCCTTAGCCAAGGGGGCCAAACCTGGTCACAGTATTCCAGACGGGGTCTAACTAGTGTCTTGTATCGCTTTAGCAAAACAACTTCCCAATTTTAAACTCCATTCCCTTTGAAACAAGAGCCAACATTCAATTTGCTTTCCCTATTACCTGTTGAACTTGTATGCTAGTTTGTGATTTAAGCACAAAGACCCTTAAATCCGAGCCACAGCTTTCTGCAGTCTTTCTCCATTTATATATTCAGCACCTTTATTCTTTCTACCAAAGTGCATAACTTCACATTTTCCTGCATTATATTTCAAGTTTTTGCCCACTCACTTAACCTGTCCATATCACTCTATAGACTGTGCGTCATCCTCACCCCTCGTCTTCTCACCTTTGTGCCATCTGCAAACTCAGCAATAGTACATTCACTTCCCTCGTCCAAGTTATTTATACTGTAAAGAATTTTAGCTCCAGCACTGATCCCTGTGGCACTCCACAAGTTACAGGTTACCATCCTGAAAATGCCCCCCCTTATCCCAACTCTGTCTTCTATTAGTTAGCCAATCCTCCACCCATGCTAATATACTATCCTAACTCCATGGGCTCTTAACTGGATTATTTCACAGACAGAAATCGGATTAAATTACAACCAACGTGAACTTGACCAGGAAATTTTATTTTACTAATTTACAAGAATTTTTCAAGGACATGACAAAGCTAGTAGGAACAATTATCTAAATATGGCACCCTACTTAGAAAGTGGCTGCTCAAACACCTCCCAAGAATCTTTTTTTAAAAATTGTAAGTGGATAAAAAAACTGCCTAAAGAAATCTCTTTAGATTCTTATAAATTGGCATTTTTCCCCCAAGTGCAAAAAAATGACATGCAAATTCTCCATAAATTAATCCTTAGTCTTGCACTTTTCTTGACTTGAATAAGTAAGAATATTAACAGTGTTTTAATTCATAAATTTTCATTATCCTAACTTCCTAAAATTGGTGGATGCCAAATCTGAACAAACAGCTCTAAAAGTCAAGATTATTGAAAACTCCCGCTAAACTATTGCTGTGCTGCTATGTGTAGTTCATATTTTTTCCAAAATGATTAAAAATCAAGCAGAACAAGAATGAAAACTAGTTAGGAAAAAAACCTACATTTATCGGCTAGTACCGGGGGACTTCCGGTGACGGCGGGCGGGAGGTGGCCGCACAATGGAGAGCTCCCGTTCGGGAACGGCATTTTCGGGGCTTTAAGCCCGGTCCCAGGGTCCACGGAGGCGGCAAAAGCAGGGAGAAGGCACGGAGGCGGCAGAGTGAAGGCACAGTTAAGAAAAATGTCGAGGGTGAGCAAAAGAACGTCCGTAAGGAAAACAGCTGAAGGTCCGTCGGGGAGCGGAAAGGTCACTGCGGGGTCACCAAGGAAAATGGAGGCTGGAGCACCAGAGGAGGCCGCATTGCTTACGGCTGAAGAAATAGCTAAGGTGATGGCTGCGGGATTCGAAAGGCAGTTTACAAAATACATGGAGACAATGAGGAAGGAGATGAGGTAGGTTTTGAGTGTGCTGGCGGAGGAGGCGATTTCCCCGGTGAAGAAGGCGGTGGCGAGCGCAGTGGCGGAGGTGCGAGAGCAAGGGGAGGCGCTGAAGGAAATGGAGGAGACGGTATTGCAGCACGGTGATCAATTTGCCTCGATGGGGAAGGAGATTATCATAGGATTTACAGTGGAGAAGGTGGCGGACATTAACAAGAATCTGCGAGGAAAAATGGAAGACCTGGAAAACAGATCCAGGCGACAGAATTTGAGGATTGTGGGGCTGCCCGAAGGAGTTGAAGGACCGAGGCCGACTGAGTATTTTGCCGCGATGCTGGCGAAACAATTGGGGGAGGGGGAGGATCCTTCCTGATACAAACTGGATCGGGCTCATCGGTCATGGAGGCCTGTACCAAAAGCGAGTGAGCTGCCAAGTGTAGTGACTCTGTGCTCCCGTAGGTACAGTGTGAAGGAGAAGATCCTGAGCTGGGCTGGAGTTGGTATACGTATATACCAGGACTTTACGGTGAAGCTGGCGAGGAGGCGGGCTGCCTTCAACCGGGTGAAGAGGGCACTGTACATTAGCAAGGTGCAGTGCGGCATTGTATATCCAGCGAAGCGGAGGGTGACTTAGAAGCTCAGGGACTTTTATTTTGGAACGGCGGAAGCAGTGGAGGTTTGCAAAGGCAGAAGGACTGTGGCAGAACTGAGAAATTGAGAAATGGCCACGTGCCGATGTAACCTCATGACTGTATTTTCTTCTTTTTTGTTTCACTGCATGCAGGTGTATGGGCTAAAGGAGCCAATGTTGTATATATTTGGACAAGGGAAGTGATGGGACTTTCACTCGAAATGAGGGCTCTTTGGGGTGTAGGTGGATATGCAGGGTTTGTGTGCTAAAAGGGGATTTCTGGGCTTTCCGAAGGCCGGACAAGGGGGAAAGGGACCCGGGCGGGGGCCTCCACGCTGGGCGGTTTAAGCCGGCCAGTGAATGGGAGCGAGGTGGGGGGAGGGGCTGCGGCCATCGGAACCTGGCAGAACAGGGTCCGAGTGGTCTAGCCGGGGTGCAAAGTTGGGGGGAAGGAACAGAGGTTGGGAGGAGGAGTTTCAGTGGACGGGAGGAGTTGGAGACTGGGGGGAGGTGCAACTCTTGGGTATCATGTACCGTACTCTTCCAGAGGTTGGAGGGCGTTAAGTGGTTTGGGGGGGGGGGGAGTGGACTCTATAGGTCAATGGTGACCATGGGCGGTCCCGGACTCCTTTTTCTTTTTCTCCTTTGTTTTTTTGTTGGGAGGGTTTGTTTTATTGGATGCATATATTGATAGGTGGGCCGTCGTTTGGGGTGGTGGGAGTATTTGTTACCGTCTACTGTTTGTGGGTGGGGTGTAAATTTTGAAGGAAAATGTGAAAATGGAGAATAAAAACATTTTTAAAAAAGAAAGTTATCGGCTAGTACCTTCTGACACCCAAAGGACACTTCAGATTGCTTTTTCTAAAGTACAATAAGCTTAGGCAGGTGAATACCATTGCAAATATCTCAAACAGCAATTGAGAAAAGTGATCAGTAAATCTGTTCTTGAAGAATCATATTGGTGACATGAGGAGTCATATCTTCTCTTATCCAACTGAACCATTAGGGGGGAAACAAAAATCAAAGAATCTCCAATAGGAATTGTAGCCCTTTGCCCATCAACTTGAGTTAGTCGGTAGAACTCTCAAATTAAAAGTATACAATTAAGGGGCAATTTAACATAGCCAATCCACCTACCCTGCACATCTTTTGGGTTGTGGGGGCGATACCCACGCAAACACGGGGAGAATGTGCAAACTCCACATAGGCATTGACCCAGAGCCGGGATCGAACCTGGGACCTCGGCGCCGTGAGGCAGCAGGGCAAACCCACTGCGCCATCGTGCTGCCCGCATTTCTCATGTTTAACTTCAGTCAAATAGATTCTGTCTTGACCCACTCCAGGACAACCTCTCTCTCTAGCACTATAATATTCTCCTTAATCAATTAATCAATACTGCTACCCTTCCTCCTTTCTTCCATTCCCCATCCATCCTGAACATCTTGTATTCCACAGAATCCTTAAAGTGCAGGAGTGGCCATTTGGCCCATAGAGTCCCCACACCCTCTGAAAGAGTACCCTAACTAGGCCCACTCCCCTGCCCTATTCCCATAATCCCACCTAACCTGCATATCTTTGGACACCAAGGGGCAATTTAACATGGCTAATCCATCTAATTTGCACATCTTTGAACTGTGGGAGAAAACCAGAATCCAGGAATACTTAATACCGTGCCCTCCCTTTCTGAACCAGGTCTTTATTATCACTCCAAAATCATATTTCCATGTGGTTATCTGCTTCTGCAGCTCACCAGCCTTATTAATCTTTTTTTTGTGTGTTTCCTTACATGCACTTTTAGTGTCTGTAACATGGAAGGAAGGCCCAAGAGAAGGAAGAAGGTATTTGTATTATCTATGTTTGAGGGACATTTCGATTTGATTTGATTTATTATTGACACATGTATTAGTATACAGTGAAAAGTATTGTGTCTTGCATGCTATACAGACAATGCATACCGTACATTGGGAAGGAAGGAAAGACTGCAGAATGTAACAAGAGTAAAAGGTAGAATTAGAGGGTATGCTGGGCACAGTTTGCAAGAAGTCGCCTGGCTCCGGCGCCATCTTAGAATTTTTTTCCATGACATTTTAGTAATAAGAAAATAAATTATTTTTTAAAAATACATCCTGATTTGGGGGTATTGATTTGATATATCTGGTAGTATATACATAATTTTTTCAGTTGCTCTTCAAGACAGTTATTCGCTGAGGGAGGGGCATGCTGCCATCTACTGGTTGCTTGTTATGCTACTATAAATAACCCTATGTCATGGGAAAGCAAAATATTTGTATACCTATTGCCTCTACCAGTTAACTAGGCACTGGAACATTCAACTACAACAAACTACCGGGCAGCACAGTGGCGCAGCGGTTAGCACTGCTGCCTCACGGTGCCGAGATCCCAGGTTCGATCCTGGGTCACTGCCCGTGTGGAGTTTGCATATTCTCCCTGTGTTTGCAAGGGTTTTGCCCCCACAACCCAAAGATATGCAGGGTAGGTGGACTGGCCACACTAATTTGCCCCTTAATTGGAAAAGATGAATTGGGTACTCTAAATGTATTTTTTTTAAACTATAACAAACTGCATTTTTACAGTGCCTTTATTATAGTAAAAAATCTCTCCAGGTGCATCAAGGAGCATTATCAAACAAAATTTGACATTAAGCCTTACAAGGAGATTATATGGCAGGAGAGGTATGTTTTAAGGAGCTTCTGAAGGAAGAGAGATAGAAAAGCTGAGGTTTAGGGTGGAAGCTTTGCGTTTCGTAGTTCAAGGCATGGCTGCCAATGGTGAAACAATCAAAATTAGGGATGTGCAAAAGTTCAGAATTGGAAGAGCTCAAAGATCTTGGCGGGTTGTAAGGGTGGAGGAGATTACAGAGATGGGAGCAACCAAAGCCATTATAGAGTTTGAAAAGAAAGATGAACTCTACATATATGGCAATTTGTAGCAATACTCAACCCAAATTTCAAACAGTCAATTTGTTCTCCAAAGCAGCCCTGCCTCTGGATAACGATGTATTGTTCATTTGCTGCTGCCACAGCCTCAGTGGGGCCGTTGCTATTGTCTTGCTTCTTCTCTAGCTTTTTTCAAGCCTCTGTCCACATCTCCATGTTAGCCACCCATCCGATTTTTCTTCCTCTTTTTGTTTTCATCCTTAATTTCACCTTCAATTGTTGTAAGGACAAGGTTGTTGGGCTTTCATTTCCAAAGTCTGAACTTGGCTATCTTTCTCTCTCTAACTATTTGTAACTCGTTTGATTCCTGATCTTCTACTCTTGATCAAACCCACTCATTTGGCTTTCTGCCCATTGCGCAGATTCTGAGCACCCTCTGCCGTACCCACATTTCAAAAGCTGGTATCCTGCACTCATCCTTTTTCTTCAGAGTCCAACTCTCGCTTCCATAAAGTGCAACATTCCATTCATGTTTTCATGCTAATGCTTTGGGACTTCCAGATGCTACTCAAATCACTGGTCACGCTTCTTGGTATGGTTCATCTAACCTGGATTTTATTCTTGGATGCATCGAGCCAAGGTACTTGAATTTGGCCATAGCCTCTATGTCAGTGCTTTCAATCTTGACTTTCCCACTGCCATTTAGAGCAAGACAATTGGTCTTCGTCTCATTTATGTCCAGCCCAAAAGATTTGCTGTGTCTTTTGATTAGGCCAGTCAATCTAGCTCTTTGTTCTAGTTAAGAGTGTGGTGTCATCTACAATTCCCGTGACTACATATGCTACGACCTCCTATGATGTATTTTATTACAAAACATGTATCAAAACAGGTTACAGCAAATAAACACCCCAGGAAAGATACTTCCCAGCAATCAACTATACAATCTGTACAGATTATTTCCCCTTTTCACCCCCACCCCCCTGCGACGAACAGCTCCTCAAACACAGTCACAAACATCCCCCACCTTTTCTCAAACACCCCTGCAGAGCGCCTTAACTCAGACTTTATCTTCTCCAACCACAGTAAGTCGTACAGGTCACCCAACCTAGCCGCTACCCCCGGTGGCGATGCCAACCGCCTCGCCATTAAAATTCACCGCCGTGCAATCAGAGAGGCGAAGGCCACAACATCGGCCTTCCTCCTCTCCATGAGCTCCAGCTTACGAAACCCCAAATATCGCCACCAAAGGGCCCGGGTTCACCTCCCCCTCCACTATCCTGGCGAAGACCGCGAACACTCCCGCCTCGAATCTCTCCAATTTTTCGCAACTCCAAAAATATGCACGTGATTCACTGGCCACCGCCCAGTTTTTCCAGCGTTTTTGTTCGTATATTCACAAGCATGCTCAGGAAAATCAAACAAGCTAGAAAATAATATGATCTATGCGGATGACACAAAGATTGGCCGGGTGGTTAACAGTGAGGTTAAGTGTCTTAGGTTACAGGAAGATAGACGGGATGGTCAAATGGGCAGAAAAGTGGCAGATGGAATTTAACCCTGAAAAGTGTGAGTGATACACTTTGGAAAGAATTGTGTGACAATGAGTGGCATGACTCTGGGAAGTTCCAAAGAACAAAGGGACCTTGGCGTGTTTGTCCATAGACCTCTGAAGGCAGAAGGGCAGGTTAATATGGTGGTGAAAAAGGAGTATGGGACACTTGCCTTTATCAATCGAGGCATAGATTACCAAAGCAGGGAGGTCATGTTGGGAGTTGCATAAAACTTTGGTGAGGCCACGGCAGGAGTAGTGTGTGTAATTCTGATAGTCACATTCTCAGAAGGATGCGATTGCACTGGAGGGGATTCAGAGGCGTTTCACCTTTGCCTGGGGTGGAACGTTTAAGTTAAGAGAGGTTGGATAGGCTTGGGTTGTTTTGGCTGGAGCAGAGAAGACTAAGGGGCGACCTGATCGAGGTGTACAAGATTATGAGGGGCATGGACAGGGTGGATAGGGAGCAGTAGTTCCCCTTAGTTAAGGGTCAGTTATGAAGGTACACAAGTTCAAGGTGAGGGGCAGGATCTTTAGGGGGGATTTGAGGACATTTTAAAAAACTTTTGTCATGTGAAGACAGATTGAACAGTTTAGGCTTATATTCTCTAGAGTTTAGAAGAATGAGGGGAGATCAAATTCAGGTATACATGATGATAAAAGGTATGGATAAAGTAGACGTGGAGCGGATGCTTCCTCTTGTGGGGCATTCTAAGAGGTAGCAAATTTAAACCGGAGTTGAGGATTAGATTTAGATTTATTGTCACGTGTAACGAGGTACAATGAAAAGTATTGTTCTGCGTACAGTCCAGGCAGATCATTCCATGCATGAAAAACATACGACATACAATAAATACACAATGTAAACGCATAGACATTGGGTGAAGCATATGAAGTATAGTGCTAACAACAATAGAGAAGATGCAGAAAGAGATCAGTTCAGTCCATAAGAGGGTCATTCAGGAGTCGGCTAACAGCAGGAAAGAAGCTGCTTTTGAATCTGTTCGTGCGTGTTCTCAGACTTTTGCATCTTCTGCCCAATGGAAGAGATTGGAAGAGAGAATAATCAAGGTGGGAAGGGTCTTTGATTATGCTGTCCGCTTTCCCAAGGCAGTGGGAGGTGTAGACAGAGACAATGGATACGAGTCAGGTTTGCACCGACTGGGCGGTGTTCAAGACTCTGGAGTTTCTTATGGTCTTGGGCTGAACAGTTGCCATCCCAGGCTGTGGTGCAGCCCGATAGGATGCTTTCTATTGTGCACCTGTAAAAGTTGGTAAGAGTCAATGTGCATATGCCAAATTTCCTAGTTTCCTGAGGAAGTATGGGTGCTGTTGTGCTTTCTTGGTCTTAGTGTCGACATGGGTGGACCAGGACAGATTGTTGGTGATGTGCACACCTAGGAATGTGAAGCTGTCAACCATCTCCATCTCAGCACCATTAATGCAGACAAGGATGTGCACAACACTTCGCTTCCTAAAGTCGACGACCAGCTCCTTAGTTTTGCTGACATTGATGGAAAGATTGTTGTCGTTGCACCATGCTACTACTAGGTTCTCTATCTCCCTCCTGCACTCTGGCTAATCGTTGTTTGAGATCTGACCCACTACGGTTGTGTCATCAGCAAACTTGTAGCTGAAATTGGAGACAGATTTTGCCACACACTCGTGTGTCTATAGGGACTACAGTAGGGGGCTAAGTGCACAGCCTTTTGCGGCTCCAGTATTGAGGACAATCGTGAAGGAGGTGTCGTTGTTTATCTATGGGTCAGGAAGTCGAGGATCCAGTTGCAGAGGGAGGAACCAAGTCCTAGGTTTTGAAGTTTTGATGAGTCTGGCTGGGATTATGGTGTTGAAGGCGGAGCTGAATAGGATGGTGGTGGTTGTGGGTCAATGAATAGGAGTCTGATGTAGGAGTCATTGTTGTCGAGATGCTCCAGGGATGAGTACAAGGCCAGGGAGATAGCGTCTGCTGTGGACCAATTGTGGTGGTATGCGAATTGCAGTGGATTAAGGCATTCTGGAAGTATGGAGTTGATGTGTCTCATGACCAAACTCTCAAAGCACTTCATAATGATAGATGTCAAGGCCACAGGATGGTAGTTGTTGAGCCACGTTGCCTGGTTCGTCTTTGGCACCGATATGATGGTGGTTTTCTTGAGTGGGTGGGAACCTTGGAATGGAGTACGGAGAGGTTGAAGATGTCTGCGAACACACCCGTCGGTTGGTCCGTGCAGGATAAGGATACGACTAGGGACCCCGTCAGGACCCGTTGGCTCTCAGTGGGTTCACTTTCAAGAAGGTCGATCTGACTTCTGAGCCTGTGATGCTGGTATGGGAATATCCCAGGCTGTTCGGGCAGTTGCCAACGGTTTGTTCGCTTCCTGCTCGAAACAAGCATAGAATGCATTGAGTTCATCAGGAAGGGGTGTGCTGTTGCCGGAGATCCTACTCAGTTTTGCCTTGTAGCTCGTTATGTTCTTTAAGCCTTGCCACAACCGATGAGTGTTTGTGGTCGATAGTCTATGACTCTAGCTTAGTCTGGTATTGTCTCTTGGCATCCTGATGGCTTTACGGAGGTTGTACCTAGATGATTTCTTGTATAGGTCAGGGTCACCAGTCTTGAACGCCTCAGGCCTGACTTCAGTAGGGAGTGGATCTTCTGGTTAAACCATGGTTTCCGGTTAGGGAACACACTTCTAGGAGAAACTACTTCTCCTAAAGGGTTGAGAATCTATGGAATTTGCCACCCCAGAGCACGGTGGATGCTGGGACAGTGAGTAAATTTAAAGAGAACTAGACAGACTTTTAATTGATAATGGGATGAAGGGTTATGGAGAATGAGCAGGACAGTGGAGTTAAGGCAAGGATAAGATCATCTATGACTGAATGGTGGAGTGGGCTCAATGGGCCATATGGCCTAATTCTGCTTCTATATCTTATGAACCAAGATGGTGGTGATGGTCTGGAATGCACTGAGTGAGAGGGTGGTAGAGGCGGGTTGTCTCACATCCTTTAAAAAGTACCTGGGTGAGCACTTGGCATGTCATAATATTCAAGGCTATGGGCAAGTGCTGGCAAATGGGGTTAGGTAGGCAGGTCAGGTGTTTTTCCAAGCGTCGGTGCAGACTCGATGGTCTGAACGGCTTCTTCAGCACTGTATTATTCTGTGATCATCATATTTAATCAGAACAAATAGTTAATTAGTTCGGGACAGGGCCAGTTATAGAATTTACAGTGCAGAAGGAGGCCATTTGGCCCATCGAATCTGCACCGGCTCCTGGAAAGAGCACCCCACCCAAGGTTAACACCTCCACCCCATCCCCACAACCCAGCAACTCCACCCAACACGAAGGGCAATTTTGGACACTATGGGCAATTTATCATGGCCAATCCACCTAACCTGCACATCTTTGGACTGTGGGAGGAAACCGGAGCACCGGGAGGAAACCCACGCACACACGGGGAGGATGTGCAGACTCCGCACAGACAGTGACCCAAGCCGGAATCGAACCTGGGACCCTGGAGCTGTGAAGCAATTGTGCTATTCACAATGCTACCGTGCTGCCCTTTTGTCAGTAATTTAGGGAAAAATGTTTAAACTATACTTTAATTAGGTGGTGGCATAGTGGTATTGTCAGAAGACTAATAATCCAGTGACTCAGGGTAATGCTCTGGGGATGTGGGCTTGAAACCCACCATGGCAAATGCTGGAATTTTATATTCAGTGTGTATGATCTACAAGATACACTGCAGGAATTCACAATATTCAATAGACAGCACCTTCCAAACCCACAACCACCACCATCTAGAAGGACAAGTGCAGCAGACACATGGGACCATCACCACCTGGAAGTTCCCCTCCAAGCCACTCACCATCCCGACTTGGAAATAAAGCACCTTTCCTTCACTGTCACTGGGTCAAAATCCTGGAACTCCTCGTCTAACAGCACTCTGGGTGCACCTGCACCATATGGACTGCAATGGTTCAAAGTGGCAGCTCACCACCCAGTTCTCAAGGACAATTAAGTATGGTCAAGTAATGCTGACCTAGCCAGTGACATCCACAGCCAGTAACATCCACATCACACGAATGAATTTTTAAAATTATAAGGAGGCTAACTGAATTCAGTGAGGGAACTTTAGCAGAGTCATTAATATTTTGAGTGAAGTTTACCATGTTCCTTCTCGCCAGTATTATGTTCTTTCTTACCAGAGCTAAACTCAACAGACTGAATATGTAATGTTGTACTCAACAGGTTTATTTGCTGCAAAATGCTTGCATTAACAAGCAGCACAACAATGTTGTGCATATCTGAATTGCAGAGATCCATGTCAAATAGGTGGATTTAAAAAGCTATTGTCATAATGTGTTACCTTACCTAAGGTCCAGGTGTTTAATATGAGTCATTCGGCCCACTGTTTCCAGTGCCAATGTCTGTAAACGGTTTCCAGCCATGCTGAGCTTATCCACGGCTAATAAAACTTCGCACACTGTTGGGATCACTTTAAAGTCATTGAAGGACAAGCCAAGATGGGTCAGCTGTTGCACATTTCCCAATTCTGAAGGCAAGGCCTGGAGACAATTCCCATCCAGAATGAAGGTCTGAAGACTTAAAATGAAAGGAAATCATAATAAATCCTGTGTATAAAATAATGCCTTCATTCTTGTTTGTACATATTCTATGCTCACTTCCAACCAAAAAAAATTACATGGCTTTTTGGCCATAAAAGGAATCATGGACATGACAAAAATTTATAGATTCTGTATTTGTATCTTTAAAATATTTTAAAGGTGAAGGAGGACACTATAATCATATAGGTAATCAATTAATGAAATACGATAATGAAAGGGTTTCATAGAGTAAACATAAACATAACATTTCCAATTTGTGAGGGTGTCCAAAAACTAGAGGTCAGCGTTGTAAGAGAGTTGCTAATAAATCAGATTGGATTTAGGATTATTGTCACGTGTACCGTGGTACAGTGAAAAATTGTTCTGCGTACAGTCCAGACAGATCGTTCCATACATGAAAACATAGGAAATCCAGCAAGGAACGAAGGAGAAACCAGTGGTAACAACGTGGAATGTGCTACCTTAAGAAGCAGTTGAGCCAAATAGCACAGATGTAATTAAGGGGGTTAGATAAGCACATGAGGCAGAAAAGAATATAAGGGCAAGGTTAGAGGAAGGGGATTGAGAGGAGGTATGTGTGGAGAAGAAAATGTTGGAATAGACAAGTTGGACTGAATAGCCTGTTTGTATGTTGTAGACTCTGTTCAACTTAGTAATCTAGAGAAAAAAAAATGAAAAGGCTAAATATCATTAATAGCATTCCTGCAGGACATCCTCAATCCATTAGGGTTTGCACAATTATAGAGAAAATTGGTCAAATAATATCTAAACCACTAGGTCGAGTTTAAATTAGAACATATTTTTATACAATGCTTTGCTTTAGGTTCTATGAGCATCAAAGAAGAAAAAAATATAAAAAGTGATTTATTAAAAAGTAAAACAGGTCATTTGGACAGTTGGATGTAAACGTATATGGAATGAAATGGAATCTGTGAAAACACTGCATATATTTTGCAAATTTGGGAAGACATTGAGAAATAAACTGAACTACATCCGCCAGCTAAATGGAGATGACAACTATTGTATAGAACAACTTCTATATATTTTTGTTTGTCTACCATATTATAATATTTACTTTTGTAGGTTTCCGATCTCCTCAGGGATGTTTTGAATCCGGTTGCAGGAAAGGTTGACTTCAGTAAGAGTTGAGATTTCACATAAAGATGCTGGAAATGTTGTCAGTTTATTATTTGACAGGTTCAGACTTTTCAGCTGAGTAAACCTACATTTAGAAAAAGTTTAAAAACTCAAGTCACTAGAATTTTGGTTGAATTTCATTGAATAGACTTATTCATCTTAACTTACGCCGGCACATATTTCCTGTTTTGTAGCCCCCAATTCCTTCACCAGCTACCTCTTTATCGCCGTCCCTTAATTCCAATTGACTTTGTTGATTGCTCAAAGTAGAAAAATATAGATAATATGCAATTCAAAAGTGGGGAACAAGACTAGAAAACTATCGACGAGATACTAATAGGGAATTATTAATGAGCAGTCAGGACAAACCTACCAATAAAATAGCATCATGAACAGTTTGGCAGGAAATTCCCAGGTACTATCTCGCTAACCACATGCTTTATAAAGGAGGTGTTAATTCAATTAAGGTATTTCTGTTGATGCTGTATTATGGCTATTGGAAAAAAGTTATAATATTAGATGATAAGACAGTTATTATACTGGTTAAAGTCAGATAACTAAAGGATCTTATCAACAGAAATCCGTTTGAATGGGGCCTGGACATAACAGTGGGCTGAAATCATTACTGTTGATGACTGACTTAAATTCCCCAGTGGCATAAAAAATGCACACAGGAGTAAACAATTTAAATAAAACCAACAGTTTGTAGGCCAATTTAGACAAGGTTGCATTGCTTAGATAGAGTACAAAACAAAAAGTACCCCTTAATTAGGCCACTGCGAGCAAACTTTAAAACAAAATCATCCTCTGGATACGGCCGCACTGCAAAACTAAAACATATTGCTCACACGTAGTTGCCACTGAATCGGTCACGTTGGGCCATTTTGTTCAGTCCATATTTCATAGAATTTACAGTGCAGAAGGATGCCCCCACACGGATGCTTTTGATAGATCTGTACTTTGGTCAATATATCTTATGTGTCGCCATACAATATATTACTCGACAGAACTTAAAACTGAGCTTCATGCGTGAAGTAAATACAAGCTTTATTCAGTCACTTTTCGGATGTCTCTTGATCAAGTCAGTTTGCTTGCAAATACAAACTTTTTAAAAGTTTGTTTTGTCCAAGCAAATACAGGTGACCGAATTAAATTGTATACAAATTACAGTTCTTGATGATTTTTTCAAATTAAAATACACAATACAGAAGTTGAAAATAGACAAAATGGCAGCTTTAAGAGCAAAGCGCAGGAAATAGTTAAAGACAGGAAGTAAGATGATTCCGGAATAATTTGCTCAAAATCGGCACCTATTTTTAAGGTAATTGCTAATGTTCTGTCCCCTTTCTGTCTGTGATTGGGTCATAATAATTAGTTCATTTTATTCAATAGAAATGGCCGTCCATCAAATTTTTAGTATGGGGTGACTGTAACATCTCGTTCCCACCACACTTTATCAGTTCTCATGACCACTGAACGAGGAACTTTGCCCAGATTCACATACTAACGAATGTGTAACAAATGTGTCTGTCTGGAGTTTTAATCTGATCATTCTCCTGCTATTCAGCAGTTTTCACTGCCTGTATGTTTGAACTGTGACCTTAGTGAACTATTTTGGTCCTGAACCATTTTAATAAACCATTTTAATTTTGAACCATTTCTTCCTTTTAAACGTATTATATAATAAAACTAGATTTCTATCAGCTTTGTCCAAGTGAGTGGTTTATTGGGCCAGTTCAAAGGCCATTTAACAGTCAACCACATTGGTGTGGGACTGGGATCCCATTTCGGCTCGATCACTTACATATGCCATGTGTTTTTCCCCAAAAAGCCTCTGTGAAGCAGTTGGCTATTTATGACAATCTGACAGCTTTATGGGTTTGTTTAGTGGTACCAGCTTTATATTTCCCATTTTAAAAAAATACATTGACTTCAAACTTCAGTAGCATTAATTCAAACTCCTGGGCGGCACGGTGGTGCAGTGGTTAGCACTGCTACCTCACGGCACCAAGGACCCGGGTTTGATCCCGGCCCCGGATCACTGTCCGTGTGGAGTTTGCATATTCTCCCCATGTCTGCGTGGGTCTCTCACCCGCAAACCAAAAGGTGTGCAGGGTAAGTGGATTAGCCATGCTATGTTGCCCCTTAATTGGGGGGAAAAAATAATTGGGTACTCTAAATTTACAATAAAAAAAAATAATTCAAACTCCAACACAACCACAATGCTACCATAAGACTACTTGGTGTATTGTGTCCAATTTTAGATTTCATACAAGGCCTCTGAACACGGTCTTAGGCTGACCCAGCATCCTATATGACTAATGCCGAGCTTCTAACCACGTACAGCTTGCATTACCAAGGCCGTTTCCCTCCCTTCTTCTGCTGTAGCTCTCATCATGCTTCTGACTCCAGGCTCGACAATTCCAATTCTCTCCTGGCAAGTCTCCCATCTTTGATCCTTTATGAACTTGAGCTCATCAATTACTGCTGCCTGTATTCAAACCTGCCTCAGATTCCATTTATTGGTCACTCCTGTGCTCACTGGCCTACTACAATGACCTTTAGCCCACTAACCTGTCAAATTTGAAATATCTACCCTCGCGCTCAAATTCTTCCATGGCTACCTCTATCTCTGTAACCTCTTCCAGCTCTACATCATACGAGAACTTGGCATTCCAATTGTGACCGCTTATGCATCCCTAATTTCCTTGCCCTACATCATTAGTGATCGTGCCTTCAGCCAGTTGGCCATATGCTTTTGATTTCCCTCTCAAAACATCTGAGCCTCTCCTCCTTTAAAAACTTTTTTTAAACCAAGCATTTAGTCAACAATCAGAATGTCTGTTTCTTTGATGCGGTGTCAATTTCTTTGTCCAATAATGCTTTCATGAGGCACCATGGGATGTTTACTACATTAAAAGCAATAGATATCAGGGGCGTCATTCTCCGACACCTCAGCGGGTCGGAGAATGGCTGTTGGCCGCCGTGAATCCCGCCCCCGCCGGTTGCCGAAGTCTCCGAAGGGAGAAAAGTCGGCGGGGCGTTAATGGCGCCGCAGACGTCGGAGAATGGCACGGGTGGGCGCAAGGCAGCCGATTTTGGGCTATTCTCCCGTCCGGATGGGCCGAAGTCCCGTCGATGTGATGACGGGTCACGTCGACGTAAATCAAACCTCCTTTTAATCGGCGTCAACCTGTGCTCCAGGTTCACGCCGACCAGCGTGGAGGTGGGTGACGGCCTGGGGGGTTGGCCGCTGGGCAGGCGATGGCGTGGCCGCAGTCTGAATGTGTGGGGAGAGGTGTGTCTAGGGTTGTGTGTGTGTGTGTGCGGCAGGGGGGGGTGGTTAGAGTGGGCTGGGCTCCGGGGGACTGCCGGGAGGGGGGTCAGTGCCGGGAAGGGGGATGGGGGGTCCGTGCCGGGGAGGAGGATGGGGGGCCCGTGCCGGGGAGGATGGGGGGCCCGTGCCGGGGAGGAGGATGGGGTCCGTGCCGGGGAGGGGGATTGGGGGGGGGGGGGGGGGGGCCGTGCCGGGAGGAGGATGGGATCCGTGCCGGGGAGGAGGATGGGGTCCGTGCCGGGGAGGAGGATGGGGTCCGTGCCGGGGAGGAGGATGGGGTCCGTGCCGGGGAGGAGGATGGGGTCCGTGCCGGGGGGGGCCGTGCCGGGGAGGAGGATGGGGGGGGGCGCGTGCCGGGGAGGAGGATGGGGGGCCCGTGCCGGGGAGGAGGATGGGGGGCCTGTGCCGGGGAGGGGGGGGTGTGAGGGCAAGTGAGTTGGTCCACCTGGCCAGGTGCCAGCCTCCAACAGTTGGACCCATGCGGTCCATGCCACCTGGCTGGGGGGAGATGGGGATATGGGCAATGATGACATGTCGGCGTTCCTTCCCCCCCCCCCGGCTGTCATGTTTTCCGATCATCCAGCGATGTTGCCCTGGATGAGGAGGAGGAGGAGGAGGAGCGTGCCAGAGAGGCGGCGCTGGCTGCCGCAGAGGGGCAGGCAGCAGCCGCTCAGGCTGGAGGGACACCTGACCGACAGGACGAGGAGGGGGAGGACGACGTCGCGGACCCACGGCAACGGAGGCACCCGAGGGCGCCCCGTGTGTACCGGCCCCGGCAGTCATACCAGGACCTCACGGACCGGGAATGCAGGAGGAGACTCCGGATGAGGCGGGAAACCGTGGCACACATCTGCCACCTGCTGGCACACCGGTCACTGCGTGGCACTGGCGGGGGACACCCTATCCCCGTGTCCGTCAAGGTTACGGTGGCCCTGAACTTTTATGCAACGGGGTCATTCCAGGCACCGAGTGGGGACCTGTCCAGCATATCGCAGACATCAGTGCATCCAGGCAGTGACAGACGCCCTATATGCCATGGCGCACCGCTACATCCGCTTCCCTGTGGACCGGGCCAGCCAAGATGCCCGGGCCATGGGCTTCTCTGCCGTGGCTGGGTTCCCCATGGTCCAGGGCGCGATTGATGGGATGCACGTCGCCGTGCGGCCACCTGCAGATAACAGGGCCGTGTTCACCAATAGGAAGGGGACCTATTCGATGAACATACAGGTGGTCTGCGACCACCGCATGATGGTCCTGCACGTCTGCGCCCGTTACCCAGGCAGTGTACACGACTCATACGTGTTGTCGCGGTCATCCAGCACCGGCATGTACGAGGGATGCCATCCCCGGCTGAGGGGCTGGTTGCTGGGCGACAGGGGCTACTCATTGCGATCGTGGCTGATGACACCTATACGGAGGCCACGCAATGAGGCAGAGAACCGCTACAATGATGCCCATGTAGCGACAAGGGGAGTGATAAGAGAGGTGTTTTGGCGTGCTGAAGATGCGTTTCAGGTGCCTGGACCTCTCTGGGGGCGCCCTCCAGTATCGGTCAGATAGGGTCGGCCGCATCATTGTGGTGTGCTGCGTCCTGCACAACATAGCCCAGCAGAGGGGCGATGTGCCGCAGGCAGAGGAGGGCGTAGTGGAGGAGCAGCAGGAAGAGGCGCAGTCCTCCCCAGATGAGGGGGATGGGGGCAATGGTCAGGGCAGACGGGCTAGACACAGGCGAGTGGCTGTCCACCGTTACCGGCTGGCCCAGCGGGCACAGGACAGGCTGATAGCCGCCCGCTTCACTGACTAGATGGGCGTGGGAATCGGGTAGTACGGCCACAGACCCCACACCATGGCAACAGCCGACCACCCACACCCCCCACCCATCCACCCACCCAGCACCCTCACCCCCCTCCCCACCCACATGCACACCACCCCCCCCATTGCCGATCCACCTGCGGCACAACAGCCGGGCTCTCACAGTTGCGGGTGGACGCGTGTCTATTGCAGGCCATGGAGGATGATGACAACCTCGCCCTGCGATGAGCTCCTGGCTCCACATCGTTGGACTATGTCTGACCCATGGCCACAGTACCACCATCCACCCGGACCATCCCTGCATGCGGCTGTGACACTGCAGCGCACGGTCCCGTCCTCTGCCCGGGGGATGTTGATGGCGGCCCAGGGGGAAGGGGCAGACTCACCTGGGGCTGAGGTAAGACCACCCCTCACACACACACACACACTTCCGTTCAACGTACATGACACCCCCGCACGCAGAGCACAAAGGCAGCTTCTGTAGGTGTAACATTGACTTTAATAACCAAAGGAGTTCATGCACGTGCCCTAGCCCCTAAAACTCATCTGTGCCCTGCACCCGTGCCAACTTACTCAGTGTCTAATTGTTTGGCCTTACGGGCCCTTTGACTACGTCTACGTGGTTCCCCAGACGGTACAGCAGAACTGGAGGTGGACTCCTGTGATTACTGCCCTCTGACACGGGATCCCTTTGGCGGCCGTTTCCTGGGGCGTCCTGGCCTATATGGGCCAGGCTGCGGCCCGGGCGACTGGGATGGCGAGCTGCCAGCCTGTCCTGCCCGTTGCCCACCCGATGCACCTGGGACCGAAGGGGGGGGGGGTGTCCGAGGTGTCACGGTGTTCTGGGACCTCCCCGACAGGGGGACCCAGGACGGATCACAGTACCTCCTCCTCCCTCGAGGTGCCCGGTGGCCCCCAGGCCTCTACATGGGTGGGGGATGCGAACGGACTGGCCATCCGACGCCCCCCGACATCTGGCGCTGCCAGTCCTGGAGGCCCGTGCTGGTATCGACAGGGGTCTGCAGATTTGCTGCCATGGAGCCCAGGGGATTGGCAAACCCTGTCTGTGACTGCGCGACGCCGGCTCGCACATGGCCAATGGCGCCGATGCCCTCAGCGATGGCCTGCAGAGACTGGGCCATGGCCTGCAGAGACTGGGCCATGGCCTGCTGAGACTGGGCCATGGCCTGCTGAGACTGGGCCATGGCCTGCTGAGACTGGGCCATGGCCTGCAGAGACTGGGCCATGGCGTTGAGCGCCTCTGCCATCTGGCGCTGGCACTGGCTCATGGCCTCCTGTGAGAGGGCAGCCATGTCCTGGGCCACAGACGCCGCCTGCACGGAAAGCCCCAGGCCTCGCAAACCGTTCCCCATGTCTTACACCGTCGCACCCATTGCCTCCACCGCAGACGCCACCCGTGCGGTGTCGGCCTGGGTGGCACGTATGACCGGCACCACTCCCAGCTCCTGGACGCGAGTGGACTCCTCCACCTGCGACTGCAGCCGCCGCAAGCTGGCCGTCACCCTCTTCGCTCGTCTCCGAGTCGGTGGTTGCATCGGACCTATGGGTGGGTGTGGTAACTCCAGGAACCCGGGATCCATCTGGGCGGCAGATGTTCGCTTGGGCTGGGCTGCCCTCCGACCGCCCGGCCCCTCTGCTGCTCCTACCTCCACCTGCTGTACCGGGACAGCTGTGTTGTGCGCACCAGTGAGTGTACCAGACGCCTCATCACTAAAGTGCCCAACCGAGGTGAGTGTTTCTGCGATGGTGGAGGGTGTTGGTGACAGCAGTGGCGTTGTGTCGTGCTCTTCGTCCCACTCTGAGTCCATGGCACTTTGGGGTGGGGGTTCGTCTTCACCCATCCACTCTGTGTATTTCGCCTTCCTGGGTAGTGCTGTCCCGGGTAGGGGTGTCCTGGGTAGTGGTGTCCTGGGTCGGCTGTGATGGGGGCCTGTGGCTGCCCCTCTCATCGCTGGGTGGCACACGCCTGCGTCGTCGCACCCGCACGTGACGGGGGCGTCGTCTCCCTGTTGCTCCAGGTCTCTCCGTCTCACGTGGTCTCCAAGGGACATCCTGCGGGCGTCGCATGCCGGAGGGTACGGGTCTCTCCGTCTCCCGTGGTATGCGAGGGGCATCCTGCGGGCGTCGCATGCCGGAGGGTCCGGGTCTCTCCGTCTCCCGTGGTGTGCGAGGGGCATCCTGCGGGCGTCGCATGCCGGAGGGTCCGGGTCTCTCCGTTTCCCGTGGTGTGCGAGGGGCATCCTGCGGGCGTCGCATGCCGGAGGGTCCGGGTCTCTCCGTCTCCCGTGGCCTCCGAGGGGCATCCTGCAGGCGGTCTGCATCTGCGGGGATGGGTGCCTCGACGTTTGCTCCTGCGATACACAATGAAGCATGCATGGTTAGACACGCAGGCAGTGATCAGGTGATATGGGGGAGGGGGATATAGGGGAGGGGGGATATGGGGACAGGCTGTCGGTGGCTCACTTGCCCCCGACCTCTGCATCAGCAACCTCCCAGTCCTCAGGTCCGCCAGCCAGTTCCAAGGCCCTTTCCTCGTGTTCGGTCAGTGGCCTCTCATCAGCGGGGCCTCCTCCAGTCCTCACATGCTCCCTGGTGTTGTGTGCGCGTTTCTCCTGTGGCCGGAGTGGGGGGGGGGGGGGGGGGCAGGGGTAAAAGGCAACAGTGTTAGACAGGTATATGAATGCATGCCATCGGTTGCGCGTGTATTGCAGAGGTTAAGGTTAGGGCTGGATTCACTTGGGGTTATGGGGGATATGGGGAGGGGGGATATGGGGGAGGGGGGATATGGGGGAGGGGGGGATATGGGGGAGGGGGGGATATGGGGGAGGGGGGGATATGGGGGAGGGGGGGATATGGGGGAGGGGGGGATATGGGGGAGGGGGGGGATATGGGGGAGGGGGGATATGGGGGAGGGGGGATATGGGGGAGGGGGGATATGGGGGAGGGGGGGATATGGGGGAGGGGGGGATATGGGGGAGGGGGGATATGGGGGAGGGGGGGGATATGGATATCGGGCAGGGGGGGTGGGTAGGCTCACCCTGCCTGCTCTGACGAGGTCGTTCACCTTCTTGTGGCAATGGGTGCCTGTCTGTGGTGTCAGGGCCACAGCGGTGACAGCCTCTGCCACCTCCCTCCACAGACGCCGGCTGTGGCGTGGGGCAACTCTACGGCTGTGCCCGGGATACAGGGCCTCCCTCCCCTGCTCCACTGCGTCCAGGAGCGCCTCCCATCCCGTGACTGGAACTCGGGGCTGAGCGGCGGCCGGTCATCCGGTCGGGTGTTCCGGTCGGGTGGGGGGGGGAGCAGCGCGTCCTTATGAGCCGTCACGCCGTGCGGCGTGTATGACGCTGCACGGCATGAACCACGTGAGCAAGCGCGGATCCCGTCACGTCGCTGCTAGCCCATTTCGGGCCGGAGACTTCGCGACGATTTTTGCGGCGTGACGCAGGTCGGATTTGCGCCGTTTTTTGCGCCGATCGGCGGACTTTGCGCCGATAACGGAGAATTTCGCCCCAGGATTTGGAATTCCCAAACTCCATTCTCCATTGAGGTGAAGTGCAGATTTCATAACAAACGGACAACTAATCTTCTGAAACGATGCCTCCTTTTTCCAGATTCTCCCACAAGGTTATGTATCCTTTCAGTAGCTAATATGTTTTTCTAAAATTTAGAGTACCCAATTCTTTTTTTTCCCCCCCATGTCCCTCCTTTTGTTTACACTCACGATAGACCCTGGCCATTGCGCCAAGGAGCTCGGATAAGTGTAGGGGCAGTGTAAGGGGGTGGGGGGGGGGGGGTGAACGATTTGGACTTCACCTCGTTGATTGCTCGCAGGCGGGTTCTGTTGGGGTGGAGGTCAGTTTCTCTGCTCTGCGCCTCAGTGTGGCTGGGGGAATTGATGGAGTTCCTGTATCTTGAGCTGGTTAAGTTCACCTCGAGGGGGCTATTGAGGGGTTCTAAAACGATGGAGTCTGTTTATTGATCACTTTAAAGAGTTGGTCACCATCAGCTGCTGGGGGGGGGGGGGGGAAGAGAGGAGTTTTGGAAGGGAGCTATTTTTCGAGTCATATGTGTATTAGATGGTAGTGTGGAGGGGGTTCTCCTGCAAATCAAATAAAGATATTTTCCAAACAAAATCCTGGTTCTCTACCCCTCATGCCTAAGTGCCATACCAATTTTATTAAAGAGCTTTCTGAACAGCTTTTCTCCCGTTTCTACACCAAGCAGCTTCTCACCTTCAGTAATTTTAACCTATATTTAAATTCATTATATACTCATCAGAGTTCTGATACAGCATCAATGAACACACGACGAGGGTGGACGTAACAAGGCTTTAATACACTAAACTGAAAGCCTCCTGGCCTCTGATCCCAAACTGGATCAGAGGCGGAGACCAACCACCTCTATACATGAGCCCGAGGGGAGGAGCCACAGGCAGAGCCAGCCGGGACAAGCCCAGACATGTAACAATACAATACAATACAGTGGTTTACCACATTCACCCCCAGTTAAAAAAGAGAGTCCAGCGGGGGTGAAGTAGGCTTCAAGATCAAGTCTGTCGGGGGCCTTACATAGATGACCTTCCGCCGTGGTGTCCCGGCTGTGGTGTGGGCATCGGTGTCGGGACCTGCGCGTCCGGGAGCGTGTTGTCCTCTTCTTCACCCAGTTGTTGAGTCAGTGGAGGGGGGGGCGGGGCGGTGTATGAGCGGGGGTGGTGGTGATGGTCGCCGGTAGGCCTGCGGCTGCCAGTTCTGGAGGTAGGTGGGTAGAGGTGGGGGAAGACGGTGTACGGTCAGGGGTGGTGGTGATGGTCGCTGGGGAACCTGCAGGTGCCAAATCCCAAAGGGAGACTGTGTCCTGTCGCCCGTCCTGATGTGCCACGTAGGCATATTATGGATTGGCATGGAGGAGCAGGACCTTCCCGACGAGGGGATCTGATTTATGGCTCCTCGCATGCTTCCGGTGGAGGACGGGCCCTGGGACTGTCAGCCAGGACGGGAGCGAGACCTCGGAGGTGGCCTTCCTGGGGAAGGCAAACATACGCTTGTGAGGAGTCTCGTTGGTGGCAGTGCACAGGAGTGACCGGATGGAGTGGGATGCATCTGAGAGTTTGAAGTTAGTGTACTCTACGCCTTGTACAGTAAGGGTCGCGATACAGTACCCCCGGATTTCTACTGCATGTGATCCGGAAGCAAGGGAGATTTTCTGGGTCGCGGGCAAGATTGGGAGGGAGCAGCGCCTTACCATATCTGGGTGTATGAAGCTGTCTGTGCTCCCGGAGTCGAAAAGGCAGGCCGTCTCGTGCCCGTTGATCCGGACAGTCATCATCGATTTTATGAGGTGATGAGGCCGGGACTGGTCGATGGAGGCGAGCTTCGGAAGGTGATGGGTAGGCCGGTCGTAGATAGCGGCGGCCAGCGTACGATCGGGTGAGCGTGGCTCCCTGGAGGCAGGAGTGGTCCCAAGATGGCGGCCCCCATGGGTCACACTTGGCAGGTGGCAGCGGGGATGGCGTTAAAGATGGCGGCCCCCATGGGTCGTCGTGGCGGGTGAAGTACAAAATGGCGCTAAAGATGGTGGCCCCCATGGCAGCCGAAATAGAATATGTCGGGGCCCACAGGTCGCACATGGCGGATGGCGCGGCAGCTGGTGGTGGCCCCGACAGGCAGCAGGCAGCGCTGCTGGGCCTAGAAGCTTTAGGGAGTGATCAGGCCTGGCAGGCTTTCGCAAAGTGGCCCTTCCTCCCACACCCGTTGCAAGTCACGTTCCGTGCAGGGCAGTGTTGTCGGGGATGATTACCCTGGCCGCAAAAGTAGCACTTTGGGCTTCCGGCGTTGGCGGGCTGCTGCGCGGCACAGGCTTGCACCGCACCCGGGTCGGATGATGGCGCCGTCCACGAGGATGCCGCGCAGTTGGAGGTGTAGGCCTCCATGTTCTGGTAGGCCACCTCCAGTGAGTTTGAGAGGTGCACTGTCTCTGGGAGGCCGAGTGTATCCCCTCCTAGCAATCGCTGGCGGATGTAGCTCTATTTCATGCCCGCGACACAAGCGTCCCTGATCAACAGCTCTGCGTGTTGGATAGCCGATACCGCATGACAGTCACAGCTCCAGTAGAGTACCCGCAAGGCAAGCAGGAATTCTGCTAGTGACTCACCAGGCCGTTGTCGTCTCGTGGCAAGAAGGTACCTCGCGTACATCGCGTTCACAAACTTAACATAGTGTCCCTTCAGCAGCATTATCGCCTCCGTATACGAGGGGGTGTCCCTGATGAGAAGAAAGACTTGCGGCTCACCCGTGCGTGGAGGATCTGCTTCTTTTGGACGTCGGTGAAGTCTTCGGTGAAGGATCCGAGAAACGCTTCGAAGCAGCTTAGCCAGTGCTCGAAAGTTGCAGTGGCGTCGGCTGCCTGTGGGTCCAGCTCCAGGCGATCAGGCTTGAGTGATGAATTCATATTAGATGTTTAGTGTATTAAATTGATATGCCATCAATAAACACACGATGAGTGGTGAACGTAACTGAGGCTTTAATACACTAAACAGAAAGCCTCCTGGCCTCTGATCCCGAACTGGATCAGAGGCGGAGACCAACCACCTCTATACATGAGCCCGAGGGGAGGAGCCACAGGCGGAGCCAGCAGGGACAAGCCCAGGCATGTAACAATACAATACAATACAGTGGCTTACCACAAGTTCATTGTCCTGGACCTCCGTTGACGGCGGGCGGGAGGCAGCTGCAACTGGAGGGCTCCCGTTCGGGAATAGGAATTTTGGGCTTTTAAAGCTCCGGTCCCGGGGGCAACGGAGGCTGAAAAGACTGTAAGAAGGCACAGGGAGGAGAAATGTCCAAGTTTGGGAGAAAAACGGCCATGAAAAAGGGAGTTAACGGAAGTCCGCCGGGGAGTGGAAAAGTCAGCACAGGACTGCAAGGAAAGCGGAGGCTGGAGCATCAGGAGAGGCCGCATCGCTCACAGCAGAATAAATGACCACGGTGATGGCTGTGGAACTTGAAAAACAGTTCACAAAACACATGGAAGCGATGAAGAAGGAGATGGGGGTGGTACTGAAATTGCTGGTGGAGGAGGCGATTGCCCCGGTGAGGGCAGCGGTGCGGGAGCAAGGTGAGACACTGAAGGAAGTGGAAGAGGCATTATTGCAGCACTGTGGTCAACTCACCTCAATGGGGAAGGAGTTGCGGAGGGTGATAGAGACCAACAAGGGTCTGTGAGCCATAATGGAAGACCTGGAGAACAGATCCAGGTGACAGAATCTGAGGATTGTGGGTTTGCCCGAAGGGGTAGAAGGCCCGAGGCCGACGGAGTATTTTGCCACGATGTTGGCGAAGCTATTGGGGGAGGGGGACGATCCCTCCCGATATGAACTGGATCGGGCTCATCGGTCGTGGAGGCCTATACCAAAGGCGAGTGAGCCGCCAAGCGTAGTAACTCTTAATTTCCATAGGTATAGCGTGAAGGAGAAAGTCCTGTGCTGGGCAAAGCAGAAGCGTTTGGTGCAGTGGGCTGGAGCTGGAATACGCATATACCAGGACTTTACGGTGGAGCTGGCGAGGAGGCGGGCTGCCTGTAGCCGGGTGAAGAAGGCACCGTACATCAGTACGGTGCAGTGCGGCATAGTACATACAGCTAAGTTGAGGGTGACCTACAAATCCAAGGACTTTTATTTGGGACGGCGGAAGCAGTGGAGGAGTTTGCGAAGGCAGAAGGACTGTGGCCAGAATTGAGAAATGGCCGCGTACCGATGTAGCCTCATGTAACTTTATTTTTTCACTGCGTGTTGGTGTATGTACTAAATGAGTCGACGCTGTATATATTTGGACAAGGGAAGAGATGGGATTTTCATTTGCAATGATGGTTCTTTGGGGCTTGGGTGTGTATGCGGGGATTGTGTGCTAAAGGGGATTTCTTGGTTTTCCTGGGCAAGGAGGAAGGAGACCCGGGCGGGGGCCTCCACGCTGGCCGGTTTAAGCCGGCCAGTGAACAGGAGTGGGTGGGGGGAGGGGCTGTGGCCATCGGAGCCTGGTAGAACAGGTTTCGGTGAATCTAGCCGGGGTGAAAAGTTGGGGGGGGAGGAGTTTACAAGAGGAAGTGGAGGGGAGGAGTCTTGGGGGGGGGTCTACAATTCATGGGTGTCATTCACGGTACTCTTTCGGGGATTGGATGGCATTGAATATGGGGGGGGGGTGGTGGACTGTATATGTCAATGGTGACCATAGGCGATTCCTGATTCCTTTTTCTTTTTTACTTTTTTTTCCCACCCTGGGAGAGTTTGTTTTATTTGATGCTTATATTGTCAGATGGGTCGTTATTTGGGGTGGTGGGAGGATGGGATCGTTGTTGTTGATAAGGGGATTGACATTGTATTCGTTACCGTTTACTGTTTGTTGCTGGGGTGTAAATTCTGAAGAAAATGTGAAAATGAAGAATAAAAATATTTATATAAAAAAAAGAGTTCATTGTCCTCCTAGCCACCGTCACTCTATACCATATTCACAGCCACCCACTGGACCATGCCATCTTTCGTGGTTTCACTACCCCCAAAGTATAACTCACAAATAAACCCAATGCTGAGGACTTCCTTGTATCGGTCTCGACCCACATCTCACTTCCCCTTCCGAATCCCACTTCCTTCTGTGCCCACCCCAGGAAAAAGGTTCTTCCGCATTCACTTAGAGAGCACTTTCAAATTCCCAACTCTCTTGTCAAAGTGTCAGAAGTTAAGTTTGTTAAGCAGCTTGTTGATGAAAGCATTAATGTTCAAGTTGAAGCTGGCACATGCCATTGTTAATGTAATCAGCAACTTTAATCTCATGTTTTATTTAAAAATAGATAAAGGAAAAATAATCTCAAACTACACAAAATAATAATTCGGTCAAATATTTGTACAACGTAATATTGGTGATCCTGTGACAACAGATTGTGCAGCTGTGTTGACCAAAATGATTGGGTAGGGCATGTAGCTGTAAATGTATAAGGATTAAAGATTTCCAATAAGGAGGAGGCCATTTGGCCCATTGTGTCTGCACCCACCTTCTGAAAGAGCATTCTGTCTAGGCCCACTGCCCTATCCCTGTAACCCCGCGCATGAGTCATGGCCAATCCACCTAACCTGCACATCTTTGGAAAGTGGAGCACCCGGAGGAAACCCACAGACACAGGGAGAGAGTGCAAACTCCGCATACAGTAACCAAAGGTCACAATCGAACCCAGGTTCTTGGCACTGTGATGCAGCAGTGCTAACCACTGTTTCACTGTGCCGAAAGGATTTATCCTTCTGAGATCATAAAAATATTACTAGACCAATTGTTTAATATATTTTTGTATGACTATTCTTGTCTAGTTGCATTTTTGCTAATTGTAACCAGAATATTGGAAAGAATGTGACAATAATTCAAAAATGTGTAATTGACTATTAGAGCTTATTAATTGTAGATTATGTCAATGCAGTACTGTAGCCACCTGGGTTGGCCACTTCCCGACTTAAAATGGAGAACCGCAAAGACTGAAGGGAAATTCAGCCAACACAGGCAAAGACTAGCAAATACAGAAATCATGTGTATTGAAACCTGTAAGAAACCAGACAGCACTGAAACCAGCACCCGGTTGCGCTCGAACGCGAACCCCCTGACCCCAACCCCACCGGCCGTTAATGATTCACTTCCCCATAGTACCCAGAGCCCAGTAACAGGCAACACCACACCATCATGGGTGTGATAAGCTCATAACATGGTACTCCCTTTCCTACGTAGTCGAATCCCTCTTAGTGTTGGCGATACACTGCAGCATCGTGCAGACGATCCGCATGAGGAAATGGAGAAGGAGAGCCTACCGCGCTAGCACCCAGGTATACAGAATAAGATCCCCTATGTTCAGTTATCCCCAGGACCCTGAACCCCTCGATCTATAATAAAGGACATTAGTTTGCGTTCTTCTGTAAATAAAGAAATGGAAAGATTCTACAACCCTGTGTTTGACTGCCAAGCCAGGAAAAATGTAAATGCTGCTATTATTTTGTATTGTTTAGGAAGTTAATATGACTGAATGTTTAATGAGTGTAGTTTATTGAGGATAGTTAGAGGTACCGTTTTTTATTTTGTAATGCATGTCCCTGTTTTGACATAGCGCCACTTAGAAATTGTTAGTTAAAATTTTTCTTGCATAGTTATGGTCAGTGTAGAGGCCATAGAAGAGTGCTCGCCGGGTCAGGGAATGAAGACAACGCAGTTATGTGATCCTTCACGCTTCGTGTTAGGGATCACAAGGAGGGCTTGTAGCCACCTGGGTTGGCTACTTCCCGACTTAAAATGGAGAACCGCAAAGACTGAAGGGAAATTCAGCCAACAAAGGCAAAGACTAGCAAATACAGAAATCATGTGTATTGAAACCTGTAAGAAACCAGACAGCACTGAAACCAGCAGCCATCTACATAGTAATGAGCAATTCTAAGGCACAATTGCAACAGTTAAGGTGAATAAAGCCAAGGCAGACTGCGCCAGCAGGAGCCAAGACAAAGGAAGGCCAACGGACAGGTAGGGACCGCCCAGCGATCAGGGAACAACTCCAGTATTGGAGAAATCGATCCAAATGATCGGAACGCAGTCCAATCATTTGGAACCAGGTACGGGGCCCGCCCCGAAGGGCGGGAAGCCCCTGGGGATTATAAAGTAAAGCCCCCAAGTTCAAATCGTCCTTCTTGACAGGGTCACTCAGCAACGCGAAGCAACCCCGGAGAGTGAACTGTCCAGCGGCCGCCAACCAAGTAAGTCTCAAGTCAACGCTCGCTACGAGATAGGCGCTCTTGCTACCAGTCCATACCAGCTTTTGAATCCTGCAGACTCAGGACCTGAACGAAAGGCCATTTGTTCCCCTGACCTGGTGGGCCAATTCCGAAGCGAAGTATAGGCCTTTTAGTGGTAGGAATAGTCTAGAAAGTAGAGTTTATACACGAGTAGCAATTTACTGTGTATAATAAATGTGTTTTGATTTGAATCTTACTAATTGGTGTGTTGAGTTATTGATCATTACTTGAACTTGAACCTCATGGCGGTATCAGAAAGATACCTGGCGACTCTAGAGCAAAGGTTAAACAAACAGAGCAAATTACGAATTAAGAGCTAACCAAAAGTTAGCAACATATTACTGGCGACTCTGCCGGGACCCGACTTAGAAGTGGCTTAACCACTCCGGGAGAACCCAAAATATGAATTAGAAATCCAATTGGGAAGTGTTCAAGCAGTTCTGATCAATTCTCACAATTCGGAAGTGTGTTTAATGCATGCGTAACTAACAGGGTTATAAGGTAATACTGATAGATTTTTGTTGCGACAAAACTGTGGGGAGTTTGTATTTCGGAAAATAGCGAAAGCCATACCCGTAATTACAGCACCGCCTTAATACCCCTCATTCCAAATTTTAAGAGAAGTATTCAGAGAGGAAAGATGGCAACGCAGGCAATGCAACGCCTCATGAACCCCGAAGAATTCGTGGTCGCAGCGACCAGCAGTAGAGTCGGACAGTGTCCCGTTTGGGAAGAGGAAATCAGAAAGTACCTCAAAGGGAAAGGATGGCCCCTTTGGAGCGAATTCTGTGACAATGAGGAAACAGGACCCGGGAGTATAGGACATACTTGGTGGGAGAACCTGTCAGAAATTCATAAGAAAAGCTTGGGAAAAGCTCGCAAGCCGATGGCAATCATGTCCTGTTTGGCACAATTGCGAGGCACAGAGGAGGTCGCTCGGACGCTCCGTAAAGAGATAGAAGGAGTACATCGAATGAGTAAGGTCGATGTAAGTGAGGTTGAGAAAGAGAACCTAGAATTAAGAAGGAAGTTAGGAGCAAAGGACGGAGAGGTGGATGATGCCAAGGGGGCACACCAGTCTTGTCTGGCGCACCTAAGCGGCTTCCAGACACAGTACGAAAAGGCCTATCAGGACACGCAACGTGCAGTCCTGGTAAGAGAGGAAACAGAGAAACAGGTAGAGGCATTACAAAGGCAGTGTAGCGACCTGAAAGCAGCATTACGAGCACTCCATGCTACCACCACGGAGCACAGGCAGAGCTCATTAGATCACGCAAAATTCCGGAAGCAGATTGCAGAACTGCAGTCTTTGCTTTCAGTTCAGAATGGATTCCAGAACACCTTTGGATCCCAGTTAGATACAGAAGACGGCCCGGATTGGGAAGAATTAAATGAGACCACGCATAGATATGTTCAAGGAACATGTGCGCAAGGAAAGCCCCAGAAGAGAAAAGCGCCCCAACCCTCCACATCGCAGATAGTTCAGGCACCAATGAATCCAGTAACCACCCACCGCACAGTCACATCAGACGGAGATACAGAATTTCTTTATACGACCCCCTTAACCGTGACCCAATTACGGGACGCATGCGAGAAAATCACACCGTTCCTCCCCACCTCAGACCCCCATCACTTCTTTGCTAGAGTAAAGCAGCAGGCGACCATGTACGGCCTGGATGAGCGTGAGTTTTGACAGTTTTGAGTTTAGACCCTTCAGTCGTAGCAGCCCTTACCGACCCACAGAATGTAGGAGGAGGCACCCTTGCAGAAATGCACGCAGCGATCCTAGATGCAATCGGCTAAAACAGAGGTGACCCCGTAGAAGGCCTGAATAAGTGCGGGCAGAAAAAGACAGAGCACCCCACAGCGTTTGCTGGACAACGCGCCCATTTGTCCCAAGACGGTATGGCCAAATGGACCCGCACCCTTATCTCCCATGCCACAGAGGCAGGACAAAAAACCTGTACGAATTATGACCCCTCAGAGGAAGCCCACAATGAGAAATGGGTTTTAAAAAGATTGTCCCGCGCCTGGGAGCAGTCTGTACAAAACAAACCCGCAGTTAGGAAACCCGAGGAACAGCAGGCAGAAGCAGACATCCAAGTGTGAAAACGCAACAGAACCCCGCATGGGTGAACGAAGGCCCCCCACAAAAGCTCAGGAGTGTTACAACTATGGACAGTTAGGACACTTTGCACGATAATGCAATGCCCCACGAAAGCCACAGAGAGCCCAGCAGGCAGGCACTCTGAATAAGAATAGGACAGAGCCCATACATAGCGTGAGCACCAGTTCAGACCAGACGGACCTGAACGGAACGGACTGATGGTGTTCGGGCTCCCCCAGTTGGGTCTGCGACACCCTTTGGGATAGGTCCGGCCGACCAGTAGTTGCAGCAAAGATAAGGGGACAGCCCATTGAATTTCTCTGGGACTCAGGAGGGTCCCGCACCACAATCAATTCCTCAACCATATTCCAGAAAGACACGTGGCCCACTACACCACCATCACCCTCAGCGGCTTCACAGTCCACTCACAGCAGGGACACATCACAGCCCCTGTACCCATTCAAATCGGGTACAAGTATAGGCCTTTTAGTGATAGGAATAGTCTAGAAAGTAGAGTTTATGCATGAGTAGTGATTTACTGTGTATAATAAATGTGTTTTGATTTCAATCTTATTAATTGGTGTGTTGAGTTATTGATCAGTACTTGAACCTCGTGGCGGTATCATAAAAATACCTGGCGACTCTAGAGCAAAGGTTAAGCAAACAGAGCAAATTGCGAATTAAGAGCCAACCAAAAGTTAGCAACAGTACCTGACACTAAAATAACTGCTTTTCAACTCTGACCAAATGAACAGTTGAATGTGTCAATGCACTGTTGTAGAACTCACATCAGCCTTGCAACTCTTCCAGTGGATGTTATCTGGGCGGTGACTAAGTTAGAGAGAAGCCATAATATAGATTCAACCAGAAAATAAGATCCTCTTGGCTCCTCGCCAGGTTCAATCTCATCTCCCCCTTCCTACTCGAAACCAAGTTCACTTTTGTGAGAATTTCCTGATCAGTTATAAGCATCGCTTTGTTCTTGTAAAACCACTGAGATTTTCAACACAAACAGAAGTTATTTGGTACAATTCCAAACCACTTTCGCTGCTCTGCTCTCTCTCCTTAGCCTTGTACCTTACTTTTTTTTTTGCAGACTAACTATTCTTTCCAACGGTTTCTCCCTTGACCGTATTTATCTTGCTGACAGAAGTTGCATGTTCCAATTGTTTTGAATATAGAAATGTCTTAACCTCCTTCCGCAAACTCTTGATGTCAATTTTGAATTGAGCATCCCGTCACTAATGTCCCAATCAAAAGAAAGGCACATTCATCTCATCAAAGATCTTTAAAAGATAATATATATCCTCAGCCACGTACATTCCAGTGTCAGTGACTGCTCAAAACTGTACTTTCGTACTCTAGAAACAATTATTCTCAACATGAAAAATGCACGTGTCCCTTCAAATGTCACGCAGAAACTGCATTCAAGAGTTTTTGCGGTAGTTTATATAGTTCAAAAATTAACAACTTGGCTTAAGAAAATAATCAGGACCACACACTAACATTGCTACCTCAACTATTCACCCCAATATCTTTCACAAAACAAAACATACTGTTTACACCAGTCAAGACACAGAGGAGTGATCCCAACTTAATTAGTGCAGGAAATATGATCAGACCAGCTTCTTAGTGATCGATCGCCTTCAGTTAAAAAAAAAAGGGGTAAGGATTTTGGGTGGTAATTTGCCAAAACCAAGCAGCAGCAGTTCACCACAACGTTCATAAATATAGAGAAATGTAACAATAGGCAATAGTCCACTTTCGTGCCAATCATGAGACCAATGCAGGCATACTGATCAAAACCAGAAAAGCTGCTTTCATCAACATGTTTTCAACACTTTTCTTATTGCAACATATGATCAGGACTGGTAGGCATTCAGATGCAAAGCTCGGGTCTAGATGAGAAAGACAGAAAATTCTAAACCGAACATTATTTACTGAATAAAGTTAGGAGTCAGTCTCATTGATGTATTTAAATCATTCTGGATTTTACAGACTGACATTTAAAATCAAAATTATTTATGTAAGTTTGCAACAGCTACTAATATAGGGCGGCATGGTGGTTAGCACTGCTGCCTCAGTGCCAGGGACCGGGTTCAATTCCAACATTGCGTGGCTGTCTGTGTCAAGTTTGTACATTTTGCCCATGTCTGCGTGGGTTTCCTCCGGGTGCTCTAATTTCCTCCCATAGTCCAAAGATGTGCAAGTTAGGTGGATTGGCCATTCTAAACTGTCCCTTAGTGTCCAAAAGGTTAGGTAGGGTTATGGGGATAGGGCATGGAAGTGGGGTGCTCCTTCAGAGGATCGGTGTAGATACGATGGGCCGACTGGCCTCTTTCTGCATTGCAGGGATTTCATGATTTAGATCATACCCCACAAAAATAATCCCAAGACGATTCACAGGAACATTGTAAAGCAAACATTTGTCACTCCGCCAACTGAGGTAGTATTGGGACAGATGACCAAAAGATTCATCAAGGAGGAAGCTTTAAATGAGAGCTCGAGAGATGGAACTGTTTGGTAGGGAATTCCAGAGGTTAGGTCTCGGCAGTTGTAGGCACAGCTCCCAATTGTGAATTAGAAGTATAGAATCCCTACAGGGCAGAAGGAGGCTATTCAGCCCATCGAGTCTGAACCAACATTCTGTAGCGAGTGGGAATTGCGGTGGGTTTCCCGGCGCTCGGCCTGGCAACACTATTCAACGTTAATTGGTCCACTTAATGAGGCCTCACAGGCTTCCTGCCCCGAATGCCGGCTCGCCAGCTGATTCGCCAGGACCGCCCTCGCCAGCCCCCCACTAAAATGCCGAGCAGCGCTTAGGCTGCACTTGCACAGCCAGCTCGCAACAATGGCGCCAAGGAGACCGGCCCCAAGATTCGGGGATGCTGACCTGGGAAGGCACCTGGACACAGTGGAGGCCAGGAAGGATGCCCTGTTCCCCCGGGAGTCCCGCAGGGTGAACCACAATGCAACCGGTGCTGCCTGGGATGAGGTGGCGGCAGCAGTCAGCTCGGGCAGTGTGACCAGGAGGACTGGCCTCCAGTGTCGGAAGGGCAACAACCTATACCAGGCAGCCAGTAGACACCAACGTCCCACCCCCACAAGGGAGAATTCCCCCCCAGGAGAGCCCCAACCCTCCATCCATCCCCCTCTACCCACCCCTTCAACCCTCCCTCCACCTTTACAGGACTCCCCCCCCAAAAAAACTGTGAACCACGCGTGTGGCTAACGATGCCTTCTCTGTGTCTCCTCAGGAAAACTTCTCGCATAATCGGCAGGAGAGAGCCCAGACTGGTGCTGGGGTGTCAGACTTGAGACTCCTCACCTCCTTCGAGAAGCGGGCCCTGGAGGTGACTGGAATTGACAGGGCAGTCACCAACGCGGAGGCTGGCGGACGCCCTAGAGGTGAGGGACCACCGGGCTCCACCCAGAGGCCTGTCAAACGTGAGTAGTGATTGCTTTACTGACTGCCTTACTTACTCTCCCAATGAGCACATGTCCATTCTCCCTCAGGTCCAGCAGCCGACGCCCATCCCAGGCGGCCCCTTCTCCTGACTCCGGGGAGAACACCTTCGAGGAGAGCTCCGAGGATGCAACTGTTATAGTCGAGGCACAGGTGCAGATTCACACACCTCGGTGGGAAATGTTAGTGGTCAGGCTTCAGGGGCACAATCTGGTGAGCACCACACTGCTGCTGATGTACACATCAGCAGAAGGCAGGAACCCCCAGGCAAGACAGCAGTCGGAGGTCTGCTGGATCCCTGGACCCAGCCTGATGTTGAGCCTCTTTGGCACAGAGTGACCTGGAGCTGATGGGGAGCGGTCGGGGCGTTCAGAGGGAGGCACGGTACCACAGTGGCTAGCACTGCTGCTTCACAGCGCCAGGATCCCAGTTTCGATTTCCGGCTTGGGTCACTGAATGTGCGGAGTCTGCACGTTCTCCCGGTGTCTGCGTGGGTTTCCTCCGGGTGCTCCGGTTTCCTCCCACAAGTCCCGAAAGACATGTTGTTAGGTAATTTGGACATTCTGAATTTTCCCTCTGCGTCCCCGAACAGGTACCGCCGGAATGTGGCGACTAGGGGCTTTTCACAGTAACTTCATTGCAGTGTTAATGTAAGCCTACTTGTGACAATAAAGATTATTATTATAATATAGATGTCAGCGTCAATCCAGCAGATCCATAGCCGATTGGAGGAGTCCCAGTGGCTATGGGTGCATGAGAAGGCGCCAACAATGAGTGGTACTGAGGCCAACACTGCTAGGGTGGTGACCGCAGTGGAAAGTCTGGTGCACAACGTCGGCACCATGAGTGAAGGTGTCCAAGGCGTCGCGCAGTCATTGACGGCCATGGCCGAGGGTCTTGGCAGTATGTGTGCCTTACGGATGTCACCAAGTACCAGGCCGATCTTGATAGGGTTCTGTGGGACATGTCCCGCTCCCAGATGGAACGGCTGAGGCGTTGTGGAGCTTGTCCCAGTCGCAGGTGGACATGGCTGAAGCACTGCAAAGCATGGCCCGGTCACTGGGGGATGTGTCCCAGTCACTGAGGAGCATCGTCGAGGGCGGCGACACAATGGTGCGGACCATGGAGAACTACCAGGGCTGGCAGAGCCAGATGGTGCCGGGGCCCGAACCAGCTGCTCCTCCGTCCCAAGGTGAACCTCAGACCCCTATGGGCACCGACTGGGCGAAGGGGGCGCTGAGTGCCAACTCGGACCCGTTGCATGGGGCGGCGATGGGAGCCACCAGCACTCCTGAGTTCCACCCCTGAGGCCACATCTCGGGGTCAGCACATGGGACAGGACGGCATGGCTGTGCATGTGCTGTCGAGAAGTGAGCCAGGAACTTCTGGCCCCAGAGCATGCCCGCCAGGGGCATCGAAGGCCACAGGAGGTAAGCAGTTGGGTTCCTCAACCTCGGATGTGCATCCTGGAGGAACAGCAAGGCGTAGTAGTAGAGCTAGGAGGACCAGGCACGGTTCCCTGCTATTCACCGGCCTCGTTACGCCTGTGCGAGAGTGATGAGGCCGGAAGATCACGCCCATAGTGTGAAAGATGAAGGAATTTTGAATGTCATGAAAAGGACGAGTCATTTACAACTTAAATTTCTTGATTTTCTGTGCCGGAATCGACATTGCCCCATGATTAACACCAGTTTCTGGGCACAAATTGGCAAGAAATTCAGGGCCAAGGAACCAGGTTAACTGTGAAGCCAGTCTACAGCTATATGCAGAATAAAGTTCATTCAGATAGAGACTGCGGAAATTATTTGTCAACTAGGACCTGTTAAATAAATTTCTCTCAATTTCAGATTGAGGTGTCAGGGTAGGTGGGAAAATTCAAACAAAATGGAGCCGAACCCTTTAGACAACAATGGAAATTTTTCAGACTGTTTTATTCTTTTGAAATGTTCTCTCATGTTCCTTAAAGAAAATCAGTTGTGCAGCACTCCAGATACTATGCACAAGAGCGGTGTCACAATTCAAATGCTCCGGTCACTAAACATGGTCAGACTGTCAAACTGCCAGCGTGAGAGGAGCATCAGTCACTTCCAAGAAGGCATCTTCTGAAGAAAATGCAGAAAACCTCGTATATGAAACAGCATAAACTAGAACTATCTGGCTTTCTATTTAATGTTCACAGCAACAAAGGAAAAAAGTGCAAAGCTAAAATAATGTGACCCTTCAATGAGACAAGAACAATAGCTTCTATTTAACACCAACTGGAAACTCGCCAGTGAGAGGATCCACCGCCTGGCAACACCCCAGTGAGGATCCACCTCCTGGAAACTCCCTAGTGAGAACATCCACCGCCTGCAAACTCCCCAGTGAGAGGATCCACCTCATGGAAACTCCCCAGTGAGAGGATCCATCGCCTGGAAACTCCCCGGTGAGAGGATCCATCGCCTTGAAACTCCCCAGTGAGAGGATCCACCTCCTGGAAACTCCCCTGTGAGAGGATCCATTGCCTGGAAACTCCCTAGTGAGAGGATCCACCGCCTGGAAACTCCCCGGTGAGAGGATCCATCGCCTGGAAACTCCCCGGTGAGAACATCCACCTCCTGGGAACTCCCCGGTGAGAACATCCACCTCCTGGAAACTCCCCGGTGAGAACATCCACCGCCTGGAAACTCCCCAGTGAGAGGATCCACCGCCTGGAAACTCCCCAGTGAGAACATCCACCTCCTGCAAACTCCCCAGTGAGAGGATCCACCGCCTGGAAACTCCCCAGTGAGAGGATCCACCGCCTGGAAACTCCCCAGTGAGAGGATCCACCGCCTGGAAACTCCCCAGTGAGAGGATCCACCGACTGGAAACTCCCCAGTGAGAGGATCCACCGCCTGGTAACTCCCCAGTGAGAGGATCCACTGCCTGAAAACTCTCCAGTGAGAGGATCCACCTCCTGGAAACTCCCCAGTGAGAGGATCCACTGTTTGGAAACTCCTCAGTGAGAACATCCACTGCCTGGATACTCCCCAGTGAGAACATCCGCCTCCTGGAAACTCCCCAGTGAGAGGATCCACCTCCTAGAAACTCCCCAGTGAGAGGATCCACCACCTGGAAACTCCCCAGTGAGAACATCCACCTCCTGGAAACTCCCCAGTGAGAGGATCCACCTCCTAGAAACTCCCCAGTGAGAACATCCACCACCTGGAAACTCCCCAGTGAGAACATCCACCTCCTGGAAACTCCCCGGTGAGAGGATCCACCTCCTAGAAACTCCCCAGTGAGAACATCCACCACCTGGAAACTCCCCAGTGAGAACATCCACCTCCTGGAAACTCCCCAGTGAGAACATCCACCGCCTGGAAACCCCCCAGTGAGAACATCCACCTCCTGGAAACTCCCCAGTGAGAGGATCCACCGCCTGGAAGCTTCCCAGTGAGAACATCCACCTCCTGGAAACTTCCCAGTGAGAACATCCACCACCTGGAAACTCCCCGGTGAGAGGATCCACCTTCTGGAAACTCCCCAGTGAGAACATCCACCACCTGGAAACTCCCCAGTGAGAACATCCACCTCCTGGAAACTCCCCAGTGAGAACATCCACTGCCTGGAAACCCCCCAGTGAGAACATCCACCTCCTGGAAACTCCCCAGTGAGAACATCCACCGCCTGGAACCCCCAGTGAGAACATCCACCTCCTGGAAACTCCCCAGTGAGAACATCCACCTCCTGGAAACTCCCCAGTGAGAACATCCACTGCCTGGAAACCCCCCAGTGAGAACATCCACCTCCTGGAAACTCTCCAGTGAGAGGATCCACCGCCTGGAACCCCCAGTGAGAACATCCACCTCCTGGAAACTCCCCAGTGAGAACATCCACCTCCTGGAAACTCTCCAGTGAGAGGATCCACCGCCTGGAAGCTTCCCAGTGAGAACATCCACCTCCTGGAAACTTCCCAGTGAGAACATCCACCTCCTGGAAACTTCCCAGTGAGAACATTCACCTCCTGGAAACTTCCCAGTGAGAACATCCACCTCCTGGAAACTCCCCTGTGAGAAGATCCACCTCCTGCAGGGTCAAGATCCACCTTCTGGAAATTCCTGTCACTGTGAGGTCCAGCTCCTGCAGAGCAGAGATTCATATAGTTGATGCTCTACCCACCCACTGCTGCACGTGTTCCAGGATCTCGGGTAACTGGAGGCTTCCATCTCTGATCTTCATATAATGCCCCAGGCCTTAAATCCTGTGAGAGGATCCACTGCCTGGAAACTCCCCTGAGAGAGGATCCACTGCCTGGAAACTTCCCAATGAGAGGATCCACCGCCTGGAAACTCCCCAGTGAGAACATCCACCGCCTGGAAACTCCCCAGTGAGAGCATCCACCTCCTGGAAACTCCCCAGTGAGAGGATCCACCTCCTGGAGACTCCCCAGTGAGAGGATCCACCTCCTGGAAACTCCCCAGTGAGAGGATCCACCTCCTGGAAACTCCCCAGTGAGAGGATCCACCTCCTGGAAACTCCCCAGTGAGAGGATCCACCTCCTGGAAACTCCCCAGTGAGAGCGTCCACCTCCTGGAAACACCCCAGTGAGAGGATCCACCGCCTGGAAACTCCTGTCACTGTGAGGTCCAGCTCCTGCAGCGAGGAGATTCATATAGTTGATGCTCTACCCACCCAGTGCTGCACGTGTTCCAGGATCTCGGGTAACTGGAGGCTTCCATCTCTGATCTTCACATGGTGCCCCAGGCCTTAAATCCTGTGAGAGGATCCACCTCCTGGAAACTCCCCAGTGAGGGGATCCACATCTTGGAAACTCCCCAGTGAGAGCATCCACCTCCTGGAAACTCCCCAGTGAGAGGATCCACCTCCTGGAGACTCCCCAGTGAGAGGATCCACCTCCTGGAAACTCCCCAGTGAGAGGATCCACCTCCTGGAAACTCCCCAGTGAGAGCATCCACCTCCTGGAAACTCCCCAGTGAGAGGATCCACCGCCTGGAAACTCCCCAGTGAGAGGATCCACCGCCTGGAAACTCCCCAGTGAGAGGATCCACCTCCTGGAAACTCCCCAGTGAGAGGATCCACCTCCTGGAAACTCCCCAGTGAGAGGATCCACCTCCTGGAAACTCCCCAGTGAGAGGATCCACCTCCTGGAAACTCCCCAGTGAGAGCGTCCACCTCCTGGAAACACCCCAGTGAGAGGATCCACCGCCTGGAAACTTCCCAGTGAGAGGATCCACCTCCTGGAAACTCTCCAGGGAGAACATCCACCACCTGGAAACCCCCCAGTGAGAACATCCACCTCCTGGAAACTCCCCAGTGAGAACATCCACCACCTGGAAACTCCCCAGTGAGAGGATCCACCACCTGGAAACTCCCCAGAGAGAGGATCCATCACCTGGAAACTCCCCAGAGAGAGGATCCACCACCTGCAAACTCCCCAGTGAGAGGATCCACCTCCTGCAGGGTCAAGATCCACCTTCTGGAAACTCCTGTCACGGTGAGGGCCAGCACCTGCAGCGAGGTGATTCATATAGTTGATGCTCTACCCACCCACTGCTGCACGTGTTCCGGGATCTCAGGTAACTAGAGGCTTCCATCTCGGATCTCCATATGATGCCCCAGGCCTTAAATCCTGACAAGTGCGTGCCACGTTGGTCCTGACTCGGTGTGAAATCCTGCTGGCAGTATGGATAATTGGACAGTGGGGGTAATTCTGGTCGAGTCTTATTCTGCATTCAATTAACAGGATGAAAAATTGTTTCACGCCGGTCAAGAGTGGCCCACAATGATAGGCACGATTGGACCCTCCCACAGTAATTTCATGCAAGTGGAAAACTGATTTTTCAGCTCCCACCACATTGCCTGCTTGTACCTCCCCCCACCACTCCATTTAACCCCACTGCAGGGGCAGGAGGGCGCTGGACAATTCCACCCTCAGAAAACACAAACTATATTTGCATCTTCCTTTATCAAATATCAGCAACACTAAGTAGTGTCAAAGTAGGCTTAAAATGTTTATAATCCCTCTAATCTTAAATAGTGCTATGGTAGTTTCAGAACATTCCGTTCAGGCTTAGAAAGCTAAAACAATTTTTATTCAACAAACAAAAAAATGCAGCACACAATCAATTATAGTACATTACAAATATAAATACCCGGCATTCCCCATTCACCTGGTTTCACAACTGTATCTGTATCTGACCATCAATTGTAGTTAGCAGATACGTTTTTGCTGTGAGCTCAGAAAAAGTGGAGTTGATTCTTTAGCTTATTCTGATGGTATGCATTTAGATAAATTCCATTTAGCTTTAAAACTTAATTCACTGCAGTTGTCCATGATTGAGGTCAGAGTTTACAAATAGCAAGTTTCAGCAAGCTCTGTGATGTCCTGCTTGCAGTTGAGGTTTAATTTTCTTACATAGGTCTCAATGGAAAACATACTCACAAGCATCTCATACACAAAAAAGTCAATTCTGAGACAAGCCTAATAATTTTCTTGTTAAATTATGTAATTTTAAATGCCTATTATAATCTTGTCATAAGTGCTCAGATTAGTGGAGAAATCAAGTCAGGCAAAGGTTTCCAAATAACATTTGGAATAATTTTGTTGATCTTACTCAATTTGTTTACAGGTGGCCAATTTTTGTTTATTTTACGGAGGACACATGTAGATGCTGTCTGACCTACTTATTGGTTCCACGATTTTCTGTTTTGCTTTAATTTTTAGCATCTGCAGTGTCCTGGTTTTCGCACAATTTAAATGTAACTAGCCAAAGTTAATATAGCCATAAAAATTCACCACGGCCAACTTCAAATTCTCAATTACTAAGATAAGACGAAAACCGGGTTACAATTTTTTTAAATGCAGAAAATAGTACTAAACAATCAGGCGACACTTCCTTACATATTTAATTTTTCACACCACCCAAAACATCATATTTGCTATTCTCCCAAAGCATTTGTTTTCTATTTTGGTTCTGCCACAAAAACATTTGAAGTCATGAAGTTCAATAGGCTTCTGTAATGTACATTTGCCTTTCCATTATATCTCAGAATTATCCAAATTGCAGTGCATTGGCTGCATTTTCAGTTAAATGTAGAAAAGTCATATTTTTGAAGTTATTGCATAGGAAAATGTGCCGCTTCGAACAGGGACTTTGATACTATTATAATCCCTGCTGGGACCTTTAAGATCTGAAGAGTAATTGGAAATCCCCGTTATTTACGGAAGGGATGAAGTTACAAGATTTCACAGTCCAAAATAAATGAGTTTTACTACACAAGTCTCAAGAAAAGCAAACACAACTAAATAAATACTTTGAATCGAAAACCACAATAAAATGCAAACATGAACTTTAGACTAAAATTCTTAACTGAACCTCTCCCTTTTTATTTTGACTTCCTCCAGAAAGTCTTTGGTACTTATCAGATCGGTGAAGGTTATCTAGTTTCTTGGGACAAACTCCAAACTTTTAACAGCTCCCCTGCAGGGTTTGGGGCTTTTCAACCAAAGTCTCTTGGTTCCTGCGCAGTGATTTTAACAAGAAATTTGGAACACCTCCAGTTTCTAATAAATCTATTCCGGTCCAGATGTTCGGCACACTTGACAAATTATTTTCCACTGCCTTCTGAACTTGGACACCACAAACTTGGCTGCTTTCAGCTCCAACCTCAAAGACCTCCTGGCCTCTCTCAGCTGAACTGTTCGTCGCTGGGAGCCAAACTTACAGATAAACCCTGCACAAAAGGGCAGTTCACTGTAACCAATCTCTGTGGCAATAGGGTGTATCCAGGATGCTCCAAATAGTAATTTATATTTATTAGTTCAACTTCAAAACCAACCCTCTTTAGCCTGAGGTCTCCATGGATAATTAACCTCTCTAACAAAGACAGGACATTGTAGCTCAGCCACTCTGACTCTGGTTTTCCTGCTAAATGAGCCCACATGTCATTCTAAAGCTCTCTTTCTTCTACTCTGACCTTATTAAATAAACACAGGTTACCTTTGAACTGCCATTATTTGTGGTGATCTGGCAATCTCCAAAGTACAGAATTTTAATTACATCACCCATTCAAATTTAACCTCCCCAAACCAAAGTTCTCTCTAAAATATTAGCATAAACCATGAAACCATAAACCAAGGTAGTTATGACAATACTTCAATATGTCTTTACAATACCAAAAGTCTCTGAAAGGCAACTATAATTTCAACCAGTTATTTTCTGTGTAGATTTGCTTTCTCTTACTATTTGGCTACGTGTTAACCTTCAGCTGGCATTGTGCAGTAATTTAGTTCACGTATTACAATTGCCAACACCATTGACTGGGCTTTAATCGGTTCTTTTCCCCTTCTCTTCTTTCACACCCACCCAAGTGTGAAATATGTTAAAAATGAGAAAGAAATGGGGAACAGTTGAAGGTGTATAACATGGGCTAAATGAAAAAAAAATGTTTCAGTTACCTGTTAAGGTTGCAAAGTCCAGCATCAGCCTGCATAAAATTATGCCGTAGATTAATATGTGTGATATCTTGACTGAAAAACAGGTACTCAGGAAGTTCCTCAAGGCTGTAACATGACAGATCAACTGTACCAATTCGCTGAGATACAACCTGTAAATAAACCATTAATTAGTTTGTACTATAAAGGTCGAGCAGTAATTAAAGTAGGAAATGGGGCTGGTTTAGCACACCGGGCTAAATCGCTGGCTTTTAAAACAGACCAAGGCAGGCCAGCAGCACGGTTCAATTCCCATACCAGCCTCCCCGAACAGGCGCCGGAATGTGGCGACTAGGGGCTTTTCACAGTAACTTCATTGAAGCCTACTTGTGACAATAAGCGATTTTCATTTCATTTTCAAATTGTATTGATGGCAGTTATTAAAATAAAAACACGTGGAAATCTTTAAAAAATACCTGTCAGCGATTTTAAGATGGCTTGAATTTTTAAAATGTCATGTAATTTCTGGTATAAGTTATACTTTGGCATGACACCTTCCCTTCTAAAAGCCTAATAGATATTCATAGACAGAATGAGCCCTCTGGTAATTTGCATCTAACTTGCACATCTTTGGACCGTGGGAGGAAACTCGGAGCACCAGAGCAAACCCATGCAGACACGGGGAGAATGTGCAAACTCCACAGACAGTCACTTGAGGCCAGAATCGAACCCGGGTCTCCGGCACTATAAGGCAGCAGTGCTAACAACTGTGCCACCGTGTTGCGCCGAGTCATTCTCAGCTCTTGAATTCAACTCTTTGGTCCATGTTTGGAGCAAGGGAGTAATGAAGTCTGGAGCTGAGCGGTTTTGGTAGAACCCAAATTTAGCAGGGTGAATAGGTTATTGCTGCTACTTTGTCGACAGTTCCTTAAATCACTTTCCAGACAATTGAGAATAGACTAATAGGATGGTAATTGGTTAGATTGGATTTGGTTTCCACAAGCAAATTACTTCTGTGAAAGCAGTTCAACAACAAAAGATAGATAAACAAACTTAAATTGAATGCAAAATTGTAAGAGAAGTGACAAATGTGTTGGGATAAAAAGAATAATAACCAAATGGAACTGCCTTGCAGAAAGAAAAAGCTAATTTTACACAGTGTTTAGTGAGCTATTAGGGCTGTTGGTTTCCAACACCCAGGTATTATTGGGCAGCCGGAGACAAATTCATCTTGCCAAAATAGGCACGGCATGCAGAGATGAGGGATTAAAAAAAGACACAATAAATTATGTCTTCCAAGCCATGAATCTTTGCAAATTCAACTAGTTAGTAGTTTCTACCAATGCAAAAATATCTACCAATGCAAAAGTCAGATATCCTGGTGGAGAGTATGCTGGCCCAGGAGATGGCCATTGTTGTTGTAGAATATGTCTACACATAATTCAGAGTTGAACCATGCAAAATGGTAAAAGAATTGACAAGCATGAGAAATAGTTTTCGGTACCAAATGAATATCACAATTTCACAATTATCCTGGGTTCACTCTAAGCAGAGGGCAAACATTGAGAAACAAAATGGTATTTATGCTCCAACAGTGAAGATAGGTAGAATTAAGAGAAACTAGAACTGGACATGATATTAGGAAAAATCTTCAGAGTGGCTTCCAAGTGACCCAAGTGCGAAAAGTTAATCCATCTAAATCAAACAAATTGTAGATTTCAATGACTCAGAGAGATTAAAGAGGGAGCATTGTAAAAGCCTTAAAAGTCAAAAAGTTCAAACTTGTTTCAATATACTAGCAATTCATACTAATTATTTCCCCATTCATTTAACTTCTAAATTCTAGAATTGTGAAAGACACATTAGCTTTCACTGGAAAATAAATGTACTTTTCTGAGGGGAAGACCAAGTTTATGTATCACAACTTAAATACTATTGTTTCCTATGATTAACACAAAGTTGTTGTTTTTTTCATTTCAAGATCAGAACACTGCGTATTATTTCCTATTAAATATATAATATTGTGTAAGTTGTTTCCATGACACAGCATGATTCACCTTGGATGCCTGTCTGAGCCACCGCAGGTATTCTGGGTATGAATCAAAGGTGATATAGTACGTTTGTCCCTGTTGTCCAGCAGAACTGAACATGAGGCAGCATTGTCGTCTCTTTACTTCTTCCACCTATAAAAATATTTTCAAAACCTTAAATTTCACTATTTTCAGGAAAAACGTACAGTAACATTTTTCTTAAAATCTAGCATACAATCTTTAACGCACCAGTTCTCTAAAACTGAAAATAAAAATCCACCCAGCCAAGACCAGCGGATAAAATATGTGGTTTTCTGGTCTGTATGGCTGAGCTACATAGAGATTCACTCAGCTCAACCACCAAGGAGCCATGGTATTATTTTAATTCTGAAAGATATAGGCATAAACCGAGTCCTTGAGCAAAACCAAGGGACTTTGAATGGTGCAAGTCATTTTCTTCCACAGGTACCCTTGGATCAGCTGAATATACATATGCTTATGCTCACAAATATTCCTCCCATTCTCCATTCATCAGATCACATGAAAGGGAAGTAGACTATCTAGTCCTTCGGGCCTGCTCAGACATTCAATATGATCATGGCTGATCTGATTGTGGCACCAAGTCTAATTTCCCACCCACTCCCCATATTAAGTCTGGGACTTTGCAAGGAACATTTTCCTGACCGCCCTGATAGCACCTGTCACCTCCTGTGTTGGAGGCAGTGCTGTCAGTGGGATGGAGCACTGTAAAAGTGATTGTGATGTGAGGTGCTGCGGAGGGTGAATGCCTCGACTACATGTGCGTGATTGGGATTGCTGCAGCTGAAGGTAGTGTATAGGGCGCACCTTGCAAAATCAAGGATGAGCCGGCTGTTCGAGAAGGTGGAGGGTGTCTGAGAGCGATGAAGGAGGGGCCCTGCGAACCATGTTCATATGTTTACGTCCTGTGCGAAGCTGGGAAGGTTTTGGAGGACGGTGTTCAGTACAATCTCGGGAGTCTTACACGGTGTGGAGCCCAGTACCCTGGAAGCCATATTCAGGGTAAAAGCCTTAAAAGTCAAAAAGTTCAAACTTGTTTCAATATACTAGCAATTCATTCTAATTATTTCCCCATTCATTTAACTTCTAAATTCTAGAATTGTGAAAGACACATTAGCTTTCACTGGAAAATAAATGTACTTTTCTGAGGGGAAGACCAAGTTTATGTATCACAACTTAAATACTATTGTTTCCTATGATTAACACAAAGTTGTTGTTTTTTTCATTTCAAGATCAGAACACTGCATATTCTACATGTGCGTGATTGGGACTGCTGCAGCTGAAGGTAGTGTATAGGGCGCACCTTGCAAAATCAAGGATGAGCCGGCTGTTCGAGAAGGTGGAGGGTGTCTGAGAGCGATGAAGGAGGGGCCCTGCGAACCATGTTCATATGTTTACGTCCTGTGCGAAGCTGGGAAGGTTTTGGAGGACGGTGTTCAGTACAATCTCGGGAGTCTTACACGGTGTGGAGCCCAGTACCCTGGAAGCCATATTCAGGGTGTCGGACAGGCCAGACTGCAGGCGGGTGCACGGGCGGATGTTTTAGCCTTAGCCTCGCTGATTGCTCACGGGTCTTGTTGGGGTGGAGTTTTTGACTCTGGAGAAGGTGAAACTCACGCTTGGGGAAATCACTCTGGAGAAGGTGAAACTCACGCTGGGCGGGGGGGGGGTTGTTCGGGGTCGTTTTGTAATGTAAAATTGTTGAAAGATATTCTATAAGTATATTAAGGGGAAGAGGTTAACCAGGGAAAGAGTAGGGCTCAGTATGGACAAGGATGGCAGTCTTGTGTTTGGAGCCGGAGGACATCAATAAGGTGTTAAACTAGTACTTCACATTGGTCTTCACTCGGGAGAAGGAGGATGTAGCACAGAATTAGAGGAGAGGGAATGCGAGGTTCATGAGCAGTTAAACAAGGGTATGTGAGAAATGACAGTAAGATTAATTATGGGCATAATGTATGGTATTCCAATTTGATAAACCCCACAGGAATTACAATTGCTTAAAATCAAGCTACAGTTGGAATGCTCAAGTAGTTTCAAATTGAGATGGAATTTCATTTATCAGATGCTACTTACCAGCTTAGTGTTTTAAACACTATGAACTAATGTAGATCTCACAGTTTGTAATTGATCCAGTGGGCATTCATTGTTGAAATTCCAACATAGTCTAGTACAGCAGTTATGTACATTTTTCCCAAATGAACACAAACCAGCACTGTACCCGGGCCGCCTGTGGGTCACGCACGAAGACCAACATCATTATTTTGAGACGCCCGATGAGGCATTGGACTATGCAAAAAGAAAAGGACTGGTGGGAGCTTGAGAACTTTTGGACTCAGTGACAATATGTTGGCTTATATTGGGCCCTTTTTCTTTGTCTGTTTTTTTTCTGGTTTTTTTTTTTGTTCATCTCCTCTCCCCCTTAGAATGTTGGTTGGGCTTCAGTTGGGGGGTGCTTTATTTCTTTCTCTTTCTATTGTTAAAATTGACTATGTTTTTTCGTATTGCTTTGTATTAGTCTTCTTTTTGGAACTCGGTTTAGGGGAGGGGGGAGAATCGATTTTCCATTTTGTTTTTGGTTCTTTCTTTTTGGGGTAGATGTTGGTAATGTTCCTCTTGTATTTTATTTTGGGTGATTATACTGTTGGGCATTTTGGTGGGATGGAGACGTGCCTGTCTGGGTTTCGGTGGGTGGTGCTTTTGTTCTTTGTATTTTCTTACTGCTGGGTGTTTGTTTGGGGATTGTTGGATGAGGGAACTGGTTTACAGGAGCGGGGGGAGGGGAGCGAGGGTGGGAGACTTATTGGCGCCAGATCCGTGCAGATTTAGGCAGCCGAGAGCCAAGGAATTTTCTTTCTTCTCCCACGTTCACAAGGCGTATTCCCGGATAGATTTCTTTGTTGTGGGCAGGGCCCTGTTGGCGGGGGTGGTGGACACGGGCTATTCGGCGATTACGATCTCGGACCATGCTCCGCACTGGGTAGACCTGCAGGTCAGTATGGATAGCAAGCAGCGCCCGCAATGGAGATTGGGTGTGGGGCTGTTGGCGGACAAAGTGGTCTGCGAGAGGTTGAGGAAGTGCATGCTGAACTACCTGTAGGTAAACGACACGGGGGAGGTCTCAGCAGCGGTGGTCTGGGAAGCGCTGAAGGCGCGTGAGAGATGACTTGCTGCTGTTATGTCTCAGACCCAATGGAGGGGATGGGGGAAATTATGGGAATCCTAGGGGAATTCGGCCGGTTATCGGGTTACAAGCTTAATATGGGGAAGAGCAAGTTGTTTGTGGTTCAGGCGAGAGGTCAGGAGAGGCGACTAGGGGGACTCCCGTTCAGAGTGGTAGGGGACAGTTTTAGGTACTTGGGTATTCAGGTGGCGAGGGATTGGGACAGGCTACACAAATTGAACCTGGCCCGGTTGGTGGACCAGATGAAGGAAGATTTCCGGAGATGGGATGCGCTCCAATTGTCTCTGGCGGGTAGGGTAAAAATGACGGTCCTCCTGAGGTTTCTCTTTGTTTTCCAGTGCCTCCCCATCTTCATCCTGCGGTACTTTTTTAAGCGGATTAATAAGATTATTGTGGGCTGTGTGTGGGGAGGGTAAGCCCCCATGGGTGAAGAGGGCAATGCACAAGCAGAATTGGGGAGATGGTGGACTGGCGCTGCCGAATTTCAGTAATTATTACTGGGCAGCTAACATAGCGATGGTGAGGAGGTGGCTGGGGGGGGGGGGGGGGGGGGAGAGAGAAGAGAGAGAGAGAGCCGGCGTGGTTACGCATGGAGGCGGCCTCGTGTAAGGGCACAAGTTTAGGGGCACTGGTGACGGCGCCCCTGCCGTTCCTGCCGGCACGGTACTCCACCAGTCCGGTGGTGGTGGTGGCCCTGAGAGTCTGGGGGCAGTGGAGGAGACATGTGGGAGCAGAGGAGGTATCGGTGTGGTCCCCAATCTGCGACAATCATAGGTTTGGCCCGGGGAGGACGGATGGGGTGTTCCGTATTTGGCAGAGAGTGGGGATAGAGAGGATGGGGGACTTGTTCTTGGAAGGTAGCTTCCCGAGTACGAGGGCGCTGGAGGAGACGTTTGCACTGGCTGGAGGGAATGATCTCTGATATTTACAGGTACAGGACGTTTTGCGGAGGCAGGTACCAACCATCCCACTCCTGCCGCTAAGGGGGATTCAGGATAGGGTGGTTTCTAGTGGATGGATAGGAGAGGGGAGCGTCTTGGACATATATATAAAGAGCTTATGGGTTCAGAGGAGACGCAGACCGAGGAGCTGAAGCAAAAGTGGGAGGAGGAGCTGGGGGGAAGAGATGGAGGAGGGTCTTTGGACAGACACGCTAGGAAGGGTGAGGCCACACTTGGAATAGTGTGTGCAGTTTTGGTCTCCTTCTCTGAGGAAGGATGTTCTTGCTCTCGAGGGAGTGCAGCGAAGGTTTACCAGACTGATTCCAGGGATGGCGGGACTGCCATATGAGGAGAGATTGACTAGTTTGGGATTGTTCTCGCTGGAGTTCAGAAGAATGAGGGGGGGATCTCAAAGAGACTTATAAAATTCTAACAGGACTAGACAGGGTAGATGCAGGGAAGATGTTACCAATGATGGGTGTGACCAGAACCAGGGGTCACAGTCTGAGGATTCAAGGTAAACCATTTCGGACAGAGATAAGGAGACATTTCTTCACCCAAAGAGTGGTGAGCCTGTGGAATTCATCACCACAGGAAGTAGTTGATGCTAAAACTTTGAATATATTCTAGAGGCGGCTGGATATAGCACATGGGGAGAATGCGATCAAAGGCTATGGGGAGAAAGCAGGATTAAGCTACTGAGTTGGATGATCAGCCATGATCGTGATGAATAGCGGAGCAGGCTCAAATGGCCTCCCCCTGCTCCTATCGTCTACGTATCTATTTCTTCAATGTGTCTTTTTTACCCCGATCCCCAGGAGTTCCACTGAGTGCAGCATTAATTTTGATACCAGCTGCTTAATTTAGTTTCTCTGGCAGTCAGTCAGCTCTAATCTTGCTTCCCATAACAGATACATAATAGAGTCTATGACGAGTTGGTATGAATAAAATGTTGAACACTTAAATTGATTTTTGCGATGTTGGGTTCAGGTTTTAGAGTAAGACAGAATCAAGATTGCATTGTAGCTAGCCTTGATCCTTTCTTTCCCTCCAATGCCAAAGACTGCAGTTTGTAACTTCAGCTACACATTTGTGTACTGCGTTCTCAGATTTGCATTGCTTATTTGCCTACTTCAAACAAACCTCCCATTAACTTTCAATTGAAACTCCAATGATAGCAGCATCGCAGTTTCTGGTTGACTTTTCAGAACGTCTGATCCTGGATCAGAATTTTCATGGATTCGGTCTATCCTCTCCTCATAAGGTGACAAAACATCTCCCATCAAGATCAGTAATGTAGCTTGCTTGCTACTTAGTCTATTTATGTAAGAATATGAGGATAATACATGTATCTTGATGACCACATGTATAGGAAGTGTCTCTAGCTGCTTAAGTTTAGACTCAGGCTTTTTGAACTTGAGGAGTAGCTAGAGTTACTGCGGAGCATCAGCGAGGCTGTGCGTTTCTCAGATTGTGGATTGGTTCTCCGGAACCCCAGTCGTGTGCTTCTCTGTGATGTGCTGTTCGCTGGCAGCGGGATTCTATACTCCCACCGCTTGTCAACGGGATTTCCCATTGAAGCCACCCCATGCTGTTAAGTAATGGGTTAAGAGACATTTCAATTAGTTGTCTCATTTATGTTAAGTATCCAATAATTGACACTGATATGTAAAGAGGCTTCAGGTGGCCTTTGTGTCAGGTGATGCGAAGATATAGTTTTGTGCAGTCTGTTAAAGAGAAATAAAGGTGTTTGTAAAAGGAGCAGTACCGTTGACTCTTTATACAACAGCAGCTAAATGTCTAACAAATGCTGCCTGGTAACCCGCGGGCAGGGGTACACTGATAGCGTGAAAAGTGTATCGCAACTGCTGGAGAATTCTGGCCTTTATGCTCCAAGAAGAGTCTACTCCACAGGCAGATGGAGATTAGGATAATAGATGTGTGGCAATCTGGAAAGGTAGGAAGAGGAAGGAAATGTAGGAGCTGTCTCAAACCAGTACTCTTACTGGACACTGCTCAGAGAGATAACACCTTGAAGGAGTGTAGTCTAAAACAGTTTGACATAGGGAGTGAAGACGTATTGGAGGTTCTGGCAGGTTTAAAAGTGCACAAATCCCCAAGTCCAGATGAGTAGTATCCAAGACTGCTGTGGGAGTTAAGGGAGAAAATGACAGGGCCTTTGATCCAAATTTTTAATTCCTCTCTGGCCACAGGGGAGGTGGCAGAGGATTGGAGGACAGGTAATGTGGTTCGAGAAGGGTGGTAGAGACAAACCAGGGAATTACAGACTAGCGAGTCTCACATCAGTGGAAGGAAAACTACTGGAAAAAATTCTGAAGGAGAAAACTAATCACCACTTGGTGAAGCAAGGTTTAATCAGGAATAATCAGCATGGCTTTGTCAGAGGGAAGTCATGCCTGATGAATTTGGTTGAATTTTTCAAGGTGGTGAACGGGTGTGTAGATGAGGATTGTGGAATACTAAATCTAAGCTTATCACAATGTAATTATTCGTAAACACCATACCAGACTACACCTGCTGTAAGATGTATAAACTACATCATACCAGCTCCTTCAGAATAGACATGATTTCTTACCTTGCCTCCAGTAAGAGGCAGTACGTGCATTTTTCCCATCTGGCACTCCTTCACGGAAGACACAATTAGGCAGGTACCACAGAGAATGACTTGACGTTCTGACCACTTGTGGAGCTGAGTTTTGCCTTTCCGAACACTAAACACACCAGAGAGAAGGATCCGATCTAGTTGTTCTATGCTGCTTGGCTTCCCTGAGGAGACAACAGAAAAACTTACTGAATACCGTACAAAATTCTAACGTGAACCATTTAGAAAATGAAGCACATTGCTAATCTAAAAGCAAAATAAAAACTGATGGAAGCCCTAATTAATGGTACATGGATCTCAATTCTTTTTAACACGAGATTAAATAACCTGAAAGAAATTGAAATACAAATAACCGGTGAACTGTAAAGCAGAAATTTTAAAAGACCAAAAAATCCTAGAAACCTAAAATAAAAGGGATTATACTCACTAACATCTCATGAGTATTTAATATTCACCGCCTGTCTTTAGAGATATTAAAGGTATTGTGATATTGTCAGAGTCAGGCTGCTGTGGGTCAAACTATAATGGAATGCATAAAGATTGGCACCCCAGTGCAGTAACGTTTTAAGAAATCCAACTCAACATCAGAGAAGGTCCATCTCTAGAAGTAGAGAGCTGTGGTGTAATTCTACTTTATTATTGTTTAAAAACAGGCACCACAATAACCAATTTAGTATTATGGAAGCCAATGACAGATTTCGGGCCATCACTAAATTATGCTTTGTTTTAAAGCGTGATACTGGTGGTTGCCCAAGATGATTTCCAGGTGTTAAGCAGACTCTTAATAGAATTGTTGAAGGTTGCTCAGGAAAGGAACAAGAAGTGGCAGGAGTACTCTTCCTGGCTCCACAAAATAAATGGCCACCTTTGTGCTCCTCCAGATCACCACCTCAGAACTACTTCTGGGTTTTGGCACGGGGTAAAATTGGTACAGGGCAAAGCAGTGACAGACAACTTCAGAGCATCATGGGTGGGTCTGCTGCACAAGACGGGAGGAGGAAGAACAGCATGGCTATAGTGGTAGGGGATTGATTTGTGAGGAGAACAGACAGGTGTTTCTGCGGCCACAAGAGAGACTCCAGGATGGCATGTTACCTCCATGAGGCAACAGACAGTTATCATGGTACACATTGGTACTAACAATCCAGGCAGAAAAAGGGATGAGGTCCTGCATGCAGAATTTATAAGGCTAGGAAGTAGATTAGAAAAAACAGAACCCAGATGGTAATAATGTCTGGATTACTTCCGGTGCCATGTGTTTGTGAGTATAGAAATAGGCGGTAAGTCCAAATGAATACATGGCTGGAGAGATGGTACAGCCAAGAGCTTCTGATTTCTGGGACATTGGGACCGGTTTGGGGGACAGTGGGACCTATACAAGGCAGATGGATGGTAGTGTCGAAAGCAGGAGTGGGGGAGGGGAAGGTATCGGAAATCTATAAAGAGTTAATGGATTGGAAACGAGCCCCGGTCGGGGAGGTGAAGCGGAAGGAAGAGTAGGGTGGGGAGTTGGATCTGGGTTATGGGAGGACGCCCTGAGGAGAGTCAATGCATCCTCCTCGTGTGCCAGGTTAGCCTTATACAATTTAAGGTGGTCCACAGGGCGCACATGATTGTGGCCCAGATGAGCAGGTTTTTTGAAGGGGTGGAGGATAGGAGTGGGCGGTGGGCCTGCAAATCATGTCCACATGGTTTGGGCATGTCCAAAACTTAGAGGATTCTGGCAGGGGTTTGCTGATGTCATGTCAGAGGTACTGGCAGTAAGGGTGGTTCCGAGTCCATGGGGAGCTGGGTAAGATGGGGGCAGGTTGGGGAGTTGTTTATGTAAGCCATGTTGGCTGGGTTTTGTTGTTTGTTTGGTGGGTGGTTGCTTATTTTGCTAAAATTTATAATATAAACGCCTTAATAAAATATTTTTCAAAAAAAAAGACATAGTGGACAAAAAGACAAAGGGAATGTAAATGATGGTGATAATTGCTAAGAAGTGTGCTGATAGTGGCACATTAAGGGATCAGAATATGTTAATGGCAGAACAAAGGTAAGCAATGTGTCAAAGGGCAACCTGGAACAGAGAACAAATGGCCCTAGTGCGGTGGGGCGGCAAGGTAAAAACAAGTTGGAAAGCAGGATGAAAAAGAGAATGGAAAAATGAATCAACAGAAGAAATGAAAATGGGGTGAAGGTGGAAGAGTTCACAGTACGACAAAGGTTCACGGTATGACAAAGGGTCACAGCTTTGACAAAGGGTCATCTGGACTCGAAACACTAACTCTTTTTTCTCCCTACAAGTGCTGCCAGACCTGCTGAGATTTTCCAACATTTTCTCTTTTGGTCACAGTATGAAGTTCTTGAACTCAATGTCAAGTCCGGAAGGCTGCAATTTGCCTAAGCGGAAGAGGAGGTGCTGTTCCTCCAGTTGGCGTTGGGATTCACTGGAACATTGCAGCAGGCCAAGGACAGACATGTGGACATGAAAGCAGGATGGCATGTTGAAATGGCAAGCGACTGGAAGGTCTGGGTGGACAGACTAAAGGTGTTCTGCAAATCACTCACCTAGTCTGTGTTTAGTTTCTCCACTGTAGAGTAGATCACATTGGGAGCAGCGAATGCAACAGACCAGCTAAGGAGATGCATCTGAAGATTTTCACAGTAACTTCATTGCAGTGTCAATGTAGGCATACTTGTGACATTAATAAAGATTAATATAAGCGCTGCTTCACCGGAAGAGTATTCAGACCCTTGGATGGTAAGGAGGGAAAGGGGTAAGTGTTGAACTTTCTCCAATTGCAAGAGGAGGTGCCTTGAGAAGGGGGTACGGTGTAGGGGTTGATAGAGTGGACCAGGGTAATCCTTGGGGAAACAGTCCCTGCAGAATGCTGACAGGGTGATTGAGGGGAAGATGTGTTTGGTGGTGGCATCACACTAGAGTTGGCAGAACTGGGAAAGGGTGATCTTTTGAATGCGGATGCTGTTGAGGTGAAATGTGAAGATCTATGCTGGATCTGGGAGGGAGGGGAAGAAGTGGGAGCAGAGTTGCAGGAGATGGGTCAGACACAGTTGAGAGCCCTTTCAACCACGCTTAAAGAAGACATGTTAGCAGCATCGTTTTGGAAAATAGCATTGTCAAAACAGATGCAACAGAGGCAAAGGAGTGGAGAGAATGGGGTGGAATCCTGACAGGATGTGGGATGTGAAGAGCTGCAGGAGTCAGTGGGCTTGTAATGGGTACTAGTGGACAGTCTATCCCCAGAAATGGGGAAAGAAGGGAACAGAAGTGGCAGAGATGGGCCATGTGACAGTGATAGAGGGGTTGAAATTGGAAGCCACTTCCGATGGTGGAGTGAGTGGTCACACAAAGGTGGCTCCTGCCTGGGAACAGATAATTTGGCCCTTTCTGCCCGTTTTACGGGAGTGTTGCAGGTGAAGAAAGCACTCCAGTACCGAACAAGATATTCTCGTTCGGTAGGTTGTCGAGGAGTTATCAAACAAGGAGGCAAGGAGTGCATCGAACAAGGGGCATTCTTTGGACCAGGAGGCCACATGTGGCGCAGCAGAGGAAAAGAAAGCAGAAATGCCTCTGGTGTCATTGCCCACAGTGGTTGATAGAGCAGTTGATCACATTTCCCTTGGCCTAATTAGAGAAGTACAAGCAGCCTAAGAGGACCTGCCAAGAGTGGCAGAGCCGATTCGGGCTGCCCTGGAGTGCGGACCAGAGGTTGGAGGCGCAGAATGCAATAATGGCTGACCATGGAGATCGAATTGCCTTTGTGGAGGCAGAAAGGCTGATGATGGCAGAGGGGCAGAAGAAGTTGAAGGAGAAGTTCAATAACCTGGAAAATCGCTCAAGGAGGTGGAACTTGAGGATTGTGGGGCTGTCGGAAGGAATTGAGGGCACGAATGCCATGTAATACGTGGCGAGGATGCTTGGTAAGTTGGTACAGGAGGGGCCTTTCACCACCCTCCAGAGGTCAATCAGGCCCATCAATCATTGAGGAGGAGGCTGAGAGCTGGGGAGTTGCCACAGGCAACCATCGTTCGGCTCCATCAGTATTTGGACAAGGAAAGGATCCTGAGATGGGTAAAGGAGGTTCGGGAATGTATCTGGGACAGAAATACAGTCTGCATCTAGCTGGACTTGGGCACAGAGATGGCCAGTGCCAACTCACCCATGGAGGTTGTTGAGCTTCTTATGACAGTGGGTGGTGGTCCTCCTTGTGACACTTTCCGATCTGATGACCGCTGCCTCTGGCTCCCAGGTGACACTGGCTGACCTTCCAACCCCCTCAGGGGAAAGAGGGTGTCCCATCTGGACTCCACCGCCTCCAACAGTCTGACCAGGTCGGCATCCCCGAATTATGGAGCAGGTCTGTACGGTGGCATGGTTGCGTGCTGTCTGGGTTTGCTCTGCGGGATGGATTTAAGAGCTGCGCCCCCTCGTTGGCTGGGAGCAGCCTGGCTCGGTTCAGACAAATCAGCTGGTGGGACAGCCATTTCCGATTCGAAGCCCATGGGGCATCATTACCAGCCGTAATTGGCATTAGATACCGGTGGCAGTCTAGCCGGGCCAGTAAAGGAAAATTTAAAAATCTTTTTTCCTTTTTTTGTGAGCAATTAGGCAGCAATGAACAAGTATCCTGCTGAAGTCCAATATTTCATCTGCACAGTGTGCTGCATCACTCAATGCCCTTGTACTCTACAATATGTTTTCTGTCATGAAATTTCAGTCCAATTGAAATTGATATCTACAACAAAGGTGTGGTTGAAAAATTCAAGCATCTCAGCTTCACTAATAACCCCAATGGCTGCACACCAAAATGCTGGGCAACGAGCATCTGCTCTGCAAATTCCCATTATCAATTTAAATAAAAATGCTAATTCTGATTCAGATTTTTAAATTTTCTCCAATACAAATGCTTCAGTCACAGCATCATTTTTTTTTAAAGCCTCTGGAGTCAGAGTCATAACTAAGAGTTCAATGTTCAAAGTTTGTGACCAAGAACATATTTCTTCCGACCAACACAATTAGGCTAATTCAATCATCATCTGTAGATTAATAAAGTTGAGGAAACATGTTCTGAACAGCTTTTGTTAAAATGTCATCTTCCAGGGCAGCACAGTGGCGCTGTGGTTAGCACTGCTGCCTCACAGCACCGAGGTCCCAGGTTCGACCCTGGTCCTGGGCCACTGACTGTGTGCAATTTGCACATTCTCCCAGTGTATGCGTGGGTTTCGCCCCACAACCCAAAAGATGTGCAGGGTAGGTGGATTGGCCACGCTAAAATTGTCCCTTAATTGGGAAAAATTAATTGGGTACCCGGAGGAAACCCACACAGACACGGGGAGAAAATGCAGACTCTGCACAGACAGTGACCCAAGCTGGGAATCAAATTTGGGACCTTGGCACTGTGAAGCAACAGTGCTAACCATTGTGATACCGTGCCGCCCTATGTGCTACATGTGAGGATCTATAGTGCATTATTGAAGTTGACATTATATAGAACAAAACACGGACGGATAAATGTCTGCCAGGAGCATTTCAGGTGGTACCCAGTGGGAGGCAGAGGAGAAAACATGGAAAGAAAAGGCTACCTGCTCACATCTGTCCATCTAAATCATTGTTTTCCAATCCAATTTCAGCTCCCCATCCAAAGAGAAATAACAACCGCCACCCCCGCAACAGCCCCCGTCATCTCTCAGGGAAGGTGAAGCATTCTACAATTTATTTAGGTTTTAATTTTGAAAATAATCTCCTTAATTTGGGAATTACAGGAATCTTTCTGGATACGAAAGATACCAATGCAACAGCAAAATGATCAAATTCAGTTAAATTTGGCAAATGCAAATTTAAAAGTTGTAACCTAGGTACGGAAAAATTTAATTGCATATTCATTTTTGGAAGTTACACAATTAGCATACCAACTCATTGCACCACAGGGTGATAAAGACAGAACTTGCACCACTTAGGGGCTGCAAAATAACCTTAAAATAAGAGTCAGTGAAGCACCCAGAAAGGATTCCTGCAGCGACTAGACAAATTAACTTTTAAACCAAGGTAGCTGGTATGACTGGGATGAGAAGAAGCCTGGAGCAAGACAACCTTCTACTCCTCTTAGACTGGAGAGTGAGGTGTAACATGGAGAGTGAGGTATAACACAATATAGAGGTAGGGCAACAATATACCATATTTACCCTACCCCTATGACTGCTATAAAACAGACCAGCTTCCAATTAAGGATGTCCAGCCACTGTTGATCTTGGGCACCATGACAGCACATGGCACCACTTTTAATTTCACTACTGAAAATTCATGAAAATGTACAAGTTGTGAGTTTGATGTTAAAAGACCTGCTGGCACTTAATCCAGCCATCACTTGGAACACAGTGGGCGCGATTCTCCACTCCCACGCCGTCGTGAACGCCGTCAAGGTTCACGACGGCGGGAACGGCCCCGGTCCCGACCGATTCAGGCCCTGACAATGGGCCAGTATCGGGGCCACGTCATCTACCTGCGCCAGGCCTTGTCGCCCGCGTAAAAGCGGCGCCGCATAGATGACGCGGCCGGCGCCGCATAACGGACGTCATCCGCGCATGCGCGGGTTGGCCGGCACCAACCCGCGCATGCGTGGTTGCCGCACTCTAAGTCCGCTCCGCAAGAAGATGGCGGACGGATCTTGCGGGGCCGCGGAAGGAAGGAGGTCCTCCTTCAGAGAGGACGGCCGGACGATCGGTGGGCACCGATCGCGGGCCACCCCACATCTGAGGTACGCCCCGGTGCAGGATCCCCCCTCGCCCCCCCCCCCCCCCAGCGTTCACGCACCGCCCACGACTGCAGCGACCAGGTGTGGACGGCGCCGGGGGGAACCCGCTGTTTTGGCCTGGCCGCTCTGCCCATCCGGGCCTCAGAATAGCGGGGGTGCCAGAGAATCAACATTTTGGGTGTCTCCGGCAATTCTCCGGCCTGCGAAACCTGACCGGGCCGTTCCCGCCACTTGGGAGAATCGCGGGAGGGCGTCGGACCGGCGTTCCCGGGGATTTTGGCGGCCCAGGCGATTCTCCCAACCAGCGTGGGAGTGGAGAATCGTGCCCAGGATGTCTTACATCTATCATTGACATTTACAGCAAGAGAGGAGGCCATTTTTCCCATTGTAACTACATCGACCAGCAAGTAGCCATCCAGCCTAATCTCATTTTCCAGCCCACGATCTGTAGCCTTGTGGATTACAGCACTCAAAGTACCCTTACCTCAATATTCAGTAAGTGCTGAAACTTGGGATAGAACAGTAAAGCAAAGCATTACACACCTGAAGTTTCCCCGAGATAATGTTGTTACCTGGAACGGCCCAACGAAGCACAAGTTCAACTGTGATTCACCATTACTTACTGAACATAAGAACTAGGAGCAGGAGTAGGCCATCTGGCCCCTCGAGCCTGCTCCATCATTCAATGAGATCATGGCTGATCTTTTGTGGACTCAGCTGCCCTTTCCAGCCCGAACACCATAACCCTTAATCCCTTTATTCTTCAAAAAACTATCTATCTTTATCTTAAAAACATTTAATGAAGGAGCCTCTACTGCTTCACTGGGCAAGGAATTCCATAGATTCACAACCCTTTGGGTGAAGAAGTTCCTCCTAAACTCAGTCCTAAATCTACTTCCCCTTATTTTGAGGCTATGCCCCCTAGTTCTGCTTTCACCCGCCAGTGGAAACAACCTGCCCGCATCTATCCTATCTATTCCCTTCATAATCTTATATGTTTCTATAAGATCCCCCCTCATCCTTCTAAATTCCAACGAGTACAGTCCCAGTCTACTCAACCTCTCCTCGTAATTCAACCCCTTCAGCTCTGGGATTAACCTAGTGAATCTCCTCTGCACACCCTCCAGTGCCAGTACGTCCTTTCTCAAGTAAGGAGACCAAAACTGAACACAATACTCCAGGTGTGGCCTCACTAACACCTTATACAATTGCAGCAGAACCTCCCTAGTCTTAAACTCCATCCCTCTAGCAATGAAGGACAAAATTCCATTTGCCTTCTTAATCACCTGTTGCACCTGAAAACCAACTTTCTGCGACTCATGCACTAGCACACCCAGGTCTCTCTGCACAGCAGCATGTTTTAATATTTTATCATTCAAATAATAATCCCTTTTGCTGTTATTCCTACCAAAATGGATAACCTCACATTTGTCAACATTGTATTCCATCTGCCAGACCCTAGCCCATTCACTTAGCCTATCCAAATCCCTCTGCAGACTTCCAGTATCCTCTGCACTTTTTGCTTTACCACTTATCTTAGTGTCGTCTGCAAACTTGGACACATTGCCCTTGGTCCCCAACTCCAAATCATCTATGTAAATTGTGAACAGTTGTGGGCCCAACACTGATCCCTGAGGGACACCACTAGCTACTGATTGCTAACCAGAGAAACACCCATTAATCCCCACTCTTTGCTTTCTATTAATTAACCAATCCTCTATCCATGCTACTACTTTCCCCTTAATGCCATGCATCTTTATCTTATGCAACAACCTTTTGTGTGGCACCTTGTCAAAGGCTTTCTGGAAATCCAGATATACCACATCCATTGGCTCCCCGTTATCTACCGCACTGTTAATGTCCTCAAAAAATTCCACTAAATTAGTTAGGCACGACCTGCCCTTTATGAACCCATGCTGCGTCTGTCCAATGGGACAATTTCCATCCAGATGCCTCGCTATTTCTTCCTTGATGATAGATTCCAGCATCTTCCCTACTACCGAAGTTAAGCTCACGGGCCTATAATTACCCGCTTTCTGCCTACCTCCTTTTTTAAACAGTGGTGTCACGTTTGCTAATTTCCAATCCGCCAGGACCACCCCAGAGTCTAGTGAATTTTGGTAAATTATCACTAGTGCATTTCCAATTTCCCTAGCCATCTCTTTTAGCACTCTGGGATGCATTCCATCAGGGCCAGGAGTTTTGTCTACCTTTAGGCCCATTAGCTTGCCCATCACTACCTCCTTGGTGATATCAATCCTCTCAAGGTCCTCACCTGTCATAGCCTCATTTCCATCAGTCACTGGCATGTTATTTGTGTCTTCCACTGTGAAGACCGACCCAAAAAACCTGTTCAGTTCCTCAGCCATTTCATCTCCCATTATTAAATCTCCCTTATCATCCTCTAAAGGACCAATATTTACCTTAGCCACTCTTTTTTGTTTTATGTATTTGTAGAAACGTTTACTATCTGTTTTTATATTCTGAGCAAGTTTACTCTCATAATCTATCTTACTCTTCTTTATAGCTTTTTTAGTAGCTTTCTGTTGCCCCCTTAAGATTACCCAGTCCTCTAGTCTCCCACTGATCTTTGCTACTTTGTATGTTTTTTCCTTCAATTTGATACTCTCCCTTATTTCCTTAGATATCCACGGTCGATTTTCCCTCTTTTTACCGTCCTTCCTTTCTGTTGGTATAAACCTTTGCTGGGCACTGAAAAAATCACTTGGAAGGTTCTCCACTGTTCCTCAACTGTTTCACCATAAAGTCTTTGCTCCCAGTCTACCTTAGCTAGTTCTTCTCTCATCCCATTGTAATCTCCTTTGTTTAAGCACAAAACACTAGTGCTTGATTTTACCTTCTCACCCTCCATCTGTATTTTAAATTCCACCATATTGTGATCGCTCCTTCCGAGAGGATCCCTAACTATGAGATCCTGAATCAATCCTGTCTCATTACACAGGACCAGATCTAGGACCGCTTGTTCCCTCGTAGGTTCCATTACATACTGTTTGAGGAAACTATCGCGGATACATTCGATAAACTCCTCCTCAAGGCTGCCTTGACCGACCTGGTTAAACCAATCAACATGTAGATTAAAATCCCCCATGATAACTGCTGTACCATTTCTACATGCATCTGTTATTTCTTTGTTTATTGCCTGCCCCACCATAATGTTACTATTTGGTGGCCTATAGATTACTCCTATCAGTGACTTTTTCGCCTTACTATTCCTGATTTCCACCCAAATGGATTCAACCTTATCCTCCATAGCACCGATGTCATCCCTTACTGTTGCCCAGATGTCATCCTTAAATAACAGAGCTACACCACCTCCCTTACCATCCACTCTGTCCTTCCGAAAAGTTTGATACCCACGGATATTTAACTCCCAGTCGTGACCATCCTTTAACCATGTTTCAGTAATGGCCACTAAATCATAGTCATTCACGATGATTTGCGCCATCAACTCATTCCGAATACTACGAGCATTCAGGTAAAGTACACTTATGTTGGCTTTTTTACCCGTTCTTAATCTTAACACCTCGATCAGTAACCTCTCCTAAGTTATATTTCCTCTTAACCTTTCTCCTAATTTTCCTTGTCGTCGAACCCATATCTTCCTGTAACAACCTGCCGCGTCGCTTACCATTAATGTTTTCACTTCCCGTTTTATTTCTTTTAGTATTCCTGGTCCTATTCACTGAGCTCCCCTCAGTCACTGTTCTTTGTACTGTCGCCCTTTTTGATTTTGACTATGGCTTCTCTGCCTTACACTTTCCCCCTTACTGCCTTTTATTTCTGTCCCTGTTTTACTACCTTCCAACTTCCTGCATCGGTTCCCATCCCCCTGCCACATTAGTTTAAACTCTCCCCAACAGCTCTAGCAAACACCCCCCCTAGGACATCGGTTCCAGTCCTGCCCAGGTGCAGACCGTCCGGTTTGTACTGGTCCCACCTCCCCCAGAACCGGTTCCAATGTCCCAGGAATTTGAATCCCTACCTCTTGCACCATCTCTCGAGCCACGTATTCATCCTCTCTATCCTGACATTCCTACTCTGAGTAGCTCGTGGCACTGGTAGCAATCCTGAGATTACTACCTTTGAGGTCCTACTTTTTAGTTTAACTCCTAGCTCCCTACATTCAGCTTGTAGGACCTCGTCCCGTTTTTTACCTATATCGTTGGTGCCTATGTGCACCACGACAGCTGGCTGTTCACCCTCCCCCCCCCCCCCAGAATGTCCTGCAGCCGCTCAGAGACATCCTTGACCCTTGCACCAGGGAGGCAACATACCATCTTGGGGTCTCGATTGCGTCCGCAGAACCGCCTGTCTATTCCCCTTACAATTGAGTCCCCTATCACTATAGCCCTGCCATTCTTCTTCCTGCCCAGCTGCGCAGCAGAGCCAGCCACGGTGCCATGAACCTGGCTGCTGCTGCCTTCCCCTGGTGAGCCATCTCACTCAACAGTATCCAAAGCGGTATATCTGTTTTGCAGGGAGGTGACCGCAGAGGACACCTGCACTGCCTTCCTACTCTTGCTCTGTCTTTTGGTCACCCATTTACTATCTCCCTCAGTACCTTTCACCTGCGGTGTGACCAACTCGTTAAACGTGCTATCCACGATGTCCTCAGCATCGCGGGTGCTCCAAAGTGAGTCCATCCGCAGCTCCAGAGCCGTCAAGCGGTCTAACAGGAGCTGCAACTGGACACACTTCTTGCACGTGAAGGAGCCAGGGACAGTGGACGTGTCCCTGAGCTCCCACATCGCACACGAGGAGCATGACATGGGTCTGAGATCTCCTGACATGTCTTAAACCTTCGCTTAACTTCAACAATTTCAATTTCACATTAGCTTCTGGAAGAAACATGTCCACTGGGCAGTTTTTGTTTTCTGTGATCAAGATTAAATGAATGAAACATCTGTGCATGTTAGCTACATCTCTATTATTGAACATACCAGAAAATGCCCCAATCACATCAAAGATTAATACTGCTCTTTGTCCAGTTGATCATGCTGTTAGTTCATAACAGGAGAGCTGCAGTTACATAGCTTGATCTTCATCTAGCTCAAGCTCACTTCTGGTTACAACATGCCAGATTTTAAGTAGTTATTGTATGAAACTGAAAGAAATGTTTAGACAAATGTGGGTTGAAGATGTTCCTTGTACTTCAGCACCAGCAGACTGTCGACAAAACAAATACCGCATGTTGAAGTTGGTGGTCAATTTTCAATTCTGATTTTATTAGGATTACTGTAGATCAGAAGTTAGCACACAATAAAGTGAGCAAAGATTATAACTAAAAGCTTCCACAACAGGAATTGAAAGGAAAACTAGCCAATTTCATGGCCACACAAACTTATCAAGTCAATTTTGGTAATACTTCATATTTTATTTTTTAAAATAATTTTTATTAAAGGTTTCCATAAAATATCAATAACAAAATGAGAAAGAAAAACGAACCCAACAGGGTCAAGTACAAAACACAATCTAAAAAAGCAACCCCCCCCAAACCCCTCCCCCCCCGTACCTAAATAATAAATTAACATTAACACCCCGACTTAAGACAACAGGTGGATACACCCCCTCAGACCCTTCCAGTGTAAATAACATAAACCAAAATAAAGTAAACCCCCCCCCCCGCCACCCAGCTGCTGCTGCCATTGACCAATGTCTATCGTTCTGCCAGAATGTCTAAGAACAGTTGCCACCGCCTAAAGAACCCTTGTACCGACCCTCTCAAGGCGAATTTCACCCTCTCCAATTTAATGAACCCTGCCATATCGCTGATCCAGGATTCCACGCTTGGGGGCCTCACATCTTTCCACTGAAGGAGAATCCTTCGCCGGGCTACCAGGGACGCAAAGGCCAGAATTCCGGCCTCTTTCGCCTCCTGCACTCCCGGCTCCTCTGCCACCCCAAATATTGCGAGCCCCCAGCCCGGTTTGACCCTGGATCCTACCACCGTCGACACCGTCCTCGCTACGCCCTTCCAAAATTCCTCCTCGCTACGCCCTTCCAAAATTCCTCCAGCGCTGGGCATGCCCAGAATATGGGTGTGATTTGCTGGGCTCCCTGAGCACCTAACACACCTGTCCTCACCCCCAAAGAACCTGCTCATCCTTGGCCCGGTCATGTGTGCCCTGTGCAGCACCTTAAACTGTATGGGGCTGAGCCTCGCGCATGAAGAGGAAGAGTTCACCCTCCCTAGGGCATCTGCCCATATCCCCTCTTCAATCTCCTCTCCCAACTCCTCCTCCCACTTACCTTTCAACTCCACCACCGAGGCCTCCACCTCCTCCTGCATCACCTGGTAAGTTTCCAAGATCTTCCCCACTCCCACCCACCCCCCCGAGAGCACCCTGTCCTGTACTGTGTGTGGCAGTAGCTGTGGGAATTCCACCACCTGCGTCTGGCAAACGCCCTTACATTTAAGTACCTGAAGGTGTTCCCCGGGGGGAGCCCGTACTTCTCCTCCAGCTCACCCAAGCTCGCGAACTTCCCGTCCACAAACAGGTCCCCCAACTTTCGTATGCCTGCCCTGTGCCACTCCGAAAACCCTCCACCTGTTCTTCCTGGGGCGAACCGGTGGTTCCTCCGTAATGGGGTCCACGCCGAGGCCCTAACTTCCCCCCTATGCCGCCTCCACTGCCCCCAAATATACTTCATATTTTTAATGCCTCTCCTCCCCCTTCTACCAAAACCACACCCCAACACAACTGAGCATAAAATCTTCCTCATCTGTATTTATGAGAAAGTTACCAATTTAAAAAATGCAGTGGATGTGGTTCAAACTAGTAGCAGACACATTTAGTTTCCCCACCTAGTGAAGAACACAGAGATGATTTCTGGGTGGAGTAAGGAATATAGAATTCCTGGAATTATTTTACAGCTATAAGCAAATAGGGTATCTTTTTTTCTGGATGGATTGTCTTCCTCAACTATATTTATGACATAAATAATAATCTTGTTTCCTTTGGTCAAAGAGATGCTAATGAGACCACATTTAAAATCATAAAAGGAATTGAAAGAGAGATTAGAGAAAAATTCTTGGTGACTGGATCAAAAGGCAAATTCTCTGAAGCAAAGTCCACAAAACTTTAAAAGGGAATTAATTATCTAAAAAGGTTAAAGGATATAGGCGCAAGCCGGAGAGGAGGATTAGATTGGATTGGCTAATATGTAGAAAAATATCAATACACCAATTTTTATAGTGTTAACATTCTATATTTTTTCTCTTTTAAAACAATGGTGCAAAATATACGTTTAGGTGTGCAGCAACGAATGGGCCTTAGTGTTGGGTGGGATTACTGGGTTATGGGGGTCTGGTGGAGGTGTGGGCTTGGGTAGGGTGTTCTTTCCAAGAGCCAGTGTAGACTCGATGGGCCGAATGGCCTCCTTCTGCACTGTAAATTCTATGAAATCTATAATAAAGAAAAAAAGTGATTTTAAATTGAGCCGCAGTTACTGAAGTGCAAAAGATTCAGACACATGGTTCAGTGCATCAACTATTCCTATTTTATCCATTTTGGAAAAGTACAGAAGTATGGTGATTATCTTGAGAAGAGCAAGATGCACGAGAAGATTAATTGTGATGGCGGGACGTGGTGACAGGAGGGGGAGAAAGAAAGGGTATTACAAATCTGGTGATAGACCTGATAAATCATGGAACACAGTCTCCACCACCAAACCACTATAAGACATTCTAGATGGGAAATAAAACAAGTCTTCAGGAATTGTGAAAAAGAAAATGTGTAAGATATCCGGTGGTAGCCATGGAGTGAGGTCAGATTCTTTGGCCCCTTCTGCTCATTTTGTGGGGCTCTTATAGGTGGAAAAATTGGAATATCAAAGACAACGGTATTCTCCTTCGGTGAGTAATATTGAAGAAATACCAAACGAGGAGTGCGACGAATAAGGGGCACCATTTGGACCAGGAGGACTCGCGTGGTGCAGCAGGGAAAAGATGGGGAAGGGACCTATGGCACAATGGTCAACAGGGCAAGTGGAATTCTTGGCAGCCACGTTTAAGCAGCAAAGGAAGACACTTCAGAGGATCTGGCCAAGGTAGCAGAGCCGAATTAGGCTGTCCTGGAGAGTGGAGCAGACACCGGAGGCGCAGAATGTGTCGATCCAGAAGATGGAGGCTGACCAGGTGGATCGTATTGCCTCGTTGGATGCTGAAATTTTGATGATAGTGGAGAATCAGAAAAAGTTGAGAAAGAATCATTCGAGGAGGCAAAACCAGAGTACCGTCTGGCTGCCTGAAGGGATCGAGGGAACGCAGGCCATGAAGTATGTGGCCAAGATGTTTGAGAAGTTGGTGCAGAGGGGGTCTTCGACCGTCCTCCTGAAGTGGATCGGGCCACTGTTCATTGAGGTGGAAACCGAAAGCAGGAGAGCTGCCGAGGACAACTGTGAGGCTGCATCAGTACTTGGATAAGGAAAGGATTCTGAAGTGGGCAAAGGAGACGCGCGAGTGCATTTGGGAAGACCATACGGTCTGTATCTACCAGGATCTGGGAGTAGAACTGGTCAAGTGGCAGGCCAAGATTAATAGGGTCAAGACGGCCCTATTCAAGAACAAGGTGTAGTTTGGGGCGGGGAACCCTCTGACCAGACTGGTCGCTTAGAACGTTTGGGGACAAATAGGCCGATCAAGAGGTCCCGTGTTTTCATCCACTTAAAGAGTTTGACGGTAGATGTGGTGTTCATGCAAATAACGCATCTGAGGGTTGCAAATTAGACAAGATTGAGAAAAGGGTGGGTGGGGAAAATGTTTCATTCAGGGGTAGATATGAAGGCGAGTGAGGTTGCGGTACTGATTACTAATAAAGTGACCTTTTCGGCAAGCAGCATAGTGGGTGATCCGGGGTTAGGTATGCGATGGTGAGTGGACGGCTGGAGGGTGCACTGCGTGGTGTTGGTGAATATCTATGCCCCAATTGAGGTTATGTAGATTTTATGAAGAGGATGCTGGCAAAGGTCCCGGTCCTTGACATGCACCGGTTCATTATGGGGAGCAATTTTAATACTGTTCTTGATCCTGGGCTAGATCGTTCGTGTCCCAAGTCCTTGAAGATGTCGGCGATGGGGAGGAGTTGTTTGGGTTTATGGAATGATTGGGGGGGTATGGACCCATGGCGGTTTGGTAGGATGAGAGGAAAGGAATTTTCATTCTTTTCTCATGTACATCCGGTGTATTCCCAGATCAATTTTTCTGTCATGGATTAGATGTTGTTGGCGGGGGTGGCTGGGATGGACTCTTCTGCGATCGTGGTGTCGGATCATGCGCCGCATCTTGTGGAACTGTGTGTGGAGAGGGAGGATTCCCAGCAGCCGCAGTGGAGGCTGAATGTGGGGTTGTTGGCCAATAAGGAGATTTGTGAAATGACAGGGGTGGCTAAACACACTTATGTAGAGCTCAACAAAAGTGAGGAGGTCTTTGTTGCGATGCTGTGGTAGGGGTTGAACAGTTGGAGGGGCAGAGATTGGTGGAGGCCATTCTAGCGGTGCATTGGAGGGATTCAGCCACCCCAGCAGAAGGGTAGCTGAAGGAAAGGAAGAAGCTCCAGATGGGCTTCCAGCCTTTGTTCAGGCTGGAAATGATAGGGTGCAACGGTTTAATGCAGCCTGGGAAGGCCTCGGGTCCAGACGGGTTCCCAGCGGAATTGGATAAGAAATACATAACAGAACTGGGCCCCTTTTAATGGAAGTGTTTAACGGATCGGCTTCTGCCCACATTGACACAGGCATCAATTTCACTTCTTTTGAAGGATAAGGTCCCAGAGGAGCGTGGATCATATTGTCCAATACCGTTGTCGAATGTGGATTCGAAGCTATTGGCTAAGGTGCTGGCAACACGCACGGAGGATTGTGTGCAGCGGAGTGATAGATGAGGGCCAAATGTGGTTTTGTGAAGGGGCAGTAGCTGTCAGCTAACATTGAGGCTGTTAAATGTGGTCAAATCGAGTTTTTGATATTTGGATATACGGGTGGCGCATGGTTGGGCCCAATTGTACAAGTTGAATTTGACGAACTTGGTGGATGGGACGAAGGAGGATTTTAAGATGTGGGATGTTCTATTGCTTTCACTGCCTGGGAGGATCCAGACAGTAAAAATGACAGATTTGCCGACATTTTTGTTTATTTTCCAGAATCTCCCAATTTTTGTGCCCAAGTCTTCCTTTGCAAGGATGAATACGATGATTTTGGAGTTTTTATTAGTGGATAAGTTACCCCGATTAGGAGTGCATTTTTGAAGAGGGACAGAGAGGGGAGTTGGCTCTGCGGACCTTGCTGAATTATTAGTTGGTGGCAAATGTTGAAAAGGTCAGTAAGTAGGCTGCGGAGGAGGGGTCAGTGTGGGGCAGATGGAGGAAGCCTCATGCAGAGATATGAGCTTGAGGGCACTGTTGCTGGCACCTCTTCTGTTCTCACCAGCTAGGTATTCCACGAGCCTGGTGGTAGTTTCATCGCTCATAGTGTGGAATCAGTGCAAGCAACATTTTAAGATGGAGTGTATGTCATTGTGGATTTTGATCTGTGGCAATTATAGATTTATTCCGGCAGGGCTAGGTTCTACTTTCGGGGTGTGGGAGCAGGTGGGGATAGAGTGTTTTAGGGACCTGTTCATGGGGGGTAGGTTTGCGGATTTGGGAAAAGTTGGAGGAGGTGGAGTTCCATTTGCCAAGGGGTAACTGAGGTTGCCGAGAGTTTTGGTACTTGCATATCTAAAGATATGCGGGTTAGGTGGATTGGCCACGTTAAATTTCCCTTAGTGTCCAAAAAAGTTAAGTGGGGTTACAGGGTTACCGGGATAGGGTAGATACGTGGGCTTGAGTAGGGTGCTCTTTGTAATGGCCGGTGCAGACTCGATGGGCCGAATGGCATCCTTCTGCACTGTAAATTCTATGATCTATGTCATAGATTTTGTAAGGAAGGAGTTGTCCATGCTTCCGAGGTTGCCATCCCCATTGTTGCATGAAAAAATGTTGTCTGAGGACAAGATAGGGTAGAATCCCAGATACCTATGGGAACTGATGGAGAGGTAGAGTTCCTCGGTGAAGATTATAATGCGAAAATGGGAGGAGGAGCTGGGAGGGATTCGAGACAAGATTGTGGAGTGAGGACCTGCTACGGGTAAATCCGACCGCTTCCTGTGCGAAGCGAAGCCTCATTCAGAATAAAGTGGTGCACAGAGCGCACAGGAGTGTCACGGATGAGTTGTTTTTCTTCCGGGGGTAGATGACAGACGAGGACGGAGCTCAAGGGGACCGGCTAATCACTCCCATATGTTCCGGACCTACCCAAAATTGGAGGAGTCCTGGGAGTCTTTTGCGGGGCGTGTGTCAGAGATTCTGGAGGTGAGGGTGGCTCCAAGCCAGTGGGTGACGATATTTGGTGAGAACGGAAGAGGTGCCAGTAACAGTGCCTTCATGCTGAGGCTGCTCCAGCATTGCAGGTGGAGAGAGGCTGACATGTTGGCCTTTGCCTCTGATAGCCCAGAGGCAGATCTTGTTAGAGTGGCGGGATCAGGATCTGCCGACGGTGGCATGGTGGGTGAGGTGACTTGGGGAAATTCTTTCATTTGGAAAAGATAAAATTATAAAATTTGCCATTGGAGGTCAGAGGAGGGGTGGAGGTTGTTCATTGCCTTCTTTAAGGAATGGTAAACATCAGCTGGGGGGGGGGGGGGGGTCCCAGGTTCAATTCCGGGCTTGGGTCACCATCTGTGTGGAGTTTGCACGTTCTCCCTGTGTGGGTTTCCTCCGGGTGCTCCGGTTTCCTCCCACAAGTCCCGAAAGACACGCTGTTAGGTAATTTGGGCATTCCGAATTCTCCCTCAGTGTACCCAAACAGGTGCCGGAAGGTGGCGACTAGGGGATTTTCACAGTAACCTCATTGCAGTGTTAATGTAAATCTACTTGTGACAATAAAGATCTTTTTTGTTTTTATTATAATTGGAAAGTGGATCGGGTTGGGACATGGAGGGGTTTTGTATGGTAAATGATTTGAAAATAGCTTGAATAGAAATATATTTATAAGGGGGGGGGGGGGGAAATGTATGCTGGCATGAGACGTTATTCACTACACTTCTTGTATTGTGTCCATCTCCAACCCAGAAAACCTGAGAGTTCACACTGAATTAGCAGCTCGGCTTTAAAAGTCTGCAAAAATGGTTGCTTCGTTTTTCTAAAAGTCGTCTGATTTTGAAATGCCATCCTACTCTGAAATGGAACTGTTGGCTTTTCACACAATTCATACATCTAATATATATCCCTTTCCACATTATTCAGTGTGATTAATAAAGATCCTCAACAGGGTACTTTTAAACCTGGTATTAAGCCATTATGTTGTATATTTGCATTTGTGTACAAGCAGAGTAAGGAAATGTTCTACCAAAAATGTAGTAAGAAAAGTTATTCATGGCTACAATTTTGGAATGTTTGAAATAACTACATGTACTATAAGTCACATAGCCTTTACTAACATTCAGCCTTTGAACACAAGTGTAGATTTCAAATTCCAAGTTCTGCCTAAAGCCAACAGTAATAAATGTATTGCCATAATAAAATAGGTTCAAGTCCAAAACCACTGATGAACCACTTTGAAGACAAAATATTCAATGTTGTAATGTACAAAGTATACTACATTTATTTTAAATGGACATTGAATTTCAGAGTTGGTCAAGATTTTGTTTTCTAATTTAATAATTGTTTACTCCTCTTTTAGCATTTAACAAAAGCTCAATGGATATATTAGCTATGCAGACATTATTGCCCTTATGAGGAATTTAGACTGGTATGCAAGTTTAGCAGTGTATTTCACAAAGCGGCTGAAGTTGAGGAAAATAAACTGAAACACACTCATACAACAACATATCCTTAAATATATTTTCCCAAATACAATTATCTGATTTGATACTTCAGGAGAAATATTTATCCAGGGGGGTCTAGAATATGGAACACAATTACTACAAGGAGTAGATTAGGAGTATAGCCGATTAAGGGCAGCACGGTAGCACAGTGGTTAGCATTGTTGCTTCATAGCTCCAGAGTCCCAGGTTCGATTCCCGGCTTGGGTCACTGTCTGTGCGGAGTCTGCACGTTCTACCAGTGTCTGCCTGGGTTTCCTCTGGGTGTTCCGGTTTCCTCCTACAGTCCAAAGATGTGCAGGTTAGGTGGATTAGCCATGCTAAATTGCCCTGTCCAAAAAGATTAGGTGGGGTTACTGGGAGCTCTTTCCAAGGGTTAGTGCAGACTCGATGGGCTGACTGGCCTCCTCCTGCACTGTAAATTCTATGATTGGGTGAATAGCATAGATATATTTAAGAGAAAGCCAAGAGAGAGAAACAAAGAAGTTTGCACTGGTGGGAGTAAATTAAGATGGGAGGAAGCTCAGGTGGAGCATAATCACTGGCATAGACTAGTTGGGTAAGTGGACACTCTGTACAGGGTGACTGGGCATAACAGCAGCATTACTCAGATCAAATGGTACTTCCTACCATGGATTACAGAAAACAAATTACATTTAAAATTGTTTAATCATTGTATTTTAGAACAATGGTTGGTTGACCATGTACTTTTAGGGATGGATTTCCTGGAGAGCTAATGGTGAAGAGTTAGATAGGTTATCAATGAGGGCAGTGACAGTTTTGATTCTAAAGGGATGAATTAAATGGAAAAGAGTGAAGTCAGCAGCACATAGAAGAGCTAGTGAAAAGAGGGCCCAGAGGCAGTCAGCAGCACCTAGAAGAGCTGGCGAAAAGCAGACCTCCGGAGTCAGTCAGGGGAAGTCAATACAGTTCCAAAAACAAGTAGCAGGGCAGAGAGTAAAGAAATTGTCAGGAACCTAACTTCAGGAATTGCAGCTAATGGAAAAACTACAAGTATACTGGTGAAACCAAAGGGAAAAATAATAAACAAACACATAAAACATCAGTGCTGAGGGACACGTCAAGAAGAGTAGCCCAATTAAGAGTTCTGTATATTAATGCACGGAGTGTAAGGAATAAACTAGATGAGCCACAGGAGCAAATTCGAATTGAAGATTACGATTAGTCGCTATTACGGAGACATGGCTACAGGATGGTCGGGACTGGGAACTAAATATAGTTGGTTACAAAGAACAAACAAAGAACAAAGAAATGTACAGCACAGGAACAGGCCCTTCGGCCCTCCAAGCCCGTGCCGACCATGCTGCCCGACTAAACTATAATCTTCTACACTTCCTGGGTCCGTATCCCTCTATTCCCATCCTATTCATGTATTTGTCAAGATGCCCCATAAATGTCACTATCGTCCCTGCTTCCACCACCTCCTCCGGTAGCGAGTTCCAGGCACCCACTACCCTCTGCGTAGAAAACTTGCCATCTACTCTAAACCTTGCCCCTCTCACCTTAAACCTATGCCCCCTAGTAATTGACCCCTCTACCCTGGGGAAAAGCCTCTGACTATCCACTCTGTCTATGCCCCTCATAATTTTGTATACCTCTATCAGGTCTCCCCTCAACCTCCTTCGTTCCAGTGAGAACAAACCGAGTTTATTCAACCGCTCCTCATAGCTAATGCCCTCCATACCAGGCAACATTCTGGTAAATCTCTTCTGCACCCTCTCTAAAGCCTCCACATCCTTCTGGTAGTGTGGCGACCAGAATTGATCACTATACTCCAAGTGTGGCCTATCTAAGGTTCTATACAGCTGCAACATGACTTGCCAATTCTTATACTCAATGCCCCGGCCAATGAAGGCAAGCATGCCGTATGCCTTCTTGACTACCTTCTCCACCTCTGTTGCCCCTTTCAATGACCTGTGGACCTGTACTCCTAGATCTCTTTGACTTTCAATACTCTTGAGGGTTCTACCATTCACTGTATATTCCCTACCTGCATTAGACCTTCCAAAATGCATTATCTCACATTTGTCCGGATTAAACTCCATCTGCCATCTCTCCGCCCAAGTCTCCAGACAATCTAAATCCTGCTGTATCCTCCGACAGTCCTCATCGCTATCCGCAATTCCACCAACCTTTGTGTCGTCTGCAAACTTACTAATCAGACCAGCTACATTTTCCTCCAAATCATTTATATATACTACAAAGAGCAAAGGCCCCAGCACTGATCCCTGTGGAACACCACTGGTCACAGCCCTCCAATTAGAAAAGCATCCTTCCATTGCTACTCTCTGCCTTCTATGGCCTAGCCAGTTCTGTATCCACCTTGCCAGCTCACCCCTGATCCCGTGTGACTTCACCTTTTGTACTAGTCTACCATGAGGGACCTTGTCAAAGGCCTTACTGAAGTCCATATAGACAACATCCACTGCCCTACCTGCATCAATCATCTTAGTGACCTCGGAAAACTCTATCAAGTTAGTGAGACACGACCTCCCCTTCACAAAACCATGCTGCCTCTCACTAATACGTCCATTTGCTTCCAAATGGGAGTAGATCCTGTCTCGAAGAATTCTCTCCAGTAATTTCCCTACCACTGAAGTAAGGCTCACCGGCCTGTAGTTCCCGGGATTATCCTTGCTACCCTTCTTAAACAGAGGAACAACATTGGCTATTCTCCAGTCCTCCGGGACATTCCCCGAAGACAGCGAGGATCCAAAGATTTCCGTCAAGGCCTCAGCAATTTCCTCTCCAGCCTCCTTCAGTATTCTGGGGTAGATCCCATCAGGCCCTGGGGACTTATCTACCTTAATATTTTTTAAGACACCCAACACCTCTTCTTTTTGGATCTCAGTGTGACCCAGGCTATCTACACACCCTTCTCCAGACTCAACATCTACCAATTCCTTCTCTTTGGTGAATACTGATGCAAAGTATTCATTTAGTACCTCGCCCATTTCCTCTGGCTCCACACATAGATTCCCTTGCCTATCCTTCAGTGGGCCAACCCTTTCCCTGGCTACCCTTTTGCTTTTTATGTACGTGTAAAAAGCCTTGGGATTTTCCTTAACCCTATTTGCCAATGACTTTTCGTGACCCCTTCTAGCCCTCCTGACTCCTTGCTTAAGTTCCTTCCTACTTTCCTTATATTCTACGCAGGCTTTGTCTGTTCCCAGCCTTTTAGCCCTGATAAATGCCTCCTTTTTCTTTTTGACGAGGCCTACAATATCTCTCGTCATCCAAGGTTCCCGAAAATTGCCGTATTTATCCTTCTTCCTCGCAGGAACATGCCGGTCCTGAATCCCTTTCAACTGCCACTTGAAAGCCTCCCACATGTCAGATGTTGATTTGCCCTCAAACATCCGCCCCCAATCTATGTTCTTCAGTTCCCGCCTAATATTGTTATAATTAGCCTTCCCCCAATTTAGCACATTCATCCTAGGACCACTCTTATCCTTGTCCACCAGTACGTTAAAACTTACTGAATTGTGGTCACTGTTACCGAAATGCTCCCCTACTGAAACATTTACCACCTGGCCGGGCTCATTCCCCAATACCAGGTCCAGTACCGCCCCTTCCCTAGTTGGACTGTCTACATATTGTTTTAAGAAGCCCTCCTGGATGCTCCTTACAAACTCCGCCCCGTCTAAGCCCCTGGCACTAAGTGAGTCCCAGTCAATATTGGGGAAGTTGAAGTCTCCCATCACCACAACCCTGTTGTTTTTACTCTTTTCCAAAATCTGTCTACCTATCTGCTCCTCTATCTCCCGCTGGCTGTTGGGAGGCCTGTAGTAAACCCCCAACATTGTGACTGCACCCTTCTTATTCCTGATCTCTACCCATATAGCCTCACTGCCCTCGGAGGTGTCCTCTCGCAGTACAGCTGTGATATTCTCCCGAACCAGTAGCGCAACTCCGCCTCCCCTTTTACATCCCCCTCTATCCCGCCTGAAACATCTAAATCCTGGAACGTTTAGCTGCCAATCCCGCCCTTCCCTCAACCAGGTCTCTGTAATGGCAACAATATCATAGTTCCAAGTACTAATCCAAGCTCTAAGTTCATCTGCCTTACCCGTAATACTTCTTGCATCAAAACATACGCACTTCAGGCCACCAGACCCGCTGTGTTCAGCAACTTCTCCCTGTCTGCTCTGCCTCAGAGCCACACTGTCCCTATTCCCTAGTTCTCCCTCAATGCTCTCACCTTCTGACCTATTGCTCCCGTGCCCAAAGTTTGCAGGAGGGACAGGGAAGGTGAAAAAGGGGGTGGTGTAGCCTTATTGATTAGAAATACTATCACCTCAATGGTGAGAGAGGATATAATGAGGGTAAAGAATCTAGTGGAGACCGCTAGATTTTAATTTACACACAGATTGGAAGAGGCAGACAAGCGCCTATCAGAAAGGTAGTGAATTTCTGGAATGGATCCGGGATAGTTTCCTGCATGCAACAAGGGGACAGGCAATATTAGATTTAGTTATGAGTAATGAGCCCAATTTAATTAGTAGCCCGTGTGCAAACATTTATCAAATAGTAATCACAACATGTTTTAATTCAGTGTAGTGTTTGAAAATGAAAAGCATAATCAGATACTAGAATTTTAGATTTGGATGTGGCTGACTTTAATGGGATGAGACAGACTGTCCACAGTAAACTGGAGAAGATGTTAATGGGTCAAATGACTGATCTGTGGAGAATATTTAAAGAAACATTTAAAGATATACAGAGCGAGCATATATCCCCAAAGGCTCTATCTACTTCATATAAAAACAGCCATGAACAACTAAAGAGGTTAGGGACAGCATAAAACTAAAAGAAAGGGCTTACAAAAATGCAAAACATAGCACAGATCCGGATGAATGGGTTAGATACAAAGATCAGCAAAGGGTTACAAAGCAGCTTATAAGAGTTACTAAAAGGGATTTAAAGGAAACTTGCTAGGTACATCAAAATCAATAAGAAATTACAGTTATGCCAAGAGCAATTTAGGCCCACTAAAAGCTGGAAATTGAGATATTGTCAATGATAATGGGAAAGTGGCAGACATGTTGAACAATATATTGCCTCAGTATTTACAGTTGAAAAGGAGGATAACTTGCCAGAAGTCCTGAAAAAATTAATAGTCTATAGAGGACAGGGACTTCATGCAATTAATGCAAGTACAGCATCAGTAAATGGGAAATGGAACTAAAGAGCGACAAATCCCCAGGACCTGACGGTTTCCATCAGAGGGTGTTAAAGGAAGTAGGGAAGAACATTGTAGATGCCCTAACTATAATCTTTCAGAAATCCCTAGATTCAGGAGTAATTCCTCTGGATTAGAAAATTGCACATGTCACTCCACTTTTTTTAGACGGGTGAAGGGGAGAAACCAGGGAATTACAGATCAGTTAGCCCAACATCTGTGGTGGGAAAATTGCCGGAGTCTGTTAAAGGGATGGGGTAACTGAACACCTCAAAAAAAATGTTGACGCTCAGGAAGAGCCAGCATAGATTCATCAAGGGGAGGTCATGCCTGATTAATCTTATTGAATTTTTTGAAGAGGTGACTAAAGTAGCAGAGAGGTGAATGTCTATGGATGATATTTGTATGGACTTCCAGAAGGCATTTAATAAAGTCCCACATAAGAGACTGTTAACTAAGGTGGGAGCTCACAGAGGTGAGGACAAATCTTTGACATGGTTAGGAAATTGATCGAGTGGCAGCGACAGAGTGGGGATAATGGGTAATTTTCTAATTGGCAGGAGGTGACCAGTGGAAAACCACAGTGTGTTGGGGCCTCAATTATTCACATCATTCATTAATGAATTGGATGATGGCATAGAAAGGCACATTTCCAAATTTGCTGATACAAAGTTAGGTGGCATCATAGAATGGCCTATATGATAGCATCAAATTGCAAGGAGATATTGACAGACTAGGTGACTGGGCAAAATTGTGACAGATGAAACACATGTAAGCAAGTATGAGGTTATCCATTTTGGACCAAAAAAGTATTTTCTAAATGGAAAGGAGTTAGGTACAGTGGATATCCAAAGAGACTTGGGGGTTCAGGTTCACAGATCCATAAAACAAATCCATGAGCAAGTGGAGAAAATGATCAAAAACGCTAATGGAATGCTAGCCTTTGTAGGAGTATAAAGACACAGAAGTTATGCTACAGCTATACAAAACCCTGATTAGATTCCACTTAGAATACGGTGAGCAGTTCTGGGCACCACACCTTAGGAAGAATGTTTTGGCCTTGGAGGGAGTGTAACATAGGTTTACATAAATGATACCTGGACTACAGGGGTTATGTTAATAGGAAAGATTACACAAAGTGGTCATGCATTCACTAGAATTTAACGGTTAAGGGGTGATCTGATCGAAATATTAAATATGTTAACAGGGAAAGACAGGGTAAATAAAGATGAACTATTTCCACTGGTTGGGGATTCTAAAACTAGGGGGCATTATCCAAAAATTAGGGCTAGACCATTCAGGAGAGATGTTAGGAAGCACTTCTTCACTCAAAGGGTGGAAGAGGTTTGGAACTCTCTTCTACAAACAGCAGTTGGAAGCTAGAACAGTTAATAATAAATCAGAAACAGATAGATTTTTGTTAAGCAAAGATATTAAGGGATATGGGCCAAAGGCAGGTGTATGGAGTTAGGCCACAGATCAGCCATTACATCATTAAATGGCAGCACAGGCTCGAGGGGCTGAATGGTCTACTTCTGTCCCTATGTTCCTAAATCAGCAGCACCTAGAAGAGCTAGTGAAAAAAGACCCAGAGGCAGACAGCAGCACCTGGAAGAGCAAGTGAAAAGAGGACTCGGAGGCGGTTAGCAACACCTCGAAAAGCAAGCGAAAAAAAGACCCGGAAGCGGTCGGCAGCACCTAGAATAGCTGATGAAAAGAGGATCCGGAGGCAGTCAGCAGCATCTAGAAGAACTGGCGAAAAGAGGGCACGGAGGCGGTCAGCAGCACCTAGAAGAGCTGGTGAAAAGAGGACCTGGAGGCAGTCAGCAGCACCTAGAAGAGCTGGTGAAAAGAGGACCCGGAGGCGGTCAGCAGCACCTAGAAGAGCTGGTGAAAAGAGGGCGTGGAGGCGGTCAGCAGCACCTAGAAGAGCTGGTGAAAAGAAGGCTCAGAGGCAATCAGCAGCACCTAGAAGAGCTGGTGAAAAGAGGGCTCGGAAGCGGTCAGCAGCACCTAGAAGGGCTGGTGAAAAAAGGACACGGAAGCAGTCAGCAGCACTTGGAAGGGCTGGTGAAAAGAGGGCTCAGAGGCAGTCAGCAGCACCTAGAAGAGATGGTGAAAAGAGGACCCGGAGGCGGACAGCGGCACCTAGAAGAGCTGGTGTAAAGAGGACCGGGAGGCGGTCAGCAGCACCTAGAAGAGCTGGTGAAAAGAGGGCGTGGAGGCGGTCACCAGCACCTAGAAGAGCTGGTGAAAAGAAGGCTCGGAAGCGGTCAGCAGCACCTAGAAGAGCTGGTGAAAAGAAGGCTCAGAGGCAATCAGCAGCACCTAGAAGAGCTGGTGAAAAGAGGGCTCGGAAGCGGTCAGCAGCACCTAGAAGGGCTGGTGAAAAAAGGACACGGAGGCAGTCAGCAGCACTTGGAAGGGCTGGTGAAAAGAGGGCTCGGAGGCGGTCAGCAGCACCTGGAAGAGCTGGTGAAAAGAGGGCTCAGAGGCAGTCAGCAGCACCTAGAAGAGATGGTGAAAAGAGGACCCGGAGGCGGACAGCGGCACCTAGAAGAGCTGGTGAGAAGAGGGCTCGGAGGCGGACAGCAGCAATCTCTGGCACCCACAGAGGTGCAGTTACATACAAAAATCACAACATATCTGTCCGATTTGCGCAGTTCCTCCACAAGCTTCTCACTAAGAGATTCAGAATTAATTTATATGAAGGCCATGAAGTTGCCGTATGTATCCGCTAGCTGTCCACTAAACACACAAGAGGTTAGGGCTCGAGTCCCCAAGTGTAGTGGCACGGTTTCTTGCACTTAGATAGATAAACACAGCAGCCAATTTGCACACTGCAACATTGGACTTCAAAAGTAACCCATAGGCTGTAAAGAACTTCAGCAATCCTAAAGATGCCAAAAGGTACCACTGTAATTTTTTTTCAAAATACTGCACTGATAACCATATAAACAGAATACCTGAGCTCCATTTTAATTATATTTTAATAAATGTCTTTGTAATTTTGTAGGGACTTCTGTTAGAAAATCATAGTTTTAAGGGATTTATATTTGCATTCGTAAACATAAGAAATACGGTATAGTTTTAAGAGGGTTTAATTTAATGTGTCTGTGTCTGAAAGGGTAAAGCCTATAGTTAGATTCATGCAGGGCAGAGGTGTTTGTATAAGTAGGGGTTAATTCAGTTCCAACGGTGTTTCATTTGTGCTTAAGAGAGGGCTACAGCATGCAGGATAAATAGACCAGCAGAGGTATATGTGTGTTGTTTAGTAACTGGACACGGTAGAGAAGTTTTAAAGTTTTTAAGGCAGCTCTCAGTTCTGCTAGAAGCAGTTGGCTTTAGACGACTGAAGAGGGAACGTCCGTCTCAGCCTTGCTATAAGAAAAGCCATACTGTGGAGCAATGGTTAGGAAAACAGATGCCAGAAACCTAAAGTCCAGCTCGTTAAGGAAATTAGAGAATTGAAGAGGAGTTTCCAAGAAGTTTGTTGTTACCGGAACAGAAGAAACTGGGGACCGGACCAGATAAGTCACAGAGTTAAAAAGGCCAGAATGATATCTGCAGTAGTGCCAAAGTTTGTGAGAAATTATTACAGTTTGGGAGACATTATTTGAAATAATTTTGCAAATCAGTGGCTGGACCACTAAGGTTATATATAAGCCTTTAAGGCAAAGGAAATCTGTAATAATAATCTTTATTAGTGTCACAAGTAGGCTTACATTAAACACTGCAATGAAGTTACTGCGAAAATCCCTTGATCAGCACACTATGGAGCCTGTTCGGGTACACAGAGGGAGAAATCAGAATGTCCAATTCACCTACCAAGTACGTTTTTCGGGACTCGTGGGAGGAAACCAGAGCATCCGGAGGAAACCCATGCAGATGCAGGGAGAACATGTAGACTCCGCACAATGACCCAGGCCAGGAATCGAACCAGGGTCCCTGGCGCTGTGAGGCAACAGTGCAAACCACTGTGCTACTGTGCCATCCTAAAGGGAGAGGTGTAAAACCTGAAAGCAAAACCTTGAAAGAAACAACAAAGCGAGAGCATAATTTAAAAGAAGATTTGAAAGCGTGACATTTGGAAGTGGAATTTGAAATCACCCTTGTGGAAGCCAGAGCTCAGTGAGACAAGGTAGCTGGCAGTATAAAAATCATCTGGGGGGATTGGAGGAGAAATCCATAGACATTCACTTGGGTTCATAGAGGAGTGTGTCTTGCCACAGTCACCTGGTGTGCTCAACAGGAACTGTGTGTGTGTTAATGAGACCACTGTGGCTCAAGATGTTCTCTGTACAGTGCTAATCTTAAAATCTGTGTGTAACTGTTAAGATAAGGGGGAGTAAAGGAGTATTATCATAATCCAAATTCTCATGTTTGATTTTTAACCTAGTTGTTAAAATTAATTAGCGATTCTGTGACTCGGTACCTCCTCATTTTTCTTTTCCAAGTTAAAGTTACGGTATTTTGAGCCAGGGCTCCATCTGGGATCTTCCCGTCCAGTTACAACACCAACTAAGATCGTAGCACGTCACAGTAGGACACATTAGTTTTCAGGTCGAATAACAAATATTTAAATCAGTTCTTTTCAAATGTAGGTATTAAAATATTTTTACTGCCAAAAAAAAAGTGAATCAATGATCAATTCTCATGCTGGGGAATCTAAGCACGCACAAAATAAACTCTCCCTTGGATGGTTTCAATTAAATTACTTGTGGGTCATCATAGTTCAGCTACGTATCTGATTTGATAGTAGTTCTAAATATTTAGGCTATATCAAGATAAAATCAATCAAAAAGATTAAACTATTATGAAATTTCATTGGCGGTTAGCAATAACTTGTGGGGGGCAAGACAGACAGACCGATATACGAATGCACAAAGAGACAGATGAGGAAAAAATGGCAGAATAAGAGAAAACAGCATAAAGGAAACCAGCTATTTTATGTCATTCAACTTCCTCGATGGAGAGGTGGTGGTGTAGTGGTATTTTCACTGTCCAGAAACACAGGGTAATGCTCAATGGACCAGGGTTTGAATTTCAATATTTGAATTCAATAAAAATTGGAATTAAAAGTCTAACGATGACCATTAAATGTCCTTTAGGGAAGGAAATCTGCCTGTCCTGGTCTACATGCAACTCCAGACCCATAGAAATGTGGGGGACTCGTCACTGCTTTCTGCTAAGTCCAAGTGGCGCAGTTTTTAGTTATGCTCCTTTGTGTTGATATAACTGCGGTATTAGGTAAAGAACAGAAGTTCCTACATGGGAAAGTAACAGTAACTCATATTGTGAAATTAAGCATATCAGTTTTCAATGTCCAAATATCCTGATTACTACCTAGTACCCTAAATTTAGTCTGACCCATTGCAAGATTTGTGTTCGAACAGAGTACTGAATTCTCGGCCATCTTCAGGATTGGAGTCTAACCTGAAATTAACTTCAAGTATGTCACAAAAATAAAAAACTGAGGTCCCGCTCAGTTCATAATAATGCTCTTGAAACGACAGAAAGGAAAACCTCAAAATTGCTTGTTTAGCAAATAAATCAGATAGTCACATATGTCGATGAAACAATAAATTATATTTCTATTATTGCTCCAAGAACACATCTTCCTTAGCAGTATATAATTCACTGTTGTATTCTATCTCATTGAATTTTAATTTTCAAATGTTTGAGTACCAGACTTACCAGCACGACAAATATGCATAACCTTTCTTTCACAAAAGTGATGTTTGTAATGTTCTTTAAATTGTTTCAAAAGTATTCTGCGAGCAATGACGTAAATATGACTGCACAACTCTAGAGATGGATACTTGATATCATTTTCTATTTTCTCAAATAATTTATTAGTTAGCTGAGAATGTATTTATCTGCAAGTTCTTCCCAACCAGCGGAAACGGTCTCTCTCCATTTACCCTATCCATTCCTTTCTCAAATCCCAAAAATCTCATCTAGATTCTAGAGAGTACAAACCTAGTTTATGGAATCGCTCCTTGTAATCTAAACCTTGAAGCCCTAGTAACATTCTGCTGTACCAGGATTACTGATGGCGGCATGTAGGAGGTCATCGCACGTTGGATGGCTCCTGCTCGAGGCTTGATGTTTTAGAATTTGATGCCCGGTGACAAGAGGCAATTTTTGGTTAAATAAGTTCAGGAAGACATAAGGAAGAAAGATGTCCAAAACCCAAAGGAAGACAGCCATGAAGAAGGGGATGAATGAAGGTTCGCTGTTGAGTGGAAGGGTCGGCTCAGCAACTCAGAAGGGTGGCGGAGGCTGGGTCGCTGGGTGGGGCCGCACTGTTCACAAAGAAAAGATGACCAAGGTGATGGTTGTGGAACTTGAAAAACAGTTCACAAAGCACATGGAGGTGATGAGGAAGGAGATGATGGCAGCATTGAAGGTGCTGGTGGAGGAGGCAATTGCCCCGGTGAAGGTGGCGGTGTCGAGGATATCGAGGTGCGGAAGCAGAGTGAGAAACTGAAGGGAGTGGAAGAGGCCTTGTTGCAACACAGTGATCAGCTCACCTCGATGGGCGAGGAGCTGCGGAGGGTAGTGGAGGCCAATAAGGGTCTGCAAGCCAAAGTGGAGGACCTGGAAAACAGATCTAGATGGCAAAATCTGAGGATCGCGGGCCAGCCCAAAGGGGTGGAGGGCCCAGAGGTCGACAGAATATTTTGCCAAGATGTTGGAGGAGCTTTTGGGGGAGGGGGAAGATCCCTCTCGGTATGAATAGGGCGTGGAGGCCTCAACCAAAGGCCTCCAAAAGTGGTGATTATTTGTTTCCGTAGGTACCGCTTGACGGAGGTCCTTTGTTGGGCAAAGCAGAAGCGGGAGGTGCAGTGGGCTGGAGCTGGTATACGTATATACCAGGACTTTAAGGTGGAGTTGGCGAGGAGGCTGGCGGTCTTTGGCCGAGTGAAGACGGCACTGCATAACAGCAGGGTGCAGTTCGGCATAGTGTACCCAGCTACGTCGAGGGTGACCTACAACTCCAAAGACTTTTATTTTGAGATGGTAGAAGCAGCGGAGGGTTTGTGGAGGCAGAAGGACTGGGGCAGAAGTGAGAAATGGGACTGAGTATTGGTCTTGGACGGAGGGTGGGGGGAGTGTATGTAGCTCTATTTCTCACTGCATGTTGTTATAGGTGCTAAATGAGTTGAAGTTGCCTATTTGGGCAAGGTAAGAACATAAGAACATAAGAACTAGGAGCAGGAGTAGGCCATTTGGCCCCTCGAGCCTGCTCCACCATTCAATGAGATCATGGCTGATCTTTTGTGGACTCAGCTCCACTTTCCGGCCCGACCACCATAACCCTTAATCCCTTTATTCTTCAAAAAACTATCTATCTTTATCTTAAAAACATTTAATGAAGGAGCCTCTACTGCTTCACTGGGCAAGGAATTCTATAGATTCACAACCCTTTGGGTGAAGACGTTCCTCCTAAACTCAGTCCTAAATCTACTTCCCCTCATTTTGAGGCTATGCCCCCTAGTTCTGCTTTCACCCGCCAGTGGAAACAACCTGCCCGCATCTATCCTATCTATTCCCTTCATAATTGTATATGTTTCTATAAGATCCCCCCTCATCCTTCTAAATTCCAACGAGTACAGTCCCAGTCTACTCAACCTCTCCTCGTAATCCAACCCCTTCAGCTCTGGGATTAACCTAGTGAATCTCCTCTGCACACCCTCCAGTGCCAGTACGTCCTTTCTCAAGTAAGGAGACCAAAACTGAACACAATACTCCAGGTGTGGCCTCACTAACACCTTATACAATTGCAGCAGAACCTCCCTAGTCTTAAACTCCATCCCTCTAGCAATGAAGGACAAAATTCCATTTGCCTTCTTAATCACCTGTTGCACCTGAAAACCAACTTTCTGCGACTCATGCACTAGCACACCCAGGTCTCTCTGCACAGCAGCATGTTTTAATATTTTATCATTTAAATAATAATCCCTTTTGCTGTTATTCCTACCAAAATTGATAACCTCACATTTGGAATACAATGTTGACATCTGCCAGACCCTAGCCCATTCACTTAGCCTATCCAAATCCCTCTGCAGACTTCCAGTATCCTCTGCACTTTTTGCTTTACCACTTATCTTAGTGTCGTCTGCAAACTTGGACACATTGTCCTTGGTCCCCAACTCCAAATCATCTATGTAAATTGTGAACAGTTGTGGGCCCAACACTGATCCCTGAGGGACACCACTAGCTACTGATTGCCAACCAGAGAAACACCCATTAATCTCCACTCTTTGCTTTCTATTAATTAACCAATCCTCTATCCATGCTACTACTTTCCCCTTAATGCGATGCATCTTTATCTTATGCAACAACCTTTTGTGTGGCACCTTGTCAAAGGCTTTCTGGAAATCCAGATATACCACATCCATTGGCTCCCCGTTATCTACCGCACTGTTAATGTCCTCAAAAAATTCCACTAAATTAGTTAGGCACGACCTGCCCTTTATGAACCCATGCTGCGTCTGTCCAATGGGACAATTTCCATCCAGATGCCTCGCTATTTCTTCCGTGATGATAGATTCCAGCATCTTCCCTACTACCGAAGTTAAGCTCACTGGCCTATAATTACCCGCTTTCTGCCTACCTCCTTTTTTAAACAGTGGTGTCACGTTTGCTAATTTCCAATCCGCCGGGACCACCCCAGAGTCTAGTGAATTTTGGTAAATTATCACTAGTGCATTTGCAATTTCCCTAGCCATCTCTTTTAGCACTCTGGGATGCATTCCATCAGGTCCAGGAGACTGGTCTACCTTTAGCCCCATTAGCTTGCCCATCACTACCTCCTTGGTGATAACAATCCTCTCAAGGTCCTCACCTGTCATAGCCTCATTTCCATCAGTCACTGGCATGTTATTTGTGTCTTCCACTGTGAAGACCGACCCAAAAAACCTGTTCAGTTCCTCAGCCATTTCCTCTTCTCCCATTATTAAATCTCCCTTCTCATCTTCCAAAGGACCAATATTTACCTTAGCCACTCTTTTTTGTTTTATGTATTTGTAGAAACTTTTACTATCTGTTTTTATATTCTGAGCAAGTTTACTCTCATAATCTATCTTACTCTTCTTTATAGCTTCTTTTGTAGCTTTCTGTTGCTCCCTATAGATTTCCCAGTCCTCTAGCCTCCCACTAATCTTTGCTACTTTGTATGTTTGGGAGTTGGGATTTTCATTTGGGGTTGTGTTGAAGGAGATTTCTTTGTTTTCCTGGGACCGGGGCAGAGAGGAAGGGAGGGAGGCCGGAGCAGTGGCCTCCACACTGGCTAGCTCAAGCTGGCTCGTGAACAAGTGTGGTGAGGGAAGGGGCTGTGGCCATCAGAGGCTGATAGAACAGGTTTCGATCGGCCTAGGGAGGTGTGAAAAGTTGGGGGAGGGGACCAATACTGGGTGAGGTGTTTGAGAGGAAGTGGATGGGAGGATTCTGGGGGGCTCGATGATAACAATGGGACGGGGCGGGCCAAGCTCAGTGGGCAGACCCTGGAGTTATGAGGATGGTGGATGGGGGGGCTGAGAGACCCCCGTGTAGGATAGTTACATGAAATGTGAGAGTTTGTTGGAGGGAGGTTTTTCAGGGTAATCTCGGGGCAGTGCTCGTGAACTTGGAACCTTGGCCCCTAGACGCGACGCCTCTGGGGGGAGGGGGAGGGGGGGGGGGGGGGGGTCGGACCCACCCGCGCGGCAGGCAGGTGCGGGGGCAGATGTTAGCCTTTGCCTCGCTGATTGCCGGAGGCGGGTCCTGTTGGGGTGGAGGTTAGCTTCTCCATCCTGTGACACAGCTTGGCGGGGGCGGACCTACTTGAATTTCTTTGACACTCGGGAAGGTGAAGTCTCAGCTGAAGGGGATGAAGGAAGGGTTTCAAAATTCATAGGGGCTGTTTATTATGCACTTCTGAGAATTGGTTGGCATTGAACATTATGGGGGGGGGGGCGGTTGGCGGTATTGTTGTCTTTGGTTACACTGTTTACAGATTGATTGTTAATTTGTGTTTTTACCTGGAATATACAGGTGGATGTTTTGGTCTGTATATTGAGCCGGCAGGGGGGGGGGGGGGGGGGGGGCAGTTTGTGTAACAGGGTGAGTAGATGGAGAGGAACCTGTAGATGTAGTGTATTTAGATTTCCAAAAGGGGGATTGTTATCGTATTTCTTTTTGTTTGTTTTTTCAGAGCTAATATAACCAAGATGCAGTGCCCAGGACTATACACAATGCTCCACATGTAGTATAGCCAAGGCTTTGTATAGTTGCAGCAAAAACTCTGGTTATAAAGGCTAACATTCTATTAGACGTTCTGACCCTGGCATGTGACCAATGAAAACGGGGAGGCACCTGGGAAGGCACCGAGAACATCAAGAAACAGGCCGGTGCAAAGTGAAGGTGTTGGAGGGAACAGTTACAACCACAGCGGATGTTATTGCTGAGCAGGTCAGATCCCAGAGTCACATCTGTTTCACCGATCATAAACCTTTTGTTTTATTATAAAACAAGGTGGGGGAAACCCCTGACCCCAAAAGCATAGAACTCCAGCAACATCTTTAAAATTTTTAAATTCTAACAAAAAAACAGGCACATAAGTTTAAAGTTTCATAGCTAAAACAGTTTTATAGAACAACCCCCCCAAAATAGCCACTAGGTCAAAAGTACACAATTAATCTACCTTCTTGGTTAACAACCTTGCATTCTGTTCCTTCCTCCAGGTCATAAATGTAAATAGTCAACAATTGCAGGCCAAGAAATTATTCCCGTGATACTCCACTAGTTACATCTTTCCACTCTGAAAAGGACCCATTTATTCCAACTCTTGTTTTCTATGTGACAGCCAGTTTTCAATCCATGTGAACACACGTCCTCCAATTCCATGGGCGTTTAGATTTTGCACCAGCCTCTTATACAGCACCTTGCCAAATGCCTTTTGGAAATCTAAATACACTACATCTACAGGTTCCTCTCCATCTACTCTCCCTGTTACACCCTCAAAGAATTTGAGCAAATGTCAAACACGATTTACCTTTCATAAAACCATGTTGACCCAGTCTAATTATATTCAGCTTCCTAAATGATTACCTATTCCCTCTTTGATTATTGACTCCAGTGCCTTGTCAATAATAGATGTTAAACTAACTGGCCTCTTGTTCCCTGCTTTCTGCCTTTCTCGCTTTTTGAACAAGGGAAGTCACATTGGTTGTTTTTCTGGCTGTTTTCCAACCTTCTGGTACCCTCCTGGAATTTAGCAAGTTATGAAAAATTTCAAACAACAGGTCCACTATCCCTGCAGCCACTTCCATTAAAACCCCAATGTGCAGCTCATCGGATCCTGCCGACTTGTTCACCCTTAGCCCCTCGAGTTTCTCTAATATTCTGTCCCGTGTTGGATTTTTGTAAGTTGTACCATGTAATTTGAAATCGGCCCATGTGATATTTTAGGGATATTTGCAATGTCTTCCACAGTGAAGACTGATGCAAACAATTATAGCTTATCCGCCATTTCTTTATTTGCGGTTATTAACTCACCAGCCTTGTTCAGTAGAGGTCCCCCATTTACCTCCTAGAAACGCTTACTGTTTGTTTCTATCACAAAATTCATTTTCTCCCTTATGAGTTTTTTAGTCTTTTGCAGCTGGATCCTAAAAGCGTGCCAGCCCTCTGATCTACCACTATCCCTTGCCACTTTGGATATCCTGCTTTTCAATTTAACATTATCCTTGGCCTCCTTTGTTAACCATGGATTTTACCTACGTCTCACTGATTGGGATAAACTCCTGCTGAGCATTATGGACCAGCCGTTTGAATATCTGCCACTGCTCATCACTGTATCTTAACTTGTTTACCAGGTTCACCTTAGACAACCCCTCCCTCATACCATTATAATTGCCCTTATTCAAGTTGAAGACACTGGTTATGGACCTATGGCATTCACCTTCAAGTTGTATCTGGAATTCTATCATGTTGTGGTCACTGCCCCTAGGGCAGTCATTTTCAAACTCAGTCGCGACCCATGGGTGGGTCGCGGGCAGGTGTCAGGAGGGTCGTGGAGCTATCAGTCACCATGTTCCAATCATAGGAAATGCCCAATGGCCACGGTGGGCTTTCAAAAATGTCGGCCGCGATCAGCTTTCAAGAATGCTATCCATCCTGTGCATGCATTCCCCCCTCAGCAGGATCTAGCAGTGTGCAGGCTCAGAGCCCAGCGGGGCAGACTGCCGCCTCCTGAAGTCAGTGCGCTGTCCCAGGGTCAGAATTATTTTATTTTTTTAATCAAGGGTATCTTCCCGCCAAAAGCGGCGGCAGAGAGGTCACGCGCCCCATGCATTGGCGTTATGTGCTCTGCCGCAAAATCAGAGCAAAGATTTCTTCATTTTGTAGCTGCCAACAAGCAAACAACAGGACTGTGAAGACCTGAAGATGGATCATCTTGTAATAAAGGAAGAGAGAGGGCCAGAGGCACAAACAGGGCCAGGCTGAGTCAACGGCAGGACAAAGCAGTGCTGATGTGAGCTCTATCCAGAGTTCCAGAGCCTCTGGTGAACAAACAATTAAGAAACTGAAATTGGAAACAAAGCAGCATAAAGTTGATTTCTTGAGGTATGGGATGCAAAGTCCATGTGTTTTATGTGCAGGAAACTACTAGTAAATGAAAGTTTAAAACACTCAAAACTTCAAAGGCATTTGAAGACCAAGCATGGCAAGTTCGAGGACACACCTATTGATTTTTTTTCAAAGAGTGCAGCGATCCTTTACAGAAATGTAACATTGAATGACAAAGCAAGTGAGATTGCGAGGATCAAGCAGGTTCACCTGTTGCATTAAAGGTCAGTCGGCGTTGGCCCTGAAGGTCGACCCGTTGGTAAAAGTGGGTCCCGGGAAAGAAATTTGAAAAACCTAGGGAATCCTTAACCACAAGATCCTTTATTAATCCTTCTTCATTACATAAAACCAAATGTAAAATAGCCTGTTCCCAGGTAGGATCCACAGCATACTGCTCTAAAAAGCAATCCCTAGTGCAGTCCACATGACGCTACCCTTGCTAGTTTGGTTTGTCCAATCAATATGCAGATTAAAATTTCCCATGATAATTGTAGTTCCCTTCAAACAGGCCCTTAATATTTTCCCATTTATGCTCGGACTTCTGGAGTGGTCACATTTTGAGGGTTTATAAACTACTCCCACCCTGGTCTTCCTTCCCCTCCCATTCCGGATTTCAACACAAGCCAATTCTATGTCACTATCCATTGCCTTTAAGCTTCCTCAATTAACAACATACCCCACTTCCTTCCCTTTTAGTCTGTTCTTTTGGAACATTGTATACCTTGGAATATTGAGCACCCAGTCCTGGTCACCCTGTAATCACGTTTCTCTGATAGCTAATACATCATACTCATATGTTGCAATTTGTGCTATCAACTCCTCTATCTTGTTGGGATTTCCCTTTGCGGTTTGCATTCCAAAATCCAGACTAGGTTTTCAAAATTACATTTTTAAACAAAGCTTCCGCTCCACTTTTAACAGCGAATCGAGTCAAGTATTTTACAACACCCCCTTTTAGGTTTCCTTTGTCTTAACTTATTTTACACAAATGCCAAGTTCCAGCCACCTATCTCCATTGTTATTTCAACTTGCACTCCACAGGCTATAGTAAAATCTCAAGCCTGAAAAATCACTTCAGATATTTTTTTGGCGCCTCAGCTTTCTTCTCAGCTCGGTCTTTACTGAAAAGTTCTGTTCTGGTACCTTTAACCTCAGACTTCTTGGCAACTTCTCTTCAATTCTCTAGTTTCCTTCATCAGTGCTGTTCAGAACTCTGCACTTGTTTTCTTAACCATTATTCCATGGTATGACTTTTCTACTAGCCAAGCTGAGAGAGCTGTTCCCTCGCTATCCAACTGCAATCAAATTAGCCAAATTAAAACGCAAAAGCTTCTCTACCTTACAAGGCCCCAGTTGCTAAGCAACACCTACATACCTCTGCTGGCCATTTTATTCTCAATGCATTAGTCCTCTCTAAGCACAATAGACACACAAATGGAACATAACCATTTCCAACACATACAAACAACCTTTATCCATAATGAATTTAACTGTAGATTTTACCCTTCCGGGTGCATAAACATTAAATTAAATCCACTTAAAACTATACCTTATTTATAATGTTTAGCAATACAAACATAGATTCCCTAAAACTACCTTTGTTTTCCTAAAACTCTGGAATGCTAACTCCAAGTGTTTCTGAACCCAGGATCACCCCAATGCGAATAAATACTGACCAGTTCCTGCATTTTTTTAAAAATAATAATTATCTTCATTAGTGTCACAAGTAGGCTTACATTCACACACTGCAGTGAAGTTACTGTGGAAAGCCCCTAGTCGCCACACTCCGGCGCTGTTCAGGTAACCAGAGGGAGAATTCAGAATGTCCAATTCAACTAACAACAAGCACGTCTTTCGGAACTTGTGGGTGGAAACCCACGCAGACACGGGAGAAGGTGCAGACTCCACACAGGCAGTAACCCAAGCCGGGAATCGAACCCGTCCCTGGCAGTGTGAAGCAACAGTGCTAACCATTATGCTACCATGTCGGCATGCACCGTGAGCATAAGATCTGCTAATATACCAAAATAATTGAGATTTTTATTCAAACATCATACATTAGATTTGACTGGAAACTAACATGGGTACCTCGGGGGTACTCCCGTTTCCTCCCACAGTCCAAAGATGTACTAGTTAGGTGGATTGACCATGACCAATGCGTTTGGTTACGGGAATAGGGTGGGGGAGTGGGCCTAGGTAGAGTGTTATTTTGGATGGTTGGTGCAGACTCGATGGGCCAAATGGTCTTCTTCTGCACTGTAGGGATTCTATAGAATTCCAGGCATTCAGTACTTGTACAATGAATAATCTGAAGGTATTTGTTTCAGAATAAAACTCCAGTGCATCTAAAATTAGTACATTTAGTACTCTCGTTAATGTTATTCAGAGTACAATACACATTTTTCAGTATAGGATTTATAAACTCAAGTTTCTAAATGGTTGCACTGTTAAGTGTAGGAGAGAACATTGTCAAGATTTAAGATTTAATTAGCCAGGTAAAATTGAAGATGCTACAGCAATAATGTAGCATGAGCTCACACAAAACACAGAAAATGAAGGACAGGGAAGAAAGAATGATCTTGCATACATATAATGCGTTTCACAATCTTTCGAAGTCCTAAAATGTTGCACAGTCTATTGAATACTTTCAAAGTGAATTTAACTTATTCAGCAATGGAGGTTAGCACCATCTTGAATGGGGAATGAAAGGCGACAGCAGCAACAACTTGCAATTGGTAAACACCTTTGACATGATAAAATATCCCTCTGCATTTCACAGGAACAATGTAAAATAAAATGATATATTAGGGCAGATAACCAAAAGCTTGGTCAAAGAGTTAAGTTTTAAGAAATACCTTAAAGAACGAAGGTGAGTTAGCAAAGGAATTCTAGAGCTTAAGATTGTAACAGCTCAAAGGTTCAGCCACCAGTTATGGACCATTTAAGATCCTTGAGGCTAGAAATAGGGAAGTGCAGGAATCGGAGAGTTGTGGAACTGGGGGAAGATTAGAGAGATAGGGAGAAGAGAGGATTTTGAAATCAAGGATGAAAATGTATAAAAACCTGGGGCTGGATTCTCCGCAATCTGATGCCGAAATTGCGTCCGGCGCCGGGGCGGAGAATCCACTTTCGCACACGGAATCGGGACTGGCTCCGGTTCCTCGATTCTCCGGCCCCCGAAAAGTGGCATACCCAGGAAGTATGCTGTGCCACGTATCGCCTACCTGCGTCCATTGCTGGAGGCCCGCCCCGCCATTCTCCGCCCCCAACCGACCGAAGTCCCAACGTCATGAATCTAATATGGCCCCAGCCGTTCGGGATACTCGAGTGGCAGCTGTGGACTCAGACCGTGGCCGCCACAGTCGGTGGCGGGCCAATCGGAGGGCGGGGCGGGGGGCGGTCCAGGCCGGGCACGCGGCCGATCGGGGGCACTATTTACGAGGTCCAGTTCCGCGGTCTGAGTCCGCCATGGAGCACGCCGTGGCCGCCGGAAGCCGCCGCCGTGCGCATGCGTGGCCTCTGACCCGGAGTGCAGGGGCCCGTATCTGCAACTGAAGCTGCAAGCTTCACGACGGGTCCCTGCTGGGCTGTGAATATGCGGCCTTTTGACGCCAGTTTTTCTGGCGTAAAAGGCCATAGTTTTTATGACGGTGTGGGGACATAGTCCCTGAAATGGAGAATCCAGCCCCTGGCATTTCACAAGTCAGAGCCAGTTTGGACATGGACAATGGCTTAGTTTACATAGAGTATAAAGTGGAAGGTCCGAGTGCAAAGGAATACTTGGGTCTAGAGGTAACAACGATTTTAGCAGCAGTGGAACTGAAATAGGGACAGAGTTGGACGATGTTACAGAAGCAATTAGTTAATAATATTGTCATGAGCCCGGAGACGGATATTATTTGCTTGGGGGGACACAAAGGGCCCGAAGTCGGAGACCTGGCTAACTGACATGGCTAGCTTTCTCTGTCTGGAGAAAATCATGTTCGCCCCGAGAGGGTCACTGCTAGGGTTCGTCTGGAGGTGGCAGCCGTTTGTCGACTTCTCTGGGGAAAATTAACCGTTAGCAGAAAGAGGGGGGCGGGCTTAGTTTAGAGTAGGGTGTTAGAAAAGGTGGGACCTGTGAAGTAGGAAGACGGTTTTTGCACTATGTTTATATTTGTATGTATATTGTTTCTTCTGTTATTGTTATAAAATACCTCAGTAAAATGTTTATTAAAAAAAATATGACTTCCGGGTGCGGCGATGCAGAGCTAAGCCACACGAGTCGGCAGCTCCCGCTACCACGGACTTTCGGGCTCGCTTGGAGCCCCAATGGAACTTTTTTCGACAAAAACCCATGGGGAAGGGAAGAGAAGGTCCCCCTCCAACGCCTATGAAACAGACCCGAAGCGCAACGGCCAGAAAAGTGGCACTGGAGCAACAGGAGAAGCACGGTAAAAAACCTAAAATGGTGGCGGCCAGGGACAAAGGGGAGCTGCAGGAGTTCATCAAGCGCTGCTTCGAAGAGCAGCGCGAGGAGATGCACAAGGAGATGCTGGCGCCTATGCTTTCGGCAATTGAAGGACTCGGGATCACCCAGAAAGCCCACGAGGTTAAGATCCAGGAGGTAGAGAAAAGAGTCAGCCAGAACGAGGACGAGCTCTTGGGCCTGGCGGTGAGAGTGGAGCAGCACGAGGCGCTACACAAGAGGTGGGCGGGAAGACTCGAAGACCTGGAGAACAGGTCGAGGAGAAAGAATCTGCGGATCCTGGGTCTCCCTGAAGGAGTGGAGGGGGCCAACGCCGCGGCATATGCGGGCACAATGATCGGGGCGCGGAGGCTTCCCCGGGGTTGCTGGAGCTGGAAGGGGCGCACCGGGTGCTGGCGAGGAAGCCCAAGGCAAACGAGCCACCAAGGGCGATGGTGGTGAGATTTCACCAGTTCACAGACAGGGAGAGGGTCCTGAAATGGGCCAAGAAGGAGCGGAGCAGCAAGTGGGACAACGCTGAGATTAGAATATACCCGGATTGGAGCACGGAGGTCGCTAAGCGGAGAGCGGGTTTCAACCGGGCCAAAGCGGTGCTGCATCGGAATGGAGTGAAATTTGGAATGTTGTAGCCAGCGTGACTGTGGGTCACATATAACGGCCAACACCACTACTTCGAAACGCCCGAAGAGGCGTGGACCTTTATACTAACTGAAAAGTTGGACTCTAATTGAGGGTTTGTGAGGGTGGGGGGTATTTGAGGGTTGAAGTATGATGGCGGTGCAAGCACGCGCAGGGAATGTTATATGGGCGGGGGGGGGGGGTTGAGAGCCCCTCCGATCCTGCTGATAACGTGGTACGTGAGGGGCCTGAACAGACCGGTGAAGAGGGCTCGAGTGTTCGCGCACTTGAAGGGACTGAAGGTAGACGTGGCTATGCTCCAAGAGACACACCTGAAGGTGGCAGACCAGGTTAGGTTAAGAAGGGGATGGGTAGGATAGGTATTTCACTCGGGACTGGACGCGAAAAATAGAGGGGTGGCAATTCTGGTGGGAAAACATGTGTCATTTGAGGCCAAGACTATCGTAGCGGACAATGGAGGGAGATACGTGATGGTGAGTGGTAGGTTGCAAGGGACGTGGGTGGTGTTGGTAAATGTATACGCCCCGAACTGGGATGATGCTGGATTCATGAAGCGCATGTTGGGGCGCATCCCGGACCTGGAGGTAGGAGGACTGATAATGGGAGGGGACTTTAATACAGTGCTGGATCCAGCACTAGACCGCTCCAGATCAAGGACGGGAAAGAGGCCGGCGGCGGCCAGGGTGCTCAGGGGGTTTATGGACCAGATTGGGGGGGGGGGGGGGGGGGGGAGTGGACTTATGGAGGTTTACAAGACCGCAGGCCAGGGAATTTTCTTTCTTCTCCCACGTGCACAAGGCATACTCCCGGATAGACTTTTGTGCTGGGCAGGGCGCTCATCCCGAGGGTGGAGGGGACGGAGTATTCGGCCATAGCAGTTTCGGACCATGCCCCGCACTGGGTGGAAGTGGGGCTGGGAGAGGAGAGGGACCAACGCCCGCTGTGGCGGTTGGATGTGGGACTGCTGGCAGATGAGGTGGTGTGTGGGAAGGTAAGGGGGTGTATTGAAAGGTACCTGGAGGCAAACAACAACGGGGAGGTGCGAGTGGGGGTGGTATGGGAGGCGTTGAAGGCGGTGATCAGGGGAGAGCTAATCTCCATCAGGGCTCATAGGGAGAAGACAGAGGGCAGGGAAAGGGAGAGGTTAGTGGGGGAGATTTTGCGAGCGGACAGGAGATACGCAGAGGCCCCGGAGGAAAGATTACTTGGGGAAAGGCGATGGCTCCAGACGTAGTTTGACCTGTTGACCACGGGGAAGGCGGAGGCACAGTGGAGGAAGGCGCAGGGGGCGACCTACGAGTACGGGGAAACGACCAGTCGGATGCTGGCACACCAGCTCCGTAAGAGGGCGACAGCGAGGGAAATAGGGGGAGTCAAAGATGGTGGTGGAGCCATGACCCAGAGTGCAACGGAAATAAACAAGGTATTCAAGGCCTACTATGAAGAGCTGTACAGATCCCAGCCCCCAGGGGGGGGGGGGGAAAGAGGGGATGAGAAGATTCCTGGACCAACTTCGGTTCCCGAGGGTGGAGGAGCAAGAGGTGGCTGGTTTGGGGGCACCAATCGGGTTGGAGGAGCTGAGTAAGGGTTTGGGGAGCATGCAGGCGGGGAAGGCCCCGGGGCCGGACGGGTTCCCGGTGGAGTTCTATAGAAAGTGTGCGGACCTGTTGGCCCCGCTACTAGTGAGGACCTTTAACGAGGCAAGAGAGGAGGGGACCCTGCCCCTGACAATGTCGGAGGCGACAATTTCCTTGATTCTGAAGTGAGACAAGGACCCACTGCAATGTGGATCGTACAGGCCGATTTCGCTCCTTAATGTGGACGCTAAGATTTTGGCAAAAGTGCTGGCCACGAGGATTGAGGACTGTGTCCCGGGGGTGATACATGAGGACCAGACGGGATTTGTAAAGGGCAGGCAATTAAATACGAATGTGCGGCGGCTCTTAAACGTGATAATGATTCCATCGGAGGAGGGAAAGGCGGAGATAGTGGCAGCCATGGACGCGGAAAAGGCCTTTGACCGAGTGGAGTGGCAGTACCTCCTGGGAGGTGTTGCGTAGGTTTGGGTTTGGGGGAGGGTTTATTAGCTGGGTTAGGCTCCTTTACAGCGCCCCGGTGGCAAGTGTGGTGACGAACCGACGGAGGTCGGAGTACTTTCGGCTGTACCGAGGAGCAAGGCAGGGGTGCCCTCTGTCCCCCGTTGTTTGCATTGGCGATCGAACCCTTGGCCATATCACTGAGGGAGTCTAATAAATGGAGGGGTGTGGTCCGCAGGGGAGAAGAGCATCAGGTGTCGCTATACACGGACGACCTGCTGCTGTACGTGGTAGACCCAATGGAGGGGATGGTGGAGGTCATGCAGACTTTGAGGGAGTTTGGGGAGTTCTCGGGCTATAAGCTCAATGTAGGGAAGAGCGAGAATTTTGTACTACAGGCAGGGGACCAAGAAAGAGGGATAGGGGGCCTACCGCTGAGGAGGGCGGAGGGGAGTTTTCGGTATCGAGGGATCCAGATAGCCAGGAGCTGGGGGGCCCTACACAAATTGAATCTGACGAGGTTGGTGGACCAAATGGAGGTGGACTTCAAAAGATGGGACATGTTGCCGCTCTCGTTGGCGGGTAGAGTGCAGTCGGTAAAAATGGTGGTCCTTCCAAGGTTTTTGTTTGTGTTCCAGTGCCTCCCCATCGTGATTACCAAGGGCTTTTTCAAGAGAGTAGGTAGGAGTATTATGGGGTCTGTGTGGGCGAACAAAACCCCGAGGGTAAGGAGAGGGTTCCTGGAGCGCAGTAGGGGCCGAGGAGGGCTGGCGCTGCCAAACCCAGGGAGCTACTACTGGGCAGCAAACGTGGCGATGATCCGTAAGTGGGTTATGGAGGGAGAGAGGGTGGCATGGAAGAGGATGGAGATGGTGTCCTGCAAAGGAACGAGCTTGGGGGCGCTGGTGACTGCACCGCTGCGGCTCTCGCCATCAAAGTACACCACGAGCCCGGTGGTGGCGGCAACGTTAAGGATCTGGGGCCAGTGGAGACTGCATAAGGGTGCAGTGGGAGCCTCGGTGTGGTCCCCGATCAGGGGTAACCACCGGTTTGTCCCGGGGAAGATGGACGGGGGGTTCCAGGCTGGCACCGGGCGGGGATTAGAAGAATGGGGGACCTGTTCATCGACGGGACATTTGCGAGCCATGGGGCACTGGAGGAGACGTTTGAGCTACCCCCGGGAAATGCATTCAGATATATGCAGGTGAGGGCTTTTGTGAGGCGACAGGTCAGGGAATTCCCGCTGCTCCCGACACAGGAAATTCAAAACAGGGTGATCTCGGGTGTATGGGTCGGGGAGGGCAAGGTTTCAGCAATACACCAAGAGATGAAAGAAGAGGGGGAAGCGCTAGCAGAAGAGTTGAAGGGTAAATGGGAGGAGGAGCTGGGGGAGGAGATCGAGGAAGGTTTGTGGGCTGACGCCCTGGGTAGGGTTATTCCTCCTCCTCATGTGCCAGGCTCAGCCTGATACAATTTAAGGTGGTTCACAGAGTGCACCTGACGGGGGCGAGGTTGAGTAGGTTCTTTGGGGTAGAGGACAGATGCGGAAGATGTTCAGGGAGCCCGGCGAACCATGTCCACATGTTCTGGACATGTCCGGCACTGGAGGGGTGCTGGAGAGGAGTGGCGGGAGCAATATCTCAGGTGGTGAAAGTCCAGGTCAAGCCAAGCTGGGGGCTAGCAATATTTGGAGTAGTGGACGAGCCGGGAGTGCAGGAGGCGAAAGAGGACGGCATTCTGGCCTTTGCGTCCCTGGAAGCCCGACAAAGGATCTTGCTAATGTGGAAGGAGGCGAAGCCCCCTAGTGTGGAGGCCTGGACAAACAACATGGCTGGGTTCATAAAGTTGGAGAGGATTAAGTTTGCCTTAAGGGGGTCTGCGCAGGGGTTCTACAGGCGGTGGTAACCGTTCCTAGGCTACCTCGCAGAGCATTAGAGGAAGGTCGGTCAGCAGCAGCAACCCTGGGGGGGCAGGGTGGGGAACGAGAGATTGCTTGAGGGGATGGGTGAGCGGGGGATAACATGGAGGGTGGGGGAAACTGGCACGGATGGGCGAGAGCCAGTGTATAAAGCTATGTAAATATATCATTTTACCATGTATATATCTTGCTCAGGGCGATTTTGTGTTATTTTGTTACGGGGGTTACTGTTTGTAAGGGGAAAAAATTGTTTTGTTGAAAAACTTTAATAAATATATTTTTTTTTAAATAAATAAATAAAAATATTGTCATGAAGGGAAATGTGGCAGCTGATTTTAGTGAAAAACAGCAATGTGGTAATCACCAGATAATTAAAGCGTTAGTTGAGGGATAAACTGACACCATACACTAAAATGCTCCAAACATGAGGCATTCCTTCGACTGACCAGGTAATCAAATTTCAACCTTCAAATTGGGGAAGATCCATATTACAACCTTTAAATTGGGGAAGACGATAGTGTAGTAGTTATGTCACTGGACTAGTAATCTATAGGACCATGCAAATGCCCTGGAGACAAGTTCAAGTTCCACCATGGCTGATGGTGGAATTTAAATTCAAATAATAAACCTGGAATTAGAAAGTTGTTCTCATTAATGGTTACCATGAAACCAACAATTATAGTAAAAACCCATCTAGTTCACTAATAGACTTAGAAATATAAACTTGGGTTAAAATCTTGGCACTCCCTCCCTAACAGCACTGTAGGTGTACCTACACGACATGGATGTACCGACACCACATGGACTGCAACGATTAAAGGAGGCAGCTCACCACCACTTTCTCAAGGGCAATAAATGTTTGCCTGGCCAGCGTGAACCACATCCCATGAATTAATTTAAAAGAATGTCCTTTAGAGAAGGAAATCCTTACCTAGTCTGGCCTGCATTAGTCTTCAGAGCCACAACGTGATTGCTCAACTGCGATCTGAAATGGCTGAGGAAGGCACTCAGTTCAAGGGAAATTAGGGATGGGATGTTGCTACCGTATAAGGTATCACTAGCATTCAAAACAGAGGAACTTCAGATTATTTAGGAAAATGGACCCAAGTTGAAGGCATCACTTCATAATAATCCAAACATAATACAGATAAAGAACTGGTTCATATGAAATAAACAATTTAAAAAAAGAATTTCCGAAGTAGAGAATAACAAAACATTAATAAAAATGTTTCCCCAGTTTTTGTATAACCTGTGTGCAGTTTCAGTTTATCTGGAATTAAAACCAAATTTAATAATAAGACAACACAGACAAATATAATTTAAAACCTTCCCAGAGAAATCACTTGTTTGGTATTGAGACACCAAGCTGGGAGTTTGTTATAGGCAAGTGAAAATTGTTTAGGCAGTGAAAATTTCATTTATAGTTCAACCTGCAGCCACGACGGGTGCAAGAGCCAGTTTAAAGGTTTCTAAAAATAATGTTAACACAAAAATTTTCATTTAAAACATGTATCCCCCAAATGAATTCATTCTCTGATTCTCGGCATAGTGTAGATTCCTTACTCTTGGACTCCTCCATCAATCTGCTAAAATACCCCCAGCAGGTCCTGTAGATTGGTAACTTACACAGCAATCCACATAGTGTAAAGCACACAACTGAAAAACTGGTTTGGCTACTCGTGTTTGATTCTCCTTTCTAACAGTTGTCAGGTCATAAATGTATCTGTATTTTCAGATCCAGTAAGATGCAGCTCTATGGCAAGTACTTTGTTTGCCAGTAACTTAATTTGATTGAAGATGCTTTAACTCAGTAGTATGCAAGGTGTGCCTAAAGGACTCCTATTATGGAGATCTACAAGTTATGGATAAGGGCCTGCCATATCGAGTTATATCCCAGTATTGCACCTCATAATAAAAAGAATGTTAGCCACATGTTGGGTTATAAAGGAACAAGGTTCTTTTGACGGTCAACTTGGATGTCTCTAAAGGGTTGGCTTCTTCGGTAATTAAGCAGAGTCATTTTTATAAGACATGGCTAAACTGAAGGTAGAATATGAGAGCACTCTTAAGTAATCTGCAGTCTCGTTAGTCTGCTATTTCTGTAGCAGTGAAATCCTGAATCAGCATTGTATCTTGGCCAAGGAAAAAAGTTCTGTTCAGACATATGTCACGTCTAGCAATTTACACTTAGAATCATAGAATTTACAAAAGGAGGCCCATCGAGTCTGCACCGGCCCTTACAAAGAGCACTCTACTGACGCCCACCTATCTACCCTATCCCCGTAACCCAGTAACCCTCACTTAACATTTTTTGGACATGAAGGGCAATTTAGCATGGCCAATCCACCTAACCCGCACATTTTTGGATGTGGGAGGAAACCAGAGCACCCGGAGGAAACCCACCCACACAGACATGGGGACAACGTGCAGACTCCGCACAGACAGTGACCCAGCCAGGAATCGAACCTGGGACCCTGGAGCTGTGAAGCAACTGTGCTAACCACTATGCTACCGTGCTGCCTTTACAAACAGTTAAAATGTACAAGAAATATTAAAGAGGGAATTAGTGTTTTTTTTTCTCGAGGGCAATTATGGTTTGGATGGGCAATAAATGCTGGCCTTGTGAACCATGTCCACGTCCTATGAACAACTAATAAAAATACCTAATTCACCCTTCCAGAAGTATCCACAATACAATACACTGCTGAAAGAAACATGTCTTTTCCCTTCACAGATGACTAATCTGCTATGTGTATCCAGCAATACTTGTATCTGTTTTCATTTCAGGTTTCTAGCATTTGATTTTTTCCCCCATTTTTATTATATTATCTTCAACATCATTTGCTGGGGTGGTATCTATCATACCTGCCAAATGCACATTCTGGTAATAAACAAAAAAGTGTTCTCCTGCACTCCTTCACCAGCATTGGACAAATACCCAGACTAATCATTACAAAAGGTACCCTCCATAAGAAAAATCAATATTTAATGGTCCAGAACTTCTCAGCATAATTTGTTCACATTCTACAGTTACAATATGACTAGTGAAGATGACAAACACACAGTGGGGCAACTGTTAGGAAAAAACATTCAATGATTTTATAGTTACATCCGCTTTGAACTGAGTGATTATCAAAAAGTAAATGATTGTTCTGGCAAGAGGAAAAGCAAATCATCTTTAATTCATTTTATTGTAGGCAACTGTTTAAAATAAAGCAAGTGCAAATGAACTCTTAAATAAATCAACTATATATAAAATGCAGAATCAAAACTTGGGAGACATCCTAGGCACACATCAGTTCTACATCAGGGAATTCCATACTGCCATGGTGCCATCCTTAGGAAAATATCGCAAACAGATCCTTCTCTCCTCTTAGGATACACAAAAGCTTGGGGCAGCTGCCACAAAAGCGGAATGGGCAAATGGCCATCATCTAAGGCCTTTCAGCCAAAGTGCACTGAGGGGCTGGAAACGGTGTAGAACACCTGAGGCTGCATGCCGGATATATAGAAAAAGATTACATGCAACACAATTGTATTGAGGCACCAGAGTGCAACACGCCCTATTGCACTTTCTGTAATGGACACATTGAAATGTTTTGGGATGCTCTTTTATATATTTTATGAATCATGTATATTTTTGGCAAAAGAAATAGGCTTAAGCTTTGTTAATGATGCCCTTATAGTTGAAGGGATTGCTGATACACAAAGAATAGCAAATGTGGCAAGGCGCTGGGTCATTATGACCTCTTGTTGGACACATCAGTGCCAGGGGTGAGAGAAAAGAATCATTTGTCCATGCCATGTCCGTATGCTCATTTGGCATTGCTAGCATGTTGTTCATCAATGCACCACTCAGGGAAGCCATAGATACTTGCACTATGGCACTATATCATCGAGATTTAGACCCGCTGGCATTGTGAGAATCAGTATTCACCGAACTTATGAGCTCAGTAACTTAGTAACTCACAAACATTTTTGCTGGGTTTCACAAGAAATGCTTCTTTGATGGAATAATACCTAATCTCCTGCCCCTTGCACATTTCCAATATGTAGATAGATAGGTTCATTATATTGGAATGCACAGCGGCTTGCAAAGATTTCCTTACACACCTTACTGGATTCCATCGAGTGCTGAAATTCACCTTTGAAATGGAGCAGTCATATGAGACTGGCCTTATTGACAACCTTGTAAATAGGGCCAAAGCCATTTGCTTATTGTGCAAGCTTAATACTGAAATATGGCGCTTCAAAGTCATCCTTACAATAATGGCTGCCCTGATCAGATCATTCATTGCTTGCTGTATATCACAAAGACTGGTGGGTCATATTAAACAGCACGTCCCTCCACTAAGGCAAAGTACCAACCATATCCAACCAGTTAGTGCTTGAAAACTTATCAATGGGCCTAAAGCTGCCACTTTCAGTCCTGAGAAGTGCCCAGTTTACCTCAGATTACCCTCAAACCGCAAGGTATCTCAAATATTTGAGCAATAGGTGAAGCTATGCAGTAGCAACATGAGTGGTGTTTGCCACTAACAGAATGCTGCTGTCAAGTCAAAAAGACACTCTGCTTACAAAACAAATGAATAATCTGTTACATTAATTTTAGTGCTTGTGTGACACCAGGTATGTAGACTATGTCCCAAAGACTGGTGGATCATATTAAACAGCATGTCCCTTCGGCTGTTCGCAACAGGGAAGGTATCAACCATATCCAAACAGCCTGTGCTTGCAAAACACAATGTTCAACATTAAATGTGATTCTGCAATTGAATAACATTTGCTAAACAAGCCCGGGTGGGGCTTGTTCCCGGTTCTGGGTCACTGTCCGTGTGGAGTTTGCACATTCTCCCAGTGTTTGCGTGGGTTTCGCCCCCCACAACCCAAAGATGTGCAGGGTAGGTGGATTGGCCACACTAAATTGCCCCTTAATTGGAAAAAATTAATTGGGTACTCTAAATTTATTTTTTTAAAAGAAGAAAAAAATAACAAGCCCAGGTGTGCCAAGACTTATTCTGACAACCAGTTTAAGACCACACGTGCTAGAAAAGTTGCATTTATTAACCCACGGAACCCTGGTCTTCGCAGGGAAAGGAAACATACACACATAGTGCCTGCTTCAACTAAACAAAATTAGGCAACAATCTTTCTCTGGTTCATTCCCCAGAGCAATGCCTTGTGCAGAGTCAATCTTGTTCTAGGTGATACAGTGGCACAGTCGTTAGCACTGCTGCCTCAGTGCCAGGGGTCTGGTTCACTCCCAGCCTTGGGTGACTGTCTGTGTGTCTTCTCAGTGTCTGCGTGGGTTTCCTCCGGGTGCTTCGGTTTCCTCCCACAGTCCAAAGATGTGCAGATTAGGTGGATTGGTCATGCTAAATTGCCCTTAGTGTCCAATAGATTAGGTGGGGTTATAGGGTTGTGGGGATAGGGCTGAGGTGCACTTTCAAAGGGTCGGTGCAGACGCAATGGGCTGAATGGCCTCCCTTTGCACTGTAGGGATTCTATGAATCTTACTAGTTTGTATTTAAATGACGTTTGACAGTTAATTGTCAGTCACAAATTCACTGGTGTATTCTCCATGGCAATGCCTCTACCAGAGTCCACTTGCCAACCAATCAGCACTCTCTTCTCATGAAGTACACATTGTTGTTCCTTTTACATTTGGCATTCTTATCTATTGTCCTGATGAATGCAAGTTGAAAAGCTTGAACAACATATATTTTCAGCAATACTCAATCGTTAGTCTCATACATCATCACAATCTGTTCCTAATTAAGCAACATATAAATACCTCCCAACTTTCAGTTATAAAATAATTACTGCTCCATTTCAATGCCCTTATAGACCCAAAAAGCAATACTTGGACTAAACATGCCATCCAGGTGCTGTTTCATGCTAAGATCTTGGATAGACCTTGAAGTGGAAAATGTAAACCTTGCAATGTTAGTAAACTGTGGATTACGTTATCCTGTGAGCTGTTTGTTAATGTGGAATAATAATAACTTATTGTCACAAGTAGGCTTCAATTAAGTTACTGTGAAAAGCCCCTAGTCGCCACATTCCGGCACCTGTTCAGGGAGGCCGGTACGGGAATTGAACCCACACTGCTGGCATTGTTCTGCATTACAAACCAGCTGTTCAGCCCACGGTGCTAATCCAGTCTCTTTATGCACAAAGTACAGAAATCAGTTAAGAAAAAGAGCCTGTATGGCACAGTGGATTAGCACATTATCTTCAATGTGGTCTTATGCTCTTAGATTTACGAATGACGATTGAGGAATAACAAAATTAGTTCGAGCAACGTTAATACAACAGTACTGCAAATGGATTAGAGCTAATCAAAATGTAAACTTCTTTTATTCAAACATTGACTAACATGCGCACGTGTTCCCGTACCAGCCTCCCCGAACAGGCGCCGGAATGTGGTGACTAGAGGCTTTTCACAGTAACTTCATTTGAAGCCTACTTGTGACAATAAGCAATTTCCTTTCCTTCCTCCTTCCTTGTATTTTGTGCTTTTATTTCAGTTTACCGACTGTGCATTTCTTACCTCAGAACCCGAGGATTACTGGGGGGAGAAATAAAAATCTGACGATGGCACCCCGTTTGAGGAGACAGGAAGCAGATAAAGCTAATATTATGATGCCATTTTTCCCTGATACCATCCTAATGTGTGCTGTACTTATACACTGAATAAGGAAAAAAGCTATAAGCATTGCTGCAGATACTTTTGTGCCCATCTGCCAAGCTTGGCATCTTCTAGTTGCATCTAATTGGCTGTGAAGTACTTTGAGATGACTCCATTCATTTGCAAAACGCAGTTCCTTGACCGTGGGTGTTATTTAATGATAAACTGACAAGATTCTTTGACTAAGAGACAACCATCCAATTTTACCTCTCCCAAAAAGTAGCATACCATCCTAGCAAAGCAAAATTAGTGAGTTGACATAGTAACAAAATTCAACCCCAACAGAGAAGCAGTCTGTAATGATTGACAATAAAAGGGCTAACAGTCCAGGTATTTGGCTGAAAACCATACGCTCTATCATATTGTTGAATTACAATAATTTAATGTGCACAAACCTAGCACTGACAATTGGAGATCAGAAATTTCTCCAAATCTGAAACAGTAAAAACATTAATGCCCCTTCCTCCCAGAAATCTTTAATAAACAGCATATGAAATCCTACCATGAAAGTATCTAATCATGCAGCTCAGATCAGCCATGGCTCCTTCCTCCTGTATCCGCACTGGGTCTTGGAAACCTAATCCAGTTAGGTAATCATAAAGGATTTGCAGAGGCCTCTCATCAGGATTCATTCTCCTATAAACAAAAGAAAAATGTCAAAAAAAGTATCAAGAATAACAACTGCTTCAATAACACAAGATCGATCTAGAAAGGAACAGTGAGAGTCTAAAATGGTTGCAGCAAATGCTTGCTCTCTGCAAGAACTCAGCTAGTTCCATAAGACCATAAGACATAGGAGCAGAATTAAGCCACTTGGCCCATCGAGTCTGCTCCGCCATTCAATCATGGCTGATATTTTCTCATCCCCATTCTCCTGCCTTCTCCCCATAACCCCTGATCCCCTTATTAATCAAGAACCTATCTATCTCTGTCTTAAAGACACTCAGTGAATTGGCCTCCACAGCCTTCTGTGGCAAAGGGTTCCACAGATTCACCACCCTGTGGTTGAAGAAATTCCTCTTCATCTCGGTTTTAAAGGACCGTCCCTTTAGTCTGAGATAGTGTCCTCTGGTTCTAGTTTTTCCTACAAGTGGAAACATCCTCTCCACGTCCACTCTATCCAGGCCTCGCAGTATCGTGTAAGTTTCAATAAGATCCCTCTCATCCTTCTAAACTCCAACGAGTACAGACCTAGAGTCCTCAAACGTTCCTCATACGACAAGTTCTTCATTCCAGGGATCATTCTTGTGAACCTCCTCTGGCCCCTTTCCAAGGCCAGCACATCCTTCCTCAGATTATGGGGTCCAAAACTGCTCACAATACTCCAAATGGGGTCTGACCAGAGTCTTATACAGCCTCAGAAGTACCTTCCTGGTCTTGTATTCTAGCCCTCTTGACATGAATGCTAACATTGCATTTGCCTTCTTAACTGCCGACTGAACCTGCACATTAACCTTAAGAGAATCGTGAACAAGGACTCCCAAATCCCTTTGTGCTTCTGCTTTCCGAAGCATTTCCCCATTTAGAAAATAGTTTAATAGTTCCACTCCCCTACCTTTTCCCCTTGGCCCTGCAAATATTTTCTGTTAAATTAATTGTCCAGTTAGCTTTTGAAAACCATGATTGAATCTGGCAGCACCACACACTTAGGCATTGCATTCCAGATCCCAACTAATAAAATATTTTTCCTCATTTCACCATTGGTTCTTTTCTCAATCACTTTAAATCAGTGTCGTCTGGTTCTCAACCATTCTGCTAATATTCTGTCCAGATTCCTCATGATATTGAGCATTAAGAAAATCTCCGATACTCTCAACCTTCTCTTTGCCAAGAACAGCCCAGCTTTGCTAATCTTCCATGTAAGTGAAGTTGAAAGTTCATCGCTGAAAGTTTCTCAAAAAACATTTCTGCATGATGTCCAGTGCTTCCACATCCTTCAAGTGTAGTGCCCAGAATTGGACACAATGCACAAGTTGAGGTTGAACTAGTATTTTCTAAAAGGATCGCCATAACTTCTTTGATTTTATATTCTATGCCTCTATTTGTAATATTTAGGATCTTGAATGTCTTGTTGATATTTAGGATCTTGAATGATCTTGTTGATCGCTTTCTCAACCTGCCCTGCAACCTTCAATGATTGTTGCACACACATTCCCCAGGTCCCTTTGCTCCCGAAAACCTTTCAGAATTGTATCCTTTATTTTCTTGTTCTTCCTACCGAAATGCATCACTTCACATTTCTCTGCCTTAAATTTCACTTGCCACGTAGTTGCTCATTCAACCAGCCTGTCAATGCCCACTTGAAATCTATCATTATCCTCGTCACATTCAAATGTTCTCGATAAAACAGCACAATTAAGGAGGTCTTGATCAAACTGTAGTGTGCTCTGGTCAAACCAGTGTCATGTGCAGCTCTGGTCTCCAAGAAACAAAGGAGACATTCAAGCCCTGGAACGAGCTATAAGGATGATTCCCCACACTTGGAGGTCTGAGTTGAGGAAAGGCTGAGCAAACTTGGGCTTTTCAGCATTAAAATGAAAGATACACAATAGTACGGAAAAGAAAAACCTGGAAAGTGTAGATTAGTTTGGAGCTTCTGTCACAAAGATTTTCTTCACACAGTCATCATTGTATTAAATGGTCTGCCAAGTATAGTTGTGGCAAAAACCCGAGAATCTTTCAAGAACCAATCTGTTATTGCAATGGGAGGAGTTTAAGAAATGAAAATCGCTTATTGTCACAAGTAGGCTTCAAATGAAGTTACTATGAAAAGCCCCTAGTCGCCACATTCCAGCGCCTGTTCAGGGAGGCTGGTACGGGAATTGAACCGTGCAGCTGGCCTGCCTTGGTCTGCTTTCAAAGCCAACGATTTAGCCCGGTGCTAAACCAGCCCCTTAAAAGATCTTAAAGGATGAGCTAATATGGACCAAATTGCATTCATTTTCTGCAATTGTCCTGCGAGCCAACAAATTTAAAAATGGTTCACTGTTAACATGTCTAAACCATTCTAAAACAAAAGAATCAATTGTCAAAACTGCTAATTTGGTGGTAGTTACTATTTTAGATTTATCACCAAACTATTTTACAGGCACAAATACTTCTATCACAATTACCCACATCACCCACAGTAAATTTTAACATGTTAGAAATTCATGACAACAGAGTAGCTGTTCAAAAGTAAGGAATAACATCAACTGTAAGACAACTGCAGAAAATATGAGAAGTGCACAAAGTTGCATTTTGGCGGCATGGTAGCACAGTGGTTAGCACTGTTGCTTCACAGCGCCACAGTCCCAGGTTCGATTCCTGGCTTAGGTCACTGTCTGTGTGGAGTCTGCATGCTCTCCCCGGGTCTGTGTGGGTTTCCTCCGGGTGCTCCGGTTTACTCCCACAAGTTCCGAAAGACGTGCTGTTAGGTCATTTGGACATTCTGGATTCTCCCTTTGTGTACCCAAACTGGCGCTGGATTGTGGTCACTAGGGGCTTTGCACAGTAACTTCATTGCAGTATAATGTAAGCCTACTTGTGACAATAAAGATTATTATTAGTTGCCATATTTACAAGAATAAACTTCTCATTCTGACAAACGTCATCAACTTGCAGTTGCAGCGTAGGCTCAATATATCCAAGCCATACAGTACTTCAATGTAAAAGTACACACATATACAGAATTGGGAAGGGTGCAAAGATTCAGGAAAGTGGTAATGTGCAAGTTTGGGTCCAAGGTTTTGCAGTCAACAAAGTTCTGCAGTCAGCAATTTTTTTATCTTAATTGTATGTTTAGGGAAAATACAGGATCACAATACTCAAAACACAAACTGACAATCTGGCTGTAGGGTTAAGTTGGAGAACTACATGCTTGGAGGATGTTAAAGAGCGTATTGAAGGGTAGTCATATTCAGTAGTCACTGTTTGGTAACAGACAAGACCACGATCGAACTGAAGGCAGAAGAATCTTAAGAGATTGATGAGATTTGATATTAGTTCTATTGTCATTGAGCTTGCTGAAGATGATTTTCAACTTACCCTTAGAATCAGAATTCATGTCCTAGCTGATTTCATGCCTGGAACAGTAGACTGGTGGTAAGAACTGAAGGTAGCAATGAGTGTAGCAGAAGGCAAGGTGCTAGGATACCAATGTCTGGGGCTGCACTGTGGCGCAGTGGTTAGTACTGCTGCCTCACGGCACCGAAGACCCGGGTTCAATCCCAGCCCCGGGTCACTGGTATGGGGAGTTTGCACATTCTTCCAGTGTCTGCATAGGACGCACCCCACAATCCAAAGTTGTGCAGGGTAGATGGATTGGTCATGCTAAATTGTCCCTTAATTGGAAAAAAAATAATTGGGTACTCTAAAATTTATTTTTAAAAAAGGATACCAACGTCTTTGAAGGAAGCATGGATCATTTACCACATATGGAATCATACAGCAGAAAGGAAGGTAGTTCATCAGGAATGACAGAAAAATGAAACAGGAAACACTGCCTTCAATCAACTTTATATAAATAAAGACAGGAGTGCTCAAAAAAAACAAGTGAGAATGAATGAACATACAAGCACAAGAAGAAGATGCAACTGCCCACAATGACATGAGATCGCTTTTCCCCAAATCGGAAAGATGATTTCAGGCAGTATGAAAGCAAGGATGGGACAGAATACCTTCAAGAATGGTGCAGCTATCTCAAAAGATGAAGATAAGGCAGAACATTTACACAAAATCCTCAACAGATACTATTGCAACCAACCCAGTCTAGGTTGATTAGCCCCCAACTGAGCTACTAATAAGTGCAGAGAGAGTTCAGTGAAAATGAAGGAGAAAGGCAATTGCTGCACTCAAGAACAAATCTCCCAGCATAGATAGACTGCAGAAACAACTGTCCAGTAGCTATGTCAACCTTGCAACCAAGACCAGGGCAGTAGTGTTGTTCCTAAAGATTAGAAAGATGGGTCAAATGGTCTGTGTCTGCAAACTAAAAAGGCAATCTTATTGAATGTGGCAATTAGAGGCAAGTCACTCTCCTATCAATGCCACGTCAAATCTACTGCTAAATTATCCTTAACTGTATTCAAGAACAACAACAGGCTTCAGGTCAAAATGCTCTCACGCGGAGCAAATTTTTACATGGAGGCACATCACTGAAAACATCAAAGAATACCAAATCTCCCGGCCGTCAGCTTTACTGACTTCATAAAGACCACGGATAGCTGACATCGTCCTTCACTCTCCACATGGCATCTCACCAAGGATGGTTTCAGCTAGAGGAAATTGTTGGAGGGTTCCAGACCCTGTGTCAGAATAGAAGACGTTTAGTGGCGGATGTGCGCTGTCTGGCACCAGGCAAGGTTACATCCTTTCCCTTGTCGCTTATGACTGGGTATTACTGAAGTCAACCATGGATAATCTTGGGATTGAAATGAATCATTAAAGGTCAGCTTACCGATTTCTGCCTGTCAGACAAGATATTAGGGTTGCAAAAGCACAACAACTCAATCAGCAATCAGGCCGAGAGTTGGACTCTCCAGAAACTCAAAACAGAATGACAACAGGACATCAAAAAACAGATATTGATGGTAATTAAAACAAAATGGACACCATTTATCTGGGTGGTCCCATTAATATCCAGGGAGCCATGGACAAAGAGCTCAAGGCGAGAATAGGTCAAGTATTGGCATCATTCAACCAAAATGAAAACAATTTGGAACTGTCAATTATTAGCTATCCCTCGCAAGCGAGAATGATAGTCTTCCACAAGTCTGAAGGTGGCTGATGAGGCTAATTCGAGATCTGCAAACTTTATCGCACACAAGGCATTTAATTTCTTGTGGGGTATCTGGTTGTGTATTAATAATTAGAGTCATGATGCGTCCTTTTCACTGCTCTTATTTTTTTTAAATCACTGGTCATCAAAATGCTGGGATTTTTCGCATAGATTTTGCTGCCATCTGGTTCGATCAGGGTTGCATTTCCTCACATTGACTTTCAGCACATCCTTGAAGTTCTCCTGTCCTCCTCTGGTGCACCTGCCTGGATTGAGCTTGGAGGATATCCAACATCCGAACCAAAGGACCAGCCCAACAAAACTGCTCATAGTCTCAAAGCTTGTGGAGCCTGCTTAAGGAGACACCGATGTATGTCTTTCCCTCACTTAATATGCAAGAACTGCCGCAGGCAGCATTGGTGGTATGATTCCAGTGCGTTGAGGTGCTTCCTGTACGCTGTCCATGTTTCAGCCTAGTAGTCAAGGTAGGGTACACCCGGAGGTAGACATTGTCAGTGGGATACTCAGTATCTCTGTAACCTGCTCCAGTCTCACAACCCTCTGTATAAATGCAAGTTGAGCTTGGTTTTAGTTTTGATGTTGCGATCTTCCTCAGGTGGCCAAAGTCTGCACCAGCAGATTTCAAATTATGTTTGATTACTTTTTGCCAATGTCAGCCTTCTGTTAAAGATATTTCCAAGGTACTGGAAGTCTTCCACATTTTCAGGTACTGATCATGAATTCAAATCAATGGGGGTGGGGCAGTGAGCTAATGAAGGACTTTGGTCTTCAGAGCTAAGAGTCGAGTCATATGGACTAAAATGTTAACTCAGTTTCTCGCGCCATGGATACGGTCAGGCTTGCTGCGTTTTTCCAGCATTTTTGATCTTTATTTTAGATATCCAGCAGTATTTTGGTCTTCTGAATGTTGATTTCAAGGTCCATCTTCTCATATACCTCAGTAAATAAGTCAGAAATTCGCTGGAGATGAGTTTCCAATACAGCACTTACTATAGAATCAACAGTGTATTGGAGCTCAATGATTGAGGTTGGAGTGATGCAAGAGTTTGACTGAGTTCTGGGATTAAATAGTTTGCCACCAATTTCAAATTCTCGATAAACACTAATGGTAAATTGCACAATGCAAATGTGCTCTCCACTCTCCTATATGGTTGTGAAACTTGGAACCTAAACACCTGCCAAGAACGGAAACTGAATGCCTTTGACAATAGATGTCTTCGAAGAATTCTAGGTGTCATGCGAGTGTCCCTTTAAGAAAGGATTTGTTTTACCACATTGCTTGTAGCACAGCGTCATTGATTTCATTTGTGTGGGAGCTGGGCTGTGGCCATCAGGTGAGAGGGGGCTTAGTTTTTTGGTTTCATTCGTTTGGACTGTAGTGGAAGCAGTGTTGGAAAGCTGAAGGAAGTTTTCCCGGTTTTATTTTGAAGCTGTTCCAGTGAACTGAAAGCATATTGTGTGTGGCAAACTGCCTTGATAACCTTAAAGCTGGAGTTGCTTTCCTGAGGGAGTTTTAAATCTGCTGGTTGGAAACTGGACCAGAATCTCAGGGAAAGGACCAGTCCCATTCAAGTGAGAATACAGTGTGTTGGGCCACCCCCATTGAAAGGTGTTTTGGTTTTACTGGATTTTACATTGAATTGGAACAGCTAAGGGGAATTCATTAAGAGTTATATACATAGATTACTGTAGCTGTTTCGTTTTTTTTTCGTTTATAATTGATAACAAATTCTTACTTTGTGTTTTATATATGTTAACTAAATTCTTATAATAAACTTTGTTTTGATAAAAGTGCCTATGAAGTCTGTTGAATCATACCTGAAGTGAAGGCTCTTGTGCTCATCCTAGACGAATTCAACATTAAAGTTAAGGTCAGGTGAGCTTCATAGTACACTTTGGAGTTTCTCAGCCCTGGCCCATAACATAGGCATACACTGGAGAGAGTTTATATCCAACACTGAAGTAAGAAAATGGTCAGAATAGCCTTTAGTTTCATGCATCTGTAAAAGATGGCGCAGCTAGTTTGGCATGTCACCCGACGTTCATCATCGCAGCCCACTCATCAGATCATAAAGTAGCTCCTACTGGCCATAACAAGGAGGCAACCCAAAATTAACAAACAAGTCTCCTACAGAAATAAAGTTTAGGAAATTGTGAAGTATGAGGTGGGAAAGAGGAAAGAAAAATGGCCCCAACTCTCCTGGCTGTAAGCTGAAGTGCGAGACTAAAAGCAGAATTAGGCAAGAAACAGTTCAAAAGGACTTCAGATATACCAAAATTTTAAAAAGTTACAGATCAAGTTTCTTAAAGTAAGAATTATAAGAAAATCCCTTATGGCCACTTTTTATAAAAAGTAACTTTAAACCAAGTCTGCAGCAAATACACGATGACTACCTCGGAATGGATTTTAGGGAATAATGTCAAAAAATCAGAGTCTTAAACATAACATTTTATTGCTGTCATCTGACCCCAAAATAAAATTGTTCTCCTCAAATTGTCCCTAAAAATATTTTGTAAATGTATACTGCAAAAAAACGTGGAGTCAATTTGATTTTGGTTTGCACTAATTATGGAAATGACACCGAAAGACAACCCTGCTGTTGATGGCCAACAATATTCTCAGATTGTAAGGCAATCATTGCAAGGCAAAATTAATGGTATCTATAGCGGAGTACTGAGAGAGTGCTGTACTGTTGAATCTGGCATCTTTTGGATGAGAAATATGGTCCCATCTTCCCTCTTGGATGGGCATGAAAGATCCAAATGGCATTAATTGAAGGAATATAGTGTTCTCTTGGCCAGTATTCCTCAAACAACATGATTAAAATAAATATTATTTTTTAAATGTGTCTATTCACAGGAATGTGGGTGTTGCCAGCAAGGCCAGCATTTATTGTCCATCCTAACTGCTCTTAAAAAAGTGGTAAGCTATCACTTTGAACTGGTACAGTCCGCATGGTGAAGATAGACAGGATTTACTGCACAGAAATAGACCATTCTGTCTAACCAACCCACGCTGGCATTCATTCCACAGCACTATTCTGTAGGAATCTCCAGGATTTTAACCTAGTGTGATGAAAGAGAAAAATAGGGTGAGAAAAAGGAAAAATTTAAGATGAGGACTGGATAACATCTGCAATTTCTCTTTCAATTATCCCACATCCTCTAAACCAACTTCATCCGAAGAGAACACTGGATTGCATCGCCCCACATGCAACACCAGAGAAGGGTTTCCCAAACTGGGTTCCGTGGAATCCTTGGCTGTTGTAAATTTTAAAGAAAGTTGTCCTTGCAGCTTCACAAATCAAAGTTGGTTGTTTCACTTTGTTGGCTGACTACAGCACCTATGAAGAGAGAAACTGGCCTCTGACTGGGCGAGCTGGAAATACTTTAATTTAAACTCAAAGACAAGTGAGAGGCCAGAGGAGCAGGCGGGGCCCAAGAGACAAAGCGGGGACCCAAGAAAGTGCGAGGTTCGCTGGGGCCACGGGGCCCCAGGAGAGGCGTGCACGTATGGGGTGAGCTCATGCATTTGAAATGAGAATCCAGCTGTCTAGCAGCACTCCCAGTTTTCAATGGATTTGTGAGCAAAAGATCACATCGCCCCTCCCATTAAAAAATGGTAAAAGAGTGGTAGGACTTGGAAGTATTTGTTGAATAACAGAGCATTTTAATTATAAGAAATGCATGCATATGAGACATTAAAACATCTTTTAAGTTTGTTTTTGTACTTTTGTAGCTATTGCGCAATAATCATTTTTTGTGGTTTAATTCCTCAACACAATAACAATGTTTCTTAAGGTTTCTATCAGTACTCTTGGGAGGTCAAAAGGGTTCCGTGGTTGGAAAAATTTGGGAAACCCTGAATTAGAGGATACATTTTGCGACGAGTTTCAAGTTTTGAGAATTTTTTTTTTTTTTTTTTTTATAAATGTTGACAACATAGAGAAACCATCTTGGTACAATTACAAAGTTCAGTTTCCTCCTTGCATTTTGAAAAACATTTACAGCACTTTTGTCACCAATAGTGTATTACAGTAATAAGAGACTTTGCTGCTACTGCCAACGGCAACAAGGCACTAAAAGAGGTGGTTTTCATCAACTTCAGGGAGAATTTTAAACAGTACCTTGAATTTAGAGGCTGCGGAGTCATATTATTTTGAGATATCAATTTAAATCCTCTGGTACCACAAATAAATCGGTTTAATTTTTTATTCCGCCAATTGCTCTCCTACCCGCCACCAAAAGTCAAAAGTCCTCTCTCCTCACAATCGTTTGTATGGCTGTGACTTTGACTGTTCACCCAAATGTCATCACTGGATTCTTCTGAATAAACAGTCAGTATTTCATATTTAATACTGTAAAAGTTCACACGATAACATTTTAGTGATCTCCCTGCAGAAATGCAATTTTCTTTGATGGTTTTCCCTACCTGATGAGATCGCCATGGAGTTGCAGGTAGAGGTCATCTTTATCCTGAGTACACAGCTCTGTTGTTGTGGTTTCAGTACTGCAGAGTACCAGCTGCAGGTCTGGGCCAGATGATGATGAAGAAGAGCATGATAAGGATGACAGTAATGCACCCGGGGAAGAGCTGGAGGAAGAAGCATTCGACGTCACCATCTCCTTTCCATGAATACATATACATCCCCTTCGTATGTCCCCTTTCAGCCACTCTTTCTCTCGTACACCCAGACTATTCTTCTTTCCAAGGCAACTCCTGCTGGCATTGCGCTTCATGTTCCTCTATAAAAGGAAGGATTGATAACATGTATCAGAATATGAATTGCTATTGCACTCAGGTTCTTAAGATTCAAACTAAAATTTAGATATAAATGGGATGGTTAGGGTGGTTGCACCATGTGGTCTAAGCATTGGTGTGAAATTAAATACAAACAAGTAGCAACATAAAATAATTTCTTTTAAAAGATTGGAGGAGACAATGATGAGTGTAAGACAGAAACAGATTGGAGTCATTTATTATTCACCACTGAAATACAAAGAATTTCAGTACATCACAAACATTTATATAATCACATTTCTGAATTGGGATCTACAAACCTATTTACACTGTAGACTTGCTAACATTTTTCTTTATTCCAGCAATTCGTCTCTGCATCACAAACATTTTAATTACCCCACTTAAAAATAAAAGCATTTTTACAACAAAAAAATGCTTTTTTTTGTCCCCACACAAAACAGTACGTTTTTTTTAAAAAGGCACTGAAGGAAAATGAAATCTTGATAGTAATCAAAACACCATCAACTGTACTCCCGAAATGCACTAAAATGTGACAAAATAACATCTCACTGACAGAACAGGGTTAGAAATCTCCAAGAACATCAATCTGCAACTGATTAAGAGTAAAATCTATCAATCTGTAATTGAACACTATTTATCACATAGAAATTAATCAGGTAAAGCATCTTGCAAGGTTTCTTTCTGAGGTTGAGAGAACTGGCACTATGTTGTTGCTCAAAATGCACAACTGGGTTATGTATATCTGTTACAACAAACCTCAAATTTCTAAAAATTAAACTCAATGCTGCAGAGCAGTAAAAATTACATCATAATATTTGCCAAAGTTGCCAATTCTCCAGATTTTTAAACTATCCACAAGATTCCTGAAACAGATGGCATTGCTCATTGAAATTAAAACCCAGCACCCAGGGCACAATGACCTACATTGAATAAATGCAAAGCACATTACATATTACAAGGACATAAAAGGTGCATTTTAAACTGCTCAGCAATTGCCTTCTGCAGTAATGGCTAGACAAACGCAGTAGCCCTAAGCACCAAAGGGATGTGACAGTGCAGCTGTCTATATAAAGTGAGTATCACTTTTGAGATAACTTATTGGTCATTCTATGATTCTCATGTTGTAGCAACCTCATAAGTAACTAAGAAGCATATCATTAATCCATAAATACCATTTTCCGGTCATCTCACTGGTCAAAGGTAATGCAATAGTTGATTATTCAGTCATCAATTGATGAGATTCTATTTCAACGTCAGTAAAGGCAGGTATTCAGTAGATCTCAATTTACACCTGCACAAATCCTCAGAAATCCAAAATTTAGTACCTGTCAGAATTAAGTCAGTGATGAACAGTGCTGATATTATAAGCCATCCTTTCCTATGCCAGGAATCCCTTGGATTTGCAGCTATCCAACCTCCTGCACCATTACTGCTCTTACTGTGATATCACTGACCCTACAAATGTAATATAGTGGTAGAAAGCATGCTGATTACTCAAGGTTTGTTTTGTTAAACAAAGAGACATAAAAAGAAACAGCATCTAACAGAACAGGACAACAGGCCTGGGCAGAAAGGGAGGGAGGGAACAAGACAGTACTCGAACACCAGCCTCTGACTCACAAGCAACACCACAGGATATTCAGTAGTACAAATCTTCAAAACATTCAAAAGAATTACATATTAGGTTTTAATGAAATAGCCCTGCCACTAAATAGCTTGATTCACTCGAATCACCTTGCTATCCCACCAACCCGAAAATGATAAAAGCTTTAATATGTTATATATTTTTAAAACACCTTCATGACCACATGTCATGGGCCACATGTGCATGGTCCATCTTTCTTAAGGATATCAGTGGGTGAACTTTAAATAGCCAACCACAATAATATTGTACAAATAAGAGACCAATGCTACGGAGTGAAAGGCAAAATAAAGTGTCTATCAGACTTAATGAGAACAAGAAACCAGTTAGAACATCAAGTCAAAAGGAATGCTAATGGAACAGAACATGCACCGAGCTTAACTGACCACTTTCATTTTTGCTGTCCCATTTTTAGAAGGCCATCACCCGCCTTTGAATCATCAATCAAGGCTCAGTTAATAAAACATCTCATTAAAATGTTTTAACGGTCGCGACCTACGAATAACATTTTAAAGTCTGATACCCATTCCTTCACACTATCTGCGTCTGATGATCCGGTCGCTGATAGTTCCTATAGCTTTCACTGTTCAACACAAGATATTAGAGCACCCCAAAAAATTAGAACGGCGCAACTCAGAACAGAAAGATATGCATTTTTAAAATCTATTTACTTTCCCTTTATTTTACTGTAACATGCAAACTTACAGAAGTGAAGAAAATGTAAAGAGTGGGTTTGGAAATCATGCAATATGCTATTTTTAAACATCTATAAATGTAGAGCATCTGTATTTCCCACATTAGAGGGAGTTAATGGTAGAGTGACGATTTTAAAAAATTACTGCGTTTACGCTCAAAGACAGGGAAAAGCAGTTCACCGGGAATCCGCTGCGTTGAAGCGACAACGTTTCAATGTGTCAAATCTTTGCTGCAAATACGCGAATTAAGCTAATCAAGCCTCACTGAATAACTTCTTTGGGGAGGGGGTGGGGATATGAAATGGAAGCAGCAGGGTCGCTTTAAAATAAATCACACATTTAGCTTTAGGATTCGAACATCTATTCTGCAGTCAATTAACATCGGGCAGACTGTGAAGCGTTTACCTTTAAGACGCGCACTCCCCTCCCTGCAACCGCCGAGCTCGAGCCGCATCCGGGGCCGGCCTTTGGCTGCGGGGAGACCGGCTCCACCGTCACTGCGGCGTCGGGGCCCGGGACGCATGGAGCCCGCTTTCCCGCCTCCATCGCCGGCGATGTTACTTCAGCCATTGCGGTTAAAGTCGCATTGGTGCAAACGAACGACCGAAAAGGACCAGAAGTGTCAAAAGAAAGAAGGGGGGGGGGGGGCTGGCAGTCTGATGTCGATGCAGCCTCTCAGCTCAGCGCTCTTCAGCTTTCTCCCGTCGCCATGATGACAGCGCTCGCTGTGCCGGAGAGAAGCCGCCGCCGCCACGCTCCAGCGGGACCTGCGCTCATCTGCATATTCTCATGCATTATTCATTAATCTGCGCGTCATTTACATAATAACGCTGAGTATTATTCATGAGAAGCGCTGACTGCGTCATAAATCCTGTAAGCACTGATAATGCCCCAAATATATAATTTACAGGTGGGGGGAGGCTGCTAACTATGGTTGCACCATTGTTCAAGCATGAAATCCAGTTTATAGTGACTCTTGTTAGAGGAGGTATTAGGGGTATTACGGTATCCTGTGATGCCGAGAGGCTATTGGTGGATAGACGCTGGGTCCCGATTGGATCAGCCGCCTGGGTGGCTCCACCCAGTAAGGCGGAGTATAAGAGCCCGGGTTCTCCCAGCAGCCGCATTCTGTAACTGTGCTGCTGGGGAACAAGTCTGCGTAATAAAGCCATTGATTGACTCCATCTCTTCTTGTCTCATGAGTGATTGATCGTGCTACAATTTATTACGCAGACTTAAAGGACATGGAGCTCTGAATCACACCAGAGTGTCTGCGAATCAGTTCCCACGCGGCAAACTCAGCAGCCACTTTTAAACACTGGCTAGCATGTTTCGAAGGATACCTCCGAACGGCCACCTGGGTGATTACAGAAGACCAGAAAATGCTGGTCCTGCATTCCAGGGTGAGCCCGGAAATCTACACTCTCATGGAGGACGCGGAGGATTTCTAGTCGGCGCTCGCCATGCTGATGGGAACCTATGTTCGGCCCGCCAACCAGGTCTACGCATGCCACCAGCTCACGACGAGATGGCAGATCCCCGAGGAATCGCTGGACGAATTCTACAACGCGCTGTTGATACTGGGGGAAAACTGCAACTGCTCATCGGTTTTGGCTAATGAACATACGGAACTACTAGTTCGGGATGCCTTCGTAGCAGGTATGCTCCCGTCCCAAAATTTGCCAGCGATTGCTGGAGAGAGACGCACGAAGCCTCAAGGAGGCATGGGCCCTCGCTGCCTCGCTCGATGTGGCGTCACAGAAGGCCTGTGCCTACACCCCTGAACGTGCGGCTGCCCCTTGGGCACAGTGGACCCCCGCCACGACCGACCCCCCACACCTCCGGTGGGCCTGTGCTGCCAGAGCGCCAGCCCACCCGGGGGAGCCCGCTGCTACTTTTGCGGGCAAACGAAACACCCCCGGCTGTGCTTCCCGGCCCGCTCAGCACTATGCAAAGGGTGCGGCAAAAAAGGGCACTTTGTAGCAGTGTGCCAGGCCCGGGGGGTTGCCGCAATCTACCGGGGAGAACCAGGACCCCAAACTCAACCCCCCCAACGATCCATGTGCGGCCAACGGGCGCCACCATTTTGGGTCCCGGACTCCATATGCCCCCGACCGCGCGGCTGCCCCTTTGGGCACTGTGGACCCCCGCCACGACTGACCCCCCCGGCACCCCCCCCCCCAACGATCCATGTGCGGCCAACGGGCGCAGCCATTTTGGGTCCCTGACTCCATGCGGGAGGGAGGGGCGCCGCCATCTTGGGGCAGGACTCCATGCGGGAGGGAGGGGCGCCGCCATCTCGGGTCCCGGACTCCATGCGGGAAGGATGGGCGCCACCATTTTGTGCTCCCCGGCCACGTGCGATCAATGGGCGGCGTCATCTTGTCCACCCCCAACCATGTGCGACCCGTGGACGCCGCCATCTTGGCTGACGGCCAAGGACCCCGGAATGGACGACTTCACGGGGCCTGAAGAAAACGCCCCAATGCAGGAACAGCAACTGGCTTCGGTGATCCTGGACCAGTCGCGGTCCCGAACTGCTCCAAACGTCAACAACGACGGTACTCATCAACAGGTACGAGACGCCCTGCCTGATCGACTCTGGGAGCACGGAGAGTTTTATACACCCCGATATGGTAAGACGCTGTTCTCTTCTGATCCACCCGAGTAATCAAAAAATCTTCCTGGCAGCAGGATCCCATTCCGTAGAGATCAAAGGGTTCTGCATCGCGAACCTCACGGTGCAGGGGAGGGAGTTCAAGAACTACCGGCTTTACGTCCTCCCCCACTTCTGCGCTGCCACACTCCTGGAGTTGGATTTTCAGTGCAAACTCCAGAGTTTAACGTTCCAATTCGGCGGCCCTATACCCCCACTCACTATCTGCGGCCTCACAACCCTCAAGGTCGACCTGCCTTCCCTGTTTGCGAACCTCACCCTGAATTGCAAACCCGTCGCCACTAGGAGCAGACGATACAGCGCCCAGGACCGAACCTTTTATCCGGTCGGAAGTCCAGCGGCTGCTGCGAGAAGGCATAATCCAGGCCAGCAATAGTCCCTGGAGAGCTCAGGTGGTAGTTGTAAAGACCAGGGAGAAGCAGAGGATGATCATAGACGATAGTCAAACCATCAATAGGTACACACAGCTGGATGCGTACCCTCTCCCCCCGCATATCTGACATGGTCAATCAGATTACACAGTACCACGGGCGAAATTCTCCGGTATCGGCGCGATATCCGCCGACTGGCGCCCAAAACGGCGCAAATCAGTCGGGCATTGCGCTGCCCCAAAGGTACAGAATCCTCCGCATCTTGGGGGGTCGAGCCCCAATCTTAAGGGGCTAGGCCCGCGGCGGACTAATTTCCGCCCCGCCAGCTGGCGGAAAAGGCCTTTGGTGCCACGCCAGCTGGCGCTGTGGAGGGAGTCTCTTCCGCCTCCGCCATGGTGGAGACCGTGGCGAAGGTGGAAGAAAAAGAGTGCCCCCACGGCACAGACCCGCCCACGGATCGGTGGGCCCCGATCGCGGGCCAGGCCACCATGGGGGCACCCCCCCAGGGCCAGATCACCCCGTGCCCCCCCCAGGACCCCGGAGCCCGCCCGCGCCGCCTTGTCCCGCCGGTAAGGTAGGTGGTTTAATCTACGCCGGCGGGACAGGCATTCTAGCAGCGGGACTTCGGCCCATCCGGGCCGGAGAATCGCGGGGGGGGGGGGGGCCGCCAACCGGCGCGGCGCGATTCCTGCCCCCGCCGAATATCCGGTGCCGGAGAATTCGGCAACCGGCGGGGCGGGATTCACGGCAGCCCCCGGCGATTCTCCAACCCGGCGGGAGGTCGGAGAATCTCGCCCAAGGTCTTTTCCACGGTAGGCCTTAAGTCCGCATATCACCAGTTCCCCATCCGCCCGAGCGACCGCAAATACACTGCCTTTGAAGAAGATGGACGGCTCTATCATTTCTTAAGGGTTCCATTCTGCGTCACTAACGGAGTCTCGGTCTTCCAATGGGAGATGGACCGAATGGTTGACCGGTACGGTTTGCAGGCTACGTTCCCGTACCTCGATAACGTCACCATCTGCAGCCACGATCAGCAGGACCACAACGCCAACCTCCGAAAATTCCTCCAGACCGTAAACGCCCTGAATCTCACGTACAACAGGGAAAAATGCGTGTTTAGCACCGACTATCTAGCCATCCTTGGCTACCTAGTGCGAAATGGAGTTATAGGCCCCGACCCTGAACGCATGCGCCCCCTTATGGAGTTCCCCCTCCCTCACTGTTCCAAGGCCCTGAAACGCTATCTAGGCTTTTTCTCTTATTACGCCCAGTGGGTCCCCCACTACGCGCTCAAGGCCCGTTCGCTATTCCAGTCCACGGTCTTTCCCCTGTCAACAGAGGCCCGCCAGGCCTTCAGCCGCATCAAAGCGGATATCGCAACGGCCATGATGCACGCGATCGACGAATCCCTCCCCTTCCAAGTCGAGAGCGACGAGTCCAACGTAGCTCTGGCGGCCACCCTCAACCAAGCGGGCAGACCAGTGGCCTTTTTTTCACGCACCCTCCATGTTTCAGAAATCCGCCACTCCTCAGTGGAAAAGGAGGCCCAGGCCATAGTGGAAGCTGTGCGACATTGGAGGCATTACCTGGCCGGAAGGAGATTCACTCTCCTCACTGACCAACGGTCGGTTGCCTTCATGTTCGATAATGCACAGCGGGGCAAGATCAAGAACGACAAGATCTTGCGGTGGAGGATCGAACTCTCCACCTATAACTATGAGATCTTGTATCGTCAAGGAAAGCTGAACAGGCCTTCCGATGCCCTATCAAGTGGACTGTCTCCGAACCCTCCACAAGAACCTCTGCTACGCAGGGTTCACTCGGTTCGATTACTTCGTAAAGACCCGCAACCTGCCCTACTCCATCGAGGAGGTCAGGACAGCCACCAGGAACTGCCAAATCTGCGCAGAGTGCAAGCCACACTTCTACAGGCCAGATAAAGAGCACCTCATAAACTCATAGTCTCAAAATAAGGGGAAGTAGATTTAGGACTGAGCTTAGGAGGAACTTCTTCACCCAAAGGGTTGGGAATCTATGGAATTCCTTGCACAGTGAAGCAGTAGAGGCTCCTTCATTAAATGTTTTTAAGATAAAGATAGATAGTTTTTTTGAAGAATAAAGGGATTAAGGGTTATGGTGTTCGGGCTGGAATGTGGAGCTGAGTCCACAAAAGATCAGCCATGATCTCATTGAATGGCGGAGCAGGCTCGAGGGGCCAGATGGCCTACTCCTGCTCCTAGTTCTTATGTTCTTATAAAGGCTTCCCGTCCATTTGAGCGCCTCAGTCCGGACTTCAAAGGCCCCCTCCCCTCCACCTACCGCAACACTTACTTCCTGAACGTGATTGACGAGTACTCCATGTTCCCTTTCGCCATCCCCTGCCCCGACATTACCGCGGCCACGGTCATTAAAGCCCTCTGCACCATCTTTACACTGTTCGGTTGCCCCGCCTACATCCATAGCGATAGGGGGTCCTCCTTCATGAGCGACGAACTGCGTCAATTCCTGCTCAGCAAAGGCATTGCCTCGAGCAGGACGACCAGTTACAACCCCCGGGGGAACGGTCAGGTAGAGAGGAAGAACGGAACGGTCTGGAACACCGTCCTGCTGGCCCTACGGTCCAGAGGTCTCCCAGTTTCCCGCTGGCAGGAAGTCCTCCCGGACCCCCTCCACTCCATCTGGTCGCTGCTTTGTACAACAACGAATCAAACACCTCACGAACGCCTCCTGGTCTCCCCTGGGAAGTCCTCCTCCAGAACGTCACTTCCGACCTGGCTGGCAGCCCCGGGACCCATCCTGCTCCGAAAACATGTGCGGACGCACAAATCGGACCCATTGGTCGAGAGGGTTCATCTCCACCATGCAAACCCTCAATACGCCTACGTGGCATATCCCGACGGCCGACAGGACACGGTCTCCCTGCGGGACCTGGCGCCCGCCGGAGCTCCACACACCCCCTCCCTCCCACCGGCGCACCCAACAGCTGCCCCCTCCGGAGCTCCACACCCCCCCCCCCAACACCAATCACCCCCTCCCTCCCACCGGCGCACCCCACAGCCGCCCCCTTCCCGGGTGGATCGGTCCTCCTCCCAGTCGCGACTAGGGGTAGTGGAGCAGGAAGAGGGTCGCTACACTCCCAGAGACGACGGTGCCCGAGCCAGCGCCTGCATCACCACCAGGGCTGAGACGATCGGCGAGGACGACCAGGGCACCCATTCGACTCATCAAATCTGTATAACAAAGCAAGAAATGCCTCTGTAAATAATTCAGTTGCCCAGTAAAAGTGGCATTGTGAATAGTACTGGTAGTTTGATATCAGAGCATAGCCGCCGTGTTAGCGGCATCCTAGGTACCGACTCTGTAAATCCCTACCACCATACGGTCCACTACCCCCGCTGGGTTCTTTCTTAACAAGGGGTGAATGTGGTGGTATGTATTAGGGGTATTACGGTACCCTGTGATACCAAGAGGCTATTGGTGGATAGACACTGGGTCCCGATTGGATCAGCCGCCTACTGGCGTCACCCAGTAAGGCGGAGTATAAGAGCCCGGGTTCTCCCAGCAGTCGCATTCTGTAACTGTGCTGCTGGGGAACAAGTCTGCGTAATAAAGCCATCGATTGACTCCATCTCTTCTCGTCTCGTGAGTGATTGATCATGCTACACCCACCAAAATTAACTTAGAAGTGTTTTGGGAGAATCGGGCCCTTAGTCACTTTTTTGGGTCTCACCGGTTTAGCCCCCAGTTCAAATTTTTTCTCAGTGCTGGAGAGCTGAACTCAGAGATCAGGCTGCCATTTTGAAAGGGTGACCCGATCTCTAAGGGAGCTTATGGGTCCCCACACCTATGGGCAATGTCACCCCCGCCATACACATGGGCACCATCCCACACACTTCCCCTGGGGTGACTACACCCACACCCCTCTCCAGGCCCCCCACCCATCACCACCCCCAACCTCCCAGAGGCCCCTATTTACCTGCCATGCATTCCCAAACTCTTCAAAACCCCCTCCATTCTCCTTTCATGGGTATGGCCCCCCTCAGGCCCTGACCCTTGGCATTAGCACCCTGACATTGTTCCTGCCAGCTTGGTAGTGCCAGCCAGACACCTTTTCAGTACCAGGGTGGCAGTCCCAAGGTGCCAGCTGGGCAGTGCCATGTTGCTCTCATTCCAGGGGAAGGGCGAAGGAGCCACCTTGCACTATCCCTGGCCACCAAGGGGCCTCCAACGGCCCGGGAGACCCCTACGTTCTTGTGGACCAGTACTGAACGGCAGCTGGCTGCAGCCTCGCGGAGGAGGCCGATAGATCCCAGGAGGCCAGTAGATCCTGGGTAAGCCTGCTTACATAGGTTTAAAGCCTACGTAAGGCAGCACCGTTTAGTTAAGCCCATTTTGGGTGGAATTCTGATTTTGACGCCTTAAGGGGCTAGGATATACCCTGCAAGGCCTGAAGGCTTTCAAGAAGCCCACGGGAGGCCTCTCCCGGAATCTACCGGCTGCGTTGTGCTCTCGCTCGAGCGCAATATGGTCACATAATCACGCCCCTGATCCCATTGTGGTTGTAAAGTGCTCTTCATTAAACTGTCTCCAAGGTAGGACAATGTTTTGCAAACTGGTTTTCAGAGTTGTCAGTTATTACCATTCCTATAACTTTAAAATATGATATTTGAAGTAATAAATATACTTTATAAATTAATTATATCACATTGATTTATTTTTATGCAGTTTCTACTCATAAGCTTGTTTCTTTTGTTCTAAGAACGTACGAGATGATGGCAAACAAACAAAATGGATCTTTTATTACCTCTAGGCTCAACTATTCCAAAATGTATTCTGTCCTCTATAAATTTATAATAATAGTCACTTATTTTCACAAGTAGGCTTCAATGAAGTTACTGTGAAAAGCCCCTAGTCGCCACATTCCGGCGTCTGTTTGGGGAGGCCAGTACGGGAATTGAACCCGTGCACCTGGCCTTGTTATGCATTACAAGCCAGCTGTTTTGCCCACTGTGCTAAACCAGCCCCTAACTGGAGGTCACCCAAAACTCTACTGTCATGGTAAGAACACCAAGTTAAAGTCCAACAGGTTTATTTGGAATCACTAGATTTCGGAGCGTAGCTCCTTCATCAGGTGCCATGAGTTAACAAGTCCCACTCCCCTATCACCGGTCGCCATCAGACAGCAGCTCCCACTCTACCCAAGTTCCACAGGTACAATCTTCAACAAAATGACACACTTCTCTAGAACCTTCTCCACTCTGCTCCTGGCCTTGATTCGATGATCTCACCAGCATCATATTTACCTGACCCATTAGAAACGATTTTGAGCACTGTACAGCCAATTCTGATCAATTACTTTAAAATGTTAAACAGTAACCTTGGGCGGGATTCTCCGACCCCCCCGCCGGGTCGGAGAATTGCCGGGGGCTGGCGTGAATCCCGCCCCCGCCGGTTGCCGAATTCTCCAGCAGCGGTTATTCGGCGGGGGCGGGAATCGCGCCGGTTGGCGAGCCCCCCCCTCCCCGGCGATTCTCCGGCCGGCAATGGGCCGAAGTCCCGCTGCTGGAATGCCTGTCCCGCCGGCAAGGATCAAACCACCTCTCTTCCCGGTGAGACTAGGCGGCGCGGGCGGGCTCCAGGGTCCTGGGGGGGGGGGGCACGGGGCGATCTGGCCCCGGGGGGGTGCCCCCACGGTGGCCTGGCCCGCGATCGGGGCCCACCGATCCGTGGGCGGGACTGTGCCATGGGGGCACTCTTTTCCCTCCGCCTCGGCCACCGTCTTCACCATGGCCGACGCGGAAGAGACACGCCCCTGCGCATGCACGGGGATGACGTTCGCAGCCGCTGATGCTCCCGCGCATGCGCGGACGTCCGCCGCCCGGCTAAGTCCTTTCGGCCCCGGCTGGCGTGGCGCCAAAGGCCTTTCCCACCGGCTGGCAGCGTGCCAACCACTCCGGCACGGGGCTAGCCCCTCAAGGTGGGGGCTTGGCCCCTAAAGGTGCGGATTTCCGCTCCTTTGGGGCGGCCCAACACCGAGTGGTTCACCCCACTCCATCCCGCCGGGACCCCCCGCCCCACCGGGTACGGGAGAATCCCGCCCTTGTCTTTTTCCCAGATCTAGCCTTCATTTTATGGGAGGCACGGTAGCACTTTTGCTACACAGCGCCAGGGACCCAGGTTCGATTCCTGGCTTTGGTCACTGTCTGTGCGGAGTCTGCACATTCTCCAGTGTCTGCATGGGTTTCCTCCAAGTCCTCCAGTTTCCTCCCACAAGTCCCGAAAGGCGTGCTTTTTAGGTGAATTGGGCATTCTGAATTATCCCTCTGTGTACCCAAACAGGCGCCAGAATGTAGCGACTACGGGCTTTTCACAGTAACTTCATTGCAGTGTTAATGTAAGCCGCCTTGTGACAATAAAGATTATTATTATTATGTTCAATTTTGCCTTCATTCGAGATTAGCATTCAGACCTCTGTCTTTCTGTAGAGAGAGTTGGTCACTTCTGCCTTTGCCTCTCAGGAGAGAGTTGGTCAGTCCTGCCTTTGCTTGCACAGCTGTAATGGTTCTCCTACACATGGATTCATCCTGGTTCTCTGCCAGTTCAGAAAAACAGCCTTTCTGGAGAAAAGCGGAGAAGAGAGAAGAGCAGACCTTCCTTGGGCTGCCTGGAGTCAAACTGAAACCAAACTCAATCCTTGAAGCTCTGAAAAACATTCCAGTGGGATCAGATCTAACCACCACCTGTTACCACACATAGCACAGTCTTTTGGACCAATTCATTTGCCACTAGCTAATCAATCGAACCAAGTCTTCACTGATGGCGGCCAGACTGCAGTCACCAGTTTAAACCAGCACAGCTTTCTGGATTTTTCAGTTTGAATTAAAGGTACAGGCTGCTTGTCTTAAAAAGCCAGGGATCAAAAATAAAATGGTAAAAATAAAAGAAAGGGGAAAAAAGGGAATAAACAGGGAACACACAGGAAGGACCCTTACATTTGCTAATACAGGACTTCCGGTTGTGGCGATGCGGAGCTAAGCCGCACGGGTCGGCAGCTCCCGCTATTACGGACTTTTGGGCTCTCTAGAGGAGCTCCAACGGAAATTTTTTGAAGACGCTCCGTGTGGGAAGGGAAGTGGGAGGTCCCCCTTCATCATTTATGGACCGGACCAGAAGCGAAACGGCCAAAAAACGGCATTGGAGCAGCGGGAGAAGCGAGGGAAGAAAGACAAAATGGCGGCGGCCGGGAATAAAGTGGAATGCGGGCCGGAGCTGCAAGAGTTCATCAAGCGCTGCTTCGAGGAGCTGCGGAAGGAGATGCTGGCGCCTATGCTGTCGGCGATTGAAGGACTAGGGATGACCCAGTAGGCCCACGAGGTAAAGATCCAGGAGGTACAGAAAAATGTCAATGAGAACTAGGACGAGATCTTGGGCCTGGCGGTGAGAGTGGAGCAGCACGATGCGCTGCACAAAAGGCGGGCGGGAAGATTCGAAGACCTGGAGAACAGGTCGAGGAGAAAGAATCTTCGGATCCTGGGTCTCCCTGAAGGAGTGGAGGGGGCCGATGCCGGGGCATATGCGAGCACGATGCTCGAGTCGATGATGGGCACGGAGGTTCCTTCGAGGCCTTTGGAGCTGGATGGGGCACACCGGGTGCTGGCGAGGAGGCCCAAGGCTAACGAGCCGCCAAGGGCGATTGTGGTGAGGTTTCACCGTTTCACGGACAGAGGGGGGGTCTTGAAATGGGCCAAGAAGGAGCGGAGCAGCAGGTGGGACAATGCGGAGATCCGAATATACCCGGACTGGAGCACGGAGGTTGCAAAGAGGAGAGCGGGTTTCAACCGGGCCATGGCGGTTGCTGCACCAGAAAGGACTGAGATTCGGAATGTTGCAGCCAGCGCGATTGTGGGTCACATACAAGGATCAGCACCATTATTTTGAAATGCCTGAAGAGGCGTGGACCTTTATTCAAACCGGAAAGTTGGGTGGGTGGGGGGGGGGGGGGGGGGGGGGGGGGCGCCCCCCCCCCCCCCCCGCCAATCCGGCTGATAACGTGGAATGTGAGGGGCCTGAATGGGCCGGTAAAGAGGGCTCGAGTGTTTGCGCACTTAAAGGGACTGAAGGCGGACGTGGTCATGCTCCAGGAGACAAACTTGAAGGTGGCGGATCAGGTCAGGTTAAGAAAGGGATGGGTAGGACAGGTATTCCACTCGGGGCTGGACGCGAAGAACAGAGGGGTGGCAATATTGGTGGGGAAGCGGGTGTCGTTTGAGGCCAAGAATATCGTAGTGGACAACGGAGGGCGATATGTGATAGTGAGCGGTAAGTTGCAGGGGATGTGGGTGGTATTGGTAAATGCATACGCCCCGAACTGGGATGATGCCGGATTCATGAAGCGCATGTTGGGGCGCATTCCGGACCTGGAGGTAGGAAGCTTGATAATGGGTGGGGATTTTAATACGGTGTTGGACCCTGCACTGGATCGCTCCAGATCTAGGACCGGAAAGAGGCCGGCGGCGGCCAAGGTGCTTAGGGGGTTTATGGACCAGATGGGGGGAGTGGATCCGTGGAGGTTTGCCAGGCCGCAGGCCAGGGAATTTTCTTTTTTCTCCCACGTACACAAAGCCTACTCCCGGATAGATTTTTTTGTTCTGGGCAGGATCCCGAAAGTGGAGGGAACGGAGTATTCGGCCATAGCCATTTCAGATCACGCCCCGCGCTGGGTGGAACTGGAGTTGGGAGAGGAGAGGGACCAACGCCCGCTGTGGCGGTTGGTTGTGGGACTGCTGGCAGATGAGGTGGTGTGTGGGAGGGTGAGGGGGTGTATCGAAAGGTACTTGGAGGTCAACGACAACGGGGAGGTGCGGGTGGGGGTGGTATGGGAGGCGCTGAAGGCGGTGATCAGGGGAGAGTTAATCTCCATCGGGCTCACAGTGAGAAGATAGAGGGCATGCAAAGGGAGAGGCTAGTGGGGGAGATTTTAAGAGTGGACAGGAGATAACAAAGAACAAAGAAATGTACAGCACAGGAACAGGCCCTTCGGCCCTCCAAGCCCGTGCCGACCATACTGCCCGACTAAGCTACAATCTTCTACCCTTCCTGGGTCCGTATCCTTCTATTCCCATCCTATTCATATATTTGTCAAGATGCCCCTTAAATGTCCCTATCGTCCCTGCCTCCACTACCTCCTCCGGTAGTGAGTTCCAGGCACCCACTACCCTCTGCGTAAAAAACTTGCCTCGTACATCTACTCAAACTTTTGCCCCTCTCACCTTAAACCTATGCCCCCTAGTAATTGACCCCTCTACCCTGGGGAAAAGCCTCTGACTATCCACTCTGTCTATGCCCCTCATAATTTTGTATACCTCTATCAGGTCGCCCCTCAACCTCCTTCGTTCCAGTGAGAACAAACCGAGTTTATTCAATCGCTCCTCATAGCTTATGCCCTCCATACCAGGCAACATTCTGGTAAATCTCTTCTGCACCCTCTCTAAAGCCTCCACATCCTTCTGGTAGTGTGGCGACCAGAATTGAACACTATACTCCAAGTGTGGCCTAACTAAGGTTCTATACAGCTGCAACATGACTTGCCAATTCTTATACTCAGTGCCCCGGCCAATGAAGGCAAGCATGCCGTATGCCTTCTTGACTACCTTCTCCACCTGTGTAGCCCCTTTCAGTGATCTGTGGACCTGTACTCCTAGATCTCTTTGACTTTCAATACTCTTGAGGGTTCTACCATTCACTGTATATTCCCTACCTGCATTAGCCCTTCCAAAATGCATTACCTCACATTTGTCCAGGTTAAACTCCATCTGCCATCTCTCCGCCCAAGTCTCCAAACAATCTAAATCCTGCTGTATCCTCAGACAGTCCTCATCGCTATCCGCAATTCCACCAACCTTTGTGTCGTCTGCAAACTTACTAATCAGACCAGTTACATTTTCCTCCAAATCATTTATATATACTACAAAGAGCAAAGGTCCCAGCACTGATCCCTGTGGAACACCACTGGTCACAGCCCTCCAATTAGAAAAGCATCCCTCCATTGCTACCCTCTGCCTTCTATGGCCTAGCCAGTTCTGTATCCACCTTGCCAGTTCACCCCTGATCCCGTGTGACTTCACCTTTTGTACTAGTCTACCATGAGGGACCTTGTCAAAGGCCTTACTGAAGTCCATATAGACAACATCTACTGCCCTACCTGCATTAATCATCTTAGTGACCTCCTCGAAAAACTCTATCAAGTTAGTGAGACACGACCTCCCCTTCACAAAACCGTGCTGCCTCTCACTAATACGTCCATTTGCTTCCAAATGGGAGTAGATCCTGTCTCGAAGAATTCTCTCCAGTAATTTCCCTACCACTGAAGTAAGGCTCACCGGCCTGTAGTTCCCGGGATTATCCTTGCTACCCTTCTTAAACAGAGGAACAACATTGGCTATTCTCCAGTCCTCCGGGACATCCCCTGAAGACAGCGAGGATCCAAAGATTTCTGTCAAGGCCTCAGCAATTTCCTCTCCAGCCTCCTTCAGTATTCTGGGGTAGATCCCATCCGGCCCTGGGGACTTATCTACCTTAATATTTTTTAAGACACCCAACACCTCGTCTTTTTGGATCACAATGTGACCCAGGCTATCTACACCCCCTTCTCCAGACTCAACATCTACCAATTCCTTCTCTTTGGTGAATACTGATGCAAAGTATTCATTTAGTACCTCGCCCATTTCCTCTGGCTCCACACATAGATTCCCTTGCCTATCCTTCAGTGGGCCAACCCTTTCCCTGGCTACCCTCTTGCTTTTTATGTAAGTGTAAAAAGCCTTGGGATTTTCCTTAACCCTATTTGCCAATGACTTTTCATGACCCCTTCTAGCCCTCCTGACTCCCTGCTTAAGTTCCTTCCTACTTTCCTTATATGCCACACAGGCTTCGTCTGTTCCCAGCCTTTTAGCCCTGACAAATGCCTCCTTTTTCTTTTTGACGAGATATGCAGAGGCGCCTGAGGAGGGATTGCTTAGGGAAAGGCGACGTCTCCAGACGGAATTTGACCTGTTGACCACAGGGAAGGCAGAGGCTCAGTGGAGGAAAGCGCAGGGGGCAACCTACGAGTATGGGGAGAAGGCGAGTCGGATGCTGGCACACCAGCTCCGTAAGAGGATGGCAGCGAGGGAAATAGGTGGAGTTAAGGATGGAAGGGGAGCTACGGTGCGGAGTGCTACGAAAATAAATGAGGCATTCAAGGCCTTCTATGAGGAGCTGTACAGATCCCAGCCCCCAGCGGGGGAAGAGGGGATGAGACGATTCCTAGACCAACTGAGATTCCCGAGGGTGGAGGAGCAAGAGGTGGCTGGTTTGGGGCACCAATTGGGTTGGAGGAGCTGAGCAAAGGTTTGGGGAATATGCAGGCAGGGAAGGCCCCGGGACCGGACGGGTTCCCGGTGGAGTTCTACAGGACGTACATAGACCTGTTGGCCCCGCTGCTAGTGAGGACCTTTAATAAGGCAAGGGAGGGAGGGACCCTGCCGCCGACAATGTCGGAGGTGACGATTTCTTTGATCCTAAAGCGGGTCAAGGACCCACTGCAATGTGGATTGTACAGGCCGATCTCGCTCCTCAACGTGGATGCTAAGTTGCTGGCAAAAGTGCTGGCTACGAGGATCGAGGACTGTGTCCCGGGGGTGATTCACAAGGACCAGACGGGATTTGTAAAGGGCAGGCAACTAAACATCAATGTGCGGCGGCGCTTAAACGTGATAACGTTGCCATCGGTGGAGGGAGAGGCGGAGATAGTGGCAGCTATGGACGCGGAGAAGGTCTTTGACCGAGTAGAGTGGGAGTACCTCTGGGAAGTGCTGCGTAGATTCGGGTTCGGGGGAGGGTTTATTAGCTGGGTTAAGCTCCTTTACAGAGCCCCGGTGGCGAGTGTGGTTACGAATCGGCGGAGGTCGGAGTATTTTCGTCTGTACCGTGGGACGAGACAGGGTTGTCCCCTGTCCCCCCTGTTGTTTGCATTAGCAATTGAACCCTTGGCCATATCATTCAGGGAGTCTAGGAAATGGAGGGGGGTGGTCCGAGGGGGAGAGGAGAATCGAGTGTTGCTTTATGCGGATGACCTGCTGCTGTATGTGGCGGATCCAGTGGAGGGGATGGTGGAGGTCATGCAGACTCTAAGGAGGTTTGGGGATTTTTCGGGCTATAAGCTTAATGTAGGGAAGAGTGAGCTTTTTGTAGTACAGGCTGGGGACCAAGAAAGGGGGATAGGCGATCTACCGCTGAGGAGGGCGGAGGGGAGTTTTCGGTACCTGGGGATCCAGATAGCCAGGAGTTGGGGGGCCCTACATAAACTGAATCTGACGAGACTGGTGGAGCAGATGGAGGACGACTTCAAAAGAAGGGACATGTTACCGCTCTCGCTAGCGGGTAGAGTGCAGTCGGTCAAAATGGTGGTCCTTACGAAGTTTCTCTTTGTGTTTCAGTGCCTTCCCATTGTGATCACCAAGGCCTTTTTTAAGAGGGTAGGCAGGAGCATTATGGGGTTTGTGTGGGCGAATAAGACCCCGAGGGTAAGGAGAGGGTTTTTGGAGCGCAGTAGGGACCGAGGAGGGTTGGCGCGATCGAATTTGGGGAGCTACTACTGGGCAGCAAATGTGGCGATGATCCGTAAGTGGGTGATGGAGGGAGAGGGGGCGGCATGGAAGAGGTTGGAGATGGCGTCCTGCAAAGGAACGAGTCTGGGGGCGCTGGTGACGGCACCGCTGCCGCTCTCGCCGTCAAGGTACACCACGAGTCCGGTGTTGGCGGCAACGCTAAAGATCTGGTATCAGTGGAGACGGCACAGGGGTGCAATGGGAGCCTCGGTGTGGTCCCCGATCAGGGGTAACCACCGGTTTGTCCCGGGGAGGATGGACGGGGGGTTTCAGAGCTGGCATCGGGCGGGGATTAGAAGAATGGGGGACCTGTTCATTGATGGGACGTTTGCGAGCCTAGGGGCACGAGAGGAGAAGTTTGGGATACCCCCGGGAAATGCTTTCAGATACATGCAGGTGAGGGCGTTTGTGAGGCGGCAGGTGAGGGAATTCCTGTTGCTCCCGGCACAGGAAATTCAAGACAGGGTGATCTCGGGCGTATGGGTGGGAGAGGGCACGCTGTGCGGCAATATACCAGGAGATGAAAGAAGAGGGGGAGGCGTTGGTAGAGGAGCTGAAGGGCAAATGAGAGGAGGAGCTGGGGGAGGAGATTGAGGGGGAGCTATGGGCTGATGCCCTAGGGAGGGTTAATTCCTCCTCCTCATGTGCCAGGCTCAGCCTGATACAATTTAAGGTGGTTCACAGAGCGCACTTGACGGGGGCGAGGCTGAATAGGTTCTTTGGGGTAAGAGGACAGATGTGGGAGGTGCTCAGGGAGTCCGACGAACCATGTCCATGTGTTTTGATCATGCCCGGCACTGGAGGGGTTCTGGAGGGGAGTGGCGGGAACAATATCTAAGGTGGTGAAAGCCTGGGTCAAGCCAAGCTGGGGGCTAGCAATATTTGGAGCAGTGGATGAGCCGGGAGTGCAGGAGGCGAAAGAGGCCGGCATTCTGGCCTTTGCGTCCCTAGTAGCCCGGCGAAGGATCTTGCTAATGTGGAAGGAGGTGAAGCCCCCCAGCGTGGAGGCCTGGATAAATGACATGGCTGGGTTCATTAAGCTGGAGAGGATAAAGTTTGCCTTGAGATGGTCTGCACAGGGGTTCTACAGGCGGTGGCAACCGTTCCTAGACTATCTCGCAGAGCGTTAGATGAAGGTCGGTCAGCAGCAGCAGCAACCCTGGGGGGGGGGGGGGGGGGGGGGGAGGGGGGGAGGAGGGAAGGGGGGTCTGCCTGGGGGTATTTGAGCAAGAGAACACATGAAAGATCTGGAAAACTGGCATGGACGGGTGGAATTCAGTGTACAAAGCTGTGTAACATATCATTTTACCATGTTTATATCTTGCTATGTGCGTTTTCTTTCTATTTTGTTACGAGGAGGGGTGGGGTTTTTTGTTTGTAAGGGTGAAAAATTGTGTTAAAAAACTTTAATAAATATATTTTTAAAAAAAAACATTTGCTTATGCAGATGCAACAATTGTTCTTGTAACAGGTGCAGGAAACAATATTCAAACCTACATTTTAAAAAATAATGTTCTTATTTTAAAAAGAACGTTGTACATAGACATGAATTGAGTAGGGAATGGTTTGACAGCCTTACATTAAATTTATCTTCATTCACTCCCTACCCAATATTTTGAAGAGAATGCAATGGCAGTATTGGATAAGTGGGTCAGGATATATGGAATCGGAAAATATTTGTACACTGCAATATTTAATAGTGCTATCCCATTGTCGCTTGCCGTAGATCATAAATAGAATTGGTGTCAATGCTACTTTCTGCTAACATTGATTGAGGTTCAGTGAATGTGTTTGATGAGAGCAGCAAATGTCAACATTTAATTCCTTAATTTGTCCATTTCGCCTATCAACTAGTTTATCTTTGGCCCCTCCCCTGTAAAAATGTTATCCCGACACTTGCAATATTTAGGGTTTCAAAATTATGCTCTCAAGGGCAAAATGCAAGTTATTATTTTCTCAAAATATGGCATGTTTTTGCAGATGATGCAATACAGCTGTTTTAATTATAAACCCAACCTAGACTTTTTCTTCGTGCCTATCCCATTTCTTTCCTATGTGACATCCATCATTTCCCCACTCTGTAATGTCCCAGATTGTAATCTTCAGTATTCATGGGATGTGGGCATCGCTGGCTGGGTCAGCATTTATTGCCCGTCCCTGGGGGCATTTAAGAGTCTACCACATTGCTGTGAGTCTGGAGTCACATGTAGGTCAGACCCGGTAAGGACAACAGATTTCCTTCCCTAAAGGACATTAGTGAACCAGATGGGTTTTTACGACAATCAACACTGGTTCCATGGTCATTATTAGAATTTTAATTCCACAGTATTACTGAATTCAAATTCCACCAACTGCCCTAACGGGATTTGATCCAGGATCCCCAGAGCATTACCCTGGGTCTCTGGACTACCAAGCCCTAACGGGATTTGATCCAGGATCCCCAGAGCATTACCCTGGGTCTCTGGACTACCAGTCCAGTGACAATACTACTATGCCTCCGCCTCCCACATATCACCATGTCTGCTCTTCGTTGGGTCTTAGTCTTCCCTTTGCACCAGCACCTGATCTCAATCTTCCTTGCTAGGTTGCATGTAATCCCATTATCCAGTTACTCTTCCCAACTGCTAATTACACATGGCTCCAGTGACCTGGTCACTATCTGAGTAACGCATGCACATAGCCTAAGAATAATCTTTTATGATGCTATTTAAATAATTTTCAGGGGGAACACAACATTTTAGAGCTGGAGGCGAAATAGAAAACCACTACAAGTTATATAATATTGTCTGCAAGTTATAAAATATAATTTATAACTTGCATTTCAAATATTTATAATACCTTTGAATGGAGAATTGGATCAATTTCCAATAAATTGAATTAGCTTCATTTTAATTTTCATACAGAATTTAGCTTATATATTTATTTTTAAACAGAGAGGCGGTGGCATTGTGATATGTCACTTGACTAATAATGCAGAGACCAAGCCAGTGCTTTGGGGACCCAGGTTCAAATCCTACCATGGCGGATGGTGAAATTTGAATTCAATAAAAATCTGGGATTAGAAGTATAATGATGACCATGAAACCATTATTGATTGTCATAAAAACCTATCTGGTTTACCAATGTCCTTTAGGGAAGGGAATCTGCCTTCCTCACTTGGCCTGGTCGACATGTGACTCCAGATCCACAGCAATGTGACTGACTCTTAAAACACCATGTCACTTGGTTCAGCGATAAATGTCGGCCCAGCAATGATGCCCACATCCCTGGAGTAATTTTTTATTTTATTTCGTACAATGGCAAAAATATACCAGTACATTAATACATTTAACATTACGTAGTATAATGCTGAGCTCTTCTGGCGCAGTGTCCCTGTCTCGGAGCCAGAAGCTCTGGATTTGAGTCTCACTCCAGGACTTGATGGCCACAGAAGATGCAGTCATAACATGGCCAAACAGATTGTCAACCTGTAAATCCTTCCGATGTGCCTGATAATGGGCAGCATCGCGGCACAGTGGTTAGCACAGTTGTTTAACAGCTCCTGGGTCCCAGGTTCGATTCCCGGCTTGGGTCACTGTCTGTGCGGAGCCTGCACGTTCTCCCAGTGTCTGCCTGGGTTTCCTCCGGGTGCTCCGGTTTCCTCCCACAGTCCAAAGATACGCAGGTTAGGTGGATTGGCCATGCTAAATTGCCCTTAGTGTCCAAAAAGGTTGGGTGGGGTTATGGGAATAGGGTGGAACCGTAGGCTTGGGTAGGGTGGTCTTTCCAAGGGCTGGTGTAGACTCGATGGGCCGAATGGCCTCGTACTGCAGTATAAATTCTATGATTCACTGGTAACAGTGTCTCTTGGTCAACCATCTTCAAAAAGCAATGGCAAACGACTGCAGTACCTTGCAAGCCTAATCATGGAGCACCATAAATAAAAACGGAAGTCCATTGTTGCCAACACCTTCCAAGGGCATGGTACCTGAAGAGAGGAAGAGATTATATTGCTTCGATCCTTTTGTAGAGCATATCCAATTTACCATGAATAGGATTATGGGAGATCTAGTTTGCCATATTTAATTCCAAAAATGTTCTCCCGGAACTTGTATCATTTACCAAGTCATAGCGCTTAGAAATGTTTTATTTATAATCCAATCTCAGAACGAAATGGTTTGCTACAAGTTCAGTGGCTAGGAGGAGCAGGTGCAGCTTAGCTATAGCAGTGGACAGGCAAATAACCACAGCAACATGGCAACCCTAAAGACATTCTGAAGCACATCATTACCCAAACCATAATCTACTCTCCAAATCCTAAATCTCAGCCCAATATCAATATCAAATATTTAATTTAGACATTTTTACTGTGCAGTAGCTAAGCCCCAAACTGAATTTAGAAACCTACTATGGAAACAGAAATTATGAGCGCGATCTAACCAAATTCATTCAAAGTGTGGTAGCGAGTGGAAAATACTGGGAGTTTCCCGACAGCCGAGGCCGTCACCGGTATCTAAAGTTAATTGTTCCACTTAATGAAGCCGCAAGGGCTTCATGCCGCAAATGATTGTCCCGCCTGCTGATTAGCCGGGACGGCGCTTGGCAGCGCCCCGCTAACGAGGGATTAAACCGATCCAGCAGAGCAAATCTCACACAGCACGCAGACATGCCACCGTGCAGACCAACTCCACGATTTGGAGATGCCGACCTGGGCAGATTGTTGGACGCAGTGAAGTCCCAATGGGAAACCCTGTTCCCCTGAGGGGCTTGGAGGATCAGCCATAGGGCAGCCAGTGCCGCTTGGGAGGAAGTGGCAGTGGCCGTCAGCACGGGGAATGTGACCAGGAGGAATTCCGCCCAATGCCGCAAGAAGCTAAACAACTCCACTGGGCCGCACAAGTAAATTGGCATCGGCCCCTTGGCACTAGTCCTGCCTTTCATGCCCCCCAACTACCATGGCACTGCCCCCACCCATGCCCAGAAGTGGTGCCCACATCTGCCTCCACCCCCCACAATGCATGAAGTGTGAAGCTCACGATGCCCACTTTCTGTCCCCGCAGAAGTTGGCCCACAACAGATGGGATGCCCATTCAGGCAACACGGTGCCAAACTTCAGGGGCCTCACCCCCTATGAGGAACAAGCCCTGGAGGTCATGGAGGTGTGCAAGGACAGATCTGTCACCAACGTTGAGTTTGGCCTACGCCGCAGAGGTGGGTTTCCACCAGCCCCCACCCAGATGGCCTATAACATGAGCGTTGTTCATGCCAGCGTGTTGTTCATGCCTTTCCTCCCACTGACCACATGTCCATTCTCCCAAAGGATCTCCATCTGATGGCGCTGGCCCATCCGGGCTGGTCCCCCCGCCGCCTCTCATGAGAACACCTCGGAGGGCAGCTCCAAGGATGCCACCATCCATCATGGCTGCCATCCCCACCCTCCCCCTGCACAAAGACACATACCTCGGTGGACGAAAATAGTGGAGAGGCTTCTGGGTCACAACCTGGGGAGCGCCACATAGTTGCTGATGTACATCAGGTGGACTCAGGAACGTCCAGGAGAGACAGCAGCCAGAGGTCTACTGGATCCCAGGACCTAGCTTAGTCCCAATCAGATGCTGAGCCTCTGGACCAGTTGCAGTCAATAGGGTGTGGGCATGAGATTCAGAGGGGGATGTCAGCCACACTCCAGCAGGTCCACAGCTGATCGGAGGAGTCCCAAAGGCTATCGGTGCAGGAGATGGCGCCAGCAATGCGTGTCACAGAGGCCAACACTGTTGGGGTGGCGACCGCAGTGGACAGCCTGCAACACAATGTCTGCAGCATGAGTGAAGGTGTCTAAGGCACCATGCCACGGCGGGGTCCTCTTCTCGCCAATGGGAGTGGGCCGGTTAGATTGCAAACTAATTGGTGCCCGACGCAGTTCCCGCTTTTGGCCTCCCTGTGATCTAATGGTCACATCGCACTTGAGCAAGAGCGCAATGGGCCCGGTAGATTGCACTCCATACTTAAAAGATGGACGTATAGGAATAAGAAGGCTCCGTGAAGTGGGCACGCACACACAACTAGATAAATGCCTTAGTCGACAATAAGGAACAAATGGAAGGCTGTGATGAGTGAAGTCAAACTGAGGATAAGTGGCCACAAGGCTATTGGGAGTGAAGGTTTAGTGGGAGCTGAGATTATTGAGAAACAAGATCGAAGATAAACTTACACAAATAATAGAATATTGTGCAAATGCATGGAAGGAAGACTGTAGAATCAGATGGGAAATTATTTTCACAACCAAAAATTTCACAAGATCAAAAAACCAATAAAGCTGAAACGACCAGTGAAGAACAAGAACAGTATCCTGGGTTATCTGACTATGTCAACTCCTGAATGGACAGAATACCCCACTGTCCAACTATTCTTGAAGGACATCTTTGAAAATTTAAAGTGGCTGCAGATAGGGACAAAATGTGTTTCAGCTTTTTTAACATGCATTGAGGCTGAGGTTCCCAAACTGTAGGTCATGACACCTAATAGGGTTGCAGAGGTCACATTTGGCGTTGCGAGCTCCCCCTCTTCTGAGACACTAGTGACTGCAGAATGGAGACTGGGGCAGGGCAGCCCTGAACTCTCGGACCCCGGCTGCCAAACAGCAAGGGGCAGAGAGTGAGCCCAAAGAACCCTTTAACCTGAGGAGTGAACACCAAGTGAGTCCAGGATGTGCTGCTGAATTGGCACAGTTAGAAGTTGGCTAGTGTAACTCAGTCACTGCCAGATTGAAGAAAAGACCAGGAGATCATGCCAGGCAGGTGAGTGGCAGCTTCAAATATATGCTTCTGCTCTTCTCTATCTATTGTACAGGCTCCTTACTCCAGGATGGCACGTCTGTTTCACAGGCCAAGGCGTGGAGTGGGGAAGGGGGAAGGAAAGAGGGGCTGCTGAATGAGAGTGGGAGGGGGCCAGAGAATGGAGGGGGGGGGGGGCTGCTGAATAGGTTTGTGTGGGGTAGAGGGTTTGGGAAAAGAGGCTGCTGAGCGAGTGAGCTGTGGGGGAAGGAGGTTGGAAAGAAGCTATGGAGTGACAAGGTCGTTTTTAAAATTCATATTCGGCATGCGGGCATCACTGGCTAGGTCAGTATTTATTGCCCATCCCGGGCAGCACGGTGGCACAGTGGCTAGCACTGCTGTCTCAAGGCGCCGAGGTCCCAGGTTCGATCCCGGCTCTGGGTCACTGTCAGTGTGGAGTTTGCACATTCTCCCCGAGTTTCTGTGGGTTTAGCCCCCACAACACAAAGATGTGCAGCCTAGGTGGATTGGTCACACTAAATTGCCCCTTAATTGGAAAAAATGAATTTGGTACTCTAAAGTTAAAAAAAAATTATTGCCCATCCTTAGTTGCCCTTCAGAAGGTGGTGACGAGCTGCCTCCTTGAACAGCTGCAGTCCAAGGTGTAGGTGGATCTACAGTGCTGTTAGGGAGGGAATTCCAGGATTTTGACCCAGTGACAATGAAGGAACGGCAATATATTTCGAAGTCAGGATGGTGAGTAACTTGGAGGGGAACCTGTTCCCAAGTATCTGCTGCTCTTGTCCTTTTAGATGGCAGTGGTCTTGGGCTTGGAAGATGCTGGCTAAGGAACTTTGGTGAGTTCCTATAGATGGTGCACGCGGCTGCCATTATTTGTCGGTGATGGAGGTATTGAATGTTTGTGGAAGGGATAACAATCAAGTGGGCTGCTTTGTCCTGGATGGTGTCGAGTTTCTCAGGTGCTGTTGGAGCTCATGCAAGCAATTGGAGAGTATTCCATTATACTCCTGACTTGTGCCTTGTAGTTGGTGGACAGGCATTGAGGGGGTTAGGAGGCTAGTTACCTGCCACAGGATTCCTAGACTTTAGCCTGCTCTGGTAGCCGCAGTATTTATTTGGATAGTCCAGTTTAGTTTCTGCTCAATGCTAACCTCAGGATGTTGATAGTGGGGGTTTCAGCGATGGTAATGCCATTGGATGTTGGGTTGCTGGGAGTGATTGTGTGGGGGAAGGGAGGGTTAGGAGAGGAAGTGGTGTGTGTGTGTATATATAAATATATAAGGGGAAAGTAGGATGGGAAGAGGGGCATTTTGGGGAGTCGGATGAGAGAGGCTTCACTTAGTCTTGTCACCAGGGACTACAGAGAGCTTGGCTGAAACCTACAAGAGTACATAAGATGATATTTTTACAAAGAACTTTAAAAACACAGATTTTAATATTTATATGATGTATTATTTATTATATGCTGACCTATATGTGAACTTTTAAGACCGAGATTAGGAGAATTCTCTTCCCTTGAAAACAGTAGATACTGGGTCATGGAAGTTACTCATGGCAAAGTTAGACAAATCTTTGATCAATGAGGGAGTCAAGGGTTATGGGGGCAAGGTGGGAAAGTGAAATTGGGACCACAACCAGATCAGTCACAATCTTATTGAATGGTGGAGCAGGCTTGAGGGGCTGAATGACCGACTCCTGCTCCTAAATCCTATGTTCCTATGCTGCTTTATTGCTATTTTGTTTATGCTGGAACTGTGTTAATTTTCAAGTGTTAGAATGGGATCATATTGGAAAATAGCACGAGAAGCACAATGTTAAGGTATGAAGACATGGATGGTGGGATAATGACAGTTGTAGTTATGGTATTAATAATGCACGATAATTTCTCTAGCATGATTACTTTCATTTTCTTCCATTTTAGACATGGAATGAAGTATTTGTAAGCACACTTGCCACTCTGGACAGTCCTCTGCAACTGTATCTAATACCGTTTTGCTTGCTGAACACTTGCAAAAGCTGCTTCTGCACAGGCACTTTTCATGTCTGCTCATGGCATTGGTTTGCATTCTGCGGAAGACCTTTAATTCTTTACTTAGAATTCACACCCTGGTAATATATTAATAAAACATTTTAAAAATTGAAAGAATGTAAACACGCATTGCTGCACAGAAAGCCACAAAACCACATCAGGTATGGATTTAAATATTTTGCAGCCTTACTAAGACAATGGCATTGAGGATGTGCCATTATTTAATGTTAGCTTGAAAATTATGGTCAAAAATAATTGAGTGTAAATATGAACATGCCTAAGGTCTATGTGCCAAGCATTTTAATCCCATGATTTCACAACAACACATCCGGTGTGCAAAATCTATCCAATTAAGCCATCACAAAAATGATGGAGCAGTCTGTGGAAGTGAGAGTCATTTCACAAGGTGGGAAGAACACGATGAGTGCTTTCAACCTCTAATGCATATTGTTATGAATGTAGAAATTGATATTTATTATATTTAATATTTGTGGCAGCAATGTTATTAAAAACCTTTGTTTAAAATGCATACAGGCATTGCGTCTACTAAAGCCATGATTAAAGAGTTGTAAAAGGTAAGGTAATGGTGAGGGCAATGGAATCAAGTTTTGATTGCTGGAGATTCCCTGAAGTGAAGATCATTTATGAGGGAGTGGTGTTTAGTCCTAGCTAATCAGGTCATTGAACTTAGTAGGATGCAGGTGATGTAATTAATGGGAGGAGTCAGGTCAGTCTGTAGTTTTGCAATCTGTTATAGGATTTTAAGTTGAACAACAGTTCTATCAAATGCTGTTAGGTTGAGAAGAAGTGTACTGGATCTGCTCTCAGATACTTACTGATGTAAGTATCAGGATACATGACTAAGCTGACCTTACCACCAGTGCTGGTGTAGCTTGCTGATGAGTGCTCTCAGGATACAGAAGCCCCGAGATAAGGCCCACCTCTCTCCCACACTGCAGTCAAGCATGACTGGTATCCGCTTTGGATACTTGTGGGGGGGGGGGGGGGACTTACCAGGGGTAAGCCATGGGGTATGGGCCTCTGGCACAGAGTCTGTCCCTGTTGCTCAGAAGAGAAGGGGGGAGAGGAGCAGAGCATTAGTAATTGGGGACTCGATAGTCAGGGGCACAGATAGGAGATTTTGTGGGAGCGCGAGAGACTCACGTTTGGTATGTTGCCTCCCAGGTGCAAGGGTACGTGATGTCTCGGATCATGTTTTCCGGGTCCTTAGGGGGAGGGGGAGCAGCCCCAAGTCGTGGTCCACATTGGCACTAACGACATAGGTAGGAAAGGGGACAAGGATGTCAGGCAGGCTTTCAGGGAGCTAGGATGGAAGCTCAGAACTAGAACAAACAGAGTTGTTATCTCTGGGTTGTTGCCCGTGCCACGTGATAGTGAGATGAGGAATAGGGAGAGAGAGCAATTAAACACGTGGCTACAGGGATGGTGCAGGCGGGAGGGATTCAGATTTCTGGATAACTGGGGCTCTTTCTGGGGAAGGTGGGACCTCTACAGACAGGATGGTCTACATCTGAACCTGAGGGGCACAAATATCCTGGGGGGGAGATTTGTTAGTGCTCTTTGGGGGGGTTTAAACTAATGCAGCAGGGGCATGGGAACCTGGATTGTAGTTTTAGGGTAAGGGAGAATGAGAGTATAGAGGTCAGGAGCACAGATTTGACGTCGCAAGAGGGGGCCAGTGTTCAGGTAGGTGGTTTGAAGTGTGTCTACTTCAATGCCAGGAGTATATGAAATAAGGTAGGGGAACTGGCAGCATGGGTTGATACCTGGGACTTCGATGTTGTGGCCATTTCGGAGACATGGATAGAGCAGGGACAGGAGTGGATGTTGCAGGTTCCGGGGTTTAGGTGTTTTAGTAAGCTCAGAGAAGGAGGCAAAAGAGGGGGAGGTGTGGCGCTGCTAGTCAAGAGCAGTATTACGGTGGCGGAGAGGATGCTAGATGGGGACTCATCTTCCGAGGTAGTATGGACTGAGGTTAGAAACATGAAAGGAGAGGTCACCCTGTTGGGAGTCTTCTATAGGCCTCCAAATAGTTCTAGGGATGTAGAGGAAAGGATGGCGAGGATGATCCTGGATAAGAGCGAAAGTAACAGGGTAGTTATTATGGGAGACTTTAACTTTCCAAATATTGACTGGAAAAGATATAGTTCGAGTACATTAGATGGGTCGTTTTTTGTACAGTGTGTGCAGGAGGGTTTCCTGACACAATATGTTGACAGGCCAACAAGAGGCGAGGCCACGTTGGATTTGGTTTTGGGTAATGAACCAGGCCAGGTGTTGGATTTGGAGGTAGGAGAGCACTTTGGGGACAGTGACCACAATTCGGTGACGTTTACGTTAATGATGGAAAGGGATAAGTATACACCGCAGGGCAAGAGTTATAGCTGGGGGAAGGGCAATTATGATGCCATTAGACGTGACTTGGGGGGGATAAGGTGGAGGAGTAGGCTGCAAGTGTTGGGCACACTGGATAAGTGGAGCTTGTTCAAGGATCAGCTACTGCGTGTTCTTGATAAGTATGTACCGGTCAGGCAAGGAGGAAGGCGTCGAGCGAGGGAACCGTGGTTTACCAAAGAAGTGGAATCTCTTGTTAAGAGGAAGAAGGAGGCCTATGTGAAGATGAGGTGTGAAGTTTCAGTTGGGGCGATGGATAGTTACAAGGTAGCGAGGAAGGATCTAAAGAGAGAGCTAAGACGAGCAAGGAGGGGACATGAGAAGTATTTGGCAGGTAGGATCAAGGAAAACCCAAAAGCTTTCTATAGGTATGTCATATAATGTTGTGGAGGAGAATGCTGAGACCCAGGCTAATAGAATAGATGGCATTGAGGTACGTAGGGAAGAGGTGTTGGCAATTCTGGACAGGCTGAAAATAGATAAGTCCCCGGGTCCTGATGGGATTTATCCTAGGATTCTAAGAGATTGCTGGACCTTTGGCTTTGATTTTTATGTCATCATTGGCTACAGGAATAGTGCCAGAGGACTGGAGGATAGCAAATGTGGTCCCTTTGTTCAAAAAGGGGAGCAGAGACAACCCCGGCAACTATAGACCGGTGAGCCTCACGTCTGTAGTGGGTAAAGTCTTGGAGGGGATTATAAGAGACAAGATTTATAATCATCTAGATAGGAATAATATGATCAGGGATAGTCAGCATGGCTTTGTGAAGGGTAGGTCATGCCTCACAAACCTTATCGAGTTCTTTGAGAAGGTGACTGAACAGGTAGACAAGGGTAGAGCAGTTGATGTGGTGTATATGGATTTCAGCAAAGCGTTTGATAAGGTTCCCCACGATAGGCTATGGCAGAAAATATGGAGGCTGGGGATTGAGGGTGATTTAGAGATGTGGATCAGAAATTGGCTAGCTGAAAGAAGACAGAGGGTGGTGGTTGGTGGGAAATGTTCAGAATGGAGTTCAGTTACAAGTGGAGTACCACAAGGATCTGTTCTGGGGCCGTTGCTGTTTGTCATTTTTATCAATGACCTAGAGGAAGGCGCAGAAGGGTGGGTGAGTAAATTTGCAGACGATACTAAAGTCGGTGGTGTTGTTGATAGTGTGGAAGGATGTAGCAGGTTACAGAGGGATATAGATAAGCTGCAGAGCTGGGCTGAGAGGTGGCAAATGGAGTTTAATGTAGAGAAGTGTGAGGTGATTCACTTTGGAAGGAATAACAGGAATGCGAAATATTTGGCTAATGGTAAAGTTCTTGGAAGTGTGGATGAGCAGAGGGATCTAGGTGTCCATGTACATAGATCCCTGAAAGTTGCCACCCAGGTTGATAGGGTTGTGAAGAAGGCCTATGGAGTGTTGGCCTTTATTGGTAGAGGGATTGAGTTCCGGAGTCAGGAGGTCATGTTGCAGCTGTACAGAACTCTAGTACGGCCGCATTTGGAGTATTGCGTACAGTTCTGGTCACCGCATTATAGGAAGGACGTGGAGGCTTTGGAGCGGGTGCAGAGGAGATTTACCAGGATGTTGCCTGGTATGGAGGGAAAATCTTATGAAGAAAGGCTGATGGACTTGAGGTTGTTTTCGTTGGAGAGAAGAAGGTTAAGAGGAGACTTAATAGAGGCATACAAAATGATCAGGGGGTTAGATAGGGTGGACAGTGAGAGCCTTCTCCCGCGGATGGAAATGGATGGCACGAGGGGACATAGCTTTAAACTGAGGGGTAATAGATATAGGACAGAGGTCAGAGGTAGGTTCTTTACGCAAAGGACAGAGGTCAGAGGTAGGTTCTTTACGCAAAGAGTAGTGAGGCCGTGGAATGCCCTACCTGCTACAGTAGTGAACTCGCCAACATTGAGGACATTTTAAAGTTTATTGGATAAACATATGGATGATAATGGCATAGTGTAGGTTAGATGGCTTTTGTTTCGGTGCAACATCGTGGGCCGAAGGGCCTGTACTGCGCTGTATCGTTCTATGTTCTATGTTCTATGTATCCCTGGCCTTCAAATATAATTTGAATGGCCTGGAAAGACACTGAGGATAGGTATGTTGGTAATGAGGTATTTGCTGTTTTTAAAAAATATGCAGAGTAAAACTACTTTATGCTTTTAAGTTCCATGTTCTGAAGTTATTCGATTCTTTGGTTATTGGCTTTTGAGTGTGTTTGGAGATAATTTGCAACAGGAGACAGAGTTCCTTTGCGCTTCCTTACTGAAGTAGTCCCATTAAGCACACCTGATCTTGAGACAGAGCGAATGGCTACTCAATAGACACTGACAGAAGGCTACAGGCCAGTTAAAACTTCTTTGGTGCAGCCATATCATGAAGGCCTAGAATATCAATGTGAATCGCCATGATAGAAGCAAACAGTTTCCCATCTGAAACTACTGAAAGATAAATTGCAGAAACCTCTGTATGACACAACTAAATCTCATTACTTCAGACAAATCCAACATGACATGATTGTAGTGTGCAGAATCTACAAAATACATTGCAGCCACTTGACAACTTCTGACAGCGCTTCCCCAATCCCGCAACCTTTACTACCTTAAATGGACAAAGGTAGCAGACACATGCAAACTCTTCCAAGCTCCCCTCCAAATCGCACATCATACTGAACAGAGAATATATTGCCATTCTTTCATTGTCATTGGTTCATAATCCTTGAACTCCCTACCCAAATTGTAAAGTGTAAGTGTAAATTTGCCATATTCCCAGATGACCATAGGCTGTTTTCCCCTTTGAGGGGGAGAGCTGACTGGTGGTGATTTAACCTGAGGATCACCACACCTCATGCAAGGGGCAAGTTTGAGAAGGCGGAGCCTTCATGAATAACCTCACTACCCGATAGTGCTATGGGAACAGCTTCACCGCAGAGACTGCACACCAGTTCAAGACAGCAGCTCACCACCACTATCTCGAGGACAATTGAGATGAGCAACAAATGCAGGCCCAGCCAACAATATCCTCATCACATGAATTAATTAAAAAAGATAAGTCTGATGTTTCACACGAGGTTTGCAGACATGAAGTATTTTAGCAAGTTCAAGCAGCACGGTGGTGCAGTGGTTAGCACTGCTGCCTTACGGCGCTGAGGGCCCGGGTCACTGTCCGTGTGGAGTTTGCACATTCTCCCCGTGGCTGCGTGGGTTTCACCCCCACAACCCAAAGATGTGCAGGTTAGGTAGATTGGCCGAGCTAAATTGTCCCTTAATTGGAAAAAAAATAACTGGGTACTCTAAATTTATTTTTAAAATAAAAATGAAAAAAATATTTTAGCAAGTTGGGGGGTGCCAACTGTGCTTTCCTCTTTTCAAAATTAATGCAAAAGTATGCTCCAGGCTCGGTATTATATAAACCACTAGAATTAGGTACACTCAACTTACCCTCAAGGGTATTGATTCCTTCCTCCTGTGGAAACTGTCTTTTCAATCACAAAGATAGGATTCGTCTACTCTGCCACCTCTTCCCACATAACCCTGACTGTAGCTTCCTCTGAACAGTGCCCTTATAAACAAATGCGGCATCAGCACAATTCTCAATTTGACCTCGTGCTGCTTTTTGAGAGATGCAGTCCTGCCTCTATCCTGGGAATTTTTAAATCTCTGGCTCATTTCTAAAACTTTCTACAATTCTGGAATCAACATAAGCTTTTCCCTCCACAACAGAAAGTGCAGATGCAATTCTAAGGTGTGGGAAATTCCAACCTTCTTGACCTATCTCTCAAGGTATGCAGATGAAGAGAATTGCAAAACCTGGAGCGATCTCTTCAACCGTGGCAATACAAACTACATAGCATTGAGGCATATTTATTGGGACTATACCAGGAGCGTCAGTTCAGACTATTAGTTCCCACACTCTGGCAGCAGTTGCTAGATAGTGATCAAAAGCATACCTGCGGGTAGCTATTTCCTTTTCAAAGTGCATCTGGGATATTCCAGTATCTTTATCAGAAATCATCTAATTTAGCACAGATCAGGTTTCAAACTGGGTCCTGCCTGATGTATATTGCCCAAAATTAACTGCTGCGCTTCACGATCCCCATAAACAATGCTTTGTATGGGCTAGAGTGACACACACAAGCTGCAGGAGTTAAATTTATTCCACTTTTCATCATTCCTGCTTACTATGAAGAAAACATATCCATGTTAATTGTAGGAAAACAAGAGTAACAAGCCCCTAGCTTAGCACTCATCGACACATCAACATAATAAGCTATGCTATTGAAATGTTTCTAATTTTACTCATTTCAGATGGCACCACTTTTCAGACTCAGCTCAACTTTGTTCAAAGTTGTTAAAATCGAAACTGCCTTAGCTTACTTCGAGGCTATGTCATAATATGTACATAATATGGGTTCTTTCTCCTTCAGTAGTGGTGGCTGATTGATGAGACCTTGAGACTTGTCTGCTTAAACATGAACACTGTATTGGTAGACTTTAACTATTTGCAGTTCCAAGGTATGGTCATACATGATGGGGCTCCACAATTCAGGCTAGCTGCTTACAGACTGTTCTCTGAGAGTCTATTACCATCTGACAGCATACATTATACTGTGGGCAGTGCCACCCTTCAGTCCCCCGTTAACCCTTGCTGTGCCAAGCACCGTTACATTATAATGCATGCAGGCACATATAATCACAGGCTATGCTATAGTTAAAGAAAGATAAAATAAATACAATAAATATACCTTATTCCCATCTTACAATGGATATTAGAGCTGTGGTCAACTTCTGCGAGGTAAATTAAGATGAAGAAATGCTACGCTGGAGAAAAGTATAAAGAATAATATTTTTGCAAACTCAGTTAATTTTTTGGAACTGCATTTAAAGTGACATCAAAATACGTTAGACCTAAATTCTCCCCATGTCTGCGTGGATCTCACCCCCACATCTCCAAAATGTGCAGGTAGGTGTATTGGCCATGCTAAATTGTCCCTTATTGAAAAAAAGATCTTGAGGTGTTTTGTGAGGGCCACGAAGAATCCAGCACGAGTTTTAAGGATACAAAGTAATAACATTTATTTACAATAACATATATATAACAGCAGCAGCAACTTCCCTTGCTGCACACTCCTTCCTGCTGGTTCCTAAACTGGCCAGCTTTATTTATACTAGGAGTTTACTAATGGTTTCTCCGCCCCCCTCATTGGGGAAGCTCATATTCCCACAGGATTGTGGGATTGTCATTAGTCCCCAGCCAATGGTAAGTAGGCAGGTTATAACAGGGTGGATGCCGCTCTGATCAGGATTCCCGGTCGGGCAAAGAATGGAGTGTCGAGGGAACAACGGATTTGGCGCTGGGCACCAAACTCATTGCAATGTCCCGACCTGCCCCCCTTGGTGGCCTCAGCCGGCTATCCACTCTGCGCTGGTGGGAGGATACAAAGCAAGCATTTAAATAAATGTTAATGTTATTAATGGGCTTGAAGCCGAAGTCTCCACCCTCCTATAAAGCTCCAACCCTCACAATGGGAAATCCGCTGGGCAGCCTTTTGTGCAAGTTTGCCCAAGTATGGCACTAACATGGTGGACCCAGAGATGGGTCACAGTGGTCAAAGCATAACGGAGGTGCCCCCTCCCCAAGTTCATTGGAAGGCACCCCTCCCATCAAAAGCAAATCTTTCCCCTCCCAACCCCCAGACAAGTAGGGGCAGCCTCCTCCTCACCACGAGAAGAATGGGTCACCCCTTCCCCATGGTATGCCCGTAGGATGGTGACCTGACCCCCTCCCCGATAGACCCCACCCCCCATGAGAACTCCCAACAGAGATTCCATCAGTCACCCCTGCCTGAAAGCTGAAGAGCACTCCAGGCAGTAGAGTGAAAATCACTGCATTTTCACTTACCCTTCCCTAATGTCTGCAGCCTCAGACAAAAGTGTTTAAAACAGCAGCTGTTACAAATTTCAGAGGCTTCCTCGAAAGCCAAGTACACTTCAAAAGGATTTCAAAACCCTCGATGAACTTTGAAATTCAATTATCCCATTAAATTTCTCAGAGCAATACATTTCTAGCCAGTGATTGGCAGTTACATTGTCCAGCTGCTTCAGGGGTTTGTTTATTTATCTTTCCCTTCATGCTTGAATGGTCAGGCTCATTAATGATATGTCAATGGTGTTTACTGTACTTGCGGAGTAGAACGCATTGACGCCGCTGTCGAAGCACCGGAGTGTGGCATTCTGTCAGGCGCCCAGCGCCGGGCACGATTTTTGCCTCACAGGTGATTCTCCACCCAATTGCACTTCCCAATTCCGTCATTGGCCGATGGAGAATTCCGCCCTTGGGTTTGGTCCTGCAGCACATTGCAACAAAATTCTGACAGCAACAGTTGAAGATATATATTACCTAAAAACATTGAATTCTACATGTGTGGAATTTCTAAGATATGTCTGATAGGGCTTCTCCGGTGGCATAAAGCACAATAAATTAAAAACAAGAGAGTTATTCAGAACAAGATTGCTGGTTGTGGATTGTGAAAGTTTATGTTTGTTTGTGCTAGCAGTCATAGAACATGGAACATTGAACATACAGTGGAGAAGGAGGCCATTCAGCCCATCGGGTCTGCACCGACCCACATAACCTCACTTCCACCCTATCCCCGTAACCCAATAACCCCTCCTAACCTTTTTGGTCACTAAGGGCAATTTATCATGGTCAATCCACGTAACCTGCAGGTCTTTGGACTGTGGGAGGAAGCCAGAGCACCCAGAGGAAACCCACGCAGACACGGGGAGAACATGCAGACTCCGCACAGACAGTGACCCAGCGGGGAATCAAACCTGGGATCCTGGAGCTGTGAAGCCACCGTGCTATCCACAGGTGCTACCGTGCTGCCCGTCACGCTTAAACCTATTGTACTGAGTGGTTACCAGGCCACAATATTTAATAGATTTATCATCGCAAATCCCTAAAAGGGATGTCAGGCAATTCTCAGAAGAGGGTTCTCAAGTGGTCCAGAATTAAGCTTATCAATCTTGATACAGTGTAGCCAGACAGTGCTATAGAATCAGGCTGCAATTCTATTGAATTAAGGAAGAAGATAGATAGTGTCTCCCTCAAAACATTTCATATCTCCAACAATGCATCGTATAGAATAACGATGCCAAATCTGACTGGAACCCAAACATGAAAATCACAAGAGAGATTTAGAGTTAATGACTCAAAACAATATGAAAAGGTTAAAGATTCCCTGTCAGTGAGCAAAGAGACATGAATGCGTTTTTGGAATTAGTTGGAAAACAGTTATAATATTCACTGGATAAAAGCAAATTAATGTGGATGCTGGAATCTGAAACCAAAAGAGAAAATGCTGGAAAATCTCAGCATGTCTGGCAACATCTGTAGGGAGAGAAAAGAGCTAACATTGCGAGTCCAGATGACCCTTTGTCAATTGTTATAACCTGCCTGCTTACCATTGGCTGGGGACTAATGACAATCCCACAATCCTGTGGGAGTATGAGCTTCCCCAATGAGGGGGGCGGAGAAACCATTAGTAAACTCCAAGTATAAATAAAGCTGGCCAGTTTGGAACCAGCAGGAAGGAGTGCGCAGCAAGAGAAGTTGCTGCTGCTGTTATATTGTAAATAAGTGTTATTACTTTGTATCTTTAAAACTCGTGTTGGATTCTTCGTGGCCCTCACAAAACTGGCGATGAAGGTTAAAGCGAATAACTGTCTACACTGCTGAAGCCACCTCCCTGCATTTTTGTTGGATACAGGTTGGAAATTGTTTTCTATTATACCATGCCTCTGTACGGACGTTTGGATGTTTTTGATGCTGCGCTGGAAAGCTGGAACCAGTACGCACAACGGATGCATTACTATTTCCGGGCAAACAATATCACTGAAAACGAGCGCCAGGTGGTCATATTGCTCACCGCCTGCGGCCCGCATACGTTTGGGGTGATTAGGAGCCTTACGTACCCAGCTGCGCCGGACACCAAAACGTTTGATGAACTTGTGAATATAGTGGGGCAACATTTTAACCCAACCCCGTCCACAATAGTCCAGCGTTACCGGTTTAATACCGCTGAGAGGACCCCTGGAGAATCCCTTGCCGATTTTCTATCCAGGCTATGCAGGATTGCAGAGTACTGTGACTATGGTGAGACCTTGTCAGAAATGTTACGCGACCGTTTGGTTTGCGGTATTAACAATGCGGCCACCCAGAGAAAGCTGTTAGCTGAGCCAACATTGACTTTTCAACAGGCCATTCAAATAGTATTGTCCCGAGAGAGCGCAGAACGAGGAGTGCAGGAGCTACAGGGAATGGAAGTGCATGCCTTGGGGTGCAACCCCTTCCGTCCGAAAACGTCCCCCCGCACTCCTGAAGTACCTTGGGCGCGGCGACGTCCGGACCGACGCCAGTTGCCGTCGGACATTCCTCCCCGAAGGGAGCCTTCTCCAGAACCAATGGATGAGGAGCCATGTCCGTGTCAGACTTGTAGGCGCCGACCCCGTCGCGGACGCCGGTCCTGGGGGCGCCAGAGGAGCTGTCGTTCCGACCAAAACTGGGACCAGCCCAGGGGCTGTACCTTCCATGTGGATGAACTTGCGGCGACTACTCCGGAGGATGTGGAGACGGAGGAAGACTGCCTGCAGCTGCATTGTGTGGCAGCTCCCCGTGTGGCCCCCATTAAGGTGACAGTACGGGTCAATGGTCACCCGCTTGAGATGGAGTTGGACACTGGCGCAGCGGTCTCCGTGATCGCCCAGAGGACATTCGACCGCATCATAAGAACATAAGAACGAGGAACAGGGGTAGGCCATCTGGCCCCTCGAGCTTGCTCCGCCATTTAATGAGATCATGGCTGATCTTTGTGGGCTCAGCTCCACTCTCCGGCCTGTACACCATATCCCCGAATCCCTTTATTCTTTAGAAAGGTATCTATCTTTTTCTTAAAAACGTTTAAAGAAGGAGCCTCAACTGCTTCACTAGGCAAGGAATTCCAGAGATTCACAACCCTTTGGGTGAAGAAGTTCCTCCTAAACTCAGTCCTAAATCTACTTCCCCTTATTTTGAGGCTAAGCCCCCTAGTTCTGCTTTCCCCGACCAGTGGAAACAACCTGCCCGCATCTATCCTATCTATTCCCTTCATAATTTTATATGTTTCAATAAGATCTCCCCGCATCCTTCTAAACTCCAATGAGTACAGTCCCAGTCTACTCAACCTCTCATCCTAATCTAATCCCCTCAACTCTGGGATCACCCTAGTGAATCTCCTCTGCACTCCCTCCAGTGCCAATATGTCCTTTCTCAGGTAAGGAGACCAAAACTGAACACAATACTCCAGATGTGGCCTCACCAACACCTTATACATAACCTCCATAGTCTTGAACTCCATCCCTCTAGCAATGAAAGACAAAACTCGATTAGCCTTCTTAATCACCTGTTGCACCTGCACACCAACTTTTTGCGACTCGTGCACCAGCACACCCAGGCCCCTCTGCACAGCAGGATGTTTTAACATCTTACCGTTTAAATAATAATCCATTCTGCTGTTATTCCTCCCAAAATGGATAGCCTCACACTTGGCAACATTGAATTCCATCTGCCAGACCCTAGACCATTCACCTAACCTATCCAAATCCTTCTGCAGACTTCCGGTATCCTCTGCACTTTTTGCTTTACCACTCATCTTAGTGTCGTCTGCAAACTTTGCCACATTGCACTTGGTCCCCAACTCCAAATCATCTATGTAAATTGTGAACAACTGCGGGCCCAACACTGATCCTTGAGGGACCCCACTAGTTACAGGTTGCCAACCAGAGAAACACCCATTTATCCCCACTCTCTGCTTTCTGTTAGTTAACCAATCCTCTACCCATACTACCACTTTACCCTCAATGCCATGCATCTTTAGTTTATGCAGCAACCTTTTGTGTGGCACCTTGTCAAGCTTTCTGGAAATCCAGATATACCGCATCCATTGGCTCCCCATTATCTACTGCACTGGTAATGTCCTCAAAAAATTCTACCAAATTAGTCAGACACGACCTACCCTTTATGAACCCATGCTGCGTCTGCCCAATGGGACAACTTCCCTCCAGGTGCCCCGCTATTTCCTCCTTAATGATAGATTCCAGCATTTTCCCTACAACCAAAGTTAAGCTTACCGGCCTATAATTACCCGCTTTCTGCCGATCTCCTTTTTTAAACAGTGGTGTCACGTTTGCTACTTTCCAATCCTCTGGGACCACCCCAGAGTCTAGTGAATTTTGATAAATTATCACTAGTGCGTTTACAATTTCCCTAGCCATCTCTTTTAACACTCTGGGATGCATCCCATCAGGGCCAGGAGACTTGTCTACCTTTAGCCCCATTAGCTTGCCCAATACTGCCTCCATAGTGATTACAATCATCTCAAGGTCCTCATCTATCATATCTTTATTTCCATCAGTCACTGGCATGATATTTGTGTCTTCCACTGTGACGACTGACCCAAAAAACCTGTTCAGCTCCTCAGCCATTTCCCCGTCTCCTATTATTAAATCTCCCTTCTCATCTTCCAAAGGACCAATATTTACCTTAGCCACTCTTTTTTGTCTTATATATTTGTAGAAGCTTTTACTACCTGCTTTTATGTTCTGAGCAAGTTTACTTTCATAGTCTACCTTACTCTTCTTTATAGCTTTTTTAGTAGCTTTCTGTTGTCCCCTAAAGACTTCCCAGTCCTCTAGTCTCCCACTAATTTTTGCCACTTTGTATGTTTTTTCCTTCAATTTGATACTCTCCCTCACCTCCTTAGATGTCCACGGTTGATTTTTCCCCTTTCTACCGTCTTTCTTTTTTGTCAGTATGAACCTTTCCTGAACACTGTGAAAGATCGCTCGGAAGGTTCTTCACTGTTCCTCAACTGCTTCACCATGAAGTCTTTGCTCCCAGTCTACCTTAGCTAGTTCTTCTCTCATCCCATTGTAATCGCCTTTGTTTAAGCAGGGTATACAGACCCTTACATTAACCGACTCACAGGCCAGGTTGGCCACCTACACGGGGGAACCACTGGACATAGCAGGAACTACAATGACCCCTGTTGTTTATGGACGCCAGGAGGGGCATTTCCCACTTATCGTGGTGCGCGGCCACGGGCCCAGCCTGTTGGGTCGGGACTGGTTGCGCCATTTGCAGTTGCAATGGCAGCACATCCTCCAAACAGTTTCTGAAGGGTTGACTGAGGTGCTAGGATGATACCCAGTTGTATTCCAGCCTGGTTTGGGGAAAATAAAAGGGGCCGTAGCCCGTATCCAAGTCAAACCAGGAGCCACGCCGCGCTATTTCCGGGCGCGCCCGGTGCCTTACGCCTTGCTCGAGAAGGTAGAAGGGGAGCTCACTCGTTTGGAAAGTTTGGGTATTATCAGGCCCATCCGTTTTGCTGACTGGGCAACACCAATTGTACCTGTAATGAAGCCAGATGCCACAGTTCGCTTGTGTGGCGACTATAAACTTACAGTGAATACGGCTTCCCGACTCGACCGATATCCAATGCCTCGCATAGAGGATCTCTACGCGAAGCTTGCAGGCGGACTCTCCTTCACAAAATTAGATATGAGGCACGCCTACCTACAGTTGGAGCTGGACCTTTTCTCCCAACCATATGTAACGATTAATACACACCGGGGCCTGTATGAATATACACGGTTGCCCTTTGGAGTATCCTCTGCATGCGCTATTTTTCAACGTGTTATGGAGGGCATTTTGAGAAGTTTACCACGTGTTGCTGTCTACTTAGATGACGTTTTGATTACAGGGAAGTCGGAGCAGGAACATTTGGAAAATCTAGAGGCTGTCCTTAGACGCGTTTCGGAGGCTGGAGTCCGTTTACGTCGCACAAAGTGCGTATTTCAGGCAAAGGAAGTAGTCTACCTAGGTTATCGGGTGGACTGCGAAGGTTTGCACCCCGTCGCAGAGAAGGTGCGTACGATTCAACACTTCGCATCTTCGTTCTTTTCTCGGTCTCGTAAACTATTACGGGAAGTTCCTCCCCAATCTGGCAACTATGCTGGCCCCGTTGCACCTTCAGCGAAAGAAAAATCACACCTGGGTTTGGGATCAGCCACAAGAAACCGCTTTCCGGCGGGTAAAGCAACAATTGTCGTCGTCTGGGTTAATAACCCACTATGATCCTGGAAAGCCTTTGCTCGTCACATGTGATGCATCCCCGTATGGTATTGGGGCCGTCCTGTCCCACAAGATGGAGAATGGGGCCGAGCGACCGATAGCTTTCGCCTCCCGCACATTGACTGCAGCAGAGAAAAAGTACGCGCAGATCGAGAAGGAGGGCCTGGCAGTGGTTTTTGCGGTGAAACGCTTCCACCAGTACGTGTATGGCCGCCATTTCACTATCGTGACTGATCATAAGCCTCTGCTGGGACTTTTCAGAGAGGATAAGCCAATACCGGAGCTAATTTCTACAGCCGCAGAGACCAGAGACAAGGGAAGGTAGTCATCACAATCTTCCACTGATGCCTCACTCAAAGCCTGCGCAGGTCGTTACAGAACCGAATGGAGGTAGAGACGCTGACATGACGGAGGCAGCAGACTCTGACTCAGAGATGGAGACACAGGATGCATCAGAGGGGGAATCCTCGGGTCCACGGGCCGTGGATGTAGAACCGTTACGCCGTTCTCCATCGGTCTCCGTCTCATTACACGCCGCCTGATCCAGCACCGCGTGCAAATGGTGTCCGGCCTGCGGCAAAACGAGTCCGACGCCCTCCTTCGCCAGGGTCTTCGGTGGATTCCTTGGACTTTGGGGGGGGGGGAGGGATGTTATAACCTGCCTGCTTACCATTGGCTGGGGACTAATGACAATCCCACAATCATGTGGGAGTATGAGCTTCCCCAATGAGGGGGGGGGCGGAGAAACCATTAGTAAACTCCAAGTATAAATAAAGCTGGCCAGTTTGGAACCAGCAGGAAGGAGTGTGCAGCAAGAGAAGTTGCTGCTGCTGTTATATATATATATATATATATGTTATTGTAAATAAATGTTATTACTTTGTATCCTTTAAAACTCGTGCTGGATTCTTCATGGCCCTCACAAAATCAATGATTTGACAAAGGGTCATCTGGACTCGAAACGTTCTCTTTTCTCTCCCTACAGATGCTGCCAGACCTGCTGAGATTTTCCAACATTTTCTCGTTTAGTTATAATATTCACTTCTGCTCCCTCTATTTAGTCTTTCTTTTGCAACTCATGTCAATTAATCATTAAGTAATTTCTCTTTATGGATCTGTAGTTACCACAATACAATGGACAGCTATTGCAACGTACCAATGAGAGATGACATTTTTCAGTTACATTGCTCTTGTAGCCTACTCAAAAGCAATGATCATTGGTTACACAGAAAGATGGTTACCAGGGACCAAATCATTATTGTATAAACAGAGACCCAATGAAGCTCTTCTCAACAGGCTTGCCTTTGATGAAATGTATTCAGAATCTTGTCAAATATGCAACAGATTGATTCCACATGGTCTCCTTTGGGGATTTCTGTTTGTTGTGCAGTCACATAGGGTGCCTGTACAACACTTCAGAATTCAAAAGTTAATCATTAATTACGAAAAGTGAAGAGTTACAAACAGACTCGACTTAAGAATGCAATCATGTCTTGAAAGTCCCAGTAAATTATAAATGGTTCATCTTTTAGATATAGATAAACGGTTGCAGTATTGACTTGTACTGCTTAATGTAGCAGGAAATACAAATGTTTAGAAAACAACAGCCTTCGTTGGATTTTATTCATTTTTGTCAACAGCCCAGATTTGTTTTCAATTATGAGATTGGTAATATGCACAGAATATTTCATCATCAAGCACCACTGTGTCACCATTGATAACTTCCATATTTTCTTACATTTCCCATTCAGAAACACCATAGTGCACGTTGCAGCGAATCACAAGTGAAGCCGCCCACGGTCATTGAATTACAACAATATTCACTGCCTGTTTGGCAGCGTTCCTGTCAGTTTTAAATATAACCCAAATTATTTAAGAGGGAAGAAACTCATTGTGCGAACAAATTTGAAAAATTGCAATACAGAAACTAAACCCGCATTTGTTGCCTCCTAAATCATTGCCTCCTAAATAACTCCCCATCCTTAACTAATCAATGAGCTGTATTGGACCCTTCAATGGTCCTCACCTTATTGTGCGCAGTAACAACACAAGACTGCAGTAAGTAAGAATAGTGAATAGATATTGCCAGGGAAAGAAAAATTAGGTTGTGCAAGAACAATTAACACGTGGACAAAAATGAGCAACATGAACATGGAACTGCATAAAAGTTTCTGTCTTCAAGAATCCTTCCACACACAACATTCAGGAGTGCTGTTGCAACCATTTCTTTTTAATTTGACCAACTTCACTCCAAGTGGAACCTAACCAGACCCTGCACGCGCAAAGTTCCAAAGGCCAAACTTTTAAGATTCAGCTAACATTTCATTACAATGGGGCAGCACGGTGGCACAGTGATTAGCACTGCTGCCTATGGCGCTGAGGACACGGGGTCGATCCCGGTCCCGGGTCACTGTCTGTGTAGCGTTTGCACATTCTCCCTGTGCTGTGTGGGTTTCTCCCCCACAACCCAAAGATTTGCAGATTAGGTGGATTGGCCATGCTAAATTGCCCTTTAATTGGAAAAAAAAAATTGGGTACTCTAAATTTATTTTTAAAAACATTTCATTACAACTACACATACTAACAGTATAACCTCATTATTTTAATTGCAATTCTAAAATTCAGCAGGAAATAAGTGCAAAAGACGCATGTTAAATTTTTAGGAGCTCTGACTGCACTTGGAAAAACCATGTAAAAAATAAACCCCAAACGGAGCTTGGTATGCAATTATTTCATATATTCTATGTGTAGGTAATTTCTGATCACTCCCTGACAACAGTCTCAAGTTTACTTTCCACAACTTAATCCTGCACTTTCTAATCCCACTATTATGATTTAACTTTGTGCACTATTCCAGACTTTAACTTTCCTATACAGGTCCCTATCTTATATCATAATGAAGCATTATCTAGCTGCTAAATTATATTCAATTCTGGGCACTACACTTTAAGAAGAGTAAGATCAGGATTTTGTTTATACCCAAGGAGTTACAATCTGGGATGCAATACATAAAAGATCAGTTGAAGCAGATTCAAAAGTAATTCTCAGAAAAGAATTGGATGTATACTTGAACAGAACACAGACTCCGCACAGACAGTGACCCAAGTCGGGAATCGAACCCAGGTCCCTGGCTTGAACAGCTCATTTTGCGGGGCTACGAGGAGAGATCGAGAAATGGGCTAATTGAAGAGCTGGCGTAGATGTGATGGGCCATCTGACCTTCTGTTCTGACTCAATGAGCCACTGCCATTAAATACTTCAGTTTGAATTTTCTCTGACATTCATAATCATTCTTCGATTTCTTCTCTTCCCCATTTCCAGTGCTCTTTTCTGGCTAAGTGACCAGAACTGGACAAAATATGTAAGATGTGGCCCAGCTGGTGTACTGTATACTTTCAAAGTGACTTCCTTTCCCTTGTGTTTTGGAGGTATAGTTCAGTAATCAGTGTGGTTTGTTCATTCCTGATCATGATTGGAAGTGAATGCACAGTCTCTTAAATCTTTTAATTTAATCTGGAGGCTGTTTACAAATTTTGAGTAAACTTTCACTATTCTGTCTGCTGCAACAACACTGCTCATTCCCATAAGAGGTCTGTGTGTTACTGTACTGCCCAGCATCCAATTATATAACCACATAATCTGGTTTATTAGGACTACCAAATTACTATACAGGATATCTGTCTTAAGCATGTTCACTGCTTTATCTACTTTGTTTTTAAGACAGCAATGTGAATATACAGAGCAACAGATGTAATAAAATCTCACCTTTTACAAATGACTACAGAACCTAATTCATGAGCAAGAATAAAAATCCAGAACTATCCCCATTATCAGGCTGCCCATCATTTCCTGGTCAGTATTTGGATCCTGACTGGCTCAAGTTTTCCTTTGCCCAGTAGCCTCACAATTAAATAATTTAACTTTCCCTCTTCCTCTGCCAACATACTTCAGCTTTTTAAGCAGAGTTTATGGGAATAATTCTGTTCCCATATTCTGGGTGGCACGATAGCTTCACAGCGCCAGGGACCTGGGTTCAATTCCCGGCTTGGGTCACTGTCTGTGCGGAGACGGCATGTTCTCCCAGTGTCTGCGTGGGTTTCCTCCGGGTGCTCCCGTTTCCTCCCACAAGTCCCGAAAGACGTGCTTGTTAGGTGAATTGGACATTCTGAATTCTCCCTCAGTGTATCCAAACAGGCGCTGGAGTGTGCCGACTCGGGGACTTTCACAGCAAGTTAATTGCAAGCCTACTTGTGACACTAAGATTATTATAATTATTATTTAACGAGTCAAGCAGGTATAACTCCACCAGTCTCCATTTACACTCTTACCTACCTGTCGTTCTCAGGACAGTGAACTCCTCCTGTCTGAACCTTGACAGGTTAAAAGCGGAGCAGTTTGACTATCTTTCTGTTGTGTAACTGACAGATGGCAATTTTTAAAAACAACCTACAGAACAATGTTAATTGGGTTACACAGGAGCAAAGAAGAAACCAGGACTAGAAAAAAATGCATAACTGTTGATTGGACTCAGAATTTAATTGCCCACCCCCTGAACTATCTATCCAATTCTCCCTAAATTATTTGATAAGACCATAGAGCAGGAGTAGGCAATTCAGCCCCTTGAACCCATCCCACCATTCAATACGATTATAGCTGATATCATTATGGCCTCAACTCCACTTTCCTGCCCATTCTCCATATTCCCTCAACCCATTATTAATTGTTATAACCTGGTCAGATCCTATTGGCTGGGGACAATTAGTTTACCCCATTCTCCTGGAGGAATATTGGCTCCCCCAATAGTGGGGACACACACACAATCATTAGCAGTGCAGCTGGCCAGTGTGATACCGGCTATAGAAGGAACCATTCGTGAACTGCTGGTAGTGTACGTATTGCTGTAAATAAAGTTACTTTCTGTTTGGCTCTACAAACTCATGCTGATTCTTCGTGGCCCTCACAAAACTAATTAAAAACCTGCTTATCCTGTCCTTAAATTTACTCAATGTCCCAGCATCCACCACACACTCTGGGGTAGTGACTTCCACAGATTCACGACCCTTTGAGAGAAGTAATTTCTCCTCATCTCAGTTTTAGGATACAGGGTAGCAGATTTAGAATAATGACCTCTCATACCAGATTGTCCCACAAGAGGAAGCATCCATACAATGCCTACTTTGTCAATACCTTTTAGCATCTTGTATCCCTCATTTAGATCTCTTCTCATTCTTCCAAACTTGAGGTTATGGGCTTAAACTGCTCAATTTCTCTTCAAATGACAAACCCCTCATCTCTGAAATCAATCTAGTGAACCTCCTTTGAACTGCCTGTAATGCAACTACATCCCTCCTCAAGTAAGGGGACCAAAAATGTACACAATACTTCAGATCCGGTCTCACCATTGCCTTGTACAGTTGCAGCAACGCTTCCCTACTTTTGTATTTTATCCCTTTTGCGATAAATGCCAAAATCCCATTTGCCTTCCTTATTACCTGTTGTACTTCATACAGGTTTTCTGCCATTCATGCACAAGGACACCCACATCCATTTGCACCAAAGCAGTCTGAAGTTTCTCTCCATTTAGATAATAAGTTCATTCCATTTTCTGACCAAAATGGATAACATCACACTTATCCACATTAAATTCCATCTGCCAAATTTTGGTCAACTCACCAACCATCTATATCCATTTGTAAATTTCTTATTTCCTCATTGCAACTTACTGTCCCACCTATTTTAGTGTACTCCAAAAATCTGACTATGGTACTTTCTATCTCTACATCCAAGTCATTAATATATATCGTAAATAGTTGGGGCCTGAGGACCGAACCTTGTGGCACCCCACTAGTTACATCTTGCCAACCAGAAAAAGACCTGTTTCGCTGCCTTCTGTTGGTTAGCCAGTCTCCTATCCAAGCTAATAAATTACCCCTAACCCCATGTGATCTTACCTTGTGTATTAACCTTTTGTGTGGCAGCTTATCAAATGCTTTCTGGAAGTCCAGAACTATATCTACAGGATGCCCATTATCCACCTGGCTTGTTATATCTTTGAAGCACTGTGGCAAATTAGTCTATTTATGTTTCATAAAACCATTTATGATGATGATTGTTCTAGGTCCCTCCCTTTTTATTACCTCTGCATTACCTGTTACTATTGGGATAGTACTAGTGTCCTCCACTGTGAAAATTGAGGCAAAATATTTATTTAGTGTCTACGTCGTTTCTGTTTTCCCCACCATTAACTCTGCTGTCTCATCCTTCAAGGGACCCACATTCATTTTAGCTACTCACTTCCCCTTTTACATACTTACAGAAGCTTTTGTTATTTTTTTACACTTTGTGCTTGTTTTCTTTCATAATTTACCTTTGCTCTTTTTATTACTTTTTTAGTAACCCTTTGTTGATCTTTAAATGTTATCCAATCATCCAGCCTGCCACTGGCCTTTGCAATACGGTATGCCTTAGTTTATATCTTTATGTTATCTTTAACTTCCTTCATTGGCCATGGATGCCCCTCCCCCCTTACAATCTTTCCTCTCTCTGGAATACATTTAGTTGGGAAGAATTTAATACCTCTTTAAACAACTGCCATTGCTCATCAACTGTCCTACCATTTAGACTTTTTGCCCAGTCCACTCGGGTGTCTTCATGCCTACATAATTACCTTCTGTTTAATTCCAGAACATTAGTGTGGGTCCCCAGTTTCTTGCCCTTTACTGAATTTGACGTTTTTTCATGCTCTGATCACTCTTCCCTTCAGGAACCTTAACTAGGAGGTCATTAATTAAATCCCACCTCATTACACAATACCAAATCCAGAAAAGCCTGTTCCCTGGTTGGTTCCACAACATATTGCTCCAAGGAACAGTCCCTAATGCATTGAATTGACTCTCCCTCGAGGCTACCCTTGCCAATTTAATCCAGCCGATAGGCATATTAAAATCACCCATGATTATTGTTGTACCTTTCTTATAAGCCCCCAATATTTCCTGGTTTATACTGTGCCCCACTACAAAACTACTGCTTGGAGACCCATAGATTACTCCCACCAGGCACTTCTTTGCTTTGCTGTTTCTCATTTCTACCCAGTCTGATTCCACATAGTGATCTCCAGTGCCTATATAATTTCTCAGTAAAGCACTGGTCTCTTTCTTTATGAGCAGAATGACACTTCTCCTTTTCCTTTCAGTCTATCCTGACGAAGTACGGAGTACCCTTGGATATTCAACTCCCTGACCTGGTCTTCTTGGAACCATATCTCAGTAATTGCCACCAAATTAAACCTCTTTGTCTCTATTTGTGCTGTTAACTCTCAAGTTTTGTTCTAAATGTTTTGTGCAAATTCCCCTACTCTTGTATGATTCCTTGGTTGAATGTGACATTCATGCGTTCTGTTCCATCCTTTTATTTTCTGGTAACAATCAGCCTCATCACTAACCTGCACTTCTATCTTCTCCTTTAACCTTGATTTTCTAATTTTCCATACAACTGAACCCATGACAACTGGATCTTTCTCCTCCCACTTCAAGATCCTCTGCAGCCCAGATGAGATATCCTGAACCATGGCACCAGGCAGGCAACACAACCTGCAGGACTCTTGATCCTGGTCACAGAGAACAGTGTCTATGGCCCTAAATTTACTTTCCCCTGATTGGGACTACATTTCCTTTCTCCCCCACTTGACTGGCTCCCTGTACCAAGGTGCTGTGGTCAGTTTACTCATCCTCCCCACAGTCGCCGCTCTCTTCCACACAGGGAGCAAGAATTTCAAACCTGTTGGACAAGGAGAAAGCTTCTGCAACTCTGCCTCCTGGATCCTTCATAGTCCCTGATCACCGGCAGAATTCAAGGTAAGGGGTATGACTGTCTCCTGAAACACAATGTCCAGGTAACTCTCCCCCTCCCTGATGTGTTGCAGCTTCTGAAACTCAGACTCCACATCATCAACCCCTCACTGTTTGCCATTTCCTAAGAGGCCCATTCACTAAACTACCAATGTGCCTTCTTTCTAAACTTAAGTCATGCTCCAATTTTAAAATTTGTGGCAATCTTTACTGGGGTTTAAGTTGCTCCCTTTATCATGTTTATCATGTACACCAGAGCAGATATCAATAATTTTGCAGCATGTTCATTTAAACTTATTTTCGATCTCTACTGTTCAGTTGTGCAGGTATTGGAGGGCAGTAATAATGACATGGCATGTCCTCAATAGAATGGCAAGCATCCTACTCACAATTCACAATCTTACACAATGGAATTATTTTAAGGTTTTAGCATCATGTGCTTTTTATTATAACCATAAGGAGCAGCATAGCAACCGTGAGTATCACTGGTGGTAACTATGCTGTTCCTCACAGCTGTTACTATTGAAATTGTAGTGACACATGTAGCCATCTGGGATGGCCACGTCCCGATTACAAAATGGACACTTGCAAAGACTGCAGGGAAAATTGGACAATGCTAAGAAACAAGCAGGTGCAAGCTCTGTCTGTTGATTAGAACCTTAAACGCTCAGACAGGACAGAAACTACCCAACAATCTACATACTAATGAGCCATCTCTGGGGACAAAAGGGAAACATTTAGATACACAATGTTAGGACAGACTCCCCCCAGCGCCAGAAGAAGCGAAGACAAAGCTGACTGACAGTCACCAGAACCACCCCTCTATTGGAGGAAAATCGATACCGATGATTGGGAAAGACCCAATTAGGCCAAGTTCAAGGCCCGCCCAAAAGCGCACAAAGCCCTTTTGAGTGTAAAAGGTATCCCCCAAGGGAGAACGCCCTCCTTTGGCTTTGGCTCTCACCGAAGAGAGAGTCCTGCCTAGCATCTGCAGCAGACCAAGTAAGTTCCAAGTCAACGCACGCTACGAGGTAGACGCTCCTAGTTGCTAACCTGTAAACAGCTCAACCCAGCAGCCTCAGAACCGAGCAACGGCCATTGTTCCTCTGACTGAGTGGGCGCCCGAAGCTAAGTGTAGGTCTTAGTAATAGTGGTAGTTTAATTTGTAGAGTTTATGCATGAGTAGATTTGACTGTGTGTAAATAAATGAGCATTGCTTTTGAACTTACTAACTGGTGTATCGAGTCATTGATCAGTATTCGGTTCTGAACCTTGTGACAGTGTCGAAAGATACCTGGCGACTCTTGAGCAAACGTGCTTAAATAGAGCCAAATTAAGAACCAACCAAAAGTTAGCAACATTTACTGGCGACATCTGACAGGACTCGACTTAGAAGTGGCCTAACCACTCCGAGAGAACCCAAAATTTGAATTGAGAATCCAATTGGGAACAAAGAAAAACCACAAACGCCAAAACAGTACTGATCAAGCCTTCGCGATTCGGAAGTGTGTTAATGCATGCGTACGAACAGGGATATAAGGTAAACCGGAGAGATTTTGTTGCAAAAAACTGTCGGGAGTTTTGTAGGCCGGAAATTAGCATAAGCCGTACCCGTGTTTACATCACCGCTTTATCACCCCTTGTTCCAAATTCGTTAGAGATCCTAGTAGAGAGAATGGCAATGAAGGCAATGGAACGCCTTATGAACCCCCAGGAATTCGAGGTCGCAGCGACCAGTAGAGTAGGACAGTGTCCCGTTTGGGAAGAAGAGATCAGAAAATATCTCAAAGGGAAAGGATGGCCCCTTTGAAGTGAATTCTGTGATAATGAGGAAACAGGACCCGGGAGTATAGGACATACTTGGTGGGAGAACCTGTCAGAGATCCACAAGAAGAGCTTAGGGAAATCTCGCAAGCCGATGGCAATCATATCCTATATGGCACAATTGCAAGGCACAGAGGAGGTCATTAGGACGCTCTGTAGAGAGATAGAGGAGAGAGACAGAAGTAGTGATGTAGACGTGAGTGAGGTAGAGAAAGAGAATTGAGATCTGAAAGAGCAGTTAGCAGCAAGGGACAGAGATGTGGATGATGCCAAGTGGGCACACCAGTCTTGTCTCGCGCATTTGAACAGCTTTCAGACACAATACGATAAGGCTTACCAGGACACGCAACGTGCGGTCTTGGTAAGACAAGATACAGAACAGCAAGTTGAGAAATTGCAGAAGCAGTGCAATGATTTAAAGGCAGCCCTACGAGCACTCCATACTTCCACAACGGAACAAAGGCAGAGCTCAGTAGACCATGCAAAGTGCAGGAAGCAAATTGCAGAATTGCAATCTCTGCTGTCCGTGCAAAATGGCTTTCGGAGTACATTCGGACCCCAATTAGATCAAGAAAACGGCCACGATTGGCAGGAATTGAACGAGACTGCCCATAGATACGTACATGGGACATGTACGCAGGAAAAACCCCAGAAAAGGAAAGCGCCCCAACCCCCAACCGAACAGGCAGAACCCCCCCCCCCCCCCCCCCCCCCCCCACCCCCCCACCAATGAATCCTGTGACCACACACCGCAGGGCCGCAGGCGAAGGAGAAGCAGACTTCCTTTACACAACCCCGTTAACCGTGACCCAATTACAGGACGCGTGTGGAAAAATTACACCATTCCTTCCCACATCCGACCCCCACCAATTTGTTGCAAAAGTCAGACAACAGGCAACCATGTACGGCCTGGATGAAGAGGAGCAAGTGAATCTCACAGTTTTGTGCCTCGACCCTTCAGTCGTAGCAGCCCTTCCCGACCCACAGAATGTAGGAGGAGGCACACTCCAAGAGATGCACACAGCGATCCTTGTTGCGATCGGCTTTAACAGAGGAGACCCTGTAGAAGGCCAAAATAAGTGTTGGCAAAAGAAGACAGAGCACCCCACAGCGTTTGCGGATTCACTTTACCGCAGTATTTGGAAAATTAGCCCGTGCCCATTTGTCCCCAGATAATTTGGCCAAATGGACCTGAATTCTAGTCTCCCACGCCACAGAAGCAGGACGAAAAGCTTGTGCAAATGATGACCCCTCAGATGAGGCCCACAATGAAAAATGGGTTTTGAAGAGATTGTCCCACGCTTGGGAGCAATCAATTGCAGACAAAACCGCATTTATAACGCCCGATGAAGAGCAGGTAGAAATGAACCCAGTTAAGGCACACCAGAGCCCCGCATGGGTAAATGAGGGCAGGAATCGCCAACCACAGCCAAAACCTCAAGAATGTTATAATTGTGGACAGCTAGGAAACTTTGCATCTTTTGCTCCCATAACCTTTCTTTCGATCCAGTTAACAAGTGTGTATGGAAAATGGCAAAGGCAGCACGTGCCCCCGCCACGCTCACAGTAGGGGAATACGTAAATAGGATTAGCTCAGTAGGAGACTTCTCAGTAGGGTAGAGCACATGCGGCATTGATCACTGTCCTACCCGGGGATTCCACCCATTTCTTACCCACCGCGGCCCATACGCACCCCATTTTGGCTCGTTACGTTCAAAATTCTTTTGTTTTGTTTTGGCAACCCTTAGGTTGGTTCCCTATGCTATTTACAACCTCAAACACTGGGACGGTAAATCACAGTACGGCAGTATTTTCTTAGATGTCTTGTCCAAATATTCGGTTTAAAAGAAAATAAATAAGGGAGTCACAGATGGTGACCAATTATAAAGGGAAATTGGCAGTAAAGGACAGACAGACAGACATATGGGGTGAGATTCTCCGACCACCCGCCGGGTCGGAGAATCGCCGGGGGCTGGCGTGAATCCCGCCCCTGTCGGTTGCCGAATTCTCCGGCACCGGATATTCGGCGGGGGGCGGGAATCGCGCCGCACCGGTTGGCGGGGCCCCCCCCCGCGATTCTCCAGCCCGGCTGGGCCGAAGTCCCGCTGCTAAAATACCTGTCCCGTTGGCGTAGATTAAACCACCTACCTTACCGGCGGGACAAGGCAGCGCGGGCGGGCTCCGGGGTCCTGGGGGGGGCGCGGGGCGATCTGGCCCCGGGGGGTGCCCCCACGGTGGTCTGGCCCGCGATCGGGGCCCACCGATCCGCGGGCGGGCCTGTGCCGTGGGGGCACTCTTTCCCTTCCGCCTTCGCCACGGCATGCGCCGCCCGGAGATGTCATTTCCGCGCCAGCTGGCGGGGCTCCAAAGGCCTTTTCCGCCAGCTGGCGGGGTGGAAATTCGTCCGGCGCGTGCCTAGCCCCTTAAGGTTGGGGCTCGGACCCCCAAGATGCGGAGCATTCTGCACCTTTGGGGCGGCGCGATGCCCAACTGATTTGCGCCGTTTTGGGTGCCAGTCGGCGGACATCGCGCCGATACCGGAGAATTTCGCCCATGAGATCTTAAGCAAGATAATAACATAAATTATGCTTATGTTCACAGAACTCCAGAAACCCAGGAACCACAGAGGAAGACAAAAAAGTCCGACAAAGATGAAGACAGCCTTCGTGTTCACATGGATCTTAACGGGATCCCTTCAGTTGCGCGTGTACGCTAACCCCCTGACCCCTACCACACAAACCGTAAATGACTCTCACCCCTGTAATACATGGAACCCCGAGATAACTAGCCCAGCGACAGCTAGAAATTCCCCGGCCTGGTGTGATAAGTTTATCACCTGGTACTCACTCTCATATGTAGTCGAAGCACTCTTAATGCTGGCGATACTTTGCAGTGTCGTGCAAACGTTTAGAGTCAGGAAATGGTGAAAGAGAGCATATCGCTCTCGCACCCCGGTATACAGATTTAGGTCCCCCATTTTCAGATTTCACCAGACCCCCGAACCCATTGGGACGGATTAAAGAGCATCCATTTTGTTTAATGTATTCTATGGAATAAAGAGAGGTAAACCTCTGTGTCTGACTGCCAGGCCAGAGAAATTTGTGTGCTGCTATTTTGTACAGTTTAAGATGTATAGATTATTTTTGGATTGTTTGTATTTCTGGATTGTTTGAATGAGGATAGTACATTGAGAATAGTTAGAGGTTCTAGTTTTTTAATTTTTCTGTAATGCATGTATTAATGTCATAGCGCCCCGTAAAATGTTTTGATAATGAATGTATTTAAAATGGTTTAGGTAAAATTGTGTTGCATAGGATAGGACAGTGTAGAGTCTAAGCATGGGTGCCCCGGGGATCAGAGGATGAAGACGCCATGGTAATGTGATCCTTCACGCTTCGCGTTGAGAATCACAAGGAGGGAGTGTAGCCATCTGGGATGGCCACGTCCCGATTACAAAATGGACACTTGCAAAGACTGCAGGGAAAATTGGACAATGCTAAGAAACAAGCAGGTGCAAGCTCTGTCTGTTGATTAGAACCTTAAACGCTCAGACAGGACAGAAACTACCAAACAATTTACATACTAATGAGCCATCTCCGGGGACAAAAGGGAAACATTTAGAAATACAATGTTAGGACAGACTCCCCGGCGCCAGAAGAAGCTAAGATAAAGCTGACTGACAGTCACCAGGACACGCCCAGCGATCAGGGAACCACGCCTCCATTGGAGGAAAATCGATACCGATGATTGGGGAAGACCCAATTAGTTGAGGCCAAGCTCAAGGCCTGCCCAAAAGAGCGCGAAGCCCTCTTGAGTATAAAAGGTATCCCCCAAGGGAGAACGCCCTCCTTTGGCTTTGGCTCTCAGTGAAGAGAGAGAGACCAGCCTAGCAGCTACAGCAGACCAAGTAAGTTCCAAGTCAACGCACGCTACGAGATAGACGCTCCTAGTTGCTAACCTGTAAACGGCTCAACCCAGCAGCCTCAGAACCGAGCAACGGCCATTGTTCCTCTGACTGAGTGGGCGCCCAAAGCTAAGTATAGGCCTTAGTAATAGTGGTAGTTTAGTTTGTAGAGTTTATGCATGAGTAGATTTGACTGTGTGTAAATAAATGAGCATTGCTTTTGAACTTAGTAACTGGTGTATCGAGTCATTGATCAGTATTTGGTTCTGAACCTTGTGGCGGTGTCGAAAGATACCTGGCGACTCTTGAGCAAACGTGATTAAATAGAGAAAAATTAAGAACCAACCAAAAGTTAGCAACACACAACTTTCCACTCAAAGAGAGATTAGTTAACACTTTATGTCCTTTTATTGCTCCTGTCGCTATTTACTCCCTCAACTACATATTTTCCTCAATCTAGTGAACTCCTCCTGCCTGAACCCAAGTCTGATTGACAATAGCCAAATGGTGGAAACTATCCCAGAATACATCCTCTCAAACCATAAAAAAACACATTCACAGTATTGAAATGTTGAAATACTTTCTAAATAGTTAAATGGTTCAGTGTTATTTTGTGCTCAGAATGTTTATTGGTGCTTAATTTCCACACGCTTCTCCCAATCTTGTAGACTCAATTATTTTTTAAAAAGTAAATCCATGTGTGTTAAGCTGAATTTAGCGTCCACCATTATTGCACTGTTGTTATTTTGAGTGCATAACTTGGTTAACACATTTAAGAGTTAGCAAGATTCTTAGTTTCTATCATTTAGATAGAAAAAGTAAATGATATTATCTATAGTTGGAAACTATTTGCCTTTTACATTGTATTAAAATTCGCAACAAATTGGGCTTATTACACGCATTAAAATGCTTCCAGTGGAAAGGAAAATGTGAATCACGCATGTTCCAAAGAAGGAAGCTTAAATTTAATTCTCAACATATTTACCCCAACAATTTCTCCTCTCCTGAAGCTGTCGACTCTTGATAATTCCACAGACACTCACTTAAGAGACGGTTCTTCACATAAGAGTCCAAAGGCATAAAAATTATAGCCTGGCTCTTCTGGTCCCAGTACATGGTGCTTTAACAGTCCTGAACCAATTACAGGTTTCCGCGAGGTCGAGCGTGGCCCCCTCAAGGTCGCCGGCGGATGTGGTCTGACCCTATCCCCGTGACAAAAGCATCCTGCATGAGGAGGTTCGAATGTTCCGTGGCCGTGACAGCCTGACAGTCACAGTCTCTGACCAGGGGAATTAAAGCACGCCAGAAATCTTCTATGGACTCACCATGAGCTGTCTACGAGTAGAGAGTATGTGTCTGGCGAAGAGCGTGTTCGTCCGGTGGGCATAGTTCTCTTTCAGTAGCGCCATGGCTTCATCATAGGTCGGCAAGTCTTGGATAAGCGGAAAAACATTGGAGCTCAGCCGCGAGTAGAGGATCTGGATCTTCTGAGCTTCCGGAATTGGGTCTGGTGCAGACCTGATGTAAGCTTCGAAACAAGCTAGCCAATGTTCAAAGTCCTTTTTGGCATTGCTTGATTGCGGATCCAGCTGCAGGCGATCCGGCTTGATGCGGAGGTCCATCTTCTGAAAACTTTAGTGCAATAGATTGATGCACGATCAATTGCACAAAGATGAGAGTTGAATACAACTGAGGCTTTATTACACTAAGATGTGTGGCTTCCTACAGCAGCTGGCAAAATGGCTGCTGTACGGAGAGCACACATATTTATACTCCGCCTACTGGGTGGAGCCAGCAGGCAGGGACTACCCCTGTACCTGCAGTACAGGGCCTTACCACACATCTCCTAATATACACAACAGTGGTGATTCCAGGAGGGGAGGGCTTTAAATCAGTAGAAATATATATATTTTTTAAAAATATTTTTATTATGGCATGTATAATTTTTAATAACAATTTTCAAGAGGAAAAAAAAACAGAACAGATAACACACACCCAACCAACAACGAAACACAGCCAATGTGGCTTACATACACAGTTCCCCGTCCCCCTTTTCCCACTAACTATTTCCCACCTCAATCAACCCCCCCCCCCCCCGCCTCCCTATTTCCTTTAACACACCCCCTCTTCTGTCTGCTGACAGCTTAATTTTCCGCAAAGAAGCCAAGAAACGGCTGCCAGCTCAGGGTGAACCCTAGCATCGATCCTCTCAGGGTGAACTGACCCATACCCCCGATTTTGGGTGTTTCGAGACCCTCCACGCCAATAAGATCCATCTCCGGGTTACCAGGGAGGCAAAGGCTAAATCACCAACCTCTCTCACCCCCTGGACTCCCGGGTCTTCCGACACACCAAAAATCTCCACCTCTGAACTCGGAACCACCCGTACCTTCAATACCGCGGACACGACATTGGCAAATCCCTGCCAGAATCCCCTTAGCTTCGGACATGCCCAAAACATGTGGAGATGATTTACGGGCCCTCCCGCACACAGCCCACACCTATCCTCCACCCCTTCAAAAAACCTGCTCATACGGGCCACAGTTATATGCGCCCTGTGGACCACTTGAATTGTATCAGACTAAGCCTGGCACACGATGAAATGCATTAACTCTACTCAGGGCATCCTCCCTCAATTCCGTCTCTATTTCCTTGCCCAACTCTTCCTCCCATTCTCGCTTTACCTCCCCTATCGGGGTTCCTTCCCATTCCATGAGTTGTTTATAAATTTCTGAGACCTTCCCCTCCCCAGTCCCATTTTCGACACTACCGTGTCCTGAATCCTCTGGAGCGGTAGGTGGGGAAAGTTCGAAACCTGCCTCCGTGCAAAGACCCTCACCTGCAAATAGCAGAACCCATTCCCCCGGGAAGCTCAAACTCCTCCTCCAGTCCTCCACACATGAAAAGCTGCCATCATTAAACAGGTCCCAAACCGCTCGATCCCCGTTCGTTGCTACCTCCGAACCTCCCCATCCAGCCACCCCGGTGCAAACCGGTGGTTGCCACAAATAGGTGTCCATACTGACGCCCCCTCCACTCCCATGTGCTTCTGCCACTGTCCCCACACCCTCAAGGTCGCCACAACTACCGAGCTTGTGGAGTACCGAGCCGGCGAGAATGGCAGTGCCCCTAAGCTTGTGCCCCTAAATGAGGCTGCCTCCACCCTCTCCCATACTGACTCGTCCCCCACTATCCACTTCCTGACCATTGCTATGTTCGCCGTCCAGTAGTAGTTTCTGAAATTCGGCAGAGTCAGCAACGCCCTCCTCTCGACCCTGCTCCAGCAGCACTTTCTTTACCCGCGCGGGGTTTTACCCACCCACACAAACCCTGAGATCACCGCATTCACCCTCTTAAAGAAAAAGCAGTAGAAATATTAGGTATAGAAAGCATGCATCACTCTTTCCACCCCCCGCCCCCCCCCCCCTTCTACAGCCCCAGCTTTGGTCTTCATTACCCCGCAAAACCTCCTCCACTTGCAGACGAGCAGAGATGCACACGAGAGTGGTGGAAAGAAGGTGGTCACCACACACAAATGAAAGCTCGATAGTGTTACCTGTACAATGTTACGTGTGCTCACTGCATTGAATGCTGAATTGCCGAGGTCACTTTGGTAATTGTTTCACATGTAACATGTATATTGCTCTCACAAGCTCCACAACAATCATGTTGTCGCCAAAGGTCATATGATTTGTTATAAAAGTTGTGAAAGCTCAGTCACAAAGAGAACTGCTGTTAGGAAAATGTGTGGAGCAAAGGTGATTGATGACTCTGCATGCATATCAAATTTCATTCGCCATCTGAAAAGCTATCCAGAAAAGTTTAAACATTATTGTTTTCACAAGTTCAATGCAATTTATATTTGTGCTTACATGTTTAAAAAAAAGTCACTCTTTTCCAAATGTATAGTTCTGAATGAGTTCAGACATTGTGGATTGGCAGAGGCAGATTGTTAAAATGTTTAATGTAAATTTCAGCCAAAGTTATGATTGTATTGCTGTGTCATTTTTCATTAATTGATATTGTCATTTTTGTACTTCAACAATATCTAAAAAGATTGCAGTTATATACGCTTTTCTTTAAATGAAATGGAAAGGTTTGCACACACAGTATAATGAGCCAAGACAATCTTCCTTATAAAATACTTTAGTTTAGGTTGCTTTTAAACCTATGGTTGAAAACTCACCTCTAACAACTTGAAGTAAAATTAATTTATACAGTTTTTATCCTGTCCATTAAGAACATAAGTCCAAAGTACAAAAATACTGGAACTTAGCATACCTGGCATTCTTTTTCAGTGGGGCCATTCTTTGGTTAATCTTCCAGGAGACTAATGTTCCTAAATCCAGCTTGGGGGTTGTCACCAGCTGCAAGGGATCGATGTGTCAGGGGCCAAGTGGTACTGGTACAACACAAAACCAATAAACAGACAGCTGTTGATATTGTCTGGGGTAAGCTTCTGAGGAAAAACTAAGACACATTAAAGATGTGCAATAACTGAACTGGAGGCATTCCACTAACCAAGTCTTCAGCTTTATAAAGAACAGGAATCACCCAAAATTGGAAAATGATCTAGTTTCCTTTGCAATTTCTTTAATTAAGATTACTTAACTATCAGGTTGAACAAAAATAACATTCAATTAGAGTATACATAACAGTAAATAGTGTCACGAACCCAGCTGTGTTACTATTGGATAGTCAGGTCCGAGAATTGAACACAGCTGTTTAGCTCAGAGCACTTGCTCTGCTTTTTAATTTAACTTCACCTGAACAGGACCTTGTTCCACTTATTGTTCTTTGTTCCTTTACTTTAACTATCTTCCTGAGGCATTTTGTCCCCAATGCCGTTTTTGAACTTTCCTTTGGGAAGTCTACTTTTTGCAACTCCCTGGACGCGATCCAACGGGCACTCTGTGCCCGAAAAGCAGCTTGCCATCAGTTTGCCATGGCGCAGCATGGCCGCGAAAGCCAGGAGATCCTGCTTCCGCCATCTACCCGACTCGCAACACCTCCCGAGATTCAACACGATCTCGCGAGACATTGCGATGTGAATCCCGCTCACAATGGGTGGGATCACTTTTTGGCAAATCTGTATATTTAACGTGCAGATTCCCGAGGTACCTGAGGCTTTGGGATACAACCTCTTCGCCTCAGAGACCTCGGCCGAGCGCCATTCAGCACTGGTCCCCACGAACAGGGACGAGACTGAATGGTACTCATGGGGGTCTCCCAGGGAGTTGGAGACCTCCAGCTGCATGCCCTTTGGGTAGGGTGGTGCCCTGGCACTGCTGGTGCCACCTGGGTACCCTGGCAGTGTCAGCCTGGCACCCTGGCATTGCCAACCTGGCACCCTGGCAGTGCCACTTGGGTGCCAACCTGGGACTTCCAAGATGCCAGCTGGCATGGGCACTGCCAGGGTGCCAGGCTGGCACTGCCAGGGTGCCAAGCTGGCATTTTGTGCACGCGCGACCGTGCCAGGGCTGCCTGGTTTAGGTGTTGGGAGGGGCAAGGGACCCTCCGATCATGCATTTAGGCTGGGGGGGGAAGGGAGGTCGGGGATTTTTGGGGGGCCTCTGAGGTTTAAAAATGGTGTCCCAATCTCTTGCTACAACGGGGAGATCCAGCGAGCGGAGCTCCCCACTGTACAAAACAGGGCTATGTGCGGCCTTGGCCATGGGTTCCCCATTCAGGCCCCTTATTCAACGTGAGTCACGTTGAATAGCCATGAGTTCTTGGCACTGCGACTGCCGGGAAACACGCGGCTAAACGTGCTCACTGGGAGACTTTATTCCCTTTTGAGTGAATCGCGCCCTCTGGTCTTGTCCAGCTTCTCCTGGTTCTCCTCACAATTAACTCAAATGTTCTTGCTGTCCCAGGATGAGCCTCTAATTGTGAAGAAACATGTGGTAGCAGGGTCCCTTTAAGGGGCGTTCCTTCTAAGACCATGTGATCTACCTGGAACCTGTGGGGATGGAGCACAAAAACCTGTGCCTATCAGTGGCCAGGCCACGGACCGGGGTAGTGGGGGATCTTCAAAGTAATCCTGGGAGTCAAGGGAACTAGTCCTGTGTTGGAGTTGTGTTGATCTGTAAATACAAAATTTTCCCTTTGATAATAAACCACTATTGCGATTTAACTGCCTTGTCGTATTACCATGCATTGCAACATTGGTGACGAGAATAAATCAGATGGAGGGGGAAGAGTGACCTCTCGGTGTACTACAAAAAGGTAAAGAATCAACCACAGTCAAATAGCTACGCCACGATTCAGGAACATCGATCCATTCTATACAGAGGTTGAAAGTTGGGACCAATCTGTGGAAAGGCTTCAGTATTTTGTCACTGCCAATCAAGTCACATCAGGAGACAAGCAAAATGTTATATTACACAGTTTGCGGCTCACAAACATATAACCTCGTAAGAAGCTTAACATCTCCAGAGGGTCCGGGCACCAAATCTTTCATTAACTAGTGAGAGACCACTACAGTCCCTGGCCCTCCATTATAACGCAGCGATATAAATTCTATGCAGCCATTAGGTGTCCTGGAGAAACCGTATCCACTTTTCTAGCCAGGCTTCGACAGATGGCTGAACATTGCGAATTCACTCTGTCTCTCAGTGATGCTACGTGACCATTTGGTATGCAGTATCAATAACTTGAATATTCAGAAGTTGTTGCTGTCAGAAACCAGAATATCCTTAGACAAAGCGGTCGAATTGGCTTAGGCAACTGCAAGCGCTGAACAGCTGCGAGACATGCAAAGCGAGGTAAACCAGTTGTGGTGGGAATCAGCGGCTGCTCCAAGAACCTGTAGTGAGGGTGCGGTGGACCCCCGAGAAAAGAAAGAATGACCATCAGTCCCAGGGTCTAGAGGCTGGTTATCGTTGTGGGGGAGACCCTCCCCAAGACAGGTGCAAATTCATTTGCATCAGATGTCATAAAAAAGACCAGATACAAGCCAGATACAGAGTCAGACAGACTACACCAAGTTCCCAAAACATATGTCAGTTCCCCCATTCAATAAGCTTGAGGAAGACCCATAAGAGAAGTCCGAAGGTTATAAGCTCAAAATGGTGAAGCTAAGCAAGACACCCCACATCAAAATTGCCCTTATGATTAACAGCCATCCATTGAATGTGGAGGTCGAAACAGGTGGTGACGCTATGGTGGTAGGAGAGCAGACATGTAAGTATCTACAGGGAAGGCTGCAACACTTGAGCCTCAGCAATTCAATGACCACTTTAGCGATCTATATGCGGGAAGGCCCTGAAGATAATGGGCACGGCGTCAAAACCAGTATCATACCAACAGCAGTCTGCCCAGGTGCCCTTAATTGTGGTAAAAGGACAGACACCAAGCTTCATGGGGCAAGATTGGCTAAAGAAAACCAGGTCAAATTGGTTGGACATACTCTGCATCTTGGACGGGGTTTCCTAGGAACTTCTGTACCCCAACGTTTTCCAGAGAGAGCTGGGGTGCATAAAAGGGGAGAAGGGCAAAATCTACATAGAGACTGATGCAACACCAAAATATTTTAGAAGACCTGGGATAATTACACCAGTACAGTATTCGGAGTGGGCAGCACCAATAGTCCCAGTGTTAACGCTGAACCGGACAGTAAGGATTTGCAGCGATTACAAGATGACTGTGAACAGGGCTGCTCAAGTAAATAGATATCCTATTCCTAGGATAGGGGACCTCTATGTGAAATTGGCAGGGGACCTCAAGTACATTAAATTGGATCTAAGTCATGCATACCAGCAGCTTGAGTTGGAGGAATCAAGGAAATTAGTCACCATAAACACACACAAGGGCTTATTCTAATACACAAGGTTGCCCTTCGGTATTTCATCTGCCTGTGCTATATTTCAACGCACAATGAGAGCTTTTTACAGGGGATCCCAAACATTGTCATGTATCTGGACGATGTCTTAGTAATGCAGTAACATTGAAGAGCATAGCGCCAATTTGGAAGAAGTCCTCGGAGGATTCAAAGAAGCTGGTATATACCGGAGACGCGAGAAGTGAAAATTTCAGGCCAATGAGATGACATATTTAGGTTTCAAAGTCGATGTAAAGGGCTATCATCCATTCGGGGACAAGGTTAAAGCGATAAAAGGGGTGCCAGCACCAAGGAATGTGACTGAATTGAAGTCCTTTTTAATGGTAGTCAACTGTTATCGCCGTTTTTTTTACCCAGCATGGCTACAATTTTGGCTCTCCTGCATTAACTGTTGAAGATGAACCAATGATGGAAGTGGGAAGATTCCCAGAGAAAATCTTTTGACCAAGTGAAACAGTGCCTACAATCGTAGGCCTTACTTTTCCACATTAACCCAGATAAACCATAATAGTCACGTGTGATGTATCACCTTATAGCATAGGGCGATACTTTCACATAAGCAGGAAGATGGTGTGGAGCAGCCGGTTGCCTTTACGTCCAGAACCTTGTTGGATGCCAAATTTTCTCGACACTCTGCCCATGTCAAGACATTTACTGACAGGGCCCTGATTTTATCGAAGGTAAAAAGAATGGTTCTAACTGGTTGTCATTTTGATAAGTCAACAAATTAGGCCCTGCTTGCAATATAGGGATGAAACTACCTGCGCAGACGGGTTCTTTAGTTGGGGAACAGAGTGATAATGTCACCTCTGGGCAACAGCCAGTGCATAGCATGTATCCTGGCCAAACCAAGATGAAGATGTTGGCTAGGAGCTACTTTTGGTGGTCAGGGATAGACAAAGAGATACAGAGTGCAGTCAGCCGTTGTGAACATTGCCATATGCAGCAGACCCTTCCACCCGCAACTAAACTACACCTTTGGGAGAGGCCGGGCCGTCCATGGACACAGCACACTGCTTTTGTGGGCCCTTTTATGGGAATGATGTTTTTAATTGTTGTCAACACCCACTCAAAATGGTTGGATGTCCAACTCATGGTTTCAACGACTGCGCCAGCCACAGTCGACAAGCTGCGACAGATTTCCATAATACACAGCATCCCAGAGATGATCAATTCTGATAATGGCACAGTCGAGGAGATTCAACGCTTCATCAGATCTAATGGGATCCAGCCCCCTACCAGTCCTCTTCCAATGGGCTGATAGAATGAGCAGTCCAAATCTTTGAAGCCTCAATGAGGAAGCAGTCCAATAGTCCACTGCGGCTCTGTTTAGCCAATATTTACTCTCATGCAACATGACCCCTGTAGCCAGTTAAAATGGCTAACTCCCAATTTAGAATGGCTAACCCCGATTTAAAATGACAAACGGAAAAGGCTGATGGGAAAATCAGCCAACAGGACTAAAACAAGCACCTACAGGTAAACTGTGTATTCACCTCTGGGAAGGCCAGACAAGATCGATACCTGTAGCCATCAGCACAACAAAACACCAGCCATCTGCATACTAATGAGCAATCCCCGGGAACAATGTGCAACAATTTAGACACACGAAGCCAACCCAGACTCTTCGGCGCCAACAGGAGCCTACACAAAGGGAGGAAGCCCCTGGGGACTATAAGAATAGAGTCCAAGTTCAAATCGGCCCTTCTGCACCCTTCTTCCTCCTGCCACCCTTCTGCTCGCCTTCTACAACAGCCGCTCAAATCGTAAGTCTTACTTCAACGCTCGCTACGAGATAGGCGCTCCTAGCTATCGATCTGTACCAGCTTCGAATCCTGCAGGCTCAGAACCCAAATGAAAGGCCATTCGTTTTCCTGACCTGGTGGCCATTTCCAAAGTTAAGTATTGGCCTGTTAGTTGTAGGAAGTAGCTTAGAAGTAGAATTTATGCATTAGCATTGATTACTGTACATAATAAATGTGCGTTGATTTAACTCTTACTAAGCGGTGTGTTGGATTATTGATCATTACTCGGACTTGAACCACGTGACGGTATCAGAAAGATACCTGGCGACTCAAGAGCAAAGGTGATAGAACAGAGCAATTAAACTAAGGCTAAAGTTAGCAGCAACATTTGGCGACATCCTGACGGGACCCGCTTTAGAAGTGGAAAATCACTCCGGGAGAACCCAAGAATTTGAATTAGAAACCCAATTGGAAACAGAAAACCACAAGTGTTCAAGCAGTTCTGATCAATACTCTTAATTCGGAAGTGTGTGTATGCATGTGTAACTAACAGGGCTATAAGGTAAAACTGATAGATTTTTGTTGTGTCAGAACTGTCAGAAGTTTGTATATCGGAAAGTAGCGAAAGACGTACCCGTATTTACAGCACCGCCTTAGCTCCCCTGTTCCAAATTTAGAAGAGGCATTCGGATAGGCAAGATGGCAATGCAGGCAATGCAGCGCCTCATGAACCTTGAGGAATTTGCGGTCGCAGCGACCAGCAGCAGTAGAGTGGGACAATATCCCATTTGGGAGGAAGAAATCAGGAAATATCTCAAAGGGAAAGGATGGCCCCTTTGGAATGATTTCTGTGATAACAAGGAATCAGGTCCCGGGAGTATAGGACATACTTGGTGGGAGAACCTGAGCGAGATCCACAAAAGAAGCTTGGGGATAGCTCGCAAGCCGATGGCAATCGTGTCCTGCTTGGCACAATTGCGAGGCACAGAGGAGGTTGTTAAGACGCTCCGCAAAGAAGTTGAGGGCATACATCGGATGAGTAAGGTCGATGTAAGCGAAGTAGAAAGAGAGAATATGGAATTGAGGAGGAAATTGGCAGCAAAAGATGGAGAGGTGGATGACGCCAAACGGGCTCACCAGTCTTGTCTGGCGCATTTAAGCAGCTTCCAGTCTCAATACGAAAAGGCCTATCATGACACGCAACATGCAGTGCTGGTACGAGAGGAGACAGAAAAACAGGTAGAGACATTACAGAAACAGTGTAGTGATCTCAAGGCAGCATTAAGAGCACTCCATGCTGCCACGACAGAACAAAGACAAAGCACCTTAGATCACGCAAAGTGCCGGAAGCAGATTGCAGAGCTGCAATCACTGCTTTCTGTTCAAAAAGGTTTTCAGGAAACCTTTGGGGAAAAGTTAGATCAGGAAGACGGCCCTGATTGGGAAGAGTTAAACGAAACAGCGCAGAGATATGTTCAGGGAACATGTGCGCAGGGAAAGCCCCAAAAGAGAAAAGCACCCCAACCCCCCACACAGCAGATAGTTCACGCTCCAATGAACCCTGTAACCACCCACCGCACAGCCACACCGGACGATGCGGAATATCTATATTCCACCCCTTAACAGTGACCCAATTACGGGACGCGTGCGATAAGATCACACCGTTCCTCCCCACCTCAGACCCCCACCATTTCTTTGCCACAGTTAGACATCAGGCGCACATGTATGGCTTGGATGAGCGAGAGCATGTAAAGCTCACAGTTTTAAGTTTAGATCCGTCAGTAGCAGCAGCCCTTCCAGACCCACAGAATGTAGGAGGAGGCACCCTTGCAGAAATGCATACCACGATCTTGGATGCGTTCAGGTATAACCGGGGTGACCCCGTAGATGGCCTCAACAAATGTAGGCAAAAGAAATCTGAGCACCCCACAGCGTTCGCTGGACGCCTGTGGATCCACTTAGCAGCAGTCTTTGGAGACGTAGACCGTGCCCATTTGTCCCCAGACAACATGGCCAAATGGACCCGCACCCTTATCTCCCATGCCACAGAAACAGGACAGAAAGCCTGCGCGAGTTATGATCCCTCAGAGGAGGCCCATAACGAGAAGTGGGTAGTGAAAAGATTGTCCCGCATTTGGGAGCAATCTGTTCAAAGTCATCCCGCAGTTAAGAATAGCGAGGAAAAGCAGGCCGGCGCAGATATGCAGGCAGTAAAACCACACCACAACCCCGCATGGGTAAATGAGGGAAAGAACAGCCCCCCACCCAAGTCACAAGAGTGTTACAACTGCGGACAGTTGGGACACTTCGCAAAAGAGTGCAATGCCCCTAAAAAGCCACAGAGAGCCCAGCAGACGGGCACTCTGATTAAGAAAAAGACAGAGCCCATTCATAGCGTTAGCGCCCGTTCAGATCAGACGGACTTGACCGGAACGGACTGACGGTGTACGGGCTCCCCCAGTTGGGTCTGCGACACCCTTTGGGATAGGTCAGGACGACCGGTAGTTGCAGCAAAAATTCGGGGACAGCCTATCGAATTTCTCTGGGACACAGGAGGGTCCCGCACCACAATAAATTCCTCCACCCTGTTTCAAAAAGACACGTGGCCCACTACAGCCACTATCACCCTCAGCGGCTTTACTGGCCACTCACAGCAGGGACACATCACAGCCCCTGTACCCATTCAAATCGGAACCATCGCCACCAAACACCCCGTGGTTTTAGTTGACCTGCCCCACACAGCAGAACACATTCTGGGAATCGATTTCATGAATTCCCACCACCTCTCATTCGATCCAGTCAACCAGTGTGTCTGGAAGATGGCAAAATCCGCAAGAGCCCCCGCAACGCTCAACATAGGGGAATACATGAACAAAATTAGCGCTGTGGGCGAATTTCCGTTCAACCCGACCACGCTTAGCACGGACAAGCAGGTTAGGGCAGTTCTGTAAAAGAACAGGGCAGCATTCGCGACCCACAAGCACGACTGTGGACGGATGACTGGCTCCGTACAAGTAACAGGACCTGACCCTAGACCCCAGAAACAGTATGGATTTCCCCAAGAGCCAGAAGGAGAAATCTCAAGAGTAATAGAAAGCTTATTAGACCGTACTTAGATCAGTAGCCTCCACTAATAATGCCCTGATTTGGCCAGTGAGAAAGCCCGATGGATCATGGCGACTGACCATCGATTATCGGGAACTCAACAAAGTCACCCCCGCAGCAGCCCCCACAGTAGCCACAAGTCCCGAGACCATGCTCAAGCAGGGACTCAATTCCCGATTCTTTACGGTTTTGGACGGCAGTAATGGATTCTGGTCCATTCCATTGGCAAAGGCGTGCCAGTACAAATTTGCCTTCACCTTTAAAGCACAGCAGTACACGTGGACATGCCTTCCACAAGGATTCCACAACTCCCCCTCCATTTTCCACCGACAGCTGGCAAATGGTTTAGCAAAATTCTCTCGCCCCGAATGTCTGGTACAGTATGTAGACGACCTACTACTGCAGACAGACACCAAGGCAGAGCACATTGAGCTTCTGTCCGAACTCCTGGAACTATTACACACAATCAGTTGTCAAGTCAACCCCAAAAAGGCCCAGATTTTGGAAGTAAAGGTGATACATTTGGGAACAATTATTACGCATGGTAAACGCAAGATCGAGCATAAAAGGAATGACTCGATTGCTAAATTGCCCCTTCCCCAGAACGTTTCAGCCCTCTGGTCGTTTTTAGGACTGGTTGGCTACTGCCGAAACCACGTTGACGGTTTTGCCAGCAAGGCAGCGCCCCTCTCAGACCTCCTAAAGGAAGGAGCCCCCTGGGAATGGCTTCCGCAGCGTACGGATGCTGTGGACTCTTTAAAACAGGCACTCATAGCAGCCCCCGCACTACAAGTTCCAGACCCGCTTTCCCCTTACGCCATAGAGGTAGCGACCACAGACCGCACCCTTTCGGCCGTGCTCCTCTAGGATCGGCACGACCAGTTAAGGCCCGTAGCTTACGCCTCCAGAGTCTTAGATGCTGTAGAGCAGGGATTTTCAGCCTGTGAGAGGCACCTGCTCGCAGTTTTCTGGGTAGTCCAGTACTTTTCGTATATTTCCGGACTGAACCGGTATTCTCACAGAACACACCCCCACCCAATGTTTACTGGACGGACGACTCAAGGACGGCACAGTCAGTCAAATCAGAGCAGCTCGATGGACCCTTCTCTTGCAGGGACGGGATATCACTGTGAAAAGGACAAAGACACACACCTTTTTAGCCGACAATTTGCAGTACCCCGGAACCCCCCATGAATGTGAGATTATCTCTCCACACCACAACACAGGCCGCTTTATCGCTAAAACACCCCCCAGAAAGATAGATAGTTCAACCCAGAGCCCCCCACACACGGGCACGTGTGAGCCCATAAAGATTTATGTGGATGGATCTTCCACAGTCTTGGATGGGCAGCGCATAACAGGTTGCGGTATATATGTCGAGGACGCGCAGGGACGCGCCCTCGAGGAAATATCGTTAAAACTACCCGGACACTTAGGTGCGCAGGCAGCAGAGCTTGCGCCCATCGCATATATAGTTGAACACCCAGATTCCTTCCCCAGCCCAGCAGACATATACTCGGACAGCCTTTATGTCTGTAACAGCCTTACGGAATTTCTGCCCCTGTGGGAAGCAAGAGGATTCGTTTCCGCAGACGGAAAACCCCTCCCCTCAGCCCCATTGCTCCGTCATATTTTAGAAAAAGCCCAGAACAGGACTTTTGGGATCATCAAAGTCCGCAGCCACCATCGTTCCGCCCCCCCTGGAAATGTAAAAGCCGACGCACTGGCTAAAGCAGGTTCCAGACATGGGTATTTTTGGAAACCCCCCGAAAGTGCGCCAGTGAGTGCTGTTCAGGTCTCACAGACAAAGACCGAGGATCTAGTGGAGGCCCAGAAACAGGACACCAATCTCAAGGAGATTGTAAAGGGAAACTATCCAGCTCCCTATGAGAGATTTAGAAATACACTGACCACACATGACGGTGTGGTGTTAAAAGACACCCTTTATGTGGTTCCTGAACAGGACAGGAATCAATTGATTTGTTTGTTCCATGACGGTCACGGACATCAGGGAATCGATCCCACTACAGCCCATCTCAAGCAGCTTTGTTGGTGCCCGAATTTAAAGGATGATGTAAATCACTACATCGAGAATTGTCTTATCTGTGCCCAGAATAATCCGGACAGATATGTCAAAAAGGCCCAACTCAGCCACACCCGACCCGTTAATGGCCCCTGGACTAACCTCCAGATTGATTTTATAGGTCCATTGCCCCCTTGCAGGAATGGCTATAAATATGTACTTGTGGTGATTGACACATTTACAAAATGGGTGGAAGCATTCCCAGCCCGCACAAACACTGCAAAAACCACAGCCAAGATTTTGACCCACCACATCTTTACAAGATGGGGACTCCCCCGCAGCATTGAATCAGACCAAGGTTCCCATTTTACGGGACGCGTCATGCAGAACGTCCTCACGATATTTGGCATCACCCAAAAACTCCACATAGCATACCACCCCCAGTCGAGTGGTATTGTGGAGCGCATGAATCGGACCCTAAAATCCATCCTCAGAAAAATGGTCCAGCAGAACACCACCACTTGGGACTCAGTCCTCCCTTTTGCGCTGATGTTTTTGCGTAACACTATTTCTACCCCCACAGGTTACACCCCACACACTCTCATGACCGGACGCCCCATGAAAGGCACAGAATATTTGTTAGGTTTGGACCTGACCAGCCCCGAAGTGACGGCCCTCACACACGAGAAAGCCGTGGAGCAATTAGTTGCAAATGTTAAAACGGCTCAGCTAGCAGCCGCAGTAAACTTGGGCACCAGAAAGAAACAGAGCAAGGCTTGTTTCGCCAAGACAGTGCATGCGACTGAGTATAGTATCGGACAGCAAGTGAAAAAATGAAATGAAATGAAAATCGCTTATTGTCACAAGTAGGCTTCAAATGAAGTTACTGTGAAAAGCCCCTAGTCGCCACATTCCGGCGCCTGTTCGGGGAGGCTGGTACGGGAATTGAACCGTGCTGCTGGCCTGCCTTGATCTGCTTTCAAAGCCAGCGATTTAGCCCTGTGCTAAACAAGCCCCTTCTGTATATAACCCCAGCACATTCCTGTCACCAAAATACTCGGGTCCGTATTCCATTGCGGATAAAGTAAGCCCTTCCGTGTAAAAAATAAAGTACCCCAACGGTAAGACTGCGTGGTTCCATATAAACCAACTGAAGGCATATGGAACACAGTCGAACCACGCACACCACATCATGCTCGACGCAGCACACCACACCCCGCCCACAGCCAACGTAACCCTACCAACCCCCACCATGTCCAGCCCAGCCACGGACTCGACCTCGACTCCACCCCCGAAATATACACTCCGCCCCGGAACGCCCACCGACTGCAGCAGCAGAGACAGCGACTGTAACTCGGACGATAGCCACAGCACGCCTCCCTACTATCCCCATGCAACAGGACCCACACCCAGCGATTCCGACTATGATCCAAGTGATCCCTTCATGATCACTTTCCTGAACAAACCCCACCACCGACCACCGAACAACACTGACGACCCCGATTTTGTCCCCACACAACTAGACACCAATTATTGGCACCGTGACAACTCATACCGACTCGTCCGCAACGACGAGAGCGACCCTAACTCACACCATGCAGCCCTTTCAACCCTAATCCACTCCAGAGTTTGGGACCCGGGAGGAGAGGACGACCTTGGGTCTGACTCCCAAACCGACAACTCCTTTGCAACCCTGTTCGCAACCGAGAACTGAGGTGTCCAGATGATGTTTTAAAAGGAACCGCTTGGGAGAAGTGTTGTCCTTTCTGATGGAGCCTGCAGAATGTTTTATGTTGTGTGTAAGTTTTTTAAATGTTGTATGTCCGACAGGAGAATTTTTCTCACTGCCCCACGTCTATTCGGCCGAAACCTCTGAGGACTTGCCGACAGAGTCGCACCAGTTCAGCAGAAACCTCTGAGAGCTTGTCTGCAGAGACTGGTTACGGAACCAGACGCCCGTTTGTAACTGCCCTTCTGGTTCGAAGGATAGAACCACTACGGCAGCCCCACCACGATGACTACATTTTTTGCCCGTTCTTGTCGGTTGCCCAGGCAGTGGAGAAACGGCTTGAGACCGCCCTGCCTCGGAACCCCCCGCTGGTCAACTATGCTCGGGTAGGAGAGACACAGCATTGGTAGCCGTCCTACCCGGGGACTCCATCCAACTCTTACCCGTCGCGGCCCATACGCACCTCATTTTGGTATTTTACGTTCAAAAAAGTTTTGTTTTGTTTAGGTAACCTTTAGGTTGCCGGCCATCTGCTATTTACATCCTGGAACATTTGGATGCTAAATCAGCGCTGGTTCATTATTGGGAAGTGTGCCGTGTCCTAAAATTTGTTTTTCGAACAAAAATGAGGGAGTCACACATAGTGACTAATTATAAAGGGAATAATTGGCACCAAAGGACAGACACACTAGCGTACGAGATATTAAACAAAGATAGCTACAGACACTATGCTTGTTTCTACAGAACTCCAGAAGCTCCAGGACCGGAGAAAACAAAGAAAGAAAAGGAAAGAGAACAGTCATGAGGACTTCCTTCAAGTGGATCACCCTTGTGCTATTGGACATTTGGTTGCGCATGACCGTGAACCCCATGACTTCAAGATCCCCAGCCGTTAATGTTTCACTTTCCCGCAGTACCCAGAGCCCAGTCACCAGCGACACTACATCATCTTGGTGTTCCAGGTTCATAACCTGGTACTCCCTGTCCTATGTGATCGAAACACTGTTAGCGTTGGCGATACTCTGCTGCATCGTGCAGACTATGCGTCTACAGAAATGTAGAAGGAGAGCCTACCGCGCTCGAACCCCGGTATATAGGATCAGATCCCCTATGTTCGGTTACGACCAGACCCCCGACCCCCGCGATCTATAATAAAGTAATAAAGTGCATTCACTTGCGTTATTGTTATTGTAAATAAAGAGATGTAAAGAACTTTTCATGAGCAAATTGTATGATCCTGCGCTTGACTGCCAAGCCAGGAAAGACTATGAAATGCTATGATTTTGTTGTATGATTGAGGAAGATAGGATAATGGAATGTTTAAGTGAGTGTAGTATATTAAGAATAAGTTAGAGGTTCCCAGTTTATTGTTTTGTAATGCATGTCCCTGTCTGACATAGCGCCCTTAGAATTGTTAGTTAAAATTTTTTGTGCATAGCTATGGTCAGTGCAGAGGCTATGAAGGAAGTGCCCCCCCCCCAGGTCAGGGAATGGAAAGCAACATAGTGATGTGATCCTTCACGCTTCGCGTTAGGATCACAAGGAGGGTTTGTAGCCAGTTAAAATGGCCAACTCCCAATTTAGAATGGCTAACCCCGATTTAAAATGGCAAACGGAAAAGGCTGATGGGAAAATCAGCCAACAGGACTAAAACAAGCACCTACAGGTAAACTGTGTATTCACCTCTGGGAAGGCCAGACAAGATCGATACCTGTAGCCATCAGCACAGCAAAACACCAGCCATCTGAATACTAATGAGCAATCCCCGGGAACATTGTGCAACAATTTAGACACACAAAGCCAACCCAGACTCTTCGGCGCCAACAGGAGCCTACACAAAGGGAGGTGAACGATCACCCCAAGACCGCCCATCGATCAAGGAATCGCTCCAGCATTGGAGAATATCGAACCAAGTGATTGGGACAAAGTCCAATCACTTGGAACCAGGTACAGGGTCTGCCCCGAAAGGCGGGAAGACCCTGGGGATTATAAGAATAGAGTCCAAGTTCAAATCGGCCCTTCTGCACCCTTCTACCTCCTGCCACCCTTCTGCTCGCCTTCTACAACAGCCGCTCAAATCGTAAGTCTCACTTCAACGCTCGCTACGAGATAGGCGCCCCTAGCTATCGATCTGTACCAGCTTCGAATCCCGCAGGCTCAGAACCCAAACGAAAGGTCATTCGTTTCCCTGACCTGGAGGGCCATTTCCAAAGTTAAGTATTGGCCTGTTAGTTGCAGGAAGTAGCTTAGAAGTAGAATTTATGCATAAGTATTGATTACTGTACATAATAAATGTGCGTTGATTTAACTTACGAAGCGGTGTGTTGGATTATTGATCATTACTCGGACTTGAACCACGTGACGGTATCAGAAAGATACCTGGCGACTCAAGAGCAAAGGTGATAGAACAGAGCAATTAAACTAAGGCTAAAGTTAGCAGCAACACCCCACAGGCTACTATCGGGTTTACTCCAGCGAGTTGTTGACAGGTCAATGCCCGAGGATCCGTCTTGACCTAATTTTCCAGAATTTGATGGGGAAGTTGGCGGCTAAGAATGCCTCACAGAAGGAGCACTGCGACTCAGCCAAGGGAGACAGCCTGTTTGAAGCGGAGGATTTAGTTTATGTCTGGAATTTTGGAGGGGGTACCAGTTTAATAACCCGGGAGGGTTATGCAAGGGCTGGCTGTGGTAGTCACCACTAGTTGTATTACATGTATTAGGGCACTGCCCGTATAGTAGAGGTACGTGGGTAAATCCCTGCCTGCTGGCTCCGCCACCGCTGACCAGCCCGGGACCTCCCAGCATCTACCGCAGCTCGCCTCTATCACCCTGGATCAGTTCCGGCCCCGCAACCTCGCGACCGCGACGACAACGGTGAAGATCGATGGGCACGAGACGACCTGCCTTTTTGACTCCGGGAGTACAGAGAGCTTCATCCACCCTACTACACTAAGGCGCTGCTCCCTCCCGGTACACCCAGTCACCCAGAAAATCTCCCTGGTCTCCGGATCCCATTCCATGGAAATCTGGGGGTACTGCACCGCGACCCTCACCGTCCAGGGTGTAGAGTTTAGCAACTTCCGGCTCTACGTCCTCCCCCACCTCTGCGCTGCCCTGTTACTCGGCCTGGACTTTCAGTGCCATCTCCAAAGCCTAACCTTAAAATTCGGTGGACCCCTACCCCCCCTCACCGTCTGTGGCCTCAAGACCCTTAAGGTCGATCCACCTTCCCTGTTTGCGAACCTCACCCCGGACTGCAAACCCGTCGCCACTAGGAGCAGACGGTACAGTGCCCAGGACAGGACCTTCATCAGGTCGGAAGTCCAACGGCTCCTGCGGGAAGGGGTCATTGAGGCCAGCAACAGCCCCTGGAGAGCTCAAGTGGTAGCAGTAAAGTCTGGGGAGAAGCACAGGATGGTCATTGACTACAGTCAGACCATCAATCGGTACACGCAGCTCGACGCGTACTCCCTCCCACGCAAATCTGACATGGTCAATCAGATTGTGCAGTATCGAGTCTTTTCCACAGTGGACCCGAAGTCCACCTACCACCAGCTCCCCATCCGCCCGGAGGACTGCCAATACACTGCGTTCGAAGCAGATGGCTGCCTCTATCACTTCCTCAGGGTTCCTTTTGCCGTCACTAATGGGGTCTCGGTCTTCCAGCGAGAGATGGACTGAATGGTTGACCAATACGGACTGCGGGCCACCTTCCCGTACCTAGATAACAAAACCATCTGCGGCCACGATCAGCAGAACCATGACGCAAACCTCCAAAAATTCCTCCAGACCGCCAAACTCTTTAATCTCACATACAATAAGGAGGAATGCGTGTTCCGCACCAACCGCTTAGCCATCCTTGGCTATGTCGTGGAAAATGGAGTCCTAGGGCCCGACCGCATGCGCCCCCTCATGGAACTCCCACTCCCCCAAGGCCCTGAAATGATGCCTGGGGTTTTTCTCCTACTATGCCCAGTGGGTCCCTAATTATGCGGACAAGGCCCGCCCACTTATTCAGTCCACAGTTTTTCCCCTGACGGCTGAGGCCCGCCAGGCCTTCAACCGTATCAAGGCAGACATCACCAAGGCCACGAAGCAAGCGGTCGACAATTCCCTCCCCTTCCAGGTGGAGAGCGATGCATCGAACGTAGCACTGGCCGCCACCCTCAACCAGGCAGGCAGGCCCGTGGCCTTCTTTTCCCGCACCCTCCTTGCCTCTGAAATTCGGCACTCCTCTGTTGAAAAGGAGGCCAAAGCCATTATGGAAGCTGTGCGAGATTGGAGGCATTACCTGACCGGCAGGAGATTCACTCTCCTCACTGACCAACGGTCGGTTGCTTTCATGTTTAACAGTACACAGCGGGGCAAGATCAAAAATGACAAGATCTTGAGGTGGAGGATCGCGCTCTCCACCTATAATTATGAGATCTTGTATCGCCCGGGGAAGCTCAATGAGACCCCTGATGCCCTATCCCGCGGTACATGTGCCAGTGCACAAGTGGACCGACTCCGGGCTCTCCACTATGACCTCTGCCACCCGGGGGTCACCCGGTTCTTCCATTTCATCAAGGCCCGCAACCTGCCCTACTCCATTTAGGAGGTCAGGACCGTCACCAGAGACTGCCAGGTCCACTTCCAGGGTCTCGCTCCCAACATGGCTGACAGTTCCTGGACCCGTCCTCCTTCGGAAGCATGTGCGGACCCATAAGTCGGACCCCTTGATCATAAAAGTCCACCTCCTACATGCGAACCCACAGTACGCCTACGTGGCACACCCCGACGGGCGCCAGAACACAGTCTTCCTCCAGGACCTGGCACCCTTCTGGATCCCCACCCCCGACCCCTGACCTGACACCGCCCCCCCCCCCCCCCCCCCCCCCGGGTTGCCTCATTCACCCCTGCGCCACTCACCCTCCCTCCAGCGAACCTCACCGCAGCCCCCACCCCAGTAGGATCCGTCCTCCCACTGGTTCCACTCCGGGGTGACGAAGACGAGGACAACACGCTCCCGGAGTCTCAGGTGACCAAGTCGGCGCCCACATCACCACCAGGACTGAGGCGATCACAGAGGAGGGTCAAGGTCCCCGACAGACTAAGCTTGTACTGTTTTCCACCACCCCCGCCAGACTCTTTTTTTTAAACAGGGGGTGAATGTGGCAGTCACCACTAGTTGTATTACATGTATTATGGCACTGCCCGTATATTAGAGGTACATGGGTAAATCCCTGCCTGCTGGCTCCGCCCAGTAGGCGGTGTATAAATGTGTGTGCTCGCCGGTGCTGCAGCCATTCTGGTTCCAGCTACAGGAGGCACCTCACCTTGCTCACTAAAGCATTGATTATTCCACTACTCTCGTCTTTGTGATAATTGATAGTGCATCACTGGCCAAGTACAGAAGTATTTAGGTTTTATAAGAAGGCAGGAAGCTGCCACCCCCACAGTGAGGCGGGTGGACCCAGTGGTAGTTACCAGTGTACCAGCCACAGAGCTAGTGAAGGTAGAAACAAATTCTTCCCTAAAGATACCTTGTGTGTCAGCAGAAGGATCTGAGGAGGGTGCCAGTACTGACTCATCTTCATAATCTGTAAATCTGCCTACCACTGATGTGGACTCTGATGCTTCAAGTATGCAGCAACTGGTTGCAGAGTTGTGGCGCTCCACAAGAGTCCGAAAGTCCCCTGATAGACTGACTTTATGAACTTTGCCTGTTGGCCCTCCTGTTAATTCTGTTTAACTGCTGAATGGCAGTTTTTATCCTTCGCAGGTCACGTGACCCGTCTGAAACCTGTGTCTATTGGGTGTCAGGGCATGGACCCGGGTAGTGGAGGAACCTCACAGGCCCAGGAGTCAAGGGAACCAGTCCTGTGTTGGAGTTGTGTTGATCTGTAAATACAAAGTTCTTCCTTTGTTAATAAATCACCATTGTGATTTAACACTGCCTGATCATATTACCTCCTACTACAACACAACAGCTTTGTGTTTTAATGTCTGTAATTCCTTTTGTGTCATAAACCCCAATGCAGACACATTATAAAGTGCATAGCCTGATGGGTATTCATAAAGATACCAGCAGAGTGAAGACAACAGCAAAGCCTGATGGTTAAAAGAGCTAAGTCTGAAACAGGTTAAGGACTATGGGAGCAGTGGGGGTCTGCAGTGATGAAGAGGACGTGCTTCTGGAGAGTCAACACAGGAGCTGATTGAACATTGGCTGTTGCTATACTTTGAACAAACAAGTAATGATATACAGACCCCTGTGTATCGCGCTCATTAGAGAATTATGACCCCTGAGTGAGTCATGACTCTTGAGCATTCGTGACCAGAAAGGACATTGGGCACGGTCTAACCAAATTGAAACAGAGTGTGTCATAACGAGTGTGTCTAGCCGCTCGCCAGATCTCCTCAGTGCAGAAAGCAATCGGGACACCAGAGATAAATGGTGTCCTGATCTCTCGACCCTCCCCATTGGGAACCCTGAACTCCCCAAAGCTCCAACTCACCTATAAAGGGGTCCTCGGGGCCCCCACACACCACATCATTCAGGCAAGGCATCTCCGGCCTGATCCCCGCCACGGGAAAATGCCAGCTTGGCATCCTGTCAGTGCCCCACCAGCTGGCAGTGCCACCTAAGTACCTTGGCAGTGCCAGGTTGACACCTAGCTGGCAATGCCAAGGTGCCTGTGTGCCACCAGCAGTACCAGGGTGCCATCCTTCCCAGAGGGCAACCACCTGGGGGCCTCGGGTCCCCAAGGAGACCCTCCTAATTGCCGTTTCATCTGGTCCACGTTTGTGGGGAACAGAACTGAACGGCACTCACCCGAGGTCTCCGAGGCAAAGGGGTCAGACCTCAGGGCCTTAATTGATCAGACAAGTGCATATTAGTGAGACTAGCTGTCTCGTTCTTATATGCAGAGTTGCCAGATAGTGATCCCACCTTCAATGGGTGGGATTCAGATTGCGATGGTTCATGAGGTCGCGCTAGATCTCAAGTGGGGTGGAGAGCCAGGTAGATCCTGGAAAAGGGATCTCCCAGTATATACCAGCTGTGCCGCACCACCGTTTGGGGCAACGTGGCCGGTAGATCACACCCATTGATTGTTTAGTGCTGTCCTATAAGTACATGACTGGAAGCATGGGAAAGATCTGTTAAAAAGGAGTGACAAAGACACTTCTGAAATGAAAACCTGCAGGGATAACCATTTTAAGAAACTATGACCTGGATCTGGCACCCAGAGAGGACGTCGGGATCCACCAAGAGGGCTGATCACCTCGCATCTGAATGGGTGGTATCTAGGACCAAGCCATGAGCTTTGATATGTTTTTTAGGAGAGAGTTTTAATACTGTGAGAAACAAAGATTGTGATACCTTTTACAGTGATGTTTTGATACTTTTGGGGTAACTTGGTAAGGTACGATTATTGTTGTACGATAATTTGAGAGTTTGATTGTTTTGTCCATAATGTTAGTTGACCCAAGGTTTGGTGCAACAAGTGAAACTGTGATCTATAGACATGTGGCACCTTTGTTTAACATGAAGCTAACTGAAGATTTAACACTTTCTTAGCACATAAAGTAATGTTAAACTACACCTTTTTTTAAAATTTAGAGTACCCAATTCATTTTTTCCAATTAAGGGGCAATTTAGCGTGGCCAATCCACCTACCCTACACATCTTTGGGTTGTGGGGGTGAAACCCACGCTGACATGGGGAGAATGTGCAAACTCCACGCAGACAGTGATCCAGGGCCGGGATTCGAACCCGGGTCCTCAGCGCCATAGGCAGCAATGCTAACCACTGTGCCACGTGCCACCCTGACTATACCTTATTTTTCACACACACATTACAAATATAAGTTACTTAACCTAGCTCTATTTCCTAACAATAAGAACGACCCTCCCAGATTACTCTAATATATGAAATTTATGCCAAGACAGACGCTCTAGAAATTATGTCGGTCTGGTACAAATTAAGACTGGGATATTAGAAGAAGCTGGGGTCACTGATCTGGTGCCTCTCCCAAATGCCTTACTTGTTGTCAAAAACTTATTACAGGAGGTATTATATATAGAAACCTCTATTTTAACAAACTGTTTTGGAGAAAATTATCCAGTTTTGTATTTCTTTGCCACTAGTGAGATCATAGTGCGCAATTTTGTGGTCATTTTTAGTTATTGTTAGGAAAACAAAGGTAGCATTACAAGATTTATATTTTTATTGGTAAGCATTAGAAATTCAGTGTAGTTTTCAGTAGATTTAAATTAATGTTTCTGTGCCTGGAAGGGTAAAACCTATAGTTAAGTTCATGCTGGACAAAGGTGTTTATATGTGTGGGGGTTGGTTAAATTCCAACTGAGTTTCTATTGTACTTACAGAGAGCTATGGCATGAAGGGTAAATAGGCCAGCAGAGGTATGTGGTGTTATTTAGCAACTGGGGTATTGTAAGGATAAAAAAGTTTTCAAGTTTTAGATAATTTGAGGGCCATTGGAGCCAGACCATTGACAAGTGAACAGCTCTCAACTCTGCCAGGAGAGGCTATAGAGGACAAGGAAGTTGCAAAGATGCAGTCCATATAGCCAGGGAATTGGGACAAAATAAATGTTTAAGGCAACTGGACTAAAAGACCAGAGGTCAAGGTTCTGTTCAGAAGAATTCAAGGAAAAGTAAACAAAGTGTTCTGAGTTAGAGAGACAATCACAGTAACTAGATTTGAAGTGGGACAGCAGACTTCAGAGTTGGATGAAACAATATAATTTTAATAAGAGTCTGAGAGTCAAAATTTAAAGCAATTGTGAGCAGTTTGCACAGCAGTCAATATAAATAAACCCTGTTAAATCCTGGACTGGATTTACTGTTAAAATTGGAGTGGAAGCTTTGTTTAAATGTGTCATTTGGAAAACTTGGACTGGATTTTGGAATGCAAACCGCTAAGGGAAAGCATTATTGTGAGATAAGATTTTAAAGCATGTTTTTTAGCATGGAGATTAGAAACTCTCGTGATCACCATGTGGGGGGATTGAGGCGAAATCCACAGACACTAATTTGGGGTCAGGGCAGAGTGCATGTATTTGACCACAGTCATCTTGCGTGCTTGAAAATGACTTTTTGACTTAATGAGACTATTATAGCTTGATATGTACTTTGTAATCCATGTTAATCTTTAAACCTGTGCATATTTGTTAAACTAAGGGGGTGGAGGAGTAAAATAATTTATAATAATCCAACTTTCATGTTTAATAAATGTTTTTTCCCTTGTTATCAAAACTAATTAGTGGTCCAGTGACTCTGTTCCTCCACGTTTTAAAAAAATAAACATAAAAGTTTCAGTTTTTTCAGCCATGGTTACATCCAGGGATCTTCCTTTCCAGTTATAACACCAACTGGGATCCTAACATTATGCAACAAAATTTCAGCTGCTTAAAAAAATTAATTGGCTAAATAGTGCTCTGGGAAAATCAGGGGACAGGCAATACCGTTGTTTATATAAATGCAAACTATTTGGTCAAGACAATACTTCTTTGACACTTGATAGAAATCAGATTTTGTGGTTAGCTATAGATGAGGTAGATAAGGGGTTTAAATAAGAAATCATTGGGAGTAATTGACTGAATCATATTAACCATGAGAGTAAGAGAAGCTGACTAACTGGAAATTAATCAGATAAGAATTAAAATGTTCATATTTTGCAAGTTGTTCGAGACTGGCCAGAATCCAAGGCCAGTGACAAAAGACTTTATTGTAGGCAGATGCCTGGACAGATCCGTTTCCATGGTAACAGTCAGTCAGGGTCATAATGACTTTTCGAAAACTGTGTTAATCTAATTAATGTTAGAGGCATGATTGGCAAGACAGGGTATGGAAAATTACAAACTCACACCCAAATCCTTTATCTCTTAAATTGACAGACAGACAGTTCGGCCGAATTTAGTGAATTGTAAATTAGTTAAAGCCAATTACAGCTGTAAAGAGGGCAACACTTTAAGATAATAATCTCCTTAAAAGATCAGTTGGCGGGATGAGAAAACTCATTCCGGAATCACTTTAACCTATTTTCTGAAACATATTCGGCTTGCTTTTCAAAATCGCCATTTTCTTTTGTTTTAGATCACTCAGTCGTTTTTGGTACTGTGCATCTTGATTCGAAGAAATTACTAAGAAAGAAAATTGTATTTTGAATTCAACTACTGTGTTTGCTAAAGACAATCGATCTGACTAGCTTGCTGCAGGGCTAGTTGGAACTTTCTAAAATTTTGTATTGAAATTGAGTTTGCCAGTAGACCCTAAACAAAACTGACAAATAAAATTTCAAATAACTTTGCCAAAAAGTTCAGTCTGGAATCTCTGTTATTTGGGAACTAAGAAGGGATAACGCATATCCAGGGTTCCAAATAGACATAGAGATCCATCAACACTCTTGTCATCTTAACCCAAAGCTAATAAAATCCTTCAGTGAATGTGAAAACCTTTCAAATTCTGCAGCATCAAGGCATAGATTCGTAAATTAGTATTAATTACTGGTGTACTCTGTACTTGAGCTCACAGGGCACTGTACTGGTATCGCCCAAACAGATTTCCTTTCCAACCTTATAGTTCGAGAGCATATTTCCACCCTGTGATGTGAATTTGGATTTGAACTGGTCCTAAAAAAAGCTAAAGGACAACTGTTTTAACATACTACTGGCCCAGCTTTTCAGAGCTTTGATGGTGTTGGACACCAAGACTTACAGTTAGATAAATCATTTGGTCTTTACTGGCTTCGCTGTTATTACAGAAATTAGAATATTATTGGGCCTTTATCTGTTAGGAATTGCCATCTCTTTTGTAAATGATAAACTCAGTTCAATTAAGTGGGCAGTTCATAGGTGAATTGCTTCTGCGCTTGTTTGCTGAGCAGGAACATTACACGTATCCAAAGAACTGATTAACCAAATAATATTACTTCTAGAAGTAAATATTTTCATTGATCACTTTAACAAATCTCATTGTTGTTCTTGTATTTAATGTTAGGACTCAATGTTCCTTAATAGCACAACAATTTGTCTCTGTTAAATCTAATGCTTTTCAACTTTGCTATTTGATTTGGCTTATAATAATAATGTTGATAACTAACAAAACTGCCATATAAGCTAACTTTACAACACAGGGGTACATAATTTGTGACTTCTGAAGGTTAAGTACTGACAGTGATGTTTCTGTGCTGGCAAAGTTGAAACTTCAGAAACCAGAATGGAAATGTTAATTTCACTATTCTTCCCATAAGACAATTTGTGAAATTTCAGAATAATACAGAACAACCAGTTTTTCTATAGGATTGGATGATGCCAGTATGAACCAATCAGATCAGTTGGAGGATTGGAACGGGGGGAAGGGGGTTGGGGTGAGTTGGAGGATTGAAGGGAGAGGAGGAGGGGGAGGGGGAGGGGGGAGGAGGAGGGGAGGAGGAGGATTGGGGGGGTGGAGTATTGGGGAGGGGAAGGATTTGGGAGGGAATGGGAGAGAGGATTAGGGAGGAGAAGGAGAATTGAGGAAGTGAAGGAGGATTGGGGGAGGGGGAAGATTGGGGGCTGGGGAGAAAAGTGGGATGGGTAGGATTGTCGGATGGGGAGGATTGTCGGATGGGGAGGATTGTCGGATGGGGAGGATTGTCGGATGGGGAAGATTGTCGGATGGGAAAGACTGTCGGATGGGGAAGATTGTTGGATGGGGAGGATTATCGGATGGGAGGATTGGCAGATGGAAGATTGATGAGGGGGTGGATTGGGGGGTTTGTTTACAGAGGGGTTTGATTGGGGGAGGAGGTTTTGGGGGAGGAGGAGGATTGGGGAGGAGGAGGATTGAGGGATTGGGATGATTGAGGGATTGGGGGTGGGAAGGATTTGGGTGGTGTTTGGGGAGGGAGAGGATAGGGGGAGGAAATTGGGGGAGGGGAAGGATTGGGGGGCAGGAGGATTGGAAGAGAGGAAGATTGAGTGGAGGAGGATTGGGGAGTGGAAGGATTGGGGGGGCAGAGGATTAGGGGATGGGAGTATTGGGGCAGGATTAGGGGAGGAGAGGATTAGGGAAATGAGGAAGATTGGGGAGAGGATATGCAGGGGAGGAGAATTAGGGGAGGGGGAGTATTGGGGGAGGGGGGATTTGGGGAGGAGGATTGGGGTCAGGAGGAGGACTGGGGGAGGAGGAAGATTGAGGAGGAGGATTAAGAGTGGAAGATTTGGAGAGGGGGTGGATTAGGCGAGAGGCGTTATGGGGGAGGGGAGGAGGAGGATTGGGGGAATGGTTTGAGGGGGCAGGAATTCGGTTCAGGAGAGATGGAGGCAGGCAAAAGAATCATAGAATCATAGTATTCACAGAGCATAAGGAGGCCATTCAGCCCATCGAGTCTGCACCAGCCCTTGGAAAGAGCATCCTACTTTAAAAAAAAAATTTAGAGTACCCAATTCATTTTTTCCAATTAAGGGGCAATTTACGTGTTCAATCCACCTACCTTGCACATCTTTGGGTTGTGGGGGCAAAACCCACGCAAACACGAGGAGAATGTGCAAACTCCACACGGACAGTGACCCAGAATCGAACCTGGGACATCTGCGCCGTGAGACTGCGCCACCGTGCTGCCCAGAGCACCCTACTTAACCCCATGCCCCCATCCTATCCCTATAACCCAATAACCTCATCTGATGTTTTGGATACTTAAGGGGCAATTTAGCATGGCCAATCCACCTAACCTGCACATCTTTGGACTGTAGGAGGAATCCGGAGCACCCGGAGGAAACCCACGCAAACACGGGAAGAACGTGCAGACTCCGCACAGACAGTGATCAAAGCTGGACTCGAACCCGGGTCCCTGGAGCTGTGAGGCAGCAGTGCTAACCCCTGTGCCACCGTGGGGACATGGAAACTATATGATCCCTCACCAGACCCCCAATAGTGGCTAGGATATTGGACATTAACCCCAATATGTTATTTTAAGTTTGTCAGACTGTGAGTGTGGAAGGGAAATTAATGAGTTGTCAACTTAGAAGCATGCTGGGAAATGCTTGACTATAGTTCAACACTGCTTTTGAATGAAAATATGTAGGTCAGGTAACATAAATGAAATCTGCTTAATATTCTGGTCTTGGCCTTATTATGAAAACACATTGTCCTCCGAAAGATAACAAAATTTGTACTCGAGTTGTTTTTAGCCAAGGGCAAGAACATATGTACTACGTATTTCATCTTGCGTACTTTCCAAGGCCTATTTAATATTAAAAATGCCTGTTTACTTCAAACTGTTATTTCAGACTATAAAAATATGCATTCTTCAATCGAATCTCAGAGTGCAGTGCAATGGCTTTGCAGCTGGAACACTCTCTCTCCGCAAATATATTTGTGTAAATAAATTTCCTGAAATCGAACCTCGAGGAATTTGTCTTAATTATAATTTCCACGAGTGAGGAAAGGATACTTCGCTCCAGGAGTGATTTCACACAAAATAGGAATAGGTATATTAAAACAAACTTTATTATTAACACAGTATTAAAATATCTTTAACAGCACACACAAAAATAGGTTACATTTACCCCATAAACAATCAATATCAATACAGTGACACAATAACCCTGAACTGCTATCTTTGTTTCCACTCAAACAATAAAACCATCTCATATCCCAATCCACTTAGTACTCAGGAATACTTGCTGATTAGAGATGTCTTGAATTCTCTTTTGAGACTGCTTTAAAGAAAAAGACCTGTCACCCTGTCAGAATAATGAAGAAGCTCTGGCTGTGTTTCTTTAGAAACCTTCTTAGCTCACCTTCCAGCTTCACCCTGGCTCCTCCCATTAACTGTATCTTACAATGTCTCTCATTAGCTACTCCACAGGGATCCTTCTTAATATAAATAAAAGTCCATTAATCCATACTTTTACGATGCTTTAATTGCACCTCTGGCACCAAAAAGCTTAGCTGTCTTTCAAACCAGGATTTAAATATAGCATTACTACAGCAGTCAATCACACTAACCCAGGCTTTTAACCCTTATACACACATAATATATCTGAAATTCCTATATCATTCATCGCAAACCTCGGAGAAGTTGTGGAATCCTGTGAGCAGGGGACAAGAAAGAGAGACGGAGATGTGGGAATATGGGGGGAGTAGAAAAGAGGGACTGGGAATGGGAAGGTGTGGGAATGAGGCCTAACATTTCCTGTGGAGTCAATGGAAGCAGCAGTGTAATGCGTGGGAGAGGCACGGAGCAACCACTAAAGATGTGTACCTCAATTCTGCGACGGCACTGATGAAGTAACAGGGTTCCCGCTCAGCAACCTCATTTCAATGAATTAGTATATAATTTACCCTCCACATTTGGAGCTCTCCTCTCACCGCGTAACATCATGCCGGAGAAGTTTACAACTGCTTTTACATAATGTGAACTAGGCAAAGAGAACCCACCAGGGGCACACAGGTGAGTATAGCCCCCCAGGGCAGCGCCGGGGAGCCCCTCTGGGGAGATCCATTTGTGGGGTTCCTCTTATAAATGGGGGGGGGGGATTTCCCCTGATCAGCGGAGGGGTATATTTTAAAAAAGGGCACCCGATCTTTGTTGATCTGTCATTGTTGGCCCCGGCCCACCAGCACAACACCTAGGCCACCACCGGGCGATTTCCTCTGTGTAGAGCGCTGCAAGAAGAGGTGAGAAAGCCAGCTTTGCAGCCTGAGCGCTGCATGCCAGTTTACTCACCTCAGCCAGCACTCTGCAAATAATGGAAAATCCTGTCTCAGTTGCATTTGGAGATTTTGGAGATTTTACTTTGGTTAAAAGAGAAAACCTGTTTTCTTTATTTGGAAAAAAGGGAATTAAAGAAAAGGTCAAAGATTCTAGCTGAAATATCCAAAAAGAACAAGGGTTATTAGACCATGGGGCGCTTTACAAGTGGAATTGGGGTCAAGACTGGATCATTTGAAGAAGTGGGTTAAGTGAAAATGAGAGATTATAGAAGGATCAGGCTGGAGGGGGAGAAACATGGTTACAGGAGACAGAACGCCAGCAAGGACACAATGGCCTCCTTCTGTGCTTTATGCAAACTTTACTGAGTCAGAGTCCAGGGGGCATCTAGGAGACATTGGTCCTGAGCTTAGGACAATGTGTCCTGTGCTCCAAACACTGAACTTTGTGAAATTGTTTGAATTGGTTCAGGTTGGTGTGTGCCGGCCAGTTATGACGTGTGAAGCCTAACTCGGGTCAGTTTTGACCGAGGCTTCCAGTTAGTTCAGAGTTGCTACTTCCCACAGAACCTGCGTTCAAACAAAAGTTTGAAATGGGCCTTGTTAAAAGTTACAATGACTGGGGAGCCTGACAGCATTTTCAGAGAATTCTGCCTGTATTTACAGTGTGAATATCAGCAAGTGAGAGGATTATTATTAGTTACAGATAGACTTTTTGTGTTATTGTTGTTTTTGAAGGAATCTTGAGTGTTAGTAGTTATTGCTTTTCATTCTGGCCACAATTTCAGTGTGAGTTAGTGTTGAAATTCCTGCCACATCTGGTTTCCTGATTATGAATCTATCCCCAATATTCATCACCACATCTTCCTCATCAGCTTCTCTTCATCTGCTTGCAGGGAGGGGCCTCCTGGTTCTCAAAACTCCTCAAAATAACGAGGCAACTCAACTACAGGAGACCCAAACTTTATAACAGCAAATGCAATAATAATAATCTTTATTGTCACAAGTAGGCTTACATTAACACTGCAATGAAGTTACAAGGCTGGTCCTGGGAGGAAAAAACTTTTGCATGTCATTACAGTGCCCTACACTGGGCTATGTACAGGGTTTTTTGTTTTGAACTATTTACAGTATTCGTAAGAGGGAAAAGGAAAAAAAACATTCTCGTTAAAGTCCACAACATTCTAGTGTTACACCGATGCCACGAGTCGGGCGGGCGGTCTGGTCGTCCTTGTCGATCGCCTCAGCCCCGGTGGTGGTGGTGCTTGTTCCAGTGTTGTCGCCTCCGGGAGCTTTACGGTTTCTGCTTCAGCTTCACTTCTGGTCGGACCTGGGAGGAGGACCGATCCAACCGGGAAGGGGGCTGTCGCGGGGTGCGCCGGTGGCAGGGAGGGGGTGATTGGTGTCGAGGGGGTGTGTGTGTTGCTGGCGGGCGCCAGATCTCGCAGGCAGACCATGCCCTGTCGGCCGTCGGGGTACTCCACGTAGGCGTACTGTGGGTTCGCGTGGAGGAGGTGAACCCTCTCGACCAACGGGTCCGACTTGTGCGTCCACACATGTTTCCGGAGCAAGATGGGTCCTGGGGCCGCCAGCTAGGTCGGCAGCGACGTTCCAGAGGAGGACTTCCTGGGGAAGACAAGGAGGCGCTCATGAGGCGTTTGGTTAGTGGTGGTACACAGTAGCGACCGGATGGAGTGGAGGGCGTCCGGGAGGACCTCCTGCCACCGTGAAACTGGGAGATCATTAGACCGTAGGGCCAGTAGGACGGTCTTCCAGACCGTGCCGTTCTCCCTCTCTACTTGCCCGTTCCCCCGTGGGTTGTAGCTGGTCGTCCTGCTCGAGGCTATACCCTTGCTGAGCAGGAACTGGCGCAGCTCGTCACTCATGAAGGAGGACCCCCTGTCGCTATGGACGTATGCGGGCAACCGAACAGTGTGAATATGGTGCTAAGGGCTTTAATGACTATGGCCGCTGTCATGTCAGGGCAGGGGATGGCGAAGGGGAAGCCGGAGTACTCGTCCACCATGTTCAGGAAGTATGTGTTGCGGTCGGTGGAGGGGAGGGGCCCTTTGAAATCCAGACTGAGGCGTTCAAAGGGACGGGAAGCCTTGATCAGGTGCGCACTATCCGGCCTGAAAAAATGCGGTTTGCACTCTGCGCAGATGTGGCAGTTCCTTGTGACTGTACGGACCTCCTCCACAGAGTAGGGGAGGTTGCGGGCCTTTATAAAATGGTAGAACCGAGTGACCCCCGGGTGGCAGAGGTCCTCGTGGAGGGTTTGGAGACGGTTAATTTGTGCGTTGGCACATGTGCCGCGGGATAGGGCATCGGACGGCTCGTTCAGCTTTCCGGGACGGTACAAGATCTCATAGTTGAAGGTGGAGAGCTCGATCCTCCACCTTAAGATCTTGTCATTTTTAATTTTGCCCCGCTGTGCATTATCGAACATGAAAGCTACCAACCGTTGGTCAGTGAGGAGAGTGAATCTCCTGCCGGCCAGGTAATGCCTCCAATGTCGCACAGCTTCCACTATGGCTTGGGCTTCCTATTCCACTGAGGAGTGGCAGATTTCTGAGGCCTGGAGGGTTCGGGAGAAAAAGGCCACGGGTCTGCCCGCTTGGTTAAGGGTGGCCGCTAGAGCTACATCGGAGGCGTCGCTCTCGACCTGGAAGAGGAGGGACTCGTCGATGGCGCGCATCGTGGCCTTTGCGATATCCGCTTTGATGCAGCTGAAGGCCTGGCAAGCCTCTGTCGACAGAGGGAAGGTCGTGGTCTGTATTAGGGGGCGGGCCTTGTCTGCGTACTGGGGGACCCACTGGGCGTAATATGAAAAGAACCCCAGGCAGCGTTTTAGGGCTTTTGAGCAGTGAGGGAGGGGAAATTCCATGAGGGGGCGCATACGTTCGGGGTCGGGGCCTATTATCCCATTGCGCACTACATATCCCAAGGTGGCTAGCCGGTTTGTGCTAAAAACGCACTTGTCCTCGTTGTATGTGAGGTTCAAGGCTTTAGTGGTCTGGAGGAATTTTTGGAGATTGGCGTTGTGGTCCTGCTGATCGTGGCCGCAGATGGTTACGTTGTCGAGATACGGGAACGTGGCCTGCAACCCGTGTTGATCAACCATTCGGTCCATCTCCTGTTGGAAGACCGAGACCCCGTTTGTGACGCCAAATGGGACCCTTAGGAAGTGGTATAATTGCCCGTCTGCCTCGTAGGCTGTGTAATTGCGGTCACTTGGGCAGATGGGGAGCTGATGGTAGGCGGACTTGAGGTCCACGGTGGAGAAGACCTTATATTGGGCAATCCGATTGACCATGTCGGATATGCGGGGGAGAGGGTACGCATCTAGCTGTGTGTACCTGTTGATGGTCTGGCTATAGTCTATGACCATCCTTTGCTTCTCCCCTGTCTTTACTACTACCACCTGTGCTCTCCAGGGACTATTGCTGGCCTGGATTATGCCTTCCTTCAGTAGCCGCTGGACTTCGGACCGAATAAATGTCCGGTCCTGGGCGCTGTACCGTCTGCTCCGAGTGGCGACGGGTTTGCAATCCGGGGTGAGGTTTGCAAACAAGGATGGGGGCTCAACCTTGAGGGTTGCGAGGCCGCAGATAGTGAGTGGGGGTATTGGGCCGCCGAATTGGAAAGTTAGGCTCTGCAGATTGCACTGGAAGTCTAATCCCAGTAATGTGGGCGCGCAGAGTTGGGGAAGGACGTAGAGCCTGTAGTTTTTAAACTCCCTCCCTTGCACCGTTAGGGACACTATGCAGAAGCCTTTGATCTGTACGGAGTGGGATCCTGCAGCTAGGGAAATCTTTTGCGCACTGGGACGGATGGTCAAAAAACAGCGTCTTACCGTGTCGGGGTGGATGAAGCTTTCTGTGCTCCCGGAGTCGACCAGGCATGGTGTCTCATGTCCGTTGATCAGCACCGTTGTTGTCGTCGTCTGGAGCATCTGGGGCCGTGCTTGGTCCAGCGACATTGAGGCCAGACGTGGTCGTAGTGCTTCAGCGTCTTCCTCGAACCCAGTGGAGCCGTCGATGCTGGGGTCCATTGTTGCCGTCCAAGATGGCGGCGGGGGTGAACAAAATGGCCACCCCCATGCATCGCACATGGCTGGGGGGTCACAAGATGGTGGCGGGGTTGGACAAAATGGCCGCCCCCATGCGTCGCGCAGGGCTGGGGGGTCCCAAGATGGCGGCGCCCCACCTCCCCTCGTGGTGGCCGGGACCCATAATGGCGGCGCCTGCGGGTCGCACATGGGGCGTTGGGGGGGTTGGGGAGCGTTTGGAACGCACAGGACTCCTTCTTCTCCGGGGACAGCGGCGACCCCCCGGGACCGGCACACAGCCGCGAAATGGCCCTTTTTCCCGCAGCTCTTGCAAATCGCTGCGCGGGCCGGGCAGCACTGCGGGCGGTGTTTCGCCTGGCCGCAGAAGTAGCAGCGGGCTCCCCCGGGACGACTTGGCGTCTGAACCGCGCAAGCCTGTGGGGGGGGGGGGGGGGGTTTGTCGCGACGGGGGTCCACGGAGCCCAAGGGGCTGCCGCGCGGTCGGGGCCGTAGGCGCGGGCGTTTTGCGCGGCCACATCTAGTGAGGCTGCAAGGGCCCGTGCCTCAGAGTCCTAGCGACTCTTTTTCTAAAAGTCTTTGGCGGATTTGGGGAGAGTTCATACCAGCCACAAACGCATCGCGAATTAACATGTCCGTGTGTTCCATCGCGTTTACCGGCGGGCAGCTGCAGGCCCGTCCCAAAATTAGCAGCGCGGCGTAGAAGTCGTCTAGCGATTCTCCGGGACTTTGCCGTCTCGTTGCGAGTTGGTAGCGTGCGTAGACCTGGTTCACTGGGCGAACGTAGATGCTCTTTAGTGCTGCGAACGCCGTCTGGAAATCCTCTGCGTCTTCTATGAGAGGGTAAATTTCCGGGCTTACCCTCGAGTGCAGGACCTGTAGTTTCTGGTCTTCTGTGACCCGGCCGGGGGCCGTTCGGAGGTAGGCTTCGAAACAAGTCTGCCAGTATTTAAAAACTGCTGCTGAGTTCACTGCGTGGGGGCTGATCCTCAGGCATTCCGGGACGATCCTGAGCTCCATAGTCCTTTAAGCACGCTTAATAAATTGTAGCGCACAAAGACCCCCGAGAGACGAATAGAGGTGAAGTCGATGAGGCTTTATTAAGCGTGACTCGTTCCCCGCAGTTCAGCAACAGTCTGGAGCTGCGGGGAGAATTCCTGGTTCTTATACTCCGCCTTCAGGGCGGAGCTAGAGATCAACAGCCAACCAGGACCCGGGATCTGTCAGCCAATGACATCACGGCTTCACAGTCCCACATGACCCCTAATGCATACTACCACACTGTGAAAAGCCCCTAGTCGCCACACTCCGCGTCTGTTTGGGTACACAGAGGGAGAATTCAGAATGTCCAAATTACCTAACAGAACGTCTTTTGGGGCATGTGGGCGGAAACCGGAGCACCTGGAGGAAACCCGCGCAGACACAGGCAGACACACACAGACAGTGACCCAAGCCAGGAATCGAACCTGGGACCCTGGCGCTGTGAAGCAATAGTGCCAGATGTGATCAAATGAAATCCAATCAAACCTCTAGGAATCTCTCTTCTAAATTGTATTGTTTTGCCAGTTCCTGTTAATGTAGATCATTAACTACAACGAAATAGCAGCAGCGGAGCGTACTCCCACTTGAACCTGCTCCAACATTCATTTAATGGCTGATTGGCCTAAACACCACTTTCCCAACCTGTTCACATAGGAATTTGGGCCCAGTTAGGTTGCTTGTTGCTCGTCTGAAAATGGGCCCATACAAATTTCTACTCCATTAAGTGTACGCATTAATTGTTACCAATATTTCAAATTCTTATCGACATGAGTGTTGTGATATCCTTCTTTTTCAAACACTCCAGATTCCTTTTTTCATGTGCAAAATGCTTCTGTATTCACCAAAGCAAGTTAGAAAGAGTTAAGCATCTGTTCATTGGATCCCTTTAGTGCTTTGAACAAAGTAGAAGTTGAATTACAACGTTTGTAATTACAATGTTTGTTCAGTTTGAGCTTCTTTCCAACTTATTTGCTATTACACAAAATTAGGTGAGGAAATAGCGTTGTGCCGATGAAAGAATTCTTCAATGTTTCTGCAACACATGCTAATTGACCAATTGACTGTCATTTGTGCTGTACAAGAACCAGGCAACAACCTTCTCCAACAAAATCTAACCACTCCCCTGGACGTTCAATGCCATTATCACCTTTGAATCTCTCATCATCAAAATCTTGTGCATCACCCTGACCAGAAACACTGGAGCAATAGTCACGTCAGAAACTGGGGTTTCTTTAGCCAGTGACTTGTGTTAGGACTCCCAAAGTCTATCCGTGACCGAAAAGACATAAAAGTCTGGACTGCAATAGAACACTGTCCACGTGCCTGGATGAATGTAGTTCCAACAAAGAAACCTCAACACCATCCAGGATAAAACAGCCTGCTTGATTGACACCCCATCCACCATCTTAAACATTCACTCCCTCCACCAGCAGCAAAACCTGTCTGTGTGGTCTACAAAATGTAGTGCAGCAACTCTCCAAGGCTTATTCAACGGCACCTCTTAAACCCATGATCTCTACCACCAAGAAGTGTGGGAAAATCACCAACTTCATCCTAATTTGGAAATGTATCCCTGTTCCTTCATCATTGCTGGGTCAAAATCTTGAAGCTCCCTAAGGGGCTGGGTTAGCACAGTGGGCTAAACAGCTGGCTTGTAATGCAGAACAATGCCAGCAGTGCGGGTTCAATTCCCGTACCAGCCTCCCCGAACAGGCGCCGGAATGTGGCGACTAGGGGCTTTTCACAGTAACTTCATTGAAGCCTACTTGTGATAATAAGTGATTATTATTATTAACAGCACTGTGCAAGTACCTTCACTTCATGGACTAAGGCAGTTCAAGAAGGTAGCTTACCACCACCTTTGGTGGTACAGAACTGAGTATTGCTGAAAAACAAGAGTCTTGCTGTTGAAGCTTTTCATCTCGCCCTCATCGCGACAGAGGCAAGAATGGAAAATTTCAAAGGGAATAATTTATACTGCATGAGTAAATGGGTGGTGATTGGTTGGAAAGTCAACTCTGATTGGCCAAGATATTGCCTGTACTGTCTGAGCTTATATTCTTTCTGCTTGATCCCTGCATATGAACATGGAGTACCTGGCAGGCATAAGTGTGCGACAAAAACAGAATGCTGGAAAAACTATGCAGGTTTGACAGCATATGTAGGGAGAGGAAACAGAGTTAATGCTTCAAATCCATTTAACTCATTTTCTGTTGTGAAGAAGAGTCAAAAGGACTCAAAATATTAACTCAATGCAACCAAAGCTGCTGAGATTTTCCGGCATTCTCTCTTTGTGTTTCAGATTCCAGCATCGGCAGTATTCTGCTTTTATTTAAGCATAAGTGTGCTTGCTACCTTGCAAGCCTGACTGATCATTTAAATTGGCTGTTAATGGTGATTTTTAGCACACTCGGGATTGTTCAGCAAATTATGACCAATCATGGAATCACATCTAATGTTAGACATTAGGTTCCCCATCCCGCAGCTAGCCAATGGGTTTTCCCATTGTGGGCAGCCCCACGCCTTCGGGAAATCCCTGGGCACTTCTGGCGCAACGGAGAATCCCGACAGTGGAGAATCCAGCCCATGAACCTTCTATAAATAATTGATCTGTCTTTACTGTTCTATTCAGTAGAGGGGTGGCATGGGCCCTTTAATGGGGAGGCCCTGGCAGCCAGGGCCCATCCCGTGGGAATGCGTGAACCTTGGCCAATAGCAAATTAGCTTAGGGCACTGGGAGGAGGGGCCTGGGCAGTCTGGCCCCCAGGGCCGGAAAGCTAAGACCCACCCATCCTTTTGTGTTCTGTGCTAGAATATGTCGTGTTGGGTGTTCCACTATACAAACGAACCAACACGGTTGTAGATGGTACAACTCTGTTTTATTATTCTTGATAACATCTACTGTATACTTCTGGTTCGTACTTTACCAGTTAACCTGTGGACCCAGCCCTTGCATTATCTTAGAGAAGCACTCAGCACATGGTGTATGTCTGAGTGGCGCGCTGTGAGCTCTGTGCTCTCAGCTGTCTCCTGCTGGAATGAGCGGGAACTGTGGTGTTCCCTGTTTTATAGCGCGTGTGCTCTCACTGGTGATTGGCTGTGATGTTGCGTGTGTGTTGATTGGTCCGTTGATCTGTCCATCAGTGTGTGTGTATGATTGCACCATGATATGTTCATATGAATATCATGACATCCCCCTTTTTACAAGAATATGTGCCTGTATGGTAATAAATATTGGTGTGTACTGAGTGCAGCTGAGTATGTGTGTGCAATATCTACAACATGTACATGAGGCTAAACTATATACATAGGAAGGTGTCAGGTGCAACATAGCAACGAGGTTGTACCATAAACAAAACAAGTGCAATCACCAAGTATCGAAAGAGAACTCCTGGAACGACAAAAAGAGAAACACATTAACATTGTTACATAACAATTCAGTGAGTCCAATGTGCAAACAGGCTCATAAGTCCAGCCTAGTAGGTGGGCGATGAATTCGGGTTGACCGCCTCAAGGGTGGGTCAGGATCCACCGGCTGAGGAATGGGCCTGGCCACGGGCGATAGAGGAATAGGCATAGTGGCAGGAAGCTCCACGAAGTCGACATCAGGGACAACAGGAGAGCGTGGCACCGGTGCATGATCACGTAGCGAGCGCGGAAGTAGCCGAAGGGCCCGTCGATTACGCCGGCGAATGGAGCCATCAGGCATGTGAACCAGGAATGAGCGGGGTGCCACATGGCAGAGAACCTCGGCGGTTGCTGACCAGCCACCCTCCGGTAGGTGTATGCGGACGTTGTCTCCAGGCGCCAAGGCAGGAAGATCAGTTGCCCGAGTGTCATGTGCCACCTTCTGCTGAGCACGCTGCTGTTGCATCCTTTGCAGTACTGGAGCATGGTCGGGTTTAGGAACATGAATGGACGGCACAGTGGTCCTGAGGGCGCGACCCATCAACAGCTGGGCTGGTGAGAGGCCTGTGGACAGTGGGGCCGAGCGATAGGCCAGCAGGGCTAAACAGAAGTCAGATCCGGCATCAGCAGCCTTGCAGAGGAGCTGCTTCACGATATGGACGCCCTTTTCCGCCTTGCCATTGGACTGAGGATGCAGAGGGCTGGACGTCACGTGTGTGAAGCCATACGAAGCGGCAAAAGAAGACCATTCTTGCCTCGTAAAACAGAGCCCATTGTCCTACATGATGGTAAGCGGAATGCCATGGCGAGCAAAGGTTTCCTTGCATGCTGATTACAGCTGATGATGTCAAATCGTGCAGGCGTATGACTTCCAGATAATTTGAAAAATAGTCAATTATGATGACGTAGTCCCTGCCTTGCGCCGGCTGAAACCTTTGGCAGGTGGGGCAGTTGAGCACCATGTTGGCGATGTCGTCGCTGATGCCCGGCCAGTACACAGCTTCTCGGGCCCTCCGCTTGCACTTTTCAACCCCGAGATGGCCTTTGTGTAATTGTTCGAGGACCAGCCTGTGCATGCTTTGTGGAATCACAATCCGGTCCAACTTTAGGAGGACACCGTCAATGACGGCCAAGTCGTCCCGGACATTATAGAATTGTGGGCACTGTCCTTTGAGCCACCTTCCGTCATGTGGCGCATCATACGTTGTAGAAGGGGGTCAGCCGCAGTCTCCCGGTGAATACGGGCCAGACTTGCATCATTAGCTGGCAGATTGGCTGATGTGAAGGCCACATGCACTGCGACCTGACAGATGAACCCCCCCGATTCGGGCAGTGTGCTCACTGCTCTGGACAGTCGTACCTCCGGAGCTTGAGCAGAATGCGCTGGAGGCGAGGGGTCATCTCATTAAGGTCCTTTTGTATGATGCCGACCAGGGGCCGATGGTCGGTTTCCACGGTGAACTGAGGGAGACCATACACATAGTCGTGGAATTTATCTATGCCGGTTAACAAACCCAGGCACTCCTTTTCGATCTGCGCATAGCGCTGTTCTGTGGGGGTCATGGCCCGCGAGGCATAGGTGACCGGGGCCCATGATGCAGCGTCATCCCGTTGTAGGAGTACCGCCCCAATGCCGGACTGGCTGGCATCAGTCGAGATCTTTGCATCTCGAGTAGTGTCGAAGAACACCAATACTGGGGCTGTGGTGAGCTTAACTTTGAGCTCCTCCCATTCCTTCTGGTGTGCGGGCAGCCACTGGAACTCCATAGTCTTCTTCACCAGGTGGCAAAGAGCCGTTGTGTGGGAGGTAAGGTTGGGAATGAACTTCCCCCAGGAAGTTGACCATTCCGAGAAAGCGTAGCACTGCCTTGTCTGCCAGCTGCAGCATGGCTGTAATAGCTGTCACTTTGTCTGCATCCGGACGCACCCCTGACCGGGATATGTGGTCCCCCAGAAACTTTAGCTCAGTTTGGCCAAAAGAACACTTGGCTCGGTTGAGGCGCAGGCCGTGTTCTCGTATCCGAGCAAAGACGCGCTGGAGACGACTGATGTGCTCCTGTGGTGTGGTGGACCAGATGATGACGTCGTCAACATAGACGCGCACCCCTTCGATGCCCTCCATCATCTGTTCCATGATGCGATGAAACACCTCGGATGCCGAGATGATGCCAAACGGCATCCTATTGTAGCAGTACCTGCCAAAGGGAGTGTTGAAGGTGCACAGCTTCCTGCTGGACTGATCCAGTTGAATCTGCCAAAAACCCTTTGAGGCATCAATCTTTGTAAAAATTTTAGCCCGGGCCATTTCGCTCGTGATCTCTTCCCGTTTGGGTATGGGGTAGTGTTCCCTCATGATGTTATTGTTCAGGTCTTTCGGGTCGATGCAGATCCGGAGTTCGCCAGAGGGCTTTTTTACGCACACCATGGAGCTGACCCATGGCATGGGCTCCATGACCCGGGATAGCACTCCTTGGTCCTGGTGATCCTGCAGCTGCTGCTTGAGGCATTTCTTGAGTGGTGCTGGGACTCTACGAGGTGCGTGAATGACCGGGGTGGCGTCCGGTTTGAGCCGTATTCTGTAAGTGTAGGGCAGTGTGCCCATGCCTTCGAAAGCCTCCTGGTTGTGGGCGAGGAGCGAGTGGAGCTGTGCCCTAAAATCTGCATCCGGGAAATCGGACGTGCCTTCTGGAGACAGAGTGTGTACCCGCTGAACGAGGTGGAAAACCTTGCACGCCTGTGCACCTAACAGAGAGTCCTTCGAGGATCCAACTATCTCAAAGGACAGTGAGGCTGTGTATGCATTGTGTGTCACCTGGAGCTGGCAGGATCCCATGGCCGGGATAACATTAATGTTGTAATCGACCAACTGACAGCGGGATGGCCAAATCGGTGGTTTGACCTTCAAGGCGTAGAAGGCTGACCATGCAATGAGATTGGCAGAGGCACCAGTGTCTAAACGGAATGCGATTGGTGATCGGTTGATCGTCAGGGTGGCACACCATTCATCACCCGGATTGACAGTGTTCACTGGCAAAGGCTGGTGGGTCCTGCTTGGGGACATCCGGTTCCTGTCAATGACCGCAACACGGAAGGCTTCCCGGTCGTCGGTATCACCGGTCTGTATGTCGTCAGGGTATGACTCAGTGTATGGAGGCTGAATGGCCCGCACGTCCCTGTGAGGCTGGTGGAATTGGGGAGCGTTGGCAGGTTGAGCTGCTCGACAGCAGGCAGCATAGTGGCCCATCTTGCCACAGCGGAGGCATTGTCGGTTCTTTGCTGGACATTGCCGCTTTAAATGTGCAGATCCACAGTTGCCGCACGTCGTGACGTCATGGCGTTCATTGCGGCACCGCGCATGCGCAGTTCGGTCCTGCGTAGAGCTCGCCTGCGCGTCACGTCCCTCTGCGTCGACATCTCTTTTGGCGCGTACAAGCGCGGGAGGCCGCGGGAAAGCGCGCAAAACGGCCGGGAGGATGGAGCGGACCCGCTCGGCCTCGTGGGATTCCTGCCGTGCCGATTCGGCCGCCTGGAATTGGGAGTATTGGCTGGTCGTGTTTTCGTGGAGGACGTAGGTTTCGATGGCGGTGGCTAGGGTGAGGCTCTTTATTTTGAGGAGCTGCTGGCGTAGGGTGTCCGAGGTGACCCAAAAAACTATCTGGTCCCGAATCATGGAGTCGGAGGTGGCCTCACAGCCGCAGGACTGCGCGAGGATACGGAGGTGTGTCAAAAAAGATTGAAAAGGCTCATCCTTACCCTGCAGGCGCCGCTGGAAGAGGTGGCTCTCGAAGCTCTCATTCACTTCGACACTGAAGTGTTGCTCAAGTTTTAGAAGGATCGTCTTGTACTTCGTCTTGTCCTCGCCTTCCACGAATGCCAGGGAGTTGTAGATGTGGATGGCGTGTTGCCCCGCCGTGGAGAGGAGGAGGGCGATCTTCCTGGTGTCCGATGCATTCTCCCTGTCTGTGGCTTCTAGGAAGAGCTGGAAGCGCTGTTTAAACAGCTTCCAGTTGACGCCGAGGTTTCCAGCGATTTGGAGCGGCTGCGGCGGGCTGATGGTGTCCATGGCGCAGGATGGCGGATCGCTGAAGATGTGCAGGTAGGTCTCACAGTTGCTGGGTTCCAATCCTGGTACTATGTCGTGTTGGGTGTTCCGCTATACAGAGGAACCAACACGGTTGTAGATGGTACAACTCTGTTTTATTATTCTTGATAACATCTACTGTATACTTCTGGCTGTGGTTCGTACTTTACCAGTTAACCTGTGGACCCAGCCCTTGCACTATCTTGGTGAGGCACTCAGCACATGGTGTATGTCTGAGTGGCGCGCTGTGAGCTCTGTGCCCTGAGCTATCTCCTGCTGGAATGAGCGGGAACTGTGGTGTTCCTTGTTTTATAGTGCGTGTGATCTCACTGGTGATTGGCTGTGATGCTGCGTGTGTGTTGATTGGTCTGTTGATCTGTCCATCAGTGTGTGTGTGTTTGCACCATGATATGTTAATGTGGATATCATGACAGAATATATACCACCCTTTACCTTTCATTAATAAACCCCTTTGTTACAGCTGGAGTGTTTCTCGAGCCACCACAAGTGGGTACAGAATCTAAATCCATACCAGTTCCTGCACTGTAGCATCCAACAATTATTGAAGGTAAAGCCGATCACTGCTGAAAAATGAAGTTTCAGCTGGGGTGAGCTGCAGCCAACCACGGCAGGTGATGAATAGCCGGAACAACCTCCAGTAATGGGGGCTAGCTGCAAAGTAAGCGGGATCTTTCCTGACAAATAAGCAATGGCAGACCAGTGGCAGGATTCTGAGGGTAGGGTGGGGTCACGTAGAGGTAAGTGCCTCTACATGATTGAAAACCTGATGAACCTACTTTACAGCATCCTGTGGCATAGCGAGCAAGGGTCACCATTCAAAAACAAACCTTTCCGTGCTGGATTGGCTGATGGCTGTGATCAAAATGTTGCGACAGGGTTTTGTCCTCAATTATATAGGCTAGCCTGTCCATTGTAACCAGATGTTGTCTCAAGCCATTTCAGGGTTTGCTATGCAGCAGACCTCCCGCTAAAGGACACCATGCACAGGCTCCTCTGCAGATTACACAAAGGTAGTTGTTACCAATTAACCAAGGCAGAAGGATGGTTTAGTGTCTATAGCTCTGAGCAGCTACTTTCAGTGTCAGTTCTGCTCACCCCACTAGGGGAAGGGAAGGAGTTTGCCTCACTCCAAACCCAGCCACAAAGCTACATCCAGCAGGATTACCGATCAGTAGTGAAACTCAGAGAAACAATCAAGACAAGATTCTGGAATATCAGGCTGTTAATGAATAACTCCGAACGATCGGACAGGTGAACAGCGACAGCAAACCATGGGGCCGAGGCCCATTGCAGGAACTGCAGAGCAGACAAGGGAGGAACAAATCAAAGAAGGTGGAGGCGGTTATACCACCTTATGGAAAGGGAAATCAGACAATTTCAGATTTCAGAGTCAGCTGTGCCATCAAAAACAAACTCATGAAAAGATTCAATGACATCCTGTTTGGATCAATGATTACATTTAAGATTACATTTGAGTGTCATAAGGCAATCAAACTGGCACCGCAACAGCACTTTTGTATCTACTTTGGACTCGGAGGTCAAAGTGAAAGAAACCTCCTATTCCAGCCTCGGTACAACTCTGGCAGCAGCACGATCAATTGCACGAAGACTAAAGTTGGGTACAACTGTGGCTTTATTACAGTCAGATGTGTGGCCTCCTGCTGCAGCTGGCGAAATGGCAGGGCACTGGAGGTCATACATATTTATACAGTTCTCCGTGGGCGGAGCCAGCCGGCAGGAGCTACCGGCGAACCTGTAGTGCAGGTCCTACCTTACATCTCCTATTACAGTGGTTCACCACAAGTACCATTACAGTCAGTCAAAGATCATGGGCGGGATTCTCCACTGACTGACCCTGGAATTGGGAAACGCGATTGGGCAGAGAATCGGTTTTGACGCCGAAATCATGTTGAGTGCCAGTTTCACACCAAATTGCAATTCTCCGGTGCCCCGACAGCGATATCAATGCGTTCCACTCCGCACGTACAGTAAACGCCGTTTGCATATCATTAGCGTGCCCGACCCGGTGTTCTCCGGGCCTCCGCAATTCTCCGCCTCCACGGGGGAGGAATTCCTGATTGTGAGGTTCACCTGCGCTTTTAAAAATCGGGAAACAGATGCCGAGGCTGATGAGCGAGAGGAGGTAGGGCACGGAGACGCACGACTGGAGGCTGCCACCCTGACATGGATGGTGAGCGCTGGGTGAACTGTGTCCCCGAGCCAAGCTCATTCCCAAAGTTCACCCATTCCCCCCAACACCCCGCGCGCCAGTCTGAGGCCAGTCCAGACCAGCCCACCCCTCACACCATTCTCATAGAGCAGCAAGGCAGGTTGTAACATTGTGAACAGGTGTTTAATGTGAAACCATATAGACAGGTACGTGACCTAGTCCCATCACTAAACTGTGCCCTGCACCTGTGTCAACTTAAATGGTGTCTACTTTTCTGGCCTTATGGACCCTAACACAATGTCTAGGTGGATTCCCAGATGATACAGCATGAGTCGAGGCAGCCTGCTGTGATTCCTGCCCCGAGTTTGGCGGGCGTCTTCTTGGGCAACGGGCCTATATGGGCCTGGCTGCTGCTCGGATGTCCCAGGTGGCGTGGTGCTGCCCTGTTCTGCCCACACGATGCACCAGGGATAGGAGGGCGGAGTCCAAGGTGCTTCGGTGTCCCCTCTGGAGTCACCGGCACGGGCCCCATCACCTCCTCCTCCCTCGAGATGCCTGGTGGCCCCCGGGCTACTCCATGGAAAAAGGGTGCAACCGGAGCTAACCCGAGACTCTCCGCCACCTGATATTGCCCGTCCTGGAGGCACGATGCTGTCTCGGCCAGGGTCTCCAGGGTCGCGACCATGGAGCACAGGGAGTGGACTATCTTCATCTGGGACTGTGCTATATCACGCTGCAACTGTGCCACCCCCTTCTGGGTCTGTGCCACAGCAGCCAGTGACTGCGCCATCTCCCTCTGGGACTAGGCCACCATCCTCTGTTTCTACACCATGTCAGCCAGCGCCTGGGCCACGTGCCGATGCTCTCAACCATCGCTCACTGTGACTGGGCCACGCTCAGGAGTGCCGCTGCAATGTCCAGGTGGCTCTGAGAGGACAGCCTTGGCCTGGACCTCGGCCACTGGCTACATAGACTGCCCAAGCCTTGGACATGCTGTTCCATTGCCAAAACCCTCGCCCCCAAAGGCTCCACTGTGGAAGCCACGCAGGCGCTGTTGGCCTGGGTGGCACACTTGGCTGGCACCACTCCTGCTCCTGCATGTGCTTGGACTCCTCCATTTGCGCCAGCAGGTGCTGGTAGCACGCCGACAAACCCCTCATACAGTCCCTGGCAACTGCATCTCCACAATCAATGGGACTGTCTGTTTCAGAAGCCCACAATCTGTCTGGACAGCAGCTAGTCCCTGATGTCATCCCGCCCTCCGACCTCCCATTCCCTCGGGAGTTCCTACTTCCACCTGCATGTGTGTGGTGCAGACCAGATAGTGTCCCAGGAGCCTCTTCATTAAAGCGCCCAACCGAGGTGTGTCTCTGGAATGGCGGGGGTGTTGGAGGCAACTGTGACGGGAAATCAGTGTCATCCCCAAACTCGAGCTCCGGGGTGTCCTGGGTCTCAGGTTTATGACTCGCATCCGTGTTGAGGTCCTCGTTGCTGGTCGGCACCTGGGTTTCTGACTGGGGCTGGGGCCGGGGGACAGCAGAAGGGCCGGCTCTATCACCTGCAGGTCCTGCAAGACACAAGGCAAGAGGCATGATTAGACCGCGGGCCGAGGGGGACTGTGTGTGGTGGGAGAGCTGTGTTGGCCGGGGGGGGGGGGGGGGGGGGGGGGAGAAGAGTAGGGTGGTGGTGATGGTGGAGTGGAATGTGTGGGGGTGGTGTGCGCGTGGTGTTGAGCTGTGTTTGGGAGGGGGAGTAGGGGTGGTGTGGGGGTGGTGTGAGGGTGAGGAGTTGGTGTTGGGGAGGGGGGGGTTGCTGACACATAATCACACGGTGAACCTCAACTGAGTGGGTTCTCACTTCCTCGCCCGACCTCCGCCACGGCGACTGCCCTTTACTCTGGCCCGCCGACCACGTCCAGGGCCTGCTGCTCTGCCATGGTGAGGGGCAGCAGGAACGATGTACCCCTCCTGTCTTTTCCTGCTCCCGGCAGTAATGGGTGGCCTTCTCCCAGAAGGGGTGGCGGGGGGGGGGGGGGGGGGGGGGGGGGGGGGGGGGGGGCTGGGGAGGAGGAGGAGGAACAGAAAATGCAGTGATGGACAGTCTGATGCTGCGGCCCAGGGAGTGGGTAGTTGGTGGCTTCAGTGGCCAAGGTACCCAGCCATGGTGGTTGGTATGAGTGCCAGTATGTGGTGCAGGGTGGGAGTTCGGACACCCTCAGGGTGGGTGGGAGGGATGGGGTTAAGAGTATGAGGGGCAGGGGTTGGTGCCAGGGGCACAAGTGCTGCCTACTCACTCTGCCCACCCTGAGGAGGTCATACATTTTCTTATGTCACTGCTGGCCGATCCGGACAGTGTTGGTTACGACGTTTACAGGCTCTGCCACTGCGCCCAGGCACGGCGAATGGAAACAGCTGGCAACCTCCTTTCCGGGCCGGGGTACAGGATCGCCTGCCCCTCCTCCACAACATCCAGCAGGGTCTCATGCTCGATGTCCGTAAAACGGAGTCCCGCTCGTCTTGCTGCCACCTTGTTGGCTGGGATGGTGTGTGTGGGGAGTGAAGTGTGTATATCCGGCTGTAGCTTGTTGGCCTTCTGAGTGACAATCGCACATCCGCTGAATCCCGCACCGTTTCTTATTGGAATCAATTGTGTTCCATGTGGCACCAATGCGAGCCCCTCAACAGTTGTTGAATCAGTTCAGGTTGTGGCGCCAGTTTTGCGGTTGTAGAATTCCTCGAATCCTGCCCTGCCGCCAATACGTAGTCTCAGGAACAGAGAATTCCGCCGCAAGCCTCTTGGTGATTTCAATGCCAGGGTGGGGACAACCACAATCTTTGGCCGAAGGGTGGGGACAACCACAATCTTTGGCCGAATACCCTTAGAAAAGCATGGAGTTGGAAAATTCAACTCCAGTGGTGAACACCTCAACACTGTTGTCCCAAATATGATCTTATGGCCGAGAATAAGACAATCTGAAACCACAGGTATGGAAGGTCCTTCATCAAGCATCAACTGACTAGCAATCATTGAAATGCATCATCGTTGGGAATCATAGCTCGACAGTGCAGAAGGACATTTGGGCCATCGAGGCTCCACCCAAGCCCACGTCCGCACCGCGCAGACACAGGGAGAACGTGCAAACTCCACCCAGTCACCCGAGGCTGGAACTGAACCTGGGTTCCTGGCACTGTGAGGCAGCAGTGCTAACCACTGTACACGGTGCTGCCCATTATCGAATTGGAGAATGATCCCAGCACAGGAGGCAGCCATTCAGCCCATCGTGCCACGCTGGGTCTCAAAGAGCCACTCGCCTGGTCCCATTCCCCTACCTTTCTCCCATGGCCCCTGAAATTATTTCTTCTGAAAATTGTAGAATTCTCTTTGGAATGCCTTCACTGCACTCTCAGACAGTGCACATGCCAGGTACTAACCAGTCACGCCATCTTGTACCCATCACCTTAAAGCAGTGCCCACTTTTCTCAATCCTTTCACCAATTTTGCCCGATTGATTCCAAAACTTTATAATTTTGTGCACCTGCGTCAAATCACCTCTTAATCTTCTCAAAGAACAGCCCAGCTTCAGCTTCAGACACGCCAAGAAATCTTCAGGCATGCCCTGGGCATCGCTATAGTCCAAGCTGATTCAGGGCTCAGGCCCCCACCCCTCCACCAAACACACACAAGTGCCAATAGTAAATAAACCGTTATTTATAGTCCTGTGCTGGACTAACAGAAAATAACCTCCCCCCCCCCACCCCCTCCCTCACCCCCCCAAAAAAAGAACATCTCCTGAAACCAAAACTACATTTGCCCACAGCCGACTTGACCAACTTAACAAAAATCAACAAGCTGGTGCAGAAGACGTTACACAAAAGGTTTGCGGCAAAATTGTATGGTTTTGACCCTTAGAGACAGTTACTTTGCAGACATGGCGACTATTTTAAATGTTTCTTATAAAACATTTTCAGTGGGTTTGATATGAAGCTTTTGGTATTGGATGGGATTGGGATATTCTTGACATTTCTCCATGTCCACTCCCTGCACAGGTTGGTGTAACATTTTCTTTGTCCAATACAGTCACCATATTTTTATTATTTTTTTATTAAATATTTTATTGAAAATTTTTGGTCAACCAACACAGTACATTGTGCATCCTTTACACAATATTATAACAACACAAATAACAATGACCTATTTTATAAACAAAAAAAAAGAATAAATAATAAATAACAAAAAATGAAAACTAGCCCTAATTGGCAACTGCCTTGTCACAAGTAACACTCTCCAAAAATATAATTTAACAGTCCAATATATAATTATCTGTAGCAACGACCTATACATACA